>NC_080192.1:41327945-42577945 GCF_030028045.1 Hippopotamus amphibius kiboko | reverse complement strand
ACCTTAATAAATCAAATATTTTCAAATAATGGGTTGTCATTATTCCCCTGGGATGACACCCACAGCCCTTCCATGCTCCACCGTGCCTAGTTTATGCCTGTGTTATAGCAATCATGAACTAGGTTTTGGACTTTTTAACGCTACTACTTTAGGCATGGTGCCATGCCGTATTTGGGTCTGTGATGCCTACTGCAGTGTCCGGCAGAGAACTGCAGCTGTGAACTGACAGCTAACTCAGGAGTAGCTAATTTAGTTGTACACAAGTAATAGGTTCTTCAGGGTAGTTAGCTGTGACTTCCCAACCCTCCCTGAAATCTTTGCGGTAGGTGAAAACTAGCTATTCCTCCTATCCTCACTACCCAGTTGTAATGAAATAAATTTTAGAGTAAATTCTGCCAAACATACAGATGTTTATTAAACAAGCACATCTTAGCAAGGAGGCACAGCGAGATTACACAAGCTCTTCTGTCAACTCTGAAATTCCAGCAGGCTGTCCTTTTGGGAACTCCAATTGATGCTATGCCTGAAAGGCTCACCAGAGGAAGCAGCAGCCACACTCCAGGGGAGGGATCTGCTTACTGGATGGTTGCAATTGGTCAGCCAGAAGGCGTTCTAATCCATAGGAGGACACAAGACTACTTAGGACCCTAAGAAGACACCGTTTTCATGAATAAAACCCACTGTATTTAGGAGGCTAATTATCTACGCATCCAATATCCAGCTAACTGAAGCGGATATAGTAGCCCCTGAGCAGTGAGGCCTTGTTGATGAAGTGCAGTCTGTGCCGTCTTTGTTAGGGAAACGTACTGCCCCTGTAATTGAAGTCTGCCCTAAAGTGCACATTCATACTATTTACCTGGTCTATGCTAAAATGTTTTCATGCAAAATTGTTCAAATATAAGAACCACTGGCAGTTGTTGCTCAGTAAATCATACATGTATCCTTTCAACAAATTTTGATTTAACACCTATCACGGGCCAGACACTATGCTAGACACCAGGGTCATAACGTTAACTAAGACATGGTTCTTATCCTCAAGGAGCTTACAATCTACTTGGAGAAACATAAGCAAAGTAATCACTATAGTATAAAGTGATAAATGCTAGATTAAGGGCACACCCAGGGTGGCAATGGGATCCCAAGAAGGGCAGCTACATCAGACTCAAGAGTTTGTCTAATGTAGTTTCTAAAAGAGATGGTTCTCGAGGTAGTATTAGAACACCGTTATGAGTTAATTTAGATGGACTAAGTGGAAGAAATAATTTTAGACAAAAGTAGCAGAGCAATTCTGAAGGCAGAGAAGTTTGAAACTTCACAATCTATTTTAAAACCTGTAAGTAGTTCAGAATGTCTGCGGGATCATGGAGAGTGAGCTGAGTGGAGGGAGAGGAGCTTAGGGGGACCAGATCACTTAGGTTTAAGTACTAAGGTAAGGAGTTTGAACTTTTCTGAAAGATATGGGATACCAGAGGATGATTTTAATCCTGGAAGAAATGTAGATTTTCGAAAGATCATTCCAACAGCAATATGTAGGATGGGTTGAAGTAGGATTGGGGAAGAGACAGAGTTGATGAGGGGGTATGTGGTAAAAGCTTGAGCAAAGGCATAAGCAACTGAGAACAGTAAAAGGAACAGATTCAAAAGAAAAACCAAGGGACTTGAGACTGAGTGGATAGACAGAGTGTGAGAAAAATTTAGACTATCTCCACCTTGGGCAGTTGTATGGATAGTGCTACAAAAGGTGTAAGTGACTGAATAAATGAAGTAATGATCAAATGAACAGTGGCTCCAATATGGAGCATTTATTCTTTACTGTATGAAGACATCCAATAAATAAGTTGTCCTTAGAAGTTTGTATAACCATTAAATAAAAGTAGAAGTTTCTTCTCTTCTCAGTTTCTAATACATCCCTGTCAATCCATTGGGTCCTCCTTCTCTTCTCTTGCTTGGCTTCTGTTATACAGGCTCATTTCCTTCTACTTCTTTAAGCACTTTCACTGTAGATGTTTATTCTTGCTGGCCAGCCTAGTGGTGATTACAATTTATCACAGTACGTGTTTTATTTTGCAAGCACTATAACATAATCTCACAAATGCATGTTAAATAATCTGCAGTAAGCATAGCTTACTTTACACAATTCTCTCTTGAAGTAATTGACAACTTAGGTTGACTAGAAATCCAAAGTAACTAATAAACTGTGTTTTACGGCTGCATCAATATTATGACTTATTCTAAGTGACTCTCCCTGTGCATAATTACTGGTTCATTAAGCACATATGTTCATAAACCATAAAATTTAAAACAAGAACATATGCTTTTATCTATACTATACTCTAGTTGCTCCATCATACAAATGTATATTCTTTCCTAATTAAAATATAGCTAAAAATTCCTAAATAATCTTCCTTTTCTAATAAAATGTAAATTTTCCCCGAAAATTCTTTCCCCTGTAAAACTTTACTTATAAGAATATGAACAGTAAAATCGATACATAGAATTCAATAAACAGTATGGTTAACTGGAAAAGCAATTCTATATCACGAACAAGTAACCACCTTTGGAAGATCTAGAGAACAATGAAATACTCTTAACAATAAACTTCATGTAACATCATTATAACATATAACAATATTTTAAAGCTAATCAATATAACTTCAAAGGTAAATTCTTGTGTTGTGGATGTTTGAAAATGTAACTTCTATTAAATGCTCTTCTATTAAACTGAATACTAAACAACAGATTTCTGCTATACCAAAGTCAAAGAAGAGTGCAGACAGTGAGGCAAAGGCAGAATGATTGATTGTGCCCCCAATTATAATTTAACAAAAATGTGCCAAATAACATATTGAATATGTATTTTCTAGCTCTACATGGAAATAATAGTGTAAAATAATAAGAAATTAACTACAAAAAAGTTACATCTCCTAATAGAGAAAATTCCTACAAATAATCACATGAATATTTATATTAAGAGGGTGGAGGTTTACTTAAGAATATGCTGTTATATTAATATGTTAAATCCTAGAAGAATCTCCCCCTTTTTTATAATATGACAGCCTATACATTTTCTGATTATATTAACAGGAAAATATGACATAACAATATTAAGAATACACGTTAAGGAGAATAAAAATTTACCAATAAAAAATATTACATGCATATTGAACACTCAGAGTATTAGTCATTTTAACATAAAAACAATTTGTAGGGTTTAAAATGGCTATAGTTGGATAAATTTTTTCAAGAAAAAGAATGACTCAGAAATAGTGTCATAGGGCTTCCCTGGTGGCGCAGTGGTTAAGAATCCACCTGCCAGTGCAGGAGACATGGCCTCAAGCCCTGGTCTGGGAAGATCCCACATGCCATAGAGCAACTAAGCCCATATGCCACAACTACTGAGACCACGTGCTGCAACTACTGAAGCCCGAGTGCCTAGAGCCTGTGCTCCGCAAACAAGAGAAGCCACTGCAATAAGAAGCCTGCACACTGCAAGGAAGAGTAGCCCCCTCTCTCACCTCTCCACAACTACAGAAAGCCCGAGTGCAGCAACAAAGACCTAATGCAGCCAATAAATTAAAAAAAGAAAAAAGAAAAAGAAATAGTGTTATAGACTTATTTCTGTCAAAACATCTTCCAGCATATTGTTGTAATTACAATAACCCAGTTGAAAAAGTAATAAAGAATTTAGCTAGTGAAAATAGCAGTAAAAATGTCTGTGCATACTTCATTTCTGATATTTCAGTAGAAAGCTTTAGTACCTCCTCAAATCTTGAAAAAGTTCCACTTTAAATTTATGGGGTTCACACACACCACATTTCTGAAAATGTTGCCAAGGATTCAGATGAAAGAATTATCTGCCAAAATATATTCTACAAAGTATGTGTTTTCATTTTTGAACCTCTTCTTATTTTGCTTGAGACTATTTTTTCTAATTTATGTTATCTTAATATATAAAACTTTAAATTATAAACTTGAAAGTAACTCTAAAAAGTTCTTTCTTCTCTCTGTATTTCCAAGGAGATGTGAGGAACATGGAAGAATTTAGAAAGAATGATTACATCTGTTAAATAATATCTATTTAGAAAAGAATGTTTCAGTTGTTTAATATACCAAAAAGAAGTGTTATTTAGAATAGCATACATTCGTCTTAGGATACAAATGAACTTTTTACCTTTTGGTTAAGAATTACTAAATTATCCCTTAGTCCATGTAAGTGGTAACATACTTTTTGAGATCTTCACTTAATATGCCAAGAAAATATTTCTCTTCCCAATTTGTATTGTTTCTCGTTAAATAATAATTCTATGCAGGTAATAAGAATTGCAGTTAAATACAGAATAAAATAACAAATAGAATTCATCACTAGAATAATTACTTTGTGCTCTATTGAACAAGCAATAGTACATGATTTGGAAAACAAGAATTCATAAGACAAGTCAGTGTTTTAAATAAGCATTTTTGGGGAAGCTTCCATCATTCTAAATATTTATGTACAGAAAACATCTATAATCACACCATGGAAAATTTCTTTTGTATATCCTTTAACTCATTTAACATTTTCAGATGTTCGAAGCAAGCTGAACTATTTCCGTCTCATAGGCTTTGGGCCCAAGTCCAGTTCATCAAATTGAGAATGGTGGCAATTATATTTTGGGGAATGGATAAGCAAAAAAAAATCAATGGACAAGAAACTTGGTTACTGTATAGCTTCTCTCCTGTTGTTTGATACAGATGTTACTTTTCTATGAAGGCTAATAAAAAATGACCTCTAAAACATATTCAAGATAAGTAATAAATCAAAAAGACAGATCTTTATAAACTTATAAACAGGCACTCATACTGTGTATGAATATACACTCACCCTTACATCTATCTTTCTGAATTCTTCTCCTTCCAGGCTCAACTGTTTTGAGAAAACAACAACAAACACACAGAATAAATAGAGCCTGAGAAAAATGCATTCCAGTGCTTGATAATTTACATTCAATTCATCTCTCCTTTTAGCGCTGATGACGTCCTCATTTTAAAAAACTAGATTCCCCATGGAGTACGTAAGATATTAACAAAATCTTCATCATCTACTATCCCTATACTTAGACCTTCATAGTAATCTTCAAATTCACCATACGACACTTCATCAGACTTGCTGCAGGCATCTTTTAAGGTTTCTAGAAAAGATGTTTTGATTTCTTCCTCTGTGGAATGTCCTGTAAAATAGTACTGACTGTGAAACAATGCCCTTAAAAGTTCAGTGAAATGGCTGATGATGATAAAGAAATACTTCAGTCACCTGGAATGTTATGTCAAACTACCCTTCAATTTATTTAAACATCTTCTTGCATGAACTAGAATTTAATGGTGAGGACTTTAATACACATTTGAAGCATCTTTTAAAAGCCTCTGACAGGGTATATCCTATATGTGTAGGCAAAATAATAGTTACTACTCTAGATATTCTTGTATTTGTTAGTGTTTTCTGGAACTCAGTTTCATTCCCATTAGAAATGAGGAAAGAAGAAAACAAGTAAATAATTCCAATGATTTATAGGCTGTTAACACAGTAATGCAATGTGTTAAAGGCACTAGTTACTTTATGAAGCAGTTACTCATAACTGCAGCTAGAAAATATTACAGCAAACACAGGATTCAGAGGCCTATGAAAATCTTTGCTGGAAGAAGTTTTACTTGAATAAATCATTCTATTTTAATCTCTGACATTAAGTAGGCTATTTCCACTGGTGGGTTATATTAGACATGATTAATTTTAACCTATAGGATGATGCTATTGAGAATCACATATGTAAAAAAAAATTGTAATTCTTTAGTTTGTTATTTAAAGTGAGAACATAAAATATCTGATTCACCCTTTTTTAAAAATTCATTTGATTTTTTTTAATTTAGAAAAAGATCAGGTATTTAAATAATATCTTTGATTATATTATGGCCAGTTAAAAGGAAGAGTGAGCTCAGCCTAAATACATTTTCCTTAGGAAGGAAACATTAGGATATTTTCTGTATCTTTAAATTTTGATAGACATACGTATATTCATTGTATGTACATCTCCATCCTTAGAGAAAGGCATTCCCTTATTCTGCCTTAAATTTTGAAGCATAACAGACACAGTAAAGCTAATTCAGAGAACCTGCACATGTATTAGGTTAGCCAAAAAGTCCATTTGGGTTTTCCCATGACATCTTATGGAAAAACCCAAATGAACTTTTTTGCCAACCCAATAATTATCTGTTTTCTAAGTCTATTCTGTTCTAACTCAAATGCATCACTATCTCCTCAACAGGAAATAAAAGTTAATCTCAATTATAAACATAAAAGAAAACAATAAGTACAGATAATAGACCTAAGAATTTATAAATGAAGAAGCTCCCACATTTCTGGTTTAAAAAATAATTGTTTATTTCCTCTCTTAATGGCCTCAAGTCCATGCTATATATTAATATAATTTAAAGATACTACTTTTATTAACTCACATTTTAGAAATCTAATGCATTTTAACTTGTAATAATTACCTGAAATTACTTGAGGATGCTTCTTTGCACAGTAGCATTTTCTTATGTCTATAATAGACACACTGCCTGTTTTGTTAAAATCCAGTTTCATAAAGGCCTAAATAAAGAGAGAAATGTTATTTTTTTCTATGAAATCATTAGAACCTAATTTTCTATTACGCAGTAGGTTATTTTTGAGCTCTAAACAAAAGTTTAGTACTTTAAACTGTCTAAACAAGACAGTTTAAAATACTAAACTGGTATATGAAGGAAGCATCATGAATATAGGGAGAAAGATACCAGAGCAAGTTATTAGGTAACCTGAACTTGAGTATTAGTTCTACCACTTTCTAGCATCCCAACCTTGAGAAAGTAACTTAACCTCTGTTACCCTGGCTTTCCTCTTCTGCACACTGAGGAGTTGGGTAAAAGACCTCTCAGGTAACTTTTGGCTCTAGGAGTCACATTAAATTGATAAATGGCCAAGACAGATGATCAGGACTATTTCAATTCAAAAAGTAAACTTGCAAATATTCTATCACTAAAATCAATGAGAAAGTGAAATAATTTTTAAATGGGTTTTGTTACTCTATTTCCTGAAATTTAATACTACCTTTTGAAATTCCAGTTGTTTTATTGCTCCTCTAATTCAATGCAATTCTGAGGATCATAAAATACATTTTATTAAGAAGAGAAGTGGGTCCATAGAAACACGCAACTGACCCAAAGCAACATCCCACATGCGCAGATGAGTCAAAACTAGAATCAAGTTTGTTTATTCACAATAATGTCACAGATATATGGTATCTGTTATGGGCTGAACTACATCCTCCCCAAAATTCATATGTTGAAGCTCTAACCCCCAGTACCTCAGAGTGTGACTGTAGAAGAAGATAGAGCCTTTAAAGAGGTAATTAAGTTAAAATGAAATCATTAGGATGGGCCTTAATCTAATCTATGACTGGTATCCCCATAAGAAGAGATTAGGGCACAGACAACACAGATTGAGGGATGACCATGAGAACACAGGGAGAAGACAGCCAGTTAATTACAAGCCAAGGAAAGTAGCAGGAGAAACCAAACCTACTGCATCTTGATCTTGGACTTCTACCCACCAGAATTGTGAGACAATAAACTTCTGTTGTGTAAGTCACTCAGTCTATGGTATTTGTTATGGTAGCCCTAACAAATTAAGTCTACTTTTGTCCTCTATTCCCAGGACCAAGACTTATGAAAGAGACAACCCTCCAGTTTCTACTGATACTCACACCTATCACCAGGACATGTAAGGTAAAAATATGTGCAAATTTATAAATATTATGTGGTGAATTTGTTTAACATAAGGTTTTTTTTAATTGCTATAAACTTTATTTTCCAATTTTTCATATGCCAGCTTTAAAGAGAAGCTAGTTTTTTTTAAGAACTTTTATTGAGATACAGTTGACATACTAACATAAGGTTCTTATTTTATCTTTTCGCCAGCAAACGTAAAGATTTTGATATTTTCTATTTGAGATTTGTAGCCGATGTAATTGTTCATACAACTCTATTCACAATAGCTTTGTTTCAATATAAGATAAATATCCATTTTATATTAGGTACACATACAAAAGAAAAAGAAAACTACATTCCTCAAAAGCATGCTCTAAAAATGGCTACCAGAACCTAAGCAATATCTTCTCTCCTACATAAATCAGAGAGCTCCTGTTTTTAATTACAATTTAACATGATCATTTTAATCTTCATTTTAACATTTAGCATGCATATTTAAAAAGTAGAGAAGCATCTTTTAGTCATCATCCTAAGACAATGTGCATTGGGCCTTAATACTGGGGCAGCTATAATGCTAATAATTTTACATGTAGTATCTTAGACCAGCTCTGGGAGATAAGAAACTGAGGCTGGGAAATAGTTAATAATAGATACAGACATTTGGCTATATGGAGCCAGCAATTTTTGGAATTAGTAATTTGTGAACTGAAATTTAATTTTGGATTTTATTTTCCTTTTATAACATTTTCCTAAAACATAGGCATAAGTTATTTTGCTTTATACTGGGTAGATTTGTATGTGTATGTGTGTGTTTGTGTCTTACTTATCCAAAATACATTACAGCGAAAGGAATTTAAACTATTTTCAACGGTAATTCATTAAAGATTTAAAAGAAGAACCTAACAATCTGTTAAAAGTAACTTTTTGAAAGATTACTTAACAAAGTTACCTTTCGAACAAATGATTTCCTGTATTCATTCATGTCACCAATAACGGCTCGCTTGAAGTCTCCGTAATCAACCTTGCCATTGCCATTACCGTTTAGAACTAGCCACAAAGACTCAAAATCCTAGAAAGAATCACACACAGACCACTGTGAGTTATATACGGCCACAACAATAATTATCACTAATAGTATTTTGTTACATCTTTTGTAGCCCTAGACAAGGTAGTGGACTTAATAAGAAAATTCCAAAAAGTTACATATAAATCTAATCAAAGGCACTAAGAAAACTTATTTAGAGGAACCCTGTGGTAGACAGTTCCATAAAGTTAAGAAACATTTAAGAGTAGCAATAAATCACAAATGTATCTTTTTGAATTTAATTCCTTTCAATAAGAAAAATACTTACCATTTACTTGAATTTGACCATTTAATTATTTTTAATGTATTATGTCTGTGACAATTAAGAAGTCACTTCACTTACTGGAATGCCTCCAGTAGCATTAGGAGTGCTAACTGTATTTCTGCTAGTCTTCATACTTGAAAGTATAAAAGATTTGAATGACTCTAACAATTATCCCATAATTTACACTGAAAGTTGTTATTTTGAGTAGATTCCTTATGCCAATTTATTCACTTTACGATTGCCACTTACTTCTTTGGCAAATGCACTATTTAGTAGAATATTCTATTTATATAGTTCCTAACACAAAAAATTACAGTATGAGATTTTCTTAAACTCAAACAGATTTTCAATGTTTCAGTCAGGTTGTTAGCTTTAAATAAGAGTGTGTAAATAAAACATCTAGCAAGGCAACTGACAAATAATGGGTACCCCCAAGATATTCTCTTCGATTTCCTCCTAATTTTTTCAGTTAAAACTTTAAGAAGGAAAAGTTCAGATGTCCTGCCTCCTCGCAGTTCTCAACAACCCATGCATTTTTTTTTTTTTTTTGGTCTGTTGTAATGCCCTGTACATAAATAGACGATAAGGTCTATAAAATGAACTTTTGAGTTTGAAAATGAGCTAAACCTTTAAAATCATAGGTAATATGGATAGAAAATGAATTTGCTCACCCAACTCAAGGGATACTAAAATTAAAAGATACTGCTAGAAGATTAACAATTTTCAAAAACTGAATAATTCACCAAAAATGACAACAAATTTATATAACTCTTCCTTTCTAAAATATGGTACAGAATGGAAAAGGATAACTCAGTTGAAAAAAAACTAAGGTATATTTATTGATAGTATCTCTGTATAAACTAGGCTATTTAGGGGGCATGCCAATTTTTAAAATTTCATATTAGTGAGACTGACTTTGCCTTCCCCAAAACTAGTGCCAGAATTAGAGCCAGGTCGGTGACTCTTATGTTCTTGTTTTTTGCTTCTCACTGCATGGGCAGTCTCCAGAGATATTATAGAAGAAAAGAAAAAAACGGAATATTATTTCAAAAATGAGAAAAAGGGAAAACTTACATTTTCATACTATTTGGTCTCACTATATTAGAAGTCATATAATTACTTTAGTTTTTATTCCTGAATCCAATCATAAAAATTTAGGAAATCAACCAAAAAGAGAAGTATCAGGGTGATTCAAAAAAAGTAGAAGACTGATCCAGAATATCTGGGTTCTAGTTCTGTCTCAATTATTAATCATCTGTGTTACCGTGGATAAAGACACCACATCTTTCTAATTTTCTATTGCTGTACTATTATTATTACTATTAATGAAAGGAAGAGATGAAATGAGGTAATCCCTAGTGTGTGTCACTAGGTGGGCCACAAAGTTAAAGACACAAGACAGGTGTGGCACAGCATTGGCAAGTAATGCCATATCAGCACAGAATCTACAGTTGCTAAAGCATGTCATTTTCTCATTTGAGCTTCAAAGCAACTCTGACTCTGAGTATTATCTCTGGATTGCTCAGGCAGAGCCTGTCGATCAGGAAAGTGAAAAGACCTATTTAAGATCACACAGTTCAAAGTGAAGGCCAGAACTTGAACGTTAATCTCATCAATTCAATTTCTAGTGTTCTTTCCACAAAATGTACTGTATCTTGTGACAAGACCACTTGAAGCAAGAGAGAACAATGCAGAAAAATTCCTTATCTGAAACCCTTGAGGTAGATATGTCTCAAATTCATATACACTTGGGATAGAATCCAAACTTCTGATCATGGCATGCAAGGCTTTAATGTAATGGACCCTGCTAGGCTTATTTCTCTCCATTCTTCTCTTTTCTGTCCTTCCATCTATCCATTTCAACTCACGAATCGTCTATTTATTCAGCACCTGCCGAATGCCAGGTTCTATTTGACGTTTTAGAAATGGAACAGGAAACCAGAAGTACCTTGGTTTCTGCCCTGATGGGACTTCCATTCTACTTGCAGGCAGAGCCAGAGAATATATACAAAGTGGTGTAAAGAAAACAAATGGATAAATGGTATAGAGCGGATCAGGGATCAGATGGGATGCTCCTTTAGATGGAGGTGTCAGTGTAGTGCTCTCAGTAGAGGAAGCCTGAATGATGAGAAAATTCAGCCATGCAAAGGTCTGGTGGAAGATTACTCACAGCAGACGACAATGGAGGTGTGAAGGCTCTGGGGCGATTCCTGCAACCGGTCACACGCCCTCGTCACATGTGCTTCTCCCTTTCCTGAAGGAGCCATTGTCTGATCCACCCTCCTCCTCCCCTCTTGTCTGCTTAATCTTCCTCATCCTTCAAAACTCAGCTCCGATACATACCTCCAGGAATCCTAGGAACTTCCTTCTCCTTCTCCATAACCTGGCTTGCAATTTATCTCACATGTTCTGAAAGCATTCTCTACTTAACACATCATGCTGTTTTTGTCATCACTTATATCTTTCTTTCCTTTGATTAGAAGACCTTAAGAGTACAGAGTACGTCGTCTCAGGGTTTAGAACAAGGCCTGCTTATTAGGCTCTTAATAAGTATATGAGGAAGGGATGAATGTTGACATCTAAAAAATCACCAGGACTTGCTTGATGGCTTAACACTGATAATGAGGTATAAAGAAGGAGACGAAATATTCAAATTTCGTTAGAAAAGTGAGTAAGCCCACTTAAGAATAATATGTCATTCACTGCAGAAAATTATCTGTGGTACATACATTTTCGGACACTTCTAAGTGAAATACTTTTAGAGCTTGCTTAAAATCTGCCTTATCTAAAAGTCCATTTCCTTCCTTGTCCAATTGTTGAAGGTATTTTCCCAATCCAGTCAAAATACGAACACCTCTTTTACGTAGCTGTTCTTTTAGTACATCTGTTTAGGAAGAAGAGAGATGGAAACTAATTATTCCTATGTACAAATGTATCAAATTGCAATTGTCTCTCCAGTAAGAATATTAAAGTTGATATAACTGATATAAGGGATGTGAATATGCAACCAGATCATACGTATGACTGACAAAAGGCTTTGAAAAACAGAATGCTTTTAGAAAAGGGGGTTAGAAACAAAATCACATGTAAAATATACCAGAACTATAGCACCACTGTGTGGTCAAAGTGTGATATTTTATATATAGGAAAATAATGGTTCACTTCATCAGCATGAAAATAACCTAAATGTTACAAATAAAATCTTAGTTTTTTTTTTAATTTTCCAGGTTTCCTCTTCATCTATCAAGCCCCTGTCTTTAATCTCTTTCTTCTTTCTTTGTTATTACCTACTGAATTACAGATTTTTGAGTGATCTGCCTGACATCAATTTATCAGCTCAAAATTTCTAAAATAATTTGAAATCTTCAAATTGTAGCTTATATATTAAATAGCATCAGGGCTTTGCAATGCTATCCTATACTTATACATTTAAAGTAACCCTTTCTTCTAGGAATTTATAAGCTATATTCTTAGGCCCATTCTCTTTGTGGGAAAGATTTCATTTGATACAGTTTGTGCCATCTTTACTTAAGAAAATATAGGTAACTTTACCAAAGCAGTTATTAAATATAATATAGTAGAAGAAAAAACAAATATCACTAGATACAACATTTACAAATACAGTATTGATCATGATTGAATAGAGAAAACTATTTAGTAACAATGGCATCAAGAATATATAGAGTTTCAAATACCAACCCCAGACAACTTTAAATCTGTTTCTAGCCCTCTTACTCCCATATTATCTTTATATGATAAATCAGGATTTGTCAAAATTTATAAATTATATGTTGACTTCTGTGGTTACTTGTTGAATGGCTTTCCTGCCTTCTTGACTATGAGATTCAACAAAGGACTTGTCTATGTGAGCCTAGTACCGATTACAACAGTGGACTATAGAAACACATTTATAAAATGTTTTAGTGTACATAACCTACATATATTTCACTTATCACCTACAACAACTTTGAAAGTTAATAAAAGAGGTTATTATACTTGTTTTAGACATAAAGAAATAGGTGCAAGAGATACACACAAAGTCATATGTCTACTGAATGGGAGAGTCCAAACATGAATCTGGCTCCCAGTCTACTATTTTTTTTCACACTAGGCCGCCACGGATCTCTTTAGGATATCATCTAATGCATAAGAGAAGCACTATATTGCAAAAATCACTTATATTCATTCATGAATAAAACCCATACTATCTAGTACTTTCTAAAATGTTTAAATTCATAAATCATATAATACCAGTTATTCAGTTAGATGGGATCATTTAAATTAGGAGAAACTGTAAAAATATTTTTAAATATGTATATGTGCATATAAACATAAAAAGATAAGAAAGCAAACAGGAATATAAATCAAGTGCCACAAACCTAACAAGTATCTGGAAAATACTGCTTTACTAGTTACAAAGAAAATGGTTGAAAATTAAAACTACACGAGAGTACAGTAATGATACACACCTTGAATGGCCTTGAAAACCAGCCTATCATTGCCTTCTTTACTGGTTACATCACGTTCCACAGAATCAGTTCTGCAATTGACATGTTCGCAGTGATAAAAATATATTGTTTTGCAGTCTTAAGTATGGAAACTTGAAGCTTTCCCTGCCCTAGACTCAAAGAAATTCTCCAAGAAAGTTGGAAGAGTGCTTAGAGGTTAATTGAGTCCCACCTTTGCTCACTGCTTTAGTCCTTGGGAGAATTAAATATGCTAAATCAAGACCTAAAATCCTTAAACCTTCCAAGAACTACCTTTAAACATTATATTCGGTTTTGTAGCTATTTCAATGTTCTTATAAAATGCTTAACTAAAACTATTAAATTTAAAAGCAGTTTTACCTTTGAATGTATAAAATATAAAAATGTTATTTTAAAAAGAAAAAGGATGCAATAATATTCAGCAATACAGTAAAAGCCAAAGAAACACAGACTTCCTTACAGCCAATTTATGGCAAATGTCCTCTAGCGCACAGACAGGATACCAATTATTGTCATTTTGATTATATTTAGCACTAAAAAGCACTCCACAAGAATAGCATATACATATGTGATTAAAAAAACCTCAAACTCAACAAACATGGACACCAAGTAGGGAAAGCAGTGGGGGTTGGGGTGGGATGAACTGGGAGACTGGGATTGCCATATATACATTACTGATAAGAAAAAAAATATCAAATTGTACACTCTAAATACATGCAGTTTATTGTAAGTCAAAAAAAAAAAAAGAGCCTTTGAAAGGTCTTGATCCCACTCCAAGTCAAGCCCCTCCCCCAGAGCCAAAGTGTAAGGCAATTTTACACATTATTACTTAATTGACTTAATAATTATTGTCCAAAACTGCCTTGTGTCCAGTACCTTAGCCGCAGGGCCAGACACCCACGCCCTTTTGCATAACAAACAATAACATCTTGACAAACATTAGAAAGAATGACTGATAATGCACTTATGAGCATCACATCCCAGCATGTTTACACTTTACAACAATAAATATGTTGCTAATAAATAAAATATTCAAAACGAAAAACAACCCTCAAATTAATTTAAAAGCTTTTGATTCATAGCATTATTTTTTTCATTATATATATTATCAATCAATGAATACTACATGCATATAGAACCCAAGACTCTTTTTAGTCCTTAAAAAAAGCATCACACTGAAAATGTGAGGAAAATTATTTTATTGTACTGTCTCCCATCTTTTAAAATGTACCACTTTGGTAGCGTTTGGTAAAATAAAAGTATTATAGCACAGGCAAATTAATCAAGTACCTTAACTTGAAATGGGACATTTTTAATCTCTACTTGATGATAACTGTTCCCACACATGGAGTGTATTTGAGTACAAGATATACATAAAATATATATAGCTATGCTTTATTTTTTTAATTTAAATATTAACTAAAATCAAAATCCTTTGATATAGAATCTCATTTTAATATAGTAAAAATAATGTTTTTACTTACCTCCAAAATGATAAATGCATGTTTGACTTACTTGAGAGAATCCAAAGCTCTCCGGTCAATATTTGTGATTCGAAGTATAAGCAATGTGTGTTCTTTTACACTTTCTGGAAGTCTGGGATGATCAGAGCTCAAAAATGTCAAGTTTGCACCCTAAAGAAATTAACAAATAAATTATTTAAACTATAAAATTCGTAAGAAGTAAAATACAACTAATATTAACTTTAAATATTCAATTTTGATTATATCTGATGTGGTATACTTTTATACTAATAAAAAAGTATATTGAGAGAATATTTAGAATCCACACAGGCTTTAGCTAATAATATTGGAAAATAGGAGAACTAATTTCCCAATCTCCCAACAATTTTAGATTTAACAATTCGTGTGAAAAAAATAAGAACTACAATTGTTTTTAAGAATCAGAAGAAGAAAAGACAAGTTATTTCAATGGAAATTATGACACCCCCAAAACACACATATAGAGCTATTGATCCACAGAAAGATGTACTGCCAATTGATGAACTATGACAGATTCATCACCTTCTTTCACCTGGTCTTTTGATGACAAACGTAATGTAAATGTAAAACTAATGTTAAACTATTTAAAGCATCAAGGCTTTGGTGAAAAAAATTCCCCTCAAAAATCCTTAATCCAAACTTAGAAAATTGTTATTATTTTAATTTCTGAGTTCCTCAAATAAATATGGTCAAATATGGACAAACACAAATTTAAAACAAGAGGCTTAATTATCTCTCTCTCTTGAAGAGATTTCTCTCCTCTCCTTTTTCCTGGAGCATTTACTTTAGAAAACTTGTAACTGTAAGTACTTTCTCCACCCTTTGAAATGTATATAAATTCTCTTGAAATTATTGTTTAAACAATTAAAGAGACTATCTGAAATGTGTAGCAGGGTCATGTATATAAGCATATGTGTTTATACACACATGTGTGTGTAATGGTACATCTATGAAGAATGTGTAAGTGCATCTGAAGCAATATATGTATGTGTGTGAGTGAACAAATGTGGGTGCACTTTCATGTGTGTATGTCTATAGACACAAGTGCATGTTTATATAAGTATTATCTTAACAGCTGGCATTAAAAATTATTTTAAGGAGTATTTAGAAAAAAAACCTTGATGGGACATATAGGAATGAAAAGATAAGTTCCAGAGCAACACCTGGAAGGCAGAAGAGAGCAGCCCCCCAGAAAAGGAATACAAAGCTGAATATTTCTGCACAAAGAAATAGAAGATTGTGGGGAGGAGTGAGAGGTGGAAGGAGTTTGAAAACTGAGAGGAGGGCCTTTACCATGGGAAATATTCAAAGGAGATATTTTTAAGAATAAGAATGTCTAACAACAAATTGTAAGTTCCATACACTGCTGCAATATAGACCTCCCTCCAATATAGCTATCCCCTTCAACATGCCTGCCACACCCCCAGGGTATCATATATACAGTCTGTGTGTGGCTCTTTCTCTCTCTCTCCCTCTCTTTCTTGGAAATCATAAGAAACAGCAAAGCTCCACATCTGGTTCAAGTAATAGGGAACAGGGATAGTGAGAACAAATCATAAAGTATTAGAGACAGTGGCTCAGGGCTAGACGTAAACTTTCATCTACCTGGGATAGACATTAAACATTCTTCCTGCAGGTTGTGAAATGCGAGTTGGAGCTAATTTTCTCTAGATCTCCAGAGGCAGAGAGATATAGTGTACGTAGAGTGTATTAAATTCAAGTTTAACATGTAAAGGTCTTCCTCACTCCCAGCTCCTCACCCAGCTGGTCACTATATCTTATGATTCTACTGCCTGAAGATTTTTTTTTTTATTTTTCTAATTAGCTTCACAGCCACAGTCACGCGCCTAATTCAGGTTGTCCCAACTGACTTCCTAGATTAATATAATTGAATCCAATCTGCTCCTTTGTACTAGTCTTTAATCCACTCCCCACACTGCAGTCAGAGAAATCTTTCTAAGTCACAAAGCTGACGATGCTACCTCCCTTCAGTTCACCCACCTCGACCTTTCAGTGACGCCCCAAGACATTTTAGGTGAGTCTTTAACAAAAGGCCACTCTTAATAAGCTCTGATTTGTCTCTTGCCAACGCCCACCTTGAAGTAGAGTTCCACAAGGCTGCACTACTTTCAGTTTTCAAAAAAAGCCATGTCTTTCATGCTTTTGTTCTTTGCACGACCTGTCTCCTCCCCTGGAAGCCTTTCCCTACCCTCTTGCATCTATGTATCCCAGCCTACCTAGGTCAAGGTTAGATGGCACTTTCTCCAAAAAGCCTCCACAAAACTGGGTCACTGCCCCTCCTATCTGGCCCTCCTATCTGTTTCCCATTCAACTGTAATTCCTGCAAAAGCAGGGAATGTTTTTTAAGTTATTCACAGTTCCAGTTCCAATGCTTAGCCTATGAGTATATATTTGTTCTCTGAATGATCACTGGGCATAATGTTACATCTTAATCACGAGATAACATGACTGTACTAATTCAACATTTAAGAGCGCTCTACAAGTTCTAACATTACCTACGATCGACCCATGCTAGGGAATCCCTGTGACACGCCATACGCCAGGAGCTGTACAAGGCAGGGAAGTCACAAGGAAGATCAGCTAATGAGAAGATATAGGACAGCTCCAGAAGCCAAGCGCCCCTCTGTATGGAGGAAAACGTGCATCCTCAGAGGATAGCCTGCATTAGGTGGAGAATTACTCCTGGTACTACTGAAGTGGCCACTTAACCAGCGGTACAGCCTGGCAGGGCCTTTACAGGTACCAAGAGACAAGCTCTCCTGGGCTCATATTGCAGAGTTGGTGGCGGGGCAGGGGGGGTGGGCGGTGGGAGGAGTGTTACAGGGAATAAACGCTATGCTTAGATTTAAGCCACTGGGATCTGGACCTGAGAGGCAGAATGTCCTGGGGAAACATCAACCGTTCACCAACACAAATCCCCCTGCTCAGGAAGAAGGAAAAAAAAATCAACTTGTAACTAAAACCCTGCTCCTCTAGCCCCACAGGATCCCTCAAAATCCAATATCAGTTAGTAAAAAACATATGCACACACAAACACTCAACTTACAATATAAAAATCACCAAGTTGGTATTGTTTTCCTTTTCTTCGTCCATACTGATGACAATAAATGTTTTTTTGAATAAAAGGAAGCACATTTGTTCTAGAAGTTAAATGACAAAAACGTGAAGTTATTCAACTTCTCCGGGAAGTACTCATCTTGAGAGTTGTGTCAATGTTTTGTGGCATACCTATTTTTCCCAAATTGCCGATACTCATAAATTGTAAGGGACTGGTCATGAGTAAAAAAGAACCCAACCAGCTCTCTGCAAGCATCACGTCCATTTCTAGAAAAAGAGAACATCGAAGATTTTCAAATAGGATACTTTTCACATTTAATAATAAAGGGATTGTGTATGTCAGAGAGGGATGGCAGGACTCGCTCAACTAGGCAAGGGTTGTGGAAAACCACAGGGAAACCATGGCAGAGCCTGCAGATGTGTCAACTTCAGTCAGGTCTGGAAGGAGAAAAAAGCTTTGTCTTACACTGATAGGAATATGGATATATTACAATGTAGATTACTAAGTTGGCATAGACTTTTAAGATAAAGTGAAAGGCCTTTAAAAAAAAATGTTGAGCTTCCAAGAAGCCACTCAAGGATACATTTACTACCTTTTGTCACAGAAAGTTTAAAATCACTGAATAAATATGATAATTTAAAAAAAAAACACCTTAATATTCATAAAGAACATCAAGTAGCATTATGTGTTACTAGAAGTTTATGAGACTGGATAACAGATTTAAGAATCATCTTCCTGCCACTCTACTACACCTACCAATAATTTACTGTCAATTTAAAATGAAATTAAATAAAGCAGCTTACATAAAGGTTAATTTTTAAATAATCTGGAATATCCTAGTAGTAATATGTGCCTTTAAACATTCACTTTAAATTTCTTTTTTGAAAGACATTTTAAAATCACATTTTAAATAACTTCTAATTAAAATGTTTTTCTTTTAGACTCATACTTCCCATAATTTTTGTAACAGATTAAATACATATTACCTAAAAATGTTTGTGCTAAATTCACGTTTTTCACTTAACTGTGACAAATTTAACTAATTTCATTATTGCTATTTCTATTCGAAAAGAAAATACCTTTTTATAATCATAGGATTAAAAAATTAAAATTACCTTGATATGATCCTACCATCAAATTGTACTTTATGAGAAAGCATACTTTCAGTTAATGTAGACTGGGTTCTTATCCTGTTAAGAAATACAATCGTTAATAATTATTTTTAAATTACCTACATTAGATGTAAATGATAAAAGTACCCAAAAAAGCTATGTTAATATTTGAAATGCATATTGGATAGAGATGAGGCATAAACTTCTTTTTATCCCAGATTGCTAGTTGTAGCAAACACAGAAGAAATAACCCTGAGCTATGTATATATGAATGACTTCTGTATTAGAGCTTATCATATCAAAGTGCTACAAACGTCAGTACAGAACAGAGATAGCACATTTGTGCCTGGCACTGTTGCAGGGCTACCTGCCAGCCATTTCTAACCCTCTTCTTTGCTTCTCTACAACCAAAGAATTTGCTTTCATAGCCTCTTACAATTAGAAATGACTAAAGGACCCAGTTCTTCCAGTAAACTTCCAGGAAAGACTTTCTTTTGCCCTGATAGGAGAGTGGCATGGGAAGAGTTCCTGCCTGTGAACGTGGCAGGGATATGATGCTGGGAGCCACTGCAGCCATCAGGCAACCGTGTCAGAGAGGCCAATAAGATCTCAGGGAAGCCAGCCCAGAGCTGCACCTTACTGAGACACTGACCTGAAACCAACAACTGCCTACCTCCAAGCAGCTGGCTGTATAAGGAAAATAAATCCTGACTTGTTTAAGCCACTATCAGTAAGGTTTTCAGTTATGGGTAGCTGAAAACATTCTTTGCCAAAATACAGTTGAGAAAAAGAGTGCTGGATGAGGGTCCTGTCTTGGCTATCGTTCTAGCTGTGAGACTCAGATCAGTTAATTAATCTTTATGGCCTTTAGATAGCATTGGATGATCTCGCAACGACTGCCAGCCCTAAAATTCTGTTTAATAATATAAAGCAAAACCCAGTGACACACACTTTGACACCCTGCTACCAATAATCTCCTTTATATTAAGAAATCTGAAGATTCAGTGATGTCTCTTTACTTCTCTTCCTAAGTAATTTCATGATATTCCCATAAAGCTGCAGGTGTAATGAAATTGCAATAATGTAAACAGTAAGTGTGTAGCTTATTGAGATCTTGAAAAGTTACACCTCTATAAAATCTAGGTCTCTATGAAAGGTAAGCAGGATACAGCAAACAAGAATCTGTAAACCAAATGAGAGTCTGTGACACAGAGTGGAGCCATGAAAGCTTGGTCATCTCAATTCAATTTAGTCCATTAGTATTAATGTGTTTATTGAATGCCTGCTATGTGTCTGAAACAATTCTAAATGCTGAGAAAATGAAAGCAATAATAATAATAGCTACTATTTATTACAAACTTCTTAGACACTAGTCTGTGTTAAAATCACTTTAATGTGTATTGGTTCATTTTATGCTTGCAATAACTCTGTGAAGTAAGTACTATCATCCCCATTCTAAAACTAAAGTTTGCAGAGGTATACAGCTAGCACATGGCAGAGCCTAAGAAAATTGCTCATAATCATTACATTGTATTGCTTCTTAAAGGTAAACAGAACTCAGTTTAACAGACAAGTTGAAGTAATAGCTTCAAGGAGTCTAGAGTCTCCTTGAAAAGATAAAAGAATTAAATAGGCATTTATATATTATAAAACAGAAAGTTCCATGTTGGGATTTTAAGTATCCAATAAGTAGCACCAATACTTTTCCAAGTTCTTAACCAACAGAGAAATAAGAATCAAGCAGATGAAGACTTACATATGAATTGAATTATTGATAAAGCAGTTGGAAACTGTGGCTTAGGAATGTAGCAACAACAAGCTAAGTCCTTAACACTAGAATTAAACAAACTAACCTACTCATTCCCACTGGGGAGGGACACTGTAAAACTTAGTGCAGAGGACAGAATGTGCACTTCTGCAGACAGCTGGCTCCCGAGAAAAAGAGGAGAGGAAGGGCTGCACTACACATGCCAGTTCCTACTTCCCACTCTGTGAAGCAGAATTTTCTCCTCCTCCTCTGGGAATAATGAAAAAGGGGAGTGAAGTCCATCAATTCAGTAATTCTAATCAATACCCCCATAGGATTTTTCATAGAACTAGACTAGCTAAATCTAAAATTTATATTGAAGAGAAAAGGGCCAAGTATGCCAAGACAATATTAAAGCTAAACAAGCTTTAGGTATTTACTCTAATACATAACAATACAAATTAAGACAGAATAATATTGGTGCAGGGATGCATAACAGGTAGATGAGGCTGAAAAAAGCCTAGAAACCAATCACACATTTATGACGATGTCACATATGATATAAGTGGCATTACAAGTCAGAGGGATGATGAGTTGGTGGTAGGGAGAGATTTTGTAAAGAAGATACAAAGGACACTAACAACAAATGGAAAGACTGATAAACTGGTCTTGAATAAATTTAGCAACTCTTGTTCATCAAGAAACATGATCAAGAGAATGAAAAGGTGACCACAGGGTAGGGAAAGTTACGTCCAACAAATATAGCTGAAAAAGGACTCATAACGAGAATATATAAATCAGTTCCACAAATCAATATGAAAAGATTACCCAATAAACTTGAAGGGACGTTTCCTATAAGAGGATATCCAGATGATCAATATATGTATGCAAGAGTGTTCAACGTCATTGGTCTCCAGGGAAATGTAAGTGAAATCACCAACATATACCCATAAGAAGAACTAAAATGAAAAATATAGACAATTTCCAGCACTGGCAAAGATATGGTGCCACGAGCACCCTCTTACTGCTACTGGTGGGAGTTTTAATTGCAGCAACCACTTGGGAAAACTATTTGGCAGTATTTTTTAAAGCTGAACATATGCATACTAAATGGGCCAGCGATTCCACTTCTAAGTGTGTACCAAGCAGAAATGAGTACATATGTTCACCAAAAGGCAGGCACAAAAGTTCATGGCAGCACTATTCATAAACTGCCAAATGTCCACCAACAGCTGTGGATAAATAAACTGTGGTATATTTATACAATAAAATACTGTACAGTAATGAGAATAACAACACAGATAAAACTCACAAACATAATGTTAAGCAAAAGAAGCTAGACACGGAGTCCAAATTTTGTGATTTCATATAAGTTTATAACCAGGCAGTTATGATCTGCAACATCAGGGGAGAGAGGTTAACCTGCTATGGCAGAGGAAGTGGGTAGTAACTGAGGGGCAGCACATGGAGAGTTTCTGGGGTAATGTCCTATTTCTTAGTCTAGGAATAATGCATGAGTATTGTCCAGTTTGTGAAAATCCCTATGCTGTACACTTTGTGAGTGAATGTTTTATTTCTATAAAAGTTTAAGAAAGAGAAGTTTAGATATGTGGTAGCTGAATGATAGCCTCTCAAAGATATATCCTAATTCTCAGAACACGTAACTAGTTAATTTACATGATATGATAAGAGGGACTTTGCAAATGTGATTAAGAATTTGGAAGTGAGATTAACCAGGATTATCCAGGTAGGGTCAATGCAATCACAAGTGTTTTTATGAGAGGACAGCAGAGGGATGAGTGACCACAGAAGAGGAGCTTCAGAGTGATGTAACAGGAGCCATTGCTGGATGGAAGAAGGAATAAAGGCAGCCCCTAGAAATTGAAAAAGGCAGAGAAATGAATTCTTCCCTAAAGCCTCCAGAAGGAATGCAGCCCTGCCAATACCTTGATTTTAGGCTTCTGACCTCCAGAACTGGAAGAGAATAAATTTCTGTCATTTTAAAATACCGTTTGTGGTAAGCTGTTACAGCAGCAATAGGAAATTAATACATGATACCTTCAAATATCTAAAGGTATGAAAACAAAGGCTTCCAGAAAATAAGAATTAGACAAAGAGATAAAAGGTATAAGAAAGCACTAACAATTATAGCAGTCTGAAAATATAAAAGAACTGCTGCTGGAACTGGTGGGTTTTCTATTCTATTAAATCTGAGGCTAGGTGTCCACTGTCAGTGAAGTTGTTGAGAAATTTCAGTGGACTACACTAGCAGACTGTAAAAGTCTATACCAAGGGGATATGGGGATCTATGTATAAATATAGCTGATTCACTTTGTTGTACAGCAGAAACTAACACAACATTGTAAAGCAATTATACTCCAATAAAAATCTGAAAAAAAGGGGAAAAAAAAAGTCCATACTAAACCAAAGTATAAAAAATAAAAGGCAAAAAGTAGTAACTTTTAAATAATACTAATTTTGAATATATTATGTCATCAAAATTCAGCCAATATATATTGTGCATATACAAATGTCTCAGTTACTACATTGTATCTTTTCATATATATTATCACCTAAGGTTCTGGCTGTGATTCCTAAATTATAAACAGAAGATCTGGAGGGCAAAGTTTACCCCAGTATCTTAAAGTGGCAGAACTGAGATCTGAACTCCAAAAATTCCACTTCCTTGACATAGTAAAAAGCAAAAAAACACACAGAAAAATTTTTCCAAAAGATACAAAAGTATATTCGAAAATACACGTATAACATACTATATCCTCTTTTTATATAAGTAAAACCTTCTTACTTTGTTTCATGTAGCATTCTTTTCCTAAATCGAAGAGGTGCCAGCTTTGAATCTGGAAGGATATGAGCAATTTCTTGCTTCTCAGTAGTTAAATTTTGTTCTGGATCACTGATTACAGCCCTATACAGGAAAATGCAAAAGTCTGGCAATTAAACATTATGATGAACTGCTCTAGCATCCACATATTTATAAGCAGTTGGAAAAGCTCATATACAAATGCCAGTTTACACTACTGGCAGAATGAATGATCTTTCAGATACTAAATGAATAAATTTAATAATTAAAAACACTGACCATAAGAAGTGAATATTCTTGTCTATCTCTGTTTCCATAAGTGTTCTCTAAAAAGAAACTAAAATTTTTGAGAGAACTCAGAGTGTCACGTCTTCCTCTTACTATTCCTTAAACAAAGAGATACTGTGCTGGTGACTTCTGAATAAAGACAGGAAGCAAAGTAAGGAAGCAACCATATGGATTTCTGGGAGAAAATCATTCCAAGCAGAGGGGAAAATAAATGCAAAGGACATGATACAGGAGTGAACCTGGTATGTTTCAGAACAGGGAGGAAGCCAGATGGTGAAACAGAGTAAACAAGAGGGAGAGAAGTAAGAAAAGGGGTCCAGGGTCTAATGGTGAGCCAATCATGTAGGACTTGGGGAGAATGTATTATTGACCCCAAATTCTCAGCACTCATTATAAGTGTAGTGTACTTTCTTTCCCTTTGGCTTTAAGCTTAGCCATGTGATTTGCTTTGGCAGCTGGATGGCTCTGCTGATTTCAGTGGAACTAATTCACGCAAGTATGGGTTGTTTGGGGATCTGTTCATCTAGGATAATCTTGGCTAAGTGGCCCGGCTGCATTTATAGAAGCATTTTCTTCTTGAGACCAGTGAGTTGACCAAGCTGTGTTCTTCTCACAAAGATGGCAGAAGCACAAAAAGGCAAAGGGGGAAATACATGAGGTTTCTTCAGGCTTAAGCTCAGAATTAAGCCCATTGCTTTTGCTCACGTATAACTGGCCAAAGTAGGTGAGAAGTAAGAGCTACTCAGCCAAGCCTTGCCTGGACAGCTGACCTGAAGATACATGAGCTATAATTCATGACTGCTGTTTTAAGCTGTTAGGTTTTATGGTGATATATAACCAACACATAAGTCTTATAGATTTTATCCTGATTGAGATGGGAAATTACTGGAGGGTCTGACCTGGCTTGCTTTTTAATGGGCTCACTCTGGCTGCTGGGTTGAGAATAGACCAATTAGGGGCAAATGCAGATACGAGTCCAGTTAGAAAGTGTCTGAAATAATCTAGAAGACAGAAGATGACAGTGTGAGCAGGGATGGTGGCAGCAGAGGGGGTAAATTTATTCTGATGGTAGACCTGAGAGTGTTTGCTGACAAACCGCATATAGGATTTGAGTGAAAGAGAGGAATTAAAGGCATCACCAAGATTTTAGGCCTAAATAACTTGAAGAATTGGGTTGTCATGGAGGAAAACTAAAGAGGATTTCGTCAGGAGAGGGAAGGGAAACAACCTTCAGAAACCCCAGTTTGGAAAATGTTACTTTGGGATCTTGGATTTTAGGGAAGCAACAGCATGTAGATGGTTACAGAAGACATGATACTGGATGAGATCATTTAGGAAGTAAATGTAGAAGTCCAAGAATGGAGCCCTTGTGTGTTCCTGTGTAGAAAGACTAGAGAGATGAAGAGGAACCAGGAGAGGAGGCTGAGGAGTGGATGGCAGGAAGAAAAGCCAGCCAGGTGTGATATGCCAGAAGCCAAGGGGGAGAAAGAAGAGTGTTTCGAAGAGAAGAAAGTCTGCAATACAGACAGATGGGTCAAGTCAATAAGAATTAAGAAATCACCATCAGTCCAGCAACATGGATGTCACTAGTTATCTTATGAAGAGACATTGTGGTGGCATTTTGGGGGTGAAGACATAAAGTCAATTCAGAGAAAATGAAAGGAGATACACTGAAGACTGTAACTAAAATTAATTGTATCAAAGAATTAACGAAGAAACATGCATGTAGACCCTCATCCTTTCTCTCTGCCACCCAAGTAAACTATTTTTTTCAAAGCTAAATTTAAGTCTTACTTCTTCCTTGAAGACTTCCTAGACTGTTCCAGCCTCTTCCAAAATCCTACAATACTTACATATTCATGCAATTTAGCACAGCAGGTATTGAAACTTCATATAGTTTTCTAAGCGTTATGAAACTTTACATTAGGTTTTAAAACTCCTGACAGTCCCACAGTTCCCAAACTGTACATTAAGTCACACTGGGGTCTCACAGGGAACTCACAGGGACACCCCCAGATATTTTTAATGTTTGAGGGAAACAGTGATACTTCACATTTGTTGGATACCACAAAAACTACTAGCTGAAGGAAATTCACAGTTTCAACAAGATATCATGCTATACTCCTTCAATGAATGATATCACATCTTTGCAAAGCTGGCTTTTTTATAGTTGCTGTGATAAAAAGCAAGTGCCATGTGGACTATAAAGTGAGGGTGGCAGCACCCTACACAATTCTAAGGTTTGAGAGATCGTGCAGTGCCCAAGAAGTGCATGCATCCCATTAGGAAGCAATTGTGCCTATTTAAGAATGAAATAAGAATGTTTTTCTTTCAATTCATGTGTATTATTTTTCAGATGACCATTAAGTTGTTCAAAAGGAAATATTTACTAAGTTGTTCAGACAAAAATACTTAATAAACAGAACTGTTGTGTATTTCTATTGGCCAACGAGTCTGGTGAAAAAATTACTAAAACACTACAGGTGCCATGAACAGAGAAAATGTGGAAACCGCTGAGTTGACCACTTGTTGACTGACCAAAGATATGGGTGTCATGTATAAAAAAAGAAATTTAGTGAATACTTTCTGAATGGATTTCTATTACCAGTTACGAACTCTTACCGGGACAAGTGGTCTATCATCACTTGCTCTGCAACAGTCTGTTTCTTCTTCTCTGCAGCCACCATTTCCTGAGAGGAGAAAATAAAGAAAATGTCATTGTCCATAAAGCAGAACAATACTATAGTTAACATAAGAGTTCTAAAATATAAATTAAACATTTCCAATTTCTTTCTTAAATATAGATGACTCTATCCATCATTAATAAATTTAAATTCCAATTTTTAACCTAAAAATACATTTATTTCCTAAAAAGTAATGCACTTAAATTTTGTTAGAAATCATAAGAGATTTCCGTATCAGCCAAACAATGGACAGAAAACCTAGAAGCAAAAGAGGTGACATTAATGAATGTAGAGTCCACGCAGAAAGCCCACCTTGGGTGTTGACATTTAGGGTGGCTTACACTTTGGAGGAAAGGTTAGAACCACTCTCAGGCACAGTGGTTTAGAGGTCTGCGTAAACAGAAAGCAGATTAGAAGCAGAATCACACAGATGCAAAGGATCTGATAACACTGAAAAATGACAAACTAGAAGAGACAGACATAAAAACCATAGGTTCTTTACTTCTGTTGTTTATTTAGTTAAAAACTAAATTACAAAGTTTCCACCTACATTTTAAAAATAAATTGGTACTCATTTCAGATGCATTCAAAGTTCACTCACATAAACATTTCCTTTCAGAAACCTGATAAATGAGTGCTACCACAATAGAGTAAAATGTGCTTGATGGTGAATGTAGATATGATGCTGCTAAGAAAGTAATTATAAGGAAAAGAAATCCACTAACACCCAGATGGCTTTGGGTGTTAACACCAAGAGCAGTACCCAGTGGGCCTTACATAACAACCATTCAAGTATAACTTCATGAATATATCGAAATAAGCCTTATCTGGGATACAACTTTGCCCTATAAAGCCACTTTTTTTATTTTTTATTTTTTGATAATCTTGGTAATACTCCTTATTCTATTAGGTATAAATATCTACATAATAATAGGCACAGACAATAATGTATGTGTGATTTTAGTAAAAGAACAAATTACCAACTTGGGACAGCCACAGGGAAACAGGCCACCTGATCCAGAGGTGGATTACACGTTGCTGTCAGTTCAGAATGAACGGATTCTGGATGACTGTTATCCAGATGAACTCTATTTTGAATTTCCCCTCAGTGATGGTGATAATGTAACTAGCTAAATCCACATTACTTTATTATTATTTAGGCCATCTAAAGAAGAATTTTCTCAACTCTTGAGCCAACACACACTGATATGCCATCAATCCATTACAGGTGTGCCTAAGATATTAATCCTCTGGGGGTGTCTAGGTAACCAGTAGACTCCAACGCCAAGCAGCCTGGTCTGCTCGCTCCAGGACACTACAGAAATGTTATAACTATCTATTTGTACAAGAACTGGTCTAAGTAATTCTCATTAAACAATCTCATTGATTTTGTGTAAGACACAATTTAAAGTCAATATTGAGAGCCTAGAGTTGTGTTTCACTTTTCCTAAAGAAAAATTACTTTATTCCTTCCATTTTTCTTAACTGGCCTGGGAATTTCTCCAGTTTTATTAGCTTATGACTTTCAAAAATAAATAAATAAATCACCCAGTTACTTCTTTGTGGGGGAAGGGGTGATGCAGATTAGTCCATTGTCATAAGTAGTGGTTAATGAACATTTTGAACGGTATAAACTAAATTTTTACAAACTCCCAAAGAGTCAAGATGATTTTTCCACAGTAAACATACCAAACATCAATCCGTGGTAAGAGGACTGAATTTGCCTATTAATGAATATTCACCTCAGTCCAACTTCAATTGTTGCAATTATTTATTCAATTTTAAGTCTGTAAAATCTTGGAGGGCAAATTATCTTAGCGGCTTCTCAAATAAGTAAAAATACCAATAACTTACGGCGTCAGATTTTCTTGTGCTCTGTTGTGTGATGTAAGGGCTGTCAGCATAACCCTGCTGTAGGAGGGCTTTCCTATCCAGAGTTGTAAGGTCATCTGTGATGGCTTCCGCACCTTGTACACACTAGATGTGAAGCAATAAGTGAGCCCTCACACACAGAATATTTGTTTTCAACAAAATAAAGGATAAAATAATCACTGGATATGTCAGATAAAGAGTATAGGCTCTGACAATGAGACTGCTTGTTTGAATCCAGCTCTCCCACTTTCTAGCTAGATGACACCTCTGTGCCTTGGTTTACTCATAGGTAAAATGGGAATTAATAACTACTTCACACACACAAAAATGATTAAATGAGATGATATGTTTCCAACACTCATAAAAGTACCCAATATACAGTAAGCATTACATTAAAAGTGGCAACTATTATAATCGTCCATTTGAGTCTTTTAAACTTAATAAATATGGGCATGTCACTCCTTTATAAAATTAAGTTCTCAAGTAAAGTACTAAGAGATGGGGGTGTATCCTTTGAGACTGTTAAAATCAAACACAAGCAGAGACCAACCTTGAAAATTCCCTGAGCAGACAATACCAGCGTAGTTATACAAGCAAAGCTTGATTTAGCTTATTTTGCAAGGCAAGTGAGACTAACTTGACCTGGGTAACTTCTTGCTTATGTCTCTAGAAACCACAAGCGGAATGCAAACTGTTCCCCCAAATTGATAACCACTAACCAATCCCCTATCATTTAAAAAAATTTTTCACAGTATAACCAATCACTGTGAAGAATAAACAGTCACTGCCGCCTCACTACATAAATTGCTTTATAACAACAGATTCCTGTGTCTCATTACATGTTTGATTTGAGTACTCCCAGTTCAGCAACTGTCTTTTCGGTGTGTGCACAAAACTTTCACTGATTACTACTTCGGTTTTATGTCTACTATTTCTGACAAGGATCTTTGTACAAGGATCCTAAAGAGATAAACACTAAATTTTTCTCTGGCTATAAGACACGCTTACATGAGCTTAACAAAAAATAATGCCCCAATAGGATAGCAACTTGTCAAAAATGTGATAGATTTCAAGAGTTTTTCCCCGAGGGCTTGTTCTTACTTTAGATCTTCCTTGAAAGGTCACATTTCATCCTCATAATCTTTGCTGTCTTCATGACCTTCGACTGCTACATGAAACTTTATTATACATTTGTTTATGATTTGTTGCCTGCCTCTCCTGATACAAGTTCCATGAGGGCAGGCACCTCGTCTGTCTTTTTCACTGCAGGATGCCTCGTGCCAGAACAGGACCACATGTAGGGAGCACCTGATATTTATTCAATGAATGAGTAATATATCTTAAGTATGTACTATTGGGAAATAAATTTATAAGGATACCTTATAATTTTATTTATTTACCCACTAATATCTGTTTTTCCTAAATAGTGATTTAACAGGCACCAAAAAGATGTTTAACATTATGTACGGTAAATTTAAAAGATTAAATTAACAGATATGTTTAAGTATAAGCCAAGCTCTGCTACCGTGTAGGCTGGAGGAAACTTTTAAGAGCACTTTATTTTGTGTGAACTTGTTTTTAATCTTTTACAAAAGGGAAACAGTGACATTTCCACTTGGTATCTCAAATTTAACCTCCCCAGATCAGACTTCACTGTGGTCTTCCCCCCTCCAGTTAATGACAAATCCACCCTTCCAGCTGCTCAGCTCAAAAGCCTCAGAGTCGTTTTTCATCTTTCCTTTCTCTCAAGCCTAAAACCGATCCGTCACCAAATATTCTCAGCCCTACCTTCAGAATCTATCTAGAATCTGATCTCTCCTCATGACCACTTCTTATCCAAGTGTGCTTGCAACCACCTGGGTCCAGGCAAGCATCCTCATCTCTTGCATGGATTACGATGATAAGCCTTCTCAGTAAAGCCCATTCTCAACAAAACAAAACAGAAGGCAAAGTCCTTAAGTGGTCTACAAGACCTTCCTGATCTGCCTCCCAGCCTCAGCTTCCCTTTAACTCACTGAACTATCTCCTACCACCTCTCCCTTGCTGTTCCCCCTCATCACACTGCTCTTGATATTTCTTAAACACTCCGCACCCACTCCTACTTCATGACACTTAGAGTTTCTCCGGACTGGCTTGCCTCTCACCCCTCTTCAGATGTGTGCTAAAATGCTACTTTATGGAAAAGATATTCTCTGATGATCCCGTACAAATCGCTACCCAAACCTCAAGCCCGTGCCTTCCCGCTTCCCTTCTACCCATAGCATCTATCATCATCCGTCATATTAGGTGAACCAATTGGTTCATTCATTCATTCATTCTTTTTTTTTTTCTTGCTTACTCCTTAATTAGGCTATATGCTCTGTAAGGGCAGGAATTTTCATCTGTTTTACTCACTGACTTATCACCAGTGCCTGGAAAGATACCTTGCATATAGTTAAACATTAGATAACTATTTTTGAAAGAATAAACAACGAGCGAATGAATTAGGGTGATCGTTTCTAAATCCAAAAGGTGTTTTGTCTTTTTTTATAGAGCTGGTGAAAAATGTATATCTGGAATGATTAATACTAAGTACAATTAATTAGTATTAATTCAGGAATTATTATTTTCTGTAAAATTGAAGTTTAATGATTTTCATGTTTTATTTAAAGATGTTTCATTATTTAAAATATATATATACATATACACACATATAAGTTTACATGTGAGGTGGTATAACAATTTGAAAATAAGAGATTCACCACCTTTTTATACTAAATGGAAGGAAAACTCAGCACAGGAAATCTGCCTTTAGAATCAAGCAGAGTGAAACTTTTTTCACTGTTTGACATTATCAGTTGACTGAGGTATCAGCCTGATTAGTTAGTAGCTATGGCCTTTAGTTATTGTCTCAGATTCTGAATATATCTAACTGTAGCTTTTCTTTATCAGCAAAGATAATCAATTTACATGTGGCTCCCTGCTTTACAGAAGGGCTTATGTTTCAGATATCAGGGACCTCCTCTATTTCCAGATATTACTATTTCGGTGTTAATTCATGTAATTATAATAGGATTTACTAACAGCATTTATACAGCAGTTTTGGTTCTCATAATGGTATACATTTTAAAAGACATCAGATAAGTTGCTCAAACCTCTTAAGTACAAGATTATTATACATGGAACATATAGAAACCATGGCTTTCTTGCAAGACTATCAACATACTAAACTTTTAGTATGTAGGTTAAATGTAGGTTAAAAAAAATCAAAGAAGTAAAACAGGATCTTCTCCAGAAGAAAATATGCAAATATTGGCTTTTATTTATAAAACCCTTTATTCATACTATATAAATATTTACCAAATCATAAGGGAAGATTTGCAAATAATATTTGTCTTCTCTGAAACCAGAAATAAACAAGCGTCCTCATCTGAACTTGTGTTCAAGGATATTAAGGTTTTATTTTAGAACTATTTGAACCATTTTGCCTTGGAAAATAAAGCACCCACTTATAGAAACCTTCATTCTATTTTCCCAACATTATTACAATGATCTAAATATCACATGGTAGATCCTACAAATAATACACAGCCAGAGGCTAAATGATTATGAAATTATCTTGTCTGTTATTACAGACACTAGAATATTATATTTATGTGCATCTGTTTGTATCTGGAAAATTTGTTTTAAAATAAAAGAGACCAAATAATCCCATAACTTTTGCTACTCTTTCAGCTAAACACCATGTGATTTAGTCACTTCTAGACAGTTCCTACATGGATTAGAAAAAAAAAAGCTGATATGCCACATCTACTTACAATTTATCATTTTTTTTTACCTACAGTAAAATGCTAAGTAAATGCAACCATCAAACTTCCCTGAAAATATATTATTCTTATTAACAGTTAACTGAATGAAGAATTGTATCTAAGTGCTCTCTTCTTTATGGCCAGTAGTATCATAAACTATGTTTTCAAACCTTTCTAAAATTCAAGATTGACCTTTCTGGAATGCTTGTGGAAAGCCATTAGATTTATTATGTTTACTTTGCTCTTATATTCATGAATGGTGAGTTTATATCTAATCAAGATTAATTAAAGGATAACAGTTTCAGCTATTCATGATATTAAAAACATCTCCCAAACTGAGCTAGAAGACAATCATGGAGTGATGACAGTTTTAGAATAAAACAAGGTCACTTTGAAGTCTGAAACCACTTTTCAACTTTAAAATTTAGTGTGTGAGACCAACAGAGTTCAAGACAGCTACATCAAAAACAGATATATAATATGGAATCTAAAAAAATGGAACTGATGAACCCAGGGACAGGGCAAGAATAAAGATGCAGATGTAGAGAATGGACTTGAGGACACGGGGTGGGGGGCGAAGGGGAAGCTGGGATAAAGCAAGAGAGTAGCATGGACATATATACACTACCAAATGTAAAATAGATAGCTTGTGGGAAGCTGCTGCATAACACAGGGAGATCAACTCGATGATGGGTGATGACTTAGAGGGCCGGGACAGGGAGGATGGGAGGGAGCCGCAGGAGGGAGGGGATATGGGGATATATGTATAAACATAGCTGATTCACTTTGTTGTCCAGCAAAAACTGGCACAACAGTGTAAAGCAACTATATTCCAATAAAGAGCTTAAAAAAAACGGATATATAACACTGTCTTATTTCCAACCCAATGCAAGTGAAAAACTAACAGAGAAAAGATAATTAGATCATATGACTAAAATTTTCACATCTGAAAATGGTGATAATAACCCATTAGGGTTGTGGTGAAGAATCAACTATTTAATGTAAGTAAAATACTTAAAACAGTCCCTGGCACACAGAAATAAATGTTAGCTATTATACTTTATTATGACTAACAGCAAGACATATGAGACAAAAAGATGTTTCTGTAATATGTATACTGTTTTCTTTAAATTCCATTACAATTTTATAAAGCCTCATACATTACCTTGTCATCTTTCTTGTTTCTTGGAGTCTGCTGATGTGTGATATTTGACTCTGTCTTTTCTGCATTTCTCTGACTATATTGTTTATATCCCTCTTTCATTTCAGTTTTCTGTTGCTGATATTTTAGTTTATATTTGTCTGTTGGCGCTGGCAAATTTTCAGGTATTACGTCCTGCTCCTAAAAGTAAAAAGTATGCTATCTTTCATTAAAAAATGAAAAGTATTATTAATTTTCCTTATTGACATTAACAGGTTTCCCATTTACCTTTGCATTTATGCCTAAGAAACAGACCACTGTAATCTATTTTCTAAAGAGAGGTGATATTTAAAACATGTAGCTGGTGCAGCACTGCTGAGCAATCAGGGCTGCTCAGAATGGGCACTGGCCTCAAATACCAGGGAAGCCTGTATCATGTTTCCCAGCTGGAGATCAGTCCTGGTTCTAAAATAGAGAGGAGAAAAAATGACTTTTCTTTCTTCTTAGCAGTTTTAGATAGGTTTTTTATTCCTGCCCCAGAAAAACTCCACTGCCAATCATTTCTTCCAGAACAGTCATTGGAATTGGAGACCACTAATACTGAGAAGCTGTGGTTGCCATCTCTAGAATACTGAAATAGTCTATCTTCTGGGGTTATTTGGCTGCCTGCCACAGTTCCATGGGATGAAAGGTAACAGAGCCAGTGGATAAGAGAAACCTAAAAAGAATACTAAGCAAATATATATTGTCCCAGAGAGGGACAGTAGCTCCAAAAGGAGTATAAAGCCAGTACAACTCGTGGAAAGTGTGGTATCCAAGTCTATATCCGGAGGAGAAGGATAAGGCAAGGCTTCGGGTGAAAACTGCAGCATGACACAGATTAGGGTATTGTCATGTCATTCACCCAAAACTGACACTGAGGAGACCGTGAATGGAAAAAGACTAACAAAGACAGAAAAGTAAGCCCTACTGGTCACAGAATACTGGTCAGAATGTGTGTTCATAACATGAAATAAAACACTAAATATTGTTTGAAGTATAAATATGTCCCAAGGAGACACCTTGGGATAAGTATAGTTTACTTACTCCTTAGTATCCTACTAGCCTAAAGTATAAGTCAGGTTCAAGAGACCAGTTTTATATTGTTAAGCTAGCAAGATCTGATGTAATTTTCTGCCATAATTTTTAGTATAAAATTTAGTATAAACCTGTATTTCACCAATTTTATATGACATTTTAAAAATATTCTTATGGGAGGCAAAAATATAAAACAGTAAAATTACTTCATCAGCAGTATTGTTTGACATGCTAATATACACTATACTTTAAACAAAACATAGATTGAACATAATGAAATTTAAGGATTAAATACAGTGACAAATGCATATTCTAATTCTGAAAGTTGGTAATAAGAAATAAATACTAACCAGGTCATTTAGATGATGCTGAGTATATGGTATGTGACATGGTGTGACCCAACCAAAAGCAGATGAATTTGATGGGTTAAAATGAATATGTTCTGCACTAAGTGGCATATATGAAAAATCATCCTAAAAATAAAATTAAATGACACTAATTATATGCTATCTATAATACTGTGTTCAAATGTTTATTATATTAAATACCAAGTAAAAATTACCTCATCATCAGAGTCAACAAGGCTTCCCAAATCAAGTCGTGGGACCCTGAAAGAAATAATCTATGCATTCCATAACTTTTTACAATGAGACTTTAATAGCTGCAAGTCATATATGCTATATCCTATATAAACAGGTACACTGAAGCCAGTGGTATGCTGGCTCCTTTCAGCTGTGATAGGCTTTGTTAAATGTTCAATAATTTTTTGTCCTGGTTGTTAACACAGAATTATTAAAAATAAAATTATGTAAACTTATAATTAAGTAAATTATATTAAAAACAAAGGTAAATACTCAAACGTCATCACTTCCTAATAGCTTTACTACACTTCACTATTACCTGTGTCATGGAGGTTATTTATAGCTATCATATCTGTGTGGTGATACTATGGTGGCATCTCTTTCCAACCTGTGTTCAGTGATAGCCTGAAGTCAGCCACCGCGGGATTATTTATACAGAAATGGGCAAACATTATGAATCAGGACTTGATATATTATTCTGTTGATTTCTGAGGCTGACAAAAGTGGTGGACAAAATGTTAATAGTGCATATTAAAAGTATATCTTGGGCTTCCTAGGTGGCGCCGTGGTTGAGAATCTGCCTGCCAATGCAGGGGACACAGGTTCGATCCCTGCTCCAGGAAGATCCCATGTGCCGCGGAGCAGCTAAGCCTGTGCGCCACAACTATTGAGCCTGTGCTTTAGAGCCCATGAGCCACAACTATTGAGCCCATGGGCTGCAACAACTAAAGCCCACATGCCTAGAGCCCGTGCACCGCAACAAGAGAAGCCACGGCAATGAGGAGCCCGTGCACCGCAACAGAGTAGCCCCCACTCACCGCAACTGAAAAAAAAAAAAAAAAAAAAAGCCTGCGCACAGCAAAAAAGGGACCCAACACAGCCAATAAAATAAATAAATAAATTTTTTAAAAAAAGGATAGATTTCTTAAAAAAAAAAAAAGGTATATCCTGTCTGTAACTGTCACATAGTGACTAACAAAAAATTGAGGAAATATTGTTCCAGTATTCAAAACTATTACTTGATTCAGCAATCACTCACATCACTCTACAATAAATGAAAATATCAACCAATATTCACATTGGTTAACATTTTCATGTAAAATTTATAATCAACTTAAAATATACTTAATTTTATTTATAATTAACAATTAAAATTTATAATAAACTTATAGTACAAGTATAGAAAACCAGTTGTTAGACACTTTCCAGCACTCAACTGTCATCACATACTCCATACCTCATATCTATACACCTAGCTTTATTCTTTGTCTGGATGAGCATACAAGTATCTATTTTGTGAAACCACACGAAATTGTTGATATTTGCCCATTTTTAATCTACAAAAATGTCAATTTTATATAGTTCAGCCTAATAAATTACTTTTTAATTTCTATTTTCCAAGAAGCCATGTTGTCTAACATATTTGAAAGAGTATAAAAATTATATCCTTCCAAATTTTAAAAAGCAAAAATGTAAAGTATATAAAAATTAACGTATTCCAGTCCAAAAATAAACTCATTTTAATAGGATTAATAAAACTGTTATATTCCTCAAGGTAAGATTAAAGCACAGATATATCTCGCATTAAATCCATTTTGACTATCCCAGTAAAAATGCAAGATTTATATATATATATTTTAACAAATGCTCTTAGCTGAATTTTATAAAAACAATAGTTTAACTTTTTCAGGAAGATACAAAAATAATATTAAATAAAATTAAAAACCAGAGAAGTATTACCCTTAATCCTACCATCCTATCACAAGAGCCACTTTAATTTTGACATAGCAATTTTCAGGCCATCCACATACATTTAAACTATTCTGTGGTTCACAATCAGAGCTATATATACATAATTTTTCTTTCTTTTTTTGCTCCTCAATGTGTTATAACCATTTACCCTTTAAACAGCTCAAATGTGAAAAAATGTGACTTACACAGGAAGGCAAGGATCCTCCATTGCCCGTGATTTGGAGTTCCATCCTTGCTTTAATTTAAAAAACAAAATTAGAATCAGTATGTATGTATCATTTATTTATACTTTAAACGATAATCAATGTGTCAATGCAACAAGGCTAATTATAATTTTTCTCAGTAAACGTATACAAGAAATATTTAGTGAGCCCCTCCCTACTTGTGCTTGAGACACAGAGATAGGACAATAACCTGCGTAGGACTCTGCTGGGCAAGACCTTCACTCAGACAGATGATGTGGAAATTACATGCTGAGTCAGAGCAGCTGCACGTAGCATGTGTACCCAACCTAGTCTAGGGAACTGAGGCGGTTTTTTCCAAAATAAAAAAGGAAACTTTAAATGGAGCTCTGAAGGATGAGTAGGAGTCAGCCAGATGAAGAGAGAAGGGAGAAAATTGCTCCAGTCAGGAGAAACAACTTGTGCTGCACAGGCCCACAGGCAGGAGTTGGCACTTGAAAGGGGCTGAAATCCAGAGTGTGAGGGGGTAGTGGCCAGACCTGTTCAATTATAATACAAGCTGTTAAATTATAATAAGTAAGCTGGACCTTATCCCAAAGGTAATGGGAAGACAGTACAGGATTTAAGCAAGGTATATACAGGTATAAATTTGTAAATGTTTGATTTTATTGCCAAAAAATTGTGCAGAAACTTGAAAGTTACAGTGAGCTTAGCCACCATGGAATAAGAACTATGTATGAGTCTTAGGGAAAGCTCAAGTTAATAAAAGCAAGAAATTATTTACCCATCAGCATTTATAGCTTACTTCTGAAATGTCACCTATTGGGTCATTTTCGTTATACTGATACCAAAATCAGAAATTATATTCAAGACTGGGCTTCATCACTCTGACTGTAAGAGTAAGAGAAAACAAACTCAGCTCAGTATCAGTTTTAATATGGCATTGTTTTAAGTACTATCCCAATAAATAGCTAAAATGTGGAAATGTAAAATCACAAGATGATCATTTGAATGGATATATATGTTTAATATATAATAATAAAATAAAAACAAATATATATATTAATTATATTTAATTAATTTTAATGTAATATATATTATTATATATTATATATGAAACATAGCCTAAACTAGCAGCATACTTCCATCACCCATCAAATATTTTCTTAATTATATTTTGGAAACATTATAACATCATCTAGTCTTAGGAAGGAAATCTAAATAGAATATAACTGTATTTTCCATCATCATCATGATCATTATTATTCCCCAGAAAATGTTTTAACAGACTTAGTAAAATCTGTTAAATAGGTCTATTTAATAATGATGTCATCCCTATAAAAATTTCAGAACTGGCAGTTACCTTTCTTGTCTAATTCCAACAAAATTGTGCTAGCCAATCCAGAATAAAGATAAATTATACTTTACAAATCCCTAGGCCAGGGGTCAGAAAACTAGGCCCAGCTCTGTTTTTATAAATAAAGAAGGTTTTATTGGAACACAGCCATGCTCATTTATTTATTAATTGTCTATGTGTTCTCACAAAAACAGCACAGTTGAATGGTTGCAACAGAGAAGCCATGGTCCATGAAGCCAAAAATATTTATTATCTGGCCCTTTATTTTAAAAGTTGGATATTTTTGTATCCAACATTTTTTGAATCCAACTCATTTTTTTCTCAAATGAGTTTTATTTTTTAGAACAGTTTTTGGTTGACAGCAAAATTGAGTGGAAGGTATAGAGATTTCCCATATACCTCCTGACCCTATACATGCAGAGATTCCCCCAAGAAAGGCTGCTTTGATTCAAATTATCAAATAATTCAGATTTAACCCATAATATTGTGAACTATAAAAACCCCAAAGCACTAACTCATGTATATAAGGGAGATGGCTGAACACGAAGTAAAGAGCACAGATCTTGAAGTCAGAACCAAAGTTCAAAATCCCGGCAAATCACTTAATCTCTAGGAGCCTCAGTTCTTCCATATCTAAAAGCAGGTTAGGCCTCTCGCCTTCTGAGATGGCCCACACTCTGTGGAGTGTGTTTCTCTGAGGGCCTCTCTCGCCTTTTGAGATGGGCCCCTTTCTGTCTATGGAATGTGTACCTCTCTAAATAAATCCACTTCTTACCTATCACTTTGTCTCTCCCTAAATTCTTTCTGCAACAAGACATAAAGAACCTGAGCTTCAGTAAGTCCTGACACAGGCCTCCAGTTAACTCTGGGATGCCTCTGGTTAACCCTGAGACATCTCAGAGAGGAATGTTAAAGTAATTAGGTTCATCTGGAACTAAGGCTCCCACCCAGGTGGAGGATGGAATGATGATTTGACCCTCCTGACTTCAATCAACTAAAGCTTGGACTCTGTTGACCTTTGCCCCAATTATATGCTGAATTCTCCTCTGCTCCAGCCCCTTCATGAATATGCATATACCCTTAGTTTAAAATTTCCCCAGTTTTGCAGTTCAGGGAGACACTGCCTTGGGAAAAGAGCCCTGGTGTTCTCCTTACTTACTGCAAGTAATAAATTCTTCCTTCTCCAAAATAGATACATAGATAGATGATTGATAGATAGATAGATAGATAGATAGATAGATAGATAAAAAATAAGTAAAAGCAGGTTAATGATAATACCAACCTCAAAGGTTTGTTGTAAGAATTGATATAAATTATTGAAACATCTTGTTTGCTGATAAACAGTAGGCATTCAGTATTTGAAATAGTAAGAATAGAAAGGAAATATACATCACTTTTATGTATTTCTAAACTAGGTTTTATATTTGCTCAATTCTATGGTGGTTTTAGGGCCAAAGTTGCTTTAAACTTGCACCTCATCAATGATATACACAACAGTGATATTATGAAGCCTGAAAAGAATAAAAGTCCTAAATAATAGAAGCCCAGAATCTCCTCCTACCTAGCTAACACAAAATGTATATTGTTTATTTTCTTCTTCTTTCTACCATTTTTATTTTTTATATTTTCTGCAGACATACATAAATGTTCTAAATAATAAGAAAAAATGATGATAAGCTTAATTTAAAGAATAAAACTAATTCAAGTAATGATCAATTTTCAAGTAATGATTATCTTCAATTTTGCTGGTTCAATTAGTCAAATCTAGGAAATATTAATCCTAAATATTTGGGAGTATAAATAGTCATAAAAACATGAAGAAAGGAGTCAGAAAAGTATTTAATGAATCATCCTACAAGAAGAAAATTATAGGGGGCTTCCTAGGTGGCGCAGTGGTTGAGCATCTGCCTGCCAGTGCAAGGGACAAGGGTTTGATCCCTGCTCCAGGAGGATCCCACAGGCCGCAGAGCAACTAAGCCTGTGCGCCCCACAGCTGTTGAGGCTGCACTTTGGATCCCATGAGCCACAGCTGTTGAGCCCATGTGCTGCAACTACTGAAGCCCACAAGCCTAGAGCCCATGCTCTGCAACAGGAGAGGCCACGGCAATAAGGAGCCCGTGCACCACAACAAGGAGCGGCCTCCACTCCCCACAACTAGAGAAAGCCCATGTGCAGCAATGAACAGCCAACACAGCCAATAAATAAATAAATATTTTAAAAAAAGAAGAAGAAAATTATATAGCATACATACTTGTAGTGGCTTCTTTCTTCCAGAGAGTGGCTGAGTTTGACTTGTAGGAGAAGCAGCAACTCCTTTAGCCTCTAAATCCATTCAAGTTCATGTATTTATCATGCAGTGTACTTTGAAAAAGGTAAACCAAATATAAAATGGTAAGTCTTATTCTAATTTTAAATAAACCATACAAATCACAAAATAATATTACATGGGAAGAAATCGGGTGGTTAATCACTTTTACATCTTTCACCAAAACCAACTTTTTGTGAGGCAACTACGTTATGTGGGGCAACATTTATGGGGGTAAACACTAGTCTGAATAATAGCCCCCTGAGATGTTTATGTCCTAATCACCAGACCCTATGAATGTTACCTTAAATGTCAAAAAGAACTTTTCAGACATGATTAAGTTAAGGATTTCAAAATGTAGAGATTATCCTGGATTATCTTGTGGACCCAGTTAATCATCTTATAAAATGGAGGCAGGCTGATCAGAGTGAGAAAGAGAAGATGTCAGGATGGAAGCACAGGTCAGAGAGGAGCTAAGGTGTCAAGAGCACTGAGCTAGTACTAGTACTCCTTCAGTGATAAGGCTCCCTTTCCAGGTGATACTCACTGTGTAGGTGTCTCTTTTGAAACCTTGAAGGAAGGTGCCTCATGATGTTCTCTGCCATGACAAGATATAAAACTGTGCTGAAAACCAGGCTTCTCCAGGGCATTTACTCAGAGCTATTTGAGGATGTCTCCCAGGATATAGTCCTCAGTTTGACTCAAATAAAACTCTCTTCTATTCGTACTATAGATTGGTTGTTGATTATTTCCATTGATACCCATTTTCATAGCCCTCTCCCCTAATAATCCCTTGCCCGAAGCCTGGGATTCTACTGCAAGAGTAAAGTCGGGAAGACTTACCAACCAACAGCAGACATATTCTGAAAGCATCACAGACCATTAGATTTGAAAATACCCCTACAGCGCTAGCAAATGGCTTTCTTTTCAGCGATATCTTTCAGAAAGAAGCAACTTTTAAAAACTGTTGCTGGTTTGGCTGGGGAGAGGGGGGTTGTTTGCTGTTAGCCACTTCACAAGAGCTGTTGTATTTGCCAGGATGATCAGTGGCCAACAAACCCAAGTTGAAACACAGATGCTAAGCATCAGCTAAGTGATTTTCTCCATACTTCAGCCTCACAATTACTTATACCTTAGTAACATTATAGCCATTTCAAATCACTATAGGCCACTTTAAGCCACTATAACTCACTTGAAAATAATAAAAACAACAAAATGTATACCCTTAAATGTCCACGTCCTCCTCATTCCTTACTTCCACAGGCATGACAGTCATCACTCTTCACTGTAAGTAGCTCTTTTTTATCTCCCTAATAAACTATCAAGACCACGAAGGTTGGTATCTCATGTCCTTAATACAGCAGATGCTTAACAAATATTTAGTCAATAAGTAAACTAATGCATAATCAAATACCCGAATACATTTAAAACATACCCTTAGTTTCATTTCTTTACACTTAATTATGCCATGATCATAATGCCCGTCTATAAATTCTGTCTTCAAAAAATTAGACAAGGTGTTTAAAGCATGAATGGTAGCTATTATTCTTCATCACTCTACTGTAATCCTCAAAAAGTCAAGGGTTACTACTGGTTTTCCTCACCCTATACCTAGCACTTAACAGGAAAATAGTAGGAGCTTAAATATTTGTTAAATAAGTGAATTCAGTCAATTCAGATATGAGTTATTTCAGAATTACAATTACTAGCATAGATACCTTCTGACTCTCAAAGCCAGAAAAGTGAATTTTACTTCATCAAATTATTTGCTAGTGATTGCAGAATTTCAAATCATACAGTTTTCAGGCCTCTTTCCAGTGCTACACCATTGCTGGCACAGGTAGTAGGGAAGGGGAATTAGCTGCAGAGACTAAAGAACACCAGAAGCCTAAACTGGGCAGTAAAAGAATCAGCATTTCAAACAAATGGCCTGTGAGCTAATCTTTGGAATGCATACCAAGCGTTGTCTTTGTCCTAAAGCACCGAATATCCAGTTGGGGTACGTTGGGGATGGCGGTAGCTAGAAGAGGGAAGAGCATTTCTGACGGCTTCTGGCTCCATCCAAACTGCTGCCAAGTCATGAGCTGTTATTTCTAGCATGTAATGAATGTTGTTGACTAACAGATCCACGTCTACCATGTTGGCTTTTGTGCTGCCAAAAAGAATGGAACTCACCTCCCACTTCTCCCGTTTTTAAAGATGATTGTTAACTCCAATTATCATCACTTCTCTTTTGGTTAGTGGTATTAGTGGCTATGATGTTGCTTATGCAAAATCATAACATAGTGGAAAGCAAAGAAATGGATCAAAGTCAGCCCATAATCAAGGAGAGAGGAAAGAGATGCGTAAATACAAGGTAGTATTTAAGCTCCACGCAGGTGAGGACCAAGTCTACCTTGGAGCCCAGGTGATAACTGACCTAAGTGTCTGAATGGAAACCGGGGTCATTCCTAATTCCAAACAAAGCAGAGTAACTGCCCCCACATCACTCCCCCAAAAGTTGAGACTATACTTAAGAGCACCTGCAACGTACTAGCACCCTCTTCCTACCTGGGATTCAGGAACTAGGGTGGAACAGACACAAGCGGCAACCAACCTGAATTGACCCAACAATCCGGGTGAGGACTAAGTCCAAAACGAAAGGGCTGGAAAAGGTATAAAATGAAGCAATTCCACGGAGAGAACTCCCTTGAGACGAACTAGAAGGAGACAGTTCCAGGCAAAGGCTCTGGCCAGCCCAGGCCCGCGTCTGCGTGTTGCCTGGCAACAGGCGTCTCCACGCTGGGCCTTTGAGCCCGCCTTCACTTCCGGGGGAAAGGAGATCCTAGGCCGAGTACCCCGCTCCTTTCGCCCCACCTCCCGGCCGCCAGGTGCATCTGCCATCTCTCCCGCAGCCATGCCTGCGCCACTCGCGGAAAAGCCAGAGGGATGAACCCTTCTAAATCCGGGGATACCCGCGCCACAGCGCCTTTAAACCTCGGCGGGGAGCTGGAGCGGACTCACTCATCTGCACTTGTCCTGCGCAGAGAGAGAGCCAAAGTCCGGCCCGGATCTGCGGCAGTTGTGCAATTCTTCATTTAGGTGAATTCTATTTAACATATTTTATAGGGCACATACCTGGTGTTCAGGTCCCAAACTGTGTTTTGAGAAGGAAAGAAATTTAGGCGTATGCTGTAAAGTCCGCTCTCCAGGAGCTTGCAATTTGTTAAAAAGACAGGACTGCAGTATAGCATGAGAGAGAGAGGAGGGAGGGAGGAAGGGAGGGCGATAACAGAAAGCTATTACTTTAAATATGTGTACATTTACACATGCATATATGATCACGTCTATAATTATATATATAATTAAAAATTAAAATATTGTTATAGTAGAAAGGGAAAAGGCCTGGGAATCAGGGAAACTCCTTTTCTTTGCTGTGCACACAATGTCCTCAGGCATCAACTCTTCATCAGTAAAAGCAAAGTTCTGGTTTGAGATATTTGTAAGGTTCCATTCTACTCTTATATGCTGTAACTTTCCTGAATTACACATCCAAGTGTCAGAAACCCAAATTAGAACTAAGATCTTTTGAAGCCTAATCCAGTTCTCTTCCCACAAAATCTAGTTGTTTTTCTAATCTGCTGTTGTTTTCAAAATTAACTCTGCTCAAAATGTGTGTATCTAAATTTGCAAGTTGGAACCAGCTGCAGAGTGAGAATACAAATGCATTTCTAAAGCATAAAATGAGTGAAGTCAATGGGTATAAGGTAATCACTCCTACTTCTTCTCTATTCTCTTTAAAAATGCATCCACCTATTACCCCCATACAGAGAGAAAAGCAAAAGTAAACTGAAAAAAAAAAAAAAAAAAACTGAAAAACTAAAAAAAACTTTTAAAAAGTAATCAAAGACCTTAAATTAGTCGGTCTGGTGCCTGACTAATTCCGCCCATTCCACAAATAGATATTCCACAAGAAAATAACATTAAGATATATCCTTCCCTGCTGCTGGCACTTAGGTTTAGTACACCTAAATTGCTTCAGTATTTCTGAAAACAGAAAACATTTAGTATAGAAGCAATAATCTTGGATGATGTGTTGGTCATATAAATTGTACTTTTTTGCCAATTTTCAAAACAATTCATTACAAAAGCTCTTTTGTTATTACTGTCAATTAATTTCTCTATACACAAAGTAAAACTAAATAGCCATATGTTAACCTTGACTATTTGCCGATCCTAACTAAATTGTATTTGAAGCTCAAAAGCATCCATTGAACACCTACTATTTGCAAATATATCCGTGTCAAAAAAAGTAAAGTATATACGCCTATCCAGTGTTGCCTTTTAAATTATTTATTGAGTCAGAAATATTTAGTGAGACCCTAGTATGTCTATGACAAATAAGATATGGCTTCTAGAAAATCTTACAATTGTATACAACATTTTTAGAAAGCTGAAGAGTGATCGTTTCTTCATTAATTCATTCAACAATATTTGAATGAATTAATGAGGGTACAAGCATTCAGTACCTGCTCTAGGTGCTATAGATATAGCAGTGAAGCAAACAAAGCCAGTCTTTTAGTGAAGGTTACCATCTAATAGAGGTGACAAACATTAAATAAATAAATAATGTCAGGAAGCAATTGAAGAAAAATGAAGAAAAATATAAGAGGTTAATGGGATAGACACTGACAGTAGGAGATGTTGTATGATCAGGTATGGTTTCACTGAGGGGAATTTGCAGGCAAAGGGAACAACAAGTGCAAAAGTCCTGAGGAGAGGACATCCTTATCAAGCTGATGGATGTGGCTGAAGCAGAGTGAGCCAGGGGAAAATGTAGGACAGGCGCCAGAGATTAGCCATGGTCAGATTAAGCCGTGCCTTCTGAGCCATATCTAGACTTTGAATTTTATGAGGGTGCCAGGAAGTCATTAGAGGGTTTTGAAAAGAGGGGCGCTTATGTGTTAAAAGGAATAATCTGGCTTTTTTATGGAAAATAAATTGTATTGAAGCAAGAATGGATACAGAGACACCAAGAAGAAGGATACTACTGCCTTTGTTCCAGTAAGAGATGATGGTGGTTCTAACCAGGGTGTTAGCTGTCTACAGCCTGAGAAGAAGTGTTTGGATTATTTTAACAGTAGAGCCAAAAGGATTTGTAAATTGATTGAATGCAGTATATGAGGGGGAAAGAAGAAGAAAGTAATAAGATAGGTATATGAACTGTTTGGAGGAATAAGAGGGTATGATGGTTAATTTTGTGCATCGTTAGCTTGACAGTAATGACCAGTTGTTTGGTCAAACACCAGTATAGATGTTTCACGAGGCTAGTTTGTAGATGTGATTAACACAAATCAATAGACTTTGAATACAGCAGATCACTCTTCACCATGTGGGTGGGCCTCATTCAACCAGTTGAAGTCCTTAAAAACAAAGGCTGAAGTTTCCCAAAGAAGACTGGGAAACAGTCAATATAGAGGCAAAATAGAAAGTCAGTCCAATATAGAAATTCAGCCTGAGTTTTTAGCCTGGAGACTACAGGTTACAAAATCAACTCTTAACTGAATCTTCAGCCTGATATCTTGCCTTACAGATTTGGGGCTTGCCAGCCCCCACAAGTGTGTAAGCCGGTTCTTTAAAATCGTGTGTGTGTGTGTGTGTGTGTGTGTGTGTGTGTGTGTGTGTGTATAAAGAGAGGTTGGGGATATATGTTCTATTGGTTCTGTTTCTCTGGACAACCCTGACTAATACAGAGAGTAAAAGAGAAATAAAGTGTCGTAATAAGATATAGGGAGCTAAAGTGTGTTAATGACAGGAGATTCCTTTTTTTTTAATTTTTTATTTATTTTTCTTTTATTGGAATATAATTGCTTTACACTTGTACAGGAGATTCCTTCTAATTGGAGGACTTCATAAAAGGAACTAACATTTAATTGGAGTCTTAAAGGGTTTATTAATTTCCTCAGCAAATATTGAACTCCTCTGTTGAGATGCTGGGGATACAGTAGTAAAAAATGATAATAATATGCTACCCCTGCCCATTCAATTGAGGGGGAACATGATAACAATACAGATAAATCACATCACAAAATGTGAGGATAAGGGTTATGAAGACATATAAAGCAGAAAAAGGCCAATAGGAAGTGATAGGTATAGGATGGGTAATATAAAATACCACTCTTAAGTATTTTGAAAAGATGTAATTTGAGCAAATATTTAATAGAGGTTATAAATGAGCCATGTAAATTTCTGCGGAAAATAATTTAGGGAAATGAAACAAGAGGAAATGCCTTGGGAGAGGAGCATGTTAGCTTTTTCCAGAAAAGACAAAAGAGCCAGAATGTCTCAAAGAGGAAAAAGGAAGGGGAGGGAAGTAGGAGATGAGATCAGAGAGGGGCTGCATTGTTTAAGGCCTTGAAGATTAATGTAAGGACTTGAGATTTTGCTTTGAGTGCCACGGGAAACCATCAGTTGGAAGATTTTGAGCAGTGGAGTGACATGATGCTCATTTAACAGAATCACTCTGGATGTTGTGTTGAGATTTGAATATGAAGATAAATATACAGAGGCAATGATATGAGGTCCTAGAAATACTCAGAAATACTCTATTTTTCTGTAGAGATTTTTTTCATGTTTAAGTCTTAATATGGAATTTATTTTTGTGTAAGAAAGATTAAATCTTACATTTTTCCATAGAGGTAAGTAATTATATAGGAATATTTTTTTAAAAGTCCTTATCACTTAACTCATCAGAAATGCTATCTCTGTTATACACAAGTTTTGCGATGTATACATGGATACTTCTTGACTCTTTATTCTCTTTATTTTATCTATTTCTTCATCTGTGTTCCAACAGCAAAGGTTTTATATCACATAGTTCATATTCTCTGATCACAAATGTAATGAAATGTAATCAATAACAACAACAAAGAAAGGCTTAAAAACCCATCTGGAGAAATTTAAGGAATTTAAGGAATCAAGGAATAAGTTATGATGGAAATTATGAAATATTTATAATTGAATAGCAACAAAAGCAGTACACTCTCAAACCTCATGAGTTGTAGCTAAGTTGTAATTCAAGGACCATGAATAACCTTTAATACACACGTGAAGAAAGGAAAAAAGTAAAAATTCTTTCTGATTTCTTGACTTCTCTTAGGTTGATTAAATATTCTTCACCTGTTGTTTTCCCTCTACTGGTCTGGTAGTTTCTCTCTTTTAGTAGTCTTCTTAATTTTTTAACATGTGCATCACTTAAAGTCAAAAGTTATTCATTCTCTCTCCTCTTCTCCCAGCAACACAAGTACCTTAGAATAGTTCAATTATAATCGCTAAGCTCTCCCATCTTCCACATGATTTTTGCCTGTATTACAGTGCCACCCTTATTTAAAGTTCTTCCCTGAACGCTTTTCCTCTAGTATCCACATGCTTCCCTCTTGTATCACCTCCAAGTATTTTCTCAAAAAGCATCTTCTCAAAGACATACACACTGATCACCCCATATGAAATCACAACCTGCCACCACCACTGCTACACTCGCCCATGTTCCCAAACTCCTTAGCCTAATTTATTTTTTCCATAGACAGTATCACCATCTTTATCATACCATAGAATTTATCTATTATGCTTATCACTTATTGTCTGTCTCCCTTCACTAGAATTCCAGGAAGGCAGATTGCTTTGTTTTATGGTTGTAATCTCAAGCACCAAGAAGAATGCCTGGTACATAGTAGACACACAAAATATTTAAGTATACTAAAGACTATATAAGATCACTCTGACTGCTGTCTTGGGGAAAGACTACAGGACATTAAGAGTGGGCGTAGGAAGATCCATAAGGAAGTCGTAATTATCTGTGAAATAAAGGAGGTGCCATTTCAAATGGTGATCCGTGGTCAGAGTCTGAAAATATAAAGACAAAGCTAACAGAATTTCCTAAGGGTCCAGGTGCCTCCAAAGTTTGGGGCCTGAGCAGTCAGCAAAATGGAGCTGCCATTAACTGAAATAGGGAAGATTGTGGGAGGATCAGGATTGGGGTGTGGATACCAGAAGCTTCGTGTGGATTATGTAAATAATGCTAAAATCACATATATTGCAATTCTCCACTGGCAAATAGTAGACCAGAAATATTTTCTCCATTGCTCTGCAGAAATTCCATTAGGATCTTTTTATTTTTCCCCATTTTATAATTTAATTTTCTGCTTTCTATTAAAAAAAATGACTAGTTGTATCAGTTTTTTTTTTTTTGTTTTAGTGGCAAGGTTAACTGACTGTTAGAATTGACTAGAATATCAGCAAATATAAATGTTGTGTTCACGTGATTAAATGGCATTGTAAACAACCTCAAAGACATTTATTTGCAACACAGAAATACTGAAACATGTCACCTAATGTCACAGGGAAAAATGCTGGTTTATTATTGAATAACAATATTACATATAATGGATTTAAAACATTAAGCCACATGAAGTTGATTCATATTGCAATGTAGGTAAAATAAACAATCAAATGTACTCTGTCTTAGTCTTTAGCATCCCAACTAAAGCAGTCCTTTAACTGAAGTTTACTAATCACCAAATGGTAGCTCCGTTCCAAATTTAAGTACCAAGAAGGAAAGATTTTGTCCAATTGTCCACATGTCTGTGTTTATCTTTCTAGGCAGTCACTCTTCAGCTGAGAACACAGAAGCAAATTATTAAATAATTAAATGTTTGACAAGGTAATAATTAAGGATCTCTATGCCATCGAGTACATAAAATGCCTCCTCTTGCTTTATTCCCAGTCTCTGAGGGCTTTCTTTGCACAGGCCCCGTCCGTTGCCAGCATCCTATACGTATTGTCCTTTTACATATATGAGCTGCCTGCATGCTTCAATTTGGATTACAATCCAGGTGCCCTCTGCAGTGATTCCAGATCGGATCCACAGAAAGCGCCCTGGATGGTTAACACTTTGCACCACAAAGTGACTCAAGGCTTCATCCCGCCGCCCAGGGCTTTGTAGTGGGCTAATCCTACGGCCTGTCACGCCGCCCTGCTTGGAGCCCAGCCTTCAGCGCATCCCCGCATCCCCGCGCTGGTCTCGAGGCCACTCAGGAAGCTGGAGCCAGCGGAAGAGCGTGATCCCCAGAAGCCGGGAAAGTCAGACCGACTGAGCCGTTACCGGTCGGGTCGGTGCAGTCACAGCACTCTCTGCGTCCCACCATGATTCTGAGAAAGAAACTGAGTTGTTTATGGACCTTAGGTATCTGTCTGGTAGCCAGTAAATCGCCTCCCAATGTCCCCTCCATCACAGATCAGACGTTTATAGACGAGTGCGCCAAAGCTCACAACGAAGCGCGTGGCAGAGTCCAGCCCACCGCAGCCAACATGAAACACATGGTGAGGAAGAACCCGGGCTAGACTTACTTCTCTCCTTCATCCTAAGGTATCTGGGAGATAAGTTTAATGGACTTGTTTGTATGGATTCAGTCTGGACCTTTCAGCATGCAGCTGAAAATCACAACCTGGCAGGGCTGTCTCCTACAAGGTAGTGATAAGAGTGGATGAGAAAGGAAAACTTGAACCTGTTCCTTGTCTAGACTTAGCTCCCTTTTATGCAGATTTGCTGGGGCCGGGGGGGGGGGGGGAGGGGGACAGTCGTTGTGGATACTCTTGGCCTAATGACTGTCCTGCACATAAACAACATGTAATGGGAAAACATAGACAACTATAGCAAACACTTCTATTCAGAAAGCGGAAGAATAGGAGCCACACAGCAATCACTGGTTCAGAGCAACTCTGAAACCTTTAGGGTAGATATTATGAAGACCTGCTATACTGGGGGTCAGAAAAGTTATTTGATTAGAGATGGCAGATGTTCCCTTGTCCATTGTTTTCTGTGGTCCCTACCTTCTCCCTTAAAAATGTTCTTCCTTATCCCACATTCTCCCTGGACCAATCTGAAGTGGGCATTGGGAAATATGCCATCTTTGAGGGCTACACAGCCTTCTCAGACTGCTTTCTGCCCACAGAAGTTTAAGGTCTAGGTGTCATTTAAAGGAATTTGCATTCATTTGCTTTTTCGTAATAGGTTTACAATATCTTTGGGAATACATCTCTCTCCAAAACTCTGAAGGTCTTTCAGCTGTATGCCTTCAGTCGGTTCCAAGTACCAATACCCATGGTTAAAGTATAGTTTGGAGAGATTTTCTTTCTTTTCTCTCTTCTCTTTCTTTCTTTCTTTCTTTCTTTCTTTCTTTCTTTCTTTCTTTCTTTCTCTTTCTTTCTTTCTTTCTTTCTTTCTTTCTTTCTTTCTTTCTTTCTTTCTTTCTCTTTCTTTCTTTCCCTTCCTTCCTTCCTTCCTTCCTTCCTTCCTTCCTTCCTTCCTTCCTTCCTTCCTTCCTTTCTTTCTTCCTTTATTGGCTGCATTGGGTCCTCGTTGCTGCATGCACGGGCTTTCTCTAGTCGCAGCGAGCAGGGGATACTCTTCTTTGCGGTGCGGTGTGCGGTCTTCTCATTGTGGTGCCTTCTCTTGTTGCAGAGCACGGGCTCTAGGCATGCGGGCTTCAGTAGTTGTGGCACGCAGGCTCAATAGTTGTGGCTCGTGGACTCCAGAGCACAGGCTTAGTAGTTGTGGTGCACAGGTTTAGTTGTTCCGCGGGATATGGGATCTTCCCGGACCACTGCGCCACCAGGGAAGTCCCTGGAGAAATTTTCAAATCTTTATTTCTTTTTTTTCTCACCCGGTGCTTTTCTTTTTCATCTTAATGCCAATTACTTGAAACATGAATTTCGGGGAAATGGGTACAGTCTTAACCTGTTCCATTTGCTGAAGCAATTTTTAATCAATTAAGAGGATTTTCTTGGAATCACATACTTAATCTTCTCTTTGCCCTGAGGCTTTTAATCACATGAAAGTTTTACAACATTGGTCTCTCAAAGCCTTTTATATAGAAGCAGTTCCTTTTCCATTTCTCAAAAGCCCCACATAGTTCAGGCAAGCTTGCCACTAACATTTGTGGGCTAGAAGAAGTATAAAAATGGAAGCCCACATATAGTCTCATTGTTGGCTCAGTAGCTAAATTTTTCTTCAGTACAGAATATGTAGTTTCAGGGATTGCATCTAATCTGCTCAGATCTGGATTTGGTCAGAATAATTTTGCTCATTTTCATTGATGTTATTAACTAAATTTTCATTTCTTCTAAAGTAATCAAAACTGTCTATTAAAATTATAGTTATACTTTTATAGTTATAACTACAACTATAGGGTTAGGGTTAAAATTATAATGAATGATCATCAATTTTAAGTATTTTAAATATTTTTTAATTTTTTGAAAAATTTGTCTTCTTAAATATTTTTATAAATATAAGATTATTTACCATTCTAGTGTTCATGTCCATCTACTGGCTAATGTGAAGAATTGATGTCATGCTTCACATAGGTGACATAAAGAACTACATTTATCCCTATTTAACAGTAATAGAAATTTGTTACCATTGCAAAATGTCTCCTTTATCCCTGAAATGGGGATATGAAGAGAGAAGTAAGGAAACAGATCTTCAGTAGTACTTCTAAACAATATCATATTATGCATGGATCTACTGCTTTCAGGCTGAAATGAAAGATTGGACAAGTTGATCTTTTTTCTTAACCTTAGAACTTCTATGATTCAAATCTTTCTTGGACTCTAAAGCAGTGTTGGTCTCCAATGTTATCAACAACAATTTCACAAGCCTTTTTACCATTCAGATACGGATGTCTTTTGCTTTAAAAACATGTGGCAAAAGATGCAGACATTCAAGCCCAGAGATACCCTATGGTCAACTAATCTATGACAAAGGAGGCAAGGATATACAATGGAGAAAAGGCAGCCTCTTCAATAAATGGTGCTGGGAAGACTGGACAGCTACATGTAAAAGAATGAATTTAGAACACTTCCTAACACTGTACACAAAAAAAGACTCAAAATAGATTAAAGACCTAAATGTAAGGCCAGACATTATAAAACTCCTAGAGGAAAACATAGGCAGAACACTCTATGACATACATCAAAGCAAGATCCTTTTGGACCCACCTCCTAGAATAATGGAAATAAAATCAAGAATAAACAAATGGGACCTCATGAAACTTAAAAGCTTTTGCACAGTGAGAGAGACCATAAACAAGACAAGAAGGCAACCCTCAGAATGGGAGAAAATACTTGCCAAAGAGGAAACGGACAAAGGATTAATCTCCAAAATATCCAAGCAGCTCATGCAGCTTTATACCAAAAAAACAAATAACCCAATCCACAAATGGGTGGAAGACCTAAATAGACATTTCTCCAAAGAAGACATACAGATGGCCAACAAACACATGAAAAGATGCTCAACATCACTAATCATTAGAGAAATGCAAGTCAAAGCCACAATGAGGTATCACCTCACACCAGTCAGAATGACCATCATCAAAAAATCTAGAGACAACAAATGTTGGAGAGGGTGTGGAGAAAAGGGAGCTCTCCTGCACTGTTGGTGGGAATGTAAGTTGGTCCAGCCACTATGGAAAACAGTTTGGAGGTTCCTTAAAAAACTAAAAATGGAACTACCATATGATCCAGTAATCCCACTCCTGAACATATATCCAGAGAAAACCATAATCCCCAAAGAAACATGTACCATAATGTTCATTGCAGCACTATTTACAATAGCCAAGACTTGGAAGCAACCTAAATGCCCATCAACAGATGAATGGATAAAGAAGATGTGGCACATATATACAATGGAATATTACTCAGCCATAAAAAGGAATGAAATTGAACTATATGTAATGAGGTGGATAGACCTAGAGACTGTCATACAGAGCAAAGTAAGCCAGAAAGAGAAAAACAAATACCGTATGCTGACTCATATATATGGAATCTGAAGAAATGGTACTGATGAACCCAGTGACAGGGCAAGAGTGGAGATGCAGATGTAGAGAATGGACTTGAGGACATGGGGCTGGGGTGGGGGGCGAAGGGGAAGCTGGGATGAAGTGAGAGAGTAGCATAGATGTATGTACACTACCAAATTTAAAACAGATAGCTAGTGGGAAGTTGCTGCATTGGGTCTTTGTTGCTGCACGCGGGCTCTCTCTAGTTGCGGCGAGTAAGGCTACTCTTCATTGTGGTGCGTGGGCTCCTCATTTCGGTGGCTTCTCTTGTTGAGGAGCATGGGCTCTAGGTGTATGGGCTTCAGTAGTTGTGGCACATAGTCTCCATAGTTGTGACTTGAGGGCTCTAGAGCACAGGCTCAGTAGCTGTGGCACACGGGCTTAGTAGCTCCGCAGCATGTGGTATCTTCCTGGGGCAGGGCTCGAACCTGTGTCTCCTGCACTGGCAAGCAGATTCTTAACCACTGCGCCACCAGGGAAGCCCAAAACTTTTGAAACCTTAAGGTCTGTGGATTGTGTCAGTGTCAATTTCTTGATTTTGGCATTGTGCTATATTTACATAAAACATTACCAATCAGGAAATTGTGTGACATTTACATAGCACCTCTGTGTACTATTTTTTTTTAACCTCTTGTGAATTTACAATTAGTTTAAAAGAAAAATATTTTTAAAAAATCATCTCGCCAATAATACCTACAATATGATATTGTCACTTTTGTCAAAAATTATTTCTAGACTTGGTTCTGTTCCATCGGGTTGTCTACCCTCCTGCCAATACCACAAAGTCTTAATGTAGCTTTATGATGCCTTCATATCTGGTAGAGTAAGTTCTCTAGCTTTACTTTTTAAAGGTTGTCTTAGCGATTGCTGGTTCTTTGAATTTCCTTATAAATTTTGTAATCAATTTGCACCCTCTTTAAAAACCTACTTAGATTTTCATTAGAAATGTGTTAAATCAGGACCAATATTTTTTACAATATGGAATCTTTCCAGGGCATAACATTTAATATCTCTCCATTTACTTAAGTCCTTTAAAATTTCTCTTAGTGATGTTTTGTGGTTTTCAGTGTAGAGGTAGTTTCTATATCATTTTTTAGATTTAATTACATATATTTGATATTCTTGAAGCTATTGGTTTCTGGAGTGTATATGGAAATACAATTTTGTACCTATTCCTGATATCTGACAACTTTGATAATTCTACTTATTTATTATAGCTTTGTGTGTGTATTCACTTGAATTTTCTAACCCAGTCATGTTATTTGTGAATAATGAGAGATTTCAATCAGTATACATTTTTTATCTTTTGCCTTATATATTTATATCTCCCCTATTTTTTTATTTTATTTTATTTATTTATTTATTTATTTTTAGCTGCATTGGGTCTTTGTTGCCGCACACGGGCTTTCTGGTTGTGGCAAGTGGGGGCCACTCTTCGTTGCAGTGTGTGGGTTTCTCATTGCAGTGGCTTCTCTTGTTGCGAAGCACAGGCTCTAGGCATGTGGGCTTCAGTAGTTGCGGCTCGAGGGCTCAGTAATTGTGGCACACGGGCCCAGCTGCTCTGTGGCATGTGGGATCTTCCTGGCCCAGGGATTGAACCCATGTCCCCTGCATTGGCAGGCGGACTCTTAACCACTGCACCACCAGGGAAGCCCTATCTCCCCTATTTTATTATACTCCCTAACCTCCAGAACAATTTTAAGCAGAAGTAATGAGATATCTTGTATCATTCTCAATCTTAGGGGAAAGCTTTCAATATTTTACCACTATATATTAATGTTTATTGTAGGGTTTTGGTTTTCTTTTGTAGATATTCTTGATCAAATTAAGGAAATTCTATTCTTAGGGTGCTAAGAGGCTTTTTCTCTTTTTAATTTTAAATAGGTTCTCATCATTTACTTATGATATGTTTGCATAACCTTCTGAATTACTAGACTGTGAACTCTTGACTTATTTAAATCACATTCAAATACATTTATTGAGGGTCCCTACTGTACCAGGTCATCTTCTAGGTACTGGAAATACAAAAATGAACTGTCATAGAGTGGGTACTAAATAAGTGCTTCTGAAACAGAACTAAAACTAACTGTAAACATAATAAATACCAAAGAAAATATATTTCACTAAAATAATGAATTTAAATAAAAATTAATTTATTGCAATCATTAGAATAACTTTAATTTGAACAAATACACACAATTCAATGTAAATTATTTTTATATTTCAGACTTGGGATGAAGGTTTAGCGAAGACTGCTAAAGCATGGGCAAACAAGTGCACATTCGGACACAACCCCTGTTTACCACTAGCACTTCAGTGCCATCCAACTTTTCAGTTTGTTGGAGAAAATATATGGTTAGGTGCATTAACCATATTTACACCAAAATCTGCTGTTGACTTGTGGTATAATGAAACTAAATTTTATGATTTTAATCGTCTATCGTGTTCCAAAGTTTGTGGCCATTATACACAGGTAACTATTTCAGATTTTATTGATTAGTTCTTACGTATGCATATTTCAATCACAAGACAATTTTTTAGCCTTTTCTTTAGTTTCTTTTGAATATCTGGAAAACTCACCTTCATTTGGAAGATATTTTTTACTTGGAATAGAATTCTATGTAGTGAAGTTTTGGGGATTTTTTTCTTTAACTTTATTTTTTCAATTAATTAATTAATTAATTAATTGGCTGCATTGAGTCTTCGTTGCTGCTCAGGCTTTCTCTAGCTGAGCGAGCAGGGGCTACTCTTTGTTGTGGTGTGCAGGCTTCTCAGTGCAGTGTCTTCTCTTGTTGCGGAGCACGGGCTCTAGATGCGTGGGCTTCAGTAGTTGTGGCACACAGGCTTAGCTGCTCCGCAGCATGTGTGGTCTTCCCGGACCTGGGATGGAATCTGTGTCCGCTGCATTAGCAGGCAGATTCTTAACCAATGCACCACCAGGTAAGTCCCTCTTTAACTTTAAGAATCTTACTCCACTGTCATCTCACTTGCTCTATTTCCAACAAGAAGTCTACTGTAATCCTTTTATTTATTCCGCTGGATGTAATGTGTCTTTTTTTCTCTGACTGCCTTTAAATTTTTTCCTTTATTTCAGGTTTTGAGGAATTTCATAACAATGTACTGCAGTTTTCTTCATGTTTCTTGTGCTGCAGTTTACTGAGCTTCTTGGAACTGTTGGTCTATAGTTTAAATCAAATTTGGAAAAATGTTAGCCATTGTTTCTTGAAATATTTTTATCTCTCACTCCTCTGTTCCCAGAGCCTGGTTACTCATGTAGAAGGCCACTTGAAGTTTTCCCACAGTTGATTGACTTTTCTTCTTCATTATTGGTTAAAATTTTCCTGCTTCTTTTCATGTTGGGTAAAGTTTATTATATTCCCAACTGTGTAAATCTTGCCCTGTTTGATGCTTGATTTCTTTATATACCTATAAATATTCTTAACTGTCTTCTGGGACATAGTTATCTAGAATGTGTTTGTCCCTTTTGGTTCCTGCTTTTAAAATATGTTGGATGGAATGAAAGCAATATTTGGTCTAGGGCTAATTCTCTCTCACCAGTGAGGCAAGATTCTTCTGCGCACTCTACCGATGCCGCAGAAATGATTAAATTTTCCAGTCTGGCTAGTGGGAACAGGCCCACTAGTCCTATTCCTGGCCCTGTATACGCCTCTGCATTCTTTCCTCTAGTTTTTATAGGTGGTTCTTTTCCAGGCACGGGGTGGTTTTTTCACATGCACACTCTGATTAGCGCAGACCTCCACAGCTGTGTCACTAGAAGATTTTCACCTCTCCTGTACTCCTGCCTCCTTGGTCTCCCCAGACTCTCAGCTCTGTCTCTCAACGGCGTGACTCCATCAAGCTTCTCCTGGTTTCTCTACCACCCCCACCCCCAGGCACAGCCTAGAAACTCACTCAGTACGATAAACTGAGACAACTGTACAGCTCACATCTTTTCTCTCCAACTGTCAGGGGCATGAACCATTTTTGCCTGATGTCCACTATCTTGAAAAACATCATTTCCTATAATTTTTCCAATGCTTTCAGTTGTTTTGGGTGGAGTTTTTGGTGAGAAGAGGAAGTCACTTTTTAGCTAAACTAATCCTAGACATGGCACTGAGCTCTTAGGAAGGCCCGCTTAAGCAACAGAAAGAGCTAACTTTATTCTCCAAACTCACACATCTGCATTAGTCGAATGAACATAGAGTGTCTTAAAAGTCATTTTTATCAGAAATTAGAAGTTTCCATGCTCCCCTTCTAATCTATAAGTGTGGAAATTCTTTTCAGGATAGATGTTGTTTGCAAAGAATGTGGTTTGGCTTCTGCTGGGAAATTTGAGAGAATGGAATCAAATGTCAAATGTCCTGATAACAAGCAGAATTCAATACAGTAGTTCCCTACCCCACCTTATCTGCAAGGTATACAGCGAATGCCTGAAAATTCAGATAGTATCAAACCCTATATATACTGTGTTTTTCCTATATGTATATATACCTATGATGAAGTTTAATTTATAAATTAGGCACATTAAGAGATTAACAACAATAACTATTAGTAAAATAGAACAATTATAACGATATACTTTAATAAAAGTTACCTGAATGTGGTCTTTCTCTCTCTCTCTCTCTCTCTCTGTCTCTCAAAATATCTTATTATACGGTACTCATCTTTCTTTTTCTTGTGATGATGTGAGATGATATAATGCCTATCATGTGATGAGGTGAAGCGAGGTGAATGGATGTAGGCATTGTGATATAGCAGGTAGGCTACCATTGACCTTCTGATGATACAGGAGAAGAAGGATCATCTGCTGTGGGTGATCCTGGATCAGTGAGCCATGACACTGGCAATGGCTGGATGGCAGGAGCAGACAATGTCACTTTGGGGGGATCCCGAGTGGGATAGAGTGGGACAGTGTGAGATTTCATAACACTGCTCAGAAAGGCATGTAATTTAAGACTTAAGAATGGTTTACTGCTGGGATTTTCCATTTAATATTTTTGGATTTCGGTTGACTATACCTACAGTCAAACCTCAGAAAATGAACCAGCAAATAACGGGGAAATACTGTATCCCTAATATGGCATCAGGGCTGAGTCACAGCCTTTATATAATCTTTGTCTTCTCCTCAGTTGCAAGGAAAAAGGAAACTGTTCCCAAATGCTCCTTCTCCCTTAGCATTGCTACATCAGAAACGGGAGCTCACTCCTCATGGGCTAATTTACGCATATGCTTAAATAATTAGGAATTCTTCCTATTGGTTCAACAACTATATCTTGCTTAATTTTCTAAACAAAATGAGCTAAAATTTTCTTGGATTTGCCATTTGCAGATAGTCATGTTGAAGTTGCAACCAATGTTCATACGAGGGTGAGTCAAAATTATCCACACTCTGGCTCTAGTTTTAACAGAACTTTTAATATAATTGGAGTGCGGGTAATTTTTGACTCATCCTCATATTGATGTTAAATCTAGTTCCTTTAATGAAAGCAATACATTCAAATGTATACATAGTATTTATTTTTACCATTCCCAAAGCCAGAAAAGAATCAAGTTAAATATATTAAGCAAATAAATTTCAGTGTTGTAGTCAGTTACGAACCAAATTTTTAAACATGATTAATTTAAAATATCTTTATTTGCTGTCGTGTAGTTTATTAACTTTCTAAAACATTCAAAAGGAAAAGGATCTTTCAAGGATCTAACTTAACCTCATTTTATTAGGTGGGAAACGAGCTCAGAATCGATCTGTCACTCTCCAAAGCCACAAATATGGTTAGAAGCAAAACTCATCTATTGTTCTCGGTTCACTGTGCTTTTTATTGCACTTTGCTGCCTCTCAGGCAAAGAGCCATAAAAATATGCAAAACTGTTGATTCTGGCTAAACCCAGGCCCTTGAAATAGTGACTAATACATTGGTTTATAAAATATGTTACTACATTTTGTTAATTGAATTGTAAAATAAATGAGTTCAGAACATTCATTTATGTTGTCAAAATCAACTTTGCTTAGATTATTTTGTTTTCCAAATGGAGTAAATCAATATTTTTCCCTTCGTTCATCTGGGAAGCAGAGAAACATTTCATTCTGTTGTTGTCACAAAGGAATAGTTATGTACTTCACTTCTTTCTCTCTCTCCCCATGGCTAATTTTCTATGGGAGTCTTCTTTCTTTCAAATAACTTTGCTATTCTTTCTAAGTAGACAAAAATTAAGATTGACCATCCCTATGACAGGCATTTTTTTTGCAATAAACTCAATATGTTCTTAATCTCTATCCCTATCTGTCTCTTGTGATTTGACAAAGGTAAGAATATGGTTAAGGCCACAAAATTTAAAAAGTGATCATAAATTTAGTGGAATTTTTCTGAGAAAAACAAATAAAAGTTAATTACTGTTTTCATCTATAATCTGGTTTTAATGCTCTTTGTTTGACCCACCCATGGAGAAAATAAAAATATTTCATAAATCATGTAGAAGAAATTATGATTTTGGCTATGTATTATAGTCTCCTTTTGATTTATGAGAATTATCAGTGAGGAAAAACTAGTTAGGTAGCCCTCATGAATGCAGCCTTAACAAAATAATTGTTTTAAACTAAATATCAGAAATTAAGAAAAAAGAGTCAATAAATATTTATGTATGTTCATTTTTTATAGCATGACAAAGATTATACCTGTTCCCAGAATGCATTGTTTGCGTAGAGTTGTTTTGCATATTTTATTTTAAAATTCCTTTCTTTATAGGTAGTTTGGGCCAATTCATATAAAGTTGGTTGTGGAATTACAGTTTGTCCTAAACTTGGGGGACCTGACACTACATTATTTGTATGTGACTATGGACCTGCGTAAGTTATTTTACTATTAAAAATATTTTAAATTGAAATATATGTTAAGGATTGTTTCCAAAAATAGGATCTTATACTAAACAGATGAGTACATTTTTGATAAGTGGAGTCTCCTTCTATAATGCTAATCAAAAGAAATAGACAAAACAAAAGGTAATAAGAGAATGTGAAAAATTATGCCTGTCATGAATTATTTAATCTTGAAAGGGAAAATGATGGAGATCGTTTGTTAAGTTAAAAAATAGATATTATAAAATACATTACCACAGTAATATTTAAATACTGGAACACAAAATATGTTGGCAGATGCAAATATAATATAATATAATACAATACAACTTGAGTGGTAAATGATTGAGAATAATGGTGAAAGGCACATTCTTCTAAGAAAAGAATATCATAAATGTTTTACCGCCTTGCTGGTAATTGCATATCTAAATGAAATATAACAAAAGCCTAATGGGAGTCTCCAAAAATGAAATTCTGGAACTCAATTCCCAATACAAGGAAGATGATTAAATCAGTTAATAATCAAACTCTTTAACAAACAAAGATGTAAAAATAAACTGTAGAAAAATGAAAACATAGACAAACCATAAATATAGAGGTTTGCCAAAAAGGAGCTGATATATGTCAAAATTGCTATGGAGAGTTACAAATGTGTACATCTCTTTCTGTATTTTCTTCCATTCCCTCTCAGACAAAAGCAAAAAAAACAAGAATGACAAATATATAGCCTAAAAGCCTGGGGCAGAGTACAATTTTTATAAATACCAGAGAAATTGTAGAACACTTATTTTTACCATCCAAAGTAAAATACACAGAGGAAAAAAAGAAGCCAAAACAGATAAAAAGAGCATCAGTTAGCCGTGAGATAACTTTAGATGGAACTGATTTCCTGAATGAGGCAGGGACAGAAAGATATTTGAAGAAATATGGCCCAAAACTTTGCATGCTTAAGGAAAATTATAAACTCACAAAACCAAGAAATCTAAGAAACCCCAATCACAATAAGCATGAAGTAAACTATATCAACTCACCTTATAATCAAACTTTCAAAACCAGTAATAAAGAGAAAGTCTTAAAAGCAACCAGAAAACAAAGGCATGTTACATACAGAAGAACAAAGATAAGGATGGCAGCAAATTTCTCACTGGAAACAATGCAAGAGAGAAGACAACCATATCTTTAAATACTGAAAGAAAAAAAAAAACTGTTGACCAAGAATTCTATATCCTGTGAAAATATTTTTCAAAAATAAAAGTGAAATAAAGATGTTTGAACAGCTGAAAATGGCAACTACTTCATAAATATTTATAAGGGATGTTTTTCTTCTTATTTTTCCCTTTAAAAAGATGATTGTTTAATCAAAGAGAATAGAAATGTATTGTGAGGGTTATAACACATGTAGAGTTAAAATCTGTGGCAATAATAGCATAAAGGCTGAGAGGGGAAAATGGAAGTGAATTACCTTAAGGTTTCTACTCAATGTTAAGTGGAATAATTTAAATTGAATGTGATAAGTAGACGATGCATACTATAAACCCTAAAGTAACTGCAAAAATAACAAAGCCAACAGTAATAGCAAATAAATCAACAAAGCAGGTAAAATTAAATCTTAAAAAATATTCAATTAATCGAAAGGAAGACAGAAAAAGAGAACAAAGGACTAATGAGACAAATAGAATAAATAAGATTTGAAAGCCTTAAATCTATGTCAATAATCACATCAAATGTAAATAGTACACATACCCAAATAAAAAGGCAGAGATTGGAAGATTGGGTAAGAAATCAAGAACCAATTATGTGCTATCTACAAGAAGTATATTTTATAGATAGCTAGTGGGAAGTTGCTGCATAACATGGTGAGATAAACTCGATGATGGGTGATGACTTAGAGGGCCAGCGATAGGGAGGGTGGAATCTATGAAAACTCTTCTACAACTAACAAGTAAGTTTAGCAAGTTTTCAAGATACAAGATCAACATACAAAACTTAGTTACATGTCCATATACCAGCAATGAACAATCACAAGTTGAATTAAAATAACAATACCATTTATAATAGCATCAAAAATAAATTATCTAGGGATAAATCTGGCAGAAGATATGAAAGACACTGAAATACACTGAAAACTACATAATAGTCGAGAGAAATTAACGAAGACACAAATAATTAAAGCGATATACCTTATTAATGGGTTAAAAGACTCAACATTGTTAAGATGTAATTTTTCCCTGAATTGACCTATGGATTCAATACAATCCCAATAAAAATCCCAGCAGACTTTTATAGTAGAAATTGACAAACAGATCATAAAATTCATAAGGAAATGCAAATGTCTTAGAATAGTCAAAACAGAACAAATTTGAAGTAGCTAACACTATTATTTTCAAGAATTATTAAAACTAGAATAATCATGACATTGTGATATTGATGTAAAGTTAGACAAATAGAACAGTGGGATAGAATACAGAGTTCAGAAATAAACCCACACATGGTTGACCACATATGTTCAACTGCTTTTTCACAAATGCACAAAGGCAAAAAAGATTTTTCAACAAATGGGGCTGGAACAATCTGTCAGCCACATATAAAAAACAAAAGTAAACTTGGATCTACAAAACATACAATCTATAAAAATTAAAAATGGATCATAGATCTAAATGTAAGCCTACAACTTTAAAACTTTTTGAAGAAAACATAGATGAAATCTTTGTAACCTTCAGATAGCCAAAGATTTTTTAGCTACCACACCAAAAGCATGACCCATAAAAGAACAAGTTGATAAGTTGGATTTCATTAAAATTAGAAATGACTGCTATTCAAAGAAATTGGTAAGAGAAACGACAAGATTCCACAGACTGGGAGAAAATCTTTGCGAAACAAAGACCTTATGCCAACAATATAGGAAGAAGTCTTAAAATTTAATACTTAGAAAAACTTAAAACTCAGAAAAATGGACAAAAGATTAACAAGATTTGCAAATGGCAATTTTAAGCACATGAAAAAATGCTCAAAATCATTAAACGTTAGGGACATACAATTAAAACCATAATGAATACCACTATGCAACAATTAAAATGACTAAAGACTGGCCATTGTCACACACTGCTGGTGGGAATATAAAGTGCTACAACTACCTTGTAAAAAACATTGTAGCAGTTTCTTAAAAAGTTAAATATGAACCTACGTGCCGCAAGCTTGAAGAAAACACAGACACAGACTGAAGAAAAAGATGGGACCGGGGGACTCAAGACCTCTAGGATCAAGAGCCTTGCTGATTGATCCCACGTTGCTTTTATTGAGTTCTTGGCATAGCCTAAGGGTCTAACACTCCCAGTTTAGTCCCACAAACAAGGTTATCTTTGAAGTAAACAAACAAAGGCCTCACATGACTGGGGCAATGATCTTTGCCTCCTGGGTTCGATTTGAGCAGGTGTGGATCTGAGCAGGGTGCAGATTTGAGCTGGGCATGGAGAGCAAAGCAGCCCTGGGGGCAGGAGACCTCTCTCAGAAGGATTAGGGGTCTGTGCCCCACCCCTGTTGGCCCCTCTGCGACTGTGCCTGTCTTAGGTTGTTCCTCCCCTGAGGAATCTTACCCATCTCTGGCTAACCAGCCATCCTCCAGGGCCAAACAGGGTGATATTAGGTGTGCAAGTGAGAAAGGGGCTGCACCCCCAGAGAGGGTCAATATTCTGTTTCCACGGTAGCCTATGCCCCCATGGTCTCCACGCCCAGCACCCTTAGCTCCTCCACTGCTCAAGCAGGACATTCTGCATCCAGTCACTAGGCCCACATATTTTAATTACTTTTAGTAACATTTACAAGGTTTCAGAAAGACTTCTGAATGTCTTCCCACACCTAGGTATGCATCCAAGAAAGTATATGTGCATATAAAGACTTACATATGAATGTTGAAAATGTGCATAGTAACTTTATTAGTAATACCCCAAAACTGGAACAACCCAAATGTCCATCAACAGACGAATGAATAAATAAATTGTGGCATATTCTTTAATGGAATACAGCTCACATTATTAATGTTTGTCTTCGTGTACTCTAGGTAAATAACACTTTTTAAAGTCTACCACAGACACAGAGATGGAAAAAGAAAAAAGGAGGTTTGTTAGCATGTATCAGCTAATATTACTGAAAATCAGGCATAATAACTGCCAAATCTTTTTGGTACATCCTCAAACAGAACTAGATAATGACTATGGTGTTGTACTTTTAAACTATAAAACATATGTTTCCATTTGCTATTTAAATTTCCTTATTCCATTTTTAAAAAATCAAGAGAAAACAAAACAAAAAACAAACAAAAAAAACAAAAAATAAATTAAAAAATCAAGAGATAATCATTGTGTTTATAACAAAAACTTTGGCTGTCACATGCATGATTATATTGGGTTCGCATCTAATTTGTGTTCTAGAGAATATTCAAGAATACAACTGCCACAAGGATTGGGGACATCCTGTAAAGAATAATTTTAATAGTTATGTTAATAGTTTAATAGTTTCTTTTGTTAAAAAAGAAAAAAGAAAAAAAGAAAAGAAGTGTAAAATTGGGACCTAAGTTGTTATTTTTCCCTTTCAATATTCATGATTAGCGACCAAAAGAACTTGCATAAATGTATGCACAAAATAGAGAAATTAATAGCTATTTGACTAATCACTGTTTCTCTTTTTCACAGAGGAAATTATGCAAATATGCCCCCTTACACTAATGGAACACCCTGCTCTCTATGTGAAAAAGGAGATACTTGCCTAAAGCAACTCTGCCGTAAGCAAAAAGGAAACAAAATAATCATGGCATTCTATTTGGAAAGCAAAGTTTCTAAAAATTCACTATATTTTAAAATTTGGCTCCTCCATTTTATAGAGAAGACAAGATTTGATTGCTGCTATATGATGAAACACAATAAATCGTTTGTCATAAATGATCATATCTAAATCCAGATGATCCCTCCCTTCTTCACTGATTATTTTATCTCTCAGGCTAAAGGACAGGAAGGAGTAAGGCATAACTGATCCAGTTGGCTGCAACAGTCTAAGTATTGGCTGACGTGTTTTTCTCATTTGTACTTGTTTCCCTTTCACTTCCTTTTACTAGTTACTATTAAAATAGTGACTTGCTCAGAAGTAATACATTAATCAATGTCCAAATTAATTGTGGTTTAAAACTAATACATTTTTCTTCCATCATCAGCCTTTTGGTTCTCAGGACAAAGACTTTTTAAGTATAAATATAAATTTTTGATTCTCAGAGCAGATGGGCTCTCAGTACAAAGTTACTTTTTAAGGATAAGCATAAATTCTTGATTGAGGACAGCGTGAATGGGGTGACAGAGGAGATAATTTGAAAATTGTAAAAGATGTGATGCCACGAAAGAAGACAGACACTCAAAAAAATGTATACTAAGTGATTCGATTTCCATAAAGTTCAAAACCAGATAAAACTAATCTAGGTTTGGAGTCAGGATAGTGATTAGCTTTGGTGAGGGAGGAAAAGAGGAGTTAGTAATTAGAAAAGGGTACCAGAAAGATTTCTGGACCTATGCTATGGTTATGTAGGTGTGTTCACTTTGTAATAGTTCATCAGTCTTTCCAGTTATGAGGTGTGCCTATTTCCATACTCATGTTATACTTCAATTAGAGAATAAATTGCAAGCATGGTCTCTCTAATATGAGATTTCATTCAAAGTGGTTTAAAAAATACATATATTGTATACCTCCTATTCTCAAACTACTGCTTAGTCAAAAGGATATAAAGATAACAATGATACATTCTTTTTTTTTTCACTTCTGCTTCCTGCCCAGTATCCAGATCACAGACATTTCTTGCCTGAACTAGTGCAGCCTCCTCACTTCTCTTCCCACTCTATTCAAAGCTGTTCTACACACACACACATACACACAAATCAGAGCAAATCACTTCTTTCCTTAAAATTCCTCAATTGTTTCTTATTGCAACTAAAGGAAAATCTGACTCTATGCAATGAGGCCAACAAGCCCAGGTGTGATCTGGTGCTTGCCTCTCTTGGTTAGTCTTCCTTTGACACAGTCAGCTCCATCATCACCACCCTCAAATACTCCAACCTCTTTTTAAAAACTCCAGCATCCAGATCACCTGTGAGTGTGTTTCTAGTTTCAAGATTGTTTTTTCTCTTGTTTTTGGTAACATGCTCTGTTTCTTGGTGTGGGGAATTGTCCTTAAAGACGACCATCAACCATTCCTCCCTCCTCTCCATGCATGACACTCTTCCCATCGAGAAGTCCAGACTATTTCTCCTCCCCTTGAATACAGACTTGATGATGTGCTAGTTCTGGACCTAGCCGTTAAGAGTGCTAGTTCTGGACCTAGCCTTTAAGAGACCTTGCAGCTTTGGCTTTTGCTCTGTTGAAAGCTGTCCAGCATATCAAGAAATCCACACTTTCCTGCTGCAGAGGTCACATTGAAAAGGCCCTGGAAGAGGAGAGGCATCTTTTTGTTTAAACCCCAACTGAGCTCCAGCTAAATGCACCCATGTCCTTGAACCCTAATGACACTAGATATAGCAGAGAAATTGCCTCCTAGAGCCAGCCAACCCAAGTAATTGTAAGAAATAATAAATTGTTACTGTTTTAACGTTTGTTCCACAGCAGTAGGCTGTGGAAACACTTGGTATGCCTAATAAGTTAAACACCTAACAATGCAGTGTGAAACAAAAACGTAGAAATCTACCTTTTCCTCTGCTGAACAGATAAAGTCAGGGTGGTTCACCTTAATCCAACACAGTTTAGTAAAGTCTGGGTTAGAATTTACCTAAGGCATGGTCTACTTCTGTTTGCTCTGTTCCAGGAGTATAGACTTCAGGAGCTTTCCACTGGGAGACTGGTGCATTCACTGTTGCCTTTCCCTAGTGGGTTCTGAACTCCAATCCTTATGGCGTTAACACACAGAAATTACTGAAAAATCTACTTTGATTTCCAATGGCTTACAGCCTAGGTTTTCAGCCTCCTACTCCTCATAGTCTCAAAATTAAACAAATAGCTTGAGGACAAAGTGGCATTTCTTGGGCTTATTTTCTCCACCTTTACCTCCCACCTGGATTTTGAACTACTCAATTCTCCAATTTCCTCTCTCTACTTCCATAAGGCCAACCAAAGCTCTGCTGGTTTCTCTGTTTCCCAAAAAGTGGCCTCTTCATGGGCAAAGCCCAGTTTTTCAGCCCTAGACCTGGGTCCAGAATCAACAAATGGTCCCAAGGAAAGAGCAGCCTTATAACATCAGCCCACCTCTTCTTGGATCTCCTGCTCTGAAATCCGGACCTTCCAGTCTTTGTTGCTTTTGCACATCTCTGATGCTCTTAAACATTATTTTTGTTGTATTTTATTTGGATGAACTAGTTGTGCTTGATGAGCGATTTTGTCCATCACAAACTATTCCATCCTGGAGACTTAAACATCTGTCGACAGTGGGTCTCCAAGATAGCACCATACAAGCCACCAAGACTACAATAAGCTTTGATACTTGGTAGGAGGTGTTCTCCCCAACTTGTTCCTTTTCCAAATTGTTCAGAATTATTTGGCTGTTCTTGGCCCTTTGCTCTTGCAAATTAACATTAGGATAAGTTTATCAATTCCACAGAAGACATTGAATTTATAGGTTAATTTGGGAAGAAATAACATTTTTACAGTGTTGACTATTTCCATTAATAAAGATTGTTTATTTGGGTCTTTTTATACAATTTTTACATTTTGAAATTTTCTCAGTAAGGTCTTGCATCTTAAATTAGATTGCTTTGTAATATATATTTGTTGATATTATAAATGGCATTTTTAAGTTACATTTCCTAATTGATTTTTTTGTCAATTCATAGAAATATAAATGCAAGTTATATTCTTTTTTCTAATCTTTATATCAGTTATTTATTTTATTAATATTAATAGTGAATTCTCCAGTGCAATGTTGAACATAAGCTATAACAGTAGCACCATTCTCTTATTCCTGACTATAAAGAAAATGTTTGGCCATTATGCATATTTGCTTTAGATTGTTTTTAATTAGTCCTCACTGCCAAGTTATGGAACTTTTCTCTTTTCCTTGTTTTGCTGTGAGCTTTCATCTTGAATGAATGTTTAATTTTACCAGATTTTTTTCCCTGAATCTCTTGAAATGAGCCCTAATTTTTTTCCTTTAATGTCAATGTTGTAAACTATATCAAATGATTTTTTTCTTTTTCTTTTTGGAAACTGTTTTGGAAATAATATTTTGTAACTTTTAAAAAAAATATTTGTGCTTTAAATTCCTTTAACCAAAAAAATGCAATTTTTTTAAATTGGCCCATTTCATTAATATTTTCAAGTTAGTATAAAGAGGTTTGTATATGGTGTTTTTAAAAAATTTTTTATAATCTCTTTTATCATATTCTATTTCCTGTTTCCTTTTTGTTTTTTTTCTCTTCTTATTTTTAAACCTTTTTTTTGAACTATGATTGGCATACAAAAAGCTGTATATATATTTAATGAAGACAACTTAACCAGTGAGATTTAAATTTTCATATAGATATTGGAAGTTAAGTGATACCTCAGTAATCCAATTTTAAACTATTCTTTCATTCACATGATAAATCCAACTTAATTATGAGGTGTCTTTTATAGATGGCTAAATTCTTGTCAGCATTTTATTTATAATTTTTGCATTTAATTTCAGAATTATAACTAGCCTGTAATTTTCCTTCTTCATTTCTCCTCATATGATTTTGACTTCAAGGTTGTAGTAGCCTCATAAAAGATGCTGAAATTTGGGAACATGACTTCTATTAATATTTTGGTTACAGTTTGTATAAGATTCTCATTATTTATTTTTTGAATGTTTGGGAGAAATTTTCTGTAAAACTGTTTTGTTCTTGTGTGTGTGTGTGTGTGTGTGTGTGTATTTGTAAATATTTAATTACTGATTTAACTTCTTTAAATGTTATGTGATACTCAGGTTTTTTTGGGGGGGGAATTAGCACATTTTTGTTTTATTCAAGTTTTAATGACATTCTCTTGTATTTTCATCTCTGCTCTATCTGTTGTGTTGCACTTATTTAAGTCCTATGTCTTTTGACATTTATTGGTCTATTTCTATAGAAAGCCAACTTTTATCTTTTGTACTTCCTTTTTGAGGAACAGGAGATATAGCATAATGGTTAAATATATAGGCGTTGGAATCAGATGGCTTAACTCAGGAGGTGATTAAGAGGATTAAATATGATAAACCATACAGAGTGATTTGAGCCTAAAATAAAATAGGTTCTCAATAAATTTTAGTTATTATCATAGTTAAGTTCCTCATTATTTTCTATCACTCGACCCTTTTTAATCACGCTAATCACTCTCTGAAGTGATATTTTTAATCACTTTTATTCATTTATTCAATTTTAAAATTGATGATAGATTTTCTTCCCTTACTCTTCTGTAAGGAAAAGAACTTTATTTTTTTCCTGATAACCATTATATCCAAAGCCTAGAATCATGCTCAATACATAGCAGACACAAAAATAATGAATAAATAAATAAAGATAAATGAAATAAACTCTTAATAAATTACAGAATCCTGGTACCCAAACTCAATATGAAGGAATTACAGTCTTCTTCAGGGACTTTAAGTGGGTATGGCAGATGCCAAAAATAAACTACTGTATATAGTTTTGTTTATTTCGGGCCTTTGTGCCTTCAGTACGAGAGATGTTCTAGAAATATTTGTTGACATGACATCATTGACGGGGGCATCATACAGATTTTTAAACACTGTGGGATTTGCAGAGAAAGCTTTAGTTTTCTTAAATTAAAAAGCCAAGCTAAGTTTCCTAAGTTGATTATATTTTCATATAGATATTGGGAGTTAGGTGATAGCTCAGTAACCCAACTTTAAACTATTCTTTCATTCACATGATGAGTCCAACTTAGTCATGAAGCTTCTTTTATAGATGAATCATTCCTAAGCAAATGAATGATTTTAATTTATAACATTAATTTTTTTCTCTTTTAGAAAATGAAGAACGTGATAAACTTCAAAGTACGTATCAAAATATTTCAGTATTGATTCAATTGCTTCCTCTCCTTGAAACTAAATTAAGCTTGTAACTATGGTTTTTTATTGACAGCATATCCAAATTGGAGTCCACCAGGGATAGCCACTCAGCTGATTGCATGTAATCTATTGTACCTAATTTCTGTTCTTCTGAGAATGTTTTAATTTTCATTTATGTACAAGGGAAATTCTCAGACCTGACAACAAAGGAATAGTTTATGGTTAACTGTAACTCTTATCTGTTTAATTATTAATACTAAACTCATATCTGTTATTTAAATTTAATGTCCGTTTTTAATTCAAAAGATATACTGTAGTATAGAAGAAGGGTAGCAGTAAAAAAACAAAACAAAACAAAACTTAAGGTGATTTAAAAAAATTTTACCTGTATCAAAAAAGTCCCATTCTCTAATATTCTAGAGCATCAATTTAGTTAGAATAGACTTAAAGAATTAAACATTTCATGTATTAGGTATTTTCTTTATATGCCAGTAAATCCCTTTAAGAATTCCATCAACATTATTCAGAAACAAAATGTTATTAAGTTTCAAATAGCATATAATGTTATATTATGGTAATAGTCAATAGTTGAGGAAATGGATGAGAACAGATTAAACTCAAAAAGGGAAATCAATTAAATTTTAAACCTTTGAAAGGTAAATGTGTGTTCTGAAAATTAAAATCACACTCCTTTAGGATTAAGAGGTTTTAATCTCTTTTAGGAGATTTTATTTTAACATGTACCCTGTATAAAATAACAGGCTGCATGTATACCTTTTAAAATCCTGTATAAAATTATCTATAGTATAGTTAACAACATCTCTACAAAGCAAAGAACTGGTGAATTCTTGCATTTATTTTGGCTGAAGACAAAAAAAAAGTTATTCAGTTAATTCAGTTTTTAATATCATTTGCATTGAATTGTTGACACCTGTGGACTACATTATCCAGATCTTTTTCTTCTCAACTAAAGCAACCACCAACTTTCCTCAGCTATAAGTATTAAAAATTATAATATTTTTATGATGCAAATGTATTTTTACATGATTTTAAAATGTAAATGTATTTTAAATGTATTTTTAACATGACTGAGAGTTACTTTGTATATATTGCCAAATATATAGGAATTTCCACATAGTGGAGTGACTGATGTTATTTTTAAGAGAGAAGCCAAGTAACTTTATATTTCAAATCTGCTTGCATTACTCAAGATTTTCCAGAGAAAGAGAACCAACAAGGAAGGTGGGGGTGGGGGCAGGGAGGAGGGTGCATGGGTGAAGAGTGAGAGGAGAAATTGTAAGGAATTGGCTTACACAATTGTGGTAGCTAGCAAGTCCAATATCTGTAGGGCAAGCTCTCAGGATGGAGACCCAACAGTTGCTGCTGCAATCTTGAGTCTGGAGTCTGGGAAATCAGGTGGAATATCTACATTGCAGTATAAAGGCAGAATTCTTTCTTCTTCAGGAAATCTGTCTCTGCTCCTAAGGCCTTCAACTGATTAGATGCAGCCCACCCACACTGTGGAGGGTAATCTGCTTTACTTAAAGGCAACTGACTGTAAATATTAATCACATCTAAAAAACACCTTTACAGCAATATCTACACTAGTGTTTGACCAAATACCAACCACCATAGTCTAGCCACACTGACATAAAATTAACCATCACACTGCTATTCAGCATCATTTATGTGGAATTACTATCTTTTTAGTAAAATAAACTATTGCTATTTGCTTAACTATTGCACTGTTAAAATTTAAGTTCATAATTAATTACTTGTTAACTTGTGGTTTGAAATAGGCTAAAGGTAAATTGAGATATACATAGTATACTTTTCTAGCTGTTTTATTATTTAGTGTTGTATTGTCTTCATGGATTCCTAAACTTTTTTCAATACTTAAAATATTTCTGATTTTTAATATAATTATTATGTCTTTAGATTCCTTAATCATCTAGGATCATATAAGTTTCTTTACGTCAGATGAATTGAAATTCTACAGGCCACATTAAAAAATGAATTTTTATAGAATTATATTCTCTGATTTTGAAGAAATATTTGTCAGAGAGTATTACATTAGCACTGCTACAGGAACTTGCAAGTAGTGGCAGTTCTCAGGTAATAGAGTCTCTGCATGCAGAGTTCTCTGTCTGCTCTGAACCTGTGAGCAGAGGGTGGGCAGGTGGAGTGCCTCTGCCTTACCAGTGGGGTTTCCTCTCATTAGCGAAAAGAGAAAATTCTGGACAAAGGAAATGTCTTTTCCTTGTGATCATAACCACAGGCTCTTGACAGTATGTCTTAGGAGGCCTGGCATCACTTTGATTCTTTTACTCTGGGTAGATCTTGCCTTAATAGTGACCATAAGTAACCCTCCTATTTCACTCAGTTTGGAATTACTAAACAAACAGCTCTGGACTCAGCCTTTTCAACCTACTGTGGGCAGTTAACTCAGGATTTGAACAGTGCATTTTTCTGGAGATCCTTTTGTCCTACTAGGCTATGTTTGAAGTTTCCAGAAGTTGCCTAATCATATGGAGGTAAAGAGATCAGACATCAGTTTTAACTGGGCCTGCTCTATTCTATTCTTACCCCTTGAAGGGTGGTAAAAAGATGGTTTAAACAGTAGTCGCTGTAGTTTTTTTGATTATGCATCCCTATTAGTAAAAAAATATTGTAGAATGACCAACATTCCTGGTTTGCTGAGGACTGAGGGGGTTCCTAGGACATAGGAAAACATAATAAACCCAGGACATTCCCTAACAAACCAGGAAGTTGGTGAACCTAAGTGTAAAACCAAAAGTATGTAGGTACCATTAAGTTATATGTATCTTGGGTGGTTTTATAATAGAGTAATATATATTTTAAAAATCACAAAAATTGAACCTGAAAAGGGTGACAAAAATGAATTTGAAAATAACTGCTAAAAAGGGTTTTCCCTGGTGGCGCAGTGCATAGGATTCCATGCTCCCAATGCAGGGGGCCCAGGTTCAATCCCTGGTCAGGGAACTAGATCCCACAGGCATGCCACAACTGAGAGTTCACATGCTGCAACTGAGGAGCCCATGAGCTGCAACTAAAAAGCCCATGTGCCTCAACTAAGGAGCCCTGGAGCCGCAACTAAGGAGCCTGCCTGCCACAACTAAGACCTGGCATAACCAAATAAATAAATAACTGCTAAAGAGATGTTTATGCCAGGAAGACGAGTCAGACAATCAATAAGATGTGCTTGCACTTGTATCTTTACAACTATAACTGATCTGCAGTATCCTTTCAGCTATTTCTGCAAGACATATGAACATTTTGGGATGGTTGCCTTGGTTCAAACTAGGTAATATAATCTGTAATTAAATTCACCTGAGTTCACATCCTGCAGCAAAAGAAACAAGCAAATACCATAATCATCACTCCCAGGGGAATTCCCATTTTCCCTCAGGAAAACTCCATGCCACTTGACAATGCCCCCTAGTCAAAAACCACCAGGAACCCCCCCTGGAGTTTCATACATTGTACTTGTCCTTTGTAGCTAGTGAGATCACACTGATTATCATGAGAATAATTCTATATGTATTAAGAATGAATATTGTGACTGATAAAATGCTAAGTGCTAAAAACATAATTTAGTCCTTATCCATATAAGTGAAAATGAGACAGTACTTAATAGTATTAATTTAATAATAGTAATAACTAACATTAAGTAACACTTACAATGTGCCAAGCACTTAGTGCTTCACATATAATAATGTATCTAATCCTCTCAATAATTCTGGAGGGGGGCTTCCCTGGTGGCACAGTGGTTAAGAATCCACCTGCCAATGCAGGGGACGCGCGTTCGAGCCCTGGGCCTGGAAGATCCCACAAGCTGCAGAGCATCTAAGCCTGTGAGCCACAACTACTGAGCCTGTGCTCTACAGCCTGCGAGCCACAACTACTGAGCCCACGTGCCACAACTACTGCAGCCCGCATACCTAGAGCCCATGCTGCACAACAAGAGAAGCCACTGCAATGAGAACCCACTGCACCACAACAAAACGAAGAGTAGCCCCTGCTCTCCACAACTAGAGAAAGCCCGTGTGCAGCAATGAAGACCCAGCACAGCCAAAAATAAATAAATAATAAAAATAAATCTTTAAAAAATAATAATTCTGGAGGTAGATGATATTAATTTTCATTTCTTGAGCTACTAGTAGATTGAAACATTCTCATAAACAACATTCAGATTTACTAGTATGTATGTTGAGAGTTATGAAGATAGTCTGGGGGAATGCTATCCTTTGGTGGAAGGATTCCTAGGAGCTGTTGCATACATACAGCCATGTTAAATAAATATTAAGCTCCAGAATACAGGAGTAATGTAAATTGAGCAGTCAAAACTTTATATAAATAGTCCCAGATTTATACTCAATTTTATGACTTTGACTTTTAGATAGAGGCAAACTGTAGTTCCTGAGACTCACATTTATGCTGGAATCTGGCTGCATACAGTCCATCTTAACAATATGTGACAAGAATAGATGCAGTATGAATATTTCCACTACACAGTTTTGCCTCTTTCGTGGTTTTTGGGTTTTTTTGTTTTGGGGTTTTTGTTTTGATTTTGGTGGTCAATTGCCTGTTCATCTCCTTCATTCTTTCTTCTAGTGGTGCTGTTCATTTTCTTAGAAATTATAAAAGATTCTTAACTGTGTCTTAATGGCACATCAGTGACTTTAATCCTTTGATATTTATCTAGCAAGTATCTTTCTCAGTTGCCCTTTATTTACATTTTAATAAAGGCCATCTTTCTACTCTTGAGTATTGGATTTTATTTGCAGCATCATTTTGTTTTTCTCTTGTAATGTTTCTCATGCACTGTTATCATAATTTGAATTTCTGAATTATAGGAAAGACCAACCAAATGAGGGGTGATAGAAAAGAGAAAAAAAGTAAGAAAAAGAGTCAATAAAGAAAAAAAAAAATCTTCCCAATGACATCTATACAGAGAACAAAATTACACCAATTAGTATCTTTAGCCTTATTTCATGATCATGCTCCTCAGATAAGCATTAAAATAACGTATTTTTGAACTTGCTAGCTTTTACCAAAATAAGAAAGGGTATAGCATTAGTGTATTATTTCCTTAAAATTTCAAGCACAGTGTACAGAAACTGAAAACTTGAAGTCTAAAATCAACTGAGATAAGCACGGTCTATTTAAAGTCTATTTACTAAAATTGCCCTTATTTTTTTAAGTGAAAGCAATATCTCTGTTAGACACAACAGAAAAGTAAATGGGTATTCAAAAAAGTACATCAGCAACAGAACTTTAATGAAAGAACATAGTTACATTTAATTTTCACAATGTTTGTTAAAAAAAAAAGATGATTCTGTCAATATCCTCCAACAATCCCAATGCCTTCAAGAAACTTAATGTGAAAATTATTTCATCGCTTTAAAAATTAATAAAGTTAAAACTTCTTTGAAGCCCAGCTGAATAATCCCAAATTTCAAAGTTTAAAAAGTTATGAACTATAAAAACTTATGAGAAAACTAACACAGCTTTTGGTACTGATGCATAATCTGTGCTTTAATACATAAGATATTAAACAATGACTAAATAATCCTCGTGTTAAATGCATCTTTAAAGTTTTTGAAAAAAATAAATGTTAAAAGGTAATACATTTAAAATACTTTTTGTATGAAGTACACGATGTCAGCCAATTCATTGACAGGTCTGAAAGGCTGAATATTTACAAAACATCTTCAGCAAACTTGGCTTCTTTCTATACAAACCAAACTAGATGTGTTCATTTGCTGTTCCTCTGTATTCCCATATTAGTCACTGAGTCTGAAAACTAGCTCTAACACTTACTAGCTGGGTGGCTTTAGACAAATTACTTGACTTCACTTTTTCTCAGCTTTTCCATCTGTAAAATGGAGACAATAATAATATCTGTTTCTTAACAATGCGGTACCACCTCACACCAGTCAGGATGGCCATCAATTACAAAGTCTACAAACAATAAATGCTGGACAGGATGTGAAGTAGAGGGAACCTTCTTACACTGTTGGTGGTAATGTATATTGGTGCAGCCACTATGGAAAACAGTATGGAGATTCCTCAAAAAACTAGAGTTGCCATATGATCCAGAAATCCCACTCCTGGCCATATATCCAGACAAAACTCTAATTCAAAAAATACATGCACCCATACGTTTACAGCAGCACTATTTACAATAGCCACGACATGGAAACAACCTAATTGTGTATCGACAGATGCATGGATAAAGAAGATGTGGTATATGTATACAATGGAATATTACTCAGGCATTAAAAAGAATGAAATAATGCCATTTGCGGCAACATGGATGGACCTAGAGATTATCATACTAAGTGAAGTAAGTCAGAAAGACAAAAACAAATACCATATGATATTACTCATATGTGGAACCTAAAATATGACACAAATGAACATATCTACGAAACAAAAACAGACTCACAGATATAGAGAACAGACTTGCAGTTGCCAAGGGGGTGGGGGGTTTGAGAGGAAAGGATTGGGAGTTTGGGATTAGCAGAGGCAAACATATATAGCATGGATAAACAAGTTCCTGCTGTATAGCACAGGGAACTATATTTAATATCCTGTGATAAACCGTAATGGAAAAAACATGAAAAAGAATATATGTATAATTGAGTCACTTTGCTGTACAGCAGAAATTAAACACAGCATTGTAAATCAACCATACTTCAACAAAATTTTTAATAATATCTGTTTCTTAAGGTTTTTGTGATTTAAATGAGTTCATATTTTCCAAACATTTAAAATCACACCAGATAATTCTGAAAACCACATGGTGAATGTAATTGCCACTGAATTTTACACTAAAAATAGTTAAAATGGTATATTTTATGTATATTTTACCATAATAGAAAACAAATAAAATAGTTTCTGATACACAGTAAGAATTTTTTAAATCAATTTTAAAAATTTTTATTTTTTTTTACTCTGTATTACAGTTATTTGATGATTTGTATCACCTTTAACTAAAAGCTTCATGTGGATAGACTACTAATGTAGTTTTCTGAGAATTTGTAGCTCTAACACCTAGCATGGGTCTGACACATAGAGGTCCTAAAGAAATACTTATTAAATTAATGAGTAAGATGTCCAGCAATGGAATGGGCTGCCTAAAAGATGGTGACTTCCCTGCTAACACAATTATTTAAGCAGAGGATACGGTGATCACCTATCAAAGATGTGTCAGAGATATGTCTAATACATAGGGACTAGTAAAGTCTAAAATTTCTTCCTAGTCTAAAACTGCATTATTCTATTTATCTTGTGCTTTAATAATTCTCATAGTCTAACAATAGTACCAATATAATAAAGGAATTCCATCTTTCAGCACTTGCCACCTTCACCCCACAATACACCCTGGTCATACTAAGACACTTCTAGCCTTTTTTGATCTCCTGGCGTATTACATGCTCTTTCCTTTTTTAGGATGCACTCTTTCACTTGTGTGCTTCACTTTCTTGATGTCACATTCCCCAGACAGGCTTACCTGGTCCTCAGAAAGGGTGTTAGTGGCCCCACACTTAATGCCATAGTACTCTGGCTTTGTATTTATCCATGGTATAAAAGTCACCGATTTGCTAGTTCTCTAGACTGTAAGCTACTTGGAAGCAGGGTTTGTGTCTTGTCCACTGGCCTTTCTCACCCACCAAACACACTACCTGGTAAGAAACACTTATTAAAACAATTAAGGCAGGAATGAAACCATCTTGTGCGGTCTACTGCTTTCAATTGTGTACACCATAGATAATTTTTAAAGGCACATTAATTTTTAGATATTTTTTGGTCAAGCAGTTGTAATGCTTTCTTTGTGGCAAAATTTTGTCCCTGTGTCAATGATTTTGAGTATCTCCTTAATGCTATCCAGCACAATGTGATATGTAAATATGTACCCCAAAACAAATATGTGTTGTTACTTTATGCCTACAACTTCCATTCTTCAAAGCAAGTTTTCTTGAACAAAATACTTAAAGCTAAAGAAACCAGGCCAAAATCTACTAGGACACTAGCCATTTTTGTCTGAAAGAAATTTAAAAAAAAAAAAGAGAGAGAGAGTTCTTACCTACTGTTAACATGACAATTTGTCACAGAAAATGAATGTTGATATTCCAAACTGGTGAAAGAAAAAAATGAAAATATTTTAACTTTATGAGAATTTGATGATCCCTACTCTACCCCCAACCTGCTGAGCTTTCCACTCATCCCATTTATCCTGCGGTTTCCCACAAAGGATCATTAAAACGGAGAAAATCTCAATAAGGAAGTTGGCTTAAAAGAGGATATTCTTTTGTCCAACCGGAAAATAAAAGGAGCGTCTTGCATTAAATTCCCAACTTAACAAGTAAGGATTTTTTAATTGAAGTTTCATCAATATCACAGAAGAATTAGAAGGTTCTTCACACGTTACTTATTCAGCAATTGGCATTTATTTTGCAGTTAACTCATTAATAAACGATAATACATCATCTGGTGTCAGAAATCGACTCTGCATACTTAACTACATTAGTTTAGCGAAAAGCCTGCGCTCATTTAACTCAAGCCTCTGTTTCCGTTAGCTCTGCATACAGTTTTCACGAGCGTTCCCTCAGTTCTGACTTACGTTCATCCTCACCCCACCGCTCCTGGGGAGGCGGAGCCGGACTTGCCTGCCCCGCCCCTCCCCCTTGATTGGCAGGTCGCCGGGCGAGCCGGCGCGTGCGCACTGGCCTGTACGCGGCCGGTGGACCATGGAGATCCCGAGGCTCTTCGCCTGGGAGTGGTGCGCCGGATGGTTTCCTCTGAGGCAGACGGGCGTTTGGAAGGTGTGGCTTTGTGAGTTCTGGCTAGTACTGCTGGGTTCCGGCTTGAACGCGGGTTTTTTACCACGCGAAGAGGACGTAGACTTTATCAATGAGTACGTGAACCTCCACAATGAGCTCCGGGCCAACGTCCTCCCCCGAGGGGCTAACTTGCGCTTCATGGTGAGGCTCTAAGGCGGTTGCCCAAAGCTCCAACAGCCCCTGTCAAGAGGCTCCCCCCTCGGCCTCAGAGAGTCTGGGCCACTGCTCTAAAGCTTAACGATCGCGGGGAGACAAACTTTGAGTTTGGGTTGAAAAATACACGTAAAGTTTATACGTTCAAGAAATAAAAACCACTGTCACGCTAAGGCACAGTTATTACCAAGATTTTGTACACAGCTGGGACTAGGGTGAGTAGAGGTACTCACCTGAGGTGCAAAATTTAATTAAACTTCAGTTCGAGACTGATAGTTTATTGCAATATTTTTTCGTTTAAAAATCAATGCCAAGTATTATTGATGAAAACTGGCTATTTAGACAAAGACAGGATCTTTGAGCTTGAGTGTGGGAGAGGCAAGTGAGGCACTCTCAGCATAATGCAAGTTGAAAGGTCAGATTCTGTTCTTATTTAAAATTTTGAATTTTTATCATGGATATTTTCACACTAGTTTTGCCTTTTTAAAATATTTTGTATATTGATTTTGAGTTTTTTGGTATCCAGCCTGTATTTTACTCCCTGGAGGGTGTTTCATTCACTGCCTGCTAGACCGGGCCCTGATTTTGCATTCCCTTACAATCTTGTTCTTGCTTCTTTCCCGTTTTCACCCTATTTCTTTGCAGCGTCTCATCAACTATTCCCTTGATGCTGTGGAGTCCTCATGACTGTCATTAAAAATGAATGCAATATTTATTGAGTAAATATCAGGCAATTGGGAGTTTCCAATTTACACTGTAAATATTGCAAGGACTGTCTCCCTAGACGTAGGTCTTTTCTTCCTTCTGGATTAGTTCCTGAGGAAAAATTCCAGAAATGTGATAAAGGATGTGGTTTTTTAATTTATATGATATGTAGCGATTGCTATGCTGAAGGATTGTGCCAAATTAAGCAAATATCAGCAGCGTAGAAGTACAGTAAGTCCCCTACATATTAATGAGTTCTCTTCCCAGAGTGCATTCTTAACTCCACTTTTGTTCGTAGGTCCAAAAAAATTAGCCTAGATGCGCAACTAAGACAATTGGCTATGTAGTACTGTGCTATAATAGGCTTATAATACTTTTCACATAAATAATACATTAAAAATAAACGCAAAAAATAAAGAACACATTTTTAATCTTACAGTACAGTACCTCGAAAGGTACAGTAGTACAGTACAACAGCTGGCATACAGGGGCTGGCATTCAGTGAACAGGCAAGAAGAGTTACTGACTGAAGGAGGGAGAGGAGGTGCCAGCTGAAGGATCATCAGCAATAGGAGACAGAGGGCAAGCTGCAGTTTCACGCATGCCTGATGTTGCTGGCACGGGTTCTGGTTGCTTGCTGGATTCAATTCTATCTACCCTCTTGAAAAAATCGATCCAGTGATGTCTGGGTAGTAGCTCTTTTTCTCTTGTCATAGATGACACAGTAGCACTGGATTGCATTCTGAACGGCTGCTGCAACCTTTGTGTACCGGTCAATGTTCGGGTCCTATGCCTCAAAAAGTAACAGTGCTTCCTCAAATAAAGAAAACCCCCTTGCCATTTCCTGCATCATGAACCTTTCAGTTCTTCAGTTACTTCTTCCTCTTTGTCCTTTCTCTGGCCTCTAATTCCAGGTCTTCTTTAGTAAGCTACGCAAAGTAAGTACACAAAAGCACAACTACTTGTATGTAGAGAATGCATGCACATGACAACATAGGCCAGAGACGTAAACTAACTTACATGATTGGACATGTGAATGCACATTTGCATCTCTGAAAGTTCTCAGCTTGAAGGTTCATATATAGGGGACTTACTGTATTCTGTTTTCATCACATCCAACTGGCTTGGGCGTTTTCAATCACTTGCTGAACTAATAAATTATAAAAGGGAATTTTGCTTTAATGTTAATTTAAAAATATTATTTTGATTGGACGTATTTTGTTCTTTCTTGTTCATTTTCTTTACCTTTTGTATTTATCAGTAAGTTTCCTCTTCTGTTTATATATTTTCTTATAGAAATATATCAATACTAGCATTGTATTTGCTGAAGATAGTTTTATCCAAGCCAATTTTTATCTTTTGAATTTAATTAAAATTTGAGGATATTTGAGAGTTATATCTATGTATTTCCCATGCTTTGTGATTGATTCTGTTTCTTCCAAGTTTGAAGATTAGCCTTCCTCCTGATAATGAGTAAACACAAAATGTTTTTAATATAACTTATAGGTTTTGTATTCCTAAACTCTAAAAATTTTATTTCAAACATAAAGCATAGAGAAAAATATTTTGTCCCCACAGTATATATCTTAATATGTGAACATTTTTGAAGGAATGGTGTTTTGGGTACCGTTTAAAGCCCCACTCTAAATTTTATCATTCTCTTCTTTCCAAAAGTTGGTGTATATTTTTCCCATGGATTTTGCTAGGATGTAAATAATAACTGTAAATAGTATAGTCTATCGTAACACTTAGAAGTCTACTTAGAAGTTTTCCTTGACAGGTTTGGAAAGCATACCTTTTTTAATTTTTTATTATATATACTTTACAACATTTTAATGTATATACTTTACAAAGTCCAAAGTTAATCAACACCTATAACCTCCTTCAAAATATTAAAAAGATATTACAACACATAAATTCTGTTTGTCTCCTACCCATGTCCATGCTGTTGTTGTCACCTAGTGTTTTTGTTCTACCTTGTTTTTAAACTCAAAACATTTATTGTTTTTTATTGTAAAATATACATAATGTAAAATTTACTGTTTTCACCATTTTAAGTGTACAGTTCTATGACATTAAATACATTCACATTGTTGTGCAATCATCACCACCATTTATCTCCAGAACATTTTCATCCTCCCCAATTGAAACTCTGCACCCATTAGACATTAGCTCCCCATTCCCTTCTTCCTGCTGGCAACTATCATTCTACTTGCTGTCTCATAAATTTGACTACTCCAGGCACGTCATATAAGAATCGTGAGTGTTTCTCCTTGTGACTAGCTTGTTTCGCTTAGCATAATGTCTTCAAGGTTCATCCATGTTGTAGCATGTGTCAGAATTTCCATCCTTTTAAAGGCTGAATAAGATTCCACTTTATGTATATACCACATTTTGTTTATCCATTCATCTGTCGATGGACACTTCAGTTCCTTCCACTTTTTGGCTGTTGTGAATAATGCTGCTGTGGACATAGGTATGTGAGTAAATATCTGTTCCATTCCCTGCTTTCACCTCTAGTGGGTACACAACCAGAAATGGAATTGCCAAAACATGTAGAAATTCTACATTTAATGTTTTGAAGAATTGACATTCTGTTTCCCATAGTGGTTGCACATTTTGCATTCCCACCAGCAATGCCCAGGGTTTCGATTTCTCCACATCCTTGCCAGCACTTGTTTTCTGGGTTTTTTTGATATAACCATCATAATTGGTGTGAAGTGGTATGTCATTCTGGTTTTGATTTGCATTTCCCTAATGATTAGTTATGTTGAGCATCTTTTAGGGTGCTTATTGGCCATTTGTATGTCTTCTTTGTAGAAATGCCTGTACAAGTTCTTTGGTCATTTTTTGGTCAGGTTGTTGGGGTTTTTTGGATAGTTGAGTTGAAGGAATTCTTTATATATTCTGGATAAAATCCCTTATCAAATATATGATTTTCAGATGTTTTACCCCTTTCCATAGGCTGCCTTTTCATTCTGTTAATATGGTACACAGAAGTTTTTAATTTTAATTGTCTAATTTATCTATTTTTCATCTTATTGCTTGTGCTTTTGGTGACATATCTAATAAATCATTGCCAAATCCAATGTCATGAAGTTTTTCCCCTTTGTTTTCCATAAGAATTTTATAGTTTTAGCCAACAGGTACATAAAAATGTGCTCAACAAGACTAATTATCTGGGAAATGCAAATTAAAACCACAATAAGATATCACTTCACACCTGTTAGAATATCTATATCAAAAAAGACAGGAGATAACAAACATTGGTGAGAAAGTAGAGAAAAGGGAACATTTGTGCATTGTTGATGGGACTGTATATTCATACAACCACTATGGAAAACAAAAAAGAACTACCATGTGATCCAGCAATTCCACTCTTAGGTGTATGTCCAAAGGAAATGGCAATAAGATATCACAGAGATGTCTACACTCTTATGTTCATTGCAGCATTATTCACAGTAGCCAAGATATGGAAACAACCTAAGTGTCCATCAATGGATGAATGAACACAGAAGAAGTGGTGTGTATGTACACAATAGAATATTGTTCAGCCATGAGAAAGAAGGAAATCCTGCCATTTGCAAGAAATTGGATGGAACTTGAAGGCATTTTACTAAGTGAAATAAGCCAAACAAGGACAAATGTTGCATGGTATCACTTATATGTGGAGTCTGAACAAAAAAAAGTCAAACTCATAGAAACAAGAGAGTAGACATTCCAGTTGCAGCAATTCGACTTCTAGGTATTTTTTCCAAAGGGGGAGGGAAAAAACACTAATTCCAAAAGATATCTGCACTCCTATGTTCATTGCAGCATTATTCACAATAGTCAAGATATGGAAGCAACCTAAGTGCCCATTGATAAATGAATGGATAGAGAAGATGTGGTATGTATATATATATACAATGGAATATTGCTCAGCCATAAAAAAGAATGAAACCTTGCTATTTGTGACAACATGGATGGAACTAGAAGGTATTATGCTAAGTGAAGTAAGTCAGACAGAGAAAGACAAATACTATATGATTTCACTTATATATGGAATCCGAAAAACAGCAAACAAAGTCATACGTAAAGAGAACAAGCAGGTGATTGTCAGAGGGGAGGGGGTGGGGGAATGAGCGAAATAGGTGAGGAAAATTAAGAGGTACAAACTTCCAGTTACGAAATAAATGAGTCAGGGGAATGAAATGTACAGCATGGGAAATGTAGTCAATAATTATGTAATATCTGTGTGGAGACAGATGGTAACTAGACTTGTGCTGATCATTTTGTAATGTGTGGAACTATCAAATCACTATGTTGTTCACCAGGAACTAACGTAGTAATGTTGTAGGTCAAGTATACTTAAATAAACAAACAAACAAACAAAACAAACAAACAAAAAACACAAACTCATAGAAAAAGAGATCAGATTTGTGGTTATGGGGGGGGCGGGGGGGTTGGATGAAGGTGGTAAAAAGGTACAGACTTTCAGTTATAAGATAAATACTAGGGATGTGATGTCCAAATGATTAATATGATTACTACTGCTGTATGTTATATCTGAAATTAAGAGAGTAAATCCTGAGTTTTCATCACAAGGGAAAAATTCTTTTTTATTTTATATCTATATGAGATAATGGATGTTCACTAAACTTATTGTGGTAATCATTTCATGATGTGTTATGCTGTACACCTGAAACTTTTACAGTGCTGTGTGTCACTTATGTTTCAATAAAAATGGAAAGGAAAAAACTGACTTAGAATAGTGACCGGTGCATTGTAAGCATGTGGTGTGTAAACAATATGCAAAATTAGGCAGTGGAAAGATGGAGCCTTGTTTGCAAATGGGAAAGAATTTGAAGGACCATTAATAGTGGAATGGTAACCTTTATCACATGCTACTAGCCTGTGTACTATGGAATACTATGAAAATTTTGTAAAAAATTAGATAGATCTAGTAGTGCTAATACAGAACAATCTCTAAGTGAAAACTGCAAGTGACAGGCCAATAATATTGTGTATGGTATGATTAAAACAGTGCAAGGACAAAAATCACAAAGTACTTATCTAAAACACCCTAACATATCTTATATTTGAATGTGTGTGTATATGGAGATAGAGAAATGCATACATAAACAATTTTTTTTAACAATGATTGCCTTTGGGGAGGGAAATAATATGGGGAGAGGGAATATGTTAAAAGCATGTATTTTCTGTATTGTATTTCTGTATAACCTATGAAGTTAACTGAGAAAACTTTAAGGAAATCTTAGTATTGTTTTTCAGAAATGTTTATTTTCAGGTATACTCTAACATATATATTTAGCATGTTGGTTTTACAAATATTTTGTTGATTTTTCTATTTGTGTTGTTTTTGTTCTTGTCCTTAACCAAACAATGAACTTAATGAGCCTCTAAATATGACGAAACTACACATTTCTGGATGTTTCTATAAATGGAAGGGAACAGTTTCTGGGAACATCCATAAAACTTTACATGTACCTCTTTTATAACATTTACCAACTACCACTATGTGTTAAAATTATGTATATATGTATATGCATGTATGTATTATCCCAGGTTGTTCTCCTAATAGCGATAAGCAACTAGAGGACAAAATTTATGCTGACTTCATATTTTATGCCTCACAATACAATAGTTTGCATATAATCAGTGCTCAATAAATAGTTCTTAAATATTTTATATTATTGTATTATTATGTGTAAAAGGCATGAGATTAAAAAAACACATTTTCTGAATAGACTACATGTAAGAGTACCGTAATCATTTGCATCATCTAACAATCTGATTTTTTAATTACAAATATATGCATAGGCCTTTGTCTCAGGAGATAGTTGTTTCATTTACAATGATCTCAGAACACTTTGCCTCCTATGTAAATTCCACAAACCAGGCTCATAAGCACAAAGTAAGAATTGTTTTCCTTAAATCTAACTATGAGAACTCAAGGAAAATAATTTAGAGCACATTTAAAAAAAAAGAAACCTCATTATTATTATTTTGTCTTCTTTGCTTTCTGAATTTTTTTTCAGACTTGGGATGTAGCTTTGTCACGGACTGCTAGAGCATGGGGGAAAAAATGTGTGTTTGAGCGTAATACTCATTTAGAAGAACTAAAAATGGCCCATCCTAGATTTAATGGTATTGGTGAAAATATGTGGGTCGGCCCTGAAAATGAATTTACTGCAAGTATTGCTATCAGAAGTTGGTTTGCACAGAGGAAAAAGTACAATTTTGAAAAGAACAGTTGTTCTGATAACTGTTCTAATTATCTACAGGTATCTAATTTTATATTATTAATTCAATAGACTCCTTAATTGCTTTACTACTAAGTTTTTATTGATTGTGATTCAATTTTACAAATAAACTCAAATGGTAAAATTATTACCTCTAATAGAATCAAAATTCTAATCAGACCTAGACCTTCTAAGTGTTCATAATTTCTTCTATTATTTGAACCATGCAATTAAAACATTCCTTTAAATAGAGTAAATCTAATCTCCATACCCAAAGGTACCTTTCTAAAATAATGCACATTGGAAAAGGAAGTAAGAAACCAGTGAATAAAAATTAGTTTTAGTTTATTGACTATAAACATAAGTAAAAGACTTGATTTTTTTTGCACAGATCAGTACACAGACTACTGTGTAAGTGTTTTAAATGCAAATACATAGTATTATTTTCCTGCCTTATGTCTGATAATTCACCCTTATACTTTGTACTCCAAGAATACTGAACCACTTTTTATTTCCTGTACATATATTTATTATTTCACATATTACATTGTTTTATAATCATCTATTTATATATCTAAAATTACACTAAGGGCAGGGAACTTGTCTTCTTATCCATGTATTCTCAACACAACAACATGACATTATTTAGGTCTTCAATAAACATTTGTATCAGGAATCAAGAAACTATTGTATTAACTTCCAAGCTCATTTAAAAGATGATTATTTTTCAATCAGTAGACTCTGATGTAAAACTTAAAATCTTGGAACTTTCTCATGTTGAATTCATCTTTCTGTTCCATCAAATGAATCATGTTTCAAAAATTTTTTGATCAATTCTTCTAGAAATTTGAAGTGATTCTCTACTGTCTTACTCATGTCAAAGCTAGACTCCTTAATAGGACTTCAATATTCTGAGAAAAATAACCAAGTTTACTCTCTGACCTACTCCTCCATATTTTTTCCTCCTTAAATCTAGTTTCCGAGACATTTTCATTTCCTGCATTTGACTTAACTTCAACTATTACAGACATTCTATTCTCTATTCTTTTAATGTATCACTCTTTCTTTTGGAATCACTAGGTCTTGAGCTATAGAGAAAGGAAAACAAATGGTTTCTCCCTCTCCCACAGAGGTCAACGAAACATTTTTGTTGTTGTTGTTCACTTGTAAGTATTAGGAATATTAAAGCCATTCAGGAATTTCTGGAATATCTTTAATTATTCTCATACTTTCACTCCAATTCAAGACCTGTTTTGCAAGAAATTGTTTTATAGGAACCAGCTCTTTTACTCATTTTTTAAAATGAAAGGCCCAGACTTCATTTTATTTTATATGAAATTTCCTCAATAAAAGAAAAGAAAAATGCTGATAACATTCAGTTACTTTCTACCCTTGTATTTCTTTTCCTTCCCTTCTATAATCTTACTGTCCCCTCTTTTCCTCCTTTACTATTCACAATTTCTCTTCTTCCAACACTTTTTCTCTTTTCATTTCCCTCTTTCTCTTTGCCAATAACCTAGAACTCTCAGATTCAACAAAAGGTCAAAAATTGATTCAGCAGATGTGTCTTCCTTTGGCTCTAAAAGGTTATTCTGGATCAGTTTTTCTCAAACTCTTTATCCTAAGAATACAGTATTGATATTTCTTTAATACAGTATTTCTTTAAATACAGTTTTGGAAATGCTTCCCTAAATCTGTGATAATTCTCTACCTGCATTCAAACGAAGAATAGTTCATATTCCTTGAATTGCTTGGTTAAAGGTTCTGTGTTTATTGAATATACTATTGTTTATATTATGGCAGAGTCAATGTTTAGAATTAAATTTTATGTTTTCTTTGAAAATTTATTTTAGCTCGTTTGGGACAAGTCTTACAAAGTTGGTTGTGCTGTAACTCCATGTTCAAGAATTGGACGTATTCAACATGCAGCACTTTTCATATGCAACTATGCACCAGGGTAAGTTCCTTTAAATTTTTTAAAGAATATAAAAATAAATTGGGAGTTTTTCAAGGTTAAGTTTTCCTAACTTTCAACATATTCTTCTAAATGCCTTTACGAAGCATAAACGAATTAAGTATAAGATAGCAACTAAAGATTTTATATTGAAATATTTTACATTTCATAATAAAGTAAGTCACAATTTAGGCATACTGATTTTACATATAAGCTAGCCAAATATTACTTCTCAAGGGAAATTTAACTTTAGTATTATTTCACAATACCCAGCTTAATTAACATAGGATTTAAATTATTTTCCAAAATTATTTCCATATTTATCAAAAAAAGTCAAAAGAAAATAAGGTTAGATGTGTTGAAATGTATGTTTTAAGAATTGTTTCAGGACTACATCAGTTTTATAACGTGAAGAACACTTTTAATTGACTATCCTCTGGAGTTTGCATTGTTAATCGGGGCTCGTCTCACGCATACAAGGAATCGTAGTAACTCGGAGGTGGAAAGGTACTTCAAAAGTCTTCTAGTCAAGCTATCCATATGAAACTTGAATTCTTAACACTTACTTACGTTGTGATTTTTTACCTATACCTAAAAACTTTCCAATAATGGGAAATAACTACATTCCAAAATAGCCTCCCTCTCTGGAGAACTTTGTTGGAAAGTCTGTAGTTTTCTTATAGGCCAGTATGATACTATAAGTAATATTGTTAAAATGTCTAAGTGAAGTGAGAAAATATCCTAATCAACATACCAAGAAAAATTAACTACATGCTAGGATTGAGAAGGAATTTCTTAAAAATAAAATGATTCTGGGATTAAACCAAAAAGAGAAAGGAAAACAAAACAAAACAAAACAAAACATTGGTTACTAATTAATGATTGTATTCCCCTAGATATGGAAAACAACAGAACTATGATGTAAGTTGAATTAGATTCAGACAACCCCCTCCTAAATGGTAGCTTTGCTGACTTTGAACAGAGGCATGAAAACAAGTTTGGAATGTAGAGTAATTGCAAGACTTTTTAGGCCTCTTTCAGTCCTACAGACTGGAAGTACTGGGATGATAGCTATTACATGAAGAAACTTTTGAAAGTTAACTACTGATTGGTATTGAAAATTCAAACAGGGAACTGGGCATGGGTAGTGGGGAGGGAAGAGGTTCCTCTGGGGTACTAGTCTTCACTTATGCACTCAGCAATTATGTACAAGGCTCTGATCTGTCTACTAACAAGACCAGTAAAGACTGACCATACTTAGTTTGTAGTCCTAGAAGAGAAACAAACAATAAATAAGTGAACATATGAATAAATGATATTTAATTAATAAAATATGCGATAGAAACAAAGCATAATAAGCAAATAGGGAATAACTATAGCATATGGATAGGATAGCTACAAAAGGAGGTGGCATTTAAGCTGAAAGCCAAAAGATGAGGAGATGGCTAAAGAATATTTCAGGTAGAGGGACTTCCCTGGTGGACCAGTGGCTAAGACACTGCGCTCCCAATGCAGAGGGTCCAGGTTCGATCCCTGGTCAGGGAACTAGATTCCACATGCCACAACTAAAGATTCCACGTACCATGACAAAAAATCTCACATGCTGCAACGAAGGTCCCACATGCCACAACTAAGACCTGGTGCAGCCAATTAAATATTTTAAAATATATATATTTCAGGTAGAAGTGAGGGCACATATAAAATCTCTGAGCTTGGAATGAGTAGCATGTTTGAAAACTGAATAACTGTGGTTAGAGGTAGGAGTTGAGGTAGAGAGTTAGGTGACAACTAAACCAAATAGAATACCATAGGCCAGGTTAAGGGTTAAGGGATTTATTCTACATAATGGCAAAGTCATTGGAAAGTTTTGAGCAAGTAAATGGCATGATCTCATCTATGTTTTGGAAAGAAAACTTAACAATAGAAGATTGCTTTTGCTGTTGTTGTAGTATAGGAAAACATGGGTACAAAGAAACAAGCACAATTAGGAGATTGTTTAATAGTACAGGCTCTAGACTGCTATCTTGGATTAGGATTTTAGCATGTGGATTGGTTTTCTGTTGTTGCATAATAAATTACCACAAACTTAGTGACTTCAAACAGCAGCCATTTATTATTAAGCAGTTCTGTAGGTTGTAAGTCCAGGCACGGTATAGTTGGATTCTCTGCTCAGGGTCACAAAGGCCAAAGTCAAGGCGTTGACTGAGTTCTTGTCTGGAGGCTCTGGGGAAGAATCTTTTAAGCTCCTTCAGGTTGTTAGCAGAATTCAATTCCATGTGGTTATAGGGCTTGGGTCCCCATTTTCTTGCTGGCTGTCAGCCAGGGGTTGCTCTCAGCTTCTAGAGGCTGCCCAGACTCCTTGATGTATGGCTCCCACCCTCTTCACGTCTGCAAAGGGCGCATCAGGTCCTTCCCACAACTCAAATCTCTAACTTCTCTTCTGTCACCAGCCAGAGAAAACTCTCTGCTTTCAGAGTGCCCAAGTGATTAGGGCAGGATATCTTCCTGGGTAATTTCCCTAAGGTCAATTGTGCCAAATAACACAACTTAATCATGGAGGTAAAGTCCATTACATTCACTTTCCTCAGAATTATGCAAGGCATGTATACCAGGGGTGGGGGATCTTGTGCTTCATTTTAGAATTCTGACTACTATACCATGGAAACTGTGACAAAAGGTCAGTTTCTGGATATATTATGAAGGTAGAGCTAAAAATACCAGTTGATGGATTTGACTTTAGGGATAAGAGGTATAGAATAAACTACGGTGATACGTATGCTTTTAGTCTGAACAACTGGATGAATGATGATACCATTAACTAAGATAAGGAAGAAGATCAGAAGATGTGTTTTATGTTTGGACACATTAGGTAGAAATATAAACATGAGAAATGTAAATGAATCATGAGAAGGAACTAGCTATATGAAGGTCTGGGATAGGCTTTGAAGTAGAGGAAACTGCTGCTATAAAGGCCCCGACTAGAAATGAGTCACAGTTCTGAATGAGATGACCTTATGAAAGAATGAGTATGGAGACTTAGTTTAAGGACTAAGTCCTAGAACACTGCAATATTTCAACTTTAGGCAAAAGAGCTAACAAAGGAGAGTGAAGAGGCTAACAAGATAAGAGGAAAACCCAAACAATGCTGACAAAGGTACTTGGAAGCCAAGTGAAGAACAAGAGTCCTGATGCCCAAAGTGGTTAACAATATGAGATGCTCCTGAAAAAAATGAAAAAAAAAATAAATAAATAAATAAGGAAGGAAAGATGACATTTCTGTATTTGATGACCTTAATAACAGTAGTGACTGCAGGGGCATCCCATGACTAGAGTGATAAGATGAACCTCCCAGTTGTTAGGGTTACTATTCTTTCCACCCACCTGTCCCATAGGCTTCTTTGTCTTGAAATTTCTATCAGCAATTTTTACTTTGATACAAACATTTGAAAGTCTACTTGTGAAAGATCTAGTTTGGCACATATATTAGTCAACTCAGTCCAAGTTTTATTTGATATGTACTCAAAATAGGCAGTCATAGCTATCTTTCTTAAGAATAGTTGGTGGAAAAATCAGTTCATCACAGTCTTATAAAATACTTATTAGAAATGAAAATAAGAAAACCAAATTGAAAGTTAGTTTGTGTATTGGGCTGAATGGTGGCCTCCCACCAAAGGATATATCCAGTTCCTAATTCACAGAACCTGTGAATACTAACTTACATGACAAGATGAATATTGCCTTATGTGGCAAAAGACGTGTTTAAGATAAGGATCTTGAGAGGAGGCGCTTGTTTTAGATTATTCAGGTGGGACTTAAATGCAATTACTTGTATCCTCATAAGAGAGAGGAGGAAGGAGATTCAGCACGAGACACACAGAAGAGAAGGAGGTAATGTGACCCTGGAGGGAGAGGTTGGAGTGATATATTCACAAACCAAGGAACTCCTGGAGCCACCAGAAGCTGGAAGAGTCAAGGAATTCTCTCTCTGAGCCTTTGGAGGGAGCATAGTCCTGCCAGCACCTTGATTTTGGACTTCAGGCCTCCAGAACTGAGAAAATAAATTTCCATTGTTATAAACCACCCAGTTTGTGCAATTTGTTAAATTAGCTCCAGCAAGCTAGTACAAAATGGAAGAATAAAACAGATTTGGCAATAGGGAAAATATGAATCAACAACAATCTTGGAAAAAATTTCAGAACACAAAGTAAAAATATATATGGAAAAGGAAAGGAAACACGTAGGGTGATAAATCTATACACCTCTGTTCTCCTAAAGAACAGAGAATAAATGGGACAAATAATAAAGAAAATAATAAGCAAAAGAAAAGAATCTGTAGAGATATCTATATAAAGATTAAGATAGCTTATAATGTATCAGAAAAAGTGAATTGAAACAATATTTACATATATCGTTTTCTAGTGATTATTTTTCAGTTTCAAAGATAAAAATGTATACATTTCTGGGAATTCGCTGGTAGTCCAGTGGTTAGGACTTTGTGCTTTCACTGCTGAGGGCACGTGTTCTATCCCTGGTAGGGGAACTAAGATTCCACAAGCTGTGTGGTGTGGTCAAAAAATTGTAATAATAAAATTAAATAAAAAACATACATTTCTAAGCAAAATAAAACAAAGTAAAATAAAGCAGTATTAATTAGATTAGCCTTGAATTTAGATATTGAAGGGAGTACATTGAAAGATGAGCATTAGAATTTTTTTTTTCACATTCACACACATTTTCCTTTAATTTGTATACTGTTTACACACAATCAATATTTAGGATGGCAAAGAACTTCCTCTGCTGAATCCATACTCATGCTTAGCTCTACATTCAATTTATTAATAAAATATTGTAATGGAAAGTTTCAGTCTTATTTCCAACAATTTTCTTTCACTTAATATTTGACACACACACACAGACACACATACATATTTCATTTATTAGAGTGAAGAATTAAAGAAGAAACATAAGTAATTGTTATCCAAAACAATTAATAATTTGAATGCAGACAAAGACTTTGAGACATTTTAATATTTAGGAAGGAATTCTACTTATTGATTAAAGTTTTTCCCGTAAGTGGTTGGCCTCTTTCTAATAGTGTGGTATATTTTGATTGTAGGGCAGAGAATATTTTCCTCTCGCTTACAAAACCCTTTGCCATCTCAAAAAATGTCTAATCTGATACAGTCCTCGACTACTTAAAAGTCTTCTGTTTTGTTCATTCTCCCAAGTTACTTTTTGAGTCTGACTTCTCATAGTTTTTGGAGAATCAATTGAGATATTGTATGTGGACTTAACAAGGAAATGCTGAAACACTAAATAATTTAAAGATGCTATTTCTGGAGAAGACTAAAGATTAAATAAGATCACATATGTGAGATACTTTGTTAAGTAGCATGCACTATCACCAATACAATATTAATGTTAGATATGTAAAAAAAAAAATCTAACAGCTATATTGTTTCTAAAAATGCTATTCCCATCTTCAAAGGTGGGCTTGAGGAGAGTCATTAACATTCAAAGTCTTTTCTATTACTTGTATACACCTCCAGACAGACTTAAGAATATATGCTTTTTTTAAAGGACAGGGCTCTGTCTTACTTTTGTATCTTTATCCTTAGCACAGTGCCTCATCCAGAGTATGGGTGATATATATATAATTAAAGGCCTGTTGTTAAATATTATCTTTAAGAAATTTCACCAGTAGAAAGTTACAAGAGATTGTTGCATCCAACCTAACAGTAAAAGCAAAGTAGATAATGTACAAAATAGTATCTTTGAGCCCATCAGAGAGCTGAAATCGAAAGGATGATATTAGTCTCCTTAGGGACTATACACTGTTTAAAGTACAAATAAAATAAGAGCATTAGAATTTAAGCTTAAGTGATAATTTTATTAACTGAGCTAGGAAAAGAGGTAAGGTAGAGGAAAAAAGTATTTGGTTATTTTTAGACATGTTGCATCTGCAGGTGCCTGCAGGATCTTTTATTTATTTAAATATGTTTGTAGTAGGTTCATTTAAACAATAACTAAGCAGTAGAATTCCACATTTTTTACAGAGTGTTTGTCCTGAAAACAATTGTAGACTTGGGAAAGACAAAAAAAAAAAAGCACAACGTTAACCAAATACACATAATATCTGTATTTTAAATAGAAAAGAGTTGTTGTGAAAGCAGGTATGAAATCATAGAAGCAATTACCTGGATACAGATTCAGAAGCAGTCAACTTTGATGCATAGGGGTGTGTTAGAAGGGAAAAAAGGCCAGTGGGGGAGGTAAGAGATCTAAGATTGAAGAAAATCACTTGACTCTAAAGCTAGACCCTTAAAAGAAGTAAATTACAGTGTCCAAAGTTATTTAGTAGAGAAAACTTTCTTTATTTAAAAGTTAAGGAAATACAACCTGGCAGGTGGTGCCATTTTCTTTACTTCACGAACAGGCAGCTAGAATATGTTTCCCAGCCTCCCTAAAAGTTTGGTTGGGCCATGTGACTGAGGCCAGTGGAATTCAGGCCACTTCCAAGCCTGGCCTTTAAACACTTCTACATGATCCTTCACACTTTTGGTCTTCCCTCATCTACTGGTTGGATACAGAGGATCTGGTGAAGGATTCGAATGTCCTAGAGGGTGACAGAGCCACAGGGTGAAATGAGCCAGTGCCCCAGAATCACTGCATGGAGGAAAGCTCCCCTACCACTACCAAAAACCATAATGTACCATGACATGAATTCTGCCTACATAACATGGAAATGGTGAGGAAAGGTCAGATTTGGGATATGGTTTGAAAATGGAGCTAACAATAGCTGCTAATAGATTTAACTCTAGGGGTGAATGGAATAGAATAATCAAGGATGACATCTATGTCTTTAGTCTCTGCAACTGGACGAATGGTGATGCCATTAGTCAGATAGGGAAGACTTGTGGAGGAGCAGAGCTTGAGGGAAGATCAAGTGTTCTGATTCAGATACATTTGGTGGAGAAATAAATGTGAGAAATATAAACAAATCATGAGAGGGAGCTAGTCCGATGAAGGTCTAGAATGGGTTTCTAAGTAGTAGGAAGTGCAGATATAAAGGCCCTGAGGCAGAAATGAGTCACAGTCTTGAAAGAGATCACCTTGTGAGAAAATAAGTATGGAAAATGGGACAGAAGAGACTTAAGGATTAAATCCTACATCACTACAGTATTTCAACTTCAGGCAAAAGAGCTAGCAAAGGAGTATAGAGAGATACTAGTAAGGTAAGAGGGAAACTAGAACTGTGCTGGTAGATTTTTAAAATAACAGAGAGGGTGTGGAGAAAAGGGAACGCTCTTGCACTGTTGGTGGGAATGTCAATTGATACAGCCACTATGGAGAACAGTATGGAGGTTCCTTGCAAAACTAAAAATAGAGTTACCATATGACCTAGCAATCCCACTGCTGGGCATATACCCAGAGAGCACCATAATTCAAAAAGACGCATGCCGTCCAATGTTCATTGCAGCACTATTTACAATAGCCAGGACGTGGAAGCAACCTAAATGTCCATCAACAGATGAATGCATAAAGAAGATGTGGTACATATATACAATGGAATATTACTCAGCTGTAAAAAGCAATGAAACTGGGACATTTTTAGAGACATGGATGGACCTAGAGACTGTCATACAGAGTGAAGTGAGTCAGAAAGAGAAAAACAAATATCATATATTAACACATATATGCAGACTATAGAAAAATGGTACAAATCAACTGGTTTGCAAGGCAGAAATAGAGACACAGATGTAGAGAACAAACATATGGACACCAAGTGGGGAAAGCAGGGAGGGTTGGGGGGGGAATGAATTGGGAGATTGGGATACCAAATTGTACACTCTAAATATATGCAGTTTATTGTCTGTTAACTGTATCTCAATAAAAGTTCTTAAAAAATATTGACTTATTTTCTCATCAGTCTCTATTACATATGAGGTTGCTCTCTTTCCATGCTTTTCTGCATGCATAATAATTTATGATTCAATGATAGATTATTGTGATCATGTTAGACATTTTGAATAGCAATTTAAATACATAAAATGCAAGCAGTGCATATAACCCATTTGAAGTATGACAATATGATAAGCTATGACAAGTTCACAATGTGCAGTGACAACCATTCACTGCCTGGTCAGCTGTGATTTTAAGACTCCATCAATGTTAAGATGCATCTGGATTTCAGAGATGCTAAAATATGAAAAGATGTACATCTTAGAATTATGAAGCACAGTACATAACTGAAAGAAAAGATTTACAAAATAATGTATATCCTTACTATGAATGTTAAAATAAAAACATGCTACCAATATGTGAAATAGTATTTCATTCACAGTTAAGTACAGCTTTCTAGTCTGTCTCATATTTTAAAATATTAGTTGTGAATTGTGAAGTACTAAATTTGATTTCATGACCTATTAATAGCTCATAACTTGCAGTTTGAAAAATAGTAATACCAATTTAGAATATTCTATGTAGATATTTGACAACGAAGAAAAGGAAGGTTGTGTAGGTATGTAGAGTTGAGTGAAAGTTTTTTTTTTATAACTTTGGTTTCTAATGTATTTTTATTAGCTAAAGGAAGCCATCATAAATAGAGAGTGATAGAATATATTAGAACATATTAGAGATGGGGGAAGGATTGAAAAAGAAAGTTTTATCTGGAAAAAAAAATAGGAGGAGAGAAGTATAAAAAAAGAAAATGCAGAGAAATTCTTAATAGTGTATATTTTTCTTCCTTTCTTTCTCATAAGGGTTTAATCTATTTTATTGATCTTTCAAAAGAAAATATTTTGGAGTTTGTTTATCCTTTCTCATTCCCTTGTTTCCTATTTCATTATTTTGAGGCATTTAATCTTCCAAGTATTTTTTAGGGAGAGGGGCTGTTATATGTTGTTTTCACTAAAATGTTCATTCATTTATCTTTCAAACTACTTAATAGTGAAGATATTTACAGTTATATATTTTCCATTGATTACAATTTTTACTAGACCTTAGGATCTCATATGAAATAGCCTCTCTCATTGTTTTCTATGGATTGTAATTTTAGGTCATTTAATAAATCATGTTTAGTACTTAATACATATTCATGAAGGAAAAATCTATCCAAGGAGGAAATAGTGTTCCCATCCTCTCTCAGTTACCCTCCCCAAAATTTTATTGTAAAAGATGTGCATATAGAAAAGTGTGTCTATCTTTGTTGTATGTGTGTCTACCTGCATATATGCATATTTCCATAATTCAGACAGGAGCACACTATGTTTCTTGTGGTGTTCTTTAATTTTTTAATTTAATTATATGAACTAGAAGTCTTTCTATTTGAGTACGTTGAAGAGTTTGCAGATTCTTTTTAACTTTCACAGTGTTTTTTTTAATAGATGTACAAAAAATAATTTAAATAATTCTCTCCTTCTGATGGCTGTTTAGGATATTTTATTCATTTTATTTCAAGCACTAATCATGCAGCTAGACATGTAATTCTCACACAAGTTAGTAGCTATAATATAAACATATAGTCATGGAAACACTAAGCCAAAGAGAATGTGTACTTTTACTTTGCATAGATATTACTAAATGCCTATTCATCATAGTCATACCATTTTTTCTATTACAAATTTTTTTACATCAACATATAAAAAGGGCTATTTTTTTGGGGGGGGGTACACCAAGTTCAATCATCTGTTTTTATACACATATCCCCGTATTCCTAGAAGGGCTATTTTTAAAATCCCTTTCTAACATAATATATTTTCAAATATTTTGCTATTTACTACTATGAACTACATATATATTTAATTTTCATCTTCTCTTTTTCATGAGTTTAAGTATATTTTTGTATATTTTAGAAAATTTAGATTTCATTTACTGGACCCAACTATTCCAATACATTCAATGTTTTTCTCTTAAGTCATTGGACTCTTTTTTTTTTTTTTTACTTATAGGAGTGTCTTATGTAACAAAAAAAACTAGCTCTTTTATTTAATGTAATTTACAAATATTTTCTCAGTTTGATGTTTAACTTTCGACTTTGTTTATAATGTGATTTATTTTTGCCAGATAGAATTATTTTGTCTTATTGTAGAAAAAAATGTATTAATACTTTTTTCATGGGTTTTGAGATTTGTGTCATACTTAGACAAGACTTCTGCAAATATTATCTCACATTTTCTTCTAGCAATTCTTTTTTTTTTTATTTTTTAAATATTTGATCTACTTTGCTTCTGGACATTATGTAAGTTGGTATAAGAATTAGCCTCCTGCTTAAAGTAACTATAAAGACTGGACAAAACATATAAAATAACTGTTTTTAGGCATTAGCAAAACAACCAATTCAGGGCTATGATCCTTGCAAATAGAAAAGAACTCAGCAGGAACCCTATATTTGCCTTGATTTTCTCTCTGAGAGCATTCTACAAACTATAGCCAGAGAAACAGAATCCAAGCAAAGACTGTGTATTTCTGGACAAAGGAGATATCAGTGTTGATTGACATTAAATTGTCTAGGATTTAGGACATGATCCCAAAGAGGAGGGGGCTGCAGAGAAGGACCTCCAAAAGTCTAGGCACAAATTCTCTGCAAGTCCTTAGCCAACTCCTAAGTGGCACATCTCAAAGTGAGATTCTGGAAGGATTAGATAGGAACAGTTACTCGCAGGCTGAAGACCTGCACAGAGGTTTCAGAAGCTGCACAGTGCTGAGAAGACAGAGCTGCAGTTTGGGCCTGGCCAAAATGGGGAGATGTTGACGAACAGTCTGGGGCCTTACCAAGCAGAACGTTAAAATCCAAAAAATATGTATCTGATTTTATAAAAATGTAAAACTAATTAATGGCTAAAGAAATACCATAAATATAGCCAAAGAAAAAATAATATACTGGGAAAATGAATTTGTGGAATATGTGGCAGAGTCCCCTTAATTTACAAAGAATTCATACAAATCAAAAAGAAAAAGAGAAACAACCCAAGAGAATAATGTGCAGAAGATATGAAGAGGTCATTTACTGAAAAGAAAAGAAAATGATCATTAATCATATGAAAATATATTCAATCTCACTCATAATTGAAGTAATTCAGGTAAAAAGAAAGGGGCAAAGAGGGGTGGTGGGAGGAATTGGGAGATTGGGGTTGACACATGTACACTACTGATACTATGTATGAAATAGATAACTAATGAGAACACAGTGTATAGCACAAGGAACTCTACTTAATGCTCTGTGGTGACCTAAATGGGAAGGAAATCCAAAAAAGAGGGGATATATGTGAACATATGTATAGCTGATTCATTTTGCTGTACAATAGAAACTAACACAACATTGTAAAGCAACTATACTCCAATAAAAACTAATTTAAAAAACATAAATAAATGACCACTTTCCACTCATCCATTTGAGACTATAGAAAAGCTTAATCGATACTCTGCATTTGCGATAGGACAATAAGTTGGCACAGTCTTTCTGGATTTGGCAGTGTAACAAAATTTAAGATATACTTACCTTTTGATCTTGTAATCTCCTCTTTAGGATTTTATCTTAGTAATATCATCATGAATGTTGGACAAGATATACATACAAGCATACACATTGTGGCATGTTTTAATAGCATGAAACTAAAATTAAAAAACCAATGACTTCAGGACTTCCTAGGTGGCGCAGTGGTAAAGAATCCACCTGCCAATGCAGGGTACACGGGTTCGAGCCCTGCTCTGGGAAGATTCCACATGCCACGGAGTGACTAAGCCCGTGCACCACAACTACTGAGCCTGTGCTCTAGAGCCCATGAGCCACAACTGTTGAGCCCATGTGCCACAACTGTTGAAGCTCACGCACCTAGGGCCCATGCTTCACAACAAGAGAAGCCATACAATAAGAAGCCTGTAAGGCATCTTCCATCCTCGAGTTGAACTCCCTTTGTTATACAACAACTTCCCACTGGCTATCTATTTTACAGTTGGTAGTATATATATGTCTGTGCTACTCTCTCGCTTCATCTCAGCTTCCCCTTCACCCCCCGCCCCCTCCCAAACCTCGAGTTCTCCAGTCCATTCTCTGCACCTGTGTCCTTGTTCTTGTCACTGAGTTCATCAGTACCATTTTTAGATTCCGTATATGTGAGTTAGCATACAATATTTGTCTTTCTCTTTCTGACTTACTTCACTCTGTATGACAGACTCTAGGTCTATCCACCTCATTACATATAGCTCCATCTCATCCCTTGTTATAGCTGAGTAATATTCCATTGTATATATATGCCACATCTTCTTTATCCATTCATTTGTTGATGAGCATTTAGGTTGCTTCCATGTCCTGGCTATTGTAAATAGTGCTGCAATAAACATTATGGTACATGTTTCTTTTGGGATTATGGTTTTCTTTGGGTATATGCCCAGTAGTGGGATTACTGGATCATATGGTAGTTCTATTTGTAGTTTTTTAAGGAACCTCCAAATTGTTTTCCATAGTGGCTGTTGAGGACTGGGATGGGGAGAGTGGGGGAGGACTCAAGGGAGGGTGGGGGGGAGTCAAGGGATGGAGGGAATACAGGGATATGTGTATAAAAACAGATGATTGAACTTGGTCTACCCCCAAAAAATAATAAATAAATAAAATTAATTAAAAAAAAAAAAAGAAGCCTGCGCACCACAATGAAGAGTAGCCTCTGCTCGCAGCAACTAGAGAAAGCCCGTGTGCAGCAACGATGACCCAACGCAGCCAATAAATAAATAAAATTAATTAATTAAAAAAAAAGAAATGAAGTCAAAATATTTAAAAGAAAAACAAAAACGACTCCAGTAATAGGGGACTAAGCAATTAATTTACTGTACATTATTGTGTAACCATTGAAAAAACTGGTGTCCTTCTCTGTGTACCAATATGGAAAGGTCTCCCTTGTTAGATGAAAAAGTAAGATAAAGAACAATAATAAAATTAGGTCTTTTTGTTATAACAGCTACTATTAACAAAAAAAAGAATGTAGCGATTCAGTAAGATAAAAGTGGGAAATTTCAGTTTGATGGGTAGCTCTGCTCTATCAGTCACTCAGAGATCCAGGTTGCTCCCATTTTGTTTCTTCACCATCCCCTGGGCACAATGTCTTTGTCTGCATGATCAAATCCAGGCCACAGACATGAGCTAGCTCAAGTTCATAGTAAGGGAAAAGAAACACGTTGGCAGCATGAGTACTAGGTGGGAAGTGGTGCACGTCAGTGCTACTGCCATTCCACTGGGTATAAAAGTAATCTCTTGGCCACATCTAAGTTGCAAGAGAGGTTGGGAAATGTACTGAGACTAGCCATTAATATGCCAAGCTAAAATACCGTTATTTCAGTATTTCAAGAGATATTTAGATTGACAGCCAGCAGTCTCTATCACAAGTGTGTAAGTACTGAGAATTTTTATGAAAAACTCTTTTCTGTAAGGAATCATAAGAAGTTAACAGAAGTTATCTCTGGGGAGACACATGGAAAGTGAGGATGAAGATATTTTTTCCCCTTAAAAGTGCCCTTTTCTGCTTCCTCCTTTCTATCATATGCTTACAGATAATGTATATGTATTACTTTTATCTTTTACATCAACAAGAGATGTCTGGATTAAGATTGGAGAAGTATTTAAGACATTTTCAAAAAGTATAAATAACAAGATTTGTAGGTCATCGTATTAAATAAAGAGAGGAAATAGTCAAGGAAGATTCTCAAATTTATGACTCAGGCATGAATGGTATTTGCATTAACTGCAAAGGGGAACACTGAACCTTTTGGGAGGGAAGATGATGAGTTCCGTTTTTGTACATAATGAATTTGAGTTGGCTGTGAAATACTTTGAGGTGTTTAGTAAGCAGGTGGTTATTTAGGTCAGAAGCTTATGAGTGAGGAATGGCATAGAACAAATATGTGGAGTGCCAGAAGACATAGAGTAATTTAAATCATGGAAATAGATGAGACTGCTTAGCAAAAGAGTATGGAATGAGGAGAGAAGAGGACCTGTGGAATGTCATGCCAACATATAAGGGCAGTTAGTAGAAGGTAAGTGGAAGAGGTGACCTAAGAAGAGAAGAAGAGGTGACCTAAGAAGGTAGAAGAAAAATCAGAAGAATATGGTACCATGAAGGCATGGGAGAAAGAATATTTTTAAAAGGAAGAAACTTGCCCAAAATTTCAGATTCTAAGAGGTCAAACAAAGTCAGGACTTAAAAATATCAGATCTAAAGAGAAATTCTTTGATAAACACAGGAAACACTGTTTCTATGGACAGAGGAAACTGATGCCAGGTTGTAATAAATTGAGAACTGTTTTGTTATTATTATTATATTTTGTTTTTTAATGGGAAAGATGTGAGCATGTTTAAATATTGACATGAAGGATCTAATACAAAATAAAAGTAATTCTTTATAAAGAGTAAAGGCATACGGAATCTAAAAATGGTACTGATGAACTCAGTGACAAGAACAGGGAAGCAGATACAGGGAATGGACTGGAGAACTCGAGGTATGGGAGGGGGCGGGGGGTGAAGGGGAAACTGAGAAGAAGCGGGAGAGTAGTACAGACATATATATACTACCAACTGTAAAATAGTCAGTGGGAAGTTGTTGTATAACAAAGGGAGTCCAACTCGAGGATGGAAGATGCCTTAGAGGACTGGGGCAGGGAGGGTGGGGGGGAATCGAGGGGGGGGCATCAAGGAAGGGAGGGAATATGGGGATATGTGTATAAAAACAGTTGATTGAACCTGGTGTACCCCCAAAAAAAATAAAATAAAATAATAATTAAAAAAAAAAAAAAAAAGAGTAAAGGCAAAGTATATGTAAAGATACAAGTCCCTGAGAAAACAGAAGGGTTTAAAAGAGATTAGCCTTAGAAAGAATGAAGAGCAACAAGGAAAGAAAGAAGGGGTAGGTATATTTATCATATTTAGTGACAGATAATTTCTCGAGTTCCAATCTAAGGGCTGTTATGTTTCTCTGTGAAGTAGGATAAATCATGTCCTGAGAATAAAGGGGGAGACCGTGAAGCTGGAATTTTGAAGACTGGGGAGATTTGAAATTGTTATTATGGAAAATGAGAGAGGAAGCTGAAGAGAGAATGCTGGAAATATTCTCTACCTAGTTTAATGATTTTCCTCCGGCAGCACCCAGCAGCCCTGAAGCAGGCATGGAGCATGCAGAAAGTGAAATTCCTTCACTTTTTCCAACACTGGGGTTTTGTCAGGTGGATGTAAAGGAAAATAGGACAAGAGAGTTTAAGGGTTTAGAATATGCAATGTGATGGACCTAAGCTGGATTGAGAAGAGACAAAATGATGGATAGGGAGAGAAATAGGAGAGAAAGTAGACTTGTGGGACCAGCGAAATTAATGGAAACGTGTGACAGGAGTAAATGAGTTAGCAACCTGGAAGGATAGGTTGCAGTCAATGAGTGGAATGTGTGATTTTGTGAGTTCAGACGTAGAGCGGCTTTAGGAGATAACAAGATCCAGAATGTGGCTACAAAAGTGACAATTATGGAGCACTAGGAAGTTTTGTTGGTGAAGACATTCAGTAACATAGAGACCAAGTTATTGGATGAATTATTCATAAGCATATTGTAATCATCTAGGTCCCAAAGTTGTAGACAATGGCACAATTTTGACTGAAATGCAAAATGGTGAGCCAGATACCAAAGTGAATGAGGCATATTCAGAAGGAAGATGGTATCTTGGGGAGGATTAGAGGATGGTACAGTTAAATAATATCAGCCTCAAAGGAGCTTTATCAGTGTTTAACTGTGGTCCCTAGTCCTTTAGGTGCAAGATGTGGAAGTGAGGGAATGTGACCAACTGATTTTCACAGAAAGTGATATACAGTGAGGTAACTTTGCACATGCAAGGATAATGTGAGGCAGAAAACAACAGTATCCATACCTTCCTTGACCTTGAATAGGTCCAAGAAGTATTTTTTTATATTCTTTTTTTTAATTTATTTTATTTTATTATTATTATTTTAATTGGCTGTGTTGGGTCTTCATTGCTGCACACAGGCTTTCTCTAGTTGAGGCAAGCGGGGGCTACTCTTCATTGTGGTGCACGGGCTCCTCATTGTGGTGGCTTCTCTTGTTGTGGAGCACGGGCTCTAGGCATGTGGGCTTCAGTAGTTGTGGCATATGGGCTCAATAGTTGTGGCTCACAGGCTCTAGAGCTCAGGCTCAATAGTTGTGGCACACAGGCATAGTTGCTCCACAGCATGTGGTATCTTCCTGGGGCAGGGATCGAACCCATGTCCTCTGCATTGGCAGGTAGTTTCTTAACCACTGCACCACCTAGGAAGTCCCCAAGAAGTATTCATGGGGTTTTTGGCAAATACAAATATATTAGATGAATCAAAAGGAGAGCCAGATAGAATCTCTAAAAGATAGTATTTGCTACTTTTTGCATTGTATTTTTCTCTAGCTTATTGGGGTAGATTATTTAAGCCTACTTGGGAAGCCTATAGATGTCTGGATATGAACCAGGAGCCAGCACTGTGGTATTTCTTAGTGCTACACACATGTAATAAAAGTGAAAGAAGTTACTGCAGGTGGCTTAGGTATTCTGGTTGTATAATATGGAAAAATCAACATCTATTTGATGTACCCTAGCCATTCTTCCATGGACAATATACAGACTATATGAGTCTGTGCATGGAGAACTTTGAAGAGAAGAATCTACCTACAAATTGTAGTTGCTAGATTGTCAGTCCATGGAACTGGATTATCTCCTTCATGAACAAAGTGGCAGGCAAAAGGGGATAGATAGGCAAAAGATATTTTTGAGTGAGGAGAGGGTCATTAATTGTGGTTATTCAAACAAGATTGCTAATTTACTCGGTATATAATTGCAAGCTATAAAAACAAACATTAGGCACTTAAGTCCCTGGTTAGGCCACTCTGGGCCATCTAGAAGAATGGCCAAACCTTAGAAATACATATTCAAAAACCTGAATATCACAATTCTGAGTCATACCTTAGCAGAAGTTTTTGATGATACCCAATAAAGTATCTGATATCTCGAATGGCAAGCTTTCAAGTCCGTCAAGGATATGCAGAGATCTTTTATTTGCAGATCATATATCATTCTCTAATTTCACTGTTCCACAGTCAAACCATTTCAAGGAGGAAATGAATTTTGTTTAGATCCCAGCCAGAGTAGTAGCCTTCAAGAAATCCAAGAATTGATCCACTCACCTTTACCAAATACCCTGCTCTACTTTTACTGCCTTAACCCTTTATCACTCAAACAGATGCTTCCAACACAATAGCAGAGGTTATCCTGTCCTAAAACCCCTGCGATGGGGGGCCTCTGTTCTTGTACGTATGCCGAAAGCTATCCACTGTAAAGACTGCTTTTAAAACCTGGAGCACAAGGCAATCACCCCGTGACCATAATGTCTGATAACTGCAGCCTGGAATAACTCTGGAAAGGTAAATAAATATATAAATAAATACATCAATTAATTAATCAAAATAAATACATTCACACTGTGCTAGAATACAATGGGCCCTTTTTCAAAGATGTGAATATTATAAAACTATTTATATTAGGTAGCCAGAAATACCGAGCTAATACTCTCTCATGTTAATCTTCCACTTGTTCTGAGTTTCTAAAAAGTTTAAGCTAAAGCAATTTGAGTCTGAATCTACAGTACAAGTCCACAACTGCAATTAGAATTATTGGGCTGGATTAAGAGGAAACAACAGATAAGTATCTATAACTAGCAAAGTCCATTGAAATTTCATAGCTGCCCTGCCAGTGCCTGAAGAAATAGATGATATGCTCTGTCTTTAGGCATTTGCCTTTTCTAAGAAGCAGCGCAGTGGTTCACTGAGACCAAGTCATGACTCTGAACATTGTCCTCTGGAACTTTTCTTAAGACTCACATCTGGTCATATCTTCAGTATATTGCCACCTATAGGATATGTGTCCAGGCCCTAGATAAGGACATGTTGCCTGGGTGGCCCAATGGGTAAACTATTCCCATGCCCAACCCAAAGTCCATTAGAAAACCATTATTCATATTTTAAAATAGATCTATCTGCATTGTTCCAGAATGAGAACACAATTCAAACAGGTTGCTATTTAAGGATTTAACTGTGAAAAGAGGCCCCAAAATAGATATTTTAAAATAAGCTTTCCAATTCATATCTATTTTGGAGCTTCTTTTCCTAACTCAGCTTTGGGCAATTGATGTAATAATTTTTTACTTCTCCCCTGTGCTCTGTACAATGGATTAAACTGACTTTGTAAAATCCTATTTACATTTATTTGCTTGTTTATATACTTATGTATTTTTCGTGTGAACCTCAAAATAATCTGTGCAGCTGGGTCTTTGGGACAATAGACATTTCAGGATTTTGCAAATGCTTCAGAAAATTAATATATCATTTCTAGATAGTTTTTTTATATGTTTGTGCCAACTAGAATGTCTATAAAACATTCTATAACATTCATTTTTTTAAAAATTTTTTATTCCTTTGCTTTCTTGTGTTTTGCTCCTGTCTTTCACTAGATTTAACTTCCATATCACCAGGGACCATGTCTTTCTAATCCCCCTTTTTATCCCTGATACCTTTTTTTAAATTTATTTATTTATTTGTTTATTGGCTGTGTTGGGTCTTCATTGCTGCACGCGGGCTTTCTCTAGTTGCGATGAGCAGGGGCTACTCTTTTGTTGTGGTGCTTGGGCTCCTCATTGTTCTCTTGTTGTGGAGCACGGGCTCTAGGCGCATGGGCTTCAGTAGTTGCGGCACATGGACTCAATAGTTGTGGCCCACAGGCTGTAAAGCACAGGCTCAGTAGTTGTGGCATGCGGGCTTAGTTGCTCTGCGGCATGTGGGATCTTCCTGGAGCAGGGATCGAACCCATGTCCCCTGAATTGGCAGGCAGATTCTTAAACACTGTGCCACCTAGGAAGCCCTATAACATCCATTTTTAGGGGAAAATTTTGCTACAAACAAAAATAAAAGAAGCTTTAAAATTCCCTCATATTTAAATTACAATACTTTGTTTAAAAGTCATGGGAATTAGTTTCAGAAGAGACTATTTCTGGAGGGAAAAATAAGAGGAGAAAGGTTGCATCTCCACTTTAAGTACTTCCTTGAGTCCATTTTTTTTAATTAAATCACTTTTACAAATTAACTAAAAATTGGTAATTATATTATTTAAATAACACAAATGTGAGGCTTTTTCTAACAAAATGTTTTCTGCTTTTTTGTAGAGGAGCTCTGTCAAGAAGGCCTTATCAACGAGGATTAATGTGTTCTCAATGTGGCGGCTATGACAGATGCACAGATTTTCTATGCAGTAAGACAAAGAAAATAACTGAAACATGAAAAAAATCCATACTGCATTGGATGATAAGAAATGAAGTGGTGAACACTAACCAGTCTTTCATTGTCATGGTAATATTGTTCCTTTGATCAGAATGATATTGTTATATTATCAAAGGTAGTATCAAACAGCATCATCTTTAGATTGTTTTTTAAACTGCACAGCCTTTTCTGCCCTTTCTTACCCTTATTCCTGCCCCTAAAGCATACTAGAAGTCTGAAGGAAGGAATGAGAACTAACAGTTATACCCTGAAAAAGCTTCACAGTTAATTCCTGAAATAGCCACCTGTTTGAGAATGACTGCTCTAAAGGATAAGATATTCCAAAACATTCATGAAGAGGAAAGAAGTAAAGTAGCAAATGTTTAATAGCCTTTTATTTTCATTTTCCCTAAACATTCAGAAGATAAAAGTAGAAAATATGTTTTATTAAATTTTTATTTTAGTTTTTCCAAACATGAGAGTGTATAATCCAAAAGTATAACTATACCTGGAATATATGATGCTTAGAGGAATGTGGTGGTAGATAAATTTGAACAGTAAGTAAGGGGCATATTATGCTTTGGTGTTAAAGAAACTAGTGAACATTTCATTATCATGCCACTGCTAGAGGGACCCCACCATAACATTTCTCCCCTTGCTTCATTTGAATCAAGATACAAAACCTTGCTCCTCCTCTTCCCCTTTTCTTTCTCGTCCTGAAAATATCCAGACTTAAAGCCATTGGGTAGGTCAGAAAGAGGTAGGCATCCACACAGAGGGCATCCAGATGTGACATGTTAGAACCTAAGCAAAAAAGCAAGGGATTCATACATGATGCAGTGGGCCTGGGGAGAGAACCTAAGTAGAGTGAGAACAGTGTCCACATGGTATGGCCTTGTATGGGAAGTTAGAGTCCTTGTGGAGTGAGGTAAGTGTGCCAGCATGAGGTCAGGCTTGGGGTATCAGACAGATCAGCATAAAGGGATGTGTACGCAGGAATGCTCCACTATGTGGTGTCAAGAGTCCAAGCAAAGTGAGGATAGAATGTATATGGGGTGGGAGGGAGATAGAGTATCAGAGTCTGAGCAGGTGAGAAGGCATCCATGGAGGGATGGTTTGGAAATGTGTTGACGGAATAAGGAGAGGATTCACATATAAGGTTGACCTGGAGAGAGGTATTAAAAACTAAACAGGTAAGGGGGCATCCATATTTTAGGATGAGTTGTCAGAGTCCAAACTAGGTGAGGAAGCCTTTAATTGGGGGTGGGGGTGGCTTGGCATGGGAGGGATCAGAGCCCTAGTGGGATAAGAAAGGAATCCATACATTGGAGAAGCCCAAAGTTTCAGAGTCTTAGCAGGATGGGAGAGCAGTCCAAGTGGAGGATCAGCCTGTAGCTTGCCAGGTTAAATGCTGGGCACCCAATTAAATCTGAATTTCAGAAAAACAAAAAGATATTTTTAGTGTAAGTATATCCCAAATATTGCATGGGCTATACTTATACTAAAAAAATTTTTTGTTGTTTTCTGAAATTTGAATATAACTAGGCATCCTATATTTTCATTTGCTAAATCTGGCAACTCTACCACCCTAATGAGGATTATCGGAGCCCAGTAGAAGCAGTGATAGGAGATTAGAAGCACACTGGAGGAGGATGGATCAAGTAAGTAAGTAGGTTAAAGATAATGGAGCCAGTTTTCTCACTGTCAGAGAATGGAATACAGATATGTAAAGGAAGAAAACAAGCATGAATCTTGTGGTCATGATTTGGAATTAGAGGTATTGGAATGTAAGGGTTTCAATAAATATAAACATAGATGTAAATATCTGTATATGTATGTATCAACATACATATGTTCCCTAGCTCTGAGACGGCCTTGGAACAGAGTTCCCCCACCCCTAAAGCAATGAGCACAATAGTACTCAGATTTTGGTTTCTAAATTCCAGTATGCACTAAAGGGAACCAGGGCTCACTGGAGAAAGGTTGGATTCAAGGGCTGGGGCAGGAGAAACATAAGATAAAGTCAAAATGTCTTTTTATACCTGAAAGCAAAGAAGTGCTCAAAGGGTGATGGAGACGTAACAAAAAGGACACAGAAGCCATCTTAAAGGGCCCTTACTGGTCAAATCTGGGACAATTTGAGCACCAAAATGATAATAGTGGATTATAACTCACTGGATAAAACAGGAAACTATGATTCATACTGATATAAATTAATAAATGAATAAATTAAAAGTTTAATGAGGAACAGTGTATTTGCATAGTTCAGAAGTAACTCCCCATAGAAATACTAAGGGAAAAGAGTAACTTCACAATGGAGCAGCCTGGCAGACACAACCTTAATAAAATGATCAAAGTGAACATCACCAGCAATAGGAAGTATCAAACCAAAATCCTGCACCACCTGAGAGAATACAGTGAGGAGAGCACATCATCACTTCTGTGGTATTACTACCAAAGATGCATAACCTAATCCAACCACAAGGAAGCATCAAATAAGTCAAAATTGCAGATTCATGTAAAAAACTGTGGATTTCTCCACAAAATAGTTGGCTTGTTATCTTCACAAGTGTCAAGATCTGAATGTGAAATTGAATGAAGAACTGTCCCAGACTGATGAAAATAAAGAGACAACTAAACGTAATACATGATTCTGAACATGGTTCTTTTGCTTATAAAGGCCACTATTAGCAAGCACAATGAGCAGAAAGTGAATGAGGCCTAAAGATTAGATGGCAGTGACAATGTAATGTCCTGATTTTGATGGTTGTATTATAGTTATGTAGAAGAATGTCCTTGTTTGTAGGAAATAATGAGTATCTTGGGATAATGAGATATCAGATTGGCAACTTGCATTAAAATGGTTCAAAATAAAAGTTATTTGTACTGTATTGCAAATTTTTTGTAAGTTAGAAGTTCTTTTAGATTTTTTAACCCCCCCCCGCCATAAATGTGAAATCTAAGGAAAGCAAATCAGTTTGAAGATTTTTTATTATAGTCCAGTGGAGAAATAAGATTCATATTGGAGTATTTGCAAGAGAAATAAAGATGAAGAGACAAATTTGATTAATATTTATGGAGCAAAATTAGCAAGTCTTTGAGACTAATTTGATATGGTAATGAGAAAAAGAAAGTCTAAATATCAGATTTGTGGTGTGGGTGGCTAATGGAATAAGTTATTGAGGTACAAATAATATAAAGAAAGGAAGCTATGGAAGATAGACAATTGGCTCAGTTTCTATTGTTATTAGCTTTAAATATCTATTTAACATCTGAGCAGATAAGGCTAGTAAACTTAAGGTACAAATCAGGGCTATATTTCAGAATGATTAACATATAGATAAGACTGAAAATGTGAAAAAGGAAGAACACACTCATGTACAACTCACCCAAATAAAAAGAGGCAGAAGAATAGTATACCAAGAATAGAATCCTAAGAAAAAAAGAGGGACAAGGAGAAGAGGGTACCCTATTGTACCCTTTCATTAAAATGTGCTCATTGAATTGGCAATATGAAGATCATTAGCGACCTGAAAGAGGTTTCAGAGAAATAGTAGGGTAGCAACCAGATTTCTATGGATTGAAAGTGAATGGAAAGTGAGGAAATAGAAATATCTAGGACAGTATCACTCTGTCAAAACACTCTGATGAGGAATTTCCAGTTTAAAATAGCATCTTACTGGCAGGTTCCACCAAAGCTTCTAATTCTCCATTAAAATGCCAGTAAAAACTCTTTCATTTAGCTAATCAACAAATATGCATTCATTGGTAACTATGTGCCAGACATTGCCCCATGCAGAGGGTATAAAACGATAAGAAGAGAGACATACTTTCTGCCCTCTTTGAACTTACAGTCTAGCTAGGAAGATAGGTATTTAAAATAAGACATAATATTATAAAATACAAAACTGTTGTTTTAAATTTTTATTTATTTAAAGTTCTATAAACTTTAATATATATATAGATTCAAATTATCACCATTCCAATCAGATAGAGAACCATTCCATCACACCAAAAAAATACTTCCTTGTGTAGTCACACCTTCCTTCCACTCCTAATTCTGGCAGCCTCCAAACTGTTCTTCATCATTTTACTTTTATCTTTTTGAGAATGTCATATAAATGGAATCGTATAAGTTGTAACATTTGAAGACTGGCTTCTTTTGTTCGCGTGATCCTCAGAGATTCATCCAAGTTATTGTATACGTTAACAGTTCATTCTTTCTTTGTTGAGTAGTATTCCATTACATAGATGTACCACAGTTTGTTGATTCATTCATTCATTAAAGGACATCTGGGTTGTTTTCAGTACTTGGCAGTTGTGAACAGAGCTCCTATAAACATTTTGAGTTCTTTTATCATTGTTTTGTGGTTTTCAGAATATATATTTTGTACATATTTTGTTAGAATTATCTCTCTCTCTTTTTTTTATTTTTGAGTTGTTGTAAGTGGTATTTTGAAACTTTTTGGTTATCTTTCTGTTACTGTTTCTAGTTTCATTCCATTTTATTCAGAGAACATACTATATATGGATATCAGCTCTTTTAAGTTTTTGAGGTTTGTTTTTTTGGCCTAAGATACATTCTACCTTGGTGTATATTCTATGGGTGCTTTAAAAAGAATGTGATTCTGCTATCATTTGGTACAGTGTTCCAAAAAATGTTAATTTGATTCTGTTGGTTGATGGTGTTGAACTTCTATATTCCTAATGATTTTCTATCTAGTTATTCTATCAGTTTTTAAGAGAAGGATGTTGAAGTTTCTGGCTATAATTGTAGATTTTGCTGTTTTTCCTTTTAGTTCTGTCTGTCTGTTTGTTTGTTTGTTTCATGTGTGTTGAAACTCTGGTGTTAAGTGCACATACAATTAGAATTATTATACTTTCTCTTGGTGAATTGACCATTTTATCAATACGTGATGTCCCTCTTGGGACACTGGATAAAGGTAGTCAAAACGTACAAACTTTCAGTTACAAGATAAATATGTACTGGGATGTAATGTACAAGATGATAAATATAATTAACACTGCTGTATGTTATATTTGAAAGTTATTAAGAGTAAATCCTAAGAGTTCTCATCACAAGGAAAAAAATATTTTTTCTTTTACTTTGTATCTATATGAGATGATGGATATTCAGTAAACATATTGTGGTAATCATTTCATGCTGTATATGGGTCAAATCATTATGCTGTACACCTTAAACTTATACAGCATTGTATGTCAATTATATCTTAATAAAACTGGAAGAAAAAAAATAAGTACTATCCCTCCTTATCCCTAGCAATTTTCTTTACACTGAAATCTATTTTGTCTGTGTAAATATAGGCACTTCAGCTTTCTATTCATTTATGCTTATTTTTAAACTGCCTATATTTCTTATAGACAGCATGTAGTTGGGTCATGTTTTTTAATCCATTCTGACAATCTCTGTTTTAATTGGTATGTTTAGACCACTTACATTTAATAAAATTATTACAGTGTTTGGATTTAGGTCTGCCATTTTATTTGTTCTCTGGTTTTTTCCTCTATTTTTTATTGCTGTTTCCCTTTTTATGCCTTCTTTTGCATTATTGAAACATTTTTCAGGTGTTTCATTTAATTTGTCTATTTTGGTTCCAGCCTATCTCTTTGTATAATTTTTTCAGTTGTTGTCCTAGGGATAGCAACATGCATACTTAACTTTTCACAGTCTGTTTAGAATCAATATTTTGGAATGTGGAAACCTTACCACCGGATAAATCCCTTTACTTTCCCCCATAGTTATTTTACATATTAAATCTACATGCACTGAAAATGCCATCATCAATGTACTACTTTTTGTTTTCAACTCTCAAATATATTTTAAATAATTCAAGAGGAGAAGAATAGTCTATTATATTTACCTAGTCTATTATTTTTTACCATTTTGTGGCTTTCCCTTCAGTTCCTGATAGTTCAAGTTTTCTTCTGGTATCATTTACCCTCTATATGAAGAATGTACTTTAGTAATTCTTTTAGAGAAGGTTTGCTGGGCACAGATTCTCTTAGGATTCCTTCATTTGAAAATGTCTTTACTTCTTCATTTCTGAAGGTTATTTTTGCTGGATATAGAATTGTTTTCTTGATAGTTCTTTCCTTCCAGCACTTCAGAAATATTGTAGCAACCACTCCCTTCTGGCCTCTCTGGTTTCTGATGAGAAATCTAGTCATTTAAGTCTTTCTTGCTCTTATAGATAATGTAATTTTCCTCTGACTTCTTTTGAGATTTTATTTTATTTTATTGTCTCTAAATTTCAGAAGTTTTATTATAATGTGTCTGAGCATGGATTTCATTGGGCTTATTCTGTTTGATGTATGCTCAGCTTCTTGAATCTGTAGGTTTACATCTTTTTCCAAACTTTGGAAGTTTTCAGCCATTATTTTTGTATATTTTTTTTTTCTAGCCTCACACTCTTTCTCTTCTCCTTCAGGGACTCATAACATGAATGTTAGACTTTTTGTTGTCCCATGGTTTCCCTGAGACTCTGTTCATTTTTTAATCCTCATCTCTCTTTCAGATTGGATCATTTCTGTTGATCTGTTGTCTTTAAGTTCACAGACTCTTTCCTATGTTGTCTCTGTTTTGCTGTTGAGTGTTCCCAGTGAGTTGTTTTGGTTTTGCTTTTTTGGTGAGATCCAAAAGCAAAAAAACCAGCTAAGTCATGTTGGGACTCCTAACCACAGAAACTGTGAGATAATAAATGCGAGTTGTCTTAGGTTTGAGGTAATTGGTTACACAGCTTAGAAAATAAATGATACTGGGAGAAAAAAAAAAACAACTGGTACACAATATATACAAAAAAGACTCCAAGGAAAAGAGAAAAAGAAACAAACAAATGGCAAAATAATACTGCCATCAATCACCTGTATATACTGCCATGGTACAGACAAGAAATGAGAACAGGTATACCATTTTCAAAAAAAAATCTTAATAAAGAAGGGTAAAACAAGAGATCAAAGCAAAGACACAAAAATCGAGGAAGATATGGCAAGATAACAAAGATAAAACCACTGGCATAGCATAGGAAAAACATGAAAAAAAAAGATAAAATAATTACAGAAGTAAATATCACATTGAAAACAGCACAAGGGGACTTCCTAGGTGGCGCAGTGGTAAAGAATCCGCCTGCCAATGCAGGGTACACGGGTTCGAGCCCTGTCCTGGGAAGATTCCACATGCCATGGAGCAACTAAGCCCATGCACCACAACTATTGAGCCTCTGCTCTAGAGCCACAACTACTGAGCCCATGTGCCGCAACTATTGAAGCCCATGCACCTAGAGCCTGTGCTCCACAACAAGAGAAACCACTACAATGGGGAGCCCGTGCACCACAATGAAGAGTAGCCCCCGCTTGCAGCAACTAGAGAAAGCCTGTGTGCAGCAAGGAAGACTCAACGCAGCCAATAAATAAATTAAATAAATAAATAAATTTATAAAAAAATGAAAACAGCACAAGGAACCAAAAATACTGGAAAACACAGTAAATGCAAGCAAGGAGTTTAAAACATTAAAGAGAAAATGATAAATATGCACTGATAATCAGATTCAACATAAGAATAATTAGAGGCTCTAAAGAACAGAACTAAAATAATAGGACAGAAAATAAAGCTACAACTAGATATATAGATATTTAAAGAAATAATTAAAACCTTCAAAAATAGAAATTCTTGAATGTGCATACTATGGAATATAAATTGAGGTGGCCACTATGGAAAATAGTATGGAGGTTCCTCCAAAATTAAAAATACAACTACCATACGATCCAGCAATTCCACTTCTGGGCATTTATCCAAAGAAAATGAAAACACTAACTCACAAAGATACACCACCATGTTTATTGTAGCATTATTTAGAATAGCCAAGATATGGAAACAACCTAAGTATGCATTAGTTGATAAATGAATAAAGAAAATGTGACATATATATACAATGCAATATTATTTATCCATGAAAAAGAAGGAAGTCTTGCCATTTGTGACGACATGGATAGACTTTGAGGGCATTATGCTAAGTGAAAAAAGTCAAACAGAAAAAGAAAAATACCATATGGACTCACTTGTATGTGGAATTAAAAACAAACAAACCAAGCTTTTAGATACAGAAAATAGATTAGTGGTTGCCACAGGCAGTGGATGAAATGGGTGAACGAGGTCAAAAGTACAAAATTTCGCTTCCAGTTATAAAATAAATAAGTCATAGGGATGTAATGTATAACATGGTAACTATAGTTAATAATACTGTATTACATATTTGAAAGTTGCTGAGAGTAAACCTTAAAAGTTCTCATCACAAGAAAAAAAGATATTGTAACAATGTATAGTGACAGATATAAACTGGACTTATGGTGGTGATCATGTCACAAAATATACAAATATCGAATCATTGTGTTGTGCACCTGAAACTAATATAATGTTTTATGTCAAATTATACTTCAATTTTAAATAACCTTGTAAAGAAAAAAAAAAGTATATACTACATGCTAGGAAAAAGTGACACAAAGTTTTCACCATCTAGATATCCCCTAGTAAGTTAGAAGAGAAAAAGAATCCTTTAAGCATCTAAGCAAAAAATGTAAAATCGTTTATTAGAGAGTTTAACAGTCAGTTGAATCAGAGAAACAGCCACTCTAAGTATTCTGACAATACAGTGTTTAGATTAGGTAACATAACTTATATGAACGCTGTAAATTCTAGGGTAGTGAAGATCAGAGAAGCTGCCACGAAAAACCAGAGGAAGCACAGTCAAGAGGTCAGGGAAGCAGACACTGAAGACCTCTTAACCTGGAGCACCAAAATAGGTGGTTCTCAAAAACTGACCAGGAAATTGCTGCAATTCTCAAAAATCTTTGAGAAAGCTTCCACAAACTGCCTCAGTGTTCAGCAGCAAAGCAAATAGTTTCCCATTCTACCAAGGAGGTAACTGTGAATTTCACATCCACTGAGGTCTCTGGCCAACAACCACCTCTGAAGAACAATGATCTCCACTTCTTTTAAATAGTCCAAATTTTCACTAGCAGTCCTGCAAACTCTAACCTGAAGCTATACAGAGAAAGAAATTCACAGAAAGATAGTTAGGTCCAGTTTCAGCTCTACAATACAAGATTGACTTTACATTGGCGTGATAGTAATGCCACATCAGCAATTGACAATCCTGCATAGAGGCGAAAATTCATGCTGGCCTCCAACTTCTCTACAATAACAGTCAATGCTAAGAGTCAGTGGAGTGATGCCTGTATTGTTCTTAATACAAGAAGTGTCAACAAAGAATTTATAAATAGCCCAAACTTATTATTCACTTATAAGCAAATAGACAAATATTGTGGAAACGTTCAGTAACTTGTGGTATATAGTCCTCATGAACACTCCTTCAATAAACTACTAGAGGATGACTTTCACCAAAAAGATAAATGGAAAAGCAAAACACTGCACTGAAAGAACTGTCCTTACACATTAAATCTTAATTGATAGACAAGGACTAAAACAAACCTGAAGGTTATAATTACAAAACAAACTGTAAAGGTAATAAATTCTGGTGATATATGTGTGTATATTATGTATATTATACATATAATATATATGTAATGTGTGTATATATATATATATACATATATATAATTCCTAAAACTTGGGAGTAGAAGAGAGAGGTAGAAAAAAATGTGCTTAACTTTATCATCTTTTATAGCCAGGGGCCAAAAGATATTTAAAGCTGATATTTCAAACAATAGAGATGTAAGTAAATTTAAATGTATTTAAATATTTAATCAAGTACAAAAGTAAAAGAAGAATGTAATCAATGAAAATTAGTGATGAGAACTGAAGATGCAAAGAAAACAAAGTACTAATTACATTATTGCTCATACTAAGCAATAAATAGGTACACATACACAGAATGAAGTAGAGAAAATATAGACAATATGGTAAGAGATTTTAAGGAGCTCTAAAATAGAAATTATTTCATAAAATATGAAGTAATAAATAATACCAAGCACAAAAGGCTAAAATAACTTCAGAGATCCAACAGAAGGTGCCTGAGGAGTGATTTCTACATTTTCCTCTAAGGGTACCATCATTGCAAGACAAAGCCCTGGTTGACACTGGACTCTCTATAGATGAGACCGCATTTATCCTCCCACTCTCTTTTCTAGTGAAATCTGGGGATTGTTTGACCTTCTCTGCCCAAGTAAGCAGAAGAAAGGAAATTTATTTCCTGAAAAGTATTATGATAGCATTGGGCTAGATAGCAAAAACAAGGAATACCAGGCTCTGTATTTAACCTTGCCATCTAGGAAATGAAGAGCAACTGAAAGCTTCTGAAAATAAGAATTAAATGAGGAAAGTGAGTAGATTCAGAAAACTAATTTTGAATGATCTTGGGCAGGGAGAGGAGAGAGAAAAATAAGAGATATTCTAACATGACGTAAGTTAACTATACTTCAATTTTTAAAAAAGGATGTTACAGAATTCTAGAATGTTGAAGCTGGAACAATCTTCGGAAGGCAGGAGTGAAGTGGCTTATATAAGTTGACAGGATGATTTAGAGACAGAATTAGTACTAGAATCCACACCTCTTCCTCCTATACTTTCATGTCTCTCTAGCAGACCAGAAGGACCTTTACTAAAAGAAAATATGTTGTAATTTACAGTTGGCTACTGGTTGAATGGGGGACATCAAAAATGAGGTCATGGTGCCTGAAAACTAGGAGAATGACATTATTGTTGGGAAAAGTATCTTACATTCTAGAAGAAGAAGAAATTTTATGTAATTCTTTATGAACTTTCTTTTTCTTTCTAGGTGATGCAGATCGTGACCAAGCCATATGTATGTATTGTTGTCCTTTATTTCTTGAACGATTTAACTACTTTATGTGAAATCCAGCTTTCAATTACTTCTTTATTTACAGATTACCGATTTTGGTATCCAAGATGGGAAGTACCCCGGCCAATTGTGTGTGATCCACTGTGCATGACTACTTTATTTCTGAGACTGCTGTGTTTTTCACTAAGTGCCACAATTGTTTTGATAATACAGTCTCATTTTCCAAATATATTATTGGAAGAAGACATGGTTTTTACCCCTGAGGTAGCTGGGCCAGCAAAGAGGGAGGAAAAGGTAGAGGAGGAAGAGGAGGAGGAGGAGGAAGAGGAGGAGGAGGAGGATGAAGAGGAGGAAGAGGACAGGAAAAAAGAGGAAGAGGAAGAGGAAAAGGAGGAGGAGGAGGGGTAAGATTTACCACTATCATAGGACAAAAGTGTAATACAAACAAGGCAAAAAATAAAGTAAAATAAAAAACACTGAAAAGAAAAAAACCACCACTGAGCTTTAACAAAAAAAATATGCACAAACCACTATTGTAATACCTTTTATTCCCTTCTCTTTCCCATATTTATTCAAAAAATTTAAATTTGAAAAACAAAGAAACAAACAAAAAACATGTATTTTATAGTAAGTATTGTAAGGCAAGTTCTTGAACACTAAGAACAAATAAAGATGTGATGAGAGAAATACTAAAAAAACATTTGGCCAGTCTAATTAATCTTAAGATTTCACTATGTTATTCTGATAAAGGATGAAATTTCTACTTTGTAAATATGTTTCTATCTCTCTCTGTTTTTAATATTTTTTAGATGGGTTAAAAGTTTTCTTGAGTATTAATTAAAACTATACATGTAAGGTACTTAGGACCATTCCAAGTTCAGGAAAATCATTTGATAACTTTTGATTTTGTTGTTTTTATCATTTCTATCATAGTTGTTATTGGTGGTGGTGATGATGGTGGTGATATTTTCCATGTATTATCAAGGCTTCTAATACCATTATTTATCTTTGTAGTAAATGTGTTTGGAATGGTTTAAGTGGTATTTGTACATGCTGTTAGGAGACAAATTTATTATTTCTACTTCATGTTCAATATTTCATTAAAGCCTTGCTGTAATTCTTTACTCAGCTATATAATTTGTTGACACCAATGGCTAATAAATGTCAAAAGTTTAATTAGTTGTGATTAAGCAAACTGGCTTCCTCCAAAATTTATGCTATAAAGTAAAATAAATTTTTTAAATAGTTATTTACTTAGAGTTATTCAATATCTATAGTAAAAGTGCGTAAATTAGTAATATAAATTAGCTACTTACCACTTGTGGTACTAATAAATGAACTGAGTAAAAATACATAAGCAAAATACATCAAATGATATAAACTTTATGTTTATTAACTGTATTATATTAAAAGCCTGTTCTTAAATGGGCAATATGAGAATTATATAAAAAAGCAATGAACTCTAGGTGCATCCACCACACAAATACGGTATGCTAACATATATATATGGAATCTAGAAAAATGGTACTGATGAACCTAGTGGCAGGGCAGGAGTAGAGATGCAGACATAGAGAACAGACTTGAGGAAGCAGGGGGAAGGGGAAGCTGGGACGAAGTGAGAGAATAGCATTGACATATATACACTACCAAATGTAAAGTAGATAGCTAGTGGGAAGCTACTACAGAGCACAGGGAGATCAGCTCGATGCTTTGTGAAGACCTAAAGGAATGGGATAGGGAGGGTGGGAGGAGGCTCAAGAGGGAGGAGATATGGGGATATATTTATACATATAGCTGATTCACTTTGTTGTACAGCAGAAACTAACACAATACTGTAAAGAAATTATAGTCCAATAAAGGTGAAAATTTTTTTAAAAATAAAAATTAAAAACAGAAAAAGAATTTAAGAAAGTTGAAGTTGACTGAAAAAAAAAGCAATGAACTGTCTTCTTGTATTTGATAGTTTCTGGTTTTTTTTTTTGTTTTCACTTGCTTTGTTTTGTTTTTCAAGAGCTCTGAGATATAGATATAGATACAGATATATAAAATTTCCATGAAGTCAGCCTCTTTTTTACCCAGCCTCCTGAGAAAAAGCCTGAGGTAGAGAAAAGGGGTGGTTCTCTACAGTGATTTTATTTATTATTATTATCTTATATTTGTATATCATTTTCATAGCTTCCAAAGTGCTGTTACATAATTATTTAATACTCAAAGCCACTCTGCGGAGTTGGTATTGCTTCCACTTTTAAATTGAGAATATGATTGCTATAGGCCAGTGGTTCTTAACTTGGGGCAATTTTGCCACCTCTCTGCCAATGACAGTTAGCAATGTCTGGGAACATTTTTTTTTTTTAATTTATTTATTTTGACTGCGTTGGGTCTTCTTTGCTGCACTCAGGCTTTCTCTAGTTGTGGCAAGCGGGGGCTACTCTTCGTTGTGGTGAGCAGGCTTATTGCAGTGGCTTCTCTTGTTGCAGAGCACAGGCTTTAGGTGCACAGGCTTCAGTAATTGCAGCATGCGGGCTCAGTAATTGCAGCACATGGGCTCAGTAATTGTGGTTTGCGGGCTCTAGAGCATAGGCTCGATAGTTGTGGCAGACAGGCTTTGTTGCTCCGCGGCATGTGGGATCTTCCCAGACCAGGGATCAAACCCATGTCCCCTGCATTGGCAGGCAGATTCTTAACCACTGAGCCACCAGAGAAGTCCCTGCCTCTCTGTATTTTTTATCCATTCCTCAGTTGGAGTTTTTATCATTTTTTATTGATAAATAAGAATATATATACTTAAAAATGATAACCATGCTATATCATATGGATTGCGATATCTGTCCCTAGTTTGTCACTTGCCTTTATATTTGTCTGTGGTGCTGTTTTAAATCTCGCTGTCAATAACCCCAGGCCTATATTCTTACATCTCACAAAGAAGGAGGGACAACCTGCCTTACCAGCTCCAGCCCAAAACCCAGGAAGTATTCTGATTGGCTTAGCTTGGATCATGTTCTCATTCCTGAACTAATCACCCTACCCAGAGAATGCAGAGAAAGACAAGCAAGACTCTGGCCCAATATGGGATCTGTACCCATTTCAGTACATGGAGATGGAGGAGCAGGGCATCATGATAGACAGCCAAACACTGGCTACAAGAAGTGGAAGATGGGAAAGTGTTCTATATACAGAAACCAGAAACACCATAGTTACCACAGTTAATTGCAGCAATGTGCCACTGCAGATTTTTCCCAAATTGATAGCCAGTTGTCCTGAAATCACTTCTTGAATAATCAGTTAATCCCAAGATATGTTTGGGCACATACCAGGACAAAGAAAAAAATCGCACTTCAATTCTGACCAAATACAATTTTGAATTTGAAATTTCTGCACTTGAAAATGCTGAATTTAAAAAGTTAAACAAATTTCTTTACTACATACTACAGGAATTCTCAGAGACTTTGATAGGCTAACTGTGAGTTAGGAATCTCTAAAGTGTGTGTAGATTATGAAGAGTTTTTCACCCTTCTGACCATCAAGTACTTTCTCACATCTCTGCTTTGATTTCAAGAGAATATAGATTGGTAAAATGCTGCTGTATATTAAATTCTTATAAACACTCACATTTATTTTTTGACTTTATTTTATTCCACTGATCTGTCTAGTTAAGTTAATGGTAAGAAATGGATTATATTGAGATGATGGTTAATTTTATGCAACTTGACTGGGCTAAGGGATGTCCAGATAACAAATGAAACATTATTATTTCTGGGTGTGTCTGTGAGGGTATGTCCAGAAGATATGAGCATTTGAATCAGCCAACTGAGTAAGAAAGATCCCCTCACCAGTGTGGGTGAGCATTAGAACAAAAAGGTGGAAAGGTAAATTCGCTCTCTCTACTTGAGCTGGGTCTTCCATCCTCTCCTGCCCCCCAGACTCAGACAGGGACTTACACCATTGGCTCCCCTAGTTCTCAGGCCTTTGGGCTTGAAATAAGACTGCACTGCCAGCTTTCCTGGGCCTCCAGCTTGCAGATGGCAAATCATGAGACTTCTCATCCTCTGTAATCATGTGAACCTATCCCTTGTAATGGATCCCTTTCTATGTATCTATACATGTCCTATTGGCTGTGTTTCTCTAGAGAATCCTGATAGGACTGAGATGCTGTTAACCAAGAGACCTAAGAGTATCACAGCCGTCTCCCTCCTCCCCTCCCTCAACACACACTCCCTAGCTGTGTGAGAATTATGGAAGGCAAAGTAATACTTTACTGTTACCAAAGACTGTCCCCAAGCTTCCACTAAAAAACAACAGTGAGCTTGATTAAGCTATGTCCACCTATGACCTATGCATTCTCTCACCCCAATACCTATCCCTGGATCTCAGGATTTACCAGTGAGTAGAACTGAAAGCCATACCTGCCAGTTACCAGAAGAAACAGAAGCAAACCAACTTAGCACATGCATATCCCAGCCTGTGTGAGTAAAGATGGAAGTGCTACAAACTCCAGAAGGAGGTGTCCCCAAGCATGCAAGAAAAATAGAAGAGATCATACCCATATTTACTATGACTTTTTTTTCCTTTGAGTGTTCCATTCCAAATAACACTCCCCAGCCAGTGCAATGACATATGATTAATGAAGTTTAATATTCCTGCTCAGGGTGGAATAAGAGGACTAAAATGAATATGAGGAGTTTGAAGCCAACTTGTTCATTCTTACACCAGTAAGATTATTATTATTATTATTATTATTTTATAGTAATCTAGTACATTTTCTCATCTCTCTCAGAGAAACCTCTGCTTTTCTTTTTTCAAAATTGTTTTTTTGCTATTCCCAATCTTCTTAATTGGGATTATTTTGTCAAGTGAGAAACAAATCTCATTAGTATTTTTAATTGGGATTATTATAATTGGGATTATACTCAATTTATAGGTTAGTGAAAATTGACACTTCTCAATGTAGTTTTCCTATTCAAGATATTAGTTCCATATTTATTCAATATATTTATGTACTGTCACTCACTTCTTAGTTGTTTTCCTGTATGGGACACTATTTTTTTTTTCATCAAGAAACTATTTAATGCAGATTAAGACAGCATTATTCACAGTCATCAAAATTTGGACACAACTCAAGTGTCCATCCATGGTACCTGGATACACCAGACTTGCCATATGTACACAGTGGAATATCTCTCATAAAAAGATACAAAGAATCTTGAAAACACTACACTTAGGAAGGAAGGCACACACAAAAGGACACAAACTGTGCAATTACGTTTATATGAATGTCCCAAATCTGTAAATATTCTAATAGATTAGAAGACACTGTACGCCATATAAGATTTCATCGGGATCTCATCCACCCCACAGTGTAAGGTAACCACTATACTGAATTTCTTATCAATGGTTCACTGGCTTTTCTTTATTGCCAGGGTTCCTACACAATATGAGTTGAATGATTATAAAGCATATTATAACAATTCAATAACTAGAATATTGTGGTTATACCCAACCTGGAGAGAGATCAGTCAACAAGCAGTACATGTAGTGGTTTCCTGTGGATGATGTAACAATGTGCCACAAACTGAGTGGCTTAAGCCATAGAAAAGGCCAAAATCAAACTGTCAGCAGGGCAGCTTCCTTCTGGGTCTTTTTGTTTATGTTTTTGGCTTTTTTAAGCTCTTTATTGGAATATAATTGCTTTACACTCTTGTACCAGTTTTTGAGGTACACCAAAGTGAATCAGCTGTATTTATACATATATCCCCATATCCCCTCCCTCCTGTGACTCCCTCCCACCCTCCCTGTCCTGGCCCTCTAAGGCATCACCCATCATCGAGTTGATCTCCCTGTGTTATACAGCAACTTCCCACTAGCTATCTATTTTACAATTGGTAGTGTATATATGTCTATGCTACTCTCTCACTTCGTCTCAGCTTCCCCTTTGCCACTCCCCCAACTCTGTGTCCTCCAGTCCATTCTCTGCATCTGCATCCTTATTCTTGCCTTGTCACTGGGTTCATCAGTACCATTTTTTAAGATTCCGTATATATGAGTTAGCATACGGTATTTGTTTTTCTCTTTCTGGCTTACTTCGCTCTGTTTGACAGTCTCTAGGTCTATCCACCTCATTACATATAGCTCAATTTCATTCCTTTTTATTGCTGAGTAATATTCCATTGTATATATATATGCCATATCTTCTTTATCCATTCATCTGTTGATGGGCATTTAGGTTGCTTCCATGTCCTGGCTATTGTAAATAGTGCTGCAATGAACATTATGGTACATGTTTCTTTTGGGATTATGGTTTTCTCTGGGTATATGCCCAGTAGTGGGATTACTGGATCATATGGTAGTTCCATTTTTAGTTTTTTAAGGAACCTCCAAACTGTTTTCCATAGTGGCTGGACCAACTTACATTCCCACCAACAGTACAGGAGAGTTCCCTTTACTCCACACCCTCTCCAACATTTATTGTTTCTAGATTTTTTGATGATGGCATTCTGACTGGTGTGAGGTGATACCTCATTGTGGCTTTGACTTGCATTTCTCTAATGATTAGTGATGTTGAGCATCTTTTCATGTGTGTGTTGGCCATCTGTATGTCTTCTTTGGAGAAATGTCTATTTAGGTCTTCCACCCATTTGTGGATTGGGTTATTTTCTTTTTTGGTATTAAACTGTATGAGCTGCTTGTATATTTTGGAGATTAATTCTTTGTCAGTTGCTTCATTGGTAAGTATTTTCTCCCATTCTTAGGGTTGTCTTCTTGTCTTGTTTAAGTTTCATGAGGTCCCATTTGTTTATTCTTGATTTTATTTTCATGATTCTAGGAGGTGGGCCAAAAAGAATCTTGCTTTGATGTATGTCATAGAGTGTTCTGCCTATGTTTTCTTCTAGGAGTTTTATAGTGTCTGGCCTTACATTTAGGTCTTTAATCCATTTTGAGTTTATTTTGGGACACTATTTTTGATCTGCCTCTCAGCTCCTTTTCTTCCACTATTTTTTCTTTCTTCCTTGAGGCCTTCTTCCCCACATTCCTTGCTTTTTCCTCAACTCCTACTCTCATGATACATTCCTGTATTACAACCAGGTAATATAAATGCATGTATATACTTGACTCTAGCTTAATAGTTCCATAATTTATGCATAATTGTTAGGACTTAAATAGAAGTCAATTAATAGTTTATTTAATGTCAAAGGGACTTTTGCATAAAAGTTATTCTGTATTTTAATGCTGTTTATTTTATATTCTAATAAATTTATGAACATCAATTTTATTAAACATGTATTAAATATTTACCTCTCCTTAAAAAATAGATTACAGTTTTAGCTTTAGAATGAGGTGTTCTATTGAACTATTTATATAACTTAAAAGCAAGACAGAAATAGTATTTTTGTAAATATAATAACTTAAAAACTTTGTCCTATTGTAAAATCTCAGTACTTTGTGTTTATTTCTTTACTATTTCTACTTCTGATTCCTTTTTAGGGGTATAACAGTGTTTATGTTGTTACTCTCCCAGGATGACACCTAAGAACACCTTCCTCTAAGCAGGTTCTATTTTATTACTGTCCTCTCAAGTTCTGAAACTCAAGAATTAATATCCCTCGAATCTGGCTGGGATACTGTATTAGTTTCCTAGGGCTACTGTAACAAAGCACCACAAACTGGGTGGCTTAAAACAAAAGAAATTTATTCTCTCACATTTTTGGAGGCTAGAAGTTCAAAATCAAGGTGTAGGCTGGGCCGTCCTCACATTGAAGCGTCAAGGAGATTAAGCTTCCTTCCCTCTCCCAGCTGCTAGTAGCCCAAGGCATTCCTTGTCTCGCGGCAGCATAATTCCAATCTCTACCTCCATTTTCACATGGTCTTCTCTCTCTTTGTCTCTGTGTCTTCACATGGCATTCTCTTTTCTGTATTTCTTCTCCACTTCTTATAAGGACATTAGTCATATTGGATTAGAGTCCATTCTAAAACCTTATCTTAACTTGATTACATCTGTAAGGACCACATTTCAAAATGTCATTCTGAGGTTCATGGGGTTAGGGCTTCCACATATCTTTTTTTTAATTAATTAATTTATTTATTTATTTATTGGCTGTATTGGGTCTTTGTTGCTGTGCACGGGCTTTCTCTAGTCGCAGCAAGCAGGAGCTACTCTTCATTTCGGTGCACAGGCTTCTCACTGCAATGGCTTTTCTTGTTGTGGAGCATGGGCTGTAGATGTTCAGGCTTCAGTAGTTGTGGCACATGGGCTCAATAGTTGTGGCTCTCGGGCTCTAGAGCACAGGCTCAGTAGTTGTGGCGCACAGGCTTCATTGCTCCACGGCATGTGGGATCTTCCTGGACCAGGGCTCGAACCCGTGGCCCCTGCATTGGCAGATGGATTCTTAACCACTGCGCCACCGGGGAAGTCCTCCACATATCTTTTAAAGGGGCTCAACCCAATCCATAATAGGTGCCTTGACTGGGGATGCTGATATCTCTCTGAATAACTTCTGTTAAAGTAGCTTTTATCTTTCAGCCTCCTGCACAAGGCAGAAACTAGCTATCTCCATCACATCCCCAGTCTCATATAGGCACCATCCCTTCCTTCCTTCTTCTTCATATTTGGAATGTGGATTGGAAACTGTAGATGGAGCAGCTGTCTTGTGACCATGAGATAAGAAGCATGCATGGAAAAGCCACATGCTAAAGATGATTAAGCAGAAAAATAGGAAGAGCCAGAGACACTGACATCATGTTGCTACTACACCAGCCCTGGACTCCCAACCTTTGGACTTACTATTATTTTAGAAAAACTATAGCCCATTATAGTTAAGCCACTGTAAATGAGTTTTTGTGCAATTCTCCCTCCCTTCAAAAACAACCTCAAAACAAAACAGCTATGTTAGTGGCCTGCTTTCCCCTGGCCTAACAGCTCATGCAAACATAATGAAGTCAATCATGTTTATCAGTGACTTAGCATTGGCATATCTTAGCAGCTCAACACAAGCAGCTGGCATCTTACTTTAAATAACAAGTAGTAAATGTTTTAGTTCTGTTTTTCATTTTATTTCTCTTTTAAATCAAAGTGTGACCGTCTCCATTTCCACACCTATTTGTGAAGTTGTCAGTTACAGTCTCATGGGTGACAGGTGTCCACATCACAAAAGGACTCTCAGTACCAACTCACTTTTTCACATGTCAGACTTTATCTTTGCCAACTTTGATTCTAGATGTCAAATGGCCTCAGACCCTGCCAGCTGACAAATTTCCTGTTTTGGTTTCTGATTTGACTGGCTAAATTTCTCAATCCTTTCTTTCTGTCTGGTTCAGCTTTCCTAACACTGATTTTGGCTGAAACTTTTAACTGTCCTTACAACTGGCAGCCCCATGTCATCCTGGCCGAGCCCACCAAAATGAGCAAGGCTGATGGAGAAAAAAGAAAGAGTAAACAAAAATCACCAATATCAGGTCTAGAGAAATTAAAAGAATGATGCGTGAACATAATGAATAACTTTTTGTCAATAGATTCAACAATTTAGATGGAATGAGCAAATTCTTGAATGAGTCCACTTCCAAAACCAACATAAGAATAAAGAAAAATATTTGAAATGGCCTCCTGTCAAAACTGTGAAACGTCTGAGACTGTATCCTCCTAGCAAGTTAACAAGTTAGTCAAGGATACTGAGAGACCCCCTCTAGCGGCAGCTAGAGGAAGCCCACAGGCAGCAGCAAAGACCCAATGCAGCCAAAATTTAATTAATTAATTAATTAAATAAAAGGATACTGAGAGAATATGCAAGACTTCTGGGTCAGAGACAAAGGACAGTATTTTACTCACAACAATGATAATAAAGCTTTTAAAAACATTTTTGTTTCTTTAATTTTATTTATATTAAAGATATACATATGCATACTTTAAGAAATCAAATAATCCTGTAAGGCTTGTAATAAAAACATAGCATAGTTGCTCAGAACCACACCTGACAACCTGACAAAACATGCTTAGATGATTTAGCAATGAAACAGGAAAAAAAAAAAAAAAGCCGTTCAAAGGAAACAGCTAAATTGCTGTTGAAACCACTATTTCCTTAGCATGGAGCAAGTTCAAAATAATTTCCTTCTCAGAAGTGAGAAATTAACTAGGCTAAAATGTATAGCTAGCTGAATAGTGTAAACATTGGATAGGTCTCAATGTTATAAGATTATATTGACTACATTATCTCTTTGACCCTTTATATCTTGTAGTCCTACCTGTAAACACTCAGGTTATATTCAGAATGCCTAACAAGTTTAACTCATGAATGACTAAATCTAGCAGTGTTAGTCAGTATACTGTAAGCACTTCATAAACACAAGCATTAATCTATTAATATGTATTCATTTCTGGATGTTTATTGATTTGGAGAGTACATTTATATCCTGTTTGAATTTATAATGGTTTTGAAAATGTGGCCATCAAAATTATCTTATGGTACATCCTAACTGTATCAGAAAAGGACTGTTTAAGGAAAACATATGTTAAATGAGGACCAATAATTCAAAATAAAATGTGGGAGAAAATTATTTAAATGGGCTTTTCTTTTGAAAAAATGAAAGTACAAGGATTAAGTGTTAGTGATAAAGGATAGAAATGTTCAAATTGGAAGTAATTGTATGTAAGTTTATTAACGAATTTGTGTGTATGTTATGATTGCTTTAGGCCTATGCCACCTTGTAACTGTGGTGACTTAAATATGAATACGTGGATAATGAGGATGCTATATTTTAATTTTTATGCAATAATATGTTAGGGCACAATCTATAGAACCTTCCAATAATGAGGTAGACTAGCATTGTCACCAAGTTCTTTCTAATTTTAATCTCATCTTGGTAAGAAACTAGAATTTGCTATATAGTTTGGAGAATTACAAAAAATGAAATATTCTTGTAAATACAGTTTTATACACAAAGTTCCTAGGTGATAATATTCCTTAACTCTATCAGTCCATAATTCTGTGTTAGTCAGTCTATTTACACTGAATATCTTGGGTTATTTACTTGTAATAACTCTGTCTAAAGAAATATAATGCAAGCCACACATGTTATTTTAAATTTTCCTGTAGCTGCATTAAAAAACAAAAAAGAAGCAGGTAAATTAATTTTAATAATAGATCTTATTTAATCCAACATATTCCAAATATTATCATTTCAACAAATAATCAATATTAAGAGTATTAAGGAGATGTTTTACATCCTTTGTTTCATACCAAGTCTTTAAAATCCGATGTATATATTACACTTCAAATACGTTTCAACTTAGACTAGCCACATTTCAAGTGCTCATTTGCCCCATGCGGTTAGTGATTATTACACTAGACAGCACGGATTTAAAGACTGAGCTCTAGCAAGTGCTTCAGCTCTAGAGCACATCTTATCCAATACCCAAGTAGGCTTCTGTTTACTTAATGTGATTTGAGGTGGGGATTCCAAACTAGAGGGTGTATGGACTGAATGTTTGTGTCCCCTCCAAATTCATATGTTGAAGCTCTAACCCCCAATGTGGTGGTATTAGGAGGTGGAGCTTTGGGGAAGTAATTTGGTTTAGATGAGGTCGTGAAGATGGAGTGCCCATGATGGGATCTGTCTTTTCTCTCTCTCTCTCTCCCCCATCTTTCCCTCTCCCTCGTTTTTCTCCCTCTCCCTCTCCACCATGTGAGGTCAGAGTGAGAAGGTGACCCTCTGCAACCCAAGAAGAGGGCCTCACCAGGAGCCGAACCAGCTGGCACCCAGATGGTGGGACATCTCAGTCTCCAGAACTGTGAGAAATAAAATTCTATTGATTAAAATTCTGTTGGGAAGAGCTGATTAAAAGCAGTGATGGGTTGTTACAGTGTGGACATTCTAATGCACACCAAGATGTGTGAGTCATTGGTGTAAACAAGAGAGAGAATCTTAAATGTAATTCACCTCTTTCATTTACTAACTGTGTGAACTTGAGCAACTTACGTAATGCTGGCCCCCAAATGTAGCTGTATAATACATACTTTCCAGGACCAAAACGAAGTAAACAGTAACTGAGAACGTGCTGGGTCGTGCTACGCCATGCCATGGAAAGTGTGAGGTTGGGGGTCATGGATCTCTGTCTTGCGAATGGACCATAGTGAACTGGCAGAAGATAGCTGCCTCTTGGAGTAAGTGGAATAGTCCAGCAGCAATTATCAGGCTTCCCCAGTCTTGGGCAGGGCAGAAACTAAAGGCAGAAAGTAAAGCACGGTGCTCTGGTAACTGCACGTCAGTCCTCTCAGCCTCTCCAGCTGACAGCTGATTTTCCTGCACACAATTTGCAGTTTTTACAAAAATCTTTGCTCAGCTGCCCAGAGGCTAGTAGTATGATCACTGAAGCATATGAATCATTCTCTAAGGTCACCCTGGCAGAGAGGCCCTGAAGGAATTTGACAGAGTACACAGTAAAAACTTCTCTCTTGTGTTACAAAGTCAGAACAGCATTACTCCATAAAGAAATGGAAAAGGAAGCACCAGGCATATTTTTATGCTGAAATCAAGTTAACTCACATTTGGACTCATGAAATTAAGAAATGCAACAAGATAACGTGAACCTTCAGTAAATGTTTTTCTCTGAAACGTATCTATGCCAAAGGAAGTGTTTAGAAATATTTATAGAAAGACAAGTACAGCTGTGATTGAGTTTGTTAATTCTCATGTTAACATTATCTTTGAATTCATACTTTTAAAAGTGACCACTCTGTTTAAGTATGAGCAGAATCGATCCCAGCGCTTATAACTTTGTTTGGTGCTATCTCTCTTGTCGTATTGTACAACAAATCAAAGGCAAAATTTAGAAATTGCACTGCGGCCTCCTCTTTGGACAAAACATGCCTCAAAGTCAGCTAAAGTTAGGAGATGATAAACTAAATCCAGCACAGAAAGGGAGAGTAAACAGGAAGTACTCAAATATGCATATTGACAAGACATTCTCCCTGACCACACTCTTTAGTCATACTTCTCTAAACCCTGTTCCTGACTAGGCCTTGACTTTGCACCCTTTTCCCCATCCTTGCCAAATGTGCATAGCCCAGTTTTAGCAAGAATCCTGCCAAATCAGTTTAGAGAAAATCTCCCCCACACTTCAGTTCCGATCACTCTCAATAGCTCATCAAATATCTCCTCCCCCACCCTTGCTACCTGATCACTCTGGCCTGCTACTAGTAATTTTCCATCCACCAAATCTCTCCCTCCTGCAACTCTGTTCCTTCACTATAAATCTTGGCTGCCTTGTATTCTGAATTGAGCACGGTTCTAAACTGAGGTCTCTTCATGGAAGCAATCTAAATGCCCATCAACAAATGAATGGATAAAGAAAATGTGGTACATATATACAATGGAATATCACTCAGCCATTAAAAAGAATGAAGTAATGCCATTTGCAGCAACATGGATGGAACTAGAGATTGTCATACTAAGTGAAGTAAGTCAAACAGAGAAAACAAATATTTGTATGATATTGCTTATATGCAGAATCTTAAAAAAATGATACAAATGAACTTATTTACAAAATAGAAACAGACTCACAGACTTAAAGAATGAACTTATGGTTATGGGGGGGGAGGATTGGGGGAAGGGATAGTTAGGGAGTTTGGGATTGACATGTACATACTGCTATATTTAAAATGGGTAACCAACAAGGACCTACTGCATAGCACAGGGAACTCCGCTCAATATTATGTAACAAACTAAGTGGAAAACAATTTGAAAAAGAAGAGATACATATGTATGTAAAAAAATATTGTTCGACCTCCAATAATAAAGGGTAAATTGAAACAATAGGGGGAAAAAACTGAAGTCTCTTCCCCTCTTGCAATAATTTCTGAATTAAATCTATCTTTACTGCTTTAACTAGTGTCTGGCTCTGGTTCTCTTTGACAATAGGCACAAACAGGTACATGTATACACATAGTTCTGATGTTAAAAATAATAGATGGTCTCAATGTCCATATGATGATGATGGAAGTATAATTTAGTACAAGTTTTGAGAGGGTAATTGGACATTCTGTATCTGAAATCTTTAAAACACTCATCCTTGTTACTCAGTAATTCTATTTCTAGGAATCAATCCTACTCTATATGCCTTCTATATAAAGATATCCACAACAGCAGTATTTATAACAAAGAAAAATCAAAAAGAATCTGAATATCCAACAACAATTTGTTATGTAAGTTAGGCACTCATAATGGTTTGAGGAAACATTGTACAGCCCTCAAAATGTTTATGAAAAGTCATAATAACAAAAAACATACTTATGAAATGGTGGTAAGTAGAGAAAAAAGCAAGATACTAAATTGCATCAGATTTTGCCCTCATTTAACAAATTTCCACATGTGTATTATATAGATATTAAAAACATATATATGTATGTGAATGTATCTTATATGGACATAAAACACTGAAAGAAGTACACCAAAATGTTAAAAGGGGTGGGGGGAGTCTTCTGAGGTGGACTGATAGATTTTTTTTTTTTCCTCCTCAAAAGGTCAGGATCCTTGGGAATTCCCTAGCAGTCCAGTGGTTAGGACTCTGCACCTTAACTGCCGAAGGCCTGTGTTCAATCCCTGTTTGAGGAACTAAGATCCCATAAGCCACTGGTTGTGGGGAGAAAAAAAAAACTCAGATTCTTAGTTGCAAACAAAAGAAGCCACTCTGGCAAACTTAAGCAGAGAAAGCATTTATGAAAACAAATAAGGTAGCTGACAGAATGATTGAGGGGACTGGAAAAACAGTCCCCAGACTAAGCTTCCTAGAGCAATGCCCAGATCTGGCTGATAAGGAAACCATCACTCCCGCTAGTGCTATGTAAGAAATGCCAGCAACAGAACTTTTCTACATCTTCTGGCTGTCAGCAATTTTAGAAAGCTACTCTTAAACTGCAACCCCCAGAAGCCATACGTGTCTGATGCCACCCATCCAGCAAAAATGGAAACAAGACGGAGGCTGTGCCCTCACGTTGCTCATCTCCAAGTGATCAGAGGAGTGACATAACTCACTTACACTGTAACAGGATAATACTGACTGCTGGGAGGAGAACATAATGTAGGGGACAGGGGAGGAAGTGAGGAGACTGCTCAGGAAGTCATTGCAATAATGAGGTGAGAGGTGAAGATAGATTGGTAGAAAGAGAGTGGTGAGAAGTGGTTGAATTCCACATATATTTCTAGGGTGACTCCTAGATTTTGGCCTGAGAATTTGGGAGACCAGGCTGTAATGTACTGAGATGGGAAAGATGATAGGTAGATTGAGCAATGGGCTGGTGTGCCTGCAGCGCAGAAAGCCAAACTTTGACAGCAGGTATTTGAGGCAAAGTAAGAGTTTATTGCAGGGTGATTTTGCAAAGCTTTGAGGTCTTGTTTTCTGCAGTTGTGAGCAAGAGACAGTGAGGTGTGTGTTACTAATCTAACTTGATACAGTGGCTCTGCTTGAGGAAGCAAACTCGTGTCTCAAGAGGAAGCAGTCTACATTGATATCAGCTACTCCTCCTAATCAATTTGATCTGAAGGTCTCCAGCATTTGTATTGGAGCAGATGTCAGGTGGAGTCTTCTTTAGCTGTGAAATGTGTACCTAAGGCTCAAGCCCCTGAAGTTTGGCTGCCATCTAGGTAGTGAGGAGGACCTGGTACAGTCCCTTTCAAGGAGATTCAAGGGCAGGCTTTGTTCTTACTGATGTCAAATCAGAGGGATGGGAAAAAATTGGAAACAACAGAGTCCAGATATTTGAGGAAATTAGAATTCAGGATCCAGTCCAGTTTACAGATAGATTACAAATCCTCAAAGATAATTAACAGGATTAGAATCTAACATAGAGAAAGGTAAAAATATAACTTTTCTCTCTACCATCACCCTCATTTTTTTATCAAAGATAATCTTAGTAAAACTAATTTGTTTGCATTAACTTGGCCTGATGATTTATATTGACTATATAAGCTCTTTTTAAGACTGTCTCGCTGAAACAAGGTACCAGGTTGATTTTTCCAAGAGGCCTTATTGGCTCAATAAAGTTAACCTTAGCTCCTTAAAGCTGTCTGGTCATATCTGAGTCTCTGCATCTCTCTGTCAATATGACAATGCCTTCAAACCCCTGGTAATATAGCCAGCGCTTTCAATTGTGTCCTGTTACAAGGAGAATAGATTCTTATTGAACTTATACAAATAACTAACTGTATTGCCATGAAAGGAATACTTAAGGGTTTCGAAATTCTGGAGGGATCAGGTAGGGAGAAAAAGTAACTATTTCATCTTTGTTTACAAAGGTATACTTTACCAAAATGCTGCAAGACAGCTTGCGAGAAGTTTCCTTAAATTTGGAAAAGCAAAACATAAAAGAACTGGCAATGTTTAAAACAAAAAGTCATAAAAATTATACTCATCCTCATCTGTTTATTCAGTCTGATGTAATTAATAGTTGTTCTGCTTGAATCTAGTTTTTCGGTTAGTTTGGGAAATTTTATGCAATTCAGTTTTACGATCTTAAAGTTATCAGACACCTGTACTTGTCAAAATCCTTTCCATGAATTTCTCTGAAGAGGAAATATTTTTGCAGAAACACCTTTGCAAAAGCATCTAAGTAAAACAGTAACTCTCTGAAAATGACAAGACTTTTAAAAAATGTTCATTATTAAAGATCTGATGAGAGTGCATTATAATGGAATTTTCAAGAGTATTTGGTTATTTCTGTAACCTATAATGTTTTATGATAATATCTGATCAGTTCACCCAGGATGGTAGTTCTCTTGCTCTCTGTACATCCCCTGCTCGATCAGTCCCTGCTTTACCTACACCCTACTCACAGGACTGATCTTTCCTCGTAATCATAGATGCTAATCAGTAAATGCCTGTATACTTGCCCCAGGCTCCAGCCAGCATAGTTCTAAAGTTTAGGTAACCAGAGGCAACCTGACCTCAATTCCCTTTGTAACTGGTAACTTCTCCACCTTTGCCACCCTCCCCACCCCGCCCTTTACCTGCCCTTTACTCTGTAGCAAAGACTACTGCCCTGTCCTGCCTGCTGTCTGCCACACACACTGGGGTGTTGCTCCAGGACCTTGCTTCAGACATGTAAGATCCGCCCCCTACCCATTAAACCATTAATGTCTCTATCACTGACTCAGTAAAGTCAGTAAAAGGAAGAAACTTTGTATTCCAATTCAAGTTAATCATTAAAGGGATGTTGCCTATAAGCTTAAATAAGGGTCCATTTCCGGGAACCCTGCCTCCCAGGTAATGATCATTAAGCTAAAACACCTTTGTTTAGCTTACAGAAAACATCCTCAGCAGGCCCACCTGTGAATGACTGCAGGAGGGAAGAAATGAACTCATTCCCTCCAGAGGCGGATGGGAACCAGGAAATGCTTGACTTTATGCCCTCACTTTTAGTATAAAAGAAGCCTGAATTCTAACGCAGGCAAGATGGTTCTCTGAGGTAGGAGTCTACTCTCTTCTTGGTCTGCTGGCTTTCCAAATAAAGTCAACATTCCTTGCCCTAACAGTACCTCACTTAATTTGTTGGCCTGTCATGTGGCAAGAAGTACAAGTCTGGACTAGGAACAAGTTTTGGCACAGCCAGGCAGGATCCTTGCTACTCCTTGGCTAGCCCGCCTGACTGGGGAATTTTTGGATAAGACCCTAGCAGCTGCTGGGATCACTTGTCCTGAGGATCTTCCCTTCAAAATTCCCCAAAGCAGCACCCCTGCCCCAGTGCTTGGCAGTTGGAGCAAGAAATCAACACTTGGGAGCAGCTGACAGGCTCCATGCAGTAGGGTAAGTCCCTCCAGTGTATACAACTGGAAACTTTATTTCCTCTCCATTTAGGGCTTTTTGTCCAGAATAAGCGAATCTGTTTTGTATTTGAATAGGGTACCCTGTTGGAGAGAGGAAGGTTTTGGACTTTCACCTGATTTGTGAATTGGTTCATTTGTTTCTTTGGATGCTAGCATTTGTGTGTGCAGTTTGTGTTTTGTCTTTAATTTCTGTCTTTAAAAATGGGAAATGTTTCAACTGTCACTAAAAGTCCTCTGAGGTACATTTTGGATAAGTGAGCTGATTATAAGTGTGAACTCATGGGTGAAAGGAAGATGCTATTTTATTGTAACAATGTGTGACCTCAGTACCTGTTAGGATCTTCACAAGGGATTTAGGCAGGGTTATCTTGGAACCCTGTGCACCATATACTGCTACTCTAACTCGTGCTGTATTATGTTGTTTATGGTCTCCTGTGTCATTGGTGTATGTAAAACCCCAAGACCAAACTTGAGGGTTTATTTAGGATTTTCTGCTTGTCTTTTGGGTTTTTATATTTTGTTTAGTACTATTACTGCATTTATACCCAAATCATTTTTGTGATATATAAAACTTTTACTGATGTCAAATGGAGGAAAAGAACAGGGAAAAAAAAAAAACTTTCATTATCCAAGAGTGGGATATTCCCAGGAAGAAAAAGTTTCCACTTGGTTCCTAAAATCAGCAAAAGCTACAAATAGAAATAGGCGTGCCTTTTCCATAAATATTACTAAAAAGGGTAGCCATCTAGACAGGTGATCTTGACTTGTCCCATCTGCCAGAAACCCAATTTGAATCCAATCTCTTTTGTAACTAAGCTTTACATTGTTGTATGTGATTCATGGCTGAAATTTTGGAATGGGAGCTATGAGGTCTATGTTTGTACAAGTGTTTATAGATGTATGGCATTACCAGTATTAATTCGTGAAAGAGCTCTACTTGATTGACTTAAAGGAAATTAAGTGCTTATATAAATACTCAAAATATAAAACTGGACAGAATAGATTTGGGGTTCATGTAATCTAAAAATATTCAGTATCAAATTAATATCTAGTATTAAAGTTAGCTTAAGCTTGTTGGTTTGATTAATACAGACACGTCTTTAGGATTATCAACATTAAGTAATACTTTCATTGCTACCTAGGTTTACCAGAAATCAAATAAGACCTTATTATTCCTGTTACAAAATTTGTCAGCAAGAAAAATAAAAATATGACAAAGCTTTTAAGTAAATAAAATAGAGGTAAATGAGGTAAGAGTTTTAGGTGAACTCTATAGGAATAATTATGTTTTGGGAATGTCTATCTAAAATAGTCTCTCCAGATTTTCGTAACAAAGTTGAATGAAGAGAATTCATTGACTATCTGGGTCATTTCAAATAGGACAAAATATTAGAACACAAGTTTGTCAATCAGGAAATGCTGGTATGACAGTTTACAATTACTTGCATCTTGGTTTTCACTAGAGATTAAGGGTTTTTTTCTTTTAATAAATTTTATTATTTATTTATTGGCTGTGTTGGGTCTTTGCTGCTCGCAGGCTTTCTCTAGTTCTGGTGAGCAGGGGCTGCTCTTCGTTGCAGTGTGTGGGCTTCTGATTGCGGTGGCTTCTTTTGTTGAGGAGCACAGGCTCTAGGCATGCAGGATTCAGTAGTTGCGGCTTGAGGGCTCTAGAGCGCAGGCTCAGTAGTTGTGGCACAGGGGCTTAGTTGCCCCACGGCATGTGGGATCTTCCTGGACCAGGGCTCGAGCCCATGTCTCCTGCGTTGGCAGGCTGATTCTTAACCAATGTGCCACCTAGGAATTCTGAGATTAGGGTTTTAAGGTTAAGAATTATAAGGGAAATAGTTCAGTATAAAAAAAAATGTAGGATGTTTGTTTTCAGCAAACAAGGTATGAGGAATGAAAATACATTTTGTTAAAGGGGAAAAGGTGGTTCTGTCCTAGAGCTGGTTGTTTCTAAATGGAAAAGGGACAGATGAATAAGGAAATAAAGTTGTGGAAGGCTTGTGGAGGAGGAACACTGAAAGAGTTTTGTGTGTTGTCAGGATTAGCTGAGATTGAACTTAATTATGAAATAGAATTTTAAAGGTAAAGTGCTAAAAAACCTGAATTTGGTTCGCTAAGAGGACAAAGTTCTCTTGAAATATTGAACTGCTTTTGGTAACTGAGCTTCTTTAAGTGACCTGTATTTGCCATTGAGATCTTTTATCACTTATTAAAACTTTTTGATATTTTTGACAAACTTCGCAAAGATCAAATTCTAAATGAAGTTCACTTGACCTCTAGCTAACTGTTGAGATTTTCCAAAGGGTCCCTGGAAAGCCTCAAATTATTTGTATTCTCTCCATCTCAGAAGAATATTAACTAGGCTTATTTGGTATGCTAAATTACTTGGGAAGCACTGTCAAATAAGTGGTGATAAAACTTCTTAGATTGTATCATGGATAAATACTTAATATACACATTCTGGAAACTATATGGAACTTCTAAAGTCCTGGTATATCCTGGTAAATATCAGTAATAATTTTACTAATTATCTTAAATTGTATTTCACAGCAGTAACCACTTTCTTTAAAATTGCACTGTAATCCCGGCTGGTTGACGCCAGAGCAAAAAGACATCCCTTTAGTGGTTAGAGATAATCAACTGCTATTCATGGTTTTACAGTGGCTTCTGAATGACTATTGCAATTTTGTGAAGAATTCTTTTTGTGCAAGTATTTGTGCTATTACATCAGGGAAAATAAAAGGGAGGGAATGACGGTGAGAATATGTTGCTTCAAATCTAACTCCACTGGCTGAGCTCAGGACTTACCCTCCTTCTAAGGATCAATTAGAAAATCCTGTGTTGACATAGAGAGCAGACTTATGGTTGCCAAGGGAGAGGGGGTGGAGAGCAATGGATTGGAAGTTTGAGATTAGCAGATGCAAGCTATCATATAGAATGAATAAACAAGGTCCTACTGTATAGCAAAGGGAACAATAGTCAATATCCTACAATAAACCATAATAAAAAAGAATATAAAAAAAGGTTATATATAACTGAATCACTTTGCTCTACAGCAGAAATTAACACAAAATTGTAAATCAACTATATTTCAAAAAATTTTTAAAAAGAGAAAATCCTGTGTTAGTTTCTGGGGCACAGGGACTTGGTCAGATATCACCATCAGAGATCAAACAGGGCACCCAGTTTGGGCCAGGAGCCACTCCCAGGACAGGGCACTTTCCATTGCTGTTATCTCACATAGGGGGCTATTATAGGGAGGATCCTCTACACCTGAAGGCCACTTGGCAGCACCCACAGCTGAGCCAAACTGGAGCCCCAATGAGGGAAGAAAGCCCTTATTAGAGCATCATTCATTAGCGCATCTTGGCAGAGCTTTGAAAGGGGGAACCAAAGCAAAAGAGTTTGAGCAAAATTCAAGAAACTCAGCAAAACAAATGAAAACCTCCCTGAACTTTTGGAAAGGATTTATCCAGCCTACAGATATCATCTTAATGCAGATCGTGAGGCCCCTGAAAATATTAGAATAGTAAATTTGAGCTATCTTGGGGGGTGGGGCAAAGTGCTTCAGATATCAGGAGAAATCTGCAAAAATAAGATGGTGCATTTGGAATACATCTGTCTCAATTAGTAGATGTTGCTTTTAAAGTATTCAACAGGATGAACAAAAAGAAGATGCAAAGCAAAACGCCATTTTGGCAACATTATCGGATTCCCAGAAGGCTAGTTAAGCAAAGAGAGGTAAGCCACTATTGGAGAAGGAGCATGTGCTTTCTGTAAGGAGAAAGAACATTGGAAAACAGATTGCCCTAGGCTGACATAAGAAAAACAATAAAAGAGCCTCTTGTATAGTAGAAAGAGAGGAACATGATGAATGAAGTAGCCCAGGGGCTCCCTCGGACTTGAGGCACCTAATTCCCTACAGAGCCCCATCTAAAACTGACAGTGGAGAAAGAGTTGATTGTCTTTCTGATAGACCTCACCTTGAAGTTTTCCACCAGAACAGCTTGATGTCGGAGTCTAAAAATAACTGTCAGACCCCCCCAGATGGGGACTCAACACAGAGGAACCTACCCCAACAAGGACTGGAAAAAAGACTTTACTCAAATACTTTGAGCTGCAGGAAATTTCAGATAACCTGCTAGTTAGTGTTTGTGGATACTTCTTCAGGATAGGTGGAAGCATATCTCACCTGGACAGAAAGTCTCTGAAGTGGTTAAAGCCCTCCTAAGGGAAATTATCCCCAGCTTTGGGTTAAGGCATTGAAACTACTTTTATTCTGGAGACCACAATCAGGAAAAACCAAGAAAGTGAATCATACATTTAAAAAAGGAACATCTTTAAAATATGTTGAGACTAATTTAACTTGAGATAAGGCCTTGCCAGTTGCCCTGCTACAGATCAGTAGCTCCTAGAAGCAGGCTTAAATTAAGCCCCTTTGAAATATTGTATGGTAGGCCATCTCCAGGTTGTCTGCTCAGGGGAGAGAATCTATAAACGCTCTAAGAGACCCAGCAGTTGCCAATTATGTTAAAACTTTGGGCACTATACTAACCTCTTCATGAGTTTACTTCCAACAGGTCTGCCTGTCCAACTGAAGTAGATGGTAATTTCATTGTAGCTGGAGAAGAATCAACCTGTTTTATGTCCAAATAAATGGCACAGGAATTTAGTGTATGTATTGGGAACTACAACCAAAATCCCAAGTTCAATTACAAATTGGGCAACAAAGTGCTAAGGGGTTTCATCAGGTTCAAATAGTTGTAGATATAAAAGGACTAACTAAAGATTCCAAGGAAAATTCATTGCCTCTATTCAGCAGAAAGTAGCCAGAGAGGTCTTTGTCCTTTTTCCTACAAGACTGTGGAATGGACATTGATAGTAGGAAATTATAATAGGGAAGATATATTTCAAGTTAATCACTAAAGGGATGTTGCCTATAAGCTTAAGTTATACATAAGGTCCACCTCTGGGAACCCTGCCTACCAGGTAATCAGAATTAAGCTAAAATACCTTTGTTTAGCTCACAGAAAACATCCTGACCCGGCCCACCTGCAGGAGGAAAGAAATTAACACATCCCCTCCAGAGGCTGATGGGAATCAGGAAATGCTTGACTTTACTCCCTCCCCTTTCAGTATAAAAGAAGCCCAACATCTAGGTCTGCTGGCTTCCAAATAAAGTCACTTTTCCTTGCCTTAACTGCTTGTCTCTCAATTTATTAGCCTGACAAATGGTGATCAGTGCATGCTTGGACTGGGTAACAACTCCAGGCTCTTTCTTTGATCTTGAGGCTGGACAGGTACAAGGCTTGCAGGCCTGTGGGATGCAGCCCAATAGATAATAACTGGCATTAGGACTGATAATGTTATATCAGGACACATCAGATTTTCAGGAATTTCACATAATTTCCAAAACACTTATATACCTATATAAATACAACATAATCCTAGATCATATCGTCTTGAAAAGCATTTGTGTTAGTTTGTTATATTTTAAGTGCTTTTTAAGTCAATTAGATAGAGCTTTTACAAATTAATCTTAGCAATACCATCCAGAGGTAGATATATATCTCACATCTACCATCTATATAAACACATATGAAGATACAGACAGATACAAAGACCTTATAGACTTATTCTAAAATTTCAGTCATGAGACAGGTATAATCATGTAAAGTTCACTAGTTGTAAAAGTTGAATCTAAGTTGTTTTTCTGGTAGATGGAATAAGTTAAGGTTACCTGCTCAGATGGCTAAAGCCTTTCAATAATATCTGTGGAGAAGCACTTAAAAGACTTAAAAGTTTCAAATTACCTTTCCCTTTTTGTTCTCCTTCTAACAAGAATTACTACCTTTAAGTTTATAGAATATTTATATCTCAAAGCACAAGAAAGGAATGCAAGTTCCTCCAAGAAGGATTTTGTTTTCCCAAGGCTAATATTTAGAAACCTCTGAGAGGGGAGGGTTTGGGATTGATAAAGGAGTAAATGAACTCTGAACTGCCTCTACAGCTGCACTTCTAGTTTTACAAGGAATTTAGAGACAAAGACAGTTGCTCTCAATTCCTTAAGCAATTGGGGGCTTTTTGTGTGTGTGTTTTTGTTTGTTTGTTTTTAGCAATTGGGTTTTTATTTAAATGACACCAGAGTTTGATCTACCTATAAATCTTTTTATGAGGGCTTTAGATAGTTCTTTCTCTCTGGAGACATAGTTTCACGTTAGCTTAGAGGAAGAGGCTTAAAAAATTCCTTTTAGGTTCTAAATATCAGTTTTTAATTCAGCCAAATTTCTGATTATAAAGTTATTAAATCCTTTCAAATATCTTGCCAGGTTTCAGCTGAAACAGACAGTAAATATTTCTGGCAGTGTTAAAAATGACTCCATAGACCCAAAAGGCATCCTCAGAGAGGGTGCAAAAGTTACCACCTTCTCAAGATCTAGAGTCACTCCCATAGATAGCTAAAGAACCAATAGCCTTCTTGTCCCAGGCAGGCAGAAAGCCAAGCCAAGCTCTTAGAACACAAAACTAGACAAGCAAGAAGGCAATAGTTATCCCTGGGAGAGAAAGGATCAACAACCAATAGGTCTGGATTTGGAAAGAAAGGGACAACGTGAAATTTAATTTTTCTCTCTCAGCTGAGCATTACAGACAGAGATTCTGGAGACTGTGGTAAGAATTCTCACCCTCAACTGGCTTCTGCCAGTTTTTCCAGGGATCCCCTCTGCAGACTCTGGTTTCTTATTCACTTTAATTTTAGCTTCCCTTGGCTGTTTAAGAAAATAGCATAGCACTTTCCCAGGGAATCCTTTGGAGTCTTAGAGTTCCATCAGTTCTTGGAAGGGCCTAAATAGGGGCACACATTTAGGGGTGAATTTTGAAGGCATTTGAATTGATGTTGACAAATTAGCATAGGCCCTTGAAGGACAGCCTCTTTTCCAGTGTCCCAGTTAATGACAACTAAAACAGTCCTGAGGTCAGTGTTTTAATGACAGGCCCCCAGGAAAGTGCAATGTGGGGGACCCAGATATTTTAGGTGCCTGGCCCTGAAGCTGTTGTATCTGTAAAGCTAATGGTTTGGTGAACTTTTGCTTATGATCTCCTGTCTTTAAATCTTCATTTGTCTGCTGCAACCATCTTTTTTTTTCCCCCACGAAGCTATTTTGGAATTTTGAAGCCTTTTGGATTCCTCTGTATACTAATTAAAATAGGTATCCCATTCTGTTTGCTTAATTTGGGAACCCTTAATTTCAAGTGCACTTTTTAAATGATCTTATCTAATCTGGATGTTCTGCCTCATGGCCATCATACTCTAGGTTGTAATTCCCCTGAGAGCTGGCAGCAATTTGGTAGGAGCTTGGCTGAAAATGGAGATTAACCCACATCTCTGTTCATCCCCCAACCACTGTTTGAGATCCCCAACCTCATGGTTACCAAGCCAAGTACTCAGGACACAAAATTCTAGGTTTTCTTTAGTAAAAATTTGCCTTTTTTTTTTGTACGTATTTATAGCTTCCACAATAGTTCTTACCTATAAAATAGGTAGGCGTGCCATAAGGTAGTGCACTTAACTCTTTGGATTTTAAGGAGCTCATTTTTAATTTATTTAGTTAGCTAAGCCTTTGGGTCTCTCGGAGTCAAACTAATACCTAAAAAGTGATGTGCTGCTGATTTGGAAATTGTGTGATATTTCATAGTGTACCTTGTTGCACAGAAATTTTCTTGAGGTTGGCAGCTGACCTAGTGTCAATCTAACCCATTCTGTGACCAACCTACCCTAACACAGGAGTCTTTGGGTTAGGTGGCAAGTGCTGTAACAGTTCTTAAATGCTCAATTCATGCCCAACCATTTTTGTAGCTTTCTCTGACTCCGGAATTTCTCCCATTATCAACTAGCCTTTGCTGGACTTAATCCAGCTCAAGTGGGGCCCATTCCAACCTCAGACTCAGTCTGGTTTTTAATTGGACCCAGTTGACTCTGGCCATGGAATCTGGGGATCTGGAGACAAAACCAAGGTCAGAGCTTCCAACCAAATAGGGAATTGCAGAAAGCCAGTTAGATTAGAAGCTCCATGCAAAGAAAGTGGAGCTTAGAACTGAGAGGAACTTAACAATGGCCCTCAAAAATGACAGGAAAGACAACGAACTCAAAGGTTTTATGGGGTACCACACCTGTGTTTTTCTTTGTCCCTAAATGCCATCGGAAGATAAATTTTTATCCCACTGTCACTGCTACCAAATCAGTTAGGTAACAAAAATTCAACTGAGTAAATGTGAAGATCTAATTGGCTTTATGCAAGAATTAATGAACTGGGCAGCATCCCATCTAACAGAGAGAAGTTCAGAAGAGCTGTACCAAGCAAGTTCATTTTCTTTTGGGTGATGAAAAGGGGGCTATGTGGCAGATGGCACTGACCTGAAAATTCCAGACTGAGCAGTTAAGACTACATTTCTGGGTGAGGTTGTAACTGCAGTTAGGTTAGGTATTAAGTCTTGGTGAGCTTAGCATATGTGACTCCATTTTGGACCTGTGGTTTCTTTTTTAACAATTACACAGATCCCATGGCTCTCCAAAACAAAAATTTCAATTTATTTTCTAATTATAGAAGATAGTATACTCTTATTGTAAAAAATGTAAACAATACAGAAAAGAATAAAAAAGTTAAAAAATATATAAAATGCCACTATTCAGAGATAAGCAGTGAAAACAAATCTCTTTTTTAACACACACATACTTTTCAAGGAGACCATGGTAAAGACCCAAGATAAGAAGAGGCGAGACTTGGCAAAGTTGTGAGCCTTCTGAAACAGGTAAAAGTTCCTGTTGTTTTGAGCAAACCACTTCTATAGGCATTTGTTGTAGGAATGTACAGATTAAGAAGTTTGAGAGTTGTAGCTATGAGGAGCTAAATTGCTTTGCATAATCATGAAAAAAATGGTCTCAGTACTATACTAGCAGACTTTCCATTTTGCTTATTTTTGGAAATTAGAGAAAAGTGATTAGTTTATTTCATCACCAAGAGAATATTGCTTGTCCTTGGGAGTTGTGAATGTACAATATGGTTTGCTCAAGCAACTGCAAAACATCACTGAATTTCCTTGCTTGCAAGTTTTCACCTTTCTTGTTCTTATGTTCAAAACCCAGGCAGTCTAGTTCAGAGACACAGAACAATATGGAAAGCAAGCTTCAGGCCTGGTTACAAACTCAAGCTGGAGGCAGGTCTCACTGTTGATTATCACACAAGGAGATGGTTATCCTAGGCCAATATAATGTAAAGGAATGCTGGTATAAATTAGGCAGCCTGGACATAATTGAAATTATATATGAGTACTTTGTGAGGTTATTTCTTGTGTACGAGTGTGGCAATAATAATTCCTCCTTAGGGTTCTGTAATGTTTCTTTACTTTTTAAGAGTTGCAGTTAGATATTAATACCGCCTCACCCCATTCCATTCTGCATATCTCTTGATTTTCTAAAACACTGGTGTTTTCTGAAACCAGATTACACACCACCTATAGCTAAAAATCTCTCCTATAACTTCCCATCAGCTTCGTGATAAAATGCAAATCACTGGCAGAATCCAGAAGTCCTCCTTAATCTGACTCTTATAGCTCTTCCTGACTGGCATAAAAACACCATTTGGATTCTAAATTCCATGAGACTAGGTACCATGTTTCCTACCAGATATAAGTAATACTTGAAGTCATCGATACAGAGACAATGTGAAGTGACTTTTTCTCTATTCTTGCCATGACATCATGTTTCCAACTTCACAACTAGAAATCCAGTTCTTATCCCCCCAATTTCCTTCATCTCTCCACCACTTTTTCATTTGATCAACACCGGTCCAGCTCAGTGAAGACCTCACTGCTATATGTAGGAAACCATCTCCACTTTTCCCAGAATGCATTAAGCATCCTCACCTGTGAGTCCTTAGCCCTTGTACTCTCCCCTACCTAGGTCTTCAACTCTCCCTGTCTTTGTTACCACCAGCTCACAGCTCTTACCATTGTGAGCTTCTTGAGGGCAGTGACTATGTTTTTATCTTGTATTACTAAACTGAGTACACAGAGCAGGAATTTAGTTGTGTTGAATTAATATGTTACTAGTTCATTTGATCCTCCCAAACCCTCTCTGATTAAGAAGGTATAATAGAAAAGGTCCTCTTTAAACAGGCAGCTGAGTATTAGAGAGTCTGATAATTTATCCAAGGTTTTACAGCTAGTTAGGAACAGAGCTTAAACTAATATCTGAAATTGAGACCAGTATTCTTCGTACTGTTCTCTCTCTCTCTCTTTGCCCCCTCTTTCTAATGGGCATACACCCCCCCCATAAACACAGTCGTCTGTGGGGAGGGGAAAGTTTCCCCCTTCCCCTCTTGATTATTTGTGGCTGGTCAAATAATTAAAATGGCATAAAGCAGATTAAGAGGAGAAAATCAAGTTTAATATGTACATATGGGGAATTCACATAAGTGTGAGAAATTCCAAAGATAGTAAGGCAAGATGAGGTATGCATGTCATTCTGGACCAAGGAGAAGGAGGTAGAGGTCTGGGACTTCTAAGGGAAGTAAGATAACCCGCAAGAAGATGAAAAGAGTTAATGTTTGGTAAACAAACGTTTGCTGGGCCATCGAGAGACAGTGGGACTCAGAGAGGGCTTTGATCAAACAGGCCTTGCCAGGTTCTTTCCTGTCTCCCATACCTAGTTGATAGTGTGCTATTGTTATCTATGGTAATAATCCCTTCCTGGAGCAGGCCTTCTGTCTTAAATTCTTTTAGGCAGTTATGGGGACCGTCTAATGTTCTTCCTGAGTCTTTTGGGCCTTGCTTGTTTTTAGATAATAATCTGCACCTTGGGGCAGCCTGCCCTGAACTCCATCAGTTCCCTCCTCTGAAATTTCCTTAATTTCATAGATAAAAAGCTGATCTGGTGACTGAAGAGACAAGTAATAAATCTGCAAAGGGAGAAAAGAACTTAGATTGTTACCAAGTCCAAGCTCGCTCTGCTCGCCACACAACAGGCCAACGAATTGGAGACGAGGTGTTGAAGCAAGGAATATGACTTTTTTCGGAAAGCCAGCAGACTAGTGTCTCCAAAAAACCATCTTATCAGGGTCTGGATGCCAGTTTCTTTTATAGAATCAGAGGGAGCAGCTGTGAGGAAGTAAAGTGAAAGGGCCATCAGTCTTGCAAAACATCTCCAGGAATGACCAGCTTCAGTGAGGTGGACTTTAGTTTAACACTCAGGCAGGGGGCAGTATTCCCTGAGGCAGGTCATCATGTATGATTATAATAAGAGCAGCAAAAAGCAAAGGTTAAAGTCAAAGAAAGAGATTGAACATGGAGTCTGATTTAGTTCTTCCCTGTTACAAGTTTAGAACGAAGATATATAAACAGAAAAAACCAAATTGGAGAACATTTTCCCCACACCCTGTTAAACCAGTTCCCCAACCCTGTGACTAAATCCAATGACATGTGTGAGCATCCTTTATCTGATAAAAAATGTTAATCTCCTCTTTTAGTAGCTGTTAATTAGATATTACTAGCCCGGTGATTCACAGAAAGCAACATTTTTCACCAGTGGTTGCACAAGCTCCTCCTTGCTTGGCAGGCAGTGTATTCAGGGCATGATGATTTTGGAGCACCACGGAGGCTAAGCTATTAACTTCTGATTGGAGTATTTAAGGTTTCCATAGTGGTATTGAACTCTTCTTCCATTACTGTGGAGAGATTTAAGATTGCTTTTTCCAATTCATAATCTTTAAAGCTTGGGAATGAGACCCTCAGTGCTGAAAAGACCTTGGAATTGTGATGCGCAGCAGATTCCCTGTGACTTCTTGGCTAGCATGTTTATGTGGCACAACTTTATGAACAAAGGAGCTCATGCTTGTAATTTGGCTGGCATTTAGGTTGGAGTATTTGGTGACAGAAGGAGTCTGGTATCCAAATCCACATCATCCTGACCGTTTAAGTGGAAACCGTTTATACATTTGGTTGTCATATAAAATAAAAAAGACCAAAGTGGTTTACAGACAAAGTTAGAATGGAAGCTGTACAGTACTTACAGTAGCCAGGACATGGAAGCAACCTAAATGTCCATCAACAGATGAATGGATAAGGAAAATGTGGCACATATATATACAATGGAATATTACTCAGCCATAAAAAGGAACAAAACTGAGTTCTTTGTAGTGAGGTGGGTAGACCTAGAGTCTGTTATACAGATGGAAGTAAGCCAGAAAGAGAAAAACAAATACTGTATGCTAACGCATATATATACATTACCAAGTCCAAGCTTGCTCTGCTCACCACACAACAGGCCAATGAATTGGAGACAAGCTGTTGAGGCAAGGAATAGGACTTTATTTGGAAAGCCAGCAGACTGAAGATAGCAGACTAGTGTCTCCAAAAAAACCATCTTATCAGGGTCTGGATGCCAGTTTCTTTTATAGAATCAGAGGGAGCAGCTGTGAGGAAGTAAAGTGGAAAGGGCCATCAGTCTTGCAAAACATCTCCAGGAATGACCAGCCTCAGTGAGGGGGTATGTTAATTTCTTCTTTTCTGCAGCCATTCACACAGGTGGGCAGGGCAGATTGTCTGCCTGTGAGCTGAACAGAGGCACTTTAGTTTAACATTCAGGCAGGGGGCAGTGTTCCCTGAGGCCGGTCATCATGTATGATTATAAAAAAAAGCAAAAAGCAAAGGTTAAAGTCAAAGAAACATATCGAACATGGAGTCTGATTTAGCTCTTCCCTGTTACATATGGAATCTAAAAAAACGGTACTGATGAACCCAGTGGCAGGGCAAGAATAAAGATGCAGACGTAGAGAATGGACTTGAGGACAAAGTGGGGTGGGGAAGCTGGAACGAAGTGAGAGAGTAGCATTGACATATATATACTACCAAATGTAAAATAGAAGGCTAGTGGGAAGCTGCTGCATAGCACAGGGAGATCAGCTCCATGCCTGGTGATGATCTAGAGGGGTATGATAGGGAGGATGGGCGGGAGGCTCAAGAGGGAGGGGATATGGGGATATATGTATAAATATAGCTGATTTGCTTTGCTGTACAGCAGAAACTGGCACAACACTGTAAAGCAATTATACTCCAATGAAGATTTGAAGGACAAAACAAAACAAAAAAATATCCTGAGGTTGGGGGGGAAGGAAGCTGTAACTCCCAGGGCCTGAAGTATTCCATGACCTTTGCCAGTGGTGCTGTAGTGTCCAAACACCTCCATCCTCCATGCCCTCCAAAAACAGATTGTAAAACAGCTGATATAGGGGGCCTGTAGTCTGGTTTTGGCAGCTGCAAAGCTTATTTCTGTCACTTGACCAAGTAATTCTAAATTTTTGATCCACCTATATATAGTTTGTGGTTTGGGGCAGCTACAATATCCTAAACTGTACAAGGGTGACTTTTGAGACATCCAGAACATGTTGTGATTTGGCAGACATTTGTGCCCAAAAGGGTGGTGCTAGAGTCATTTACAATTTCCTTAAGAGGTTTAAAGGTGCCACCTGTGGAATGAAAACTAGTTCAGACTCTTTTGCACCATCTGGATGTTGACATAATAAACAGTCAGACTGATGAGTTAGCAGCATGGCCAGGGTTTGGTAAATTGGCATAAGGGGGTAAGAAAAGGATAGTAAGAGCAAGACACAGGATGAAAATGAGCCCACAGTGGAGACTTAGAGAAGAAATAGGGTAGACAGAGAAATGCGCTCTCCAGCTAGCCTTTTAATAAATGATTAATAAGTGCAGAGAAAGGCATTTTTTAAAAAGAAAAAGTGGTTTTTTGTTTTTTTCTTTTTAATGTGCATGTGTGTATAGGGAGTTTTAAAAGCAGGGAAGGGGAAATAGGTGAAAGTGAGATTTTTTTTTTCATTTTATTTATTTATTTATTTTTGAGGTACACCAAGTTCAATCATCTGTATTTATACACATATCCCCGTATTCCCTCCCTCCCTCGACTTCCCCCCACCCTCCCTGTCCCAGTCCTCTAAGGTATCATCCATCCTTGAGTTGAACTCCCTTTGTTATACAGCAACTTCCCACTGACTATCTATTTTACAGTTGGTAGTATATCTATGTCTATGCTACTCTCTCACTTCGTCTCAGCTTCCCCTTCACCCCCGCCCCTCAACAAACCTCAAGTTCTCCAGTCCATTCTCTTCATCTGCATCCTTGTTCTTGTCTTGTCACTGAGTTCATCAGTACCATTTTCAGATTCTGTATATATAAGTTAGCATACGGTATTTGTTTTTCTCTTTCTGACTTACTTCACTCTGTATGACAGACTGTAGGTCTATCCACCTCATTACATATAGCTCCATCACATCCCTTTTTATAGCTGAGTAATATTCCATTGTATATATATGCCACATCTTCTTTATCCATTCATTTGTTGATGAGCATTTAGGTTGCTTCCATGTCCTGGCTATTGTAAATAGTGCTGCAATAAACATTATGGTACAAGTTTCTTTTGGGATTATGGTTTTCTTTGGGTATATGCCCAGTAGTGGGATTACTGGATCATATGGTAGTTCTATTTGTAGTTTAAGGAACCTCCAAACTGTTTTCCATAGTGGCTGTACCAACTTACAGTCCCACCAACAGTGCAGGAGAGTTCCCTTTTCTCCACACCCTCTCCAACATTTGTTGTTTCCAGATTTTTTGATGATGGCCATTCTGACTGGTGTGAGGTGATACCTCATTGTGGCTTTGACTTGCATTTCTCTAATGATTAGTGATGTTGAGCATCTTTTCATGTGTGTGTTGGCCATCTGTATGTCTTCTTTGGAGAAATGTCTATTTAGGTCTTCCGCCCATTTGTGGATTGGGTTATTTGCTTTTTTGGTATGAAGCTTCATGAGCTGCTTGTATACTTTGGAGGTTAATCCTTTGTCCATTGTTTCATAGGCAACTATTTTTTCCCATTCTGAGGGTTGTCTTCTTGTCTTGTTTATGGTTTCTTTTGCTGTGCAAAAGCTTTTAAGTTTCATGAGGTCCCATTTGTTTATTCTTGATTTTATTTCCATGATTCTAGGAGGTGGGTCAAAAAGGATCTTGCTTTGATGGATGTCATAGAGTGTTCTGCCTATGTTTTCCTCTAGGAGTTTTATAGTGTCTGGCCTTACATGTAGGTCTTTAATCCATTTGGAGTTTATTTTTGTGTATGGTGTTAGGAAGTGCAATTTTCCCAGCACCACTTATTGAAGAGGCTGTCTTTTTTCCATTGTATATTTGTGCCTCCTTTGTCAAAGATAAGGTGCCCATATGTGTTTGGGCTTACTTCTGAGTTCTCTATTCTATTCCATTGATCTTCCTTTCTATTTTTGTGCCAGTACCATACTGTCTTGATCTATGGCCTTGTAGTATAGTTTGAAGTCAGGAAGCCTGATTCCACCAACTCCATTTTTCCTTCTCAAGATTGCTTTGGCTATTTGGGGTCTTTTGCATTTCCATACAAATCGTAAGATTTCTTGCTCTAGTTCTGTGAAAAATGCCATTGGTAATTTGATCGGGATTGCATTAAATCTGTAAATTGCTTTGGGTAGTACAGTCATTTTCACTATGTTGATTCTTCCAATCCAAGAACATGGTGTGTCCCTCCATCTGTTTGTCACCTTTAATTTCTTTCATCAGTGTCTTAAAGTTTTCTGCATACAGATCTTTTGCCTCCTTAGGCAGGTTTATTCCTAGGTATTTTATTCTTTTTGTTGCAATGGTGAATGGGAGAGTTTCCTTAATTTCTCTTTCTGCTCTTTCATTGTTAGTATATAGGAATGCAAGAGATTTCTGTGCATTAATTTTGTATCCTGCTATTTTACTAAAGTCATCAATTAGTGCTAGCAGTTAATCCAGCGAGGAGGGGGCAGAGAGCCTTTCTGCATACTCTCCAAGCTCACTTAAAAATCTTAAGAAAATTCTTCAGAGGCTCCATTTCTGTTAGAAGAGCATTTGAGACAACTCAGCATCTATTTTTTTGGAATCTGACTCTGCGCTCCAGTGCCTCCTGTCCCTGATTACAGTGGCTTCCAATCCACAACTCATCCGAATCCCTCACTTCCCAGGACATAGTATTTGTTTAACCCAACACTCGGACATTAGTCTGGGGCTTGGACAGTCTTCTATAAACCCCTCTATCGCCAGGACAAGCAACCCCAGAAGTTTGGACTACCATGAGGAAACAAAGAAACACCATGCAGGCAAAGGAGCAGGAAAAAAACCCACAAGACCAAATAAATGAAAAGGAAATAGGAAAAATGCCTGAAAAAGAATTCAGAGTAATGATAGTAAAAATGATACAAAATCTCAATAATAACAAAATAGAGAAAGTACAAGAAACAGTTCATAAGAACTCAGAAAAACAAACAGCAATGGATAACAAAATAACTGAAATTAAAAACACTCTAGATGCTATAACCAGCAGAATGACTGAGGCAGAAGAACGAATAAGTGAGTTGGAAGATAGAATGGGGGAAATAACTGCCACAGAGCAGGAAAAAGAAAAAAGAATAAAAAGAATACAAGACAGTCTCAGAGACCTCAGTGATAACATTAAGTGTACCAACATTTGAATTATAGGCATCCCAGAAGAAGAAGAAAACAAGAAAGGGTCTGAGAAAATATTTGAAGAGGTTATAGTGGAAAACTTCCCCAACATGGGAAAGGAAATAATGAACCAAGTCCAAGAAGCACAGAGAGTCCCATACAGAATAAACCCAAGGAGAAATACACCGAGGCACATATTAATCAAACTAATGTCAATTAAACACAAAGAAAAAATATTAAAAGCAGCAAGAGAAAAGCAACAAATAATATATAAGGGAAAACCCATCAGGATAACAGCTGACCTTTCTACAGAAACTCTGCAGGCCAGAAGGGAATGGCAGGATATACTGCAAGTCCTGAAAGAGAGAAACCTACAGCCAAGAATACTCTACCCGGCAAGAATCTCATTCAGATTTGAGGGAGAAATCAAAAGCTTTCCAGACAAGCAAAAGTTAAGAGAATTCAGCACCACCAAACCAGCCTTACAGAAAGTGAGGCGGCTTGATCAATGATCCTGGGAAAAGCTGTCTACTTCATGATGCTGGCTGCTTCTGGGGTCTGGGAATTTGCCTTGGAAATCTTTAAAGTCACCTGGGGGATCTGTCTCCCAATTGTCTTGAGAGGGATGTTCTGGGCCTATTTTGGCATGACTTGCATGGATCTAAGAGGATTTTCCTTTTGATGGCAGGGTGAGTGATTGGCAGCATCTCATAAGGTCCTTCCCAGGGAGGTGACCGCACATGTTTTCTTCTAACGATCTCGATATACACTTGGTCTCCTGACTGAAAGGATGGCAAGGCTTGTCAGTTGGTGGAGGCCAGGCTCCTTTTACCTACTGGCTATATGCTTCAAGTACATTCATTCTTTTTTTTTTTTTTTAAGAACTTTTATTGAGATACAGTTAACATACAATAAACTGCATATATTTAGAGTGTACAATTTGGTATCCCAATCTCCCAATTCATCCCCCCCTCAACCCTCCCCGCTTTCCCCACTTGGTGTCCATGCATTTGTTCTCTACATCTGTGTCTCTATTTCTGCCTTGCAAACAGGTTGATTTGAAGAACATTTATTCTTGTATCTAGCTAGTCATAGCATCAAATTATTCACTTAAATTCCCATAAACTTCACTTAATCCAGGAATGGAAGGTTTAGAGATGCCAACAAACATTGGGTATCCAGAGACCATTTCAAAAGGGGTCAGTCCATGTCTCCTGTCTGGAGTATTCTGGATCTTTTTAAGGGCTAAGGGCAAAGCTTCTGGCCATTTAAGTCCAGTTTCTTGACAGATCTTTCCTAAAGTTTTTTTTATGTCTAGATTTTTATGTTTCACTTTTCCTGATGATTGAGGATAATGTGGGGTATGAAAATTTTAATGAGAACCCCAGAGTTTTTGCAAGCAGGTGGTTTCTGTTGTAAAATGAGTTCCTTGATCCAATTCAATCCAAAAATGAATGCCAAAGTGGGTAATAACCTCAGTTATTTATGTCTTTACAACTGTTGTGGTTTCAGCATATCTAGTCCAATAGGATTCAGTCCATCCACGAAATGTGCAGACAGCAACCAAACAGTGAAAATAGCCTGAAGCTAGGGGGAAATGTATAGAATTCATTTGGAGTGTCACAAAGGGGAATGTGGGCTTTCCTGGGGTATATTGATTTCTCCTAGATATTTGGGGAGACTTACAAGTAGTGCACTGGGAAATAATTTGGTCAGGAGTTTTATGGATGCCAGGAAAACCAATTGTCTTGTAGTTCCTTAATTCTCCCCCATCTGCACATATATCCCACTTGATGGGATACAAGCCAAAAGGTTAGAGGAAAGGGTGCTATAGGAAGTCCATGTGGCCTGATGTATCTATCTGGTAATCGTTTGGCACTGTTTTGCATCCGTTTGTGTTTTTCAGATTGTGGGGCATTTGCTGAACAGTTGATAATATCAGTCAAGAATAAAGGCAAGTTTAAAAATAGGGTAAAGAAGAAATAAGGGTGTCCAATTTGAGCTGGATGTTTAGCAATTCTGTCAGCCTGATCATTTCCTAAAGATATAGCATTTCCTTGGTATGGGCTGAACAATGACCAATAGCAGTTTTAGAAGGGAGGTGAATATCTTGTAATAAGTCAGCAGTTGCATGGCCGTTAGAAATAAGCGTACCTGCAGAAGTTATGAGTCTATGGGATTTCCAGATTGTGCCCACAGCAAGGCAGACTCCAAAAGCATATCTGGAATCTGTAATAAATAGTGTCAGTTTTCCCTTCTGCTAAGGTGCAAGCTCTAGTGAGAGCTATGATTTCAGCAGCTTGGGCTGATTTTACCGTGGCCAAAGAATGTGCCTCGGGAGTCTCATGAGGGGTAACAGCAGCATAACCAGTTTTTATACTTCCCGAGAAATTTCATTGACAGCAGCCATCACAAAGTAGAATTAAGTCTGGGTTGTCTAAAGGGGTGTCTGAGAGAGCCTCTCATGGCTTTGAGACCATTTCTACAGCTGCAAAGGCAATCACGTGTGATACAGCAGGGCTCTCCACCATCAGGGAGGGATAGTAAAGTAGCTGGATTCAAAGTGTTACAATGATGTAACATGATGAAAAAGCCAGCCCATTAAGGGCCCTGTCATAGTGTAGAGAGATGCTGTGTCCTATGAACTTGTAGAATAGCTGACACCACCTGGGGAACATAGAGATGAATGGGGGAACTGAACATATGTGTATTGACTTTGTCAATCAGGGTGGCAGCTGCAGCTTCTGCACATAAGCGTAGGGCACACGTAATGCCACAGGATCTAATTGGCATGAGAAACATGCTATAGCATGTATCTGAGAGGCAAAAGATTTTCCTAGAATGCCTGTAGCAGTCCCATTATGTTCATGGCAGTATAGATGAACAGGTTTGTCAAAATTAGGTAAGCCAAGAATTCAGAGCATGGACAAAGCTAATATTAAAGCTTCAAGGGAGATAAATGCCTCTGAAGGGCTAGGAAATAGGTTCTAGGCTGTTATCTGGGAGAGGAGCACACAGAGGTTTAGAAAAGGCTGCAAAATTCAGACTCCACTGGGCGCAATAGCCAGCCACCTCTAAAAATTTACATAACTGTCTTTTCGTTTGGGGGAGGGGAGTGGACAAAATCAACTCAACCCCATCACATTCACCGTTGCGAATGAATTCTAGGTCAGGCAATGATGTTAACCAGATATTCTAACCACGGCGTGCTGATGTGACTGCAAAAAAAAAAAGTTTTTAAAGAGTATTTTGCAAGACATTTATTGAAGTAAGATGTTTTTATTTAACCACCAGAACCTCAGTAAAAATTGGGACTGTTATTTCTGGAGATTCCAGAATATCCTTTGGAAACATCCCCTAACTCAAAAGAAAATCTGATGTAGCCTCGTAAAAATCCATGTTGAAATAGGTGCCGAGTCACTGACAACCACCGAAAAGACAGGGTTAAGAGCATGAAACGAGCTGCAAACCATATATGGAGAAACCCTTTTCTTCAAACTTGTGATGAACTCATGTTCTGCTTTCCGTTTTCTCAAAGCTGAAGTCGACTGTGCTTTGTAAAACTGGCTCACATAACCTCGGAAGCTGCAGTGCCGCTGGATTCCAGCCTCCAGGGCTCGACACCAGACAGTCTGAGCATGCGAGTCACACTTGCTGTCACAGCCTGCATGCTCTCTGTGGTCTCCAGTGTTTCCTATTCAGCAGATACTTTGCCAGATATTGAAAATGAAGGCTTCATCAAAGAGTGTGTTCGAATGCATAACAAGTTTCGATCAGGAGTGACGCCAACAGCCAGTGATATGCTGTACATGGTAAGAAAAACATCAGTGCTTGTGGCAGAAGTCAGTCAAAAATAACTAATGTGGATTGACTTTGGTAGTGAATCCTTGGTAATCCTAAACAATGCTCTTACTGCGATGAAGGTGTGCCTTCAATTCAGCACCTGTGATTAAAACGAACCCAGTTTCGCTCTGCCTACACAATGCTTGTTATAAGCAAGCTCAGCCAGTATGTTTTACTTCTCTTTTCAGACACTTCCTTTCCTCAAGTCTCGGGTGCAATTTATGTGTCTTTGTCTGTTAATTTTTGTGAGGTTTTTTGGTTTCGTTTTGTCTCTAAGTTGACTTTTTTTTTGTTGCCAGCAGAGTATTGACTTTCTCAGGAAGGCAGCAGGGCATCTGGGGGAAAGGCTAGGATTTTGATTCAGTCAGGCTCGGGTTTGAATGCTAGGTCTGTGGCTTTGGCCTGGTTTTTAACCTTTCTGAGCTCCTTACAATAGGGGCTACTGTAGGTATGAAATTATGGAAAATATGTGAAACCAGCATGTTATTTTGCAACATAATAGGCCTTCAGTGAAATGTTGTTCTGTGTCACTCACTTTCATTCTAAATTCCTCAAAACTAGATTACCTTGTCTCCCACTAACCCTAGCCAAAATTTGAAGACCATAATATGGTCCTCCACACATGGAGGACCTATGTGTTTCTGGTCCTTCTTCTTTCTGGACCTTGCACCTCACCTCCCATGCAAGTCCCATTTGGCTTGCTCCAGTTATAGTGTTAGGTAACAAGTTCCATTCTTGACCCTTCTACTGTTTCATATTTATTTCTGCAGACTTGGGACCCAGTACTAGCCCGAATTGCAAAAGCATGGGCAAGAAATTGTCAGTTTGCACACAACGTGCGGCTGAAGCCACCCCACAAGCTACACCCAAATTTCACTTCACTGGGAGAAAACCTGTGGACTGGGTCTCTATCCATCTTTTCTGTGTCTTCAGCCATCACAGACTGGTACGAAGAAGTTCAATACTATAACTTTAAGACTCGGAAATGTGACAAGGTCTGTGGCCATTACACTCAGGTAAGTATCTGCCCTATATTCTCTTGAAGCCATCATTTCAAGGGTGAGGAGAAAACTGAAATCTGGCATTAAGAAAAACATAGAGTAAGCTAGTGTCCCTGTAAATATGAGAGAGTAGGGGTTCCAGGCTTATTTTAAAAATAAATAAATGGAACAGACTTGAGTACCAGGGGAGATAGTGCTTAGAGTATAGTGACATGGACATAGGCAAAATGTGAGGCCCACCAATCTGAACAGCCTTTGAATAATTTTGGTAACACCTATCTTCCCATGGTACTTTGTTCCATTTGTGAGCAACCAAAGGAGTGAATGGATTTATTTCCAGGTACGAGTTCTCTAGGAAGTTTGAGGCAGTTGTTCCAGGGCTATAATATTGGGTGAAATAAGCCTCTCAGACAGAAGCATCAATGAGAATCAATGCTTCCATATCCTCTTAGTCTTTCAAACATGCGCTAAGAATCTATGATGTGCCACAGAAAGAGGGAAAAAAATCCTCCACCGTCCCAGCCCCAGTGGAGAGGTCAACATGTAAACTTGTCCAACAATCCTGTAGCTATCCTGCCCCCAAATCTACAGTACTAGTCTCAATAGCCACATTCAGAGCCTCTTAATGAGATTTTTTTTTTTTAATTCAGTCTGGTTTTGGCTTCCTAACCCTAACTCACGTTTGCAACATGATGGAAACAAATCCCTAGGAAGCATCTTCTGTAGGTTTCTTAATATGTTGCCTCCCTATACTGGCCACATTTCGTTTATTTTTATTTCCTGGCAGTCTTTATCAAACCAATAACTAAAGGGAGTGAACCTATGTTTAACTGGTTTTACTGTAGAAAAAAATTGTTTGAGGGCAAAAGCATTTCTAACAAGACAGTTAACTTGGAATAGTAAAAACTTGGTGTTTTTACAGAGCAAAATGGTAGAAAAACTCAATATGGTTCAGCCTTATAAAGATTCTGACCTCACTGGTGGTGTTACAGGTGAAGCACATTTGGCACAGTGATAAGAAATTGTTATGATGGACAAAGGGCTGATTTCAGTGAAATTTTCATCTTAAGGTTATTATAATCAAGGAAGAGCTATCAAATCATCAGTAGCCTTGGTCCCTTTCTTGGAAATATAAAGCTTCCCCTAGACTTGCCCAACAAACCATCAATTTTGGTTTATGTTAACAAATTTAACCAGAAAATAAATTTCATTGGGTTCCCACAAATCCTAAAGGGCAAGAAAGCTAAATCCAGGTTGCCTACAAGTAGTATCTGGTGCCATTAAGTGCTGTGGTGTCAATCTCCAAGAATTATTCAGTTTGAAGGTGCTGACTCTCACTCAGTCAGTGTTTAAGCCTCTCTCCTATTCCAAGCACTTTGTAAAGTACGGGTCATATGTTTTAGTCCAGACTCCTTTAAAAATAAAAAAAAGAGAGAGGGAGAGACAGCGCCTGAGATAATAGCTTATATGCTAAGATTTTATCCGGGAGTACAATCGCAGAGAAGTGGGAGGGAGGAGAAAAGGGTTGTGGGGCAGGAAATGAGGGACACATCTGGGAATGGCCTTTGACCCCTAGGAGTTGACCTTCTTTTGGAAGAGACATGAGTGTAAGTGGGTGTATTACAGCGTGTGGCTAGTGCAGCTGGGAGAAACTACAAGGAGCTATGTGATCAATGGGGACAGAGCAACTTACCTGGCCAAAGGGAGGTATGGAGACATAGGAATTGTTCATACAGCAGGAGACATATGAGTTGGTTCTTAAACTGAGTGAGAGTTTGTCAAATGAAAAGGAATGTAAAAAGAACTCCAGGCAAAATTAACAAGGTGTAGAAGGTGTACAATGTATATATACAAATGAACTCGGCATTTCAGAAGAATGGCAAGCAGCTTAGCTCACCAAATACATAGTGATCCAAAGACTGTTAAATTGACAACAGACTCCTAAACCCTGTAAGTTAAAAGACACTTCATGTCCATCATTCTAGGAAGTCAAAACCAGAGGAAACTTCATTATACGTCATAGAGGCCTGAGATTTCAGAGACGGCCCTCCCCAAATTAACTGAGTTTACTTGTAAATTTTCCTCTTGCATCTAGGGGAAAAAAAGGAGGGCTGATATTTGGGACATAAGAAAACATTTCCTAAAATCCAGTTCCTTGTAGACAGCTAGCAGAGCCCAAGCTGAGTGATCCCAACCTCTTCTCTTTAAGAGACCACTACAGTCTACCCCCACCTCAGATGAAGAGGATGTCCAGGGACCCCCTGGGTCTGGGAAGATGCAGCACCAGCAACTACTTTTTAAGTGAACGTGGTACTTAGCTCTCAATGTTTAAGATTTCATTCAATTCTCACCACATACCTCTAAGAGATGCTATGATTCATAGGTGAATAAACAGGCTCAAAGGGGTCAAGAAGTTGTTATCCCAGTGTCATTTAGCTAGTAAGAGGAAGAGTTAGGATTCAGATATGATATGTTGCAAGGATTAAATAATGTGTGTAAATTACCTAGTAAAGTACTAGTATTTAGTAGTCATTGAACAAACTTTAGATTTCTTCCAAGAGCTGTTTTTCCACCAATTATATTGGAAGAAGGCTCTGACAGCTTGGTTGAAGACTTTGTGTTTTCATCCTTGCAAGAAATCTTGCTGTGAGGTTTAAGATTACTCAGTTGCCATTTTAAATTCATGCTGGAAATTACCTCAAGTGGGTATTTGTAACTTCCCACTTACCCTCATCTTCTGTTTATAAAAAAGCAAGCGATTTTCAGATTTTGGCCCGTGAGCAGTGGTTGTACAGAGTAAAAACAATAGATTCTGATCCATTATTACTTCATGAAAGTGTGATATTTCTTGACATTGACACAACACTTTAGTTCTGTCTTCACTAGAGATAGATTTGAATTGTGGGAGAATTTTGGTATATTAACATGGGAGATTATTCACATTAGATATTTTGTTGCCGACAGTTCAGCTTTGTCAAGTTTGGCAATAGTTTGACTTAGATAGCTGGGCAGGCAGCAGCTCAGGTTTGATAATGCTGAGAATAAATGGCCACTAAATGGCACTATAGATATCATTTCTGTTTTTATCCCTACCCCTTAATTTTTATTTTTACACCTTCCCAGAACCAATGGAAGTGTGCGATGTTTCACTGTTTGTCGAGCTGATTTTGTGCAAGTTGCATATTACTGATGATGAGTCAGATGGACTTATCCTGGGAATTGAAAGGGGAAGATGGTAAAAGGGGGTTGTTAGCTAGAAGGGGAACACATGTCTGCCCCTACTGGGTTGGGTTTCCCAGATGGAATGTTTTTGTTAGATATAGGTTCCTGATTTTGCTAAAAATGAAAGCACTGTGGAAGCATCTTGCTTAGGGCATGGACTGTCCTCACAGTACTTCTTGGTGGAGTAAAATTAGGTTCCACCCCTCATCTATAAAAATTGGAGCAATACCTATTGATTTGTTATGCTGTTAAACACTATTCCATGTAACGTGCTGAACGCTGCTCTGGCACTAGGTAAATTCTCAATATGTAGCTCTTATTTTTTTTTTTTAATTTTTGTTTACCATATTAAAAGAAATGAAAAGAAAACATGTAACAGGAAACTGCCTGATAAAGCTTCAAAAGCTTAAAGCAAAAGAAGATTAGTCATTAGAGAATAACACATGAATATTTGCTGAGGGCTTCCTATGTTCCAGATGCTGTTCTAAGCACTTTATTAGCCCATTTAAAATGTCAAAATAAGCCTATGGAGTAGGTGTTGTCCTAGCTCATTTAGACAAAGAAGCTGAGGCCACGGTCACACAGTGGGTGGCTGAGCTGAACTGTCTACAAAGACAACTTGGTCTTTGTAGCCCCAGAGGCCACAAAGTTGAACCCAAACCCTGAATGCCCATGAAGTTATTAAAAAGCCCAACTTGAATGGATAAATAAACCATGATACATCCGTGCAATAGATATCACTCACCAATAAAAAGTGACTATTTGGGAGTTCAACAACATGCTTATGAATCTCAAATGCTTATGCTTAGTGAAAGAAGCCAGACTGAAAAAAGCTACACTTAAACTAATTCCATTATGTTATATAACATTCTAGAAAAAGCAAAACTACAAGCACAAAAAACAGATCAGTGATTGCCTGGGGATGGGGATGGGGGTGGGAGCTGACCACAAAGGGGCACAAGGGAGCTTTGGGAGGAATGTTCTGGATCTTGAATATGGTGGCAGCTGTACAACTATATGCTTTTGTCAAAATCCACAGAACTATACAATAAAAAGGATGGCCTTTATGCTAATTACAACCTGACTTAAAAAAGAGACACCAACTAAAACACAAAATGAAGAGTAACTAACATTTGCACAGTCTTGGGAAAAGATCAGAAATGTAAAAGAAAGTAGAATAAAAGAAATAGCATAAAACATTAAAGGTGAGTGGGGGAGGGATCCAAAGATTAAGAATACTCGAGATACAACCATGCCAAAAGAAAGTGCTCAGAGACTAAAGGATAAAAATATAAAATGATTGACTCAGGTGATATTACACACAACATCACCAGTTAGCATGCATAAGAATCACTTGAGGAACTTGTTAAAACGGATTTCTTTTTTTTTTGGCTGAGTAATATTCCAATATGTGTGTGTATATATCTGTACCACGTTTTCCTTAAGAAAATCCTGTCACTTGTGACAACATGGATAGATCTAGAGGATATTATGCTAAGTGAAATAAGTTAGACAGACAAATACCATATGATCTTACTCATGTGTGGAATCTAAAAAAATAAAGTGAACTCTTAGAAACAGAAAACAGATTGGTGGTTGCCAGAGGTGGCAGGTGGGTGAAATGGGTGAACGTGGTCAAAAGGTACAAACTTCCTGTTATAAGATAAATAAGTCCTGGGGATGTAATGAACAGCCTGGTGACTATAGTTAACAATACTGTATTGTGTATTTGAAATTGGCTAAGAGTATATCTTAAAAGTTCTCATCACAAGACAAAAATTGTAACCCTGTGTTGTGATAGGTATTAACTAGATAGGTATTAACATTGTGATTATTTTGCAATATATACAAATACTGAATCATTATGTTGTATACCTAAAACTAATATAATTTTATGTCAGTTATATCTCAATTTAAAAAAATACAAGGATAATTTTACTGACTCTCATACAGTAGGACTGAGATGGGCCCAGAAATCTGCATTTTAAGCAAAGCACCCCAGGGGAGGTCACTTTGAGATGTAATGAATAGAAATGAAATTTTTAAAATAAATACAAAAATGATTGGGAAATTAAAGTACAAGGATCAAAACTGAGAATGAATGGCCATAAAACTAGGTGCTCTCAGTGAGATAGAGGCCTCATTCACTTGATTATCCAGAATTTACTGCAGGGATTCTAGGGTATGAGAGGTGAAAGGAAACACCCACTTCCACCAGGGAGCAGGGGAGGGGCCCTCCTCTACCAAAGGAGAGCACTGCTCCTCTGCGGGAGACTAGTACCTGTCTCCTGTCTCCCCTGCGTGTCCCCAGTTGTCACACAAGGAGGAGGACAGAATGCAAAGTGCCCCAGCCCCTGACACTACCCACCACCTCCTTAGCCCCTCCCCCACCTCCTACTCCATCCTGAAGCCTTGGAGAAGCTCAGTCTCCATCCTAATCCTATTCCCTCCCTCTATGCTCTCTCCCCAGAGAGCTGTTCTCAACTGATTTTTTCTTTCTTTTTTTTTTTTTGGAGAAAATTTGACCTTTTGCTACCGACACACCGGCCTTGTCTCAGTTCTGCGAGTAAGTCTTTCCCACCTCGGGGTTGGCTCACACACGTGTGCCCTCTGCTGGGAGACTTCTTCTGACTCCCAGGCCAGCTCACTTCAGGGTCCCTGCTGTAAACTCCCTGAGCACCCTCGGCTTCCTCTCCACAGGGCTCAATACCCTTGCACAATGATTTCCTGACTGCTTCTCTCTACATTTTGTGAAGGCGCGCACTGGCTCTGGCACATTCACCTTTCCATCCCCTGCATTTGGCACAACTAGTCACAAAACTTAAAAATATATGAGTAAAAATAATTTAAAATTCAATTTGGTGTCAGTGTAAAAAGGAGTACATTTAATTGCTGGCTTATCTCCAGATACTAAATTTTTAAAATACCTTAAATACTTCTTTCTTCAGTCTTCTATTACAGCAAATAGCCTCAAATAAGATGAGCTGTATAATTTGGGAGGCCTAATGCAAAATGAAAATGTGGATCTCCTTGTTCAAAAATCAGCAGAAAAGTGCCACTGAAAGTGCTAAAATGTGTGATAGCACTGAAACCAAGTATGGGGCCCTTCTGATCATGGGGTCCAGTGGAACAACACAGTCCCTCTCCCTGAAGCTGTCCCTGTTCTTGGTTTCCCTCCTATGCCACTGGCCACTCCTTTTCCATCTGCTTTGCTGGTTGTTTTTCTTTTTTTCTTCATCCGACACTCTCATTTACCTGTTCATCTATTATCCGTGCCTGTGTGATCTAATCCAGTCCCACAGCTTCTAGTTTTGTGTCTCGAGCCTTGCTCTGCCCCCTGACCTGCAGACGGTCTTCTCATGGGCATCTCGGGAGTAACAGGAGCTGAACAGCCACCCACCTCCTCCTTCCCTAATCTTGCTCATCTTAGCAACTGTTCGGACCCAAATATTAACCTGATTTTTCTCTTTTACTCTTACCCCTACCCTCAAAGCAAAAGAAAATCCTTTCAGCTTTACCTGGAAGCTGAACCATGAACCTGAATTCTAGGGAACCCCACTACCATTATCCAAGTGAGTCATGATCTGCTCTTCCCAGTACCAGTGAAGCAGCCTCCCAAATTCTCTCCCTCTTTTTACCCTTGTTCTCCTCAGTCCATTTAGTTCTTAACGACCAGTAACCTTCCTAAGACCTGAAAAAGGGCCTATCGCTCCCTCCCCTGCAAGACTCCCCCTGAGCTGCTCCTCTGTCTCTGACCTCATTGCCTGCGGTTCTTCCCCACTCCTGGATCCCAGCTCTGCTTCCCTGCTTTATGCCACGTTTGCACAAAAGCCAACTCCATCCCAGGACTTTTGCCCTGAGCACTCCCTCTGCATGGAATGGTCTTCCTCCATCATTTAGTTCTCCTGCATGTTTATCTGAGTGCTGCCTCTTCATCATTCAGGCCTCAGCTCAAACGCCTCCTCCACACTCCAGAGACGGCTTCCCTGCACACCCAAGTGAAAGCAGCCCCCTTCCTCCCCAGCAGTCACTCTCTATTCTGTTAGCCTGTTTTATTTCTTCATTGTACTAGCTGTCAAAAATTATCTTAGTTATTGTTTATGTGTTTCGCACACGTCTTGTTTCCAGCTGAATTCTGACCACCTAAAACTTCCCTGGTGGTAACTGCTTTGCCTAACTAGAGTTAATATACCTCACCATGTTTATGAAGGCCTGATCATACTTAAGTGTTCATTTTAGTATCTCTTTCTTCTTAACATCCCTATTTTTTTTTTCAGGTCGTTTGGGCAGATAGTTACAAAGTTGGCTGTGCAGTACAGTTTTGTCCTCGAGTTTCTGGCTTTGAAAGTCTTGGCAGTGGAGCGCATTTTATATGCAACTATGCACCAGCGTAAGTGCCCAAATTAACCTCTTTCAGGAAAAAAACGGAAAGAAAAAAAACCCTAAATATTTTAGAAGTATTTCTCTTCATTACAGAAAATAAATCTAGACAGTAAAGAAAGTGTAAAAGAGAAAATTAATGTTACCCTTAATTCATCTGCCTAGTTTTCTTTGTGTGGTTGTGTCTGTGTGTACACTTTTATAAACACTACATAAATACACACAAACACAATTTTTAAGACTAGCAAGAGTAAAATGTTTTCAGGGACATAGATTAATTGGATATGGTAATAACACCACAAGATGGGAAGATTAACGTTCCATTATATTTATTAACATCTTAAAAACTTTTCAAAACAAAACAAAAACCCACTCTGAATTGAATTCCTCAATCTATATGACTTATTTCATTTACTTTTGACAGTTTTGTTTTTTAAACAGACATAATTTTTCTCCCTTTGGAAAATATGTGTGCATATGCATCATATACATACTTAGAAAACTGAGATCATAATGGAAATACATGTTTTCTGTTTTTTACTTAAAATTACATATGAGCATTTTCTGTGGTATTAAGATTTCAAGCACGATTACAATAATTAAAAACAATGAGATAAGGTTTGTATAAAGCTTACTATGTGCTAAACACTGGTCTAAGTGCTTCACGTATATTAAAGTTATTTAATCTTCATAAAAAGTCTGTGGTATAGGTTCTACTATTACCCCTGTGTTGCAGATAAGACAGCTGAGGCCCTGACAGGGTGACTGGCCTGCCCAGGGTCCCACAGTTAGTGAATGTCAGTAGCTGGACTGTGACCTGGGAGGTCTGGCTCCAGAGTCTGTTCTTGATGATAACACAACAGTCCACCCTGCTGAAGAATTTAGATTGTTTCCTGTGTTTTTATTTATTTATTTTCATTGAAGTACAGTTGATTTACATTGTTGTATTTCAGGTGTACAGCAGTCATTCAGTTTTAAATATATATATATATTTTTCTCTTTCAGATTCTTTTCCCTTATAGGTTGTTACAAAATATTGAGTAGAGTTCCCAGTTGGTCCTTGCTGGTTATCTATCTTATATGTAGTAGTGTACGTCTGTTAATTCCAAGCTCCTAATTTATCCCTCCCCCAACCCCTTCCCCTTTGGTAGCTGTAAATTTGTTTACTATCTGTGGGTCTATTTCTGTTTTGTGTAAATAAATTCATTTGTACCTTTTTTTTTAGATTCCACATATAAGTGATATCCTATGATATTTGTCTTTGACTTACTTTGCTTAGTCTGATAATCTCTAGGTCCATCCTTGTTGCTACAAATGACATTATTTCATTCTTTTTTACGACTGAGTAATATTCCATTGTATTATACACATCTTCTTTATCCATTGATCTGTTGATGGACATTTAGGTTGTTTTCATGTCTTGACTATTGTAAATAGTACTGCTATGAACACTGGGGTGCATGTATCTTTTTGAATTAGGATTTTCTTGTGTTATATGCCCTGGAGTGATACTGCAGGATTGTATGGCAACTGTTTTTAGTTTTTTAAGGAATCTCCATACTGTTCTCCATAGCAGCTGTACCAACTTACATTCTCGTCAACAGTGTAGGAAGGTTCCTTTTTCTCCACATCCTCTCCAGCATTTATTATTTTTAATTTATTTATTTATTTGGCTGCGTTGGGTCTTCTTTGCTGTGTGCGGGCTTTCTCTAGTTGCGGCAAGAGGAAGCTACTCTTCATTGAAGTGTGCAGGCTTCTCATTGCAGTGGCTTCTCTTCTTGGGAGCACAGGTTCTAGGTGCACAGGCTTCAGTAGTTGTGGCATGCAGGCTAAGTTGTTGTGGCTCGGGGGCTTAGTTACTCCACGGCATGTGGGATCTTCCTGGACCAGGGATCAAACCCCTGTCCCCTGCATCGGCAGGTGGATTCTTAACCACTGCGCCACCAGGGAAGTCCCAAAGAGTGTTCTGCCTGTGTTTTTCTTTAGCAGTTTTATAGTATCCAGTCTTATGTTTAGGTCTTCCCTGTATTTTCTTTTCATAAATGATGCACAATCTTGTATGTGTTTGTATATACATATATATGTATATGTATGTATGTGTGTATGTGTATATATAGAAATATCTCTCTCTTTGGTCACATCTCTTTCCCTTAAATTCCTAGAAATGGTACTATTAGGTAAAAGATGTGATCATTTTTAAGTTTTCTAAAATTACATGTTGTCAAATATCCTCCACTATTATATCAATTTATACTTCCTCGTCAGTACTGGATATTATAATTATTCAGTATTTTCTCATTTGACAGAAAATGGTATCACATGTTTTGTGTCTTTGCTTACTAATGATTATCATTTTTCACCTAATTGCCTACTTACATTCCTTCTTTTGTGAATCATATGGTTTGCCCACATTCCTACTAGAATGATTTTCTTATTGATTTGTGCTAGTTTATATTTTAAAGCTTTTAACCCTTTGTCATAATATAACAATTTTTCTTTAATTTTTGCCCTTGAATTTTGTTTGGATTTTACCAACCTTCAGGACTCGGAAGACTTGTTATAAGAAACCTCTCCCTCTCTCCCTGAAATAATATTCAGCAGAGGTGCTTGATAGTCTGAGCGTGGGTGTGAGTGAGGGGACTAAAATCAGGTGTTGTTCAGAAAATAACAGCTTTGACTTAAAGTCCCCAAAGTCAGAAAATGAGGGAAACCCAGGTAAAATTAGCCAAAGCCATGAGTCAGTCAGTAGTAAGTTTTCACGACATTTATACAGCTTAGAAGTTAAGATGCAGGCTCTTGAGACCTTACTTCACTTACTGTGTGGCCTTGAACAAGTCACAGATTTCTCTCTGAAGCTGTTTCTCAAGTAAAAGATCACGATAATAATAGCACATACCACTTAAGAGTAGATATGAAAATTACTTAAGAAACCTATGTCATTGCAAGGCCTAGCTATGGCGATTGTTTGAAAAATATTAATAATTATTATTATTATATTAAGGTGCAAAAGTGAATTCGCTTGGTTTAAACTCACTTTACTTGATTTCACAGTAATAAACAATACTAAGTTGTAAAACTTATAACCAAATTTATAATGCTTCTATTAATATAAAGACTAATGATCATATATTCATAGAATAAATGCATTCATACAATTAATAAACATTTGTTTACTGAACTTCAAAGGAGAACAAGCCAGACACAGTCCCTGCCCCTATGGAATTTATGTGACATTCAGATAGTAAAGGTATATATAAAATAACTGCATAATGATAGGAGCAATTATAGAAACATAAATAATGCTGTAGTTGACATTATGAATAGGCAGGGCCCTTATTTGAGATAAAATGATCAGGGAAGGGCTTTCTCTGATACATTTAAGCTTAGGCATGAAGAATGAGAAGGAACCAGACATGTGAAGAATTTCAGGAACAGATATCTAGTGGAAAAAACAAAAGGCCAGCTCCTGTGGAAGGGATTACAGAATGAGAAGACCAGGGTGCTTGGACCATGAGTGAAATGAAGCTTTCTTCACATCACAAGAGAAAGCCATCCAAGTATTTTAAGCAAGGGGGTGACAAGACCTGCCTTAAATTTGGAGCTCACTGGGCATGCAGTGTGGAGAAAGGATTGGAGGGTGAGTGGAGGGAAGCACAGAGACCTGTGAGGAGTGTGCTCACTTCCTCCTGGCTTCTGAGCTTGTTTTGCCTTCTACATGCAGAAAGTCATAGGCCCCGGTTCCAGTCCCTCCCCAGTGTTTCTGAGATTTCCTCAGAATGGGCTATGGGATGCTTAATTCTCCTGTCACGGGTAACTCAAGCTCTGGAGTCATGCCCTCAGCTTGTTTCCATTGCCTGGGGTGGTTTTGACTCCTCTCCTCTGGCCGCCTCAGGCCTCCCTGATCTGCATCATCCAAAATACAGACCGACTCTCTTCATTTTCCTGGGCTCCACCTTCACTCAGTGGATGAGTGAAGAGACGATTATACCACAGAAGAGGAAACAAGCAATTCAATAAGCAGATAGAATAGTACCGAGTATACTTGGGCCATCACTGCCTTGGGGACTCTTACTCATATCTAAGTTTTTCCTTTTAAAAAAAAAATTTATTTATTTGGTTGTGCCAGATAGTTGCAGCATGCGGGATCTTTTAGTTGTGGCATATGGGCTCTTAGTTGTGGCGTGTGGGATCTAGTTCCCTGAACAGAGATTGAACCCAGGCCCCCTGCACTGGGAGCATGGAGTCTTAACCACTGAGCCACCAGGGAAGTCCCTAAGCTTCTCTTTAAAGATCTGTCTTTTCTTTTCACCAGAGTTCCAAGGCCCCAACTGTCAGGCAACCAGGGGCAACACTAAACCTTCCTACTTCTTTATTGGGCTAATACTTTATTGGATCCCTTTGTCTTTTTGTTTTTTTATTTTAGTATAGTTGATTTACAATGTTGTATTAGTTTCTAGTGTACAGCAAAGTAATTCAGTTATACATATATATATAATAGTTTGCATTTGCTAGATCCCAAACTCTCAATCCATCCCTCTCCCACCCCACCTCCCACAACCAAAAGTCTGTTTCCTATGTTTGTGAGTCTGTTTCTGTTCTATAGATAAGTTCATATGCATCATATTTTACATTCCACATACAAGTGATAGCATATGGTTATGGTATTTGTCTTTCTGACCTCACTTAGTATGATAATCTTTAGGTCCACCCATGTTGCAAATAGCATCACTTCATTCTTTTTTATGGCTGAGTAGTATTCCACATATATATACACCACATCTTCTTTATCCATTCATCTGTTGATGGACATTTAGGTTGCTTCCATGTCTCAGCTAATATAAACAGTCCAGCTACGAACACTGGGTGCATGTATCTTTTCCAATTATAGTTTTGTCCAGATACACGCCCAGGAGTGGGATTTCTGGATCATACAGCAAATCTTTGTTTTTTTTTTGAGGAACCTCCATACTGTTTTCCATAGTGGCTGCACCAATTTTACATTCCCACCAACAGCACAGGAGGGTTCCTTTCTCTCCACACCCTCTCCATCATTTGTCATTTCTGGACTTTTTAATGATGGCCATTCTGACTGGTGTAGGTGGTACCTCATCATAGTTTTGATTTGCCTTTCTCTAATAATTAGCAAAGTTTAGCATGTTTTTCATGTGCCTGTTGGCTGTCTGCATGTCTTCTTTGGAGAAATACCCATTTAGATCTTCTGCCCATTTTTTGATTGGGTTTTTTTGTTGAGTTGTATGAGCTGTTTGTGTATATTAGAAATTAATCCCTTGTCAGTTGCATCATTTGTAAATATTTTCTCCTAGTCCATAAGTTGTCTTTTCATTTTGTGTATGGTTTCCTTTGCTGTGCAAAACTTGTAAGTATGATTAAGTCCCATTTGTTTATGTTTGCTTTTATTTCTATTGCCCTGGAAGACTGTAGGTCTCTTTGTCTCAATCATTTCCATCTAGTCAAAATCCAGGACTTTCCAGTAGCATGTTTCTCTCGAGATGAATTCTGCCATTTCTCTAGATGTCATGACTGCCTTGTTTTTAGCTTGTTTTTTGAAGTAGAAATTTTTCCCTCTTAGAGTATGGAATGCACAATTGAACAAAGTATGAAGTATCATAAAAGACTGCATTAAAAATAGTCTAGAATTTAACTACTCAATGAGTACTGTGCTTTTTTAACAATGAAAGATATTCCAATGATTAATGCCCATTTTTGATATCTTTTATAATTGCTCCCAGAATTTCTACTATATTCCTTTGACTATTTTCCACAGTGTAGAGTAAGCATGAGGGTAAATTTAATTTCTTAAACAACCTAAATTAATTTGGAGCCAAACGAGATTTGAACATATATTTTTAGTTGGAAATGAGGTGTTAATAAAAAGTAATGTCTCTAAAGGGGGGGATTGTTTACTTTGGAGATAAATGTGTAGTATTAAGAGAGGAGTCCATGAACTTGAATTAGAAAAAAGTTACATTTTTTCCACTAACTTCTATTGAAAGTAACATTTCTTTATGAAGACAACACTCCAGTTGTGTCAGCAATACCTATGACTGTCCTGCACTACCTGTAAATATCAGATATGTTCATATCACAAAATACTTCTTATTCTCACTATTTTGAAATTACTGTAATTATACTCTCTGCTAGCTCTTACCTAATACTTCAGATGTACATGTTAAAAATATTTGTGATATACTAACATGTTAATAACTATTTCAACTTAATTGGTTTCCTTTACAATCCAATGAACTTTATTTTAAACATTTTTAAACTATTTAGAAAGAGTACATAAGCTCCACCAGGGTGCCAAAGGGTACCATGACACAAAAAAGTTAAGAACTACTTTCCAAAAGCAGAGTTCCACAAAAGATCAGTGCAGTAGCAGGTTCACTGAAATATACGTACAGCCTCTCATTACTACTCCAAAGATATTGAGGGGGACATAAAATCTTTGGGCATTTTTTCACTTTCTAACCTGTGATCTTGGTCAATTACTTACACTCTGTGCCTCAGCCTCTAGCTATGGGGATTAAAAAGTAATAATAATTTCCTCATAGGCTTACTGTGAAGATTGATTCATTTGAAGATGCTTAGGACAGTGCCTAGTACATGAAGAGTATTCAGTAATTATTATTATTCATATCACACCTTTCACGTGAAAACAAATTGCAGTTTAGAAACTCCCCCACATCTCTTCTTATTTTCTTTTGAAAAGCCTTTACCCCAGCCAAATAGCTCCTATCCAATAAAAACTACAGAGGTTTGCTGAACTGAGGAGAACAAATGTGGGCTATGGTAGCTTTTTTAAGATGGACAGTTTTTTGGATGGCAGTGATCACACAGGCCAGACAGTAAGTAGAGGGAGCATTGCTCTGAAATCAGACAAATCTAGGTTTCGTTCTGACTCTGACATCTGTACATTGTCATTTTGCCAAGCTATTTAATCTTTTAGAGCTTTAGTTTCCTTATCTGTAAAATAGAAATAAAAATAAATTCCGCCCCGAGTTAAGAATTAAATGAGATGATTAAGACATAGGGTCATAGACATAGGCACCTAGAATGAACTCTGCAAATATTAGCAGGCTTCCATTTCTGCTTCCTTCTCTACTTTTCTCTTACCAACCCTCTGAATCTGTGGACTTCCATCCTAGAATTTAGCCAAGGACGCATAATAAATTGCAATTGGTGGTGGGGGGTGGAAACCTCTCCTAATGGACAGCTTTCTTCTACTTCACAGAGGAAATTACCCAACCTGGCCATATAAAAAAGGATCCACGTGCAGTGCCTGCCCCAGTCATGACAACTGTTTGGACAATCTCTGCGGTGAGTAAAAGGAACAATCTACCAATAATGCGTGTTCAAAACTGTTTTAAGTTCCTACAGAGCTAAGAGTGCAAATATTTGTTTTATCCTAATAGCTGTTTTCAGGGAAAGTGGCATCAGGTAGCAATCAAACCAATGGCTTACTGTCCTAGGGATGAATATATGTTCAAGAGAAATTTAAAGAAGCAAATATCCTTTTAGTTAGCACTAATCACAGCAATAAATGATGCTGGTGTTCGGAAATTGTTAACCTAAGACTTGCTAATTTCAACAAGATCAAAAATTTGTAAAACGAAGTTAACCAAAAGAATTCTGAATTGTGTGATATTACCTGTTCAAAGCACTCAAGACTTATATTTTCATCTGTAGAACTAAAAAGAATAAAGCTGCAACATGGCACTTTTTACTAGTAAGACAGCATTAACGAGGACCAGTGTAGAAGGCCAATGAAGATACCTTTCCAAGGATGTTTTACATAACTTTGAAATATTAATATACAATTGGCCAAGAGTGTACTTACGGTTCCTCTCCCAGACACAACCCTTTCTACCTCATTATGTTTTTTTTTACTTTTTGCCAGTGTGTGAAGGGAAACCTCAAAAACCTCAGTCAAGCTACTGCAGTTGTATAAATCCTCTAGTATTTTTGTGTCCACATCTGTAACCAGCTGAACCCCTCAGGGCCGCAGTGCTGGGAGCAGAGAGAAGGTACAGTGGACTGAGTTGAACTGTATACATTTTTGTTTGGCCAAAGAGTTCCACTGCTGACATGTTTTCAAAGGTCCCTTCCAGATCTAAAATTCTTCCGAATTGCCTGTTCCCTTCCTTCTGATTTGTGAACACCAAATTCTCATATTTACTCCAGCTACAGCAATTTTTCCACCACCTTTCTGAGCCAGTCATTTCTCTCCAGTTCAACGATTCTTTCTTTCATATTAGTTTTGTTTAGAGAACTCAGTAACCCGTACCCATAGTGCAATGAATCCCTTCTCAGAGTATCAATAAAATTACCTGATTTTTTCATGTTGCTCCAACACTACAAAAGTGTATTTTTCCCCCAAGTTAGGCAGTATGACGTAGGAGTTAAAAATGACATTTTAGAAACACATCTGAGTTCAATTTCCAGTTCCACACTGTGATGTTAGGCAAGTGTTTGGACCTGTTTTCTCAATAATGAAACGTAGGTAGTGGCACCTCTTCACAGGTTTGGTGAAACAAATGAAAAAAAAAATTATATCTAGAACAAGTACCTGGCATACAGTATCACTCGATAAATATTATCTATTATTCCCAAATTCATCCTCCCTGTAATCTCAAATCTTGAGTTTACTCTTGGTATTTTGGTGTCTTCTTTATGCCCAAATTTTAGGTGTTATGTTTTTATGCTCATGAACAAGATTGATGATGCTTCTTTATTGGAATCGGTGATGAAAGCTGGGACAGTTATTTTAAATTATGTAAAGAGTAATCTAACTGTTGCCATTGCCTAGCTGTCTTTCCCAGTAGACTCTGAATTCCAGTCAGGAATTATGCTTAATTCAGCTTTGTAACCAAAGTGCCTAGTCTGGCTGGCAAATAAGTGCTAATTTGCATATTTCCTAAGAAAAAAATCACTCTATAAAAATCTACACAATTAGTAACAACACCACCAGCACAATGATAATAAGAAGAAAACTGCTGGAGTTTACCTTTTGATCTTAGAGATAGAGCTTGAAATGGTCTCTAATCTTGTGGGATAAAATTCAGAAAATTAAGGGTGTAGTCCAATAATGAAAAGCCCCTGGACTCTGAAGAAAGACAAAGGAAAACACACTAATTTGCAAGGGGGAAAGGGTTAGCGTATAAAGGCTTTATCAGAGGCCATCTCTGACAAATTAGGGCAAACACGGAAGGAAAAAAAAATCCCTTTGTGGTCTTCTAGATAACTGTTAGTAGGTTCAATAAATACCGCGGAAGCCAAATCAGGATAGTTTTGCAAAATGTGCTGGACACACCAAAGGTACACGGGCTGATTTTAGCTAGTACATTCAAAAGTTGAATGTTTAACATTTTAAAAATATATGTGTAAGAAAAAATACAACTAGCAAACACAGCATTCAAAAGTTGGATGTTTAACATTTTAAGATATACATGTAAGAAAAAATATAACTATCAAGCACATCACACCTTGATTTCATGGATATAACTGCCAAGGAAAGTTAAAGAAGCAGAAGCTTCATGGCAATTCACCACAGACAAAGCCCAGTCACAGGTATATGACCAGGGATGCCCACGAGTAGCCAGAGGGTCAGCTTCCTGATGGATTCCACCTGACCATTTAAAAAGTATAAGGCAGCTATGGTGGACGTGGAATTTTCATCCCAGTACTCTGAATGTCAAAATCTTAACAAGGCTCACTGGAAGGAGAGGAGTAATTATGACTCTGATAACCAAATATCCTATTGATAAATGAATGACAGACTGGAATGGATGAGAGGCCACTGTCTCTTTATTACTGACTGATCATAGACTATATCATTCTTCTCAGGGAAAAACATTTTTTCAGGAAAATATTTTAATAAATTGCTCACACTGACTACTACTAATAATTATTTTTAATTCTAATGTTTTATTTTAATTGCATTTATTTTACCTGGCAGTTATGTAAAATGATTTTCCACTTATAGTAGCAGTATACAAAAAGTTTATATAAAGTTTACATAAACAAGCTGACTGCAACAGTCAATGGTTATAATTAAGAGACTTGGCTTTTAAAAAGAAACAAAAGCCTCACCAGTAACTATTCAATTTTTTTCTTTCTTCTGATTTTACAGTTAACCCACAACGAGACAAAGTGACACGTATGTATATAAACCTTAAGTTGTATAAGATCTGTGTGAGCTATGTTATGAGGAACAACATTTAAGAGGATATTTTATGTCTGTTTCACAGGTTACTACTCTGCTGTGTTTCCGGACTGGCCGATATTTCCACGTAACAGATACATATCGCTTTTTCTCATTGTTACTCCACCTATCCTAATATTGACTGTTATAATTATCATTTTGGTCAAGCACAAATACCCTCATTTACTTCCTTTGAACTAATACAATCCAGGGGAAAAAATTCCTCATTCATACACATGGCTTATGTCCTAAAAAAAATAACAATTGGGTGTATTTCTAATTTGCAGCAAACCCTTACTCAAAAGAAGAAACGGTTCAACTTCCTAACACTATAGGATAAACTCATCTTTACTTTCCACATTTTATGAAGAAGTATTGTTTTCAGGCTGCCACAGCTGTGACTTACAGTGAGTAACCTATCCCCTGTATGCCTCAGCTTCTAAATATGTAAAATAGCAAGCTAGATTTAGGTGAGTCTGAATAACTGCACTGGCCCTCATTAGTAGAAAACATTTCTATATAACCTGTTGCATGCTGCTTCAACTCTAAATATCTGGTTGTCCCTGCTCTCTTGCAATTTGATGTCTTTCTGGTTTAGTACTCAGACTGGAATAGTAATTAAGGGAATTAATTTAAATGGCCTTGTTTTTCTGGATTATGGATTAATCTTGGAACAAAATGTAAAATGAGATTACGAAAAGGAATAAGCCTACATGTTTACTTGGTATCATTAGAGAGAGCACTGAAAAATCAATTTTCCTCAAAACCAAATGCTGGGACATGATTAAAGACCAACAAATGGCCTCGGACATTGGATTTAATTACAGTAGCCACATTCCAAAAATCTTTATATAAGCAACCTTAAGAATAACCCCTAAAACCATGCTTAGGTAAAACCTGCCTGGAATAGATTAAGTGCAATGCATATAAACACATGATACCACTCTCTAGTATAAAATTTTTCAGAAAACATATGGAGAATACAATAATTTATAAAGAATAGTTGTTTATATAAACACTGTTATAAAGAACAAAACAAACTCAGAAAAAACTGATCAGGGTCTTCTCACGGATAAGGCGACTAATGCCCTAGTATCTCAAAATCCTTTACAAAAGGAGATAGCTTAATAAATTCTAGCTCAGGGTTTTTTTTGTTTTTTGTATGTTACTTTTTTTTCTTTTTCTTTTCATCTGCTTCCATTTTAAGCTTAACTTCTTCAGCTGTAAGAGCCCCCAATTTCTTATTCTTCGCTTTCTTAACCTTTTCCTTGATGGCAGCCACATCAATTTTAATTTCAGTAGAAGCTAAATAAATGAAAAACAATACATGTAATTCTTTAAATTTTACCAAAGAATACATACATAAGACAATAATTTCAGAGTACTGTTATAATTGAAAGGTCCTGGTATAAAATATAAAACACCTGCTTAAATGAAAGTTAGATGAAAGACATTTCTTCAAACTAGGAGAAAACAAAGTACTTTAAAAACACATTAGTGAACATATACATGAAGATAGCATTACATTTTAAATATCTGAACCAATTACTAGATTCAACTATATTTTTTCCCCTTAAATTGTCTGAGATTAGATTATTTTTATTTACATTCTTTTCCATATTTTGGAACTTTAGAATATTAAACTTAGTTTTCCAAATATTAGTTCAATTAATGACTAGTAGTATTTCATTTAACAAGATTTTGGTAATAAAGACAATGATATGAATGTACCTGGAGGTCCTCCTAACAGAACCCAACCATGTAATTAACACCAAAAGTTTGAAAACAGAGAAAAGCAGCAAAAAAAAAAAAAAATGCAACCTTTTCTTATTTAAATAAGAACAGCACTCAGGACATAAAAGAACCACAAGATAAAATGTCATCGTACAAACAACCCAGCAACTTGAGAGCAGACTTAAACCCTCCATTACAGTGGAAAAGCTACACTTTAATCACTAATAAACTGAGATTAAACTAGCTATTGAATACCTTCAAAGTACATAACTGACAGACTGTACAAACTAGAAATTATAATGCTTATGACATTTTTAACTTTTATATAACCAATGACCTAAATAGTAGAATACAGTATTTTTAAAGCTGTTACACTGATGTAACATTACTAGTTTGTTAATATATATCAGACTTTGACCAACAGGTCATGTGCAGTCCTGCTGGTGACCTCCCTCCCCTCATTGTGCCACTGATCACTGTGGAGAGTTACCTTACAGAAGAGCACAAGTGCTACTAGTGGAAAAGAAAATGCAAAATAGGAGAAGATGAATCAAAACGAGGCTAGGAATGAGAAGAAAAGGCACTAGAGTGTTTTCTCTGAGTGTCTTTTTAATAGCTCCTGAGTAAGAAAGATCTTCCTGCTATTCTGCTGCTGTCTTTCAGCCCAAGTGATGAGAAATCCATGTTAACAATACAGGAATCAAATTTTAAGCCACAGATCACACAAGTAAAGAAAGTACAACTTTTAATAAGCTCTTTTTAAGGGGCATGATAGCAGAGCCCAGAGATCTTACTGTTTTATTTTTACAGGATTCACTGCTCTGGTTTATATCTTTCACAACAAAGAGTCCTTCCTCAGCACAATCAGAGGTCAGGAACGGACTGTCAATCTGGGATACTCTTAAATAGGCATGAGCTGCTACTAACTAAATTATAAATTATCTCAGTCACCTCTTTTCCCTAGAATTTATGATTAATGAATGCTAAAAGAATTGAGGAAAGATGGTTCTTTCTTAACATTTAAAGAGATTCAGACAACTTCACTATCGGTTTACTTTTTCTCTAACAGACTTTTACATCATACCAAGAGTTGGAAAACATTTACCTTGCTTAGGTTTCACAACTAGTTTTTCTTTAGGTGGAATAAAAGCTTTGTTTCTTTCCTCTTGTCTCTTACTAAGAGCTTCTGCTTGTTTAGCCTACATCATTAATAAAAAAATCACATTAAAAAACGTTTTATAGTTAAATAAGAATTCAAGTATCTATGAACTTTGCAAATGTTATAAGCTTGTCAGAGTCTTACCTTTATTGCTTCCATTTTCTGTCTCTTCTTTTGACTTGCCTTCAAAAAGTATTCACCACTCGCCAATTCTTTGTCAATCTGTTGAAATCAGTATTTACAATTACATCAGAAATAATGTAGATGAGAAGTCAATTCCTAAGAAATTCACAATGACCTTGAGGTAAAGACAGTGGGGTCAAAACTCTATGAGTACTCTGTAAAGGTAGCTACATAAGAAGGAAATGTACTCTAAGCCGAGGGGAATATATATGCACAAAAGCATGTAGGTAAGAAAGTAGTTGATGTGTTCAAGGAATACACAACAGACTGCTTCAGGTGGGGTGGAAGGTCAATGATTTAGAAGTGTGAGAGGAAAATGGAAAGACAGTTCTGGGGAAGCATGAAGAAACATGAATGACAGGTTAGGGAGGTGAGACGTGAGTTAGAAATGACCAAAGGTTCCTGAGAAGAGTGAAGAGAGCAAAACAGCACTTTATAAAAGGTACAGAAGAAAGCAGAAGAAATAAAAGCCTGTTTAAAAAAAAAAAAGTTACAGTATACAAAATGAAAAACAAGAATTGTCAGGATGTGGCAACTAATTAAATACTAATTAGAGCAAGCAATAGCTGACTCGTTACATAGTCAACATGTAATTGGTCTATTTAAGGCACTGTTCTATACTCTATTACTAAGCTCTCTACTTTTACTAACTCACTTAATCCTCATTAACAATTCTTTGAGATGGGTATGATCATTATCTCCATCTTATGTATGAAGAAATTGAAGCATAGATGGGTTAAATTATGCCCATAATTACACAGCAAATAAGTGGCAGAATAAGTCAAATGAGACATGGCTGATTCAAGAAGCTTACGGTCAAAGAAAAGAAAGATAAGACAACCAGTAACTACAGTACAAGGCTATACAGAATATATCAGTTGTTACGGAAGCATGGTTTAGTAACTGGATCACTCCACTTTCCCCCAACTGACACTATGTGGCTTCACTCTTTGTTTTCCAAAGTAGACCTCAAGATCCAGCACTTCCACTGTTTTTTTTTACTATGATGATCATCATTCCTTTTTCAACTTTGACCTTTCATCAAACCTTCCCGAAAAACTACAAACACAGGGCTGTGCAGAAGACAAGACAGTACACAAAAAGAGATGCGTTTACCCATGCTGAGCACAAAAAAACTCATAAAAAGGGAAGACTTTAACATACAGCCAAGGGAGGGAATAAGACCCCTGAAAAGACAGGTGAAGACAGAATTCAAAGAACTGGCAAAGAAAGGAATGATGCAGATGGGGGGAAAAAAGGGAAATAAGAGGAAATTTAAAGAGTTCTTGCCCATTAGTCTCAAATATTTCAGTAAAATAAAATGCAATGTCATATACTAGGAGTGGGAGGGTGGCTAAAGAATTAAGACCTATCTGAGGTTGGAAACGTGAATTTTTAACAGATATAATCCAAAGATCTGACTTTCGTTAGCTATGCTTAGTAGCCACATTATGGGAAAGAAATCAAATTTTAAGACTGATCCAAGTTTTAGTTTTCTTGGGCAGGTGCGATAGAAGAAAAGGAAGTACGAAAGAAAACAGTGATGGGCAAGAGAGACAAGGAAATTTTAGAAAGGAAATGATGCCAGAAGACAGCTGACAAAATGAGAGGCATTCATATCTTAAAAAAAGGATAATTAGAATTTAAGATTTCAAATCCAGAGCAATCATATAGTACATGGTCACATGAATGATGCTAAAGCAGAGTAGAAAGCACTGTGGACTAAATCACTGAATTTTTTTAACCATGGAATGTTTATAGTAGCTACAGATACACAACTGACACCAACCACCTTGATGTAGTTTACACTCACAATATGAAGCTTACACTCCCCAACCCCAATTAGTTTAAAATAAGCCTATTTACACTTACCTTCAGTTCTGTATGTCTCTACACACCCAAACACACATACACAGAAATTCTAACTAAAATACCCTCAGAGTTTCTGACAAAAATAGATTAAAATGGTTTCCTTCTCATGTAAAGAAATTCAACATTTAATACTGACCTGACTTTCTGGCTGTGGTGGTGGGAATGGTGTATACGCCTTCTTAACAGTTTTCTTCTTTGGTTCCTTGCGTTTATTCACATTTTTGTGCTTGAACTGTGGCAAAAATCTTTCCCAACTTTGTGATCTTAACTCAGAATCTTTCGCCAACTCTCGTTTAATCATTAAGGTCTTCGGTCATGGCAATATATGAACAAAGTAAACATTTTTAATTTTAGAAGTCATATTTCTCAACCTAAGACACTATAAATATTGTTCCTATAAATAATAAAATTAAAAGGAATAATTCTTAGTCTCTTCAGTAGGATTAAACCAGTTCTGTAAAGAAAAAATATATAATCTCAAACACGCATAATTAACCAAACATCAGAAAATCATTAGAAATTTAGAATCGTTAAAATAAATTGAGATGATAAGACTCAGTTTTTCAACCATTATTTCATTTAAAATTCAAGTTAATAATAGCAGGGAGAGTTCCTAATTAGTGACATTTCCTACAAGCAGGAAGCTTTCAGTAGCATCTGAAATACCACAGAGAAAGAAAAAAGTAATTTCTCATGACCAACAAAACCAGTGTTTTCACATTTCCCCCATTCCATTTGAATTTTATAGACACTGAAACATCAGAGGATGTGAATTAGGCATCAGATGCAAGACGAGCTCTCTTTATCTTTAATGTTCCAATGTAACTCAAAATCGTTTTTTCACCCCAATCTAAGGAGTGACTTTGCAACTTCATCAAATTCAAGGGCTGTTTAACAAATACCCATCATAATACAGCTCATTATACCATGGTTACATTTCTCAGAACCATCATGAACTTTATGCATACAGGGATGTAACAGATCTCCTCTATGAGCCTATAATTGGAGTGTTAAATTCCAAAAAAAAGGTTTTAATGCAATCTAAGATATTCCAGACTTTACTTATAGAAAAAGGCAGAATTTTAAAAGATCACATCTTTAAATAAGAAAAGTGGATTGGAACCATCTACAACAAATTCTATGAAGCTTATTTTATTTGTATTGGAACTGAATCACTACATTACAGTGTCCCCTTCAACAGCTTTCACACTATACTCCACAGAGACCTAAGCTTCCAAAGAAGTAACTATAGGACTGGGATAGAGTTGAGAGGGCTGAACTCCACTTTTAATTTACCCAAAATAGCTCTGCTTTACCTGTTTTGTATATTAGGCTTTCATAAAAGATTTACTTTCAAGAAAGGTTTCTGTAGTAAAAACAATTTGATAACCACTTTATAGTAATATACAGTGAACACTCACTTTAATGTTATAAATTGGATGAATATTCTTCATAGTGTCTAGGACTACTTTTCGAACCTGAAATTTGCAAAGAAAAATGAGTCATTTATAAAGATTTTAGTTTACTAGGTAGAAGAAGATTAAATATTGCAAAATAGCCTATGAACCAGGCAATGGCTACCAGATTAGCTACACTAGTCCTTTCAACTGTTCTGAGTGGCTTCTAGATCTTTTATTATGGTCAACCTCCCCTGGATACAATGCAGTCTCTCAACTTTACTGCTAAAAAATGATATACAGAATTAACACAACACTCTGGAGCTGTGCAACTTAGGGGGAAGAGGACAGGATTTAGAGTTAGAAAATATGCACTCAACTAGTGGGACTGCCACTTCTTATGGAAAAGGCACTTAATTTTCCTGTTCCAGCTTTCTCATGTGTAATATGGAAATAAAACTACCTTATAAGGATCTGTTGTAAGAAATTATATATTTAGACTCTACAAAATTATGAAATATTCAAAATGCTTTATTATTGCCCCATGAGAAAAAAGCAGATAATTTATGAGAAAGAGGTCCAATAAAATTACTGTTAAAGGCCCTGGAAAGGAAGTAAGACCTCATAGCCAGATATACACAACAAAAGCCTCAAAAGGACTTAACAGAAACAGTATCTGCTCCACGAGATTTTCTCATAGCATTTGACAAGCTAAAGAAAATGTTCATAAAAACATTAAATTAACATTACATTAAAATTCAAAGAAAATATATCTTAAATGAAGTTTTCTGAGCCTGAGCTCTACTGGCTGTATACGTTACTGCTAAGAACAAGATCTACTCAATTCACCAATCATTTAAACGCATGTAATTACTTTGTGTTTATGTTTGCCAAAGACTGAGATCTTAAATGCCCACTTAAAATTTAAGTGGAGGGAGCAATGATGTGCAGATCTTCTAATTCAGAAATGGATCTCTCTGTAGTTACCAAAGGTTGGCCATGATATGTTAGGGTCCAGGAGTGATTATTCCCTCAAATTACATGAAGAATTTATTAATGGACAAACAAAGCACATTCTTTAAAAAAAAGAAATTATAAAACTATATTATCCAATGAAATATTATTTCATTTATTCTCTGCTGAAAATTAACTGAAGAGAATAAATAGTTCTCACCTCTTTTAAGCCATTAAAAGGTCCAATGGCTGAAACCGTGTTTCCCTGAACCATAATGTAACAGTCTGTTAGGAGTTCCAACGCCTATGTCAAAAGAGCAATAGATTGAAGTTCAGTACGCCGAAAAACTAACAATAGAGGAAGACATACTGTTTCACTAATAAGACATACCTTCAACGTAGATCCTTTGGGACCAATAAGCCGTTGTCTTCTTTTTACAAATCTTTCCTTATTTCTTACTAAAGAACCTATTTTAATGATGTCACATGCAACATCATCCTGAAGAATTCGTACTGCCTTTTGGGAAAATAAAAAAAATACTCCATCAACATTCTTGACAAGCACATATCTTTTCCAAGCCAAAAACTTTAAGCACAAAATGATATTTACCCACAAAAATGAAAACTTTATGGCGGGGGAGGGGGCACAGTGTTATATGTTGACTCTAATGTTGATGCAAATAAAGCAAAGTCTCTGTAATTCTAAATTTACCTGTTCAAACGAAACACTCCTTGCTAATAGTTTTATTAAGTCTCTGGCCCTAATGATGATATATGGATCAAATGTCTTCTTTGTTGTACAGACAGTCATGCTGCCCTCGATCAGGTCCAGGGTTGCATTAACATGCTACAAAAAGAGCAAACAAGCAGTTGTCTGAAAATGAATTCAATTTTAGATAATTGCAGAGCCAATCCTAACCAAACTATTAATTTCTGTGCCATTAATCTATCTCAAAATTCATTAACTCTCTCCTTGAAGAAGCTAGAAAGTTAACATAAATAATGAATACTTGATTACTTTTAGACTTCAAAGAGTATAAGAAACTCAGGCAATTGAAAACATTTACAGCTGGCTTTAGAACAATTTATACTCATTGGAATAAAGATTATCCCTAGTTTAAAAAATATATATCAATCAAAATGAAGCCATATTTAAAAATTAAGGTAAAAATGTGAAGCTATATAATTTCCCTACCTTGGCTAATATGTTCCCTAGAGTGAGAATGGACTTTCCCTTTCAAGGTTTTTTCTAGCTGGTTTGTATTAGCTAAACACAAAGTAAAAACAAATTATCATAGGTTTAAAAACAAAAGCAATGACTAGGGAAACTATGCATTAACTTTCAAAAGGAAGAATCAGGTTTCAACAAATCAAATAACAATGCTATTTTCTAACTTGTGAACATAATCTGAAGAATATTTCAATATAGTGAATGATGAACAATTAACATAAGGTTAGGTGTCTATGAATTTATAAAAAAAAAAAAAAAAAAAAATTGAGTCTAATCCCAGATGCAGACAGCTGTAAAACACAACCTGCAGTTTGCTAAACCACCCTCATACCTAATGGACACAAATGACACTGAAGCTGAGAAATACATTTTCTATCACAACCTAGTGTGTACACACATGCACCTGAACCAAAAGTTTCATAAAATGATACTTTTCCTTACCACATGTGATACATTGATGTATTTTTTTTAGAGGTTCATCACATCCACTAAATGGACTTCTTGATTCACTAAGGGGTCTCAATCCAGTTTGAAAAATAAAATCAAATACACTGCTCTAGGGGCACAGCAAAGGAAAGTCGGTCACATCTACAGCTTTCATTTACACTGAAAAGTAAAGCTATGCCAGGAGCATGCCTCAGCTCAAACTGTACAGATTCATGACAACCATCACAGCAGAGTAGGCATTCTGAAATTCGGAGTTCACAAGAGAGTTTCAGACGGTCTGTGAATCCCCTAAAAATTTAAAGGGTATGTGAATTTTTCCAAGTAATCTATTATTCACAAAACTCAAAACAAATTAATTATAAGGATAAAGCTTACCTAAGTCTGTTTAAAATACCAAAGGAACTAAATTAACCAGCTATGCTAGCACCTTAAAAAAAAAAATCCATCAGCACACATTCACTTACTTAAAAGATATAAGCAAAAACAAAATCTCAAATAAATATATAAAATACACATACATGTTCATTCAAGGCTTTCTGTACCAATGGCCAGCATTCTTTCAAGTAAGCCTCTCTATATTTTGGAAACAAAGTTGCAAAACTGCTCTCCTCCAAGAGTCCTCTGGGATTGTCCTCTTTGGAAAAAGCTGGCTCCTTCCAACCATCAGGAACAGTGAGGAGTTCTGATTCATCTACAAAGGGGGAAAAATCTACACATCAGATTTAACTTCTTTTGGACACTTTGAACACTTGTATGCATACATGCACAAATTCCCCAGTATTCTCCTTGCTTTCCTTTTCCCCTGCTTTTTACATTATTCAACAGTCCAAGAACATGCCTCTGTCATTATCATCAACATACTGTATTATAATTATCTGTATGTGTTCCAGTTGCCTCATAAGACAAAGTTCCTTAAGGGCAGGGACTCTTCTTCGATCCACACTTACTGGCATACACCTGGCAGAGTCGATACAAACTTCTACTGCACTACACTTAGAGTTGAAGATCCAAACACCATTTTGTTTACATTACTATTTTAAATATAAGTAACCTTTCAGACTCAACTGAAGTGCAGCCTATGTGTATATATACTTGTGTGTGTGTGTAGACAAAACTTTCAAAAGCTGATGCTTTTGAAAGTGTGCACTTTCAGTTAATATTCACTAATATAGGGTTTTAGGTTTTCCAAAGAGCTTTCACGTGCTTTATTTCTGTATACTCTCATGACAACTATGAAAGATAGGAAGAACTGGTATTGTTATTCCCATTTTATAAAAGATATTCAGTTCAAAAAGTTTAAGTGACTTGTGTAAGAGAATATGAAGCTGACTCAGTCTAGGTCTCCTCTCATTAAAACAAAATGCCTTCTAAGGGCCATAAATTATTCCCATATCATTTATCAAAACTCCTGGTCCTGGATTTTAAGAACCTCTTAAATCCAACAGCTGTACTTTAATTCAGTACTACTCAAAAGTATGATCCATAGGCCTGAGCAACAGCATAAAGTAAGAGTCTGTTAGAAATGCCATTCTTGGGCTCCATCCAGATCTACTAAATATGAATCTCTGGGATGAAGCCCAGGAATCTGTCTTAACGGTCTCATGAGGAGATTCTTGCACACACTAAAGTTTAAGAAGCAGGTCTTTATAGTCTATGTTATCCACCCTAGTCAGGTAAACATGCTTTCTGCTTCTTACACTCACATCCACTTTGTTATTTCTGGTTCAAATCACAGAGAATTCACTAGCCTTCATTTACCATTCACTTCTCAATATCCTGAAAAAAAAACCCTTAAATTCTACAATAGTGATTACTTAAAATGCATATCTGACCAAGATCCTACCCAATTTAAATACTTCAATGGTTATAAATTTAAAAAACAAAAACAAACAAAAACAAAACACTGGCGAAGGAAATAAGTTTCACAACAGAGGAAGTACAAATAGCCCCCAAACATGTGTAAAGATGTGTAACCTCATTAGTAATCAGGAAAGTCTGAATTAAAACCATGACCAGATATGATTTCATACTTAACAAAACGACAGAAATTCAAAATTCAGATAATAGCAAGTGTCAGTGCTCATCTATTGCTAGTGGGAGTGTAAAGTGGCACAACTCCTTTGGGAATGATTTAGCATTATTTGCACATACCCTACTCTACACTTCAAGGATTCCAATTCCATGTAATGTACATAACCAGAGAAACTCTCGGACACGGTAACCAGGTGGTAGTACAAAAATATTTATACCACGTTGTTTATAATAACAAACAATGGGAACAATCCAAATGGCCAGCAACATTAAAATGAAAATATAAATTAGTCTGTATTCATACAAGGGAACATCATACAATAGTGCAAAGAATAAACCACCGCTACAAGTACTGCCCTGGTTAAATAACAACAAAGTTCAGCCTAAAGAAGGAAGACACAGAAGAATATCTACAATCCTCTTTCACTCACAAAAGGCTCAAAAACTGACGAAGCTAAAACATTTTGCGCAAAGGTGGTAAAGATTATGAAGAAAGGCAACAGAATAATCAACACCATTCAGAATGGTTACTTTAGGCCCCTCAACGAAAAAGGTCTGAGAGGCGCAGGAAGGGGGCTTTAGGGGTATGGTAAGGATCTATTTTACTTAATAGTTTGAGTACTCCTTTTCACCCGTTGGTTTTATTCTTTAAGCTACACATACACTGTCCTCTCTGCTATACACTTAATTAAAACAACAACAACGACAACGAAACACCTTTAATATCTCCTTAATAACTACAGAATGGAGTTCAAGGTTTTTAACACTTCCAATGAGACTGCTTGTGCACGCCACAGAGTATCTCTCTGGCTTCTCTTTCTATCAGTCATACTGAAGACAATGGATAAAACAAGACTGCAAAGCAAGAAAGCAACTTAAAAATAACTCAGTTGAAAGGGTAGGAGCTGTGTTGGCTAATACTTCAGCAACCTGACAAACGGGAACAGTAGTAAGCGTTCCAAAATTTCTTTACTGGCTGACAAATTAGAGCTAAGGAGACACCAAGTATCTCACTACGTCTGTCTCCGTCCTTCATCATCACTCTATCATCGTTCACTTGCATGCATAACGACCTTCTGCTCCCACCTCATCCTGCCAACGATTTCCAGACACTGCCGCTAGTTTAAGGTCCCGAAGCGCCCTCCTCAATCTCTTAACCCTCATCCTTTTACAGAAAACGCATCCAGCAACACCGCTACTTTGGGGGCTTCCAGCAAAATCGATCCGTTAGAAACACATAGCCGGCACCATACAGACCAGTTTTTCCTGCAAGTCCGGCCCACATCCCCAACCATGAGCAGTTACATGTACTTAACTTCACAGTACAGACCCAAGGCGACGTTACACGTTCCCAGTCAGCGAAAGAAAAAAATCCCAATGCACAAATCCCAAACCCCATCTTTGGTTTTCAAACAACCTCACCTTGGTTCTCCGGCTTAGGCTTCTGGCTACGAAATTCACTTTTCCCAGACGCTGCAGCAGGCCCATCCACCTTGGAAGACGCCATCTTCAAACTACGTCCGGTGCTACCGGAAGCGAACCCTTATTATATCCTACCGGCTAAAATCCCCGTACTCAAAATGAGTTCCGAAGAACTAGGACGAGATCTGCGCAGTCTCGGTGCGTGCATACGTTAGAACCCGCGTATTTGCATAAACTGCTAGGTTCCTCTCGCGTAGCCAATGGCGAGTTGGAGACTTCTTTTCCAGGACGCAGTGCAAGTACGGAGTTTCACTGCATGCTGGGAATTGTAGTTTAGCACTGTGGGCAGTTGGAGCGCTGTGGTTTAGCACTGTGCCCTCAGGGCCTAACACGAGGAACGAAGACTTCCAGGCCTTGGCCAGAGGGCAACGTGGATCTTATTGATCTCGCTCGTTCACTCATTCGATAAATATTTATATGATCACCCAGTATGTGGTAGGCATTGGGAGGTGGTACAGATAATGAGACTATATGGTCCCTAACGGCAAGAGGCGACAGTAATAGCTACCATTTATTGTGAGACTACTTTGTGCCGGGCACTTTATTTACATTATTTCTGATCCTTAAAACAAAAAGTAAGTTGAAACAAAACTCTCTAAGATTGATTTTTTTTCTTTTTGACAAAGTAAGCTTTCATTGTTTCTTATGGTTACTTTCAAGGGTCGTGGCATTTCTTTTTGTAAGCCAGAGGTATAGTAACTAAGTGACACTTGTGAAGTTTTTCACCTAGCCTAAGATTTCCCCAAGTGGCTAACTTCTGTCTATCCCAACACTGCATATACAGCTGACGTCAAGATGCAAGGTTCATCTCTACGACAAATCTTTATACTCCAGGGAACCGAAAAGTTCTTACACATGACAAAGATAAGACTTCTCTTGATGAATGGTCTTATTGCTTGCCATTTTAAAATTTTTCTGCAGCACAAATAGGGAAAGTGTTTGATAGATTGAATTTCTTGCGTTAGTGAAATAGGGAACGTTTATCTGAAAACCACCCTCGTGTATCTTCCATAAAAGATTTTTGTTTATGAAGTATATGAATAAAATAGGCAATTACTTAGAGACAACGTGATTATGGAAAGATTTTTGCTTTTTTCCTGTGTGTCTTCTAAACGAGAGGCGGTGATTTCATCCCTATATTCTTAGCAATTTGCTAAAATTAAAAAAAAAAAAAAAAGACAAATCCCTAAAACCTAAAATAGAACAAACAACAACAGGCTTAAGTTATAAAGTGAGAAACAACTGCTTCAGTGTTCCCAGAAACCGTATGAGGCAGGTTTTTGTTTTCCTTATTTTAAGGAACTCAGTCACTATTAAGTAGAGAGCTAGACTTCACGTCCAAGCAGTCTGACCTTTAATAGCTCCAGAAAGGTTACTATACCAAAAGGATTAGTTATTGCAAATGTGTTGGCAGGAGGGCTTGGGTTTTCAGCCTCATAGCTTTTGGACTTGAGCTGCAGTATCAATTCCCCTGGGTCTCCAGCCTGCTGGCCCACCCTGCCAGCAGCCCACATTTTGGACTTTCCATGCTTCCATAATCACCTAAGTAATTATATATCCTGTGTCTCTGGAGAACCCTAATACTGCAATTTATAGTAGAGTAGATCCAAACAGCTGATGAATATATGAGGCTCAACCTATCAGAAAAGCACAGAGACATAATAAAATATCACTTCTTACCAACCACCTGGCAAAAAAAATATATGTATATAAAATATTTTAAAATGAAAATCTGCTGAAGGAAAGAGGACTCATATAGGGTTGATGGAAAGGTAAACTGTTACTGCCTTTTTACAAAGTAATCTATCAATATAAAATGTATACATGTATTCTTCCACAGTAATTCCACTCCTAGGAAACTGTCAACTGGAAATAAATAGTGCTGCAATAAACATTAATGGTACATGTTTCTTTTGGGATTATGGTTTTCTCTGGGTATATGCCCAGGAGTGGGATTACTGGGTCATATGATAGTTCCATTTTTAGTTTTTTCAGGAACCTCCAAACTGTTTTCCATAGTGGCTGTACCAGCTTACATTCCCACCAACAGTGCAGGAGAGTTCCCTTTTCTGCACACCCTCTCCAACACTTATTGTTTCTAGATTTTTTGATGATGGCTATTCTGACCAGAGTGAGGTGATACCTCATTGTGGCTTTGACTTGCATTTCTCTAATGATTAGTGATGTTGAGCATCTTTTCATGTGTTTGTTAGCCATCTGCATGTCTTCTTTGGAGAAATGTCTATTTAGGTCTTCCGCCCATTTGTGGATTGGGTTATTTGCTTTTTTGGTACAACCTAAATGCCCGTCAACAGATGAATGGATAAAGAAGATGTGGCACATATATACAATGGAATATTACTCAGCCATAAAAAGGAATAAAACTGAACTATATGTAATGAGGTGGATAGACCTAGAGACTGTCATACAGAGTGAAGTAAGCCAGAAAGAGGAAAACAAATACCATAAGCTGACTCACATATATGGAATCTGAAGAAATGGTACTGATGAACCCAGTGACAGGGCAAGAGTGGAGATGCAGATGTAGAGAATGGACTTGAGGACACGGGGCTGGGGTGGGGGGTGGGGGGCAAAGGGGAAGCTGGGATGAAGTCAGAGAGTAGCATAGACATAGATACACTACCAAACGTAAAATAGATAGCTCCTGGGAAGTTTTTGTGTAACAAAGGGAGATCAACTCGGTGATGGGTGATGCTTTAGAGGGCCAGGACAGGGAGGGTGGGAGGGAGTCGTGGGAGGGAAGGGATATGGGGATATGTGTATAAATACAGCTGATTCACTTTGGTGTACCTCAAAAACTGGTACAAGAGTGTAAAGCAATTATATTCCAATTAAGAGCTTAAGAAAAAAAAGAAATAAAGCACCATTCCATTAGGATGTATGTACAATTGTGTTGATTACTGCCTTGTATAGAACTAGTTCTGTGAAAGGTACTTTAGAGCCATACTGACTAGTTTGCCATCTACTAGCTATACAGCCTTGGGCAAGTTTCTTATCCACTCCTGTTGTTTCCTACAATGAAGAGAATAACCTTAATTCTGTGACTTTATACATGTAAAGTGCTTACAAAAAATGCTTTACATGTGGTACACACTTAATAGGTGTTAGCTATTATTTCTTTACAGTGGCAAAAAAGTAAAATCATCTTGACTATCTATTAGGGATCTAGTTAAGTAAATTGGTGTTGCCTTCATAGCTGTAAGATATTATGCAACCGTTCATAAGAATTAGTTAAATCTATATGGAGAGATTACCTAGGGGCATTGAGGGATAAAAGCCAGATACAGAAAGATGGGATAATTATATATATATATATAATAGTATAATAATTATATATACTTGTATATAATTATCCCACTTTTATGAGTCAAACCATTCATTCAGCAAACATTTATTAAGCATGTATAATGCTGCAGACACTGTTTTAAATACTTGGTTCTGTTCGATGTTCTGGACATAAGAATAATTACGTGTGTGTATGTGATTATACAAAGAAAAAAGATTTGGAAGGATACACATTAAGCTTTCAAGGCTGGCTACCTTAAGGATGAGGCGATTAGAAAAGAAAAAGGAATAGGCAAAAAGACTTTTTAAAAAATAGATGTCCATGATAAAACATCAGGCATATGAATCTATTTATGTAAAACTGTCTATATGCGTGTGCTTCTGTAAGTGCAAAAGGAAGTCTATGAAAAAAACGATCACCAAAATGTTGACTATGTTACCTCTCCATATAGAGACATTTCAATGGATGGCAATATAAGTAGCAATACAGTGTAAACCAGTCACAATTTACATCATTTTATTTTAACTTCCTTGGAAATACGAATATAAATATGTACTCAGATCTGCAAGGCTATTTCCAGAAATTGCACAGATAACACTGAAAGAAGAAAGAAAAATTGATGTCTCTAGAGTTTCTTGGCACAAATCAGGCTGGGAAAGTCTCTCTGGCAGGCAGACCAGTTTTGGTTTTGATGTCTCCCCTCCTCGGCCTGTTAAGCAACCTAGATCCACATGCAGCCATCCTCCTATAGGTGATACTTTTCACCAGCTTTTACCTGGCTTATTCATTTTCCCATGAAAAGCAAATTGGCCTCACAACACTCCTTTGGAATTAAAGAACTTAATTCCCACAAAATTAACCCAGAGGGTAATAAGCAGAGAAGTTAGGATATGACTTAACAATGTCAGGGGTGTGCATTTATCTCTTACTTTAAAAAGCAAAAACAAAACAAAAAAAAAAGTAGGCAAATAACTGTGATTTATTTTCCATTTAACATTTCTATACCCTTTTATCAGAGAGAAAAATAATTTTCTAACAGTAATCTATTGTGGGGTTTTTTGCTAATTTTTAAAAAATAAGCAATGGAGAGAGGGTTTCTCAAATACAAAGCGTTGACACATTTTTATTTTCTAACGCAGAAAAGCTGCTTTCTAGTCCAGTCAACCTCACAGACAGGTTTAAATTCTTAAATCAACATGTATCTATCAACATGAATAACAGTAATAATAACTGTGGCTGTAAAAGTAAGGCCTCTTTTAACTCCAAGTTACTGCATATTAAAAAAAGGATCTAGTGATAACAGTTGAAAAGAAAAAACACAATAAAGCAGCCCAGCTGTAAACTAATCATGGTATTAACCTATCTTTAGAAAAATAATGTCAATAAAAGTGAAGTATTCTGCATGAAAGCCTAGGGAACCTGGGAATCCAGGACAGAGACCAAATTTGAAAAGCATATTCGGCCAGTCTTGGACTGTTTTCTGCTGTGCCGCGGGATGTTTCCTATGTCAGGGTGCTGGGGAATATCTTTGCAGGATTTCCACCTCTTCTTGCAAGGCCATGCTTAGCACACTCTCCAGATAAGGAGTTGTGCCATACTGCCTGGGCTGCTAACCTGCTGTTGGGTCTTGAGCAGGCACTTACTCAACCTCTGTTTCTTCGATTGTGAAATGAAGGAGCTGAGTTAGATGACTGTTTCTTAAACCTTCACCAACATCAGAATCCCATGAAGGAGGAACCCTACTCCAAGTTTATAGTTCTGCAGGTGCAAGAATTTGCAGCCCTGACAACAAAGAATTACACAACCCCCAAATGTCAATAGTCCTAAGGCTGAAACACTTGGTTCTACACATGTTCTTAATTTCCATGATTCTACCTCAAAGAACCAGTTAGGGGTTTATGCTCCTAATCAGGCACACAATGAAAACCAAGTTATATTCCACTCTTCTTTACCTACCTAGGGCAGAGCTCACCTGGTATCAAAAACCAGAGTTTCCAGATGGTTGTTCATTATTATGCTGGGATCCTCGGTAGACAATCCTGCTCCATTTCCCTCAACTCTGCCCCTGTCCTTCTGGAATTCTGCCGCCTTATTATGCAAACAAACAATGGGATCTGTACATACGGTAGATGCCCGGGGTCTAAAGACACTCATTACTGTTTGAATATTACTCTCTCCAGGCCCCAGACCCACAAAACATCAATATTTCACCATATATTGATCTAGGGCAATCTTACCTCTTTCTCTTCCCGATTGTTCTTGTTGATAAGGAACAGCTTTTGATTTAATTTTCAGTTATAATATTCTTCTCCATAAAGGAAAGCTGGAACACATTTCACAATATAATTTTCCACCATAGCAACAGCAGGTTTTTAATGCATGCATGAATATTCAGGATCTAATCAGTAGCAGGCGAATGTATTGATATTGCTGAGAATTATTATTATATGCAGATAGAACAAGCAAACTACAGTCTTTTATTTGTTTACATGACACTGGAGGGATATTTTCCAGAGAGCAATTTCTAGTCATTTGTTAAATATATAAGCTTCTTCTATCCTTCAGATAGTGGTAACCACAGATGGCCCACAATGATATGAACTTTTAGATGAAGCATTTTAAACATTTAATGGATTTTTATTTAAACACATCACTTCATGGTGCTAATAAGATGGTGACATTGCTTCTTCATTGTTTCAAATTCTCCAATTAGAAAGTCTAGCTACCTGACACACTTAGAGTCATGGAAACTCAGACTTTAAACCTTTGCCTTTGATCATCTAACAGAGATTATACAACCACCTTGGGTTTACAAGTCCCTTTACTAATGTAATGAAATCTACGAACCCTTTCCCCAGAGAAGCACATGTATTTGGGTAAGCATAACATCTTACCCACAATATGATGGGATGTTCACACACCTGTCTCACTCTTCATAGAACCCCCAGAGGATCAGGTTACCAGGTTAAAGACCCTTGCCTTACAGTAGCATGGGAGGAGTGTCTCAGAAGCCTGGATCTGATATTATGAACTCTCCAGTTCCCTGCTCTTAGAGCTCCCCAGGAGAGGCAGGGGGTTAGAGGGGCTTCTTTACCTTAAATAGGCATATGCCTTCTACAATTAGAATTTTAGGATGCTTTAGTACATGCTTATAGGTATACTTCACAAGATTCCTTTGATTGCAGGTCATAGAAACTCAAAGTAACAAGTAGAAAAGAAGATTTATTGCCACATACCTGGGAACTGGATCTAGGACCTCAGCAATGTCATGGAGACATTTATGCTTTTTCTTAATCATAATCTGGAGATCTCTCTCTCTCCCTCCTCCCCACCTCCCCCCCATCTCTTTCTCCCTCACTCTTTCTCTCCCCTCTCCCCTCCTCTCCCCCTCTATCTCTTTCTCCCTCCCTCTCTCTTTCCCCCCTCCTCTCCTCCCCCCATCTATCTCTTTCTCCCTCCCTCTCTCTCTCCCCGCTCCCCTCCCTTTCTCCCTGCCTCTCTCTCTTTCCCTCTCCCCGCCACCCTCATGCTCCCCTGGGGGAAGCCAGCCACCTTGTCTTCAGCAGCCTCATGGAGAGGTCCACATGGTGACAAACTGAAGCCTCCAGCCCTCAGCCTCCTGAAAGAGACTGAAGCACATCTTCTAGTCTAGGCAAGCTCTCCAGTGACTGCAGCTCTGCCTGACTCCTTGACTGCAGCCTCCTAAGAAACCTTGAGCCAGAAGCACCCAGCTAAGCTGCTCACAAATTCCTGACCCTCAAAGAAACTGTATAAATGTTTGTTTCCAACAAACATGGCTAATTTGGCGGGGGCGGCAATAATTTTTACATGACAACTAGAACAACATTGAAGCAAGTCTAAGCTTCATCAAAACACTTACACAATTTTGATGGAGTGTGGACATGAAACTTTTTCTCAGGAGAAAGAGTTTTTCTTGATTCTTGCCACTAGAGGGCAAAATAGTCACAAATGATGGCCTGAGGAAAGTATTGAAAGGCTTTTTCTCGTTCCATGGAACCACCAATGTCAGAGATGCAAAAACCCTTAGAGATCATCTGGTCCAGTTCTGTCAGGTCACAGATGAGGATTCTGATGCCCAGAAATATAAATTGACTGGTTCGAGGTCACACAGACTTAGGTCTAAATGTACAAAGTCAGCTGCATATAACAACATGCAGACCAGGTAACTGTCAATCAATTCTGTTGCTTTTAAAAATCACTAAGTATAGAATAGAGAGAGAAGGCTTTTGAAAATCCTGTTTCAATTAACCTGTTACTATCCCTAAGACCAAAAAAATGTATGATCAGGTGACTATTATGAGCCACTGACCATACATTATGTGCTACATGTCTTTTCATTTAATCTGCACAACAAACCTTTGAAACTTATCAATACATGAGGGACAGTACTTTCCAAGGACATATAGCTAGAAGGAAGCAAAACAAATTTGAATCTGATAGAAGTTAAATCTCATTACAATAATTTTGGCGGGGATGGGGGGACAACTCAGTCTTTGGTTATACCAGAAGTATGTTGCTTCTGAAAATCTTTTAGTATGTTAAGATGCTTAGGTGGTTGCCATATAGCATTAAAGAGGAAAGAAAAAGCTAATTCTGATGACTCTCCATTTTTTTCCCTAAGGACACACACACACACACACACACACACACACACTCTCTCTCTCTCTCTCTCTTTCCCTCTCTCTCTCCTCTCTCTCTTCGCTCGTGTCTTCCCTTCTTTCTATTTGACCGGCTGTGTGATCTTGGTTAACCTTCTTGGGGCTTCATTCTGTTGTACCTCTTTCATTTCCAAAATGAGAATACACCTCCCTCCTTCACACTCTCAGCAGAGATGTTGTGATGATTAATGAGGAAGTCTTTATGAATCTCATTTGATTTTACTGAAGACAGGTGTTTAATAAAGCTGAAGAATCATTATAATGGTAATTAGTCATATTTTAGGACAGATGGGCAGGCGTCTGGCAGCAGTGACTTGGCTGGAGCTGTCACCACACCAAAGCAATGAAGTGATGTCAACGTGTCAGCTGCTTCAAGTTAGGAACAAAGAGAGTGCAAGACATACTGGCGCACAGTCACAACAGTCCCAAGGCAGGCGGGCATTCCTGGAAGAACCACCTTATTGCTGTAATATATAGTCTCCAAGGAGAGCCACCACTGATGCTTCCCTCCTCCCACATGCACGTCACTCCTCACACCAGGAGACTGAGCCTACTTCTCTGCCCCTTGAATATGACTGACTTAGACCAGGAGGTTGCTCTGGCCATGACTCTGCTAATTCCAGGTCAAGGCTTCAGGAGGTTGGCAGCCTCTGCTTCCTCCTCTTGGAAGAGAGCTGCCATGCAAGGGGTCCCGCTATCCTGGGACAACATCACTGGGAGGAAACCCGAGCTAGCTAAGTGGAGAGACAGAGACAGAGACATGCCGGCCAGCTCTCCAGTGTACTAGGTATCACAGCTGACATTCTGGACGTGAGTGAAAATGCAATGTTAAATATGTCAGCTCCAGTAGACACCATGTAGAGCAAAAGAACTCTCCACCCCAGACTTCAGAAACAGGAGAATTAATACATATTTCGTACTGGGAAGACATTATGTTCTCAGGATGTTTGTTATCTGGCGATAGATATTTGAAACACCTATCTCCATTTAAAATAGGGTTATATACCTCTTGACACTCTCTTTGCTAAAGGAAATAGCTATTCCTTCAGAGAAATGCAATGAGAAAAAAAGTTGCTGTTGACTAAAATGGAGGGGAGCAATTCCTTTTTAGAGGATAAAATTTTAGCCTCGTAAAAGTTCTGTTATAATAGAGCATTTATTCCTTTCTTCATTCACTCAATAAATATTTGTTGAATAAATGTATTGTCTGTTGTATATCTGGCACAGTTCTGGACATGGGGTATATAGTGCTAAACGAGACGCATACAGTGCTGACACCCTAACTGGAGAAGACAAACAACAACTACAACCAAAGGTTACTGCAGCCAATGATGATGCAATTGAGAGGAGGTAAGGGGACAGCATTATCAGTCTTTCCAAGAGTCCCTTCCTCATGTATCTGCAGTGAAAGAAAGAAAGAAAGAAAGAAAGAAAGAAAGAAAGAAAGAAAGAAAGAAAGAAAGGAAGGAAGGAAGGAAGGAAGGAAGGAAGAAAGAAAGAAGAAAGGAAGGAAGGAAGAAAGGAGAAAGAGAGAAAGAAGGAAAGTAAGAGGGAGGGAGGAAGGAAGGAGGGAAGGAGGAAGGGAGGGCTCCCCCTAAGCTTGTAATACAGTTTAATTATCTGCAACCTGATTAGTAGTTTCTTGGCGTGAGTACACACACAATTCACGGCCTTTCCATTTTAGGCTTCATGTCTGTAGCTTTGCTAACACTGAAACAGATCTGATAAGGAAGGTTTTTTTCCTGCTACCTTATCACTTTGGAGGAGGTGAAGGTGGGATATGCTAGCATTGAAGGTGTTTTGAATTCCAGGGCCAGTCTATTTACAGTCTCTGAGCCATGGCCATGTCTGTGCTCAAAGAAAATAAGTTTCAATTAGGAAAGAAACAAGGAGCTAGATATTTGATAGTCCTAAATATCTGGAAGGCTTAACTTACCAACTTTCTTCTGAAGGAAGGGTATTTTTCATAACAGAATTCAAGTGGAAAAAACCACTCTTCTTTCATACATAGCATGGCTCTCTGTGCTATCCTGTGAGTCTGTTGTCAGGCACTTCCTTATTCTTTTAAAATTAGCAGCGACTTCTTTGAAAGCGGTGAGTATGACTGACTTTCTTTGCTTCTTCAGCCTTTCACATAATATCACTCCCATAGTCCATGCTTAATAAATATTTGTTGAATGAGCAGATATTGGATAAAGACACCAGTGTTTGTATTTGAATCCTAGCTCTGCAACCTACTAACAGTGTGACCTTGGTCAAGTTATTTAATTTTTCTGCATTTCCATTTTCTCAATTGTAAATTAGGAAAAATAATATTTTACGTGATAGGTTGTAATAAAATTTAGCTACACACATACATATAATACATAAAGAATACAACTAACACAGAAATGACGTGTGGTTGAAGCTAATTAAATGTAGTTCCTCCCCAAAGAGGTTATTTGCCTTTAGATAAAATCTGAGAAAAGTGGAGATCACTGCTATAATCTCAATGTTTCTGCCCCCTCCCCCATTTATATGTTGAATCCTAACCCCCAAGTTGATGGTATTAGAGATGAGGCCTTTGGAAGGTGATTAGGTCTAACCAAGTGGATGGGACTAGTGCCCTTCAAAAAGAGGCCAAAAAGAAACATGTACCGTCATGTTCACTGCAGCACTCTTTACAATAGCCAGGACATGGAAGCAACCTAAGTGCCTATCAATAGATGAATGGATAAAGAAGATGTGGCACACACATACAATGGAATATTACTCAGCCATAAAAAAGAGTGAAACTGAGTTATCTGTAATGAGGTGGATAGACCTAGAGTCTGTCATACAGAGAAAAGTAAGCCAGAAAGAGAAAAACAAATACCGTATGCTAACTCATATACATGGACTCTAAAAAAAAAAAAATGGTACTGATGAACCTAGTGACAGGGCAGGAATAAAGATGCAGATGTAGAGAACAGACTTGAGGACACAGGGTGAGGGGAGGGGCAAAGGGGAATCTGGGATGAAGTGAGTGAGTAGCATTGACATATATACACTACTAACTGTAAAACAGATAGCTAGTGGGAAGTTCCTGCATGACATAGGGAGATACACTCGATGATGGGTGATGACTTAGAGGGCTGGGATAGGGAGGGTGGGAGGGATTCCAGGGAGGGAGGGAATATGAGGATATATGTATAAATACAGCTGATTCACTTTGCTGTACAGCAAAAACTGGCACAAGAGCGTAAAGCAATTATATTCCAATAAAGAGCTTTAAAAAAAAAAGAAAAGAAAAGAGGCCAGAGAAAGTTCCCCTGCCCTCTTCTGTCATACGAGGACAAAGCAAAAAGACAGCTGTTTATGAACCAGAAAGGTGGCTCTCACCAGACACTGAATCTGCAAGTGCCCTGATCATGGACTTCCCAAACCTGTACAGCCATGAGAAATCAATTACTGTTGCTATAAGCCACCCCCCGCCCCCGCCCACCCCAGTCTATGGTACATTGCTATGGCAGCCTAAATGGACTAGAACCATCACTATTGCTAGAATTCAATTTGTTTTTTTATTTAAATGGTGACCTTTCAAACTCCGCTTTCACCTAAGGTAAACTTATTTGGCCACTCTGAATTGGCAAGATCTAGCATCTATTTTCATTTATTTAGAGTCACTATTTTGGAAACAATAATACTAAAGTTTAAATTGATGATGTAATGATCAAACTTTGCTAAGACAAGAGTCAAAAGGACCATGAAAAGAAGCAACAAACTTGACTTCTTTTATAAACTATAGTCTTATACCAGAAGAGCTAACCCTCAAATGTCTGTTCATGGGAAACTCTTTGTGAAGTCCCATGATGTTAATGGGATAAGTGATATGTATCCTTGCCAAAAAGAGACCCAGATAGATATTTTGAAAAAGTGTGTCTTCAATGAAAGGCTATTACCTAGAGAGGAAAAAATAACACAAACAGTTTTTGTCATTTTTTAATGTTTATCACATACTTGTGGAATAAGTGGATAAGAAATTATTGATACAAAATTTGAAAAATTCAAATGAGGTTATTATTATAATTTTTAGAGAATCAGCTTTATTTAGTAAGACGAGAACATGAAATAGCCGAGATTCACCAGTATTTTAAAATGAATGATAATGAGAAAATTTATCACTAAGATAATCAGCTTAACATTAACAGCCATTTGTTTTAGACTGTAACTTAACAGGAAACAAAGCAATGATATTCAATTTATAGCATAATCTCTTTAAGTGGTGGAAACTATAGCCTTTAAGAGGATTCAAACCTTTTCTTCTCTAACTGCTAGGGAGAGACTTATCTGTTCTCAAGAATTACTGAAATAAGCATTCTGATCTTTCAAAATCTGTATGATTGCTAATTCCATGGTGCTTCATCCTGCATGAACGTAAGGGTCTGTAAATAAATTTAGAGATAGCAACAACAAGTAATTAGTCTTCCTCTTACCGCATTCTTACCTCGGGTAACAAACGACTGAAAGGTTCCCAACTACTCACGTGCTTTGCTGACTAGGAGATTTGCAATCTGAGAGGGTTCTCTGGCCCTTAGTATTCTAGACAGCAACTCTGTTTGGGAATGAAATTAGAACAATTATCTCTGTAACCTTAAAAACACTTTGCCATCTCCCAAAAGCAAGCCGTTGAAAACAAAAGATAAACAATAGACCCCAAGAATATGGCAAAAATAAAATAAGGTTTTTATCACTGGGCTATAACTGGCTACAGATTTTGTGAACTGGTCACGCATTCCGTATCACCCCAGACAGACCAATGAAGAGTCCTTAGGATTCACCAAGACAGACGCTGTTATAATCGCTTTAGCTCAGCATTTAAAAAGTATATGTTTGGCTCAATTTGTACCTAGAATTTCTGGGTCTATGTCATTTCTTCTCAGAGAAAGAAATGTTTTACTGAAGATCTATTTTCCTTCACTCACAGATTCACAAACAGGGGGCAATTAAAGGCTCCTCAGTCCTGAGAAGGTGGGTGATGAGGAGGGTCAGGAATGGAACAGGTAGGAAAATCTTCCTAGTCTAACAGTGTATTGGCTCTTTACCCAGTTTGTGCTAATGACCTTGAAAATACTGGTGGCTGGGGAAAAAAAAGATCACAGCCTCTGTCAGGTGTAGACCATCTAGTCTTCCATTTACTCATTCCGTAAAAATACATCAAGTGTCTACTTCATTCCCAAAGTTGTACTGGGTCCTAGAAAAATATTGCATTGAAAAAGATGGACATAGGCCATGCCTGCATGAGAATTTCCAATGTAGAGGTGAAGGATACTAAAGAGATGTTTGCAGTTAAATGTTAGCTGTGGGAAGCTCGTAGTGCCATAGCAATATACTGTGGGAGTGTGCCCACTTCTTCCAAGTGGTAGAACAGATGTGGACACCAGTGACCCTCATCTGGGTATTCCAGTACAAATAATTTCATGGGATTCTATTTCCTCAGATGAAAGTAACAGGGCTTGGACTAAATGAATTCTAAAGGTTCCTTCCAGTGATAAGGTGCTAGAATTCTATTCAAATCTCTTCAATCTCAGTGGCATATTTATATTCATTTCTCTGAAAGGACAATTTGAGAACTTCTTGGGAACTCAGTACAAACAATAGTTACATCTTTGGTCATCTCTAGAGTGGCAGCTATGAAGCTCTAGTTCAGAATCCTGAGATGCTCAACAACCTCTTGTGGAAATGCTCTGGGAATAAGGTCCCTGTGGTACCCCATATGGTCTTACATTCTGTTCCCCAAATCCCCCCTTTTCTGTGTGTGTACCAAGCTGGGTGGGGACACACTACTCTCTTCTGGCTCATAATGAGCTGTCACACGCCCCAAAGGTGCCACCTCAAAAGGTTGCAGCCCTTCATTTTCTCCCTGAAGTAACCAAGTGGATTAGCAAGAACCCAAATTATCTTCTTAGACCTTTCATTAACAAAATAAGTGATGAGTCACACACACAGAGACATAGAAACCACCCCTAGATTTTCCATAGTTTCCAAGGTAAATATGCAAATGATTTCTGTAGTCAATGCCATCATAAGGCTCTTCCAATACCTTTTCCAACCCTTCTCTCTTGTTTTCTCCACTGTGGGGCTAGAAACAAATATGTTCAACTCCCAGCCTTTCTTTCAGCTACGAGTAGCTATTGTAGCTTAACAATGGCTTATGAAATGTAGATGGAAGTCTCTGGGGACTTAGAGCGCTTTTTGTTGCTTTGCTTTTCCCCATTCTTCCTGCTTGAAACATGCCTGTGATGGCTGGAAGTATAGCAGCCATCCAGAAATCATGAGGATGAAAGTCATCACTAAGGTGATGGAGCAGAAAGAGACAAAATTTAGTTCTTGGCTGACATTTTAGAGATGCTGCCTTAGCCTTGGACAGTACACTAAACCTGATATTTTAAATGTTTATTTGATTCCTGTTTCTCACAGATGAATATCATCCTAACTTATCAACATCTACTAATCATGGTGACTATATACAGAAGGGTCATACATAGAAATTTTAGAGTGGCCTGGTATACATAGCAGGAGCCTGAAATTGATCAGAACATGCTTGCATGTGTTTGAGTGATGTAAAATCACCTTGGTTCTTTCATAGCACTTTATTTTTTAAGTTTAAGATTTTAATCAATAAACATTGGAATATGTGAACTGAATGGAAACAAAGCTACCAGCACCAACCTATCTCAACAAGAAGATAAAAATACTTTCAATTTTGAGAAGCCCAGAGTTGTGACCACTCTGAATTCAATGGTGAGGTTTGTGCCCCATTTGGAAGAAGTGTCTGAGCCTGAAAATATGTGTTTTTAGAAATGCAAGGCTGCCATAAGTTGCATATTATGGAACATATTAAATACAAGTTCCCAGTTTGGAGAAGACATTTCTCAGGTATTTAAGCATTTGAGGAGTATGAGCAGCTCCTTGTGTCTTATTAAACAAAATGTGTTTTGAGAATATATTTCCACTCTAGGCTCTAGAGTCCGACTACCTGACTCAAATCCTTGCCTTAATTCTTACTGGTGGTATGATTTTGGACAAGTAGTGGAACTTCAGCAATGCTTAGTTTCCTCATTTGTATAAAGGAGTAATAACAGCAATTACCTCCTAAGACTGTAAACATTGTGCAGTGAACTGAATGTTTGTGTCCCTCCAAAATTCATATGTTGAAATCCCACTCCCAAATGTGATGGTATCAGAAGGTAATTAGATTATGAGGGTGAAGCCCTCATGAGTAAGATTAGTGCCCTCATAAAAGGGACCACAGAGAGCTCTCTCAACCCTCTTTCCATCAAGTGAGGATACAAGAGGATGGCCATCTACAGCCTGGAAGAGGGTCCTCACCAGAACCCCACCCATGTTGGCACCCTGTTCTTGGTCTTCCAGCTTCCAGAACTTCAGTAAATAAATTCCTGTTTTTTATACGCCACCCAATCTATGGTACTTTGTTATAGCAGCACAAACTGGCAAAGACATATTGTATACAGGTACGTTTCCAAGTAGTATCTATTGTCATAATTGTTAGGATAGAAGCTTTACTTTGAAGGTTTGTCTATATTTCGTTTTAGTTGATATAAAACTTCTTTGCATGTGTTTAAGGTATATCAGTCTTTATGGGTCTGTGGTCATCAGTAATATTTTCAATAGATGAAACATAAGCCTGCAACACTTGTTGAAGTCATTGGAACTCCTTGGAGGCAAGAAATATTTTTGTCCAATGTCAAACATACTGTTTGGCACATAGTAGGCATGTAACAAATATTTGTTAAATAATCAACTGAATGAATGCTAGGAAAGAAGGTACGAGAAATTCTCATGGGTAACTTTTTATCATATTACATTTCTGAAGGGCCAAATACAAGAGTTATCATTAAAGCATCAAGCCCCAATATCTCTGTGTACTAATTTCTGAGTTCCGAGAACTTGTTTTCAGCTACAATATAATCAGCATTATGAAAAGACCTCAAATTGCCTGGGTTCTCATTGTTATTTATTTATTAGTGTTGTTTGGTTTGTTCAAGAGGGCTAGCGGTGGTGTGGGAATTACTTTTAAGCCATTGAATTATTCATTAAAATCTAATGTTCTCAAGCAGGGAAGAGCGGAAACACAGAACAAGAAACAAATTTCATCAACTCTCAATAAGCTATTTTTGGGTTTCTGCTGAACCTATGTGTTCTGCTGAGCACATAGAACCTAGGCACCTTATTAACAATAGATTAATACTTTAGATAACAATAATCTAAACAGAAGCTCTTAAAAATAAAAGTAAATAAAAATCATAAAAAAATTATTTGGTCAGCCACAGGCCTTCTTTGGAATGTTTGGACTACAGTTGTCTGGTATTCATTGTTCATGAACACAATCTATAATTATAGATGAAAATACAAACTGATAAGAGAAGTGAGTTCAACCATTGACCCTGGTTACTGTAGGCATGCTAGTGTTAGCCAGAAACTCTTGCAAAAAAGACTATAAAGTGATTTCAGAATCTGTCACTACAGGGCAGGAAGAGTAAAGAAATGCCTAAAGACACTGAATTACAATTTTCTGTACTTCAGGTTAGATAAAAAGTTGATGCCTGCTACTTTGTTGACATGGACACATTTTTAGGTAATCTATACATTCTCGATCACATTAATTTTGTTTGGTTACAAGCTAAAAAATAACCCCAACTAGTCACAAGCTTAAACTAGATAGTTAATTTCTCTTTCATGTAAAGGAGTCCAGAGTGAAGCAATCCTAGATTAGAGTGGACATTTTTGATGAACATTTTATCTCCAAGGATAGGGAGAAACTCATGCATTTTAAATAAAATTTTGGCAGATTGGAGAGATTCCATGTGATGGTTTTACTATGTTTTGATTCCAGTGAATTCTATGTGGCTCTTAGCTAATTCCAAAACTCACACTCACCCTTAAATAACAAAATTTTGTCACAATTTAGAGTATTTTTTAAAGTAATATAGAATGCTACGTTAATTTAAGAAAGATGTAACAGAGACATTAATTTTTTTAAAAAAAGCAGTTTCAAAAATATGTACACACACACACACACACACACACACACACACACACACACACACACACACACACACACACTGTGTTCCAGGATCACTAAACTGGAATAGAGAGAGACATATTTTTATACGTGATCCTATAATTTCTTTTTTATTGTATCCATTCAACAGATATATTTTCCAACAAACAGCCTCGGTCTGCAATGAGCAAGTCACCTGCATATTTTTTAAGATGTAGTTCTGGCCCTAAAGGAGACCCAAATCATAAACATAGAACTCCAAAGACCCATGCTATGTTCCAAGTGGCAAAGGCTATCCCAGAAGAAAACACAGATTGGAGGGCTAGGGTAATCTTGGCAGGCTTGTGGCTTTCTTTGCCAGGTGCTGGGAGAGAGACAAGGGCTGCAGAGGAGGGGATCTGGCAGAGCTCGAGGGTCTTGTGCCAAACGGCAGAGAACCTTGCAGCCGTCATTTGCATTTGGCCAGATCACGTCTTTAATCAGCTTTGCCAGTAGCACCTTTAAGGAAGTTCAGCTACCCCCATTGAAAGAATTCCTAAATCTGGCTTATGGGAAGTGAATAGGAAAAGACCATCCGTGTTTAGCAGCCAAACACCTCTTTAGCAAGCATGCATGACTAAAGCCTCACTGCCAAATGTGACCAGGAGAGACAAAAATACTGAAATAGCCTTGTTCTTCATGCCCTCGTCTGCATCCATGTTTAAAAGAAAACTGTAAGTTGAAACCTCTTCAAACATAAATTCAACTTGGCCGCCCATAACTCTCTGCTTTACGCTGAATTTGCTAATATCACTAAGTTATGTCTGTGCCCTTTGACATTTTCAGCAATTGAATTTATTAGGAGACTAGATTTCTCTACCTCCAATTTTCAGTTCCATTATGACCGTCTTCCATACCCTCATCATCTTCAGAGAGAGTATCACACAGGGACACAGATGTGCACCCAGGCTGAAAACATGGTTTGCTCATTCTTCTATGATCAAAGCTCTCTACCAAGGATAGCTTTAAGTCTTGGGTAATGTATGTAATATGTCCAGATTAAGGCATAAGACTCTTTTATAAGAATAATTTTTCCATTGTTTCTTTAAAAAAATCCAATATAATGTTGACTAGAAGTATCACATTGTTTTTAAACATGCTCGGATTAATCAAATGTATGCACACATGTGCATACATATATTTATTTAAAAGTTAATGTCTGTTTAGATTTTTGTTTAATTTTGAAATATTTTAGACACACAGAAAAGTACAGAAAAAAATAAAATTGTCACCTAGTATCCACTACCTAGAATAACGTCATATTGGTTTTCAGAATTCCTAATCCTTCACACTCAATTATTACCACTGTCCTAACGTTGGCAAGCTGTCTTTTCCGTGCATATCTTTACACTTTTATAACATATAAATATACCCATGATATCATACAGTATTGTTTAGTGCAATTTTAATGAATATAAGTACTGTACTGAACATATTTTACAACACACTTTTTTTCTCAGTATACATCCTCATCAACATTTTACCAGTCAGATAGTCACAAAACAGTATTACGTTGTGTTGCAAACAACTTCTCCCAGGGACTTCCCTGGTGGTGCAGTGGTTAAGGTTCCGCCTGCCTATGCAGGGGACACGGGTTTGAGCCCTGGTCTGGGAAGATCCCACAAGCTGTGAAGCAACTAAGCCCATGCACCACAACTACTGAGTCCACGTGCTGCAACTGCTGAAGCTTGCATGCCTAGAGCCTGTGCTCCACCACCAGAGATGCCACCGCAATGAGAAGCTGCATGCCGCATGGCAATGAAGAGCAGTCCCGCTTGCCACAACTAAAGAGAAAAGCCCTCACGCAGCAACGAAGACCCAACACAGCCAAAAATAAATAGGTAAATAAAGTCTACAAGTTTAAAAAAATTTATTAAAATAATGTAGAGAACTGAAGACCTTTATGTATTGAATTTTTTATCAATAAGCATGGTATAATCTTCCCACTTCAGTCTTCTTTGAGGTCTTTCCATAATATTTCATACACTTTTGCATATTTTCAGAGGTATTCCAAGGTATCTAGCAACTGTGTTCTTATTTTAAATGATATCTTTTAAAGTTACATTTTCTGTGTTGTAGATAATTAGGAATGTAATTAACTTTAACATATTAATATTGTACGTAGCATGTATTCAGGACACTCATAAATTCTATCTGCAGATTCTCATGGGATTTTTACAGAATCAACAAGGTAATCTTTGTCTAATGGTAGTTTTGTTTCTTTCTTTCCAATCCTTAACCTTCTATTTCTTTTTCTCACCGTGCTGGAGTGGACATCCAATATGATGTTGAATAGAGGTATCACACACTGTTTTAAAACATCCTCCAATTATCCAAATACAATGCACACATACACACATATTTGCTTATTTTAATGTCATTACCTATTTAGATCTAATTACCTGTTTACCATTTCTTTGCTCACTACTGCCACACGCACGCTACAGATTCAATTCCTTTCTCACTGAAATATATCTCTGAGTAATTCTTTCCGTGTGGGTATATGAGTGCTAAGCCCCATCTTCTGGCCTTCTTTAGATAATGTCTTTAGTTTGTTGTCACCCTTGAAGAAACTCCCTTGGGTATAGAATTCTAGGTTTATATATATCAGCATTTTATGGGTATTTTTCGGTTGTCTTTCTGCCTTTATTGTTTTTTTTTTTTTTAATTGGGATATAGTTGCTTTACAGTGTTGTGTTAGTTTCTGCTGTCCAGTGAAGTGAATCAGCTATATGTATACATATATCCCCTCTTTTTTGGATTCCTTCCCATTTAGGTCACCACAGAGCACTGAATAGAGTTCCCTGTGCTCTACAGTATGTTCTCATTAGTTATCTATTTTTTACACAGTAGTGTACATATGTCAATCCCAATTTCCCAAGTCATCCCACCTCCCCTTTCCCCCCTTGCTATCCACATATTTGCTTTCTATGTCTGTGTCTCTATTTCTGCTTTGCAAATAGGTTTATCTGTACCATTTTTCTAGATTCCACATATATGCATTAATATATGACGTTTGTTTTTTTCCTTCTGACTTACTTCACTCTGAAGACAGTCTCTACATGTCCATCCATGTCTCTACAAATGACCCAATTTTATTCCTTTTAATGGCTGAGTAACATTTCATTGCATATATGTACCACATCATCTTTATCCGTTCGCCTGTCAATGGACATTTAGGTTGCTTCCATGTCCTGGCTATTGTAAACAGGATTAAGACCTAAATGTAAGATCTGCCTTTATTGTTGCTGATAGCAATATGGCTATCGGTCTAATAACTGTTCCTCTGTAGGTAGTCTGTGCTCTTTCCTCTGGTTGCTTTTAAAATTTTCTCTTTATCTTTGGAATTTTGTAGTTTCACTACAATGTATCCATATATAGATTTTTTTTTATTCTACTTAAGACCCGTGTGTTCACAGTCTGTAAACTCATATTTTCATTAATATTGAACCTCTTCATCTATTTTCTCCTTAAATATTATCTCTTCCTCACTGCTTCTTTTCTCTTTCTGGAATTCCCATTCGAGTTTTGTGGTTGTCATTCTGTACTCCATTTCTCTTAACTGCTCTTTCTTATTTGGTATCTCTATATGTCTCTATTCTTCACTCTAAACCATTTTGTTTGAAATGTCTTCCAATTCACTATTTCCCTCTTTAGTTGCATCACTTTTATAAGTTTTATTTATTTCTTTTTCCTATTTGTCTTCTCTCTTTTAGGTATCTCATTTTTTTGCTTTTGGTTTCTAGTCCTTTTATCTCTTAAATACATTAAACATTTATTTTATAGTCTTTTTAGATTGTTCTAACAGTTCAAATTCTTGCAAAGTGTTAATCCTCCTAATGGTTGTATCTACTAACTTTCCCTCACAACAAATGTTACTTGTATAGTTAGTAATTTTTTCCTACTGTGATTCATTTAGGGACTTGACTGCGGGATTTTTTTCTCCTCTGGGAATCCTGAGCATTCTGTTTTTGAACTGTTGGTACAAAGCAGTTTTATATTTGTCTCTCCTGGTTACCTCAAAGTGTTCACTGGTCCAGAATCACATCATTGCTATTTTTCAACCTAAAGAATCCTACACAAAGCTTGTAATATATATTTGGATTCCATATCTGTGTCTCACACAGGTTTTTAGGATTTCCAATAGACCTTTTTTTCCACTCAGCTTTAGGTTAATACAAAATTTTCTGTCACTCATCTAGCAGCCTTGCCAACATTCCATATACATGCCAAGGCATTTTCAGTTACAGTATCTCAGTTCACAACAAGAGACCAAATTTACTATATGTCCTAATGTGGACATTAACAATCCTAACTGCCAACTAGGATGCTCTGAGGTACCCAGTCACAGCGCTGTCACACTAGATGTATGTTTTCTCTTCCGATGACTTAGAATCTCCCTTTCAATTAAAAAAGTCAGGTATTTATTAATGTGTGTGCGCATACTTGTCTGTAGGTTGTGTTATATTTTGTCTAGCATTTCCATCTGTTTTTAACAAGACAGGTGCCATGCTAGGTTGGTCTGCATTACTGACAGTATTTTAAAGACAGAGATACTTAGACTACATAGACCATTCCATTTTGTGAAGCTTTTTGTATCTCCCATAGTGCTAAGATAACTTGTGTACACAAGCGGAGTCTCAACCATATGCTTAATAATCCAGACCTATAGATTCATCTCTAAATCCTGATTCTCAGCTAAAAAAAAAAAAATGGCTCAAATAAAGTTTTGTCATAAATAAATGTGTTAGAAAAGTTATTTATATTGTAATAATACAAGTATTGACAATACAGTATAATAGCTGTTCATCTTATGAAGATATTTGAAACATAGGTCTTAGGTAACTGGAGGTAAAACAAATAAACCAATAAGGAGTGCTTCCAAATATGTTATTATTTTGGGGAGAATAAATGGTTTGGTTGAATAGCATCTGTATATAAGAGACGGATGAGATCTTCTCCTACTTCCACTAATAAAGTATCTGTCATTAAAATAAAAATAGGTTTTTTTTAAATTCTAATTTCCATAATAGTCTATTTAATGTAGACTCCTAAAACTACTGATCTAATTTTGTTATTTAAAATTCTTTACTTTTATATCATAAAATATAAAACTGTCCATGTGCCACTCACAATGGGAATGACATTTTTCTTGATCAAAGAGTGACCCATCATAGATACAAACGTAAACAAATGATTATGAAATATTTTGATGGATGTAACACTGAAGGTACGTGATCAAGAGTCATGGGATCTCAGAGGAAGAGGGTGATTCTGTGGAAGGCTTCATCAGAACGTTATGTTTAAGCTACATTTTTGAAGGCTGATGAGGGAGGGACTAGAACAATTCCGCACCATTCAGCCTGGAGTATGAAGTGGGGAATGGTAGAAAAGAGAGGCTGGGTCATGGAGAAGAGCCTTGAAATTCCATGCTAAAAAGGTCACACTTTATCCTGGAGATGGTGCAAAGCCATTGAAAGATTATAGGCAGGGGAGCGATGTGGTAGATTTCACTTTAGATGGATGACAAATTTGGGGAGTCAAATCTCAGAATAAGGAGACCAGTTAAGAGGCTACTGTAACATTGCAGGAAAGAATATTCCCAGTCCAGATAAAAGGCTGTAGTAATGACAATAACTGTGGAGAGAACAGAACTGATAAATATTTAAGAAGTAAAACCATCAGAACTTGAAGACTGATAAGATGTAGTCAAGAACGTGAGGGGAAAACAGAAGTCTCTAGTAACTTCAAGGCTTTTGGCTGCAGTGATAGAGTGCATAGTGGTGCCATTAACTGATATTAGAAAACAGAGGGAAAAGCAGATGTGGGGAAACTAATGACCATTAACTGCTTAGCAGACTCAAGATATACATCCTTAGTACATAAGCGAGAAGGCAGGGCTAGAGAATGAGATTTTTGCATCATTAATATAGTCTCCAGGGACTTTCCTGGTGGTGCAGTGGTTAAGAATCCGCCTGCCAATACAGGAGACACGGGTTTGAGATCCCTGCTCCAAGAAGATTCCACGTGCCACATGCCACATGCCGTGGAGCAACTCAGCCCATGTGCCACAACTACTGAGCCTGCATGCCACAACTATGGAAGCCCCTGTGCCTAGAGCTCGTGCTCCTCAACAAGAGAAGCCATCGCAATGAGAAGCCCACTCACCATGAGGAAGAGTAGCCCCCGCTTGCCACAACTAGAGAAAGCCTGTGCACAGCAACGAAGACCCAATGCAGCCAATCAAAAATAAATTAATAAATAAATAAACCTTTAAAAAAACACTGTCCATGGCTAATACCACAAAGAAGCTGAGTATATCTGAGGGAGCATGCAGAATAGAAATGACCTAGATCCTAGAAAGCATCAGTATTTGAGAGCAAATGGACAATGAGATGAAAGGGAACTGTCAAGCGTGGGAGGAAAGTTCCATAAGCCAACAAGGGAGAATTTCAGTGAGAAAATGTATGTGTGTGTGTGTGTGTGTGTGTGTGTGTGTGTAAACATGCACACACTTTTAATGCAGGTCCCATTCAGATACTTCTGAGATACATCTATTCACTATCCTCACTCGTTGTAGGAACTCCTGATGGACAGCAAGGACTCTTTATCTGGAAATGCAAAAGCAAACAGCTAAAACCTTGAAATTTCTTGGGTGCAGAATTAGAAAAGAATGAGAGTTTGGTTTTGCAGCTCATTTTCCTATCATCCAGCAGGATACTACCATTATCACTCATAGTTACTGTTAGAAGAGTTCTAAAAGCTCTTCTTGAAGAGAAAGGCATCCCTTCGCCCCTGTAGTAACTAACTAAATATCCCTGCTATTACGCAAATTGAAAACCAGGAGGCAAATTTTAACTGAAAATATTTCTAGCAAGTGGATGCCAGCTGCTAGCTTCTCTCATCCCTCATGAATGTGTTTTGCAGCTGGCCATAAATCTCCCTTATTTCAATCAGCTTAACCAATATTAACAACTGTTCATTAGGCAAGAGATGTCTTATTATCACCCATGTGATATGTAGTAACTGGTAAAGAAATTTTCAGTTGAATATTTTTGAAAAACCACATTTTGATTTGAGGACTGTCTAAAGGACTTTTGATTCTTTAAAGAGGTAAAAAGTTCCTGTGACTTCAAAAGTACCTCCATCATCTTAAGGCTCAAACATTTCTACAAATTTCCGAATCTATTCCTTTAAAATTATAAGAACATCTTGGACCACATTAAACAAAACTAGGAAAAGCATAACAGGAAGGGGGATTGGGAGGAGCTGAAAAATGTATCCAAGGATGAACTTGATGCAATATTTGTGGTGTTTCTTAAGATCATGCTCCTAGAGATATTAGTAACCTCATTCATGAATGCAAAACACCACTGAGACAGGGTCTAGTCACAGCTTTTTGTTTGTTTGCTTATTTGTTTTGTTTTGTTTGTGATGTTGCCAGTGTTTCTGTGCCTCGTGAGACATCCCATTCTAGTTAGTGAAAAACACAAAAGTCAGAGAAGTCAACGAAATTAACGGAAATTGCTTAAACCAAAGACACACATTACAAAAAGGAATTTAGCAAATGTAAGACATGTCTTAAGAGAGAAAATTGATGACTCACTTGAAGGGGACTCACAGTAGAGCCTGCTGCTCAGAGCTTGCTGGGTGAAGGCAACGTTGCCCTGTTAATTATACAGATCTGATTAGTGTGATTTAATAATGGAAGGAAACAATATTTTCTTCAAGAAAAATATACAAAACAAGCAAAAACATTTATAAAAACCAGATTCTAACAGAGTTCATGGTCGTGCTGTCAGGGGAGACAACAAGAAAAAGCTGAATTGAAACTCTGTTCTCATAAACAGATCCCATTTGATCTCATAAACAGATCAAATGGGATCTGTTTATGATAAACATGGTAAACATACCCATAAATGGGACACACTGATGATTTTCAATGTGTTGAGGATTCCTTTGATATACTACTTTCTAAAAATATTCCCAGCTTCCTTTTATTAGAAACTCTTACTTACGGAATTCAGCTAGATACCAGAGATCAACTTATCCCTTTGCTGTATTTTCCAAGTGTCTTACAAATTAAACCTTTTTTCCTTACTTGAAGCACTGATTGAATTATAAAAAGAACACCACCCAAAATGAATAACATTTTTTTCTGACTTACATGTTCCTTTTAGTCAAAACAGAAAACAATGAAGGATATTTTAAGGTAGCTTTCTTTTCCTTTGTATTTAAGTATGACGCTTCTTACGTATGAGCAATCTTTTTTTAAATGAAAGGAAGCAGACTCTGAAATTGGAGAGGAGGATGAAAGAGAGCAAGCCTGAAGCAGGAGACTGGGAACTGAACCACCTGAGTCTGAAGCACAGATTTTCTTTTTCTTTTTTTGCCTTAAAGTATTTCTCTCTCTCTCTTTTTTAAATTAATTTTTATTGGAGTATAGTTGTTTTACAATGTTGTGTTAGTTTCTACTGTACAGTAAAATGAATCAGCTGTACATACACACATATCCCTTCTTTTTTGGATTTCCTTCCCATTTAGGTCACCACAGTGTATTAAGTAGAGTTCGCTGTGCTATACAGTGTGTTCTCATTAGTTATCTGTTTTATATGTAGTATCAATAGTGTGTATATGTCAATCCTAAACTCCCAATTCCTCCCACACGTCCCTTTCCTCCTTGGTATCTGTACATTTGTTCTCTACATCTGTGTCTTTATTTCTGCTTTGCAAGTAGGATCATCTACACCACTTTTCTAGAATCCACACATATGTGTTAATATATGATATTTGTTTTTCTTTTTCTGACTTACTTCACTCTGTACGACACTCTCTAGGTCCATCCACGTCTCTATAAATGACCCAATTTCACTCCTTTTTATGGCTGAGTAATATTCCATTGTATATATGTACCACATCTTCTTTATCCATTCATCTGTTGATGGACATTTAGGTTGCTTCCATGTCCTGGCTATCGTAAATAGTGCTGCAATGAACATTGGGGTGCATGTGTCTTTTTGAATTATGGTTTTCTCTGGGTATATGCCCAGTAGTGGGATTGTTGGGTCATACGGTAGTTCCATTTTTGTTTTTTTTAAGGAACCTCCATACTGCTCTCTATAGTGGCTGTATCAATTTACATTCCCACCAACAGTGCGTGAGGGTTCCCTTTTCTCCACAGCCTCTCCAGCATTTATTGTCTGTAGATTTTTTGATGATGGCCATTCTGACTGGTAGCAGGTGATACCTCATTTTAGTTTGGATTTGCATTTCTCTAATAATTAGTGATGCTGAGCGTCTTCTCACATGTTTGTTGGCCATCTGTATGTCTCCTTTGGAGATATATCTGTTTAGGTCTTCTGCCCATTTTTTGATTGGGTTGTTTTTTTTGATATTGAGCTGTATAAGTTGCTTGTATATTTTGGAGATTAATCCTTTGTCAGTTGCTTCATTTGCAAATATTTTCTCCCATTCTGAGGGTTGCCTTTTTGTCTTGTGTGAAGCACAGATTTCTTACAGCTGCTCTTTCACCTTCATAAAGACCTCATTCAAGCGCTGAGGTGGTCAGTTGCAAAGATCTGATTAAATTTGTAGCCAAGAGTCTTTCTTTTTACCAGTCTTTATTTTAAGGGAGGGGAAAGGGACTTGCTTCACTTCCTAGAGTAAAGGACTCTAGATGACTTTAAAGGATTCTTTCTGTTCTGTTTTTCTTCGAAAAAACTGAATGCCTCCATGTGACTGGCTGCACTAAATTTACATGGCTGGCACAGAAATAGTCGGTCAGTCAGTAAGCCAAATTTACTTCTAAATGGGCCAGAAACTTCACTTTAAAATAGACAAGAATTGGCAGGAAATAGGAGAGAAAACAATGTAATTTATAAAGAAGGGCATCTAAGTTTTTTAAAGATGAAAGTGGAAAAACAAAATTAAAGGGAATGAGACAGAGGGATAACTTGTAACACTGGGATACTTATTTCATTTATATGCTTAGAATAACTGATGTTTGAAGCAATCTGACAATTTTTAGTGCAAAGCAAAAAAAAGAAACTTTGTGGCTTTGAGATGGCAACTTAAGCAGAAATGATAACAACACAATTCTTCATTTTTTTCTATTGCATTTTGCTAGACCTCCCCATTGAGACTATTTTACTGGCTGCTGTGTAATCCTCATGTTGATAAAAGGACATGCTCATGATCTTCTGATCCGATCAGGACAGAATAATTAATGTCTGCAAGTACAAGTGGTTATCCCTGCTCTAATTCCATAAACACCAGGGGGATTATCAATTAAAGATGCCCTCTCAATCTGCCATGAAAAAATGTATGTGTTGAAAGCCAGTTGAATTTTGATTATACCAAATTCTCTGTTTCCTACACTCTCTTCCACAAACTGTTTTCCAGTCTTAGATAAACGTTTATAAACATGACACACATCTTGATTCATGAAGTTGTAAGCAAACCATAATACATAGAGCAATGAGGGATATGGTTGAATCATAAGTCTATAGTGTTGTATGACATTAAAGATCTGGTTTTGGGGGGCTTCCCTGCCAGCGCAGTGGTTAAGAATCTGCCTGCCAATGCAGGGGACATGGGTTCAATCCCTGGTCCAGGAAGATCCCACATGCAGCAGAGCAACTAAGCCTGTGTGTACAACTACTGAAGCCAGTGTGCCTAGAGCCCGTGCTCTAGAAGAGAAGCCCCACAATGAGAAACCTGCGCACTGCAACAAAGAGTAGCCCCTGCTCTCAGCAACTAGAGAAAGTCTGCGTGCAGCAACGAAGACCCAACGCAGCCAAAAATAAATTAAAAAAAAAAAAACTGTTTTTTTTTTCCTGTCTCTTTACATGTTTATTTTCTTTTAAACCAACTTGGACCTGCGTGACTTGTGTCTGCTTTAGCTCTATCACATTCATCCTTTAACTGCATTGTTTCAGAAAATGCAAGCCATACTTTAAGAAAGGTACTCTTCGCGCTTGTATAAGGATTTTCTTAATGGCTTAGTAGAGAGAAAGAGGAGGGATAAAAGAAAAAAGAGGTCAGTTAGGGAAAAGGTTGCAAACCATTCCACTGTTTTCCTTTCTTACTTGTGACTTTTCCTCCTGGCTCCAGAGATTGCGGCAGGTAAAGGGGAAAAAATCCCAAGCAGCCTAAATTGAGCAGAAACTGTGATGCCTGAAAAATAAGTCAACTAGACAGAAAGAGAATAAATGTAATCAAATATAAACTGATGAACATTTTAATTATTAGCTCTCCCAATTCTACCCCAGTACTCTATAATTTATTATAAGGAATCAAGTAGAAAAAAAAATCTGAAATTTAAATTTTCCTCTCTTTATGATAGATGTAGTCCTTTATTCACTCAAATGAAGATTGAGGCAAACCTCAATTTCAAAAAGTTTCTGAATAAATTAAAGATATGCCCAATGATTTAGAAAGACAGTCAATTGAATAGATATAACATTACAAACTGATTTATCAATCTTGGTCTTAGATTTGTTTTTCCTATAACTCATTCTTTCTGAATCTTGTATAAGCAAAAAGTATCTTATACCCACTAGTAGGAAAAATATCTTGATTACTGTTCTTTCATGAATTATTTAGTGATCTTATGTTATTTTAATTTAGTTAATAACCAGAGGTTCATTGCTTTATATTAAATACAAACTAAATATTTCTGGAATTTTAGACTCCCAGACTACAATTTTTCTCTCAAATCTGTAAAAAGGTAAAGGAAGGAAAAAGATAGCTGGGGAGGAAAAAAATAAATTGGACACCAGACACACACAGATGCCAACATTTACTAAGTGTACATTGTTTACTTGGCATAGTGCTAATCACTGGGTGATGAGGAGAGAGTTACAGAAAATCAAAATTATAAAGGAGTTGACCCTCCAGGGGATGAGATAGATACATTCATATTGATTGGCTGAAACACCAATGCACCAATGAGAGCTGTGGTTAGTAAGGACTTTGGGACTTTATAAGTTGGGGAAATCAAGAGTGAACCCTGGTGGTATAAGAAGTTCACCAAGAAGTATTGAAAAAAAGGAAGAATGATTGTGACTGAAAAGATTATCATTATTTTCCTATATGCAAAAGTGGAAAGGAGGGCATTTTGGGTGAAGAAAAGTGAAAATCAAGAACATGGCTGAGTCAAAGAGTTATAAAAGCCAGACGTGTCTGGAGTGGAGCATTTGGGCTGGATCATCAGAGTAGATAAGAAAAAAGAGAGTGAAGAAGGGTTTTGGAGGACTTTGAAGGTCAGGTAAAGGGGTCCAGAGAGAATAGTCTGAAACTTGCTTTTGAGGGTGGCGGGCAGTTGCCAACGAGAAAAAAGTCACCTGGAGACACCAGATTATTGAATTAGGAGATACATGCTTTTATTCAGACAAAATTAAGGAAGTGAATTACTCCAAAGACATTTGGTCTTCTGAATTTCTCCCCTTGCATATACTGAGGCTCTTTAATAATCGATTGATCTGAATTTATTTAATTGATAAACATTAGTTATATACCACGGTACTTTAACATGTGTTGAAGAGTCTACTGGATGCCAGGGGCTTCACATAGTCCTCACAACACCCCATGGTGTGTCAGCACCCGCACCGTGTTATGCTGGCTTTACACACGGTTAACTGATTGCTGGCACAAGGTCGCAACACTTGAGGAATGAGCAGGACTTGATCCCAAGTCTTCCAAATGAAAATCACATTCTCTTTCCTCTGTTTCACTCCACTTATAATCTGTGCCAGGCACCGAGCTGGGTAATTTTTTATTTTAAAAACAAAGCAGCATTGATGAACAGTTACATAGTAATATTTTTACTTAGAAACATTTCCACATACTTGCAGATAAACAGAGGTAATTTTAGGATTTTTAGTAATTCCCCAAAGTCAAGAATAAGCAAACTTTTAGATAGTTAAAAAATAACTGGTAAGAAATTGAAAGGTTTGATAAATGCAGAGCCATTTAAAAGTTTATTAAGTGGCATGTTTTATAGAAATTATATTTTCACTAAAAATGGAAATTCTGTTGTTTGGCACATTTTCTTAACTTCATTGAAGAATTATACTAGGGTATGTAATATGTCTGACATTCTTAAAAGTTGGATTATACAAAGCATAAAAAGTTTATCAGAATTATTTTTATATATTCTCACAAAAAATTAATCCATTTTTTCCAAATGTAGAAGTAACATAGATAAAATTATGGTGAGTGTTTAATAGTTGGCTCTTTGGGAAAAAGTATTGAATTATAGCAGTTGCCTATTTCTGTAGGGCAATGGCCTACAGAAGCCACTAGAGGGATCTCTGTTTTCAGGACACTTGGCAATTTTCAAGCCACTAGAGGGATGTCACTGAACACAAGCTGGGAAGGGATGCACAGTGACAGCACACCATTATACAGTGTATTTACCACACAGATAAAATAGATATAAATAACCTAAAGAGTACACGTAATAGTAAAATTCATGGAAATAATTAGGAAGTAATGAGTTTTGAGTATCAACTTGGTTTAAATATAATTTATTTAGTCATATGTTCCTTTTCACCTATTTTTTTATTATTGGCAGTACTTAACAATCAGATCTCAAAATTCCTAAAAATTTAACAATTGGCTCTTGCAAGCCAGCATAAGCTGGCTTTAGCACACCACTGGGAGACCAGGAAAAAGAAACCAGGCATCAAAACACAGTAGAATATTTAAGTAAAGACAAAAATTCCATGACTCTATGTGAGTTATGTGCATGGTGGGTCAATTAGATATTCCTTAATGTTTATTGGGAGCTTACTAAATACCAGGCAACTCTTTATGTCTAATTTCTTCTTCATTCTTTACAACCATCTTATAAAGTTGTATCAGCATTATTGCTTTTTAAGACAGGAAACAGGCATGGAGAAGGAAAACAACTTTTCTGGTAGGAAAGCAGGGATCAACTCCAGTTTGGACTCAAATGCCCCCGCTCTTAAAAAAGTATATACCACCCTGACACCCCAGCGAAAGATCTCACACCCTTCAAAGGCTTACAACCCTCAAAGCCACTTACAGCTCCAGCTTGAAAGGGCAGCCGATTTGTTCCTCCAGCAGGAAGGTCTCGATTAGCAAACATCACGTGCAGTGAGCAGATTACAAAGACGGAAACAAACTTCACTCTGACCCTCTTTCACCTAAATTCTAAGAGTGCACTGCTCAGATCACCACATTGTTTACTTTCGGGGATTTTCAATTTCCAAAGAAATAAATATAATTCAGTAAGGCTAGATGCCTTTTTTTTTTTTTTTCTTCCCCATTTCCTAGATTTCCAACAATTGTTCTGGGAAGAGTGGGCTCAGCTCTTGTCTGGCTCTCAGAGTGATTAATTAGATTTAATTTCATGCTGTCTTCTCTGCCATTCTGTCCCTGCCCCTGGTGACTAATAGCTCCTCTACAAAGTCCAAACAAATGGCCACAGTATCTAGTTTTTATTTTTAGAAGTTTTCCCCAGCCAAAATCCATAGACCCTCTTCACAGGCAGCGGTTTAGAAATTCCTGGCCAGGATTCCTGCTCTTAACAGCCGCACTCGATGTGGCTAGATGGCCTGTTGACTGATACCCTGGGTGGCATCGTGCCAGCTCAAAAGTTGTCAGGCTATGTGAATCAAGAATCAGCACAGGGCAGTGATAAATATAGACCGGCAGCCTACAAAACAGCGCCACGAGGGGCCATATCTTCTTCAGGAAGTACCTTTGTGCCAGCACTAAAGCATTAACACCACATGTCTTTTTCTACACGTGGCATCTGTGCACACTTAGAGTGTGTGGTAAAAGAAGGAAGAGGATGAGAGTGGGAGGGAAGACAAGAGAGTTTATAGGTGAAGCTAGCAAATCAGAGAAGGATGAATGGCAGCTGGGGCCCAGGAGTCCGTCAGGAAATCCCCCTCACTGGCTTTTTTAGCATGAGGTGTGGGCACTAACGACAGGCAACTTGTCTCAGGGTTAGAGCTGAGCACAATGGAAGGAAGAGGTCAGGAACGAGCAAGTCACATCTGTTTCTAGCCATGCCACAGGCCACCCCCGCCTCCCCCAAAGGGTCCATAGCTCATACATGCCACCTGGCCACCAGGTGAAACCTTAGGATAGGAAACAGCCCCTTCCCGATGAGTTAAGTCTTGTTATGAACCCAGGTCACTGGCATCTCGAGGGGGCGAGGAAACACGGCTGTTCAGACAATTCCAGACACCCAGACACGCTTGACACAGCTTTAATAAATTCATGAGGGAAATGAAGATGTCTAGTAGTCTAAATATGTGTGTGAGCATGAGAGAACTTCGGATTTTGAGATTTGTTGGGACTGAAACTCTGCCCTGTAGCTTATTTAAGGCTCAAGAAGGTTAACAACTGGCCCAGTATCATTTTACAAATAATCCTCAATTTCCTCATCTGTGAACTGAGAATAAAATTAAAATATACCTCGCAGTGTTGCTGCTAGGCTCAAATGAGATGATTTATGCAAAGCACTTTTTTGAGTGGCAAAGTCCATAGGAATGTATCTTTGGGTTATTTTTGGAGCAGCTCATCCCTTTGTAAAAATGTGCAGCTCTCCATTATTGGTCATTTTTAGAAATCATATATAAAACACACTTTATAAGTCATGACTCTATTATTAGCACTACAATTGTTTTTAAATTGGTAGTGTTTTAAAAGTCATCTTGGGACACTATACCTTCAGACTAACAAGGAAGTTATTGTACTTTCTAAAAGTTACCTCGTTGAGTTACCTTCAGAACCTACATACAAATTAAAAAGTCAATCTCAAAAATCACTGCTCATTTATGACCCCAAATAGTATCTGCTCTATTTATCTGATATAGTCTGAATGACTTTAGGCTCAGATACGAAATCAAGTTCATCCTTAAGGAAGATATTTGTATTATGCTTCATAGCAACAATTTCACATAACTTCAGAATTTTAATCTCCATGATTCTTTAGGCTAGACCTCATTTATAAAGAAATTAAGGGCCAGAGAGATAGAATTCTGATGCAAACTCTGATTCCCTATCTCAAAAGGGATTTCTTATTCTAGAGAGAAATTTTCCCCTATTCTTTAGGTTTCTTTGCACTTAAGTCCTTAAGTCAGTTCTAAAGTTTAGTTGCAAAAAATATTTTGAACAATGGTAGCACCACTGGAATATAAATACCATCCCTCAGAGCAGCCATATTGAACTACTGACATTTCACAAGTGGGCCCTAATATATTAATTTAAAAACCAATCTGTTGAATATTTTTTATCTCAAAACCATCTTATGCATTATCTATTTCTAAATCTCTCATTTGTAGAAGAAACCGAGGCTCAGAATATTCACTGATGTTTGAGTGAATTGCCAAGGTCACACAGCAACTCAGTATCAAATCATTAGGAAACATACAATAAACATAGATTGACTTTTTATTTTATTTTTTTCTATTTTTTGGCTGCACCACACAGCATGTAAGATCTTACTTCCCCGACCAGGGATGGAACCCGCACCCCCTGTAATGTGTGGCATAATGAGTGTGAGATTATTTTCAAATTTTGAACTTATTTTCCAATCTTGAAAATTCACTCTAGATTGATTCTATTTCTTCTTAACATGCCCAAATTAATTCCCAGCAACTCACTATTACCTCCTCAGAGAAGCCCTCATTCTCTCCTCCAACCACTATAAATGGTGTCTTTCTGTGTGTTCCACTAGTATTTATGGTTTATGACTGTTTTAATGTTGCAAGTTACCCTCTAGTTGTTTTTATGTGTTAATCTCCATTCTACACAATGGGAGCTTCTTAAGGGCAGGTACTCTTATTGGTTCTTCTCTCCCAGCACCTAGCATGATGACTGGTACATAATGAATTGTGTTCAACAAATTTTGTGTGTGTGTGTGTGTGTTCAACAAACTTTTGATGAATGAATTAACGAATGCAGAAAATTTAAACTGTAACAGGGTGTAAATAAACAAAAAATGTTTACACTCTGTTAACACAGATCCAGCCTGATCAAATGCTTATCTATTTACTCTTGTCTCCTTATCTCTCAGGAAAGCGTCAGGCTTTTTGATTCTGAGTATTCTGAAGAGCATGCAGTCATAGCCACCTCTGAAGGACCTGGGTTGAGGACACTGCCCTGGGGATTATTGTTGTTAGTTGAATTATTTTTAGTACTTCTATTTCGTTGAATGCATTCCTTTGTGGGGAATTTAAAGTGCTTCATTCGCATGTCCTTTAATTGTCACACTCCTGTGAGCTGGGCAGGGACAGAATTATCACCTTATTTCATGAATGAGGAGGCTGGAGAAGCTTGACTCATTCAAGGCCGTTCAGGTGGCTTTTAGGAGGGTGATTAGAAATGCTTTTCTTACTCTTGGTGTTTCTATTGTGTGCAATTGCCACTAGCTTTAGCACTGGAGTAATCAAAGCTCTGCTGCTTCTGAGGGACTCAAACACTCACTTGGATACTGACCTAGGCCTCAGACAATTCAAACCTTGCCCCAATCAGGAATATACTGTGTCAGATTTGTTTTCCCTGACGTGCAGAGCCTGGAGGTGTTTCTGTTATAGTTCCTCCCTCAGGACCAGCTACATCATTTGCAGGGTCCAGCACAAAGCAAAAGCATGGGTTCCTCGTTCAGAAATTATTAAGAATTTCAAGAAGGATTCTGCAGGGCCTTCAACCCTTCTGAGGCTGCAGGCTTGTGAAAATCGCCATATCTTTGCTCTTTTCCTGTTTTCTTCCAAATCCTCATAAGGTTTTAGCTTTATGCTCCTAACACCTCCTATCTTCTCTACCTGCTTTCAGTAAGACCTGATTCAGAGTATCCACTATGCTTACTGGGGTGGGGGTGGGGGGGAATTTGTAAAATAAAACTCGGTTAAGGTCATTACTTTTTAAAAATCTTTCAACAGTTTCTCATCATCTCCTGGGATAAACTTAACTTCCTAGGCTTCCCCAGCAGTTCTCTATCACTGCGTGACGAACCACCCCAACACAACCATGCACTTTCTCATAATCCTGGGTCTCCCTGTGGTATTTGCGGGGCTCACTCATGTATTTTGTGTTTGTCAGGTGGCAGATCAGCCAGGGACTGGCAAGCCCCAGATGACAGTCACCTGGGGATGTCAGCTCTCCTCCACGTGGACTCTCCAGCAGGCTGGCTGGGATCTTCCTGGGAGGTGGCTGGATTCCAAGAGAGTGAAAGTGAAAGCTGGAAATGCTTCGTGGGGCCTCAGCTCATCCCCCAGTCACCTATCCCACATCCGATTGGTCAAATAAGTCACAAGACCAGCCCAGATTTGAGAAGTTGGAGAAATAGATTTCCCCTCCTGGTAGAAAGTACAGCAGTATCACATAGCAAAGGGGTATGACTAGAGGGGTGTGAGGAATTTGTGGGTATATTTTGCAACTGACCATACCTTGCTATGTGTCCTTTCTGACCTACACTTTCTGAACTCTCCTTCCGTGTCTCCATTGCTCTCACAGGACAATGATCTAGCCTTGGTAACACAACCGTAACGATAGTCAGTATCATAGATACATTCATTGAGTATTTACTTTGTCTCAAACACTGTAGCTGATGTTGTACATATATTTTAGCACTTCATCCTCCAGATTCCCTATCATGGAGGTATTTTTATTCCTATTTTAGGGATGACAAAACTGAGACATTCAGGAGCTTAATGGGTCTCACAAGGAAGAACTTGAATTGGAATTCAAAATCAGGCATGTTTGATTCCAACATCCATTAAGTTTTTACTATGCCACACAGCCACACCAAAATATTTGCCTTATCTGATGTGTACTCATGCCTTTGTGACTGTCACATCCCTTTCCCTTTGCCTTAAAAAGCCTCCATCTCTCTTCTCGCCTCTTCCTTTTCCTTTCACCCTCCTCTCCACTCACCATGGAAAAGCATACACACAGCTCTTCATGACAACTCTCATTCCCCCAGGCAGAGTTAGATGACCCAATTCAGGATCCTATAAAACCCCTTTGCTTACTTTTTCCTCCTTCTTGATCATTTTCTCCTTGAGTGTAGGAACCTTATTATTATTATTTATTTTTGCATCTCCCTGGCCTACTACAGCCCTTGGCTTATAACCATTGATTGATAAGTGATTGTTGAATGGAATTTTCAAAAGCATGCTAACTTTACACACTACTATATATAAAATATATAAACTGTAAGGACCTACTGTATAGCACTGGGAACTATATTCAAAATCTTGTGATATCCTATAATGGCAAAGAATCTGAAAAAGTATATCTATATCTCTATCTATCTACCTCTCTGAATCACTTTGCTGTACACCTGAAACTAACACAACATTGTAAATCAACTATACTTCAATTTTAAACAAGTGCACAGCAAGTGGACTACAAGGAAATGTAATAAAAAAAAAAAGAGTTAATACATGAGAGGGGTTGAGGCGTTAGGTCATTTTATTTTCTACGCCTACTTTATTTTTTGAATTTTCTATGATGAACACGTATTGCTTTTATAATGGCTAAAATAAATCTGATAAAGAGAAAAAAAATGCTAACTTTGTCAATTAAGATTATATTCAGGCATATTAATAATTTTCACTGAAATGAGCCATCGAAAGAGTCAAAGGGTCAAAACAGTTGTCCACCTGGAGTTTCAGAAAATCTTTTGCACGTGCCAGTTTCACCAGGCCATTCATTCATTTGATGATTGATTTATTCAGGTTCCTATGCACAGGGCATTGTGTACTTTAAGACATTCATGCATTTAGTTACTCTTTAAGAAAATTATCAGATGCAAAAATCAACCAGTTTTATGTTGAAATGTCACTGGATTCTCTGTTTTGTTTTGGTTTTGTGATCAATATTGTGATCTACACTATAGGTCAGTTGACACTCATTCCTAATCCCATTCTTTCTTGATTTCCTTCACTATCAAGGCTTTAAATACTATATACTGCATTTCTCAGCCTCTCTGGCAGATATGGGTACTCATGTGACACAATTCGCGTCAATGACACATAATTTGAAGTATGCTAGTACAGTTTTTGCGAAAAGTTTGTTCTCCTCTTTAAAGAAAGTATAGACATAGCTGGCTTCACACCTGTCTCCCATCTCCCTGCTGTGAGCACAGGCACAATGGCAGGAGCTGTAGCAACCATCCTGAATCTATGAGGAAGGAGCATCATGCTAAGCACAGCAGAATGTTAACATGGAGAGTCGAAATCCCCCATGATGTGTCTGAGCTGCTGCATAAGCCTCCAGACAATCTATAGCCAGACTTCTTGCCAAGCACAAAAGAAAACCCTATTTGTTTAAACCATTATTGGTCAGTTTTTCTTACATGCAGCCAAATGCATCCCTATGGAATACAAATACAGTTTGACAATACAGCGTGGGAATGACCTAAAAGAGGAAGGAGTGCTTACTACAGTTAAACAACAAAAACAACGATACTGTAACATAAAGTCTTAGAGGGCAGGGATGTTTGCTTTTGTTTTATTCACTGTGGTATCTCCAGAACCTAGAATAGTGATGGGCACAGAGTAGGCATCCAATCAGTGTTTGCTGACTGCATGAATAGTGTTCCTGTATGGAGAGCTACCCCCTCTATTGTGTGTCCTTTCTTCTCTGCTGCAGGATGCATTTTCACCTGCACTTCTTAACGGCTCTCTGAAACCTGACTCAACCACTAAAAGTGTCTTGAAGCAAAAGTTTCATGCAGCCTCAGGAGAAGTCAAAGAAACGAATCACAGGAGCCCTCTAAATGTGGTGAAATCCTATGTTCATTTCATAACATCACAAAGGCCAGAGGATACTGGAAAAGGGATCTGAACTCTTAGCTCGAAATAAAGAGCCATGTCACTTATCTCACCTGGGCTCACCTGCTGCCTGACTCTGTGTGCCTGAATCTCTCATTCCATCTTTCAGGCAGGATGTGATCTGGCCTCAAGCACCAAAATGTGGTCATAAAATCTGCAGTTTATTGTCTCCTCTCTACATGTTATTATCAGGGAGATGCTGGAGGTTTGGGAGGTAGAAAAGCATTAGGTGTTGAATTTTTGGCTTTTATGTATGTACTCACAGGTATTTTCTATCTTTCACATCCAATATATCCCAAAAGACCAAAAAGATCAAATGACATTTGGGTGAATTTCATTCTTAAATAATTAAACATGACATTATGCCTCCATCTATGTTCAAGAGGTATTTTAAACGGAAATTCTTCCTCCTATTGATCCACTCCTACATTTAAAAAACTTCATTTTCAGCACTCAATATATCTGTGAGAAAATACCTGTATGTACAATTAATTATAAGCTGTCAGTGTGAGAATAGCAATGCCGATGTAATATACTGATTTAGAAATAACTAGGAATGAATTTCACTCTCCTGTCAATAATTAAGTTGTCGCCCTCTGAAAAAATATTATTGGAATCACCACCGTTATTATTTTTCCTTTTTAGAGATTTCTAGTGAAGGATTCATTTTGATTCTTTGAAACTATATTTTGTTATTCTTCATAACTGCTGTTACTTTACAGAAAACAATACCAAATATATGACTTAAAGTGGATTTTTGTGTTATACTAATCCTGACTGTAATGTCCAAGCAGAGAAATTATTCTCTGGAGAACAGTCTAAACTAGTTCAACAATTACCTTGAGGAAAGCCTAAAGTAATAGACTTCGTTTTTAAAAATAGAAACACACAAGGCTGTATGAGTTCAGTGTCCGTGACCTTGCCACATCTCAGCCAAAAGACATGAAGTCCTTAGTTTTTCACAAGAATTAGTCCATCAGGCATACCTTGTCTTATTGCCCTTTGCTTTACTGCCTTTCACAGATACCGCATTTTTTATAAATTGAAGATCTGTGGCAACCCTGTATCAAGTAAGTCTATTACTGCCATTTTTTCCAAGGGCATTTGCTCACTTTGTATCTGTGTCACATTTTTAAAAATTATTATTAAGACTGTTTTTAAAGAGCAGTTTAGGGTTCACAGAAAAATTAGGGGGAAGGTACATTTTTTCATATATTCCCTGCTCTTTGTCACATTTTTATAATTCTCAAAATATTTCAAACCCTACCCCAGAGGGATTTGCTTAAGGCTCAGATAATGGTTAGCATTTTTTAGCTACAAAGTATTTTGAATTAAAGTGTATATATATATTTTAGACATAATGCTATTGCACACTTAATAGAATACAGTATAGTGCGAACATAACTTTTATATGTGCTGGCAAACCAAAAAATTCATGTGACTCGCCTTATTGCAATATTCACTTTATTGCAATGGTCTGGAATCCAATCCGCAATATCTCCAAGGTGTGCCTGTATTGGGAAGGCCTTTTCGTTCTCCATTTTTCTACTCTCTTTGGAGCTCAGGATCTCTAATAAGTACAATAGTATGCTTTGAAATTTCCCTAAATAGTGGCAGAATGTTAGTTTTGAGAACCAGATTTGGAAATTGTTTGCCTCACTGAGTCCTTTCTTTTGTTTTCCATTTGGGATTTTCCCCACCTTGTGCACAAGGCAGTATACCTGACTTTGGAGAATACACGCTGGGTTTGCTCGTGCAAAGAAGTAACTGGACTCCTCTGCTGTGTCCTGTTCTTTTTGACCCCTGTTCTAACCTCAGCCATCATCCTTCTTCCAGTGCAAGGAACATCTGAGCTTTGTTTATGAGGAAAAAATGAGGAAGCGTCAACTGATGGGTCAGGGTCAGGCAGTAATGAACCACTGGGATCAGGTGCTAGCAGCTTTAGCATCTTTCACAGGACACTGAGCAAGAATGAAGACTCAAGGGCATCTTTTAGAGCAGAGCGGAGGTGAGGACTGTATCTGGGGCTTGGCTATGCGGAAGCCCCCATGAGTCGTTGTCTTGCCGAAAACCGTTTTCAGCTGGTCAACTGGCCCGGTTTATGGGGGGATGAAGCTATTCATGGTAGAGATGTGCTGACAATTATTTTAGACCCTTGAAGGGCATTAGACATAATCTATGAGGCAATGAAAAGTGTGAATATTTCACAGATTAGCTCCCAAGCTTAGCTTCCCAGGGGTACCCCTTTAACAAGTCTCTGGTTTATACTCCATTGGATGTGGAGGTTGGAACACTATTTTGGGAACTGACAGTGGAAACAGTCAGCTTGGCTGCGTTCACGCTCTTGAGTGTATATAAGCAGTCACAAAATTTGACTTCTTGATGTGAATGACACCTGATATGGAATTGTCCCCTAAGGAGGTATCAAACATAAAAATTCAATGGAGAGGAAGGAGCATGAGTCCAGATGAGCATACACACTGAGCAAAGACTGGAACTGGTAAAAGTGAACCCTGTAATGACTTTTAAATTGTCTCCCACATGCTCTATTGGGAGACTGATTTGGAGCTTGGTTAGGGGATAAAGAGCTCTCTAGAGGCCATGTCAAAAAAATTATGAAAGACATATAAAAGAATACCTAATGTTTATTTAGTATTCGTGAAGAACCAGGCACTCTGTGAAGTATTTTTCCAGCATCATCTCGTGGGTTCATGATTAAATACTTTGAGGAAGTCACAGTTATGAAGCCCATTTTACAGTTGAGGAAACTGAGGTTTTAAAAGGTCAACTAACCAATAAATGGTTAACCTAGGTCTGTCTGATTCTAGTGCCCCCAAAACCTTAACCTGATAGATGGTATTAGATATTCACTCATTATTTCAAAGTCAGTCATTATACTAAATAAAATTAAGAAAAAGCAATCTGGGAAATGTGAATAATCACTGAACTCCAAAGAGAAGTTTATAAACACAAACTGTGAGCTATCCCATTAGATAGCCAGCAAGACTTAAGTTGCACATAGATTTAAAGAGATATACATGTTTGTTCCACACGGCAATTAATTTCAGAATAGCAAGTCTGTCAACCTGAGCCCTTCTGTTAAAGTGCTGATTTTTAAAAATAGAGGCACTGTGCTCTTTTCATTTGTTTTGCTTTTTACCAAGATGCTCAGGTGACTAAAAGCCCGTCTCCCGTTTATTCAGTAGTTTCTGATAAGCTGGTACAGGTAAAGGTACATGTACTGTCAGAACCTTTCTTACTAACAGTTACTTTAACTCACGTGGGTAAAAGGGTTAATTTCTCCCAGGAAAAGTCCAGGGTGGTTTAGTGGAAGGCAGTTTGCAAAAGCGACTTCTAAAAGCATCGATATTTATTTTCCCCACTAGAGGGCAGTGCTTGAAAGAATGACAGTCCTTACCTCTGAGGTTAGGCAGTACCAAGCACTAGAACAATCCCCGCATTGACACTTCCCCCGAACCCACGTGCAGAGCACAGAAAGATTTTATTTCTTTGGAGGAAAAAGGAGAAATAAATATGTTTGCTCTAACATGACGCAGAAATCAATGATGATGCTGTCTTAACTTGCTGAGCATGGAGAAAGAAAAATGCCAATAAAATTTAATATTCAGGATCACCAAAGAATAAATGAAAGAAGACATCCTTATAAATGTAGGTGAAATCCTTTTACAATAAACTCTTAAAGAGAGGGTATCTGTTGAAGCTGTAACTAAATGCTCAGAAAAATCATCTCTGTTGTTCTGGTTTGAGTATCAGTAGAATTTACTGGAGTGGACAACTTATTTCAATAAACATCTTTTTTTCTTTCATCCGTATAATAGTCATACATGGTGTATGGTACAAAATACAAGCTCATAAAATATATAATATTATGTAACGGTTAAGCTTTGCCCTTTGAAGAGGGAATGAGTGCTGAAAGGGGAGTAGTTGGTATTTGAAGATGGATTTAAAAGCTGTAGAACTTTGCCAAGAATCCCCTTTGGGTTACCTGCTCAAATCTTCCAGTGAGTGTCACTAATTAGAAAGGCTGCCAGAGTGGAAGCATTGTTTTCTTAAACCATAATTAAAGCCCTCAGTCCTTGAGTCTTGACCTCTGTTTAGCAAAGATGACTGGGACCCTGAGGGAGTAAAAGGATTCATACTTTTCAAAACAGTCTAGTGGAGATGGGGGAGAGAAGGAATACAATGAGAGACTAAAGCAGGAGTTTATCAAAGGGTTCCAAATCCAAAACTTCTCATTTTTCCTGGTCAGCCCAGGTGATTCACCAATCAGCAAGTACTAGCTACTGAATGCCTACAGAGTCACAGATTTAGAAACTACTGGAGAGCCTGGAGCAGTGCTGGGTACCATAGGAGGTTCCAAATTTTAAGTCTTCTCCCTGCCCTGAAGGATAAATGAATACACTAAACATCACATATGAAAGATGAGGGATACAGTGAAAATGGAAAGAGGTCAGATGTGAGGATGGGGGATGGAGGGTACTACTTCCATCTCAATTCACTTAATTCAATAAAGCAGGACTCCTCCCCCTTTAAGAGCTTGCAACCTAATGGAGGAGATATGCTGGCACCCAATTAACCATCTGCTTCCCTAGTTGGTGGCCATCCTATCTGAAGAGTGTTCATTCAGTGAACGCTGGTGTTTGTTTTCATTCATTTTCTGCCCTTGACTTAAAGGGAACAGTCCTGAAGACACCCCAAGCAAGATTTGCAGCAAAAATCACCATAGTCTGGAAGATGAAGGTTTTTATTTACCCCTCCCGAGGTGTGTGACCCTGATGGTCCTGCCTAAGACAATTAACTACTACTCTCTGCCACACCAACAGTTTCCCTCTTTGTAGAATGAAATTACAGAAACACCCACGTCACAGGATTCAGTGTGTGGATGGACAGGAAATGAGGGTAGGAGCCACTCTGATGACCCTCACAGAGCTCTTTCTGTTTGGGACGCATTATGATCTCAGAGACGTCACTAATTTCAAAGGAATAGGCTTTATTCAGCCTTCATTTTGGGTGTACAAACATTTAGCCCCCAGATAAATGGAGACCTTGTTATCCACATTTCAGAAGATTTTTAAATTTACAAGCCTTAAAGCAGATTTCTTTTTTAAATAGGCATTTTTTTTTTTCTTTTCAAATGAATTAGCTGCAATTGTAGAATGCGGATCTGGAAGAGATTTTTAGAGATCTTTTACACACACACACACACACACACACACACACAAAATAGGGCTGTCTTCCCTGAGTCAAGAGCTAATTTTTTAGAAGGGCTGGAACCATGTCTTCTGATTCTTAGCCCTGTGGGTTGGTCAGCTGAGAACAGCAAACACAAGATTTGAATCAGATATAAAGCTAAAGTGACTTTAAGACCATGATGTCATTAATGAGATTTGCTTGTCCATGAATTATGTTGTACATTATATAACCAACTATTCAGAAATATATCTGTAAGAAATATTGAAGTACCAATATCCAGAGTAACAGAAAAACGAGTGTGCAAATACTAATTATTATGTGCAGTCACCAGCCCATCAGGTTATTTCTAGTCTTATCAAAATCAACATGGCAATAAAATGTCTCCTTGTCCTTCCAACTTCCTTATTAAAATGCATTAAATTTGTTTTTCTCGCACATAGAAAGATAAGGTTGTTAATTATAGGAACTGCTTATCAGCAAAAATGTAAAACAGCAGGAGAGTCATTTGATGGTTTAGCTAAGAAGAAAAAGGAATGGAAGAAGGAAGAAATTCAGAATAAAAGAAAGCTTAGGGGATGAATATAAAATCAATATTCATATAGGATTTAATATTTGTAAACTGAAATATTTCCTAGAAAGTATTTGTGTATTTTGAAAGAAAGGAGATAATCCAAAATATAGATGTATGTAGATATGTAAACTGCCAATTAAAAGTAAAGGAATAAACTGTTGTATAACTTTTGCTAGAACTATTACAAATAAAAAAGATCACCTCGCCACCAGGATGGTCCTGGGAGGATTGTGGGTGACTGGGCGGGACACAGGGGTAAGAGGAAGATGTGACCTCTGAGTCTACTCCAGATGCCTGACTTTGATTCCTGTAAAGTCTTTTCAATAACTGGAGTTAGGAGATGTCTTATGTTGTGAGAATTTCATTTCGCAGTGATTTAAAATAAAAAAGCTCACCAGAAACAGAGAAAAGAGCGCTGGATTATATCTACCTTCATCCGCATTTAGAGCACTGGCTCTTTGCGCTCGTGTTTTCTTGCCTGTCAATCAGAATGCTTGAGAAATGGACTTTCAGTGTTGAGGGTTAGTCAATAACCTGTCTTGAAAAAGACCACATCAAAGTTGTGGCATTTAATCTCTATGAATTTACATGTCATAGTCACAGGTTTTTGCTTCCTCCATAAAATAAATCAGTGAAAGTCACTTGCATGGATACAAAGGTTTTCCAATTAATTCACTGAAAATATATACACAAATTTAGTAAATTAATCATAACCCCTAATTTAGAGGAACAGGTAAGACACTGGGTACTTGGAGGGCATTGTTCTTTTATTATTAATTCTTTTATTATTTTTTTAAGCAGAAAGGAATTTTTAATATAATTAGGTGTTGGTGAAGGAGAAGGGTTTAAATTCATAAAGCCTTACGGCTGGAGGCAGTGTTTTTTTATGTAGAACTACAATGTTCTAGGTATATTGTCTGTCCGTCTAACTCTCTATTTACCTGTCTTTCTATTTATTAAGAGCAGTTTTCAAAAACTTTTTCAGCTGGAGGATCTTTACAAAAATCATATCTGAAAATGTAACATAAAAACAAAGATGTTCTGGCTGTGACTGGGGAGAAGCCCACACGGGGCGGGTTCTGCCGTTGTCTCCACTGTTTAGGAAAGGGATGGTGGCGGCTAAAAGAATGCCTGTGACCTTGTGGCGGCTGCTTCTGATAATCTCAAGAGGAAGTGCTTGCAAACCAACCTGTGTAACAGTCACCAAATAGGCTGCTTCAGCCTTTGCCAAACCAGAGATAGTTAATAATTCATTATCATTAATTAATAAAATATACGCTCCTTTTTCATCTGTATTGAATGGAAACACTGTAGCAAAATTAGCAAAACACTCTAAATAATGAATCTTGTGTGTTAAACATTCCCCAAATCATAGCTCATGCATAAAAAAGGATATCTTCTGAGTCCATAATGAGTAGAGTAGTTCAGGAAAAATCCATTGTTAGCTATTCATAAAGAAAGTATCTCGGTTTATATTCTATATACTGTGGGGGGGGGGGGTGGAGTACTCTTCCTTCATTTGCTTGCATTTTTATTTCAATATAAAGAACCCTATTTGGATGGCTGAATATGTGTATAGTTGGCCAAGTGGTATTTAATCATGTTTTCGAGCCAGTGTTGGTCAGGGACTGGGAGCTCTCAGAGGATGAGACTCACAGCTGCTAGACGTCAATTCTCAGCCAACTGCTGTGTGTATCAGGCACCTAGGGATGGGATGGCCTTGGAGCCAGATCCCTTTCTGTTGCTTCCTGTTCCTCCTCGTTCTCCCTCTGGTCCCCATGCAGATTTTTTAATAAAAGCAAACCACTTCCCTTCATAAAAGGACAGCATCTGCAGAACTTTTGCTCTTGAGCATCTATCATGCAGGACTGAAAACTCCATAAAATGCAGATGATATTTGGTTTTAGCCAAAATAATTCTAAGAGACTTTGAAGGCATAGGGGCCCTACTAGCTGTACTTCACGAGCAAAGTGATGCTTTTCTTTTTTTTTTTTAATATTGAACCCTAGAGTTAGCTCATCGGATCATTCAAGTAAGCCCCGCTGATCAGACTGCAGTCCCAATGACGGCATGTTGCAGTAAGTGTTAGGAACAGACGAGATAGTGGGTAGACAAGTTATGACTCTCCATGACAATGGAACAGCCAGGTTGAGTGTCTTTTTAAACATGGGCTCAACTCTCCTCTGAAGCCCTTGCAGATTACAACTGATTTCTAGGTGCCTTCTAGATCAGGAAAATCAAAAACCTGTTCTTTAATTGTTGCTTCAAGCTAGAGAGTCTTTGTGCTTTCCAAAATCCCTTCAAATTCTCAAGGAAGAGGAAAGTTCTTTGAAATTTTTATGTCTCTCGGTAAATTTGGATGAGTACATCGGTCCCAGGAAATACAGTAATTTTCAGTCCTCGGGTAATCAGATCAATCCTAAATGAATTAATCTTTTCACACATCTGTATTGGAAAGAAAGGGGTAAAAGATGGGGAGGTGGTGCAGAGGCTACTGAAATTGAATATCACGTATTCTCAGATCCAACGGTCCTTACAGCTTTAAATGAGCATTTGCTTGGAACAACTGGTAGTCCATTCACTCATTCACCAATTCATTCCATAGGTGTTTATTGGGCTCCTGAGAGATACCAGGCGTTGTGCCAGGTTTGGGTTACAACAAGGAGCATCTCCTTTCCTTAACGGTTTATAGGTTAGTACTACAGACACAGACAAAAACAATAAGGATGAATAATGTTAGTCTTAATTAATGTTAGACTAATAATAACTGCCTGAAGATGCACAAGGTCCTCAGGGAGAACACAGAAGGGACACCAAGACCGAACCAAGCCTTGGATATGAGGGTGGCACTGAGCTGACCTGGGCTAGAGAAGGTGGGTGTAGGAGAGTGGCAAGAGATGGAGAGGGAGAGACAATCAGGCACCAGATTTCGAAAGGCCTTATGCTCCAATTTAATGTATCTGACCTTCATCTGCCTTTGTGTGTCTCAAGACTTTGATATCCTGGTATGGCCCATATCCCAAAACCACAGGATAAACAAGAAATGTCTTCCTGGAGCATTGGTTCTGCTTAGTGGTGAGTAATTTAAAATATTTGTTACTAAAGGAGTAGAATGCAAAATCTGCATACATATGAAAGATAAATCATGAGATTCCTAAGATATTTTGTGCTTGTGATGGGTAATGAGTGTGTATCTTCAGCCCTTCACGCTCTCCTCTGCCATTAGGGGACCCTTGCAGAAAAGGTTGCAAAGCACATTGTAATGGGAACTACTTAAGGAGTTTAAGCAGACCCATGACAGGAGCCAACTTGCAGTTTAGAAAGACCCCAGGCTGCAAAGGAGATAATGATTCACAGAAGGGTGAGAGTGAAAGCAAGGAAAGTAGCTAGGAGGCTCTTGCAGTCCCTGATCTGAAACATTATACTGACTCTAACTAGGGTAATAGCAGCAGGGATGTAAAAAAAAAAAGTGATTTGCAAGATATTACAGAGATGGCACCAGTGGGATAATTACCGATTCATTCTTTTATTTAATAAACATGTATTGAATGGCTATCATGTTTCAGGCATTGTTCCAGGCAGGGAATAACACGGCAAATATCCTTGCTTTCTTGAGCTTATATTCTAGTGGAACAGAGAGACAAACACAAGTAAATCAGAAATTAACTTAATTGTGTAAATTGGTGACGAATTCTGTGAAGGGAATGAAGTGGGAAATGTGGTATCGCCTTGGGGAGTGAATAAGGTGACGGGGAAAGGGACTGGGATAGTGAACAGGGAAAGAAGACAAACATAATGGTTGAATGACAATGTCCTACATTGAGACCAGGAACAAAAGAAGAATGGAAAGTTCAAGAGCAAATAATTGAGTGCAGTTTGGGAGATCTATGAGAATACGCCCAGAAGAGAACTTATAAGATCGATCGATCAATCTACACACACATGCTCATAAACATACACGCACACACCACACACACGTATACACACCCCACATGGAATCACCCCACACAGAGATGGGGAAGTACTGAAGCTAAGGATCAAATAGCAGCAGTGTGAAGTGAAAATGAGGTCCCAGAGATCTCTTGAGGATTTGAATGAACGATCGATTATTCTTCATTAACTAAGAATCATCATCACGTAGGCACGAACCGCACGCCCCTTCATATTCACTAGAGACAGTCGATGGTTTCGTGGTTCGATTCTGTACATGTGCTAAGCTGCTTTTCTTGGTAGAGAGAACAGTACGTGTGCGCCTGGGCTTCTCCGTGGAGCTGCCTGTGCTGTCCTGGGGGTGTGCTGGAGACAGCACTTCCTCAATGTCCACCTGACTTCAAAAAGGCACCTGCGGGGCCCCCAGGGAGACTGCAAAAGCTGTAATGAGGCCCATGCCTGGCAGCTCAGGAAGCCATGAAAATAATGAGGGAGTCTCGTGCTCTTCCTTGCAAGTTCCCTAGAGCCCCAATTATGGAATTTAAAACCCCAAATTCCAAGGGTCTGTTGACATTGAAAAAACCCCAATTTCTTCCCTCCCCAGACAATATGAGACAATAAAACCCCAGTATGAAAAAGGAATAAGCCAAAGAAACTTGTTCTGGAAAGAAGTGGAGGAACAGTACATAAACCACATTTCTTTCTCCTCCAGCAGCCTTCCACTGCAGCTGAATGTCTTTCTTCAACAGCTATTGCTTCATAATGTGAGCATTTACACTGACCTTTAAATTGGTCATTTGGCTGGAGACAGTTTTCTGTGAAGCAGAGTTAACTAGGAAAGCGCCCATTGGTTTATGCTGAAATCCTGTATAATTATAAAAGCCACAGATCTCACTCATTCCAACATCAACATTAAAAAACACCCCACCTTCAAGAAAAAAAAATACGCCCTCATGAAAGGACACTTTGAGTAAATGAAAGTTTCTGATGTGCAGCTTTAAATAAATCTTTTCACGGGTTATCCTATTACAGTTGAGGAAATGAGTGATTCGTTCCCAGTCATGGGGTAATAGCCTAAGAGTGGGCTTAAAAACCAGAGGGTGCTGGCCAAAGCCTGGAAGACAGACGTCTTAGGAGGCTGTTGATCTGGTAATTGGTAACTCAGGGAATAGAGCTAGAGAGGCAGGATCTTAAAAAAGAGACCAGGATATGAGATATCACATGCTTATCCAAAAGCCATATTCCGGCACTGAATGTGGGCATGTGACTGTCCTTTTTTTTCTGCATTTTTTTTTCAGAGTCTCAGGAGATTTCTGGCACATGACCATGCCCTGAGGCGGTTTCTATCCTAGTCCAGGCTGTTGTGCCATAGACACAAAAAGCCCCTAATTTTCTAAGTCTAGGCATGAGGGGATATCCAATGACCAAATATATTCAATATATGTCCATTTGTAGTCTTTTTGCAGGATAAAAAATCAGCTGGGTTCCATGAATGCACTTCTATAATTTCCAAGCCAAAGAACTGTATGGACAATATTTGGCAAACATTTTTAAAGAAATAAGCTGAAACCCAATCAGGTGAATTATTGAGGGGTGCTGTATGTCAGCATCATCTTAGGCTGGTACTTTAAAAAGTTTTAATTTAATACTCAAAAACCCTACAACATAACATTTCCAGTTTACAGATATGATGAAATTGAAATTAAGAAAAAGTATTACTTGCCTAAGGTCACTTAACACTGGTAGAAGAATATTCCAACTTGGAATTCTTTAAAGACTTTTTTTTCTTATTAGGTTCTCCATCTCCTCAGAGAAACCCAAAGAAAGAAGAAAAATAATTGAAAAGAAGACCTACAGCAAGAGAGAGGGGTTCTGTGTTGGGAGAGTGAGCTGGCCACCATCAGGAGCAGAAAGGTACCCACAGGTTGGCTTTTGCCTTCCTGAATTCAGTGCCGCTAGGGGCCTGGCTCTCAATCTTACAAACTCAAAAATTTAATCTGATCTTTATTCCAAAACTAATCCAACTAGATTATATTTTTCTCCCTCTCTCAAACACCACAAAGATGTATTTACAACCAAAGCAATCTTTAAATTTATAAAGTGAGAAATATAACACCCAAGTAGAATGGACAATCACGCTTACCTGCCCAGCACACTCTCTTCTCAGAGATAAGCTTTATGAGATGCCAAATTATGATCAGAATAAGCAAGCTTTCGTAGCGTATTCAAAAATATACCACATACGACTCTGAGAGCCACCCACACAATTGGGAATTGATTACTTAGGCCAATTAATCGATTGGTCTTCATTACTGGACCAAGATCTCAGTCAGCCTTGAATATTTAGATCTAACTTGCCAATGTTTGCCTCCAGTGCTCTCCTTTTCCCAAGGCCTCTATGGCTAACTAATTTCTTTTTAATTTATTACATTAGCATAATTCATTAGGCTATTGACAATCCTTGAGGCCAGGGACCCATTTTGATGGGGTTTTTTTTAGGTTTCTTAAAATAGATTTGTATTTAGCCATTCAGCCTACAAAGAGTGGCCATTAACTTTATTCAAGTCTAGCCCCCATCCCTACCTTGGGAAAAAAGAACCACCTGAGAGTTCCAGCTGTATCTGCGACAATAGAAAATCCAGTATTCACTGAGTCGACATAATAAATCACACAATAAACCAAACCTAAAATAACAGTGATTCTACATGCAAAGGGTAAGGTTTATTTGGCACAACTGTCCTTTAATCTGCTGCCTCATGGAGAAAGATTTCAAGCAGCTCATCTGTAGCATAAAACTATTATTCTGGAGAAAATTTTCTCATGAGTAATTATACAAAAATTAAATAAACATGCTGCCACCAAGTAAATTTGTTAAATTGTACTCTTACTATATCAGGGCCTGGATTTAATTGTCATCTGTCTGTAAATACTAGAGAAGAATTTGCCATCCTTTTGAGAAGATAATGACTGGCAGTTTTCCAGATGTAATTACTCAGACAGGACAGCATTGTGTAGACTGCAAACGCTGACACAAAGGCTACAGTTTGTGTCTGAGGTAAAGTAAGGGCATGAAAGAGGAAATACTACTTCTACGCCCATTATAAATATCAGGAAAAGATTGGGAAGAGACAGTGCCATTGAGTTAATGAAGGTGACATTCCAACATATAATTACAATCCCAATTACAGAGGAAAGCATCCTTCAGTTGCAGACATCACAGAAACCCATCAAATTTCAATCAGGCTTATGCTATAAATATTGGAAAGGAAAGATGGATGAGAGATGATTACTTACAGCGGATCACTACTTTTCTAGGGATGAGATAAGGATGTTCAAGGAACCAAATATGGCTGTTTTGCAGTTCAGATGAAATGGAAGCAGAACAGATTTAGAGCGAATGGAGTGGTGACTCAGAGAGCTGGACTTACAGGTGGAGTAAGCACTGGGTGTTGCACTTCAAGGAGCAGGAAGGAGCCTCTCCCCCAGAACAACCCTGCCCCTTACTCCCTGCCAGGGAAATTCCCCCAGGGAGTTTCTCCACACAGTGCTGCTTCTATTCAGATTCAAAATGCCTTTGGGAATAAAAGAACATTAAGGGGCTGCCCATTATTTACTTTTTAGTGGGAAATAATTTCACAACATTTATTTCACAAACGTTTATTTATATACCAGGCCCTGTAATAGACCCTAGGGATACACTATGGATATAAAACAACGAATACAGATAGGATTTCTTGCCCCATGGATCTTAGATTCTAGCTGGGAGGATGGCGATTAATCAAATAGCCCCTAAATGAGTGTTTAACCGCAGCTGGAGATAAGAGCTATTCAGAAAAGAAAGTTGGGCCTAAAAGTGCATATGACCTCATCTAGGCTGGAATTTGGGGGGAAGTTCCCTGAGGAAGTGATCACTAGGCTGACTGCTTGGGAAATCATCTTGGGCAAAATAACAGTAAGTTCAATACCCGTAAAATGGAATATTATTCAGCTATAAAAAGGAATGAAGTGCTGATACATGCCACAATGTGGATGAACCTTGAAAGCATGCTGAGTGAAAGAAGTCAGATATAAAAGGCCATATGTTGTATGATTCCACTGATATGAAATATTCCCAGTAGGCAAATCCATAGAGACAGAAATCAGATTAGTAGTGGCCCAGGTCTGGGAGTAGGGAAGAATGAGGAACAACTGTTTAATAGGTATGGGGTTTCCCTCCCAGGTGATGAAAATGTCCTGGAACTTAACAGTGGCGAGGGTTACAAAACATTGTGAATCCACTAAAATGTCACCAAGTTGTCTATTTTAAAATGGCTGAAATGATACATTGCAGGTTATGTGTATTTTACTACAATTTAAACAAACAAAAACAAAAAAAAGCAGTATGTTCCAAGGTTCCCCTCCTGGCAGGAGTGAATATGGGCCCTTCCTGGAACTGAAAGATGGCCAGTGTGAATGGAGAGCAGAGCATGAACGGAAGTGTGGATGGATGGTAGGGGGCAACAGGCAGCCCACAGGGACAGGGGCTGGAGAGGAGGAATGGTAGTCCACTTGAAGCTGGGGAAGGGCATTATCAGATATTAGACATGTATTCTTGAAAAGATAATCACATATCCAATTAAGAGTGCGTTTTCACAGCTTGAAAGTAAGATGTGGTAGAAGATGGAATGGGGAGGAAGGGTACTCTACACAAGTCAAATGGTGCCTCCTTCCCAATTTTTGTAGCACTGATTCTGTCTGCATCTGCTGGATAGACCTGTATAGAAGTTTTAGATTATCATAACACGAGGACATTTCACAGCAAGGTAGAGCAGAAACTGACGCTGAGAGTCATTGCTGGGACTTGAGTGTATTGCGGTAGATTCTCTTAATAAGGGAAAGCAGAAGAGTGGATTAGGAGACGTCTCATGGGTTTGTAAGAGGAGGGGCCTAGCTGGTGCTCAGCATAGATAGAGGTTTGAAGTTCTTCAGGGTGAGACAGTGAAGAGCAGGCCTGGGAGAGGTTGGGATCATCGGTGACACCAATAATATGATTTCGGTTCTCTATAGTTAGTTACTGAAGTCTCATGAAGATGGACCAGAAAGGACTTCCGGGCCCCAGATCATTTGTGGAATGCTGTAGTCTGGCCAGACTGTCTGCACTGTATCTCCGCATCACCAGCAGTGCTGTGCTGCAGCGGGGATGAGGCTATGTCTCAGGTCAGGAAAGGTGCTCTGAGAGTCAATATGCGGACTGATTTTGAGACGGTGGGGTTGCTAAACACATACAGCATTATGAATGTGTGAATTCATTAATTTGTTCCTCTCTCATTCAGCAAGGTTGTTGTTTGGGGGTTTTTTTTGTTTGCTTTTGAGTCTTGCCTATCGTGGGGTGCTCCTCTATGTGTAAATTCACGAGACTAATAACTAAAATTAGGTCGTCTTTTTTTTTTTTTTAAGCTGCACCATGTGGCTTGCGGGATCTTAATTTTGCAACCAGGGATCAAATCCGAGGCCCCGGCAGTGAGAGCACTGAGTTCTCACCATTGGACCACCGAGGAATTCCCTAAAATTAGTCCATCTTATGTGAAAACTAAGAAATTACAAATATAATTTTACAGATAAGATGCATAAAAGAAATTTCCCATTTAAATCATAAGACCAGAACTGAAGCCCTCTTGTTTGCTTTCCAACTAAGTATCTATGTTATAAGAATTATTTTCTAATGGCCATAGTGTTTGAATAAGTAAATTTAAAAAAAAAACTAAGATAACTTTTTGCTCTGATATCATATTTCCATCAGTTGCAATTTTGGCCCCCATCATAATGTTTTTATAATACCAGGAAATATGGAAATCTCAGGTAAAAATTTGAAAATGGGTAAAGAGATAAAGACTTATTTTTGTTTTTATTTATGTACGTGTAAACTTGTGACATAGTCCACTATAAGACGTGAGGTTTTCAGAATCATCTGACAATGAAAATGGAAATGTTCAGTGAAATCTCATGAAGCAATTTCATTATGAAAACAGCTCTCAGAAAGAAGAGTTATCCAAGTTCCCATAGCAATAAAGCTGCACTGCCTAAAAACCCCCAATATCTTATATCTTGCTGTTATTATCTAGCTCTGTAATAGAGAGCCTTTCTACTGTGCAGTGAGCATATGGGCAGGGGCTTCTTCCTTTCTATAGAGTTGAAGATTGGTCAAAAGATGAAGAGACAATCTAATTAAAATGTTTCATATTGGGACTTCCCTGGTAGTGCAGTGGTTAAAAATCTGCCTGTCAATGCAGGAGATGCAGGTTCAATCCCTGGTCCGGGAAGATCCCACATGCTGTGGAGCAACTAAGCCCATGTGTCACAACTACTGATCCTGAGCTCTGGAGCCCACAAGCCACAACTACTGAAGCCCACATGCCTAGAGCCTGTGCTCCACAACAAGAGAAGCCACTGCAATGAGAAGCCCCCCACTCGCCACAACTAGAGAAAGCCCGTGCGCAACAACGAAGACCCAACACAGCCAAAAAATAAAAAATAAATAATAAATAAATCTTAAAAAAAAATGTTTCCTATTGACGGAAAACTAAGATGCAGGGGTAGGAATAAAGGGGCACCCAGTATTCAGGAAGTTGAAAAATCCAAACGAATAGCAATACCTTCAACAATTCTATCACTTAAAAATATCTGAAACAGACGTCAAAGAAAAAAATATTCACTTTTTATATATAATTAATTATAACTGAGGTCAGTGGCATACATAATAAATCTGTAACAATATGTGCATGTGCTCAAACAATTGGAAAACAAAGCTTACATTTGAAAAAAAAAGTTTTTCAAGACTGTGACTCCTTAGTGTCTAGAGGAGACCAGCAAGCTGCTTAAAATTCTTGCTCTGGGGTAAAGAGAAAACTAGAAAGGCAACAAATGTAATAGATCCTTTCAGTTATTAAAACTTACTGACACTGATGAGCCTAAGCTTGGATGGTACTGTTCTCTTGAGTCATTGGTACCATTCCTAGGAAAAAAATTTGTAATAATCCAGGGGTGTTATAGACCCTAGGCTATCTACCAATGGGTTTTCAGGGGTCTGTGAGCCCCCGTCCCATCAAATTGTATGATAAATAGTGTGTGACAGTTCTGTATCATGTCAACTTGGCTACATTGGAACTGTGTTTCCAGAATTCCCTTCTCTGCTCAGAGAGTGAGTCCTCAAGAGATATTTTGCATGAAATTAAGAAAGAGAAAGAGGCGTGGCCGTCTTGTTTTTTTATGCTTGAAAGGTGGGTCCAGGGCACCGAGCACTGTGGGGACTCATGCCTGTTGTTACTTATCCCGCAGGCTCACCTTGTTGGCCTGGGACAGCAGCTGGGCCCCTGCCAGATCCTTCTGCTGGATCAGCTTCCCGGACTCCTGGACCAGATGCGTATTTAGCTCCATGATGGAAGGCACCAGTTTCACTTTCATCCAGCCTGTCTTTGCGTGCCCTGCTTCACATCCATCTTCTTTTCCCAGCTGCCTGTGGACTCAGGTGCCAGTGCCAGCCACAGAAACAACTGTACATCCTTACGTAGACCTCTTAACCAGCTCCCACAGTACAGTAAGGTGAAATCCTTGTAACTATATATATAATAATTAATAAACATGTATAAATAAATGTATTTATGGTTTTGCTCAAACCCTGATACACTGTATGCCAAAGCATAATTTTTGAAAAGCTGCAAATGTAACTCAATACAAATATACATAGTGAGCATGGGAAAGATTGATTTATGAGGAAGCCAGCAAGGTGGCATATATAGTTCAAAGAAAGATACAAAACACTGAGGTCAGTAAAAGAAAGAATTCTGGAATATGCTTGGCTAAATTAGATACAAAAGTGGTTAATATATTGCATGACAATCAGAGCATAACCTTTGGGATTAATCTCTTTTGCAGAGAAATCATTTGCACAATAATCATTTGTACAACTTGGTGCACATTTTTCATTTAAAAAGAAACTTTAAACAAATACTTCTAACACTACAAAAAAAGAAAAAGAAATCAGTATCACTTGCTTTAAATGGAAGGAAAACCTAAAAATTATATAATTATTAACATAAATATTGCATATAAAGCAGCTGAAATCTGCATTTTACTGGTAGCACATACTGTTCTACATTTTGGGAAATATTAGCCTAAGACATTTAAGAAGATTCTAGATTAGAGATTACTTACTCCTAAACTCGGAAGGGACTGTAGAAACTAACTCATTTTAGAAATGAATAAATGGAAGGAGAGAGAGGTTTAAGTGACTTGTTCCCAGCCACAGTGATGACTAGGGGCCTCTACCCACCTATTGTATAGCTCCTCATGACGTGTATTTCCCTATCTATAACATGTGCTATTTGCGGTTAAACAAATCCTCTCTAGCATTTATCTAACTGAGCTTTTGTTCATCTTGAACATTTTCTTTTGCTTTTCTGGCCCCATAGACCAGACTCATCTTGAGTTCCAGCTTCTCCATGAATGCTTTATTTGTATTTCTCTTTTAGCATTTATTTACCCTTTTTTGCATTATATTGCTCTCTTTTTGTACTTGTTTTATATTCTCTACTTTTCTCGAGCCTCAGTACAGAGTTTGAATACGGAAACAGCCTTATTTTGATACTTTCCTCTTATGGAACCCAGCATTATACCTGTAAGAGTTTGTGCTCAATAAGATTTTTTGCAATGAACTATCTATTGAATCTTACTATTAGAGAACAAAGCAGTGGAAAATGTGATGCTGGTGGTCTTTCTATATTATGGGGCCCATCTGTTTGCTATTACCTGTTTCCCACCTGCTGTCATTACTAGAATAAAACTCCATCTGCTACTTTCTCTTCTCTTCCAAGCCTGACTTGGCACTAAATCTGTCAGACTCTACTTCAGCTTTGTCTAGTCAGCACTACTTTTCCTTAATGGTTTTACTAATTACTAAAGGTCTGTTTTGTTTTATCTTATTTGCCTCTTGAGAGTATTTAAGATGTGAGCAAGGTAACCAATACTGAATTCAAGACAATCTGTCAAAACTATCTGTAAAAGTAGTACTAAGCAAAGCAAAGAAAAAAAAAGTATGAAGCAAGCATTCAGATTTGGAACTGAAGAAGGGGTTATAGATGGGAGAGTGTGACCTTGGGAAATCAATTAAACTTTCTGATTCTCAGTGTTCTTTATGATGAGAGAATTAGGTACAATGTCTCTAAGTTCTCTTCTGAATGAAACATCTTTGACAGCAAATATTCATCCTTTAAGAGAGCCTTAATTCCATCTCAATTCCATTTCCTTCACGAATCTTTCCTGACCTCTATCCTGATAAAAATGTGTCCCTGCTTTTAACTCCTATGGTGCTTAATTCTCAACTATGTTACAGTAATACCTCATTCTGAACCAGGGTCATATAGCAATGTAACTTGAATTTGCTTTACTGCATTACACTGACCCTCCCTTAAGCTGTGGGTTCTTGAATGCATCAACAGTCTATGTAACTCCTCCAGTGGATTACAGATGGTGCATTGCAGTGTGTGCTGAATGTCTATTTATTGACTGACTAAATTAATGAATGAATTGAAAAATGACTGAGTAAATTAGTGAATGAATAACATCATGGTAATTCTGAACTGAAAGAAATAAAAACCAAAAATGCTACTGAACTAATGGAATAATGAAAGAAATTAATGCCAGACTTATGAATTTTGGTCACAATGGAAAGCATCTCCAGAAGATAAACGTCATAAATTATTTAAACATAATAGCAACGCATAGTATGGTTAATATGTAAATACAGTAGCATATGTAGAAAGAGAAGCCATGCTACAGAGTGATTGGGAGCACAGATTCTAGAGATGGATGCTGGCTTTTGTTCTGGCTCTGATACTTTGTATGGTCTTGGGAAAGTTATGTAACTGTCTCAGCTTTATCATCTATAACATGGGAGTATCTACTTCATAGAGTTATTGTGAGAGGTAAATGAGTGCCTGGCACATATTAAGTGCTCAATAAATGTTAGCCATTATTTTACAATTAGTGCTGACATATTTTAATATGTCTGTCCTTTAGTGGGAGTTATAATGAAAGTTTTCTCCTGGAAGCATTGTGAGGTTTGGTTTTTTGTTTTTTTTTTGTTGTTTTTTGGGGTTTTTTTTTTTTGGTTTTGTTTTGTTTTTAGCTCTTATGGCCATTGAATGTGTTCTACTTATATCATTATATCGGAACAAAAACATCTTAACTTAAAAATAGCTAAAAAGCACTGAGGTATTTTTAAAGTGACCTGGATTCTTACTCATCCCATTCTCCTTGTGTGGCCCTGAAATAAGTCTTTCTCTCAGTTTATTTTTCCAGTGTGAGAATCCTGCAATATGTGCTTGTTACGAAACTGGCAAAACATGAACTGCCTACTGTACTTAATGTATACACATCAGGCATAAAATTAATGAGCATGAATATTTTCCCTTAATGCTTCAGAGAGAAAATTCTAGAATATTCTTGAAACCAAGCAGAACTCTGTGGGGCTCTCCCAGGTAGAAATCCTTTCTGTGTCCCCTGTTTGCTGGAGAAAAGGCTTCAGCTTCCTAGATCTTCCCTGAGTTCCGAAAAGCAGATCCAAACAGTTACTAATCAGGGAGGGGGGGGAACGCAGACGCAAGGCAGGAGCAGTGAAGAACACCTCGTGCAGGGATAAAGCAGGGTCCCGGTTCCTCCTCAAGGGTATGCATATAACAATATCTCTGAGATTTTCTGCAGGAACGAAGGCCCCCACCCAGGTGGAAGATGGTGAATTCAGGCTGAGCACAAGATTCCTGGGACACACCCTGTTACCTCACCACCGAGCAATCAGAAGAAAGTCACATTCCCTGCAGCCCTCACTCCAAATGTGGCCTATAAAAACTTCTCCCCGAAAGCCACTGGGAAGTCCAGGGTTCTTCAGCGCTAGCCACCCGTTCTCCTCGTGTGGCCGTAAAATAAACCTTTCTCTGCTCCAAACTCCGATGTCGTGGTTTGTTTGGCCTCACTGTGTGCCAGGCACATGAACCTGTGTTCGGTCACATTCTTACTTCAAAAATATCTTCCTCTTGGAGACAACCAAATGATTTCCCCAAGTCTGTCATTAAATGTTAATTCAGTGAGGATGAAATGTGTAGTTAGGGCCCAGATCACAGTTTACATCCTAGCTCTACAACTTTCTAGCCATATAAAACCAAACATGTTATTGCCTCTTTCTAAACCTCAGCTTCTCCAACTGTAATACAGGAATAATAACAACATCCGTGCTCAAAAGGTTACTGTAAGAATTAAGTGAGATCACATAGAAGGCACTGAGCATAATGTATGGTAGAGAGAAATGATCAATCCATGGGATTGATATTATTTCTGATGAAATACAGTTGCAATTATATCAACAAAATGGTAAATTGTAAATCCATTTAGGCATATTGCCTTTTATAGAGGTTCCAGGTTTCTACAATACCAACTGATTGAACAATCAGAGGAATTTTTTTTTATGAAAGGCAAAATTTTGCTTGAGCTTTGAATAATCTTTTTAACAAGGTTTTACAGATCCTTGGATAGAAGTCTTGCTATCATCTCTCTCGTTGCTGAACGACTGATGGTCCACAGAACTGTTGCCCTAAATATAGGCAGTTATATTTTCTGAGTAACAGGGAGAAGAGAGAGATGTTATAGCAAGGATATGGGGTGTTCTTGAAGCCATAGGATCTCCAACATCTTGCCCAGGATATAAGCCCTTATAGCAGCTCTACCTGACAGCATCCAGAGCTGAAGGGCTGTTTCAAGGTCAGCACATGCATTTACATCTGCCTTTTCTGCCCCCCTTTTCTCAACTTCTCTCTTCAATGACCACTGCAGGAGCAAGTCTAGGAAAGCATATGAAAAATTCAACAACACAGCAGAATTCAGTGATACAACAAGGTGACTTTTCAGGCAACTTAAACCATAAAAAATGTCTCTTAAAAAAAAAAAAAAGGAATCAAAACCTAAGCAGTTTGACACAAAATATTCCTGTAAGATATTTTTAGATAAGTTGGTGATAAAGTGTCAAGGTAAAAAAAAATCCCAGATTTAATACTGAGCGGAGAAATGCTCTCTAATTTCTTGTGACCTTCTTAAGCTCTGCTCTAATTCACAACATCCCCATCGACAGCGTGCCTAGCTATGTATGTATATCTTTATATTTCTGCACAGAAGTCATGCTCAGAAGCCCTCAAGCTGTTTAAAAATGCCACACTCCCACCTCCCGTTCTCCTAAGACCCAGCAGATCTATAATTTCTTCATATATTTTCATAAATGACTCCTGTGCATGGGGAAGACTTTATGAGGCCAAGGTTATCATAAATTTCTGCTATGAAACAACCCATTACCTATTATCAGCCCCTGTCACCAATCTGTGCATAAAGAAGGCGAGCCCAGAGAAATGTCATTAAAGAAAAATGAAATAGTTCAAAAAGATGAGGCAAAAGACATTTGCCTAGCTCTATAAATGAAAGGTACTGAGGTATAACTGTATTTCATTCATATTAGGTCATTAAACCAAGGGACGCAGAGGAGCACTGAGAACCTTGGTACATAAAATACTATAACCATTTAATTCTCTCTCTCTCTTTCTCATTCCCCTCTCTCCTCTCCCTCCCTCCCTCCTTCCCTCCCTCCATCTCTCTCAGTCTTCCTCTATCCCTTATGTGAAAACCCTATTATTCAGAGGACAAAAGCAAACCTGTTTGAGGAAAAAAATAAAACTTCTCTTTTCTTCCAATCCGTTATTCTATAACTGCGAAAGCTATTATGTGATCCTTGTACCACAGAATACCACTGGTGAGTCTTAGCACTCAGATATTTCATAAGTAGTTGCTTCAGTTATTAAAATTACCTAGATTGGATAATTAGACCTTCTTTATTGAGAAGCTGTTTCTAACCCTCATTGTACAGGAAGGTATGAAAATGGATAGATTTGAAACTGTATTTATTTCAGGACTCTGTAAATGTAGCGATCTGGGGTCAGCCTGGCAAAATCCTTCTATCAAAGGACAGACGAGTCTTGGAAGAAAAGCTCATTCTAAGAAGAGAGGCTGGGACAAGAAGGTGACGTCCAGGAAGATGGGCCAGAGCGTCAGGGTAAAGATGATTCTGGGAAAGATGGCGCCGGATATTCAGCTCATAATTTTCCCACCAAGCATTGACTCTCTTCCTGGAAGCATCTTTCTTGAGTCCACAGCAAAAACTGTGCTGCCTCTGTCATTCTCCTGCACAGCATCTGTAACCTTCTTCCCAATAAAATTACTTATTTGTTGGTATGTTTATGAGCTTCATGTCTGCTTTTTCTACTTGACTGGAGGATCCATGAAGCCCAGGATCATATCTGTTTCGTCTCCTGTCGCCACCATTACTCTGCCCATGTACTTATTGAATGAATAAACAGATGAATGCATAGTACTAGGGGGAAGGGGGACTTTGATAAAAAGAGAGAATAAAGAACAAAATATCAGATTCATTGAGAAAAAAATCACCATCTCCATCAGTTTCAATTACATTCATAGGGGTAGGACACGGCACACTTAGCACAGATAGCTGTATCTTGGACATCGAGCATTGAGACCTTTCTCCCAGACATCAGATGCCACCACTGGCAGCAAAGATGCCGTCTCGGGGAAGGGGGAGGGGAGGAGAACACAGTTACACCTGTGCTCTTAATAGCACTAAGAAAAAGCAATGAAGGAGAAAAGAACTTGGTACTTTACAGAGAGTAAGATACCCAAGAAAATTATTTTTAGAGTCCACACAAGATACCCCAGAAGCTTTCTGAATTATTTGGGAAATTTTTGAGAAAAGCTCAAAATTTACATTTATAAATTTGTTTTGAGATTTTCTAATCACACTTAAAAAACTAACTGATGTATTGCTAAGAGAAGAAAGCAGTTCGTAAGTGAGCATGTATAAATTCATGTGTCTATGTGCATGTACGTGTTAGAAAGGACAGGAAACTTATTTACAATATGTTCATAGTAGTTATTTTGTAAAGTGACATTGTAAGTGATTCTATTTATCTGTCTCTTTTTTTTAAATAAAGCTTTGTCTTTTATTTTGCTAAGTGAAAAATCATTGTGCAATCTTAATGTCTTTAACATATTTACATTTTATGTTTATTGCAGTGTACAAAGAAAACATAATCCCTAGCCAATACAGTACAGTGGGAGTTGCATACCACACAGAGACACACTGATCTGTGAGTTCAGTAGTGTTGCATAATTAGCATTTATCTGGATTTCTAATTTTCCCCCATTGAACAAGGAATGCTTATGCTTATAAATATTTTAAGAGTTTTTAAGATGTGTTTTTTTTTGAAAACTGATAAGAAAAGAAAAACAAATTATGCTCATTTCAGTGTGCTGACTTGAGAACAGAGAGAAAAAGGTAAAAGAGTACAGGGTCACTTATAAAAGCAGGGACACCATGACCCAGCAAGGTAATGTGATGGTTACAGTTCCTCTTTCCTATAGTCTTTTCTGCAAGGGAGCACTGCCACTCCTAGCCCATCGATGATTTCTATTTAAGCAGAAAATAAAGATTTTTCTGGGGGGAAGAAAGAGTGAATATAATCAGTGGAAAATAGTATAGTGAATAATAATAAGCAGCTTCTATCTAGGTTAGGTAGGAAAAATCCCATTAAAAACCCTCTTCCACTGGGCAAGATGGGACATGGCCCATGGGTACCTCTTTGTCTTTGCACAGAGCAGCTCCTCTGCCTGGAAGATGCTCTCCCTGATCTTCTCCTCCTTGCTCCTTCTCGTCTATCCAAGAGGAGTCGACATCTGCCAGCTTCTGATTATGCCCTGAGGAATCTGTTGCCATCTAAACGGGTAACAATTTGAAGGGCTGAAAAGTAAAGAGAGCTACTCAACAGCTGTTTTCAATGCAAGAAAAGCCAAAGATGGATGGCTGTTCCCCGCCCCACCTCCAGTTTTTGCTTTCCATCAAGTTGTCACAGCTTCAGTGGCACGATGAAACAAAAACAACCGCAGCAACAACAAACAGGATTTGCCAATCCAAAGAAACAAAGAGCAAACCTTCTCGAGTGCTTTCCTTACTGTGCTAGACCCCGGAGAGATGAATAATTTAGGATCTCTTGATGGCAGAGCCTCAGGTCTTTTAAAATGCAAAGTGATGAGTCGCAAGAAGAAATGAAGTTGGCTTTACCCAAAGTAGTTTCCACATCTGGTGCTCTCAGTCTCTCACTGTGCCCTATGGCCTCATTCAGAGTATTTCCTCTGCCCATAAAGCGGCTCAACTTCCCTACGCATGAGAGTGTGTCATCTGTTGGTTATTTCTTAACAATATCTCCCCCTAATAACAGCTGAAGACCTAAAAAAAATTTTTTAAAGCGATCAGTCACTGTGGAGAAGAAGGTGGGGAAAATTTAAATGTCTGCAAATAGGGCGGAGAGCACACTGAGCACATCAGATTATCACGCAGAGAGATTTTGTAACAATGACCAAATCCGTCTTCTACCGGTAGCCTAAGAACTTCACCAAACAACTTCCCCAGCCCACTGCAATCGCCCCAGGCAGACATAATCACCCCAGTTTTGGAACTCCCATAACACTGGTTTTGCACCTAAAACACAATGAAGAAAGTGAAGACTCAATATTACAGTTAGATGTGCTCTTGCTGTGTCTCCAGGTATAGTACAAGCTCCTTCACTAGGGAATGTGTCTCATCCATCTTGGTTTTCACAGCTCCTAGCTCAATGGTACTTGGCAAGTTTTAATAAGCAACTATGAATAAAAATAATCCAAAGAGAACTTTAGTACCTTTTACTTTATACATATACTATTATATGGCTGAATAATGATGTTAGAACTAAGACGAAGAACCCACATCCCGAATTCTTTCACACACAATTTCATAGATACCTATTGTCTCCCTGAAGTGTAACTCTAATCATGCCATTTTCCTGCTTTTAAAAAAAAAAAAAGACAAATAAATTGTTGTGCATCACCTGAAGAACTCTGGGCTCCCCTTAAAATCTACTCACCCCAGTCTTCTCCATCTTCACCCTATTGCATAAACGAAAACCTAGGAGTCATTCTGGATTCCTCTCTTTCCCTCCTATCATTCATGATCAAGTCTTATCAGATCTGCCTTCAAAATATACATAAAACCTGTCTACTTTATCTTCTGTGTTACTTTCCTAGTCTCAGGTGCCAGCACCCCTCACTCAATTTTTGAAATAGCCTTCTTGTTAATTACTGAAACTGGTCTCCCTGTTCCCAGGCTCGCCCATCTCTAATCCACTTTTCACATAAAAAAGCAATGGAATGAACTATTTTTTAAAAAGCTGTCCATTCATACTTTAACATATTTCTAATTAAAACATTTTATTACCTTCCATTGCACTTAGGGAAATACAGAAACTCCTTACCATGACCTCGAGAGCCCTCTACGAGCTGGCCCCCTGCTCACCTCTCTTGACCTCATCATCCCCTACTGCTCTTGCCCCTTGATCATTACTTTCTAGCCATACAACTGATTCCCACCTGAGAGCCTCTTCCCCCTCCCTGGACAATTCTTCTCTAGGACCTTCTCCTGGATGCTTCCTACTTGTCATCCTACTCTCAGCCTTAATGTCACTTCCTTAGAGAGGTCTTCCTGTACCACCTGATGGCTGTCCCATCCATGCTGTCAATTGTCTCACTGTCCACTGCATTTTCTTCATAACACTTATCATCACCTGATATCTCCTTGCTTGTTTTCTTATTGATTTTTAATCCCTATCCACCTCCAGTAAAATAGAAGACTGGGCCCTCCTCCATCTCGCTTCCCACTGAACTCCCATTGCCTGGAACAACTCCTGACACACAATGGATGCTCCATAAATATTCACTGAGTGAGTAAGAGAATGTGGTCCAAATAACTAGACAGGCCGCTCAGAGCCCTTCTGTTAAGATACCAAATTATTTTTCCAGCTGCTGCTCTCCTTTCACAACCCTGTGTTTCTAGCCAAACGCAACAGTTTGTTCCCTCTACACGCTTAGGATTTCCCTGAACAGTTCAGTGATTGAAGGGTACCAGAAATGAATTCAAGGCCAAACCCAGCTAAATGTGTGAAGTCACTCATATTTATCTTTTGGTTCTTCCAGCCCTCTGCTCAGATTTCTCTCCTTCTCCCTTGCCCATCATGTAGTGTCACCACTTTTCCGGGGGGATTCTGTAAACTTATACACCCCTTAGAGGTGACCGGCTACAGGCAGTCAGGTGGGTTGATGCACAGTTGTATTTACACTTCACTGAGGTCGATCAAGTGCCTCAGAGTGATCTGGATACTTGATAGCAGCGATGTCTGCCCATGAAACAAAAACATTTTTTAATAAAAATTCACTTTCCTAATTAAGCAAATTGTATTGTTGCTATGACCTGACATGCCTCGGGGACAGATATTTTCACAGGAGAGGCTTTCACATGTCCTCTCTGGGCCCGCACCGCACGTTCCAGGGCCAATTTGCTGTTTATGTTAGTCTGGCATCTCAATACAGGTGTCTCTGTGCAGAGCAGCTGGGGAGACACAGCTCCCAATTCACGTTTGTGCTGCTGCCAGCCAGGCGGGGTACACTGCACCGGGGTGTTAAGTTGTTCTCTTCCATCAATACGTAATTCAGGAGAGTGTTATCTCATTTTTTTTATTTTCATGAATATAAGGCAGTTAGGTAGCTTTATCAAAAATCTTACATATAACATCTTTAGTTTTAAATTCTCATTTAGTTTAATATCTGTTTTCCCTTTGCCTCTTTTTTTTTTTTCTGAGATATGTACACATATACACACCTATAAGGGTACCTGGCACACTATAGACACTTAAAAAAAATGAGTAAATTTTCTTTCCAAATATCTTGAGAAAAGAAATTGATAGTAAGTTTGTCACTAAAAAAATATTCTTGCATCATAGAAAGACTACGTAGAGGTTCAAAAACCTAAAACAGTTACCTCTGAAATGCTGAATATATAGAGGTCCTCAAATATCCAGAGAACTTTCCTATTGCAAATTCCCTTGTAATGTTCTGATTTGGGCTTATTCTGAGAAATATGGTGAATTGCTACTCTTGGCCAGACACGGAGAATACAGTACCTCTCGTCACTGCTCCAAATTTAGTCGAGCATTGTCTCTATATTTATGTACATGAGTACACCCTCCAGGAGCCCACAGTCAAAACTGGATGATTTTGTCTTTGCTAGATATGTCCTTCCTTGTATGAAATGTTGACTCCTCTTGAGGTAGGAGCACATCTGATAATTCATCATATGTTTCCCCCTTGCTGACTGCCACCCCCAGCAGAGATACCACCTCCACAATATCCTGTGTCAGTCTGGGGGCAACTGCTGGAATGAAGAGGACTTAACTGCAACCTGAGTAGTCCACCTTTCTACAAATTCAGCAGGTTAAGATTTGAGTCAGTAGGAAAGGAAATTTATTGATTTTTAAAAATTTACCTGTTTTGGAAAAAAAAATTTTTGGTTGATAAATGTTATATAGTCTAGTGTAAAGTGCAAAATATAGTGTAGATGATGGTCAAGATTCTAATACTGTATGTCTGTTTTTCTACACATTTTAATTATATGTCCAGGGCTTTCACTGAGGCCATCTGGCAACAGTTATTTCCTCTCCCTTCTTTCACTCTGTGCTAAATGGTACTGCTTCCCATATCCTGGGCCATGTTCCCCCTTAATGAACTAATTTAAGGTCTCAGGGCTTAACGTGATGCCACTCCTAGATTACACTTGTGTTTTAACAGTTGCTGCAAACTCGAAGATTAACCAGGAGAGGGAATTACCCACACAAACATGATTTCACTAGGGAAAGTGTTTCCTGGAGCCTCTCAAATCCACCAATTAGATGAATGGAGAAGACGTTTGTTTTTTGAATAAACAAACTATATGTGTATGAAAAAGCCACGAGAGAAAAGCTGGAATCCATACAGTACAGACATCTTCCCTAATGGTATATAACCCAGATGATCTCACTAACATTTAATAGAATAAGAATGAGGGATACAAATTAAACTTTTCTGAGTTACTAAACACAATTTCAAGAAAAATCCCCCTGAGAATATATTTCAACACACACACAATCTTGAGCACAGATTGCCTAAAAAGATTTCAGAGGTAATGACACCAGATGGTGGTGAGAGGGGGAGGTTTTTCAATACAGCCATCAGGAAAGCAGTTAAGAGCTGAGGTCAGGTTGGCCTTCTGGTTAACAGATGTACAGTTCAAACGACTGTTACACTGTTTAAAAAAAAAAAAAAAAAAAAAAAAGGAGAACAGAAAAACTATGGAGTATCTCCTGTGATATAGAATGTCTCCATGTAAAAGGTACTGGTAATCCAATGTTTTAGACATGCATTACTTCTTAATGGGAACAACTTAATGAGAAGACACAACACATTTGAGGAATTACCAAAAACAACAAACTCAACAGTAACTTCAATAGATTGGGTTCTTGTGACTCCTTTGAAGTCATGAAGTCATGAGACAACATAAAGCAAATTCTGAAATTTTACAAAGAAAATGGCTGAATGAACTAAGGTCACAGCATATAGCTGGGTCAGTCTCTCACTCCTGCCATATCTGAATAGTGTTGAGAACACACTGTTAACAAGTCTCACCTATTTTCCAAAAAAAAAAAAAAGCATATATAGAACTTTTCTTATTTTTTTTCCCCTGAATAGGTCATTGACATTCCAAATTCATACTGATACAATTATATTACTAATCCAGTGAAATGTTTTTGTCACAAAAGGAAATATATAGATGGAACCAATGAGAATTGTGTCCTCAAGTCGCTCAAGGACTAGAGGGAAGTATGTGGTGCGTTCACACCTACACACGTAGAGGCAGAGCTGCCACATGTGGTTGGCTAAGTCGTGCACTGCACAAGCCGCACAGGCAGCCTGTAAATAAAGTGATGGGTAATGGGAGCACAAAAGAGAGAGAAGTTTCTTCCATCTGGAACATCAGGAAAGGCTTCCTGGAAGAGGTGATGTTTAAGCTGTGTACTGATGGAAAAGTAAATCCTTTCTACAAATGCTGGAACGATGGTGAGAGGACTTTAGCTAGAGGAAACAGGCTGCTTCTGACCCCAGTGGCCCAGAACTTCACTCTTTGATCTTGGTCCCGTGTGGTGTGGTCAGTGTGCATCACTCTGGCCTGACCTCTTCATGGGACTCCTTCATGGAATGCTTTCCATACCTGTTGATGCCTTTGCCTCATGCCCCCCCCCCCCCGCCCCCTTCACTTTGCTCAGCTAACTCACCTGCAGACCTCAGCTGAGGCTTTACTGCCTATCACCTACCCTCCATCCCAGCCTAAGGTAGGCAATACCCATGGAACTCCGGACAGATCTGTCATGGCACTTACATATGTTTTGAACAGTTCCTCTGCAAAATTGTAGGTTCCCTAAGGGCAAAGATTGTGCTTACCTTGTTCACGAGTAATTCTCCAGCAACTAACACAGTCACGGACACCTACATGAGCTCAGTAAATAATTTTTGTATGGCTTACATAATGATATTTTGCTACATCGAATTAAAATGTTTTGTGAGAAAGGGGGACCTCTGTCAGATACTAGGTTTTCTGTACAATTCAACTTCTTTCAAAAATGCCTTGATACTTATAAAAGAAATAATAGATAGTAAGAGTGTATACTGCTTTCAGAACATTTGAGATTGTTATCCAACTAATTAAATAACATGGCATTAATCTCCACATGGCAAGAATACCAAAACTCATGAGTTTCAGTTATTTTGAGAGTATAGAACGTATATGCCAGGCTAAGGATAGACTTCATCCGCTGATTCACTCATTCAAAACACATTCACTCCAGGCCAGAGCTGTTTTAGGCATTGAGGATGCGGTTAGAAACAAGACAGAAAAGACCACACAGGAGAGCAGGGTTGGGGGAGATAAACACGTAAAGCAATAAATAATCAAAAAGATTTGGAGATGGTAAGTGATATCCAAGAAAATAAAAAGGAGCTTGTGCCGAGAGATGGGGACATGAGAGAACCTACCCTACAGATGGTCAGAGAAGGCATTTCTGAGGAAGGTGAATTTAGGCTGAGACAAGAAGGAAGGAGGCATGAGAAGAATTGGGGAAGAATGTGCTGAGATCAGGAACGTAACGTTTTAAAGGACAGAGTTCAAATATTTCACTTTAAGGAAATGTAAATGCACTGAGTTCCAGTGATGAGGACAATTTAGGCTTCTGTAAAAATCCTGCTCCCCCCACCCCCGCAGAATCATCGCTTGCCTCACTTGAAAACAACACTTCCTGGTCAGAGAAGCAAGTCTTTGAAATGGGGGAGGTGAGATAGAGTTCTTTATTTTTATTTCAAATGCCATTCCCCCTTTCCTATTTAAATAACTTTAAAGAGCTCTCTGTCTTCCCCTTCCAGCCCTGAATCAGTCTGGCTTCTTGCTTGCAAACCACTAACACTGACCCAGCAGACTTAAGATAAAAATAAGTGATTGGCAGAAGATGAGGATTTTATTCCCCCGATGAAAATGCTGGAGAAGCTTAAAAAGCGGACAGGAAACAAGGGTCCTAGCCAGCAGAGAACAGAGCCAAGATCCTGACAGGAGCATCTGCTTAGGACCCAAAGCCGGGCACGGCTACTCCTTGATCCACACTGCTGGCTCCACCATCAGTCAGTGGGTGTTGGCCACTGGATTCCCAACTCACTCCACCACCACTACTTCCAAGAATAATCCCTCAATATCCTTTTATCTTTGCATCCCTCTCTCCAGCTTCAGATTCCTTGGCAGAAACCAAGGAATCTAGTCGGCCAAATTCAATAATGCCTACACCTTGGTTTTCTCATCTGGAAAATGGGTACATTGGTGTCCATCTCATAGTGCTTTGTCAGGATTAAGTTAGACAATAGAGAATATGACAATAGTTTGCTTTATGTTGTTTTCATTCTTATTTTGAGGCCTCAGGACACAAGTTCTTTGGGATAAGCAAAGCAGCTGCGTATGCCTTTATTCCGATTCTAATTGTTGCTATTTCCATCGTGGGTTTCCATTCCCTCTCATCTTGTCATTTCATCACTCTTTTTCCCCTTTATTTTCTCTTCTGTCTCTCATCTCATTTTCCTTAATGCATCTCAATTTTCAAAATTACATGTGGGTCTTTTATAGCTATCACCGGCCAATCTGAGAACATCTATCTTTTTATGAAGGAAAAGAATGTCTCAGGCAGGAGTGCCAGGACTTGGGTTCTTCTCTGCCATGTTATAAAATAATGGCTTTGTTTTGTTGTTGAAAATAAACAGGTGTCTTGTTCTTGTTTTTCTTTTCGAAGCCCAGAATTGGCCTAAACACTGGGGGTTACAGAGGGTTATTCTCTAGAGCAGAGTTCTCAAGCTTTGCACACTTCACCTTGTGCTTCAGGTAGTTCTTTGTTCTGAGGTCTGCTCTGTGTATTGAAAGATGTGTAGCAGCATTTCTGGCCACCAGTATCTCTCCTCCCCACCACCCCAGTGTCACAACCAAAAATGTCTCCAAGGGGTTAAAATCATCCTGGCTGAGAGTATCTTGTGGGCACTTGACTAGGTGATTTGCATCTATGTTACTCTTGACTTCACCATGAGGCTTTTTTCTAAACAGCAGTTAAACATTTTGCCCCAACTTAGGTGATTTGGACCCTTCTTGAACAAATGAACTGTCCTGGCCTAACCATAACCTGTGTCTTGAATCCCCCACCTTGGTGACAAGGGTGACTTAACTCGGTGTACATGGATCCCATCAAGAACATTCATAAAGCAAGTCAAATGCATCTTTTTTCTATACGACTTATAAGCTCACTGCTGTTAAAGTATCATAGCTCTTTCATTGTAAAATACCATCGGTTGTAGAATTTCACCATTATAGCTTTCTTCTTGCTTAAAAAACATCATATGAAATGTTCACAACCCTTCTTTTTAGCTTAAGTAACCACAAATGCTGCATATATTTGCATTCCACTTTATCTCTCAGGATTACACTCAAACTGTGAGCCTAAGGATAGTCTTCAAATGGTAAGATACATCAGAATCATCACAGGAGCCTGTTAAAATGCATTTGGTTTCTGTCCCTACTCTTCATGTTATAACTGTGAGGATAAGCAGTAGAGCCCATGGATGCCATCAATTCTAGACAAGCATCTGAGTGAATTCTGATGTCAGTAGTCCACAAACACACATTGAAAAAGACTGGTCTAAGCTTTCTTCCCTTTTAGAAGGTAAAGATTTTTTGAAGTCACTCTGGGACCTCAGCAGCCGTGCGTACCATCATAATGACACACTGTTTTTCACAGGCTTGATCATGATGTGAGGAAACATCCTACATAGTACCAGGGATAGATCTGAACTTTCTATTTAGCTTAATTTGTAGTTTTCTTTTTAGTAATTCAATGATGTACCACTGGGAGTTGAATAGCTTGTTTTATAAGCCAGCTGGGACCTTTCTACAGATGAGTGTTTAATGCTGTGGTACCAGGCTTTCATGATGCTCACGTAGGCTACACCAATCTTTGCAGTCTTAGAAAATTCTCTAACTGTTCCCCAAATTTTGGCACTTTCTACTGCCTTTCAATATATCCCCTGGGGCAAAACAGATGATCTTCTGCCTATAAAATGAATTTTATTTCAAGACGGCATAATAATATCAATTTAACAAGAAATTTTAAGTGACAGGGATTTGAGTTTGAAGTTCACCAGAGTTTGATGTTACTAATGCAAAGCTGTTAATTGAGGTGACAACTGAATGATCAACAGCTTGTCCACATGTTAAATTGGTCTGTGTCTAGTCATTGACAACTACTTAGCAACTCACCTTCTCCCTGGTGGCTGGAAATTTTCATTTGTCATTGATTAAAAGATACATTCAGATTTTAGAAGCAATCAAATATGATAAAAGTTATTTTACAATACAAAGTTAAGATTTTAAGTCTAAATTTTATATTGCTAATCAGCATACTATTCAAGAATATTAAAATGATTAGGCAGATTTTTCTGAACAGGGGAATTGTATCTTACATAGAATTTTTTAAAACAAGAAATTTCACTATCGCATAAAGAATATAGTACAATTATTGAATTAATGGAGCTCCTTTTTATATCACACATATTAGCATACATAAATAATTAGCACGTTCTTAGTAAATGTGCTTTTTCCCAATTAAAAAAAGCATAAGCTAACGCAGCAGTTGAAGCTTTAACTCCTTTTCCTAGACAAACCGCAGAATTAGTCAGAAGATGCAGAAACAGGTTTAACAGACAGAAAGCTACAGGATTAAGCCTGTAAACAGAGTTAATACCGGAAATCTTTTGGCTCTGTTTGATTTCAGAAGGCCATGTTCTACATGGGTAACCCCAGAATACATTCCAAAATTGACTGTTTCTATCCATAATATGGTGCTGGTACCTATTTTATTTGGTGGGTTAGAAACCATTTGATGAGTTTTTCTTACTCTACATAGAGAATACAAAGCAGAGAGGCAGAAGGAAGTGCAGAAGTTTCCTTATTGCAGGCTACTCATCGTATAAACAATCATTACTCACCAAAGCTCTCTGAGAAGTGTTATTAGGGAACACAGGTAGACGAGAGAGCTAAAAGCAACACTTTGTACTAAAAGGATGCTAATGGGACCTCTCTGAAGGCTATCAAGTAACTGGTATCTTAGTTTCATTAAAAGCTCCCCCTCTACATTGAAAAACATGTGTTCTTATATGGCCAAATTACAAGAAGGTAGCAGAACCTCTGCCTTGAAGAACACCAGGAACACCAAGAAATCCTTTCTGTTGTTTCCTATTAAGTCTGGCCTCTGAGACAGTATGACAAAGTAAGCATGGGATTTTGTCAAGTTCAAAGCCTCCTGAGATTTATTTCTTGGACCTGGAAAGCCTTGGTGCATCTTCAATGGCTAAGTCTTGGAGCTGAGAGCCATGATGATCAAGGTGAAATGTCAGTCTTAGCCTCCACAGCAGCTGCACACATGCCCCTGACAATCCCAGAGTCTAAACGTACGCTAACAGGGGCCAAAACTATGGTGGTAAAACCTGAAATAAAAAAGGATGGAACAAACGGGGACAGACGTGCTAAGAAAGATGAGCGAGACCTTGTCAACTTTTAAAATGGGAAGGGAAAGAGAAGGCAAAATAAAGAGCCACTTCCATTTTTAAAACGTGGGAGACTGAATACAGCAGTGCCATTAATAGCACAAGCAAAGTCAGGAGGATAATTACTTGGGGGTTCAAAGATGTGTGAGGTCGGCGATTTATTAAATTTGAAGGGCCAATCCAGTTGCAAGTGCCCAGCTGGCATGTAGAAGAATAGAAATAAAACTCAAGAGGGGATTTGGGAATTTGCACAAAGATGTCAGTGGACATGAAGGAGTGGATGTGTTCTTCCAGGAAGAAAACATAGGGATTAAGGAAGAAGTGGCTTAGGATAAACAGTTTCAAAATATTCACAGTTAGCAAATAGGGAAGGGAAAACAGGCTTCTGAGAAGACAGACAAAATTCTGAAAGTGTGCCCAGAAAGTTCCGTGTCAGAGAAGCGCATCTCAAAGAAAGGGTTGATCAGCTCTGTCAGTGATGGAGAAATCGAAAACCGATAACCAGACGATGAACACAGTAGAAAGGAATTAAAGCAGCTTGTGATAAGTTGAAGGCAAATTTGAAGGAAGATCATTTGGTGACAGTCTCCAGGGATTGTGCCAACGACACCTTATATTTCATCTCCAGCTCAGCCTGAACAGATGGCAGAAATGAGACTCTCTTCATGTGAGGGTTTCATCTGGATTTATAACCTAGTCAATCCCATTTCCTTATTTGCCTCCAGAAGGGCTGGAAGCAAGACCCCATGTGCATTCCCAGAGGAGGCAGAAGAAGGCTCATTAACAAGATGTCTGAGATGGCTCTGCTTGCAGTTTTATGAAGAAACTTTATGAATTAGCAATGTAATATGTAATATAGTACACTCTCACCACTGCAGACTCAGGTTTCAGTGCTTTATATTATAGCTATATTTTATAGGAAATGTAATGGGTTTCTGAACGGTCAGATTTTAGCATCTTAAAGTTAGAATTAAAAGTAATATTGATAAAGTTATCATCTCAAATATTAAGAAATGGATTCCTGTGAGAAATGGAAATATGACACGTTCTTAATTTCCAAATTTAGCAAATCCCAAACCAAATGTTTTCATGACAATAAATCTTTTTGTATTATCCTGAAGTCCCCTCTAGGCTAGTCCAGAAGTTGGAAATAAAGTTGGAAATTAACGCTTGTTTCATTTCTGTAAAATACTTTGTTTCCTTTTTGATGTATGGCACTCGTCCAGATTTTATACATATGTTTTGAACTTTATTATTGCCATTTCAAATACTTTATCATGTTTTGCTCTACTGCATGATGTATTAGGAGTTAGTGAAGAAATGAGACTACAGTTTGATTAACTATAGTCCAGCAGTTATAATTCTGCCTTTCGATTAATCAAAGTAATTTCTTTTGTTGTAACATAAGTAGTCCTTTTACAGACACAATTTTTCATGGATGAGTCATAACTCTACATTTGAAAGAGTTATATCTGGTTGTAAATAATAGAACACCACACTGAGCTAGCCCTAATAGTCTCATAATAACTAAAGGCCAGTAACCAAACGAAGCACAGGAATATATCAATAGCCAGGCTCCAAGAATGATCTAGAACCAGGGCTTGGTCTGTGCACTGCCTGCTCTTCTACTTCATAGTTTTCCTCTGAGGATTAGCTTCCTCTGCTCCTCAGTTAACATATGAAACATGGGGACCAATAGCTCTCTGATTTATGTGATAATTCAGCCATCCAGGGAGAGACTGATCCTCTCCCTCCCAGTTTCAATTTTAAAATTCTGAAGCAAAAGACTGGCTAGTTTCCATCCGCTCTCCATTGTTGAGTGAATCAGCTCTGGTTAGAGTGGGGTCCACAGAGGAGAATGGGATTCTTTGACCCAGCCTATCAGCTGTGGACAGGAGCCATGGACATGTTGGACAAAGCAGCCGCCCAGAATCTCCAGCCCTTGTGACAGGGAAAAGGAAATGAAAAGTGGTGTTTGCTACAAGAGGCTCTTCTAACAGTGTTGAGATAACCTGGTGATTCCATCACTTAAATCTTTTTTTAAATCAGCTAATTTGCTTAGAAGAAAACTACAACCCCAGCTATCATTTGCGTTTACATAATTTTACTTAAAAATATTTGTTTTCAAAAAAAATTTTTTTTGTTTTCTGAGCACGTGGTTATTTTTAGTTGCCTATTGGGGAACCGGTGGAAAATTGAGTGAGCAAGAAGACATATTTAAAATAACACAAGACAGCTGGTTTTATCCCGTCACTGATTGGTGAGGTGGGGGTGGGGAACTGGAGGCTTGGAATTCCCCTTGGTTATTGTAGACAATACTAAAGTTGCTGACTCAGCCCCTTCATGTTTGCTTTCCTCCAATGCAGAGATCAAGAGGTGAAGACATCTTCCCAGCCTCCCTTGAAGGGGAGCCTTGCTATTTGGCTCTAGAGAACAGGATATAAGTGGAAGTCCATTAGTGCTGCCCCCCCCCCTTTTCTTTCCATCTGGAAAGCTGGGAGGATACCTGAGGTCCCTATCACCCCTAAGGATGACAGAGCAAGAAAAGAGGAAGAAGATGAGAAACCATGGACTGAACGTCCTGTTGTCTGAGACAGATAAATTCCCTATCTTACTGAAGCCACGCTGCAGGATTTTTCTGTGACTCACAGCTGACACAACCCAATGGCTGTAGCTATCACAACATTAAGGAGGTAGAAAACACTACAAGTTTGTACCTTGGTACCTGAAGGTTGCTAATTTTTACTGCAAGTCATGGTGCCCTTTAGGGAAACAGAAGGCTGAATATTGGTCCCTCAGAGATGTTCACATCCTATCTCCAAAACCTATGAATAGAATATCTGTGACTATGATACCCTACCTGGTAAAAGAGAGCTGGCAGGTATGATTAAGTTAAGGACTTGAGATTAGGGAGGGGATCTTGGATTACCCAGGTGGGCCCAATGTCCTTAAAGAGGTTTTATAAGAGGGAAGGAGGAAGGTCAGAGTCAGAGAGATGTGAGGGTGGAAGCAGAGGTCAGAGAGGAAAGAAGATGCTATGCCACTGGCTTTGAAGATGAAGGAAAGGAACACAAGTCAAGGAATGTGGACAACCCTTAAAGACTGGAAAAGGCAAGAAAATGATTCTCCCCTAACACCCCCAGAAGTAATGCTGCCCTGTGGACCCATTTCTAGATGTCTGACCTCCAGAATTGTAAAATTAAAAACTTTTATCATGATAATACTTAGTTTGTGGCAATTTGATACAGAAGCAACAGCAAACCAACCCAGAGGGTTTTAATTAATGACAATGTTAGCACACCGGACTCCTACAAGACTTCCCAAAGGATCGCTCAGCCTCCAGCCACCCCTCAAATCCATTCAGGACAATCGCAGGAGCAGCATAAGGCTGTGTCCTTTCAGTAGATTGAAATTTTCCCCTCTGATATAATGAGAATGACATTGTAGACTTGAAGGCAAATCTGGTTTCTTTGATCCATAATTGGTTTTTGAACTCAGTTTCCCAGAGGTTTTTGTGACTAGGTTGTAACTACGGAGTGGAAATTTCATTCATGTGACATTTAATATAGAACTCTCTGAATGCAAGATTAATTTTTGCAGATCAGATATTACCTCATTATCAGATTTACAGAAAGTAGCAATGTAATTATAAAGCAGCTATTTTCAGCACACTCTGCCCAGGTTATTTCTCTGCCAAATCATTATGCCCTGGGAAACAACACGTGGCACTCGCAAAAACAAGTTGAGTCTCGGTGAGCAATCCGTTCAGATAATTGCATCTTTACTATTGACGGTTCCCTTAGGATTTGGGGGGTCTCAAGATCTCAACCATCCCCGGACTGCAATTCATTAAGGTTTCCATCCTGAGCCAGTTTTAATTAAACGGTCCTCCTTTTCTCTTTAGCTCCCCATAGCTCACCCTTCTTAACAGGTCACAGTTGTAGAAATTCAGCTGCTGGATTCATCTGAGACCCAGCCCCCTTCTATCCATCTTTTTAAGGAGTTGCCTCTCAGTTTATAAGTTTAGCATTTTCCTGAGCTGAATGAGCATAAAATATACCTGCTTCCACAAAAAGAAAACAAAAAATAGAAAGGAAAAAAAGAAAAGACTAGCATCTCAGTTTGCATCTTTTAGAAAATAAAACAGGTACTGTTCTATTCATAAGTTGACCCCATATTTGTGACAATAATGCTAGATGATAATTTCATGTCCTCAAAAAAATCAACTCTTGGCTTTCTTCATCCTGAAATTAAACTGCCTTGTGATTGATTGCTATGACAGGACATGACATGATATATGATATGATGTAGGATAGACAGATTTCTGGAAGATTTATAACTTTTCCCCCCCTTTCCAATAGGATTCTCTTAACTGGCTATAGCCATTCTTAATTTTATGTATGAAGTGAAACAGATTTGTTTGTTACTTGATTATTTTCACTGAGAGGATACTATAGCTGCATCTCTTGTGAGTTGTCCTTATAGGTTTTCAGAGTGGCAACTTTGTGTCAGTAACACAGGTTCTCCTTCACTGTGGGTTAGAAAAAAGGAGCTTCTTTGTTCATCCAACAATCTAATAAATATTCATTGAGTGCTTTCTTTGTGCACGGCCGCATACAAGGCAATGCATAGAATATAAAATTGCCTAAGACAGGCTCCACTTGGAGGGAATTCACTGAGTTAGGTTTTACAGGCTAACTCTCATTCTCCACCTCAAAGAAAAGCAAAGGACTCGTCATTGCCATCCCATTTCTCATTATACTGTTTGGGAGAGAAGATGTGAGAACACAGAGTCTGGGGGAAAGGTGATCAGCGAGGAGGCATCATCTATTCGTAAGGTATTATCGGGACAAATGGAACAACAGAATAAAGAGGAAAATCATGTTATAAAATACGTTTACAAAGAAGAACTTGGAAAAATCGAGTACCTTATCCACCATTAGGTGAACATGTAGGTAAATATAAAACTTTTTCTTGTCATTTCTTTAAAATACACATAACTGTTTAACCAAAAGTTAAAGCATTGTCTTATGAGGTTTAGAAAAAAAATATATGTCGTACAAATGAAAACTATAGCATAAAGGATTGAGTGGAGTGGAGATACATGGAAACATATGGTTACAAAATTGCTATGTAATGTGAGGTGGTATAACATTTTCTTTATAAGTATGCTATGAAAACTTAAGGATGTATATTTTAATTCCTACAGCAACCAATAAAAATTCATGCAAAGAGATATACCCCAGAAGTCAATAAGTAAATTAAAATAAAAAGTCTGAAAATTATTCAGATAAGCTCAAGGAAAGCAGGAAAGAACAGATGCAACATACAGAAAACAAAATAAAATGGTCGACTTAAATCCAACCATGTCAATAATTACATTAAACAATAAAGAAACGTATTGGGTGATGAAACATTTTTCACCAAATGGTGCTAGAACTGAGTATCTATATAAAAATACTAAGCATCATTCCTCATTCCATGCCATATCCAAATATTAATTTCAGGCATACATAAATCTAAATCTAAATCCTAAAATCATAGAGCTTTTAGAAGAAAACATAGGAGAATACAAGTAAGCCACAGAATGTGATATCAAATAAAATTGATAAATTATACTGTATCCAAAACTTCTGCTTATCAAAAGACACTGTTAAGAAATGAACAGGCAATCTATGGACTAGGGAAAAAATATTTACAAAACTAGTATCTAGGATATATAAACGGTGGTCTCAGTAATAAGAAGACATAAAACCCCATTAGAAAAAGATTTGGACAGACAATTCATAAACCAAGACATACAAATGGTCAATAAATATGTGAAAATACTCTTAATTATTCATTAGAGACATGCAAATTAAAGGCACAATGCTATTTCATTATATGACCACCAGAATGGCAAACATTTGAAACACTGAGAACAGCAAATGTCAACAAGGATGTGAAACAACTCATAAGGTTGGTGGAAATGTAATAGGTACAACCATTGAAAACTGCCTGGCAGTTCTTATAAAGTACACATACCTACACTATAACCTAGCAATACCACTCCTAGGCATTTACCCGAAATAAGTGAAAAGTACTGTCTACATAAAGACATATAAGAATGTTCATAACAGCATTCATAACATTGCAAAACTGGAAACAGCCCAGGTGTCCGTCAAAAGGAGAAAGGATAGACATAACGTAATATATTCATGGGATATTACTCAGCAATAAAAAAAAGGAATAAAAACACTGACACAGCAACAGCACGAATAAATTTCAAAGTTATGCTAAAAGAAAGAAACCTCAGGCAAGAGAGTACATACTATGTGACTTCATTTATATGAGGTTCTAGAATATTAAAACTAATCTATTGTGGAAAAAAAATCAGAACAGCGTTTTGGAAGTGTAAAGGCAGAGATTGATGGTTCAGGGATATAAGGCAACTTTTTGAGGTTATGTTAATGTTTTATATCATGATAAGACTTTGGGTTACTCAGGTGAATACATTTTTCAAAGCTCATTAAATGATATATTTAAGACTTGTGCATTTAAGTGCATGTTGAACCAAAGAAAACTGTAAAAAAGCATTAAACTCTAGTTACTGATATGCAAACTAAAGTCTTTATGAGGAGGTCTATGAATCTGAAAGTATCTGAAAGTTACTTTGAAATTGATAGATAAACAAGATGGATGGATGGATGGATGGATGGATGGATGGATGGATGGATGGATGGGTGGATGGATAACGAATGGATCTAATAAAGAGAGTTAGTGAAATGTTAGTGGTAGTTCCTGGTAACATTTTCCAACTTCTCTGTATGTTTAAAATGTTGGAAAACTTTTAAAAGTCAATCAATATAATGCCCAATAGGCAGAATAAGAAAAATAAAGCAATCAACTCAATAGTTGCAGAAAAACATTTTAACAGTGCAAAATCCATGTATTATAAAACTCTTAGAAAACTAGCAATATAAGGGAACTTTCTTAAACTGAAATAAGTTAGACAGACATGCACACAACCTACAGCAAAATCTACCTAATGGTGATTATCTTAGAGCTTTCCTTTTGAGACACAGCATAAGACAAGGTTTCCCACTATCATTAATTTTATTCCACACTGTTCTGGAAGTCCTAGTGAGTTTACTAAGACAAAAAATTTAAATCAAAAGAAATAAAAGGCATTAACATTGGATTAAAAAAATAAAATTTTACTATTTGCAGCTATGACTGTGTAAAACAATCCAAAATATTTATAAATTATTTAGAATTAATAAGTTTAATGAGTTTGCTGAAAATAAAGTCACTATACAAAAATTAATTGTATTTCTATATACCAGCAATAAAAAGTTTTTAAAAATTAAAAAACTTAAATTATAACATTTAAAAAAATGAAAAATAACAATTCCCTTGGAATAAGATGTGTGAGTTTTTTTAATAGAGAATTTAAAAATATTGAGATAAATTTAAAATTATATAGAGAGATACACATTGTGCATGACTGCAAGTTTCAGCATTACAAAGATATCTGCTTTCTCCAATCAAGACACAAACAGGACATTTTGTGAAACTTAACAAGCTGATTCTAAAGTTTTAATGAAAACGGACGTGGGCCAAAAATTGGATGATTTACTCTACTGGGTATTGACTTACTATAAAGCTACAGTAATAAAGAAAAAAAATTTATATCTATTCTAAAGAACATAATAGAAAAGGAAAAGATCCTTGCATTTATGTACATGATACTCAACAAAGTAGGCATGAAGAACAGTAAAGAAAGGTTGATATTTTGAATAAATGATTCTCGCTGACTTGGATACCTATTTAGAAACAAATAGAATCTTAACTCTCAGCCTCCCACCATACACAAACATCAGTTCCAAGAAGACTGTAGATCTAAACATGACAGACAGAAAAATAAAGTATCTAGAGGATAATATAGGAGAATATGTTCATGATCTAAGCTACTTATTTCTTTTAAAAAATTAATCACTTTTTCTTCCAGTTTCATTGGGATACAATTGACATACAGCACTGTATAAATTTAAGGCATACAGCATAATGATCTGACTTACATACATCATGAGATGATTACCACATAGTGAACAGCCATCATTTCATATTGATACAAAAGAAAAGAAAAAGAAAATAGTTTTTTTCTTTGTTATGAGAACTCTCAAGGTTTACTCTCTTAGCAACTTTCATATACAACATACAGCAGCGTGAATTATATTAATAATGTTCTACATTACATCCCTAGTACTTATTTATCTTATAACTGGAGTTTGTACTTTTTGACCACCTTCATCCAATTCCCCTTCCCCCAAGCCCTTGCCTCTGGTAACCACAAATCTGATCTCCTTTTTTCTATGAGTTTGTTTCTGAAGTATAATTGTCCTTCAACACTATATTAGTTCCTGGTGCACAACAAAGTGATTCAGCATTTCTGTATATTACAAAATGATCATCATAAGTCTAGTTACCATCTGTCATCATACAAAGATATTACATTATTATTGATTATATCCCCTACACAGTACATTTCATCTTTGTGACTCATTTTGTACCTGGAAATTTGTATGTCTTAATTTCTTAGGCTATTTCTTTTTTTTTTTTTTTGTAAGGACTTTTATTGAGATGTAATTGACATACAGTAAACTGCATATATTTAAAGTGCACAATTTGATATTTTTTTCTTTTTAGTAATGTATATATGGCAATCCCAATCTCCTAATTCATCCCACCCCAACTCCTCCCCTTCCTTTCCCCCCTTGGTGTCCATATGCTTGTTCTCTACATCTGCGTCTCTATTTCTGTTAGGCTATTTCTTAAACAGGAAGCAATACTAACCATGTAGAAATAAATGAAAAACTTGGATTATACTAAAATTAATAACTTCTTTTCTACAAAAGACCTTAAGAACATGAAAATTAGAGAGGATACCTGCAAAACATATTACTACTAAGGGGTTGTAGCCAGAATAATTAAGAACTCTAAATCAGTAAGAAAAACACAGAAAGGCAACACAGAAAAATAACAAGAGACTTAGATTTTCATAAAATCAGATACCCAAATGACCCATAAACACACAGTGACTTCATCCGTAATCAGGAAAATGCAATTAGTACCACATTGTGGTACCCCTATAAACCCATCAAAATGGTAACATGAAAAAGATTGATAAGACCAGGTGTTCACAAGGACATAGAACAATGGAAACATTCATACACTCCTGGTGAGAGTGTAAATTGGTACAAGCACTTTGAAAGACAATTTGCCATTATCTACTAAAGTTGAAAATATGCAAAACCAATGACTAAGCACTCCTACTTCTAAATACATACTCCATATAAATATATGTACATGTGAAGCCAGAAATGTATATAAGAAAATTCACAGCAGGCTATTTGTAATAGGCAAAAAATTAGAAACATCTCAAATGTTCATCTATGGTAAAATGGGTAAATCATATGTGATATAATCATGTAGCAGAATACTATACAGCAAAAAAACAAATTAACCACAGCTACACACAACAATAACATGAATATTACAAATATAATGTTGAGAAAAGGAGCTACACACAAAAGAACACCTACTGCAGGCATTTGTGTAGTTTTCAAAGGCACACCATTCCTGAGGCCCTGCCTCCTTCCTGGAGGCAGTCTGTGTCCAGTGACTGTTCCACGCAGGACACTGAAGGACGCTGGCCCACTCCAGAGCTCCCCACTGAATGAAACGAAGCCTTGACTGTGACAGCCACCTGGCTGCTTCTACCTCAACGTTTCCTCAGACTCAGCACTACTGACATTTTGAGCTGGACGGTTCCTCGTATTGAGGGCTGCCCTGTGTATTACAGAATATTTAGGAGTATCCTTGGCCTCTACCCACTAGATGCCCACATATCTCCAGATGTTGTGAAATATATCCTGGAGTGCAAAATCTTCCCCTGGGGAGAACAGGATGCAATCCTGTCCCCATCAACCTCCACAGGTATGAGCCTGAGAGCATTCTCTGATAAACTTCTCCCACACACAAACCTCCAAATCTGTGGCATACCCTGATGACTTCTGTTCATTCAATAAACCATTTACACGTGTGTTTACTTATTGGTAAATTACACCTGTACTATGTCATTATACATTATCATAGAATATAATTATAGAACATAAGCAAAAACAATTTAAGGTGACATAAAAATAAATATAATTAGTAGTTCTAATTTTTCTCTGCTCCCCAAAAGAATGTTCACTGGCACCTCCTAGAAAGCCTAAGCCCTACAGAGGAGAACAATACTCTGGGAGATGGGCGGAAACAGCGAAAAGAACATAGGTAGAGAGTTTAGTTTTAGCAATCCTCTGAGTCAGGGAAAAAAGGAGAGAATGGTTACAATAAAATCGGAGGATGATATGGTGATGGGTAATAAGATCGCAAAAGTACTTGGTGTATATCCAGATGGCACTGATCACCTTAACAGGTATCAGGAAAAGGATCTGTGGCTAAACAAAGCAGCAGACCAGGCATACCTGACTATGCTACAAGCTACCCACTAAAATTCCCACGAAAAAAATGCAATAAGAATTTAAAACTGGCAAGAGCAGTGAAGAGCAAAGATATGAGAAGACCATGAATCAAAGTTCAGAGAAAATTTCTCTCAAGTGTATCACTGTTGGATCAAAAGGTAAGTCCTTGCATTTCACAACATAATCTTACCCCTAAACTGAAATTAGTCATCACACGCTTTAAAGAGATTATTCATATAGCATCCTCCTATTAGAAATAAATGAAACTATTAGAGATTCATGCAGAGTAGAGGAAAGGGAACCCTCTTGCACTGTTGGTGGGAATATAAATTGATACAGCCACTATGGAGAACAGTATGGAGGTTCCTTGCAAAACTAAAAATAGAACTACCATTTGACTCAGCACTCCCACTACTGGGCATATACTCAGAGAAAACCATAATTCAAAAAGACACGTGCACCCCAATGTTCATTGCAGCACTACTGTAATGTTCATTACAATAGCCAGGTCATGGAAGCAACCTAAATGTCCATTGATGGACAAATGGATAAAGAAGATGTGGTACATATATATACAATGGAATATTACTCAGCCATAAAATGGAACGAAATTGGGTCATTTGTAGAGACGTGGATGGATCTAGAGAGTGTCGTACAGAGTGAAGTAAGTCAGAAAGAGGAAAACAATATCGTATGTTAACGCGTATATGTAAAATCTAGAAAAATGGTACAGATGAACCAGTTTGCAAGGCAGAAACAGAGACACAGATGTAGAGAACAAACGTATGGACACCGGGGGGGGGGGGGGGGGGATGGGATGAATTGGGAGATTGGGATTGACATATATCCCAATAGGTAACAAATGAGAACATGATGTATAGCACAGGGAACTCCACTTCTCTGTACAGTAGAAACTAATACAACATTGTAAAACAATTTTAAAAAAAAGCGAGAGAAAAAGAAAATTTCACACAGAAACCAACAGATTACTGTAATGAAAGTCTTCATTCTATTACTGGTCCATTTTAGACGGAGTAGTAAAAACAAATAACATAGAAGTTTTGAATACTATAAGTATAATGATGAAAATACTATATATATATATCTCCATTTAAGGCCCAGGTTTTTAATCTCTCTTGAAACTTCTTCTGAGAGGGCTCCTGGGTGATAGTCCACAAGCCCTCAGGACCAGGTCCCTCAAAAATGGTAGTTTGGGCTGTCTTGTGCCCCTTCCATTCACATGTTGAAGCTCTAACCTCAGAAGTGACTGTATCTGGAGACAGGGACTTTAAAGGGGTGATTAAGTTAAAACGAGGCCATTAGGGCAGGCCCTAATCCAATGTGACTGGTGTCCTGCATAAGAAGAAGAAATTAAGACACACATAGAGACACTACAGGTCCATGCACAAAGAGGGGTACCCTTGTGCAGAGTCATAAGAGAACAGCCATCCGCAAGCAGAGGAGAGAAGCCTTAGGAGAAACCAAACCTGCCACACCTTAATTTTGACTTCCAGATCTGGAACCGGGATTTTAAAAAGTCTGTTGTGTAAGCCCCCCAGCCTGTGGTATTTTGTTATGGCAGCTCCAGGAAACCAACACAGATGGGAAGCTGTCTGCCCCTGTGTACTTATGGGACAGGCTCTTCCCTCAAATTCCACAGCAAGTGTGTAGAATATGTATTACATAGAAAGAAAGAAAAAGAAAGAAAGAAAGAGAGAGAGAGAGAGGGAGGGAGGGAGGGGGAGAGAGAGAGAGAGAGAGAAAGAAAGAAAGAAAGAAAGAAAGAGAGAGAGAGGGAGGGAGAAAGAGAGAGAGAGAGGGAGGGAGGGAGGGGGAGAGAGAGAGAGAGAGAGAAAGAAAGAAAGAAAGAAAGAAAGAAAGAAAGAAAGAAAGAAAGAAAGAAAGAAAGAAGGAAAGAAAAAGAAAGAAAGAAAAAGAAAGAAAGAAGAAAGAAAGAGAAAAACTTAAGAGACACTTAATTAGAATATCTTTTATTTTTATGTTGTCAAAAGAAAAAAAAGATTGGTAAGCTTAACTGCCTAAAACAAAACAACCACCAAAAATCTAACGTCTAATATAAACAATTCGAAGCAAAGCTAAAAGTCAAATAAAGTAGGAAAATTATTTAATCCCCAAATAAATCTTAAAAATCAGTTCTGTGCCAATAAAATGTAAACTGTAGATGAAATTAATATATTCCTAGAAAAACATAACTTACCAGAACTAACTCAAAAAACATCTTCTGTGTTCAAGCCATTAAAAAAACTGAATAAACATTTTAAAATCTACCCACAAAACATAAATCAGCTGAAATGGATTTACAAGTGAGTTCCAGCAAACATTCAAAAGCCAGATCATTCCAATCTTACAAAAAGCCTTCAAAAAAATAAAGAGGGAACAAACATTGCCCACCTCAAATCAGTAAGAAAAAAGCCAAAGAACACGGGGTGGGGGCAAGTTATAGAAGACATGCAAAGAATAAACAAACATACTAAAAAAGATCCAACTGCACTAGTAAGCTAAAATTCACATTAAAACCATAATTAGATGCCATTTTTGCTTCTCAAATTTGCAGTTACTTTGTGGATGTAGGGCGTTGAAGACTGGTCACAGAACAAATTGTTACAACTTTTATGGAGAGCAACCAGCAACATTTGGCAAGATGTACCAAAAGCCTTTTAAAACTGTGTGTTTTTAATACAGTGATTCTACTTAGAGGAATGTATTTCTAGCAAATAATCAGAAATATGGGCAAAGAGGTATGTTTATCATATGACTACAAAGAGGGAAAGCTGATTAACATTATAATATTGAGACATAAGAGGATGATTAAATATATGCTAGTACAGCCATTCAAAAGAGTGGTTTGCACCATACAAATAACATTTTCAAAGATTATTTAGCGAGATAGAAAAAAATAATACAATAATATATCACCACAGCCGAGTACAAAACTGGAGATAAAACACAATCTCAACTTCATATGAAAAATACTGAAGAGAGAGACATAAAAGACATCAGAACATTTACAGAGGTTATTTTTATGTTGCTAAGAATATACGACATTTATGTTTTAATTCCTCTGTGGTTCCCAAGTTTCCTGAAACTACACATCAACTTTTACAACCAGAAGAAAAACAAAAGAAAATTAAGGGATCCGCTGGACTTATTTAGGACATGAGAGGCTCTAATTAGAATAAGGATGTGTAAAACTAAGGGAAAAACATGGACTTACCACTTTAGGAAAACACTGCAGGAGAATTAACAAGAATGTGTAGAAAGCACAAAATGGAACTGGATAGACATAGATTTTAATTTTGGTTCAGCCGTTCTTTAAGATGTGTCCTATTTGGAGCTTCTTTATCTATAAGCTACAAACTCTTCCTTGTCTGAATAGATGCGCTTTACACATTCACTGTGCCTAGCATGAAGTCTAATACTGAGTAGGTTTTCTATAAAAGTTAGATTCTCTTCCCTTACTGATACCTGAATCTTATCTTTTGATCTCTTAGTTTTGATCTTTTGCCTAAGATTAAGTTGATGTTGCCAGTATCTCCACCATGACCAACTAAAATTTGGTTCAATAAGGCCCTATCCATGTAAGGTAAATTTAAAATGACATTTCGCACAGCTGAACACAAGAATATATCTCCTTCAGGCACAGCTGATTAAGGGAGAATATAATTCATTCAAAGAGGACTAAAAGCTATTTTAGTTGAATTGACAATTATTTGACTGATTTTACTAATTTCATTCAGAAGTCAAACCAGTTGTACAAGGAGACGATTAAAGTGGGTCAGTTTATTAATTAGATAATACCCTAATTGTCCATTTTCTTCTCTATCAGGAATTTCTAAAAGGACCAAAAAAATTCCATATTTTTGTGCAGGTAATAATAAGAACATATTTTGTTGAATTATTTCATAAACTGTTCTTGTATGGTCTTATTTTGTTTAAGATTATGAATAGTTTTACCAAAACATTAATAGGATAGATAAATAGTAATATGTAATCAATATTTGCCATTGATAATTTTTTTAGTTGGTTTTACTGAGTTGATAAAAACTTGAGGGTACACCAGGTACCATGTTTCTAAAATATCTGGCTTATTTAAATATACACAAAACAGTATTATACATTTGTATATAAATATTCCAGATTAAGACAACTGTTTGGCCTATATTTTTACAATCTCAAGCAAACATTCTTTGTCATGAAACCTTGAATTAACCAAGGAAACACCTCAGTGTGAGGAAAATGAATTTTGGTTTGGGGGCATTATATTCTATTTCTTTCTATCACAAAGCCAAAGAATTGAGCAGTGATGTTTGTCTGCCTGCCCTTTTCAGCTGAACGAAATGGAAAATTACACAAAAATTGAACAAAGAAACTGCCTTGACCTTCTCCATTGCTTGGAAATAGAAGTGTTTATTCAAGCATTTACATGTTGGCCCCGGCTCCTGGTGCCCTTGATTAATATAAACTGTTTTCCAGAGGTGTAAGATAAGCAGCTAGAGCCATAAGGTTTCTTCACTTTGTCTCTGCCAAAATTCTCCATCTGTTACAACTGAGAGGTCCTGAAGGAAAAATCCTTTGGACCCATCCTAACTCACCTCGACTCCTGCAATAGGTGCTCAACAGGTGTTTTCTGGCTTCTACCCTTGTCTTTTTAATGATCCATTCTCCACAGAGAACCAAAACCATCTTTTAAAAATGTGAATTAGTTTCTCTCACTTCCTTACCTAAAACTTTCAAATGACTGCCTATTGTGCTTAGAATATAATCTGCACCCCTTACCATGGTTTATAGAAGACTCTACACGCTCTGGCCTCTGTCTGGCTTTATCTTGCACTACCCCTCTCCCCTTCTTCCCTGGGCTATACCATATTGTTATTTTTACTGTTGTTCACACCAAGTGCATTTCCACCTTAGAATACTTGCTCCTGCTGTTCCCTCCTCCTGGAATATTTTGCCCCTAGAATTTACCATGACTGCCTTCTTTTTCTGCACTCAGGTCTCAGCTCAAATTTTACCTCTTCAGAGAGACCTTCTAACCTCTCAGTCCAAACTGGACTGACCAGCCCTGCTTCCTGGCTGCCTTCCCATAAGCCTGCTTTGTTTTCTTCCTTAGCACTTACCTCTGGCTGACATTATTTTATTCATGTATTTATTTCCTCATTTATTGTGTTTTTACTCCTAACTAAAATCTGACCTCCATAAAAGCAAGTATCTTGTTGATTGTATTCACTGCTGTACCCTTAACATCCAGGACAGTGACTAGCACATATTGCTCAGTTAAGAGATATTTGTAACATGAACAAATAAATTCAGCTGTGCAACTCATCAATTGGGATTTTTTTATTTGCAAGCAACAGAAACTAACTCTAGCCAATGTAAGCAGAAAGGTATTTGTTGGAAAGACATCAAGTGGCTCACAGTAGAGCCAGGATAACTGGAGGAATAGGCTTAGAAAATAGGCAGGAGCCAAGGCTAGAGGGTCAGAATTATAACTACAATGAAACCAAGAAACAATCTGACCAGAAGGATACTGCCCGCAGCCCTGCTAGGCATGACCACTGGGCAGTCTACCACTGGTGCCCCTGCCATCACTGCTACTGGATGCTGGTTGCTGCTCTCTCACCATCAGACTAAACTCTCACTGCCCAAGTTTCTTCACTTCCTTTTATCTCCATGCTTACCTTCCCTTGCAGCAGTAATCTTAGCTACATGTCTATAACCCTGGGTAAGGTTAAGTTATGAAAAAAAAAGCAATTTCTGGCCTTCAAAGCTTTTGTAGTAGAGGGTGGATCTTGTCACCATAAATTCATAAAATGTGAAAAGCAAATCATTGCTTTTTATAGTTTATGATTAGACACAACCTGGAAATTCATTGATCTCACTATGCCCATGGCAGATCTTTGAATTTATTCAGTAATCATATACCAAACGTCTTCTATTTCCTTCTGTAATAAATAGTGACTGAGTTGATGAATGGTTATGGAAAGCTGATCACAATCTCAAGATTATTTATAATTAACCTTATAAAATATAAAGAGCCCTACACAAACTTAATGATCTATAGGGGGCTTTGAAAGGCTGATGAAAAGATATACTTCCACTGCAAGGCCAAGAGTACATAACCATGTGCTGTCACAATAGAGGCAGAAGATTTGGACTCTAGACCCAGATGCTGCACACCCTCTTCGGGTGACGACGGGCAGGTCTCTGAGCCTTGGTTTCTTTACTTACAAAATGAAGATATTAATAAAATTATAATAGCCTCCTATTACTGCCTCACCAAATTTTTCTGAGGATCACATAGGACAATACATGAGTATGCCTCAAAGAATAAAAGATATGCACAATACATGTAAAGTATCAATATGATTATTATATAAGTAGCAAGGCTATTGCAATTGGAGCCCATTTCTATCCTAATCATGAGAACTACTTACACATTTATCTTTTCCTGTGTCCTCCAAACATGCCTGACCCCTTGTTCTCTCATTCTTTTCTCTTGCCACCTGCCTGAGTACAGGCGTCTCTACTAGATCTCTACTAGATTTTAATAGATCCTCTCAAGAGCCCTTGCCTTCGCTCTTGGCCTCATGCTTCATATGGAGAGATTTCAGCTAAAGCAGCTATACTCACGGTCTGAGTCCCTCCCCAGGGGAGAAGGGATTTATTTGATTAAAGAGTTTAAGGTAAGAAAGTGACCTTCCTAGATTAATAAGTACTAATAAGTCTTTTTTGCCTTATAATCATGTTGGCCATTTTGTCTCATACCTGGCAATACCTCTGCAGGGAATGAAATTCTCTTTATAACGTTTACTATCTATACGCATTATTTTACTCATTGTAAAATCTTAGGTTTTGGAAAGTTGATTAGTTCATGCTATGGCGGGCTATATAACACCTGGAGTATTTTATGTATACTAATTCTAGGCAAATTCACCCTTACAGTATTTTAGCAGCTCTGCCTTTATTCATAACCAAAGACATATAGACTTGCCACTTGTAAACACTTTAAAATATGCATTCACTTTGTCTTGCTAACATAGTAAAACATGGAAAATGTGATAAACACAAGTCACAGTGTGTACAACACAAGAAAAGCACAGTGGGCAGATTTTTTAAAGGTTCAGCTCAATAGGGAATAGAAAAAAAGAAAACACAAATGTCTCTGCCCTGCTTGGAAAAGCCTTGCCTTTGTGTGCTGTTTCCCCACAGGTGAAAAGGCAAAGAGAAGCTTCAGCCTGCATTGCCCCCCTGTGATTTGAAAGAACAAAAGAAAAGTAAACACTCCTCTGCTTCCAAGAATGACATTTAGGCAAGAATAGTCTATCTTTCCTTTTGTTTCTCCTTCTTCCTTTACTATTTAAACAGAAAGATAAGTGGTAATGTAGACATCCTTTTTAAAATTATTTTTGTTTGGGGGTAAGAGTTTACTACTTCTTTTGAAAATTACAGCAGAACTTATTTTGTTTCCCTCCTTCAAATTGTCTAATGCAATATTCAGTTGTTAATTTCCAAGGGACTTCTGATTGCTTCGTGATATAATTGAAATTTAAGACCTCTGTTTTTTTCAAATGATCTATTATTCCAGTCACTATAGGGAGTACCCTCAGTTAATGCTGGTTGTAAATGACTTCCTCATGTGACCTAAAACCCTCTCAAAGCCTTAGTCCTAGGACTTGAACTCATCTCATATGTTCATCTCAATGATGTGCCATGATGGTAAGCCGCCACCAGGATGGACCCAAAGCTTAATAAGAACATTATCATGCCAAGCTTCTGACCTTATAATTGTCCCAGGCTCTTGGACCCCTCAGTGGGAGGTGATGTGAGACCCTCCAATGGATGGCTAAAATTATGTTAGCATGCTCAGTTCCATTCCACACTGAGACATGGGGCTTCCATTACCACCTCTTCCTCCCAGAACCTTATTCTAAATAGCAGGACATGTGTGGGAGCCACATTCTTGTTGAATCCAAAAAACATCACCGCAAAAATAATCCCTGGCTACTGCGTTCAGTATCTTCATCCTCTAAACCCTGGCATGTTAAGACAGGTCCCCTCTATGAAATCCTTTATTTATGTCTTCCTGACAGTGAGGCTCAGCTACTGAGATGAATCACCTAAAGAGAACAGAATCTTCTTTGGCATTTTTTGCCAATTAAATTCACAAATGCCTTTGACTTAAAAAAAGACCTTACCGGGAATTCCCTGATGGTTCAGTGGTTAGGACTCTGCGCTTTCACTGCCAAGGGCACAGGTTCAATCCTTGGTCAGGGAACTAAAACCCCACAAGGCATGCAGCGTGGCCAATAAATAATAATACAATAAAGTTAAATTAAATTAAAAAAGACCTTACAGCTTGAATTGAATGCTCTTGACTCCTCAATGTCCTTAACTTCAGTCAATGTCTGCCAATAGGTAAAATAACTATTAGCAAAATTTTTCATTTCTCAAAAGAATATGGAAATTCAGACTTTTATATGAAATCTCTAATATTTATAGCATAGATACATGTATCTGTATAACTGAATCACTTTGCTGTACACCTGAAAATAACACAACATTGTTAATCAACTATACTCCAATATAAAATTTAAAAATAATAAAATAAATAAATAAAATTTTGCTCGAGCCTAACACATCTGCCTGCCAGAAATAGTCAGCCAAAGAGAACACATCTCCGTGGCAGGTATGATCAGTGGGCCACCAGTTGGCAGCTTCTTCACTATGGCTTACTAAAGGCAGTTGTTTTCAAAATGTAGAGCACAACCCACTATTAGATCATATAATCAGCCTAATGGATTGTAAGTAGCATTTTTAAGTGAAATTGAATTGCACTGAGGAAAATAAATAAGAGAATATATCACATTTAATAAGGATAGGTGTTATTACAGGAGACACACATGCATCTGTGAGAGAGAGTGTGTGTGTGTGAGAGTGTATGTGTGTGTGTGTGTGTGTAGTGGGTCACTATTAAAAAAAATTAATTTTTAACTTTCATCGAAAGGTTTGAAAGTCACCACTGAGTTATGCTGTCCCAATCCTTTATGCTCAATTGCAACTTAAATGCCAGTGATTGTGAAATGTTCATCTGTATGCTAGATTTTTGTCTTAAACTTTAGTCACTTACTTTCAATTATCTGCTGGATATCATCAATGGATAATTCACAGGTATACCACAAATGCCATTGAATAGAATGATGGAAATAATGGGCTTTGTAGTCAGATCTCAGTTTGAATCTTAAGATTTCTTAGCCTGTTTTCTCATCCTTAAAATCAGGATAACTGAATTGTCTGAATAGGCCTGTTACAATAATTTTCCTTACAACAGTGCCTGGCACGTACCAAAATAAACAAATACTGCTTGAACCAATCACAGGCATTGTTCTGGGCACTAGAGATTGATGAGAACAGTTAGCCCTTCCATAATAAGATAGTGCTGCTTTTCAGTTGTTCAAAAAAGAAAATTAAATCAACAAAGCATCTCCTTAGTGTTTACTGGATACATATTGTAATCCTTTCATAATGTAACTTATCAATACCCTTTTCAGATCACTTCTTTGAGGATTACTAACTCATGACCACAAGCATGACCTTCGTCTCCCTCCATGAGCCTCTCCCTGCCCCTGCTGACCAGGAGGCAGTTCTCAGAGAGGTGTTAGTTGTACTGGAGAACAGAAGAGAATCTGTAATTTTGCTGTGTTAAGGAACTTGGGTGTATTTTCCACAAGTTCTGGTAAATAAGATGATGTCTGTCTTAGTCCATTAGGGCTGCCATAACAAAGTACCAAAGACTAGGTGGCTTATGTACAGCAGACATTTATTTCTCACAGTTCTGGAGGCTGGGAAGTCCAAGATCAAGGTACCAGCATATTCAGTTTCTGGTGAGAGTCTGCTTCCTGGTTCAGAGATGGTCATCTTCTCACTGTGTCCTCACATGGTAGGAGGGACAAAGGATCTCTCTGGGGCCTTTTTTAAAAGGGCACTAATCCCATTCATGAAGGCTCCACCCTCATGACCTAATCACCTCCTGAAGTCGCCATCTCCAAACACCATCACACAGGGGACTAGGTTTAAACATATGAATGTCTATGTCCCCACCCAACAATGTCTGGGGGGACATAGACATTCAGTCCAAAACAATGTCCTTCCCCTTGAAAAGCAGTGAACACAGGAACAATCTGTGCTAATCTCCTGATTGGCCTTCCTATATCTACATCCATCTTCTTTTAATACATCCTTTACTCTGAAACCACAGACTCCTTCTAGAATAGATTCTGATCATGTCCCTTCACTGTCTTACCCTTTCATGACTTATTGCCATCTGTAGAAAGTCTAAGCTCCCAGTGAGATTTGCCAGGACTTTTGGGATCGTATCCTCAGCTCTCAAATTCTGTCTTCCTTTCAATCAGAACAACTTGCAGGTTTCAATACTTCTAGCACTCTCTGTCACTTCTGGGCTTTTACACGGGCCACTCTCCTCCTGGAAAGATTTTTGCTGCCCTTGTTTTCCTCACTTCTCACATGTCCCCCCCAAACTTCCGCTTGTCAACTGAGTACACTTTGAAATTATTTTCTTTATTCTCTCCCCTGGAAGGAAGAGGACATACATTTATTCATTGTTATATTCCCAGTAACTAAAAGGAAATGCCCAGCACATAGCAGGCCTCTGTACTTGTTTCCTATTGCTGTTGTCACAAATGATCTCAAACACAGTGGCTTAAAACAATCCAAACTTATTATCTTACGGTGCTGTACGTCAGAAGTCCAATAGGTCTCATTAGGCTAAAATTACGATGCCAGCACAGCTGCATTCCTTTCTGTAAGCCCTTGATAGGATCTGTTTCCTTATCTTTTCCAGCTTCTAAAGGCCATCCACGTTCCTTGGCTTGTAGTCCTTTCCTTCTATCCTCAAATCTAGAGAAGGCAAGGGAGGTCCTTCCAAACTCCACTTCTGCCTCCATCTTTCCACTTCTAAGGACATTTATGATTACAAAACACCTGAATAATCCAGGACAACGTCCTGATTTTAAGGTGATCAACCTTAATTCCATCTGCAAATGCAATTCCCCTTTGTCATGTAAGGTAACATATTCATAGGTTTCAGGGATTAGGATGTGAGCATCTTGAGGGCGGGCAGCGGCGGCAGGATGGCGGGGGAGGCTATTATGAGCCTACCACAGCCTCCAGTAAATGGTTCATAAATGGATACAGGGATGATGTGCCCAGTGGATCATTACGGTGGCTGCTGTAGTGGATGACTGCTGTTCTTGTCTGCCCAGCATCTATTTTTTTTCTTCTGGCAACGGCACCTTCATATTTCCAGGGGACTTCCTTCTCCCTCCTCCCATTTCATACTGTCTTAGTGGGTATAGAGTTATAGTCATACTAGTTGCTGTAACATAAAATGCCTCAAGTTTCCATTGCCTCAAAAAATAAAATATTTCTTGCTCACATAAATGTCCAATGAATGTTTCTGGTTTGGCTGCTGTCTTTCAAGTGGTTCAGAAGACTCAGAGACCCATATTCCTTCCTTCTTGTGACTTCACCATCTGCAACTCATAATTGCCAATATTATCCAGGAATTCTCTTCAACCCATTCAGCTGGAAATGCTTGAGCATTCAGGAGAGGTTTCTACAGGCCACATCAGGAAGTGGCATACATCATGTCTGTTCACATTCTAAGGACTAGCTGTCAGTCCTGTGACTATCCCTAATGAGAAAGGAGATTGGAATTGTGGTCCAGCCATGCCCAAGAAGACAAGGAAATAGGCAAGAAAATCATCTAGCCATTTCAGCCACAGTGAGAATACTAAATAACAGTATCCGGGACTCTCACGGCCAAGGACTGTGCTTGCGACCTAAGTTAAGTCCATCAGAAAATAAATCCTGAATGACTCTCAGCTAAAATGTATTCAGTTATAGGAGCCAAAAGGCACAATTCAGTGGCATAACTGAGTAAGGGATTTTAGGTTCAAAATAAGAAGTTTGAGAATGGCAGGCCATGGCAGGAATGCCAGCTCACTGAAACGATCAGGAAGCCAAGCCTCTTTTATTTTCTTGCACCATCATCCTTAGCATGCAGTGGAGGTTGTCATGGTTATAGATTGCACTTTCAGGCATCACTCCTACCTTCCAGATAGAAAGAAGTAGAGGGTTGAAAAATTCTGCCCAGGGCTTGAATTGTGTCACATAGACATGCCTAGCCGGGAGACAAGGAAATTAAGTACTTTCATTTCCTGACTTCCAATAGTGGAAGAAAGGAGAAGGGACTGGAATGGGTGCAGAGTGAACACCTGTCTGTCTGTACAACTGGAATTTTGGGGGCTGATTCATCCCTTATAAATCTTTAACTCTTAACGGTGTTTGCTCCATGTACCTAAAGCACCCAGGGATCCTGAGCTGTTCTGCTTCTTGTTATTTCTTCAGCTTGGCTCTTAAAGTTTCTCTTTTACTTCTCTGAGCTGTTGTTTTTCCAATAAATTCCCTTTACTATTTTGGTCATTAAGAGTTAATTTATGTTGTTTGCCACCAATAAACCCTAACTGATATCACCTAATAAAGGATTCTGAGTGTTTAAAGGTCCAGGAAGTATCAAGCTTATGAATATGACTCTTTTTATAGTTCAGAATCTATTGACTCACACACTTAGCCCTGTGTGTGAAATATCCCAGCAACAATTTGGAACAGAAATTTTAAGAGAATATTTGGCAGTTTTGTTAAAGTATCCAAAATACATTTATTGGAAATGGAAATATTCACCCAATGGAACACTTAGGTAAAATGAGTTTTCCTCTCCCCATTCCTGAGATCCACTCTTATTTGTGCAGATTGGCTAGTGACTGCAGCTGGTTAAAAAAACGGTGCAAAAGGATTACTAGCACTTTGTAATGAAACACCACTATTTAAATACAGTAATTTTATTAAACAATTGTCATTAACCCTAAGAGCCTCTTGACGATTTCTTCACACAACTCCATGAGAAAAGCACTTGAAAAAGAAAAAAAAAAATTTACCAGCTAAAACGTTTTCAGAATACAAAATGGGACAAAAGAAAAAATAGTAGAAAGCATAGACTCTCAGTAAACATCACATTTGCAAAAATAATGAAGATAAATGATAGCATGATGAGAATGATGTCTTTTATAATACTACAGATACTACTTTAGATACATAATAGCCACCTAGAGGTGAATTTTAGAATCATAGAATCTACTGCCTCATTTTAGAGATGAGAAAATAGTATCAACAAGGCAACCAGTGTGAACATTGTCACTCAGGTAGTTGACAGTAGCACCATGGTGCAAATCTAGATATGAACAGAAGTGTGAATTTTGGGTTATGAAGGAAAGAGCTCTACATCTGAGAAAAAAAAAAGAAAAAATTATTTTTCACCTTATATTGAGGCCAATCTGCAAAAATATTTATCATTTATTAAATGATTTGAATAAGAATTGAGTAACAAATTGAAATTATTTCAGGTGCAAAATATTTTATAATGGATGTACCTTTTGTATCTATCTCTGTGGGTGCATGAGAGTGTGTGTAGTAATAGATTATTTATCATCAAGAACAGGACACTTTCCATAAAACTGAAATTTGAGCATATGACTGATTAAAAATATTATTATGGTAGACATAAAATAAACCAGTAAATTCTAATCAGGTTTAAAGTATATGAAAGAAAATGCAGCATTTTTGCCCAATCCAAGTTTGTTTATAAGACACCTGCAACTATCCATATCTTTTGTCCTGGAATTTTGAATGTAATTAATCATATACCATAAACCTGAAGAAAAAAAAAACTGAGTGTAGTAAAATTGCAACTTATCTAGAATTTTGGAAACTGTAAAGAAAAATTTTACGCAAGAATTCGGCACGGACAATTAGCTTGCTCCCAGTCAACATTAAACAAATGCAAGTACTTTAATGGGAGGAACATTTCCAAGCAAACTCTAGTCGGTTTGATTGATGGTTTTTTAATGCCTAGAGAAGGTAGCATCAAATTGTGTAATAAAGATTTATTTGTATCTCTTAAGGGTAATGGCATGATTCTGGGAAGGTGACATGAAATGTGGGGATATCAAGATGAGATTTAAGTCATGCATATAATTCAGGAAAATTATTTTCACGTTGGTTTTATAAAAACTTACAGGTTCCAGATGTGGTACACATATACAATGGAATATTACTCAGTTGTAAAAAGGAACAAAATTGGGACATTTGTAGAGACATGGATGGACCTAGAGACTGTCACAGAGTGAAGTGAGTCAGAACAAGAAAAGCAAATATCGTGTATCAACACATATATGTGGAATCTAGAAAAATGGTACAAATCAACTGGTTTGCAAGGCAGAAATAGAGACATAGATGTAGAGAACAAGCATATGGACACCAAGTGAGGAAAGCGGGGCAGGGGGGTGGGGATGGAATGAATTGGGAGATTGGGATTGCCATATATACATTACTAACAAGAAAAAAAAATCAAACTGTACACTTTAAATATATGCAGTTTATTGTATGTCAATTGTATCTCAATAAAAGTTCTTAAAAAAAAACTTACAGGTCCCTATAATGAAGTAATCATGCTTCAGAAAAATGTAAATAAGGTAATAGTAAAGAAATAATAGACACAAAATACTTCTCTGGTAGATCAGAGACTTTTTTTTTTCAGCAGGGAAAAATATCTTAATGGAATCCTACTATATTAGAAAGATATTATTTCCTCCAGAGTCACAGGGTGTACATAGAGAATATTAGGAGTTGTATCAAGTGGGGCTGTTAGTTGTAAGCAACACAATCTACTGCAGCTAGTGTAGGCAGAAAATGAATTTATTGAGCGCTAATAGATTCTGTCTAATAGATCTTAAATTTATTAGGTAACTCAGAGAGTTGTAGGGTGGGCTGGAAAAACAGGCTCAAGACTAGCCTCTAGGAAGAATTCCTGGAACTGCACCACAGAACTGGCCTGAGAAGGGTGTCATCATGGTCACCACCCCCCCCCCACATTAGCAACGTGAATGAGCCATCCCCATCTCGCCTCTTCCTACAGTTCATCTCCCAGTTAAGTCTCACTTATGGGCATCTGACTCCTAATACCCAGGTCACATGCCTGCTGCTTAAGCACAGGGGAGTCTGAGAATGCAGGTTTTTTGTAAACTGCCCTGGGAAGATGGAGCTTACAATGTGGAGAACTATCAAACAGAGAGATGGTGTTCCAGGCCCTCTGGGAAGTTTGGTAGGCAGAGTTCTAACACGGCCCTTGTGATCGCCACACCCTGGCCTTATACCCATGATTGCTTATACAGCAAAAGGGATTTGCAGATGTAATTGAGTCATAAATAGTTGACTGTGAGTTAATCAAAACAGTGATTATCCTTGGTGGGCCTGACCTAACTAGGTGAACCCTTAAAAGGAAATGTGCCTTTTCTGAGAGGTGGTTTGAAGCACAAGAGGGATTTTTCTGCTGGTCTTGATGACACAGGGTCCGTGAGTTTGACATCTGCGAGGAAATGAATTCTGCCAATGACCACTGTAGTTTGGAAGAGGACCCTAAACCTTAGATGAGATGGGGACCTCAGCTGACACTTTAATTTCGCCCTTGTGAGAGCCTGAGCGGAGAACCCAGTTATACCTGCCCAGACTCGTGGTGGATAAAATTATGAGATAATAAATGAGTGCTGCTTTAAGCTACCAGCTTTGTGGCATTTTGTTATACATATATGAAATTAATACAGGCAGCTACAAATGACAGGTATCTCCCACAGGTATCATATATCAACATCAGGATGGTAGATGTTTAATTATCTTGTTATGCATTTCCAAAAGGCAAAATAATTGTAGTAAACCTACTTTATATTTTCATTTAAAACCATTGTTAAATGCTGTTTAGCTGCTGTTAGAAGGTTACTCTCTGGCATAAACTGAGATTTAAAAATAAAAAGGAAAACAGTTATTTAACAGTAAGTTTTTGTATTAGAATGCATTATCTCAATTTACTAAGTTTATTCTTATGGTAAACAATTACACTTCTTTGTTTTTACAAAACCCACAATGAAAATATTTACCTTGAAGGAAGTGTATAAGAAAAAGCAGAAAAATGAACAAATTAATAAGGAGGCTAATCAACTTTCTGATTGAGGTACAATGGTATAAATGTCAACTCACATGGTTTTATACAGCCTACCTGAGATTAAAATGAAAAGTTATCCTAGAATAGGAAGAGACATGTTCTTTTTCTTCTGCCTTAGTAGTTTCTTTAATGACATGTAGAAAATGAGAACATAAGTCTTAAAAAGACAATTCGAGTCCATTTCTAAAATTGGTTGAAATCAGGTTAGTCTGTCTCATTAGAAAAAGAAAACAGGTAACTGGTTTTGATATGAAATGGTTTAAAACTCAAAACAAAATGAGATAAAATAGGGGGGGAATGTATGAATGAAGTCCAGAGAGATGTTATGGGAGACCTATGTGAATTATGAGGCCTGAACATCAACCTGAAATTTACAACTTCTTTGAGAACAGAAGAATTTATGACCATTGTTCCTAAGCAAGACATGCTAACGATTTCTGCATCTGAGATGTATGGATGTCTGCATTATTTTCTTTTTAGGATAATCTGTCCGAGACTAGAAACTATACACCGTCATTGGGAACACGTGGCCATGGAGCACCTGAAGGCTGGGTGGACCAAATTGGGGTTGGCTCTAAGTGTGAAAAGACACATCAGACTTTGAAAACTTGGTACAGGAAAAAAAAAAAAAAAAACCCTCCTTAATAACTTTTAGTTCAGTTATGTGCTGAAATTATATGTTTTTTAGATATTAGTTAAATTAAATATACAATTAGCTCTTAAACAACTCGGGGATTAGGAGCACCTATTCCTGCTTGGCAGTAGAAAATCCATATGTAGTCTTCTCTCCGTATCCTGGAGCACTGATTCCAGGACCCACCATGGATACCAAAATCCAGTGATGATCAAGTCCCTGGTCAGCCCTCTGAATCGACGTTCCTCATCTACAGATTCAACCGGCCACACACTGTGTAGTACTGCTTTTATTGAAAAACATCCCTGTATAAGTGGGCCTGCGCAGTTCAAACCCATGATGTTCAAGGATTAACTGTATTAATAAAATTAATTTTAACCTGTTTCTTTTTTTAATATTGTCATTCTTGCTGCCTCAGAGAGATGTATGTTCAGGGCCAATGAGAATTAGAATTGGCATTTGTTCCTGACTGTTGGTAAATTCTCTTTTCTACCAGAGTTGTTGAGAAAGCTAGAATATACACCTGAAAGCTTCAAAAAGCCATCGTCTAATTATTAGAGATAAATCCACTGGAGAACGGGGCCAGTTGATTAGATGGATTTCCGAAGTCATTTGAAGCCCTAAATTTATGCAAAAACTAGCTTTACTTCTGACCTGTTTAGGAATGTGAATCAATACATCCCCTAGGCCAGTTAAGGTTCAATTGTTTTTACCATCTGCAATTGAAAACATCCTAACCGATATAATTATTAAGACATTTATAACGACCTTTTTTACAGTATATTCAAATGATCACCCAAAGGATCTAGGAAGAAAAACTCTTCTAGAAAAAGAAAAGCTGCTATTGTAAACCTATACACACAAATTATTATGAACATTTTGAAATGAGAGCACAGTCTCCAAGTACTTAGAATAGAATCTAACCTATAAAGCAAAATATGTCCAATTTTCTTCCTGTAGCTATTTAGAATACCAGAGAATGATAACAGACTATTGAACAACTCAAGTAAATATGCTCAGCACATTATTATTTAAGCAATTCTAGTCGTTTATACTTGCGGCTTTTCAAGTTTTTAAGCCATGAAATACTTTATTCAAAATAAATGTATATGAAAAGTTATGTATGAACACAAAATGAATGTTAGTGAAGTCAAACATCTCCTATAATAGATTTTTATTATGGTATTATTTGTAAGTTCAAGATGGACTACCAAATGCAACATGCCAGCAGTTCCTAGGAAAAAAATAAGCCAGACGTCTTTCTGCAAGACTCAGCTTTAAGTATTAGGGAGATTGTGAATTAGAGAAGTCAAAGCAATGATAGGAGGTAAACAATTCACTATCATTACAGGAACATGGAGCCAATATTTAATTAACTATACCTAAAGAAGGAAAAAAGGCAAACTTAATAAAGCAAAAGAAAATTCTCAAATCATTTGCCTTTGACACAAATTCTCTGCAATCAATCTGGCCCTGCCCTAATCTCAACAGCCTAATCTCAACTCCCAAAGCGAAGGGTTTGAGGTCATTACAGAAGACCAATAGTGGATAAAGAGTTGACCATTCGTGTTAATGCCAATTCTTATAATCATATAAGAATTAATTATATAATGGTAGTTAGAGGGTCATGTTTATTCTCTCGTCAGCTCCACCTAACCCAGTCCTCAGTCCTCACACCCTGCCACAATCTCTTCCTTCTGCATCACTTTCACTGCCCTCATCACTACCCCTTTATCCCATTGAACTCTTTTGGCTAAGATATCAGAGCTGCTGACACAGTCAGAGCTGGTAAAGAAGGATGAATGGACCCTATTTGCCTCAAATTAAAGGAAGCCTCCAGAAAAGCTTTCAGAGTGTCCACACGCCTCTGAATTATCTGGAACCCTAAAGATTCTCTCTGGAATACATGGACCTTCAATCAACCTGCCTGCATCACTTATTTTCCCCCTGCCTCCTAGCACTGAAATATTTGCTCATGCACAGGAAGGAGAATCCTGTAGCCAAATGTTAGGTTATGTGTAGATATGAAAAAGAAAATAATATAAAATTAACATCCAGAAATTTCACCACATGGGCTCTTATCAATCATTTTATCTAATAATAGTTTTTGCATTACTTCTAACGCTCAGGACTACTAACACAGATGTAAATATTAAACGTCTCTGAAAAATGTCAAGTGAAAAATTTGCTTCTGTAAGCAACTGGAGCAGTATTTGTACAAATTTCTTGAACAGATGGTTAATAACAGCTAATCATCACCTAATATTTATTCTGGAGCCAGAATATATAAAATATAAAGGTGGGAATCATCCGAAAATGTCCACTCCAAGGAATGAAAACAAGCCCACACAAAGCAGAGTATGTCACACGTAAAGCTGTTTAGTTCAACATTCAATCAATAGTACGAATTGAGCACCTACTATAAACGAAGCATTGCACTAGTCACTGAGAACTCCCACAACAGGAACAAAAATCTCTCTAGGGGGCATACAAAGATTTAATCTCCTAGTGGTCCAGTCTTGGGATTGTGTTGCATTTAAATCAATAGAAACTTTGATCTTTTCTTCCATCACTCACAAAAGCTCTTGACCATTGGAATACGTGATTCAGGAGAATTTTCATTGCTCTCCGTCCTTTGCTATATTCAGGCACTCTGAAGCTTGGGGGAACACCTCACACTTTGCCCAAGTAGATCCCTCTCTTGCTGTTACTCTCCAACCCCTGCCATTTGGCCTCTCTTGCTGGTAACTTTCATCCTGCTATATATTTAAACATATATTGACTTCAGGGATCCTCTGGTATGATGGAGAGGTAAGAAATATACATAAATATTTCAATCCTGGATGACACAGATAGGCACAAGTTTCCATGGAAATATAAAACAGAGAACAACTCATGCTGGGCTGGGAGAGGAGGCTGTGGTCAGGGACAGAGTTAAGTGGGCTTTGCGGTGAAGAAATGCCCTTTCCCCAAGTGAATCTCTCCTTAAAAAGACCTAGATCAAAACGTATGAAAGGTCAATGCTTTTGTCTCCAATTAAGAAAGCATTCAGTTTTATTGAACATTTAAAAAAAAAAACAAAACAAAACCTCTCCCAAGTTTTGGACAATATTCGATAATTATTGTACAATTACTGTACACTTAGTTCCCTCGAGTTCTATTTCACTGGAATGTATTAAGGTAGCCTTTGCCATTTGTTGCCACTTCCTCCACAAATATTAGCAAAAATATGTGCTTCTATTAGGAAACACACACACAAAGACAGAAAGCCATAAAATTCATAACACATCAAAAATCAGAAGGAACTACAGCAAAATATAAGATTAATAAGACAAATTTATAAATCTTCAAGCAGTATTTAAGTTCATCTTTTTAGATTTTCACAATTTTTTCTCTTGCTTAATGTATTTGGAAATAAATAAATATGTATAAACAAACAAACAAACACCTCTAGGAGCCTTGTTCCCATTCTTAAAGTCAGGTCCTAACAGCTCTGAAATTTGACCTCATCATGGCTATGGAAGGATACAGAATAAGCGATTTATCACATGTAGTAGCTTCACTTTAAAATGCACCAAAAACAGAAATTCAAGGTGTAGATTGTAACATAATTTTCAAGACTATTTAAGAAGCCCTTCCCTCCCCACCATGGAACTACGTAGTTATTCAATTAATTCAGGTGAATAAATATTATCCTTTAATGGATATCTCATTAGCCTGACACAAGCTGGAGCCCACTGTTCTCTGTCACGCAGGGCACATTTCTTGCTATAAAATGATAAATTTTAGGAAATACGGTGCATAATGGAAAAGTCATTGTTCCATAAGAGATGTGCATAACTTATAATCTTGTAAATTAATTCTGCCTGGGCTACATTCCAGCATTCCAGAACAATTATTAGCAAAGGAAAGCCACCAAATGGCAGGAAAAAAAGAATTCACATCCTGCTACACACTCCCACCCAGGCACAGCCCAGAATTTTGTCAAGATCCCACAAGAAGTCTCTTTTTTTTCCCTTCTAAGTAGTAATTTCATTAAAATACATGCTGCACATGAAGATGTGAGTGGGAAAATGAGCAGTAAAAAGAAGGAGGGAAAAAAATGGAGTTCTAGAAACCAAATGGTAAGCAACTGCTGATAAACACAAATGTTCCGGCACAGGTAAGGGTACTTCTCAGCACAGAAGAGATTATTCAGGACATTTCATTAACATCCTTTTATTAAAGTTACAGATGGCGAAACCTAATTCTCCCTTAAGCTTTTACATTCAGCTTATTACTCTATTTAAAAACCAAGCAAATATTTACAACCATTGTTAAGGAGATTGGAATAATGCTGGTTAATTCCCAATTATAACCTTGGTAACCTGAACACCTTCAAATATTGTAAACATTATTTATAAACTTAATATATTCTATTTTCTTTTAAGTTAGAAATGTCTGATTGGCAAACCCTTCCAAATACCTAAGTAATTCAGATATATCATATTAACTTTATGTCTATGATGAAACTTGAGTCCTTTTCATATTCAAGTACTGTATATAACCTTAGTAATATTCACCAAAATCAATTATTCAATTACACATTTGAAACTGAAATTATAAGATTGTCACTCTAATATTCCAGATTTTCTCAAACATATAAAATTCAAATTATGCAAATTCCTGCATAGCACTATTAATACTATGGTTCTGATTCTTTTAAGCATTTTTTATACTAATCCTAAATATTCTGAATAAAAAAGAAAAAATCAATAGTTAACCAATGCTTCTGTCTCAGGAAACCATTGCATTCTCAGTTAACTTAGGTAACTTTTGACTAGGAATTTTAACTGGGGGACTTTCCTGGTGGCACAGTGGTTAAGAATCCGCCTGCCAATGCAGGGGACATGGGTTCAATCCAGCTAAGATGATCCCACATGCCGCAGAGCCACTAAGCCCATGTGCCACAACCACTGAGCCTGTGCTCTGGGGCCTGCGAGCCACAACTACTGAGCCCACATGCCGCAACTGCTGAAGCCCACGCGCCTAGAGCCCATGTTCTGCAACAAGAGAAGCCACTGCAATAAGAAGTCTGCGCACCACAACAAAGAGTAGACCGCGCTCGCCACAACTAGAGAAAGCCTGTGCAGCAACAAAGACCCAATGCAGCCAATAATAAATAAGTAAACAAATAAATCAATTAAAAAAATTTTTTTAACTGGGGATGAGATCTACAACTTTAAACATCTAGGGCAATTCTCACCACCTGCTATTTAGGTGGTAATTATTTGAGGAGTTACCTACATATCTCTGGCCATAGGGTCGTTACGAATGCTTAATTATTCTATGGCCAGAGATTTTGACCAAATAGCATTTTCAATTTACAAAAGTCCAGAAGCTCCACTTCTTACTGCATACACCTTATCGTCCAAGATACCAATGGAGTCTTTATAATCACCTAACAGGTCCTATGGAATCTGGGCCCTATCCCCATTCCTATACCCACCCAATTTCCTCCCTCATCGAATTTCCTATTCTCTCCCTCACTCCATCCACACCAACAGCAGTTTTCTTACTGCTTTTGGTACTGGTCCAATGTGCTCATACCTCAGGACCATTGCACTGGCTTTTCCCTCTGCTTCAAATAGGCATCTCCCACATGTATACATGGCTTGCTTCCTGACCATCTTCAGGTCTTCATTCAGATATCACTTCTCAAGGAGACCTATTCTGACCACTCTGCTGAAAACTGCAACCCTGCCCTCTTTTTACCCTTCTCACTCAATTCCTTTCTCTTCTCCCTCTCAGTCACTCAACACATCTGACAGACTATACACTTTATTTACTTATGTATTGCCTGTTTCTCTAAAGCTCCATCAAGGATATGATTTTTTTCTTTTTTATTCAGTGCTGAGTCCTCACTGCCAAGAACAATGCCTGACGCATAGAAGTTTCTCAAAAAAAAAAATTTGTCTGATGAATGAACGAAAGAATGGAATGAAGAAGCTGACTTCTGGGTGCCAGGAAGGGAGCCCATGTTGATGTTATTATTTTTGAAGAGAGCAGATTTATCCCTGTAAAGATTCAAAGCTGTACAAGCATTCCATCAATGGCTTCTGCAAGACAGGTGCAGATTGACAGTCTTTCCTGTTCCTCCCAGTAGGCCTGGATCTCCCTCTGCCCATTTCTAACCATTATTGGTGGTAATTATTCATGTTTGAAAGTCAGGTTACATTTCTTTTAAAATGCTCCTTCATCAGAATGTTCACACTTTATAATCAGCCTTATCCCTTAATTAGTCAAAAGTGGTAACTGAAGGTTACACCCCAGTGCAATTTGTTTGGCCTCTTTGCTGCAATCTCGTCTTTTCTCATTTGTTCCATTAACCATGAGCGGGGCTGAGAGAGAACTAAATTGTTTTCTCATGATGGAAGGTCTGAATACAATAATTAGGCCAGTTAATTCCCAGAGTGCCAAGCCTAAATTTTCTTTCTTGGATATGCACCACATATCTGCAAACCACAGCACAGCTAGTTATCAAATATTCTGCAATGTTCCCACGTGGAACTCCCTCTGAGGGTAGTCAGAGAGGCTTGGTACAGATCAGAAAGGATTTCACTTAAATGTTTATTGCACAAGCGGGAACTTTGTGAGCAAAAATTATTCATCGACTTCAACTTTTTTATTACTATTAATATAAGAACAGAGCAAAAGAAGAGCCAACTTTGTGGCTTTCCCTGTTCTAAGTATCTGGCTAACTGTTTAATTTACCTTTTTTATGGAAAGTACTGGGCTGGAAGGGTGAGGGTTGGAACCCCTTGTCATTTATTTTGCTCTGTCAATATTCATTACGTAGCAGTAAGTAGTACATCTTGCCCTGACTTGTACTACCCAGAGGAAGCCCAATCAAATTCCTTTAGTAAAGACAATTCCCAAATGTCCTATAGACTAAGCGAACTTGGCACTTTTGCCACTGTGATGTGGGGCAGTGAGAAGCTCCACGAAAACACATACCTGAGCTCAACGAAATGCCTAATGGCACCAATGAGGAAAATGTAAGGCAGAATTTGGGGGTTTTCAAAGCCATGCTTTCTTTGAATTCTGTTTTACTTAAACCAAAAGGTAAACATGTATTATTTGAAGGTCTATTGATGCCGTATTTGGTGACAGGAATCCCTCCGTTTCCATAGGAGGAGATAAACCAAAGAATGGGTTTTAATCTGTGAATCGCTCTTTCTACAGTGGGTATTATCTAGTGTATTTAGGGAAAATGAGATCCTTGCTTTTTGAGACTAACCCTAGATAAACAAGAGATTTTCTAGCTCTTAAGAGATGAAAGCTTAGCTTTACATCTGGACAGACCCACTCTTGTTTTGGAAAAGCCATTTGAATGGGCCTTTCAGTTTTCCTGAGGTAAATAAAATACAGATCCACAGCCTAGAAAAGAACTGTGAGGTGATTACTTACCTGAATGCAGATGATGAAAGTGAATCAGACACTATATCATCACTTCATGCTTTTATATATTGTGGTTCAGGGTTATAGCTGTCTCTTAGTTTTATTAAAAATGGAGTTTCTGCTTCTTTTTTTTTTCTAAGCTCTTTATTGGAATATAATTGCTTTACACTCTTGTAGCAGTTTTTGAGGTACACCAAAGTGAATCAGCTGTATTTATACATATATCCCCATATCCCCTCCCTCCTGCTACTCCCTCCCACCCTCCCTGTCCTAGCCCTCTAAGGCATCACCCATCACCGAGTTGATCTCCCTTTGTTATACAGCAACTTCCCACTGGCTATCTATTTTACAGTTGGTAATGTATATATGTCTATGCTACTCTCTCATCTCGTCCCAGCTTCCCCTTCACCCCCCACCCCCCCAACCCCATGTCCTCCAGTCCATTATCTGCATCTGTATCTTTATTCTTAATCTGTCACTGGGTTCATCAGTACCATTTTTTTAGATTCCATATATATGAATTAGCATACAGTATTTGTTTTTCTCTTTCTGGCTTACTTCGCTCTGTATGGAAGCAACTTAAACGCCCATCAACAGATGAATGGATAAAGAAGATGTGGCACATATATACAATGCAATATTACTCAGCCATGAAAAGGAATGAAATTGAGCTATATGTAATGAGGTGGATAGACCTAGAGACTGTCATACAGAGCGGAGTTTCTGCTTCTTATTATCATTTTTCTTGTTGTTTTAGGATAATTTATAAGAGGATAAAGTGGAAAAATAATTTTATTATGTCATTAAAAACAGAAAGTGATATGCGATGGATATCATTTCAGATATTTGTCTTATCGCTACAGCAATTTTATAAGGTGGGTATACTGGGGAAGATAAATTGTATTAAAATAAATAGAATTGAAGAGTTTTCTTCCTTTTGGGAATAGGCATACAAAAATTAACTCAAAACGGATCAAAAACCTAAATGTAAGAGCTAAAACTATAAAACTCTTAGAATAAAACATAAGGGAAAAGCTTAATGGCATTGGATTTGGTAATGATTTCTTGGATATGACACCAAAAGCAAAGGCAACAAAAGCAAAAACAAAGTGGGACTACATCAAAACTTCTGCACATCAAAGGAAGCAAGCAACAGGTGAAAAGGCAACTTATGGGATGGGAGAAAATATTTGCAAATCATATATCTGATAAGAGATCCATAACCACAATATATAAAGAACTCCTCAAACTCAACAGTGGAAAAACAGCCTGGTTAAAAACCGGCAAAGAACTTGAATAGGCATTTTGCCAAACAAGACAGATAAATGTTCAATAAGCACACGAAAGATGCTCAACATCACTGATCATCAGAAAATGAAAATCAAAACCACAGTGGGATATTACCTCACACCCAAAATAACAAGTAGCGGTGAGGATGTGGAAAAACTGGAACGCTTGCACATTGCTGATGGGAACGTAAAACGGTGCAGCTGTTGAGGAAAACAGCACGGTGGTTCCTCAAAAACTTAAGCATAAAATTACCATTCTATTGCAATTTGTCTTCTGAATGTATATCCAAAAGAAGTGAAATCCAGGACTCAGATATTTGTACACATATCCATGCTCATAGTGGCATTATTCACTGCAGCTAAAATGTGGGAGCAACCCACGTGTCCACTGATGGATGAATGGAGAGACAAAATGTGGTATATATACACAACAGAATATTATTGTCTTAAGAAGGAAGGAAATTCTGACACATGTGCTACAACATGGATGAAACTTGAAGACATTATGCCAAGTGAAATAAGCCAGACACAAAAGGACAAATATTGAGGTACTTCAAGTAGTCAAACTCATAGAGACAGAAAATAGAATGGTGTTTGCCAGGGGCTAGGGGAAGAGTGGGATGGGGAGTTATTGTTTAATAGGTACACAGTTCCAGTTTGAGAAGATTAAAACGTTCTTAGAGATAGATGGAGTGGATAGTTGTACAACAATATGAATATATTTAATGCTACAGAACTTAAAAATGGTTAAAATGGTAAATTTTATGTTATCTCTATTTTACCACTATAAAAAAAAATCCCTCAAGTATCCCTTTTTCTTTCTCCACTCCTTCATCTAAAGAGTATTATATTTTCTTTCTCTTTTTATGTGCTCCTCTCCATTCATCTTATAGCCTAGTTCAGTCTGACTTTTATCTTCTCTACATCATCAAAACAGCTCTAGAGGGACTTCCCTGGTGGTGTGGTGGTTAAGACTCCAAGCTCCCAATGCAGGGGGCCCCGGTTCACTCCCTGGTCAGGGATCTAAATCCCACACGCATGCTGCAACCAAGAGTTTGCATGCCACAACTAAGGAGCCCACGTGCTGCAACTAAGGACCAGCAAGCTGCAACTAAGGCCGGATGCAATCAAATATAAATAAATAAATAAATAAATAAATATTAAAAAAAAAAAGCTCTAGATGCATAGGCTGTCAATCATTTCACGACCCTAAATCCAGTAGGTATTTGTAAGACCTCATTTTATTTGACCCACAGGCATTTGATATATTTCATCAGCTCCTCTTTTTCGAATTCTGTCTCCCCTTGGCTCCTATGCAGCAGCCCTGTCTCAGGTTTCCTGGAGCCTCTCCTGGATCCTCTGACTCCTTTGCAGTCTCATCCTTCTTAACAGCCTCATCATGTGCTACATTTCTACTTTCTCTCTGAGGTACAACACACAAGTCTCTTTTTAGTACCCACCATCCCTGCCACAGGGCCTTGACACATGCTGTAATCGTAAAATAATTTTCAGCTTAATTATCACTTCTTCAGGGAAGCCCTCTCTTAAGTCTCCAAATAGATCAAGTCTTCCTAGTTATTCTTATTGCCCTCTATACCTCTCCTTTATAGCATCTCAGGATGTTCCTTCTCTATCTGCTTTATCTGTAATTTTAAATACATTTTTAATGACTGTTGGATTAATAATACCTGTCTCATCCAACTGACTGTACATTTCATGAAGGTAGGGATCATATTTGTTTGTTTTGTCATTTTTTGATTGTGGGGAGGTTACATTCTCTTCTCCGTGCTTTGCCTGGCACAAAATGATTCTCAATACATACTTTAAAAAACATCCATCCCAATGGTTTTTTGTTAGCATTGCTGGGAAGAGTGGGGAGAAAGAAGGACAGCACTGCAAGCTTGAAGAACACTTAGAGAATGGAAAGTTTGGAGGAAAAGGCTCCAGCGTGCACAGACTCAGGCAAGCACAAGTGTCCCCTCAGGCACTCTCAGAAATGTGGGAGAGGGCGCAAGTCCTTTCACTTGGCCACTGAGAGCCACGGTGACTCCTGAATGCTGGAGACTTGGGGACATCATGTGATAATCTTGATATTTGCAACGGTGTTACTATTACACTCTTAAGGCAGATAAGTAGGGGTTTTCAGACTCTAAAAGAAGTCAAACTTCATTTGTGGGTCCCAAACCTGGCAGCTCAGCAGAAACTGTCACAAAACACACAGATTCTTACTCAACTGGTCTGGAGTGAAGGTCAGAAAATTGCTTCCTAAAGTTACCCCGCCCATATCCACCCCCATCTGACTCTGATACATGGTCAGACTTGGGAATCATTAGACCAAATAACTCTTACGGTATTTTTCACTTCTAAATTTCTAATGACTCTTTAAAGATATAATTAGTTTTTTCTCAATAGAGGCTCTATAATCCTCTAATCAAGTCAGAATGTGTAGATTAATTATTCATTCCTTCCTGCAACAAAGATGTGTCGCACCCTTTTTTTTATCCATAAGCCACCTTTAAGTACACGTGTGTCCATTAGGAGTGAGATGGGGCTAGATGGATTAAAAACACCTCCGTCCTTAATGAAATGACAATACAGTGCAGTTAGAGAGAGATGACAGTCAAGAAATAATTAGGAACACATAAGGCATTATATGAACTAAAATCCCAGCTATCTGTCCATCAACATTGCCAAGCATCCAGAAAATTTCCAAAACCACAAGTAAGCAGGTAGGTATTCGCGACCTTTTGTGCCTTCCCCGTCCCACCTCCTTGTGAGATGTGACCTCTTTTCTCTTTCTTCTATAGATCCTACACCTCTATATTTGTAACTGCTGTCTAGAACTTTGCAAGAAGTACTTTTTCGTTTCTTTTTTTAAAAAAGATTTTATTTTATTATTTATTTATTTATTTTGGCTGTGTTGGGCCTTTGTTGCTGAGCGCAGGCTGTCTCTAGTTGTGGTGAGTGGTGGCTTCTCTTGTTGCAGAGCACGGGCTCTAGGTACACAGGCTTCAGTAGTTGCAGCATGTGGGCTCAGTAGTTGTGGCACACAGGCTTAGCTGCTCCTCAGAATGTGGGATCTTCCCAGCCCAGGGACTGAACCTGTGTCCCCTGAATTGGCAGGCGGATTCTTAACCACTGCACCACCAGGGAAGCCCCCAAAGTACTTTTTCAATTTGGATATGTTTCAAGTACATGGGCTCTGCATACAGTAGGGGGTTAATAGTTTTCAAATGAACAAATCACCAAGCAAAAGGAGAATGGCAATTAATGTCTCAAAGTTGTTTTCATTTTGTGCCAAAACTAAGAGGTGTCAATAGGGGACAGAAAAGACAAGAGAAAAATGAATCAGAGAAAAGGATGTTTCAGAGATGAATGGCAGGCCTGGTGTCAGGAGGGGCAGGGATGAGCCCCGGTGGCATGGGATAAAGCAGCAACCTCGGTGGTAACAGAGAGGTAGCAGCTGACTCTCAGGAAGGTAAGATAAGAGACAAATCATACAGCCAGATGGTACTTCAGTGGCCTTCGAAGACCAAGGCAAAGGCCATTCCTAGCACGTACAGAAGGTGGAAAGTGTAGAAAGTAGAGGAGGAAAAGAGGAGAGAGAAAGATGCAGATGAAGAAACCCCTGAGGGAGGTAATGTGGTACCAGGACCAGAGTGTGGGCTGGAGGGTGGGGCTTACTTATCACACAGGAGTCAGATGGCAGCATCACCCTACCCCACAGTGCACCAGGCTTTACCTCTCCTGTAACTCTACCAGCCTCACAGTGTAATACTATTTCATACTCCTAAGGGTTGCCCTGAGTCAGTCCTTAAAGATCATATTATGTTAGGGACTTCCCTGGTGGCAGAGTGGTTAAGAATCTGCCTGCCAATGCAGGGGACACAGGTTCAATCTCTGGGCTGGGAAGATCCCACATGCCTTGAAGCACCTAAGCCCGTGCGCCACAACTACTGAGTCTGCATTCTAGAGCCCGTGAGCCACGACTACTGAGCCCACGTGTTGTACCTACTGAAGCCCGCATGCCTAGAGCCCATGCTCTGCAACAAGAGAAGCCACTGCAACGAGAAGCCCGCACACCGCAAAAAGATGAGCCCCCACTCGCCACAACTAGAGAAAGCCTGCATGCAGCAACAAACACCCAACATGGCCAGGAGAAAAAAAAAAAGGTCATATGATGTTAAATATACTGTTGTTGACAAGGCAGGGAAAGAGATAGTCACAGCCAAGACCCATCAACTGGTTTACCACGAGATTCTTTTCACGACTTATGCCATTGTAACCTCTTACCAAGCTAGTAATGTAGATACTGTTACCATTCTTGTTTTACATTTGGAAAACCATCCATTGTGCTGGTAAATGTTTAATAACTAAAAAATCCCTAATTTATCGTGTTTGCCAATTTCTATGGTATAAAAAATACTCCCATATTGGCCACTTTTAAGCTACTATCATTACATCACTGAACACAGAGTGGGGGAGATACGTGTCTTTCAGCAGACGTGCCTTTGAAGGAAATGCAGAGGTGGCGGATGAGGAAGAGAACAGGCCTTGCCATCTGCAAGGAAGGGGTGGCCAGCTGGGGAGGAATGAGCGAGGACCTGCTGCGCCTGATGGTGCCCTTTCCCGGGTCTGACAGTTACCAAAAGGAATTCATTCATTTCCTGGCGAGCAGAGGCCCCGCCCATTGCATCAGCTTGCTGTGCCAGCCTGGCATCTGCTCCTCATCAGATACAGTAGCTAGGGGAAATGAATGCCAAGTTGTAAAAATAGAGAACGGGTAATAGGAAGTTCTCTCCCATGTGCACCTGAAGAAATACGGGGAGACAGACACGAGTAAGCCAGGTTGCTACGTAATCCACGCATCAGGCATAGATTATTACATAGCCGTGAACAAACTGCTTTGGAAAATTTGCCCTGACTGTCAAATGGGATTTGGGGAGGGGGTAGATATTCTGTAAGCAGTTAAAAAAACCTCTAGAACCCCAGTCAATGTACGTAAGAAACCAATCCAAATCCGAGCTGTGTCATCTGTTATGTTACTCTTCCACAATTCCACAGACCCGCAGTGGCTCCACTGCTGCAAGTACATAGAAACAGAGCTAATGGGGCGAAGGGAAAGGCAAAATGAACACACAGCAAAAATTTGGGACTTAAATGGGAAACGCCTTGGAAGCACGCCCTCGTCTAATTTTTAAGAGGAAATAAGGGAAAAGTGTTGGAACGACCCTTAATACCGGAATCTGTGCGACCCTGAGTTCCTGGCCCTAACATGCTAGCCATTCAGCAGGTTTTCCCGAAATAATGGTTTACAGTTGTAGACAGTCCAACAGAATTTTAGGTACCACAGCCTCTGCTGACATTTTTCAGATGTTTTCCTTTGGATAAGTTCCTTTTTTTTTCCTATTAAGTTTACTTATCTGGTGTCTCTTCCCCTTCTTCCAAGAGTCTGAAAGTTCTCCTGCAAGCCTGCATCAGAATCTGATCCATATGCTATTCTTCCCCCTCACCAAGAACCTGGAATGGGGCAAGAATTCATCCCTGTGCATACCCCAGAATACTCTCAGGTGTCTGGGGCCTGGGAGTTTTAAGGCCAAAGCCAGGCAGAGTTGGATGAACCAAGACTAAAGCCAGAGTACCCTAAATCATGGAAGCTATTCCAGTACCCAAAGGAGCCTCTTTGCACACCCAGGAAAGCTTGGAAGTGATTTCTAATCAACAAAATATAAAAATGGGGGGGGGAGTATTATTGTTAATCCTTTTACTTTATGACCTGCCTTTTTCTAATAAGAATTTGGGTCAAACTTGTCATCAAATGACCTTATCAAAGAGGCAGAGGGTCATATGGCGGTAGTTCAGACCCTGAAGTTGGACAGAAATGGGTACAAATCCAAGTTCATTCAATGACCACCTCTGTGACTTTTGGTAAGTGACACCATCTCTCCAATCCTTGTTTTCCTTAGCTATAAGAAGGGGCTACTGATGCCCGCATTTGGGCATTTTGCATGGATTAGAAATAAGCTATTAAAAACATAGCACAGTGGCTGGTACAGAGTAGACAGTCAACACATTATACTTATTATTTTCAAAGCAAATTAGTTGAAACACTTGGAAACAAACCTATGCTTCTAGATGATTACATGAACCTAAAAGATTTTTCCCCCATAGAAAATTCTTGTAATTTTATATACTGGTTACGAATTAAGTTATGAATCAAGGACAATATATTTAAACGAATCCTGTTCAAGATTAAAAATAAATTCTAATAACTTGCCTCGTAAGAGAAACAATCAAGATTCCCATTAAGACAAATTCAGTAACCACAAAAGCATACAGAGCTAGACAAAAGAAGATAGTACCATTCTTTTCATGAGTGTGTGACTCATTTTCAACTCAAAGATGGCACATAGGGAACAAATGCTTATTTACCCATGAGGCTGCCCAGAGCCTACCGGAATAGAGACTACACCCCACTCAGTTTTTGCATATTCAGGAAAATGTTATGTCCTTCCTTACTGGACTCAGTCCCATTTTTGCAGGTGTAACTTGTATAAGCAACACTGAAAAAAAGTGTCATGTGGGGGCTCATTCAAAGCCCATTGAGATGTCACATCCACTTGCATTTCTCTTTAACCTTCGGGCTGCAGGACGGCCTCCCAAACATGCTTTAGAAGCAAGGGCAGAGGGCCAAAAACACCAGAAAAAGAATACCATATTTCAAAAATGTCTGAAAAGGGCAGGTGTGTTTTTCAAAAAGCCTTTCCCTCAGCAGCTTTAGCTTTTGCAAGCAGCCCAGAAGAAGCTGATAAACTGAGGCTCTCTCACTTTGCAGCCTGATAGATATAATTTTCATGCTGTATATTTCATGCTGTATATGCCTGTGTATAATACACACAATGTATCAGTTGTCCCTGTTATCAAGCAGCCGTGTTCTCTCATTTCACTAACAAATGTACAGACAAACGTACATTGTGGCGAATGTAAGGAAATCACTAGCTTGTGTTTGAGACTTAAGCCTCTCCATTCTTCAGAGCATAGCATGGTTCAGACAATAGGGACCCGTGGTACCAGCATCATCCTTTCTCTCCAGACTCTTTTAAGACGCTGGCACATGATAACAGTTAATATGTTTCAGTGTATGAGGAATTCTGATCACAGAGAGAGATGACTACCGTGGAGGAATTGTCATGATAATAGCTGTCTCATTTAAAAAAAAAAAAAAAAGGTTTCATTGTAAAATAAGAATATTCAAAATGGACACCCAAATTTTGGCTCCAAATCCTCTTCTTGCAAAGTAGAGAACTAATAAATAGTATCAATGAATAAACACACGGAAGAAGAAATGCTTTCTGTGGATTTTGATGCCTTTCTACAGAAACTACCTCAATCACAGCTCATTCCTTTGAGATGAGAATATTTAGACACCAAGTCATAATAAGCCACCAACGTCAGAAAGTTAAGAGCAGATTCACGAACTCTATTCTTTGCCTGTTCCTTCATGCAATTCTTCTCAACTTTCTGGAAAACAAAACAAAAACCTATTCCCCTCTTCCTGATGCTTCCACCAATGAAATATTTATAGTCTGATGTCCTCTTTAGTCATCACTGAGCAGAGCTGCAATCTTTCATCATTTCTCAGAAGTCATTTTCTCCATCTGCTTAATCATTTCACTTACTTCTGACTCCACCCAATATGCTCACATCTCTTAGACATAAGATTCCAAAAATGGAAAATAGCCCTTCAAGGAACCAGAGGGAATTGTGATAATGTGGAGCCCCTTGGTAACAGAACATGTCCTCACGTGGGACTCTATCTGTACCTGCTGCATGAGATTCTTTACTTCTCCCCTTATGGGCAAGCTGCAATCTTGATCAGAGCTCCAGCGGTGGCGCTGTCGCATAGGAGAAAGTACACTGCTCTAGATGCCTGTCACACCTGGGTGCAAATCTTGGCTTCCCAATTTATTGGGCTGGCCAAAAAGTTCGTTCGGGATTTTCTGTGATCCCGAACGAACTTTTTGGCTAACCCAATACTCCCTACACAACCTGAGGAAAGTTATTTAGCCTCTCTAAATCTCAATTTCTTTGTCAGAAATAGCTCTGGGGGATACTAGCTACATCACAGGACCCTGGCGAGACATACTTAGTTAATATATGTCAGTGGCCTGTATAAAGCACGTAGTGGTCTATGTACACACCTCTAGATACCTGTATAGACTACCTCTAGCACAAGTATGTATAACACTCCCACCAGCCCCCAGATCGAAGAGTTAAACCAATTTCTCTCTCTTATCACATTCAATTTACCAGAAATGTTTGTCCACTCTTCCTCCATTCTTGTCCACTCTTCTAAACACATCCATTTCTCTGCAATGATCTGAGTCACAACTGGATCAGAACCACAATGATCTCTTACCAGTACAAGGAACAGCCTGCCTCCTGACTCATCCCCCTGCTTTTGTTTCTGCCCCTTAAAATCTGTTCTTTACACAGTAGTGACGTCATCTTTTTAAAAGATGAATTAGATCAGCCCACTTTGCATGAAGCTCAACATGGTTTCCTGTTACACTTAGAAAAAAATCCAAAACCCTTTGCAAGGCCTATGGGACCTTACGTGACCTACTTCCGCCTATGTCTCCGAAGTTATCCCCCTCTACTCTTCCATTGCTCACTCTGCTTTTAGCTACATAGCTTTTTCATGTTTCTGGAACTCACTAAGCTTATTCTGATCCCAGGGCCTTTGCCCTTGCCATTTCTTGAGCCTTGGATGTTCTTCCTCCAGATCCTCAGATCTTCACATGGCTGGTTCCTTCTCATCACTCAGGTCTAAGGCCAGACATCACCAAGAGGCCTCCTCTTATGGCCAAACCTCATCTTGCCTTTCCCCCAGACCTCAATATAGTTACTCTCTAGCATGTTACTTTGCTACATTCTCTCTCTACCACTTATCACCACCTGAAATTACCACACTTATTTACTTGTTTACTTACAGAATCCCATCTGCCTCCCCCAACAGAATGTCAGCCCCATGAAAGAAGGACCCCTGTCTACCTTGCTTATCTCTGTATTGCCACCTTCTAAAACAGGGTCTGGCAGGAAGTAGGCTCTCAATAAGTATGTGACAAATGAATGAATTAGTGTTTTTGAGCCTGTCCTGGAAGAACTGAGCTCTGTCATGCTTTCCATAAACATGAAATCATCAAGCAAGATAATGAGGTCTTAAGATATTCTCACAAAAGTTTATTATCTAGCTCCTAAATTTTACTATGCTGGAAAATTCTGGAGCATTATAAAGTGGTTCAGAACACAGAGCATATTTTAAACCTAGCTGTGTACCTCCTATCTGTGTGACCTTGGACATGCTAGTTAACATATTAAAACTGGTTTCCTCATCAAAAAAACAAGGATAATAACACCTACATTGGAGGGTTTTGTGAGGATTAAATGAGCTAAGCCTTTAGCCCAGTTCCTGGAACACTGTGCCCATGTAATAAATGGTGGGTATTATTATTATGGTTATTGTTATCATGGCAGTGAATTCTGGCACCAGCCTCTACAAAGGACATTGACAAACTGGAGCTTATCCAGAGGAGAACAAATGATCTTGTGAAGGGGCTGGAAACCACAACTTGTGAGGAATGATCGAAATTGCTGAGGATGTTTACTTTGGAAAAGACAATTTTTAAGAGGAACACGATAGTTTAAAAAAAAAAAAAAACACCGAAAAGAACTGTCTCATGGAAGAAGGATTAGATTTCTCTAATGCTGTTCTAGAAGATACAATTAGAACCAAGGAGTGAAAATTAAATCTTGACCTCTTTATGGTCTAATAAACCAAACTGTCCAAACCAAAATAGGATTGAATTCTATTTCTAAAAGTAAAAAATTAAGGCATGGTTATATACATTTTGGTAAAGGAAACATACAGTATATGAAGCTATTTATAATTGCCATAATGGGGGCTTTGCATCAATATGAAAAATGCCTGTGGCATGTCAATTACAAAAAGGAGACTACAAAATACATGCATGTAAGCTGTGATCCCAACTCTGTATTTACGAGAGAAGAGCATGCAAGTACAAGCACACAAAAATGAAATCTGTTGCTTCATGAAGTAGTGTTTCCTGTCACTTCAAATGCTGGAGCAGAGGCCAGACAACCTCTCAGGAGGAATGGCATTCACGAAGTAATGTGTCAGGGAAAGGGGTGGGCAGGGAGAACTCTGAAAAGACTTGAAAGTTCCGTGGGTCTATGGCCCTCTAAATATATTGTTGAATTGTGGTAATACAAGACAGTGTTTCTTTTTAAGAAGTAAAGAGGACATTAGGTCACACAAATTTCTTCATTTCACCCCAATTAAAAGAGGCAAAAACAAGTCCTATCTCAAGAGACCCAAAGTGCTGGACTCCATTATCTAATGGGGACATCGTGGCATCAGGTAGTATTGATAGATGTTTCTTGCCACTATTTCTTCTGTCCCAGTAAAAGCCTGTGAACCTCTCTGAATCTCAGTTTCTGGATTCTTCCCTAAAAAGGAGGAAGTTGCAACCTTTCTAGTTCTGAAAGTTTGTGATTCATCTTGATTATTTTGATAAATATGAACTTGGCCAAGAATTAGAAGCCACCTGAACTCTGTAAATAAGGAATTTCCAAGAACACTGACAAAGGAATAACTTCAGGAGTAGGTTGATCCAAAAATCAAGGAGGGTTCTTTTTCCCTGCCAGGGTCAAAAAGTAATAAATGATTCCTTTTATAATTTAATCGATAAAAAATTGAACTCTAAGAGATAGGCATCCAGAAGTAGGGTTTTTTCCAGTAACATCTCTTTGTTTTACACATAAGATGAAATTAAGTAGTCACCAGCGTTGGCTTCTTACCTTTGATGGTAAAGGTGCTCTTCTTCACTGTTGTTCAAATTCTAGGCAGAGATTTCAGACTGCCTTTATCCTAGAACCACCAATAGAAAGATTACCATTTTAAAGCACTGATGACACTATCTGACTCCCTCTTGAGGTCTACCTACCTCCCATTTTATATCTCAGATTATTTACAGTGGTGGCAAAAACATGTACATTTCCTTGTCCACTTAGTGAACTAAGAGATGTGCTTCTCTATTAGGCAATAGAGATGACAAAGTAGAGACCCCACAGAACTTCTCAAGACCACATGTGAGATACATTTATAAAGACTAGAGAACAGCCCCACTCTATGCAAATCTTTGGTTATAATTCACATAGATTATCTTGTGGGAATGGGACAAAGTAAGTCTTGCTATGCCATGCTCTCCTGATGAGTTCTGACTCCTCCATTGCAGATGAAGAAAGCACTGTAACAGGACAGCGGTCGGAAGCAACTATAAGCCAATAAAAATTAATTAAAAACAAACAAACAACAACAAAAAAAACAAGACAGAGGTCAGGAATCCTGTGCCGCCACACCCAGAACTGTCCTAGAGCTCTCAGACAATAACTTCAGGCTCACATAATTACCATCTGAATGGAAGACAGCATTTTCTTTACCCCCTTCCAGAATTTAGGATTTTTTATTCTTAATTTTTTAAACAATTGAGTTGAAATTCACATAACATGAAATTAACCATTACAAAGTGAATGACTGAGGGAATTTAGTCACATTCACCAATTCTGCTGATCCCCCCAGTCCTTGGGAATTACCAGTCTGTTTTCTGTCTCTATAGTGTTACCTGTTCTGCATATTTCACAGAAATGAAATCACATAATATATGACCTTTTGATTCTAGGAAGATAGACTTTTAATCATTCCCAAGTACATACTTTAGGAAGAAAGCACATTTATATAAGCAAATATATAAACAGTATCATGTCAATGTACCTAAACAAGCATTTTATTAAGATCGGTCATTTCCAGAATATCTAAAGTGCTTTAGGAGTGCGCACGCATGCACACACACACAAACACACACACACACACACACACACACACACACACACACACACACACACACAATTCTATTAATTGTTTTACTCAAAGGGCCCACAGTTTGGGAAAAGGGTGACAGAGAAAGGGGACTAAGAGGCAAACAGGGGAGGCCACTTTTCCTTAGCAAGCAGGAAAAAGCACAGCAAACAGGGGAAGCGTGGACCTTTGAGGTCCTCCCTTGCCCACATCAAGGAATGGCACCAGTATTAGTTAGAATTCTTGGTTGCAAGTTCCAGAAATTCATTTGATAGCTTAACCCCGCAGAAAGAACATTCATTGTGGGGAAGCAGGGCTTGTGACACATGGTCATAGAATAGAGCCTAGACTCAAAAGAGAAGCTCAGGGATCTTGCACTCTCATGTTGGCTTCTATATGCACTTTAGCATCAGTTCATTCTTTGCTCTTTGCTCTTGTGTGCAAAAGACAGCCATCCCACGGTTCCCAAATTTCTATCTTCTCTGTTTAAAAGAGACCATACTTCATGAAAAAGCTAAGATCATGGGCTCCAGGATAAGACAGAGGTGAGTCTAAATCCTAATTCTGCCATTTGGGCTGTGTGATATTGGACAAGTCACTTAACCTCTCTGATCTCAGTTTCTTCAAAAATAGCACTGACCTCATAAGGTTATTAAGAAATTTAACCAAGAAAACATATTTAAAGACCAATGTCTAGCACATAAATCTTCAATAAATATTTATTATTACTGTTGTTGTTATTATTATTATTATTAAAGAAGTCAGCCCTAATTGAGTGGGTCTTGGTCACAAATCCAGATTTCTAGGAAAGAGACTGAATGAGCCAACTTGGTCAGGTGCTCACCTCTGCTCCATCAGTTACAGCCAGAGGGTAGAGTCACAATAGAGAGGGATGGCTACCAGATACACATTCCAGTGGAAGAGCAGGGAGACTAGGAGCTACAGCATCAAAGAGAAAAGTGGCCAGGAATTAGAGAGAAGTGGTATGGGGAAAAAAGTCAGGGCCCCTCTTTCACCCGGGGGCAGCTGCCTGCCCAGGCCAGGCCATAGAAGGAGAAATGTGCTGCAGGCTTTTCGGCTGTAGCTTAAGGAAATCTCAGGTTGATCTTTGGAACTTGTGCTACTGCTTCCTGAATTCAGCTGCGTAGCTGAATTTAGCTAACCTCTTGGGCTTTGAAATCATTGTTTACTTTCTTTTTCCTTTTTTTAAAAACACTTTAGCGTGTTTGGGTTATTCTTTTGTTCTCTCTGACCTTTAGTTTTAAATTTATTTTATCTTAATTGCTCTTAGCTCATGGGTTGCTTGCTGCCTTCCCCTTTCTTTTCTTTTATCTTCTTTGCTGGTGGGGAGGGTGTTACAGAGAAGGGGTCAATTATTTAACCTAGTTTCCAGCATCATTTACTCTTTATTGAACTGTCTAATCTTATTTTATTCTGTTTTATTACTAATTTTTAACCTTTTTATTGTCGACAATTTTAGTTCTCTAAAATACTGCTAGAATAAAATGGAGCTGCAGAGGTTCAGCTGGGAAGATGGCTCCTTCCTCCCTAAGAGGCTGATGGGTGTTTGTTTCCACTTCAGCCCCTGAAGCTGATCTTTACACAAATCTCACAGTGACCCAGCATAATTCCACTTTACTGGTTCCCTGGGCTGAGGGTTTTGCCTCTGGCTCTTTCTCACCATACTTTGATTCCACTCTCCCAGGAGAAAGGACCTCCCGTCAGCAGACTGAGTAGGCAGTGAGCCCTACTCCTCTGGAGAACCAAAAGCTTGCAGCTCTGCCAAAGAATCGGTGAAACAGGACACACCATTCCAGATACACGACACCTTCTTAGCCCTGGGTAACTCCAGGACTGAGCCCTAGGACCTCTTCTCCTCTCTGTCCACCTCTGGTCCCTGCTTGGCCTCTCAGATACCATCCACATGCTAACGACTCTCAAATCTACACCTTCAGAACCCGACCTCTCTCCTGAACTCTATAAAGCTAAACTCCCACTGGAAATCTCATTTTAGATGTTCAGTGGATGCTTCAACCTTAGCATGGCCAAGACTAAACTATTGATTCTTCCTGTTGCTGAACCAGTTCCTCCCAATATCTCCATCTCAGACAATGGTGACACCATTCTTCTAGTCATCTAGGCCAAAAATATAAGGGTCATCTTTTACCACTCCTGTTCTCTTATAGCCCATATCAAATCAATCAGAAAATCCTGTTGGTTCTGCTTCAAACGTTCATCACCTTTCCCTGGGGGTGTTGCAATAGCCTACTTGCTTATTGGTCTCTCTCCTTCCATTCCTGGTTCCTAAATTCTGCTCATTATATGAAAGCTAGAGATATCCTTTAGAAATATTTGTCAGACCATAACATTCCACCGAGAACCCTCCAATGACTCCCTATCTTATTGAGGCTAAAAGCCCCCGTCTTGACTATGAGGTACAGGATAATACGTGACCTGCTACACTACCTAACTCTTTACCCCCAAGCTACCTATCTAACCTTATCTCTTATCGTTTTCCCCTGGTTTATTCTTTTCTAGTTCTGCTGGCTTCCTTCCTGTTCCTCCAGCAGCAATCATAAGGTTTCTGTAATTGCTCTTCCCTCCTGTTGGAACTCTCTTCTACCAAATATTCACACGGTTGAATCCCTCACTTCCTTTGGGTTTATACTTAAACATCACTCCGTCATCCTGTATGAAACAGTGTCCACCTCATCATTCTATCTCCTTCCACATTTTATTTTTCTTTATAGTACTTGTCACCATCTGCCACAATTGGTTAATGTCTGTCTCTCTTTACTAAAATGGAAGCTCCACTGCTAGAAAAGATATTCTTTTCCCTTTGCTCACTTATGTATCCCTAATGTCTAGAATATTGCCTGGCACTAGGAGATGCTCAGTAATTGTTTGAAAACATCTTGAATGATTCAATAAATGATTTTACAAATTCTGATATTATAATTCAAGCAGCATTTTCAATAGCGTATGTGTTGGGAGGGAGAATATTGGGAAGGGGGGAAAAGAAAAGTAAAAAGCAAGGCACCAACCATTGGTTGAACTCCCTTTGTATGCCAGGTAATGTGTTAGATGTCTCTTCTGGGTTATTACTCTTAATCAGAAATTTTGTAAGATCATGACAATATTCACTCAGCTCTAATAGGTCCTCTGAAACTTATCTCCCAGTATCTATTATTTTTTTCACTCAAGCTGTAGTACTATTGACTTTAAAAAAAAGTGCACAACGTGAGAGTAGCAAGTAAAGTTTTATTTGGGGCAAAATGAAGACTGTGGCCCAGGAGACAGTGTTTCAGATAACTCTGAGAAACTGCTCTGAGGTGGTGAGGGGAGGAGCCAGGTTATATAGGAGTTTTGTAACAAAGGACAGGTAGTCTGAACATCAAAAGATTATTGTTAATTAAAGAAAATCAGACATCTCAAGTTAAGGAATTTAGCGCTTTTCTATCTATGGGAAGATGTAAGAGTCTGGACTCACTGAAATCATTCCTTTGATATGCACTTCAGCTATCTGGGGCCAGTATCCTGTGTTTTCACATCCTGAGTTTCCTCAGGGCTCACCGTAGGGAGTGGCTGCAGTCTGATGGCTGCTAGATGGCAGGTATTCTTTTCAGCCCTGAGTTTCCTCAGGACTTACGTTGGAGGACTACAATTGGTGATGATTGTGACATCCTTTGTTTCCTAATATGGCAGGAAATATTCCATTTATAAATATTCCATTCTATTTATAAATATTCCATTTATCAGTACTATTTTCCTGCAAGAGACATAGCCTTTAGAAAATAAGTCTTCTGATCTTGACGTTTTATGTTTTTCCCCTTTTCTATAGGAAAATAATTACAGCAGGCAAAGGTGGACTGACCAGATTTATCCTGGTGATTTCAGAATAAAATGTGAGCCATGAGAAAGGATACAAAGGGGCTTCCTAGGTGGCACAGTTGTTAAGAATCCATCTGCCAATGCAGGGGACATGGTTTCGAGCCCTGCTCCAGTAAGATCCCACATGCTGTGGAGAACTGAGCCTGTGTGCCACAACTACTGAGCCTGTGCTCTAGAGCCCACGAGCCACAACTACTGAAGGCTTTGTGCTGCAACTACTGAAGCTGGCACACCTAGAGCCCATGCTCTGCAACAAAAGAAGCCACCACAATGAGGAGCCTGCACACCACAATGAAGAGTAACCCCCACTTGCCACAACTAGAGAAAGCCCGTGTGCAGCAACAAAGACCCAACACAGCCAATACATAAATAAATAAAATTAATTAATTAATTTAAAAAAAGAAAGGATACAAAGTATTATGGGTTTATAACAAAAGGAGGAATCCAAGTGAACTCGGAAATCTGAGTTTATTTTAAGGCAAGTTATAGTATAAAGAAGGGCAAAGAACTCTTACAGTGCATAGTATACATTTCAGTAAATGTGGTAGGCAGCTTCTAAGACAACCCCTGGGACCCCTACCTCCTGGTGTTTATGTCATTGTGTAATTCTCTCCACTTGAACGTGAATGGGACCAATGATTCACTTCTAGCCAATAGAATATGGCAAAGGTGAGTGTGTGTCACTTTTGTAATTAGGTTGCGCAAGATTGTGAATTCTGTCTTACTAGCAGATTCTCTCTCTTGCCTTCTCAGCTTATATGCTTCCATAAAACAGGCTTTCATGCTGGAGGAGCCCAAGTGGCAAGAAACTACAGATGCCTCCAGCCAACAGACAGTAGAGAACTGAGGGTCTCAGTCCAACAGCATTCCCCAGTCAAACCTTCAGATGAGGTCTCAGTCCTCACTGACACTTTAATTCCAGTCTCATGAGATACCCTCACTCTCAGGGCCCAGCTACACCATGCCAGAGATCCTGACCCACAGCAACTGAGAAATAATAAATGTGTATTGCTTTAAGCTGCTAAATTTGGGGGTAATTTGGTATACAGCAACAAATAACTAGTTCCAAAAGGACAAATAAAACATTCGCATTTTCCCCCAAATCTTATTTGTAACAGATCTTATCATTGAAGCATTCATTGACTACATATTTATGAGGAGTCCTCTTTATGCAATTACTGTTACAGTTCCTATAAAGCCTGGAGAGATGAATCAGAGAGAGACTCTACCCTCAAGAAGCCTAGTGCAGATAGGTAAGGTGTGCTCAGATAACTGTAAAACAAGGTGGAAAGTGCTCAGTCACCAGGAATAGCTGGAGAGACCCATCAAGGACTCCTGGTGGAAGAACATTTGAGCTGGATCTTAAATAGCAGGTTGGGCATGCAGAGAAAGGCAATGGACCGTGTGTGAGCAAATATATTGAGGTGAGGATTACGGGCTATGTACAACAGACAATAAGCAATGCCTCTTGGTTACAGAATAGGGGACACATTCAGGGACATGCATGTAAACATCATTGGAGAAGTAGGCTGGGACCATATTGTGAAGTTCCTTGAAAATTGGGTGAAGGGCTAAAAATTGGTACATTTTTGGAACATTTGTTCAAACTCCATTGCCAAGAACAATACAGTTCCAATATCCTTTACGAAACCTTCCTCATTCCATAACTAATACTTTAAATATTGGGCCAAAAATAAAAACTTTCTTGAATTTTATGATGTCCCAGTTCATTGAAGATTACTTATCCATTGACTCTCTCTGAAATGAATGGCTCACTGCATTTTATGATACAATTTAAAGATCTGAGTATCATTGAAATTGAGAAATTAACACCATCTATAAAGTGTTGTATGCATTTTTATCATGTGTGAATTTTTTTGGTCAATGTCTTCATTGTTTAAAGTATAGACAAAGCTCTTCCAACTATTTTTCCCTCCAATGTCACTTACTTTAAGTATTCTTGTTTATTCATCAGGGTTTGGAGACAGGCTACCTGGTTGCAAAATATGTATTTACGTCTAATTTGCACACAGCTTTTGCTTGTAATTTATTTGGAGGTAGCTGAAATGGTGCTTGAACAGCCAGTTTTTACTTGTACATTTACCAGCATGCAATTACTTCGAAAACCCATCCAAGCACATCATGAAATTAATCTTCACTGGAGGCTCTCTCTACATAATCTCTGCTAGACAAAATTCTTTGTAGAGCTTCCCAAGGTATTTCAAAAGCTTACCCAGCAGGATGTGGCTCATTTTATAATCTTTGATATATTATTTTAGAAGATAGCAAACACTTACCACCTTGCCCCCCCCAATAGTAAGTTTCTTGCAGTCTTCTGTAATCATATGCCAATATCTATTTAAATGCTCCCAATAACACATAACCAAGTATCCCCCAGGCTCTCCAAGTATCAACAAATAGTGATTCTGACCCTGTCTCCCTCAGTTTTGCATTGTAGCGCATGTGATCGTATGGCAGCAACTGTCCAATGACCATATTACCACCCCCATACTTTCCCAACTCAGAACAGTTCATTGCTGAGTGTCGCAATTTGATTTTTTTTTTTGATTGATGATGTTTAAGCAGTCTGGAGAATTAATGGGGTTCAGCAGAGGCCACAGTCCTAATCAGAGTTTGTAATTGATATCTGGGAAGCTGTAGCCTTTTCCTTCTTGAGAGGCAGTGTAATTAGCCAGGGCTGCCTGTTTGTGTAGGGGGTGGGGGGGCGGAGGGGGAGGAGAGTGAAGAGGAGCAGTAAGGGGAGGGGAAGAAGGTCTGAAGTCTCCAGCCGGCTTGGAATTTCAGGGCTATTTCCCCAGCAACACAGTTCCATAGAAGCAAGAGAAGCAGAGTGCTTCTAGAAGAGAAAAGCTCTTCAAAGCTCTTCAAACATAGTATTTGCAATTTAGCACATTTGTAATGTATTAAATAGTTTATTCCTCTAAATATTTTTATAAAACATAAATTTATTCACTTAAAATTATTTTAAATTTCTAATAGAATTCACATTGTATGTTTAAATAGTAAGTTCCTTGATTCTCTTTAAATTACTTTAAAATATATTAGTTATTTTTAATAATAAATTCCTTTAAGAAGTATAATTTGAATTTTAAAATTGTGATTTATATGCCTATATTTTAAATTTGCATATACTTAATAATTATGATACAATGTCTCAATGGTTCAGGGACCAGCTTTATATCATTTAAGTTATTTGGTGGAGACCAGGCTTGGGAAAGAAGCAGAAAGGAGAGAATTGTTTGAATGTGAAATGTAATATAACTCAGAATTATATGTATTTTTAAGAAATCATTATTATTCTTTAATTTTTTCCAACTTATCAAGCAGCTGATTTCACGAGTCTTACTTTTTATAATCTTTTCCTTCTTTACATATATATTTCTATTTGTTTTTTGTTTCCAAATGTACTGCTTAAAATAAAAAGATACACTTTCAGACACTCTGTGATCTTGACTACTGCAATTCCCTTTTAATCTCAGCCTGTCAAGGTCAAAAGAATATTTGTTTTCATTTTTGCCATGATAATATAGACCTCATGACTCTTGAACGTTTTTCTCATAATTTCTCTGTATATTAAGTTGAAAATTCACTCATAATATCCATACAAGTCCCTCTTATATTTTATTTACTCTTCTACGCATAACACTCACTTTCTATCTCCAACCTCACTTTCTTTTTTTTTTTCCCTTGTTTTTTTGGTTTTGTTTGTTTTTGTTTTAGTGATTAGTAAAAGTTTATCATGCACACGCCAAAAAGAAAGTTTGCAAACTGGGAGCACTCAAACCAAAGCATGTAATAAGGTTCAGGAGTATATTGGGGTTTTTTCTTTTGTTTTGTTTTAGTTTATACACCCATATTTACTCTTTAGTTGACATCCTACTAGACCTTTAGATGTAGGTGTAAGTAATCTTTTTTTTAAAGTTATACTTAACATACAATGTTATACTAGTTTCAGGTGTACAACACAGAGATTCAATATTTTTACACATTATGAAATAATCACCACAATAAGTCCAGCTACCACCCATCACCATACAATGCTACAATACTATTGATTATAGTCCTTATGTGTACATTACGTCCCTGTGACTTATTTATTTTACAGCTGGAAGTTTAAGTTTTTATATATTATTCCACCCAACCTATTGCATAATAAATCAGCGTATTCATATCTATTCACTCTAAGCACTTTAATCTGTTATTGATGACCACAGTCTAAACAATGAAGCAAATCTAAACTCACTACCAAATTTAGAATAAACTGAGTGGACTGATCATCAGGAGACAACATTTCTATATGAGACTGTAAATTCCAGAAAGGCAATAACCCTGTGGTGTTGTTAACGTTTGTATTCTGGGTGGTTGGCAAACTTTCTGGTACACAGATGACGTTCAACAAGTATTTGTAAAATGTGTGAATTCTGGGAGGTGCATACTATCATTTTCTTCATGTTATTGATGAGATCACATCATTCCTAAGTGGGAAAGCCAAGATCCAAACCCAAGTGGAGAACTCTGGAGTTTACATCCTTAATTACTATTCAATTCTGCCTCTCTTAGCAATAAAAGATAGGCATTGAAAAGTCCCATTCTTAGAATAAGGATCTATTAAATATATGAGAAATTAACTAACAGTCTAGAAAAAGAAGCAAAGAATTTTACACCATGATATGAAGATTTTTTTTTTAAGTAACATAGTATTCTCACACAATCTCATTCAAGCATGGAAAACATAGCCAGACTATTAAATATTTAGATTTGGAAAATCATTAACATATAATTTCTGCTGTAGCATTTACTTTTACTCAACTGTCAAAGCCTTGTAATCACAGGCTTGCAAAAACAAGAAAAGAATGGAAGGGTCCTCTCCTAAGGGTATAAAAGATTGAGATCAATATTATGCTTTTACAGCTTGGTTTGCACACCAGAAGAAACAGGTGAGACAAATGCCAAAGCAACACAACGGAGATCAGCATACTCAGCAAACAGTTGGATTTATCTATGACATCATCTCTGCCATTTAAGTCTTAAATTTTCTCTCTAGAAAACGTGTATAGCTAATTTTTATTTTATAAGCTCAGATTTATCTTTCGCACCCTAGGTTGGGTTGCGGATTGCATAATGTTCCATTATGTACTGTTAGTCAAGAGTCTGGTATCAGTTGGTTGCTTCCAAATATCCAAGGCTTCTAAGCCTTGACATTACTTTGTACAAATGATATGTTTGGTCAGGAAAGCCCCCAAAGGTGACAACCTACAAAGTCAGCAGGAATCCCTGTAGAGAAGACACGAAACAGCCAGTTATAGTTCCAGTAAGCTGCCTCTGCTTTCATTGGACTTACTTCAAGATTTGAAAGTGTTCTCAATGATGAAATTCTAGGGCTCTAGCACAGGATCTCACGGGGCATAACTGCCCCTCACTGAAGCTAAGCCATAGAGAGTGGAAGGTTGTGGGACTGCATCCCTGAGCCCTGGGCGACAGGCTTCATAACTGTGCCTAACCGCGCTGTCATGGAGCTTAGCGGAACCACCACCCCCCACCTCAAAAGTATGGATAAAGAAAAATCCAGTCTCATGTTCTTAAGAGTTCATGAGATGATTTTAAAGGCATTTTTTAACCCCATGATAAGTATCAAGCGCAGAAAATCTTAACAGATTTAAAAACCATTTGAAAATTAGGTTGAAATGTATCTTTTTTTTTCCTTAGGGAAAAATGCTGGCATTTTAAGCAAAGTAGAATGTTTCAAAACAAATCGTTACCTATTGAAAAGAGCAAACTATTTCTAAATATTACAGAATAATTTACATAAAAGTAATACAACTCTTGTAAGTAGAAGGTAGCATTGGTTTGGTTAATTTGGTTACTATATTGATTTTATCCAAATCAGTGGAGATTTGCTATTATTGTTTACTCATTCTGTATATATTAAAATATCTCTGGCTTAATAGGACTATCATTACTAATACTGTCACTTTGTACTTTTAAATATTATTTATGTTATAAAAATTGTTATATATTATATGATATGTCACCATTTTTATGTTCTTTTTATGTGTGACCAGAAATGATCATTAATTTGGAGGGTCACCTAACTCCCAGGCTGTATCTGAGAAATGAGACAATGGCTAATTAAGGACAGTGGAGCATGGTATCCCTCTCATAGACAGGCAAGGTGTCAAGTCTAACAGAACAACTACATTCAGATGTTGTTATGGCCAAGGAACGGAACAGGTCATTCTTCTTTGTCACTAGATCAACATTTCTTTTACCACCCAGTGTGATTAGTGAAACAGAGATGAGTGTCCAGACCAACTGAACAATGAAAAGCCAGAGTTCAGCGGCAGCTTCTTTAAAAGACAGGTTGCCACAGGATAAAAAAGTTATAAAGAAGAAAAGGTCTTCAGCAAGAAACCCTGTAGCCCTCCATTGATCACAATGCAATGTGTATGGTCCTCTTGAAATCCCTCTGGCCCTGGTTCCTTGTCTAAATACACTGAGTGCTCATCAGCAGCTGTATCCTGAGCACTCAGTGATGACTTCTGAATCCCTGAAAACTGACTGCTTTCTACTTTGTCTGCCTACGTATCAATCTTATAACCTCATGAGCACAGTTAGAACAGAATGTTAAGTGAATTTTCCAACTGTCACAGAATTTCAGCAGGGGCCCAAACGCTGAGTATAATTAGGCCAAAACCAGTTGAATGGAGATCATTAATTCGGGGCTAAGCGACTGTAAAACTCGATGTGTGAGCCCCTGACATACACGATGGTGGAGTCTGGCTCCTCACCTCTACTTAACATGGGGGGTGAAGATTTCCTCGGAGACACCTGGCAGCAGCTTATGCATCCCTCTCGCCCAACACACGAAAGTGTGCAGGAACGAAGTATTTCCCCTCCCCACCAACCAAACTAAATGAGGAGGCTTCAGAGTCACACCAGAAGAGCTACCCCAGTGTCTCCTGCAAGCGAGGTGACACGGGCTGTTGTATCTGACTTGCACTGGAAAAAATAAATAAATAAACATGAGCTCTTGATTCCCCTGAAAGCAGCGTGAGAAAAGAAGACAATAATGGAGGTTAATTGTTCTGTCCTCAATGGTGGGACAAAGGTGTATGTATCCTGAAGACCAGATATTGATTGTATCGAAGGGAGCTGAGAGTTAATCATCTTTATATGAAGCTCACCTGGAAGGATGCAGTGACACCCTCAGAGAGAATCTGAGGGGCCACTGGAAGTCAGAGGCTGGGGAGGACACTAAATGACTGACTGTAGGAGACGCCACTGTGTCAGGGACCTACAGATGGACAAGCCACAGCTGTGGAGCCCTGCTCATTACTCATAAAGGCTCACCGTGAGCCAGCACTGGCACATCTGCCACGGCAGAGACACTGGAGAGCCGAGAGAGCCAGGGAAGACCCTTCCAGTGTGTGCACTTTTCCCACCCATCTTCCCCCTGCCCAATCCCAGAGAATCCCGAAGCAGCCCAGGAAATGAGGAAGGTGCGCCAGAACTGCGAAGAAGGGGGAAAGAACCCCCCCCAAGCCCACCTTCCCATTTCAGAGTTTTAGCTAGAACTGAGATGGGCTGAATGAGATGAGAAACTAAAGCTTATGTATTGAACTGGACTGTTTAATTCCCTGGAATTGACATTTACATGACATGCCAAGCAGTCAGCCTCAAGGTCACTCAAGGGAAAGGAAGAACAACTCCGCAGAGTGGGATTAAAGGGACAGGAATGGGACAGACTGAAGGTGCTTTCTGCTTGCTTCCTAACTAATCCAATTCATTTCATAAAGTGCTACATCTTGTTTATGCACACTTTCTGTGATTAGTACTTTGGGCTAAAAATTACATTTCTATAAAGAATAATAGCAATGATGCCTCATGCTTATGTTGATAGCTGATAAGTGTTAGACATTATGCTGAGTATTTTTACAAGCATCATCTCATTTGAGCTCAACAATCGCATTAAGAAACTCATTCAGTCTGTTTTACAGTTAAGGAAGCTAGGTTAAATAACTTGCCCAAGGTCACACAGCTAGAAAATGGTGAAGGCAGGACCTGAACTCAGACGGCTTGTCTCCAAAGGCTAAATCCTTCATTGCTAGGCATCTCTTGCAAAACATTGGACTAGATATTATACAATAAAACAAAATAGTTAATGATAGAAATGCCTATGCCCAGATCCATTTTATCACATTATTGGGTTGGCCAAAAAGTTCATTCTGGTTTTACCAGACCATCTTATGGAAAAACCCAAAAGAAAATTTTGGCCAACCCAATATTTGCCAATTTTACATTAAAAAATTCTCACATATTTTATGTTTTTATCTAAGTGGCATGAATGAAGTTCAAGGGCAGCGCTGACCAGCAGAATTTTCCGCAATGCAGGAAATGCTCTGTAGCTGTGCTGTCCCATACAGTAGTCACCAGCCACATGTGACTGCCGAGCACTTAAGTGTGACTAGTGCAACTGAGGAATTGAATTTTTCATTTAATTTGTTTTTAATTACATAATCTAACTTCAAATTTAAATAGACATATGTGGCTGGTGGCACAACATCGGAATAGTCAAAATTAATACTGCAGGCATATCTTGGCCTGCCTGTCATTGGCAGAGCTGGGTATATTGCATATCACGGGCCAAAATGGAGACTCTAGGTTACCTGAAGGAGAAAACTCTCGATCAAGGAAGAGCTAGGCGATTCGTCTGAGCCAGAAAAACTCCCAGTGAAATCTACCTAAAGTCTGAGATGATGCTGATACTTTAAAGATTCCTTTGGATTAAAAAGTTTCTGTAATTTTGGGGATGTTCAAGCTGGAGAATGTTTCTATACCACCAAATTAATTGTCGTAAAATACTTTATTCAGCATTAAAAAAAAGAAACCCTCACTTCCCAGTGGTTAGACTTAAATCAAGCTACACATTTACTGTCTGAAAATCAAAGTATTCCTCCCAACAGCTAGAACATTATCATTGTTCTGGGCAACATTTTAAGAAAGACATTTTGAAAATGATTCTGAGGACAGCCGTCAGGATGAAGAAAGGTCTGGAAAGATGGTCACGTGAGAGAGCACGGGGTTATTAGCCAAGAAGAGAGAAGGTGCAGAGCTTGTATGGGTGCTGCCTTCAAGCAGCTGAATGCTTGTCATGTAGGAGAAGGACTCCTGTTATTCTGCTTTATTCCATAGGGGAGAACTAAGATCACAAAGAAGAACTTAAGGGGAGATCAGGTGGCCCCAATACCAGCAGAAGCAGGAAGGAAGCTGAGCTGTTCAGCAGGAGAATTTGCTATTTAAAAAGTGATCCACTCCAGCCACCAATTATGTTCAAGCAGATTCTGGAAAATTTTAAATTCCAAAATTTAAAATTATAGTTAACATAGAACCCATACCTCTCAAAGGAACTTACTGAAAAGTTGTCACAGGGGCCTTGAGAATGCAAAGGCCTGGGACAACCATTCCTTTTTTTTGAAAAGAATGAGAATATTTAGTGACTATTTGTATATTAGTTACCATAAAATTTAAGTTATATCCATATCTATTCTACGTCTTGCCATCAAAATTTTAGGTTCTATTGAAATATGTGTCCCCAAAAGAGCAAAACACTGATCTATTAGATTGCATGACTTAACAGTTCTAAGGACTGTTGTTATGTAACTTTGAGACTACATATCAGTTATAAGACATATTTGTTGGAGTTTGTAGAAAATTCAGCGCATTCTAGGAAGTTGTAAATTATATTTTTATAGGAGGCAGAGTTTGCATATTAACCTTGCAGAAATTAGCCCACGATATGACTAATATCAGTATAATTCTAGTTAATTCACTCTATATAAATTGCTAAGTAAATTCTCTTAGAATTAGGAACATACCTAAAAGCACCCTTCTTTGTAAATATTATTTTGCAAATACAGTAAATACTACTCTAGTAGATTAATTTTAATATAGTGCACACACCTTATTTCTTCCAAAATCTTTTTTTTTTTTTTCACATTTTTTTGTCAGGAATTCTCTCCTCTTCCTTTTCTATTTATTCAATCCCCACTTATAATTCAAGGCCCTGTATAAGCTTCTTCTTTACCATGAAGCCTTCCAAGATTGCCTCAGTCCAAGGTAAAGTCTTATTCTTTTGAATTTATACTATGGCCATGTCTGAGTTACTCTATGCTATGCAGCTCTAATAATATGATTCCTATAACACTCTTTGTCCTTGTGTTTATTTTCTATTTGACTACGTTGGCTTATTCCTGTTTCAGCACAGTGTCTTATATAAAAGGGGACATAGTAAATGATGACAAATTGATTGAGAAAAGTTGGAAAATCCATAGATGGGAGAACTGGCAAAACTAGGATGACTTTATATCCCAGTTACCTTTGCTGTGTAACAAATTACCCCAAAACTTAGTGCCTTAAAACAACCATTTTATTACACTCAAAAATTCTATTGGTCAGGAATTTGGAAAGAGCACAGTGGGGCTGGCTTCTCTGTGTTCCATGATGTCTGAGATCTCAGCTGGGAAGATTCTAAGGCTGGGAATAATTCAACGACCGGGGCCTGGAATCATTGGAAGACTTGTTCAATTGCACATCTGGTGATTGGGTGAGAATGACTCAAAGATGAAGCCTGACAACCAGAGCACCTATCTGTGGCTTCTCCGTGTGATTTGGCTTCTTCACAGCATAGCAGGCTCAGGGAAGTCAGGCTCCCAGTATGACCATTCCAGCCAATCACGTGAAAGCTATATTGCTGTTTCTAGTTTCTGAAGTCGCATAGTGTCCCCTCCCTTCATACTCTATTGGTTAAAACACTCACAAGCCCATTCAGAAGCAAGGGGAGAGAACATCAACCCCATCGCTTGGGAGCAGTGGCAGGTCATATTATCAAACAAATGGGATGGGAAATATTGTTGCAACCATTTAGAAAAGTATAACCTACAGTCGTTAAAATCTTTGCAAAATGCAATTTCTGAATCGGTTCTAGGCTAGAGCGGACTACACGGTATTTGGATATGCTCAGTCCGTGACTAAATACTCTGGATCAATGAAGTCCACACCAAGGTACAACCTGTCAGTAAAAATAGCAATAACAGACACCAGTGATGGACACATCCTATTAAATACTTACTATGTGCCTGGCAGGCGTTATCAAATTCCATTCTCAAAACAACAGAAAGAGCTTACTGTTACCCCCATTTGTACCCACGAGAAAATTGGGGCACAGAAGAATCAAGTAACTTGCCCAAGGTCTGATATCAGCCAGGTCTGTCTGACTCTGGAGTCCAGCTTCTTAACCCTGAGGGTGTAGTACCTCTTTACAGGAAATCGTTCATTTTTAAGGTTCAGTGCCTTTCAACCCCACAGCTCTTTGTAAATACTTAAGCTGGTCTGAGGAGAGTCACTTTTAGCACTGAATCCTCCTGTAGTGTGTTACATTGTTCCTGGTTTTTTGTAGCTTGCACAAACCCTTCTGGAAACTTCCTAAAATTGTTTCTCAGACTATTTCTCCAGACACAACTTGGTAATAATTGCTTCTGGCATCTGTTTTCATCAGCTCAGAGCATCATATCCTCCCTTATTGTCGCCTACCATAGCAGGTGCAAAGCAGCAAGTAAGAACAAACCCACATATAGCAACTAATATCCCGTAACAGCAACTTTTGTTCCTATGTTTGAATCATGCTGTGTGGCTCTCATACCTGGCTCTGAAGTAAAAGTCTTACTGCAGGTTTTTAAAAAAGATTTACCTGAGTGCCTGCGTGATGGCTTTCTCTGATTTATGGGGCAGATGAAGGTTCCTGCTGCAGCCAGAATTTTTCGCATCTACTTAAACACAAATTAGTGAAGCCTGAGATACCCCATGGACTAATTAAAGAGAAACCGCCAAACCACTGGAAAAGAGAATTTCCACACAGATTTCCCTGTAGCGATGCTTGTCAATTTGTAGGAAACGAAGAACAAATATTCCAAATAGTGATTAATGGTCTGAATGAAAATTGCACACACGCACAAAGAGCCCACTTAATAAACTAATAATGGAAAGTACAATTGTGGATAAGCTGCTACTGATTTCTCTCCTTGGAGGTTCAAATGCAGCAGCCAAACTAAGCAGGTATTTGAATGCAGTGATTTTCCCCCCAAAAGAAATCATGTTTCATCTCTATTTTCTAAATTCTTTTCGTCTTGCGAAACATCTGTCCCTTGTATTGCACAAGAATAGAAAGCACACACTGCCTAAAGGCAGGTGGTCTAGCTTTGAAAGATGCTAATATTCACCATTCAGTTAGAATCTCCTAGACTGTTTAATTGGAATTGGCCTTTATGATTTAGCATTAGCAGGGAAACAACTATCTTTCCTTCAGGCTGAACACTGGGGAGTAGGTGTTCTGAACATCAATTTAAAAGCTGAGAAGCAAGAAAAATATTTCGGGTAACATTATCCCTGCTGGGCTCTACAGAATACTATTACTGAAGTCATCATGGATAGCTATGGAGGGAAACATAAAGAGCTTTCAGCAAGTACTGGTTCCTGGGTAGATTTTAAACATTCCACTCTAAGGAAGTGTGTAGCTATATCAAAGTAGTAGGTGCACATCTGGAACATTCAGAAAATAACTGGAACAGAAAAAGAAGGAAAGACAACACTGCCTGCAACAACCACTGAACTATAGCAACCCATGAACTGGAAGAAAGGATTAAAAATAAATGGGAATCTTTTAGAAATTTAATGAGATTATGTATAAAATACTCATTTCAAGTTTCTTAGACTGATTGAATATAAGCACTAAAAAAAATCTCAAAATAACATTCTGCCTAACTTTTTTTTTAATTAATTAGTTTATTTATTTATTGGCTGCATTGGGTCTTTGTGGCTACACACGGGCTTTCTCTAGTTGCCGCGAGTGGGGACTACTCTTCATTGTGGTACACGGGCTTCTCATGGCGGTGGCTTTTCTTGTTGCGCAGCATGGGCTCTAGGCGCGTGGGCTTCAGTAGTTGTGGCACACGGGCTCAATAGTTGTGGCTCACGGGCTCTAGAGTGCAGGCTCATGGGCTTAGTTGCTCCTCAGCATGTGGGATCTTCCTGGACCAGAGATCGAACCTGGTCCCCTGCACTGGCAGGCAGATTCTTAACCACTGTGCCACCAAGGAAGTCCCCTAACTTTCTTATTTTATGCTTTATTTTGTTTGATAAGAGAGTAGTAGAGAAAAAGTAGATAATGAGTAGTATAAATAGGGCTAGCTACAGGTCTCCAAACTCCCAGTCTACTACCCTTCCTGTCATACTTCTTAGCATGCATAGTTTGTAGAGTAGCTTACAGTATTGCCATATGTGTTATTTCATTGTATCTTCACACAATGTAAGATGTCAGAAAAAGCACCAGTGCATTTCAAAGATGATGCATTCACTTAAATGCAATTAGTGATAGAAAGTTTAGTGTCCTAATATTAGATACATAGGTAATAATTCAAATAACAAAAAACCCCAAGCCTCCAGCTTTTGGGTCCTATATTCCTCCTACTGGCTCAGATGTCCCAGGTAAACAGAAATACGTAAAACTTACACCATTCATGTGATAGCTACACTGGAGATTAAGTGACTGTGCCCACTGAATATTACCAAGTACAAATACTTGTGACACTGAATTCTGTACAGTGATACCTTGGAATAATGTTCTTTTACAACAAACTCCTTGTAAAGAAGGCCATGATAGAAAACAAAACAGAGGCACCCAGCAGCAAGATTTCACAGGTAGCAAGATTTCAAACCAACCAGCCAACCAACTTAATTTTCTCGTCCTATTTTAAGTATAATGACTCAAGTAAGGAAAAGATTGCTCCCTTCACCTTCAGCCACCACACTTTTTTCCAAACTATTCTCTCCATCTGTTTCTCTTATCAGAAAAGGAAAGGCTTCATTCATTCCTTCATTCATCTGTCATCTGATCCTCCATTCACAGCTATTTATTGAGGATCTCTTCCAAGCGAGCACTACACAAGGCGTGGGGGATGCCATGGACAGCAAGACATGCCAAGAAACTCCAACCTGGTGGAAGATGTAGACAGCAAAACAGCTTGCACAACACAGAGCTCTAAGGGCTGTGATGAGACCCCAGCGCGCCTCGACTGTCTCTAACCTCTCTTGCGGAGGTCACCAAAAATCTCCTGGAGGAAATTACTCTAAGCTGAAACCTAAACTCAAGTAGGGTGGGGAATGAGGGGAACGCTTGTTGGAAGGAGCAAGAGGCATAAAGGGGTGGGAACAAAGGGTTTCCTGTTAAAAGAGCTGAAGGAAGATGGTGGAAGAAGGGGCAGGGGAAACAGTAACAACAGGTGGGATTGGATTGGGAGGCTGGGGCCACGTATCTCTGAGTGCCAAAGGTTTAAGAGCAACTGGAGGACAATGAAAGGGTTTAAATAGGGAAAACATGGATAAATATGAGTTTCAGAAAAAAAAAAATCACTCAGGCCAGTTAGGGCACAGTTACGAGGTTGTTACCGTAACCCAGGTGAGAGATAACAGCGCCCTAAAAATAGTTGTACAATTTGACTCACAGGACACAACTCAGTGGCTTCAACGCCACACTTTGATTTTACATTATGTATCTCCTGTTGCGGAGGGTTTATTCCCTGTTGAAAAATTTAAGACTAATCAAGCAAATGCAGAGGTGTTTAAGGGGCAGGAGCCCACAGCAGCGCACACTCCCTTGAATCCCATTAGCCTGAAGATGACTTGCTGGGGGCTGGTCTGGCTGGCTCCCATCACCCGCCTTCTATAACCCTGCCCATCCCTGTCCCTGCCCCCGCCTAGGCCACTCTTCTTAAATCTTTTTCCTAAGTCCAACGTATTTTTCTTCTCTTTCAGCCCTGTTTTCTGCCCATTTCTTGACACAGGCCCCTTTTCCACTGGACTCATTATTTTGACCTCTGCTTTCTGGAAAGGAAGCTTGACAGAGATTTGCATTCTCTTCATTAACAAAGGAGTTACTGATCATGAGTCTGTTGGTGCAATATATTTAAAATTGCTCCTTGCACTTATGTCCACAAGTTTATCCTCTTCTCTTGGGCTCACCCACACCCTCTGTGCCCCTTGGAGAGTTCCTTGCTCTGTATCCACATAGCAACAGCCTTGAGCGGCACAGCTGGTCTCAGAGCTCATGTTGGCAGGAATATCCTAGAAGGAAGTTAAATGTCAGAAGGAAAACGAAGTGGATGAGCTCTAAGATCCTGCGCTCTCCATTGGAGCGTTGTTTCCTAAAAATCCATCAGACCACACATTCCACAGTAAAAGTCATCCTACTTTGAAGATTATGAACGTAAATTTGCCTGATTTTAACCAAATTCACATTCTACCATAAAAGGACATGAGAATAGCTTCTTATTTTCGATAACCAGAATAATTTTTGGCAATATAACAATGGAAAAAAACTGCAGGGTTTGGGGGTGATTGACTCTGGGTATTGTTAAAAGTTTCATGGGTAAAACTAGGTCCCAATACACTTTGACTCTTTGATGACGAGAAACAAAAGAAACTGAACTGAGTCTGAACAAGTCCCTTCTTGACTGAACTTTTAGCATCCCCGAATGGTGTTATTTATGACATTACTCTGACACTGGGAAATGAAGGTACCGAATACAGCCTCAGGGTCTTCTTACACTGCAATGAGTGAGAGTCACGTTTCCCTGGGGAGGGAAACTGATGTTCCCATTGTCAATCATCCCACAAAGAGGTCAATCCTAAAACAAGAAAGGAGGGCTTGAGAGATATTGTCACAGTCCCCGAGGACAACGATGGGACTTTTAACACTGAAGCCTGACTACATTAACAGCAATTCTACCGACTGGGTAGGGGGTGAGCTGCTCCTGGCTACCAGCAATGAATCAAGAACTTGCTCAAATAAGAAATTCCAAGGACAACAGAGGCAGTAATTTTAAAATGTTCTATATAAGTTGTACCTCCCTTTCTTTAGCCTCAAACTAAATGCTTAAAATGCTCAAAATCCTAAAAATCTTAAAATGATGAAATGTACTTCCTGGCCTATGTTTTACTAAGGGAAATTAAGGCAAAGAATAGCGCCCACAGTTGGAGTACACTGGTCCAATATAGCAGTTAATCTTTTCCCAAGGCCAATGGCAGTGGCAGCAGAGATCAAGGTGGGAGAAAGCTGTGCCCACAGAGTGATGCTCTCACAGAGGTGGTGCAGCAGCAAAGACCAGCTGCAGATAGATTCCAGAGCAACCAGCATCTGAGCCCGAGGTTGTGGTTGCCCTGCTACGAGGGCCTGCCGAGGGCTCCTGCTCCACCAGCAAGCAGTGAGAGCAAGCCTGATGCCTGGTGAAGAATGTTAAGTGAGCATGCGTAGTGGTTCAGGAGCCAGAACTCACCCAGTGTATCACCATCACAATACCATCCACAGGTAGTTTTTGACCATTACTCAGTTTTCAGTAGTTTTTGTTCATATTCATTTTTTAATTTGTATCTGTGTTTTATCATCAGTCAAAGACAGACAGCTAAAGAAGACTGATGTTGAAATACAAATTCTTAAGGAACGTAAAAAAGATATTCTATATGTTTCCTTAACATTTTCTTTACCGAATCCACAGTTGTTAACTAACCGAAATATTTATACAGCACATCAAGGTGTCTATAGTTCCACAAAAAAACTGTTAAAAAAGAAAACATTTTAGCAACAATATGGAGTTTGGGTCTTTTTAAAAATGGGATTAAAGATTATCCATAACAAAATGTCTTATTTGAGAACAAAGGCTGGCAAATAACAACATAAATTCTTTCTCTCAATTCATCTTTTAGGAACAAAACATGATTATGTAAATAAAACATTTCACAATTTTAAGAGCAAAATATAAGTTCAACCTTATAAAATAAGCATTTTTGTTGATGTTGCCACATGTAGTTAAATTCATATCTTCATTTTAACATACAATTGGTCCCCAACTAAACATGATAGATATCATTTTACATTTCTGGCCCCTTAATAATGTGTTTAGTTACATAATTAATTTTAAAACATTGAATAACTGGTGTTACTTGTTAAGTTAGAAAAAGCTTACTCTTTTTTTTTTTTTGGCAACTTTGGTCTCACTTTATTTTTTTTTTAAGTGTCCAATTTGATATTTTTTGCTTTTTAAGAACTTTTATTGAGATATAATTGACATATAAGAAACTGCACATATTTAAAGTGCACAATGTGATTTTTTTCCTTATTAGTAATGTATATATGGCAATCCCAATCTCCCAATTCATCCCACTCCAACCCTCCCCCCCCCCCAAGGCACTTTTCCCACTTGGTGTCCATATATTTGTTCCCTACATCTGTGTTACATGTATTTTTTGTAACTATTATTAAGATTGTATTTAAACCACCACATAATTAAGGTAATCAAAGAGTTTGTCCTTCAAATTGGAAAAGTTTGGAAATGGTAGATGCTACTAGTAATCACCAGAATAATATATAAAATCTAGGGCTATCCTGCCAGGACTTTGAGTAATACTGCTAAGCTTATCATCTGTAATAATATATTTTTTAATTTATAATTATTTATTTATTATACAATACAAAAGATGATGAAATGATTTTTAAAATCCTAAGGAAGTTAGTGAGATTATATATTACTATAGAAGGACTTTATGAGCCAAAAAAGGGATACCTAAGGTAGATTCTGCTATTCTAATCCAATCCCTTCATGTCGCAAATGAGGGTACTACAGTAAATAGGCTAGAAGACAGGACCAAGGTATCACAGTTAAGCTAGAGGAAACATTTATGACCCTAAATTATATGTTTTCTAAATGATGGATGGTAATTATGGGCACATCAGAATCTTGCTCCAAAGAGTGATCCAAGGAAGTAAAAACATATTTTTAAAAGTACTTCATAAAACTCTTAACAATGTGAAACAACTACCTTTTTTAATAAAAATCACAAAAAATAATATTCTACGGTTTTAAACTACATTTATTCATAGAAACTCTCCCATTAATCTCAATGGCAGAAAAGATCACCAAAGGCATTCAGAGATGAGAAGGAAAGGTCTAGGCTGGTGACCTGGACAGTCTCTCATCTGGAGGCTTATGCAGAAAGCAGATTCTAACCAAACAGACAACTGAGGCTGCAAGCTCATCCCCACCCACCCCTCTGACATGAATGGTCTGCTGAAGTAGCGATAGCCGAGCGTGAGAAAGTGCACTGAAAGCACTGTAATCTGAATGTAGAAGATCCGAGATCTGGGTGAGCAGCGCCAGTCCACAGCAGTGGACAAAAGTCCATCCGATTTGTGAAAACAGTTTACAATAACTGAGACGGAGGCAAATGCAGTGGCCTTTAGTGGCCAGATTAGACTTTAGTTCTCATTCTGCCTTCCATTTACAAACAGACTCAACCCCTAAGAATTCAAGAAACCCCAGAATCCTTCGGCAACTTCAAGTGGGAGGGCAATGGAGGTCTCAAGAAGAAGGCATAGGATATTCTCCTGAAGGGCAGAAGCAGCATTTTGAACAATTAATTAAAAAAATAAAGCATGATTATATTTTTACCCCAGGTTGGTGATAAGGTTTATACCAGTTACACAAAACTATTCTAAAGTGGTATTTTTCATTATCTTAAGTTTAAATTGTACGAAATCCAGTGGAAATAGAATGTTAATAGGTAAATATGGACATAGATCATTTATCTGGATAATTGAATGCTTCCTACATAATTCCAGCATATTAGCTGGTGAACTGGAAAAGAAAAGGATGAAAAAAGAAAAGTTATGTTAGATTAAAGGCAAGAAATGAGTACAATAATGAAGAAAAGGCAAGTAAGATGAGGGAAGCCAATGAGAGCATCTGATGAGGGAAAAGTCCTTCCATTGTTATTTAGTGGCCACATTTTTCCCCATTCATTTTGTCTTTACAGTAAACATTTAACATAGCACCTTGAGTTCTCTAGAAGGAAAAACACAAGATTTGAAGACAGAAAACTTGAATTCAAATCCTTGCCCCATCACTTAGCATTTTTCGTCCTCATTTCCCTTTGCTAGAGAAGTGTAGGAACCAGTTACTTACAGGTCTTGTTGAAAAGAATAAATAAGATGTCCATATAAGCTTACCTGACATATAGAAGACCATCAGATATATTAATTTTTCCAAGAGTATTTAAAATTATTTCAAAGAACACTTTTTAAGAAAGAGTGTGTAGAAAAATAGGGAAATCATAAAGGAAATATGGAGCCTTAGAAAGCCTTGCAGTGAGTTAACAAGCCATTTAAAAATGCTCATTAGCATTTGATAACTTTTGCATTTGCTAAAGTGCCGTTCTGAAGATTCTATTATTATACAAGTTGCAATTAATGAAATAAGGAAAAATGAAAACTCAACCTATCAGAAAATTGCCAATTAGCAGGATGGGGATTAATATAATTGTAATTTGAGAACAGATATTAATAATTAAAAGGTCAAGATGGTCCACGCCTTAGGAAATCATGTAACAGGAAGTTTATAATTAGCTATTCAAGGGGAAAACTTCACCTTTCAGCACCATGCAAAATTCTAAAAGAAGACAGGCCATCTGTTTTTCCTACCTGAAAAGATGCCTACCCTTCTGCTATTTGGCTTGGTCATCACCAACACCACCATCAAGACATACAATGCATATTCCAGGCCCCAAGAATAAAAATGTCTAGTTGTCCCCCTGCTAAAATTAATAACAAAATTTTAAAGAGAACATCTAAGTAGGAATTCAGGACTAGGTATAAATGAATAAGCAAGAAAAGCCAAATTTCCCAGGTTATATCAGGGTCATCATTGTTACCATCAGTATGGTAGTATTTATTTTATTAACTGTTATAAAATGCAGAGCATTTCTTAAAATTCCTCCTAACAAATTCCAGAAGGCCCCAGAGATTATTTTAAATATGCTTAATATTAGCTTCACAGATACTACTTAGTGTCTTGTCACTTTGCTCTAACCCTGTTCCAATAGCTATGGTGATGGCTTCTGGAGAAATCGCAGAATTAATGAGCACTAGCCAGACCAATGCCAGGAACAATTACAGTGCATCGTGTCCTCCCCATTTCAGGTCAGACTCAGGCTAGTTCAGCTCATACTCCAGCTCTCCAACAAAAAGAGAAGAGAAAGCATTCCTTACTGCCTCTTGACCTGCCCTGCTGTGACATCTTCCTGCTCAACACATCTTAAGCCACTCCAATAAAACAACTCTCTTTTTTCAAATGTGTGACTATTATGCTGAACAACTGAGATCTGAGAGAAATGAGAAGGCAATTTTATTTTGTTCTTCTACTGTCTTTAAATTATGCTTGGGGATAGATCTTCCCTGACCCTGGATGAAAATTTCGGCAGGTGACAGAACTTTTCAGGTCATTCTCAGATAACACAGTCAGTGATGTACTAAATCTGTTCATACTGACTTGCCAGAGTCAACTGTACATGTTTCTCGCTAACTCTGCATGTAGTGACATCATGCCTGAAATCAGTCATGGTAGGCAAACACTACAAACCAGTCTCCACCACAATCACATCAGAGAGCTGGTTGTTAATCACTTACCCATGGCTGCAAACAATTCTCTGGTTACTTCAAAAAATAAAACACACCTTCAGTTTAGCAAAGCAAATATCCTGTCCTTCATAATAAGAAAACCTGCAAACATGCTTTAAAGTTGAAGCTTTTATCTTTGTACTGCTGAGGTTCACATCAGTGGGATGGCCTGCAATGAGGAAAAGAGAATTTTCTCTCTTTCCTTAACTGGGGTTTCTCTCCACCCCATCTTGCTACTGCAGTTCCAGAATCTCTCTAGACTTAGGGCAGGAGGAGGTGGCAGGAGTCAGAGGAGTTGGAGTTCTGACTTGGCTGAGATTGTTAGGACGTCGTAGTGTTAGGGACCTCTGACTTGGCAGATGTACAGAGCTGACTCTTTCGCCTGAACTTTTGTGAGTTCCTAAGCATTCTCACACCGTCGGGGTCCTCCACATGCAGTTGGACTTCTTCTGCAGCCCTTTAACAACTATTTTCTGTCCCAGTTTCTTTCTGCTGAGGTCCCCTCACCCCTCAAAGAACCCTCTTAAACAAGACCTAAAATGAATGTACTCCAACACTCACACACACATCCTTTGGCCTGACAAGCTCTGAGAACACAGGTATCTTAGTCAGCTTGGGCTGCTACAACAAAATACCATGGGCTGGGTGGCTTAAACACCAGGCATTTATTTCACTTTTCTGAAGGCTAGGAAGTCTAAGATGGTGTCAGCAGATTTGATTCTTGGTGAGGACCTTCTTTCTGATTTGCAAATGGCCTTTTGCTATATCCTCACATGGGAAATGAAGAGAGAGAGAGAGGAAGGGAGGGAAGGAGGGAAGGAGGGAGAAACTGCACTCTGATCTCTTTCTCTTCTGAAAAAGGCACTAATTCCATTCTGGGGGTCCCACCCTCATGATCTCATCTAAACCTAATTACCTCCCAAAGACTCCACCTTCAGATTGGGGAGTTAGGGATACAACATATGAATTTGGTGGGAACAGAAGCATTCAGTCCAAACAGGTCAAAGCCAACACCTCAGTAACTCTATAATGTGGTAAGGAATTCAGTATTTCAAACCCAGTTTTTAAGTATCTCTTTGGATAATTTTGTATCATATTTTCCCATCTTGTTTTATATCATTGTACATCTAAAGTTCTATGCTTTGGGAAAAGCTATTTTAAGATTGTTATGCAACATTTTTATTGCAAAGACCCCTTTCCTAGAAATGAGAATGGAATTACTGAAGGCAGAGCTAGAGCAATACTGTCCTCAATCCAGGCAAGCAAAGACTTGCCCCAAGTCTTGTACTTCAGGGATTTGAAGTACAATTTGAAATGCTATCCTTCCTTACCTGGAAAGGGATGTTAAGAATCCATCTCTTTCCTTTCCTAGGCAATCTATAAAATACAATATCTTTAGTAGTTCCTTTCCAAAGTCTAAGCTAAGCTGAATGGAATAATACAAGGATAGTAGATAGAAGACTTCAGTTCAATGTAGGGTTTATCCTCTGAGGTGGCCATGGTCAAGCTTACCATGCTTCTAGGACTTTTGATATGGCATATCAAAGATAGTGTAATGACTGTTGGTGGGAAAGTAAGTTGGTGCAGCCACTATGGAAAACAGTACGGAGCTTCCTCAAAAAACTAAAAATAGAGTTGCCATATGATCCAGCAATCCCACTCCTGAGCATGTGTCTGGATAAAACTATAATTCAAAAGATACATGCACCCCTCTGTTCATAGCAGTACTATTCACAATAGCCAAGACATGGAAACAACCTAAATGTCCATTGACAGATGAATGGATAAAGAAGATGTGGTACATATTTACAGTGGAATATTACTCGGCCATAAAAAAAAACAAAATGCCATTTGCAGCAACATGGATGGACCTAGAGGTTATCATACTAAGTGAAGCTGTCAGAAAAGAAAAGACAAATACCATATGATATCACTTATATGTGGAATCTAAAATATGACACAAATGAACTTGTTTACAAAACAGAAACAGACTCACAGACATAGAGAACAGACTTGTGGTTGCCAAGGGGGAGGAGAAGAGGGGGAGGAGTGGATTGGGAGTTTGGGGTTAGCAGATGCAAACCATTATCTATAGAATGGATAAACAACAAGGTCCTACTGTATAGCACAGGGAACTTTATTCAGTATCCAGTAATAAACCATAATGGATAAGAAAAAAAGATAGTATAATGAAAATGTGCCTATTTGTTACTTAGTTGCTACCATATAACTTGAGATCAAAGATACAATATGCACTGGTGATAGAGCAAAAAAATGAAAGTAAATTTGAATATTAAATCTAAGTGATACGATTTATCAAAAGTAATTTTTTCAATCATTTATATAGTTATTCTTTAATTTTAAAGCAACATGACTGGGGCCTAAAAAGCTCAACAATATCCTATTTGGCACTTCCTTCAACCTTGCAGGATGACCTCCCTCATGAAACTAAAGACTAGGGCCAAGCATGTCTTTCCTGAGAGAACCAAAGAAAACCGAAGAAGTTGTACACAGGGAGCAGCCCCTAACTGATGTTATCTTTCAGCCTTCATTGAGAGCTATACATGCTAAGCTAAATGCAATAAAGTATAATTGACATCTACTCTATATATTTCAGGTTCACTCTGTCTCATCTTCAAGTCTAGTCTTCTGTAAGCTTAATTCATGCTTCAGGTCTCTACTGTCCCACAACATCATGCAGCAGATTATTGTTGAACTCCAAAGGGTTACACACACACATACACACACACGTACACCATGAACAAGAATTTTCACAGTCAGCATATGATGTACATTTTACCATGACCTAATAAAATCACACATGCGTGAGTATAAATGAACAAGTGTTTGACACATACTACGTACCCTAACACATTTGATGCATTGTGGTATTTGCTGTTTTATTTTTAATAACAATTTTCATAAACTGATTCATTGATCGAATAATGGGCCTCATCCTGCAGTTTAAATCCATTTTGCTCTACATCCATTTTCAGATTGTACCCTGGAATCCATTAGTGTACAATCAATGAAATTCATTACAGAATTATCTGCTTTCCTGGCCTACCACTCAGTTTTTTTCTTTCTTTACGAAAATGTCCCAAGTGAAATAATTGTGCCAAGTATTTTAGTTTTCTCAATCTCTGAATGCAAAAGGGAAGAATATATCCTCACTTTCAAGTAAATTTAAGAGTGAAAGACTTCTCTAAGAAAGGTAAATGTACACACGTATGCACACACACACACACACACACACACCTATAGAGGAATACAATTATGGTGAATATAGATTTTTATCCTTTTTCACTTAGTATTACAGTAAAGGATACTTATCTATGCTGTTAAAATTCCTCAACAACATAACTTTTCATTATTGCTTACAGTTCATCAAATAGGTATTTTGTAAAATAGAAAAGTAATCATTTATTACTAAGATTATTTCCAGACTATTTAGTAAAATATTTTAATAAATAATAAATGACCAAATGAAAGAAAAAAGTTATGAAATGTCTACCACAATCCCATGTAATATAAAAATTAATCCAAAGCACTTGTATATGGTTAAAACCTAAATAATAGTTTAATATGAAGTATGCCTTAGTATCATTAAATATTTCTTATCCAGTTTTCAGGTAAAACAGTTTACAGAAATGTTCAGCACTTTAAAGCTAGGATCACTGAAAAGTAGCTTAGAAATTTTGCAAAGTAATCAGAATCTAGTTAAGTTTAATAAAGTTTACAAGTCTTTATAATGAAAGCTTCTTAATAAAGAAAATTGTTTCTCGTGTAGATAAGAAAAACAATACCTTACTATTAAATGGAGGGGAAAATCTAGAATGAGTATAAGTTTAAATACATTGCACTTGAGGTACCTGTGAAAATCTTGTGGTAATATATACATAGACAGTGAGGGCTGTACCTGTTAAACTCAAGCGAGATAAAGTGGTCAGACTGTATATTTAGCAATAAGACCAAAGCCATGACTGTGAATGAGACCAGACAGATATAGAATGTGGAATGAAAGGAGAAGACCATGGTCACACAGAAAAAGCAGGACCAGGTCCTTAGTGACTCCAGTCTTCCATACTTCTCTTCCCTTTAGCTTTAGAGATTGTCCATATGTATTCTTCCTTTAAATCTACATCACATACTTTGTATTCCTAAACATACTGGGCGCTTTTCAAGGGCATATACTTCTCATCTTCAATTGTACATAGTGCAGAGTTAGATGCTAAAAGGGCTCCAGACTTACATGTGCAGTAACGAGACTCCATATTTCAGACAATCTTGTACAAGATGTAAACAAGCATTTGCTTGAAGGCACTGGAGACTCAAGAAGATAATAATTACCAAGCCATCATCCAAAAGAAGAGAGAAATCAAGATACAAGTTCAGGATTTAGGCTCATTTTTCCTCTGGGGTTGCTAAGGGACCAAAAGGCTGAGCAGTGTTCTTGACAATACCTAGGAATAGGTAGACAAACGCTGGATTCCAGGACCTATGTAGGAGTACAGGGAGGTGCTGGTGTATTCCACGCACTTTGGGTGAAGACTCTGAAGAGTCCCTTAGGAGTAAGAATGAACCAGAAGTGGTCCTTCATAGGAACAATAGCCAAGCTTTCAATCCTCCCAATCCCAGATTGCTAGTGTCCAGAGGCCACTGTTGAAGCAAAAGTAAATAATCTCCAGAGAAATATATTATACTAGATCTCAATTTCAAAGTACAATGTCTGTGCTCAAATCAAATACATTCACACATGTGAAAGTACAAGATAAAATAAATGAGAACCAGCAGAAAAAACAAGCAATTTAAAAGGCCTACAGGGGCTGCAGATGTTGGTGTCGCCAAACACAGACTTTAAAATAACTATGATTACTATAATTAAGGCTATAAAGATACAATTGAGAATTTCAATATAGCTGGAAACTATGAAAAAGGACATAGTACATTCTTAAAAACACACAGAAATTCTAGAAATCAAAAATACAATCAACAAAATTAAGAATCCAATGATGGGTTTAACACTAGCTTAGAAGTAATGAAGAGAGAATTAGTGAAGTGATATATAAATCAGAAGAAACAATTTAGAAAGAAGGACAAAAAGAAAAAAGAGGATAAAAAATACAGACGTAAGGTTAAGAGGAATGGAGAATAGAATGAGAAGGTCTAAACTAGGTGTAAATCACAGTCCCAGGTAAATGGGGGAGAGACTATGTGTCAGAAGTAACATTTGAACAATGGTAGAAAATATTCCAAAACTGAATATTCTAAGACACAGATTCAAGAAACCCTATAAAGCCAAGAAGTTTAAATAAAAAGAAATACATGTTTAAGCACATCTTAGTAAAACTGATTATGGTCAAGAAAGAAACAGATCATCTTCAAAACAGCAGAGAAAAAACACAGATTACCTCAAAAGGAACAATTACACTGAGTGTTGACTTCTCAAAACAAACAACAACAAAAAAACACAACAAAAGCTAGAGATAACATATATTTACAGTGCTGAAAGAAAACAAGTGCTAATTTATCATTCTAATGAAGGTGAAATAGAAATATTTTTTGGATAAGAATTGAGAGAATTCATTACTAACAGGCCAATATGAAAAGAAATATCCAAGAGCATTCTTTAGGTGGAAAAAAAAATGAAAGCAGATGAAAGGTAAAAAATGGAAAAAAAAATAGAAGAATAACCAAAAAAATGGTAAATGTATGAGTAAATATGTTTTAATATTGACTATATAAAATAATAATTAAAACTAACAACACAAGTAGCATTTAGTTGGAAGGGTAAATGGCATTAAAATGCTCTAAGATTATTTTACTTTCTGGAAATAGGATAAAAGTAACAATTAATATTATACTCTGATAAATTAAGGATACATGTTGCAATCCCTAGGATAACACTAAAGACTGTGTAAAATGGAAAAACTTTAAAAAGTATCAACCCAAAAGAAGGAGAAAAGAAATACAGGCCTATCAGTACAAATAGAAATGAACATAATAAAATGTAGATTTAAATCCAAGTAGATCAGAAATTATATTAACGATAAATGTTAAATGCTCCAATTAAAAGGCAGCTTATTGGATTGAATTTTTTGGAATGCTATATATAAGAGAGATATAAACAAAAAATTAAAGGATGAAAAGATAGAATTTGCAAACATTAACCAAAAGAAAAAGAAGAGCCATCTTAATGCCCAAGTAAGCAGATTTTAAGGCAAAAAGCACTATAAGAGATAATGAGGAAGTTTTTTGTTGACCAACTATGTAACCATAAAATGACTAAAATTAAGGAGGAACGCAAAAGAGAATATGGCAAAATGAGAATTCTCATGCATTCCGACTGAGCGTGAATGAGTACATCTGCAACACATTCTGGTATCATTTACTAAAGATGAAGATGTACATATCTGCTACAGACTATATATTTGTTTTCCCCTAAAATTCATATGTTGAAGTCCTAATCTAAATAGGATGGTGTTAAGAGGTGGGGCCTTCGGGAGATAAGATCATGAGGGTGAAGTCCTCATAATGGAACTAATGCCCTTTGTTAAGAAGAGGCGCAAGAGAGCTTGCTTCCTCTCTCTGCTCTCTGCCCTGTGACGACACAGCAAGAAGACTATTGGCAAACCAGGAAGTGAGCTCTCACCAGACACTGGATATGCCAGCACCTTGATCTTGGACTTCCCAGCCTCCAGAACTGTGAAAAATAAATGTTTGTCATTCAAGGCACCCAGTCTATGGTAATTTGTTATAGTGGCTCAAAATGACCAAGACAATACTCTATGACCCAACAAATCCATGTATGGATGCAGAAAAGTATACACACATACATCGGGATTCATATACAAGAATGCTCACAGTAACAGTATTCATAATTTCCCCAAACTGAGAACTCCCAAATTTTCATGGCATTAGAAAAAAAAAATTAAGAATACCCACACAACAAAATATTACAGAGCAATTAAAATTAACAAATTGTAACATGCAACAAAATTTTAAAAATCTCACAAGTATCTTATAAATATCATTTTTAGCAAAAGATACCAGACACACAAGAATACACGATTTCATTTGAAAGCAGTCATTACTAAATTATACCATTTAGAAATATATATGCAGGTGATAAAACTCTAAAGAAAAGCAAGGAAGTGACACTATAAAGTCAGGATAATGATAATCTTTGTGAAGGAGGGATAAAGGAGGTAATAACTAGATGGGGGGAAAAGAAAGCTTTTGAGATGCGGATATCGTTCTATTTCTTGACTGAGGTGGTGGTTACACAGACGATCACCTTGTAATAATTCATTAGGTTGTACATTTTTGTCTGTTTTGCATTTTATTCTGTTTCTGTATGTGTGCTTTTATTTTAATTTAATTTAATTTTAATTTTAATAAAAACCTTCATGAGACTTTGTAGCCTTACCTGATGTGATCTGGACTAGGGCACTGGATCAGTCAATTTAAAGTTCATTAATATAAAAATCATTTAAATAAAGATGCCTCCATATCCAGACCATTTAATTTTTCCGTGAAAATTATATGCAATTCTACTTCTAGGTATTTATCGAAAAACAAATAAAAAACATACGTCCACAGAAAGACTTAGACGAGAACATTCATAGCCACTTTATTCACAGCAGTCCCAAACTGTTGATGCAAATACAAATATGCATCAACACAATTTGCAATATATCTAATCAGTATACTGATAAACAATTTGTGGTGTATCTATGTAAAGAAATACCAGTTTGTAATATAAAGGATTATTTTACTGATTCACGTGACCACATGAGTGAAACCAGTGACATGCTGACAACTGACTCTTCAGGGTAGAGAAAACCCTGATTTTATTGTTTACCAATTTCCATGATGTAAACATTCCCACTTGAATATTCCCATTTCAAGTTGACGGTGACTGAGGAGTTGGGAAGAGATGCACACCACTGACTCTCACAACCTGTGTTGAGATGGCTCACAACCGGATGGGTCCCACCGACATAATGCTGAGCAAAAGAAGGCCAGCCACAAAAGAGTACATGCTATATGATTTCATTTACATGATGTCCTAGAAAACTAAACTAAAATGAGAAAAAAAAAATCAGAAAACTGGTCACATCTGGGGAGTCCCTGGGCAGGGGCATGAGGGAAGTTTCGAAGGAGATGGAAATGTTCTAGCTTGTGGTAAGGGTGTGTATTACAAAAGCCTATGTGTCAAAATTGTACAGCTAAGATCTGTGCATTTCAAAGCATGTAAAGTTTACCTCCAAAAAAGTAAATAAACAAAAGGAACCAAGGAAAAAATGAGATTGAGCTGGGAGGAGTAGGTAGAAGCATGGATAACAATACAGGAAAGGCATAGAGTTGGTAATTATTGAAGCTGCACGGTGGGTATAAGGAGGTTCACTTTGTTATTGTGTTTACTTTGTATATGGTTAATTTTTCTACAATAAAAAGCTTAAAAATAACACATAGAGATGAACATAAATGCACCAGTTTTTCTGAACTGGCCTTGTCTTTGATCATGGGTCCTTGTTGCATCAACTGCCCCCCACATTTCTAGTTATTTTGCCTTAAGACAAAGACACATGTAAAGCCATCACTGTGTATAATTCCAGATTGTTCTGATTTTTCCTACATATAGTTTTTCCCTTTAATGGTTGTCCCATCCATACTTAATTGGACAGACCTTTTTAGTCACCTAAATGCATCGTGCCTTTCCATAACATAAAAATCTAGTTGCCATAAAATCAATATGCTCCTTTCTTTGTGCATTCACATTTCACCAATTTATACAATTTTTAAAGTATGTAAGTAAAATATTAGCATACCTGGCATATACAGGTTTGGGAACCAAGACAAACTCAAGTAACTAACCCTTGGTAAGCAAACAACTCCACAACTCACCTGATGTATAGGGACACCAGGGTGCACCAGAACATTCCTCACCACTTCCCAGGTTTAGTGGATTAACTGACACTCCCTATACTCTCTTTTAAATACAAAGACCAATGCTTATGGCTATTCGATTTCTAGACTGTTTCATCGAAATTTAAAACCCCAAAGTAACCTGAATAATATACAATGATACATCTCAACCACATATTTCAGCCTTTCACTAATGGTAGTTCTACCCAGCAGTGACATTTGAGGACAGAAAGAAAGAAAGATACGATAGTGACTTATAAACTTGGTATCTCCACCAAACTGTCCCCAACAGTGTGAAGAAGGGTAGACCCTAAAGAATACACCCTACTTTATGATTTAATGAATACAAAGTTCTAGAAAACTAATACAAAATGGAACAAATCAGAGTAGCGCCTTGAGGGATGAGGAGTGGGTTACTGAGAAGCAGCGTGAGTGAATTTTAAATGTACACACAGGGCATTCGGGCTGGGAAACCGCAACTTTAGACCAACAATCCCATGATACATTTATAAGAATGGGAGAAAGGAAGAAAGAAAACTGGGCACAGCTCTGTCTATTTATCTGTGTATCGAGCCCGAACTCACCTTAGACAGAAGGTTGTTGTCTACTGCGTTGTTTTACTTCCTGGAGAGGAAGTTAGAACCTGAATAAAGAATGATTTTTTTGTTCCGTGAGAGGCCACGGTCAGATGTACTCTGGCCAATGGATATCCTTCAGTGGCTAACAATGGGCCTTCCTCTTAGTCCTTTGAAAGTCAAGAGAGCAGAGAGAATAACAACGCTGTGACTGACAGGTCCGCAGAATAGCTCTGAACACCTGCGTGGGCTGGCCATTGGGGCCCACAGGTCCATTCAGGGGCACCTTTTGGAAAAGCAGGTAATCTGACCTTCACCTCTCTCAAAGTTAACAATACTTAATTTCATATATAATCTTAATAATAGCAATTCTTTACAGAGCTTTTAATTTGCACCAGGGAATAACTGCTTCACGTGGAGTCTCTCATGTGACCTTCAAAAAAATCCTGTATGAGCGATGCTATTATCATTCACAGTTTTTAAAAATGGAAAAGTGAGGCGCAGAGAGTTTGAATAACTAACCCAGATTGCCTAGCGAACAAAGAGGTAGAGCCTGGAGTCCAACCCATGCAATCTGACTCCAGAGTGCCCCTTATTAACTACTGACAAGTAAAGTGATTAATGCGCTGTAGGGAGCCGGGGGAAATGTCAGCAAAGTACGCCCTCCTTCCTTAGAGCCAGTGTTAGCCAGCAAGTAAAAGATGCAGCTGATGAATTCGGGCCCGCATCTGCCCGGCGACCCAATGTCTCTAAAAGATGATGAAAACAAAAACGGTGTGATTACTGTCCCGAGAAACTAGCAGAGGCATTTTAAAATCACAGGATTAAAAATCAAGATTAAGGAGAGTGCTGCATTTTTTCAGGCTATGGGAAAAGAAAGAATACGAGGTGAGGCCCGAATTTTTTAGTAACATTCTCGTTTATTTTAGAATATTTTAGTTTTGCTCTAGCTTTATGAAAAAAGGGAGATTCATGTGTACCTTTTCATATTCTTGTAGCTTATATCACAAGACTTATCAGAATTTAAATGCCTCATATAGTATATATTGGATCAATTTATTTTACAACTTTGATGTTTTCATTTTGCACAGGTTCAGACCCATGTGCCTCCTGTCCCTGCAGACAAAGGAACTATTAATAGAAGCAAAACACACATGCATGTGTATGAGTGTTTCTATAGATATGGTATAAATCTATATTTCTGTCTTATCAAAATACAGACTTCTGACAAGTCAGAAAGAACAGGCCACATTCAAACTATCATCAACAAACACAATCTTCCAAGATAAATAATAACAGGGACAAAAATTTCTTTGTAAAAAGGAACTCCTTGTTTATCACCTTGAGATTCTTTTTCCAAGATCAAACGTATCAAATATTACAAGAGGATAATGACATAATTAGCCAGATGTCCTTGGGCAAGTCACTGCAATTCTTCTTATCTTAGGACAAAGGAACTGAGTCAAGGCTCTGACTCTGAGTTCTCCTTCAGTCCTAAGACCGTCTAGGTTTCTGCCACAGCATGGCAGGGGAGAGAAAGGTTCAATGAAAGAAACTTTCCATGCGTTCATTCTACCTCACTTCCCCCATTCGGCATGGAGGCACCTACGGAATGGCAGAGGTGGAACTACGTAAGATAATTGACATCTCTGATAGTCTGCTGCTAGGATTGCGTGTGAGTTTTAAAAAGCCATTAGACATTAGAGGTATGTATTCCAAAGCCCTGTGAAGTTCAAATTGTTCGATAAATTTGTAAAAATCTCAATTGAGTAGGAATAAGAACATGCATCTGGGTACCACTTACAGGAAGCTCCAGCTGATGGGGAATAAATGGGCTCTGTACTCAGCAGCAGCTGCAACAACAGAGGGCCAAGACTTGATAGGTGGACACGCACAGAGCAAGCTGAGCTGGGGCCTGGAATCTCCCGACGTGAAACCTGAGAACTATTTAGGTTGACCTTCTCTCTCTCAGCACAGCTGACCCTTAAGAAAGAAGAGATGACACATCCCAAAGCACACTAAACTTGACAACAGCAGCTTTAAAAAAAAAGATTGGAAAATGCATGGGAGTTCTCTTGCAATACTGGAAGAATAAACTGGTTGACTTGACTGCCTTCTGTTTGGGGGAAAAACAAAGAGATTATTTAAGAATCATAGATGCTGGGGCTGCTGTGGAATGCACAGTTTCCAGAAAACAGACTTATCTGTTGATTATAATCAGGCTTCCTACACTGCAGGACCCACTTTTACATAGCAGTCAGGGTTACAGTGACATAAAGCAGAATGCCATACACTGTAACAAGAAAAGCTGCTCTTAAAAAAAAAATGCAGTGGGGAGAAAGATTGAATGTTTGGAAAAATACACACAAGCAGGTACAGTATGGATGGGGAAATATGCTCTTTTTCAGTAATGACAGTCTCCTCAATTGTGTTTTGTAGAAAATTGAACAAAGAATTTTCATAGCAGGGAAATCATGTAAACGGTGCCACCTCCTGAGTAAGTATGTAAGGATTCACCGTGAAAGGGTCCTCTAAGTTGGTTTTCGACACAGAAAGCAAGGCTTTTATGAGGTATAGGCCCTCAGATTACCCACTTCCATCCGGCCTAATATGATGGGGCTTAGGGTAGGGAACAGAGTGGCACCTACAAATACCTGTCCTGGATAAGGCTCCTCTTCCAGCTGTGACTGTGTCAAGTCACTTAGCCCTCCCTTAACTCTGTTGGATCCTAATAGCATATACCTACATAGTTTTGTAAAACTATGCCTCACATTCACAAGCATACAAGACATAAGCACAGTCCTAAGGACCATCTGGCAGGAAGTGCTGGGAAATAAAACACTCTACAATTGTTCCATGGGGAGAAACCGTAGAAGCCATCTAGGCCCTCAGCTTCCATAGGTTGGCTTAAGCACTGTATTCTTTGCAAAGCAATGATCAGAGCAAATAGAGGTCAGAGGTAGCACTGATTCTGTACCACTAATAGAACGTTTATGGACATGATATTTTATAAACTATCTTACGCTGAGTGCAACAACACAAATAAAAGAAATGGCAAAACTCAAAAAGACTTGTCCGTAATCAACATCCTCTTCTTCCATTGTCTCAAATCCAGTCTTTGGCCCCAACACTAACAACTGCTCTTCTCAGCTCTAGTAGTCATGCTTCCAAATCCATGCCCAGTTCTGAAACTTCACCTTACTTGACCTATAAGCAGTATTTGGCATCGTTGGTCACTCCCTCCCTGAAACACTTTCTTTACTTGGATCTGGAACATGACACTCTCTAGCTTCTTCTCCTGCCTCACTGGCTAGTCCTTCTTATCATCCCTCCATCCTTCTCCATCTGATCAGCCTCTAAATACTGAAGTGAATTTGGTAAGTGTTCTCTATAATTCTTGTACCTGTACAAGATCTCAATAATTCATCAGCTTAAGGCAAAACAAACAAAATCACTAAATATATGTAAACGGGGTGTACGGGGAAAACATTTCTTAGCAGGGTGTCCTCTCAGCAGCTGCCTCTGAAATACCAGTCATGGGTGGACTCTGTGCCCCCAAGTCTCCAGGAAAGCAGGCTAACTCCATGCTCTTGTTACTTCCGCAGTACAGAAAGCAGAGCAAATGCCCTTCGTCTTGTTCAAATGCTGAAACTTCACCATAGGATGGCCATGGAGTCTGGAAACACAGGCACACTTTTGCCTCATTTAAGTGACTAAATAATGCCTGTAGTGGGTGGGTGTCCAGAGGGATTCTATCAGGATGGCGCACCACCCCACTGCACCAAAGAGGTAGGATTGGAAATCTGGGCAGAGACTGATGGAAACGCTGTGTGGTGCACCATGGTCACTGCAGCTTGGCACAGCACAGTCAACTATACATTGTGAGTGAGGGATGACACAGTGACATACCACGTATTTTACGATAATATCCATAAACTACTTATCATGTGTATTTTCCTATATTTCTAAAATCTTACAGTCACCCTGGATGCTACAGACTGAATGTTTGTGTCCCCCCCAAAATCCATATGCTGTCCCCAACGTGATGGTGTAAAGAGGTGGAGGCCTTTAGGGTGATTAGTTTATAAGAGCAGAGCCCTCACGAATGGGATTCGTGACCTTAGAAAAGAGACCCCTTCAGAAATAGAGACACAGACGTAGAGAACAAACATATGGACACCAAGGGGGGAAAGCGGGGCGGGGGGGGATGAATTGGGAGATTGAGATTGCCATATATACATTATTAATAAGAAAAAAATATCAAATTGTACACTTTAAATATATGCAGTTTATTGTACATCAATTATATCTCAATAAAAGTTCTTAAAGAAAACAAAGAGGCTCCTTGCCTTTTCCTCCCTGTGAAGACCAACTGTAAACTGGAAGTAGGCTCTCACCAGACACTGAATCTGCCAGTACCTTGATCTCGGCCCCACCAGCCTCTAGAACTGTGTGAAATAAACTGCTGTAGTTTATAAGCCACCCAGTCTATGGCATTTTGTTATAGTAGCCCACATAGATTAAGACACTGGAGAATCCACGCACAGTGATAAATGTGTCTGGACCTGTTCTGGGCCTCCAGTTCAAAATGCCTACTGACAGTATGGGCAGGGTCCTCAGTTCCTGAAAAACAAAGGAGGTTTTGACCCCTAAAAAGCTACCCAAATAATGAACAAGGAAATTAAACTCATGTAGTCCTTGCTGTACTCTAGGCATAGTTCTGGAAACTTCCACACATCTATTCCATCTAATCCTTACACACTCTCAAGGCAGAGACAGTGCTCAATCCTCATTACAACCATATGACGTGAGTACTAACAGTTTTTTAGGCCCCAGGAGGCTGAGGAACTAGGATTTAAACTCATTTCTTCTGCTTCTAAAACAAACTCTCTCTCCTCCATGCCATGCTATTTGTTTCAATTTTACAAGTGAGTCAAGAGGGACTCTAAGAGGTTGAAAAGTTTGCCTAATATCACATAGCCAATACATGGCAAAGCTGAAATTCAAACTTGGGTTTTTCTAACGTTAGAGTCCCATGTTCTTTCCACTATATAGCAGAACATTTACATATCTTTTTAAAACCAGGGATAAAGAGAGAAGATAAAAAAAAGTCAGGAAGGAATTTGGGGTCTGAGTCTCCATGCTGGACAAGAATGAGTTCGAGATGTTAAAGAAAATAGCAGATTTCAGAACATTCATCATTCTGTATTTGTACAGCCTTGAGTAGTTGAGTTGGAACCAACTCAGAATTAGGACCAAATTAACGCTGAAATCACTGCAGTTACTTCAAAGGACAAGAACGTGGTGCTAATGAGGTCAGGGCCAGGACTTCAGACTGCCCAACTTTTCTCTGTTCTAAAGCCAACCTGCAAAGTTCCCCCTATAAAGTCAACTCAGAAACTCATCCTGTTGGTCACAAGTAGGACCAGGAAAAGAGTACAAGTCAGTACACTGTTAACACTGCCAGCAAAACAAAGGTTGAGCACATGCCCTATAGCTGGTAGGGCAGAGCCACTAGTTTCTTATTATAATCCAAGGGGAGTCTTCTCTATTGAGCAGAGGAGCAAACAATATGGGCTTCACCTGTGCATTCTACCACATGCAAAGCTCCAGAATATGCAACGGAACCGTCAGAGCCTATAAAGAAGACACGCTCTTTGGTGCTGCCCCTCCGGGATTCCTGCTCCCCTCCTCTTCCCCTCCTCTCACCCTGGGGGCACAGAGCTCTCTGGGCCATGAACTTGATCCAGCTGGAGATACACAACAGAGAACTGGGTCACTGAACCAAAACATTTACAGCAGCACTAAAAATGATCAGTCCCTTTCTTCAAAAATAGTAGGAGTTCAGACCAAAAATTTTTTACTGAAGTATAGTTGATTTACAATATTGTGTTAGTTTCAGGTGTACAGCATAGTGATTTAGTTATTTTTTTTCTGATTATATTCCATTATAGGTTATTACAAGATATTGAATCTAATTGCCTGTGCTGCACAGTAAATCCTTGTGGCTTACCTATTTTATGTATAGTAGTTTTTTTCTGTTAATTCCATTCTCCTAATTCAGGCCAAATTTTTAATGATGAGTTACTTCAGGGAAGTACTCTTTTAAAAAAGAAAAAAGAGCTAAGGCTTTAAGTCTAGTAGAATGTCTATTAGATTGGAAGTGTCTGTTCGCTGTTCAGCTCTTACACTATTTAATGAAAAGAGGTCAAGAGATAGATGAGTGTCATTATGGAATGGGGGGTACAGCAAGGTACCAACCCTTATTTTTATATGTTCATAAAAATCACAAGTGACTTTTTTTAGAAAATTACAACAAAATAGCACAGCAAATATTACACAAAACTTTTTTCCTTTTAGGGAGGAGAGCTAGGAAAGTAATGCATCCCCTTTGGAAGAGTTCACTTGGAGAACAAAAGCAGCTCTGTGTGCACTTTATTTCTAGGTGACTGTGATTATACTGACTCATTCTTCTGCCCTAAAAAAGGCTGGTCTCTGAGAAAGACGACTGGCTTCCTTGGTTAGATTTCCTGGCAGCAGGGGCCTAGGAGAGTCCTGGATACTTTTTCACACCCACTGCTTGTGAGGCCAGTTTTCTAAAAATAAGTATTACTTATCTGCTCTGGGCATCAGGGTTGTTTCAGCCCTTAGGTCCTATAACCTAAAAGACACAGCCCTTGCTTCCTGCCTTTCCATCTTAATACACATATTTGCACATGCCTGTTGGTAGTCAAGAGTTGATCTCTACTTTCTCCAAAAGTCTTGGTTATCTAGTTAAACACTCCAAATGCTGATGGGAACTGCACATCCTAACTTTCTGTCTCTGGCCTGCCTACTACTGTGGCATGGGTTATCTAATGCTCTGGCTATTTTTCCCTACCCTGAGTTGCCATCCAAACAACAATATCTAATAATGCCAGAAAGAGTCATCAATTCTATATATATCCACAAGAATGAGCTCGTGTGTAAACAAAGGAAAGAAGGTACCACGAATCTCCAAACTGACAATGATTTAGTCTAGCAATGCCTTAAAATGTCTCAAAGCACATGGGAAATGTGTCTGTGGACATTAGACATTGAGTCCAGTGAACCAGTCACCTACTTATTAAAGAAACGCACACTACGTTAGTGCTTGGCACATCTATACGTGCTAAATATGTCCCGGCTCAGATGCTCTCCACTGGCTAGAGGTCAGTTGGACAAATGCATTTGTGTATGTAGGCACTGGCTCCTTCCTCAAAGATCATTGTATGAGCCCTCGCTTTAATTACAAGGAAATGATCAAACCAGTCAGGATCATGGTCTGTTGCCTCAGTGTGAAAAGGGCAACCCTTCCTTCTGGAATGTGGAAACTGAAGTTAGCCCCATCACTAATTGAATCAAACCAACCGCCAGAGCTGAATTATCTGCTTACAAAAAAGTCATGCCCTTCTAGCCATGTGGAGGCAGAAAGGGACTCTGCTCCTGGCACCTCAGACACATTTTATTCCACCGAAGAAAGGAAAGGTATTCTCTGCAAAACTGAATGTCCAGCAAGTCACTTTGAAATGAATTGGGGAGGCTGGACTGATGCATGCTCTGCTCAGGAGAAAAATACGAGCTGGATTGACTAGAGGCAAGTATTTCCAACCTACATTTTCAAATGACCTCCCTTCTTGACTCTGATTTTCCACCAAACGCCCCAGTTTCTTTGGTCTGGTCAACAAAAATAGAAGCCAATGCTAAGATTAGGATCTGAAAACTAAAACTGGAAACAAAGGGGAGATAAAAGCTGAAGCTTAGAACTTGTCTACTGTCCTTCTTCACATGCAGCATTTTCCCTCTCATGCCACAGTTCTTTGTATTGTATGACAATATACCAGCTTCTCAAAATGCAGATCGTTATATGTAGATCAATTCACCAGGTAATAAGCAATTGGTTTCATTTTTTAACATCAGTGGATGGTTGTTTGTTTGTTTTTTTGACATCAGTGGACTTTGGCCAGAATTAATTAATATGGTGTCAATACCTCGGAGTTTTTTTTTAAGTGGATACAAGACAACTTGCTAAATAGCGTTCAGAGGAAATACATTTATTATTTGGTCATTCATTTTCTGATAAAGGACTAATAGGAAAGAACAGAGAATTTCAAGTCACAATTCAGTTCTAACTTTTGCTTAATTCATCTTTGGAATTCATGGCTAACTCCCCTTATGGTTTCAGCCTCTCTGTATGAGGATTTAACTGGAACCCCATAATCCGTACCATCATCTGTACTTCCTGTCTCAATAGCCTCACCTTGAAACTGGGCAACTTCCCAAGGATACAATAAGTCAAAGTCAAGTTGAACTACTTTTCAAAGGCTTTTTTGGTGCCCTTTTCTAACCAAGGGACCTTTATTTACCTTGACTCATAGTTCCAGGGGCTTAGAAAAAATTAGCCTTGCTGCTAATACACAATAATCTCTTTTCAAATTGCCTAAATGTTAAACAAATGCCATTCATAATTAACTGAAAATTATCAAATGCCAGATCTGTAGCACTAGATACCTACCTTTTTGACTTAGTTTTAAAAAGTTGGTTGTTTACTCTGACAAAGAGAAAAACAAAAGAGCAGCTTTTTTTTTTTTTTTTTTTTTTTTAAATCTAAGAGCTGTGAAGGGAAGAAATATACAGGAGACTCTAGAGTCTTTTCTACTTATTTGTTGAGTGCCCTTAACCTCCTTAAGCTTTCATTTCTGCATCTATAAAACAGGGATAATCTACTTTATGAGATATTAAAAACACACCTGGCATATAATAAACACTGATTAGACAATCGTAATTATTACGAAGGTGTTTTATGCCCTCATTTCCAGATACTATCCAACCCAGGGAGTAGGAAACGCAAAGTGCCTGTTCCTTTAAGCGTTGATGACACACCAGCCAAACAGGAGCACTGTTCTGCCATCTTTGTCTTCATTGCCGGCTCCATTCTCCCCCTAATCTAAAGCCATCAAATGCCTCCCACCCGTCACCCAGCTGCCTCTGACCTACCATCAGGGCGACAACTTCTATTCCCTCCTACAGGTATCCCTGCTTTTCAAGTTTGCTTATTACTACTTTGCTTTTACGAAAGACCTACATTAGTACCTGTTTTCCTAACGGAAAGAAACCTGAAGAGGATTTTCCCTTTACAAAACAAGGTGAAAAGCGAAAATAGCATTCAGTGTTTGTTTTGCGGGGAGCTGTTAGAGAGAGGCAGTACAGCGAGAGTAGCACCACCAAACTCCTTCCCTGGGAACTACACTCAGCATTTCAGCATCAAGCTGCCATACCTTTGAACTGTGTCTGTCAGCATCAGTGCTTTATCTCAATTTATTTTGTGCATTCGTTAGCAAGATGTGTCCTAACGTAATTGCTTTTTCGATTCATGCCATTTTGTTTCATAAAAGGTTTCACAGGAATTTTCTACTTTCAGGTAACAGAAGGAGACTGTATTTCTTTTCCCTCTCTCCATTCTTTTGCTTCTGTCTCCTGTTTTTCTTGACTTCTTTGCAGACAGATGTCACTAATTAGCATATGCGTTACCTTCTTTTCCTTCTAGTTAGAAAACAGACCAATCTTGGCACATTGGCCTTTGGTTCTTCTGCACTATTGTCATGCTAGTTGTTTAAAAGTGCTTTCTTCTCTACTAGAAATGGCTCTGTTTCTTTTTCTATTCAGAATGCTTGAGGGTGAAAACCGATCTGATCACTAGTTGCCTGAGGTTTTGCTGTGTTGAATGCAAAAAGTCATAGCCAAAGCCAGCTAGCTACTCACTCCGATCATATGTCCTTATTCTGCAATTTCATCTCTCATAGAACTAAGAACATCAGTAGCTTTTTTGTTTATTAATAATGATTGATAATATGCACTGAATGTTGCATGTGTGCCCAGTATTAAGATGAGTACATTACTTTTACAATAGTGTTTCATTCACTTCTCATCACAGCTCCAAGAGAGGATGATGATGAAGATTCCTATTTCATAGAAAAAGAATCTGAGGCTCAGAGAGGTTATCCAGCTGTTATGCAGCTAAGGATACAATCACAGATCAGTCTTGATTGACAGTCAGTCTTTAAATCCATATACTATATATTTCTTACCGGCTGGCTAGTAGAAAGGCTTCTAGGTTTATGCAGCTCCAAATCATCGAGAATTCTCAATTGGGATCCTTTCTTTAGAGAAACAAGATTCCAATTAAGAAAATGGATATAAAAGAAACCAAAGTCTGCGTTTCCCTTCCTATTGGACTGTGTCATCCATCCCCAATTAAAAACAACCACAAAAATTTAACTAAAAGTTTATTTCAAGGCCTTACCTATGGGTCATAAACCTTTGAGCTCCCAAATCCATATGTATACCAAGCACTGCACATATCTGTTCTCTGAATAAAATACCTAAGTAGAGACTGTTGAGAGGAATAATACAAATGGATTTAAACCATTTACTGAGTTCGTATTCACTTAGCCCCTTTTAATCATTTTGTATTTTCTCTATCAATGGATGACTAAAGTAAAGCAATCATCATGTGAATATCTGATAGTATATTTTACCTTAAAAGTATTTACACTTAAAAAGGGGTGGGGGGAGATCTGAATATGATTGGATTTGAGGCTTACTTTGTTACTTTGAAAGGCGAAATTGTCCCAGCAGCCTGAAATTATGTCAGGGTCTCTACATTCTAATGTCATCTCATTGCTTTGTGGGTGTGGTATAGCTCAGTTGCACAGAATGCTGACACTGGAATCATAGCTCTGATACGATGAATTCTGTCATCTTTGGCAATTTACTTAACTTCTCTGTTCCTCAGATCCCTCTTCTGTAAAATGTAGGTAATAACAATGTCTGTCTGTTATTGGAATTTTAAAAAGTATCATGTATGATGTTCTTAGAAGAGTACGGGGCACAGAGTAAATCTTCGGTTGTTTTTTGTTTTGTGCTCTTGGCAGTAGCAAATCCAGTCCCATTAAGGGCTCACAGTCTGAACGGCAGGGTTACCCCACTTTGGTTCTGAGCAGAATTCGAGACTTAACCTAGTCTCGCTCCCTCCCCTCGGAGCTCCTCATTCCTCTTACTGTACCTCATTTTTTTTCTTTTTCTAATGATCTTATCACCCTCTAACACACTATATACTTTATTTAGTTGTGTTTACGGCTTATTAACTGCCTCCTCAATAGACTGTAAGCTCCACAAAAACAGAAATATTTGTTTTTTCCACTACCATATTCCAAATGCATAGAATAGAACATGACACAGAGGGATTGCTCAATAAATATTGGTTAAAGAATGAACAGACATAAAGATAGTTTGTCTTTCTCAAAATTCCTCCCATTTCCCGCTTTTCTCTAGCCTCATTTCCCTTTCAAACTCTTTCCCCCAATGAACAATAATAATATAATGGCTACGATCTATTGAGTACTTCCTGAATTCCAGGTACCATAGCCAGCATGAAAAATGCATTATCTCATTGAATCCTGTTAAAAAGGAGACAGCAGACCCAAAACGGAGTCCCTTGTGCTTAATATCTAACCTAATTGCAGTCTCAACCCCCCAGGAATGTAACCTTTAACCAGTCAAGCTGGAATTACCTGGTCAGCACTGAGTGAGATAATCCGCCCCATAGGCCCTTATGTTCTCCTTAGGAGGGCAACCTTGCCTGAAACAATGCATTTTTTGCTAATAATTTTCTTTTCCACCCCCTTTCCTCAAAAGCCTTTCCTTTTCTGCAGCTCAGCGAAGCTCTTTTCTATTTGCCAGATGGACACTGCCCAATTCATGAACTGTTTACTAAAGTCAACTTGATCCTTAAATTTACTCAGTTGAATTTTTGTTATTTAACAATCCTATGGAATAAGTGCTGTTATTTTCCTGACATTACAGAGGTTCAAAAAGGTTGAGGCACTTACCTGAGGTCATACAGCTAATTTAAATGAGGAACCAGTTTAGAGCCCTGGGCAGTCTTACTGCAGCATCTGAGCTCTTAACCATGACACTGCAGTCTGTGAAGATGACTGTGGGCCTGGCACAGTGTCCCTTCCTATGAATGATGGAATCAGAGTTCAAGGGATAAGCCCCGGTCCCACAGGAGATGCGTTATCTGCACACACCAGGAGCAGAATCCCCACAGAGTCAGTAAAGTGAAGCTGAGGGGGACTATGTTTACTGGCAGGCTAACATAGCACTCTACAGTAAGGATGGTCCTATCTTCCAGTTCATTGCATTCACTTCACCATTGTGAACAACACATCCCAGCGCATGCTCATCTACTAACCTAACCCCGGAGTAATGATAAAATGAAATCCTGCCATACATGAAGCCCTGAATTTTCAGCAGCAATTACCACTCAATATTAACCTAAATGACCCACAAAGATTTGGCTTTGCAAAGAAGCTTGACTATTGATGGTTGCAAGATTCCATAAAAATATGTCTTTGAGCTATTGGGATAATTAATTCCACTGGCAGTGAAGGAAAAGCCCTTGGGATATGCAAATAACACTTGGGATTTAAGCATTTCCCTGTTTCTGTGGCAACAGTGGCTTCAATGACAACCAGTCAGGGCATGGAGTTACCGAACTCCCATCCTCCTTGTCTAGCCTTGGGCACCTCCAGTTCACTCAAAGCAGAATTGTTTAGTACATCTAAGAATATGCTTATCTTCCAGGTCTGTGCAGGATTCAACAACACACGGTGGCATGTATTAGAGTGATATCCTAGAGCTCCCAGGCAATGAGACTTGATAAAGGATATACCAGAGAAGAAGTGATGGGGTTGAAGTTAGGTGGTGAGTGTTGCAACAGTTAATGATCAGAAATGACCCATGGAGATACACCTAGTCATCTATCTCTATTTGCTTATGACCTGACAGCAGTGCTCAAAGAGAGGGGATGTGATCACCACCATCGCTACTCTGAGGGACAGGGGAAGCTGGGTGGGACCTGAGCTGCACAAAAGTCCTCTTTGCCATTATCTTCCCATCCTTTCTTTACCGAACAGGTTTTAAATATTCATTCAATGGAAAAGTGGCCTTTTAAAGACTGATTCCTCTGTTCATGACTTAGCTATCTTACTAGTAAATCAAACTCTCATTTCCAGGGTAAATAACTCCCTTGATTATTGAGTAATAATAGATGAATTGGTATTTCCATGAATGAAAACTGGAATTAAAAAAGAACAAACCAGAGCTGCTGAGTGAAAATTTACCAAAACTGCGGTTTGGCAAATATATCGTCACTTAAATGATCTCCATCAGAAGAATAACAATTTTTTTCTTGGCAGCAGGATGGCTAAATACAGGGGAAAAATGCAGTAGGCTGATGTACTTCAGTACTTCTTTGGGCTGTATGAAATGGCAGAGCAGGGGAGCTGCTTTTTCATCATCTTAGAGGCAACCAATATTTTTCCTTCTGTGCACCTAAAGATACATGTACCTTAGCTGAGAAAAGCTGGTAAACATTGGAAGGATGGATAGATGGGTGCATCAAGTCATTCAATAAATATTTATTGAATACTTATTATATACCAGATACTAGTAAACACAGAGTGATCAAAACCAGATAAAATTCCCTGTACTCATGGAGCATATATTCTAGTGGAATAATAGCTAGATGGCTGAGTAAATTCTAAATGGATATGGGCGCTCCTAAGTCCCTGTTACATTCCTTCACCAGCCACAAGAGTGCATTTACCTTAATCTGGATAGACCCATAAGAATTAGTAGCCAGATGCTATAGAATTATTGCTGACAATGCGATCAAACTGCCCTTTATACTGATGAATGCCAGATCCCATAGATGGAGTTCAAGGTTAAAGCTAAGGGACGGTGTTACAGTGAAAAGGGCATTTGTCCCTTCTCTGTGAGTGATTAACAGACATATCTAAAAAGGACCAGGTGTGCTCTGAGCTGAAATGTGATTGCAAAGCAAAAAAAAAAAAAAAAGACTGGTATGGGTCAGACGTTTATGAGAATACACTTGGATTTTGCGTAAGCAAAAGGCATTGGAATTACTCATGAATGGAGATTATGGCACCTGTAGCTCTTGTTTCTAAAAGAAATTAGGCCCATCTGGGAATCCTTCAGGTGATTTTTTTTTTCCACTAAATTTTATGGTACAACCAATAAAACAATAGGACCAGACCTTTAAATACTAATATTCACCATCATTTTATGTATATTTTAATGACAAAAGCAAAAAAAGAATACATTTTTCTCTTGAGTCTATATTCCTTCTTTGGGATTCTCAAATGAAGTAAGAAAAACTAAGTGTATAAACCCTTTAGTACAGAAACTCCTGTGGGGAGAGGGAACTTAGTTTGCTGATAACACCACAGCGAAATTACACGAGTTAGCTATTTTTCTCAGGTTTTCAAGTTTTGAAACTTCATTTTCATCATGGTACCCAGAGCCGTTCAGCCCTTTAGAGGCCTATTTACACACTGACCAAATTCATAAGACTCTGGTGTATAAACCAGAATGCCAATCTATGAACCTATGTTGGAAGTTATCTCCTAGTAGAGTTTATGCCTTCTGATGGGCATGAATACTCAGACCTCCAAATTATCCATCACAAGACTTAAATTAAAACCAAGGAAACTGCATCTTAAGACATTAGAGTTCTACCAAGCAAAGAAATGAATGGGGTGTTTTTCCCTAGGGAAACAGCCCAACACAGAAGCTAAGTGATCAGGATATGGCTGAGGCTAGGGTTGGATTCAAAGCTCATCTACCACCTACTAGTGACATTGGGAAAGCTCACTAGTGCTTATTTCTCTCTTCTGAATATGGAAATAAAGAAAGAAAGACAATTCATTTAAAGCACTAAGTACAATTGACACATAGGAGACAGTCAATAAATGTTCAGTGTTATATTTCTAACTAAAGAATTGATATCAGTTTTCTGGTAAAAGTTTATTTTAATAGGGTTATGAAAGCTAATTAAGATGCTCAAACAATATTAACCATTACTGTTTCTAGCTAAAGAAATAGGTTTTATGGCATCAAAATACCCTCTACCTGGATAGTAGCGCTTGATTGACATGAAAACATCCTACTTTCAAGATTGTTCTCATAAGACACCATCGAGCAGGCTAGCATTACTTTCTCATCAGTCCCCTTTTCACCAGTCACATTCTAGTCATGACTTTCTGTGCCTGGCAGCCTCCTCTGGATTTAGGGTTTCCTCAGTCTCTGGGGAAGGTTATTTTGATAGGGGTGTTAAGTTTATTCATCATGTGACTATTTCTACTATTGAATAGTTTCAGCCTCAGAACTGCAGGTGACTTTTTTCTGGCCATGGCACTAAATCCACTAATTTTCAAAAAATGAAGACAGGCATATACATCCAGATCAGTTGAGCTGCTGGTTAAAATTGCAAACTCTTGGAGTCGTTAAAATGGTGGTTATCTCAGGACAGGGTGGGGTAAGGTTGGCCTGGGAGGGGGCATGAGCAAACATTCTGGGGTGTCAGAACATTCCACAGCTTTATCTGGGTGGTGGCTGCATATGCACAGATGTATACATATGTGAAAATTCACTGAACTGGAAGACTTCTGGTTTCCGGTTCCTCATGTAAGGAGCTTGGAATTTGCCACTCCATCCTTTTGTTTTTACTAAAAACAAGTAAAAAGCTGAACAGACTGAAAATGCAATAACTCTTCTTGAATCCACAAGAGAGGGGAGGACACAGGGCAAACTGCTGCCCTCAAGATTGGAGAGACAGGTAGGAGAATGAAGGGAGTCACAGCTTCCTGGAGCAGAGACCCATGAATGGAAACTGCCCCAGGTATGGTGATGCTTTTTCAGATACAACATCAAAGACAAGATCCATGAAAGAAATAATTGATAAGCTGGACTTCATTAAAATTAAAAACTTTTGCTCTGCGAGTATCAAAAGAATTAGAAGATAAGCCACAAACTGGGAGAAAATATTTGCAAAAGACATATCTGATAAAGGACTGTTATCCAAAATATACAAAGAACTCTTGAAACTCAATAATAAGGAAACAAAAATCTAATTAAAACATAGGCCAAAGACCTTAACAGAACCTCATCAAAGAAGATATACAGGTGGTAAATAAGTGTATGAAAAGAGGCTCTACATCATTTGTCGTCAAATGCAAATTAAAACAACAATGAGATATCACTACAGGCCAATCAGAACGGTCAAAATCCAGAACACTGACAACACTAAATTCTGGCGAGGATGGTGAGCAACAGGAAATAGTACAGCCACTTTGGAAGACAGTTTGGTGGTTTCTCATAAAACTAAACATAGTTTTACCATATGTTCCGGCAATCAAGAACCTTGGTATTTATTCAAAGGAATTGAAAACTTATGTTTACACAAAAACTTGCACATGGATGCTTATGGCAGCATTACTCATAGCTGCCAAAACTTGGAAGCAACCATGATGTCCTTCAGTAGGTGAACAGATGAATAAACTTTGCTACACCAGACAATGGAATATTATTCAGTGCTAAAAAGAAGTCAGCCATCAAGCTATGCAGTAATAATTTGAGAGACTCACAAGAGCCTGTACTTAGTGCTTTAAATAAATTCAAAATGATACTTAAAAAAAAAAAAAAGCTATGTAGTAATGGAGGAGTCTTAAGTGTATATTACTAATTGAAAAAAGCCAATCTGAAAAGGCTGCATACTATATGACTCCAACCGTATGACATTCTGAAAAAAGTAAAACTATGGGAGACAAAAGATCGGGGTGGCTGGGGTGGGTGGCTGTTGGGGAGATGAACAGGCAGAGCACAGAGGATTTTAGGGCAGTGAAAATAGTCTGTATAATATTACAATGATGGATATATGTCATCATACATTTGTTCAAACCCATAGAATGTACAACACCAAGAATGAACCCTAAGGTAAACTATAAACTTTGGGTGATTACGATGTGTCAATGTGAGCTCAGCCTTGGTCAAACGTGTCCCATTCTGGTGAATGATGTTGATAATGAGGGAGGCATGTGTTGGGGAAGGAGGCATAAGGGAAATCTCTATACCTTTCTCTCAATTTTGTTGTAAACTGATATTGGTTCTAAAAATATAAAGTCAAAAAAAATTCATTGAACTGTGAACTTAAGAGCACTTCACTATGGGTATTTGACAACTCAATAAAAAGATGTAAGCATCCAATAAAAATGTCTGGCCCCACCTCAGATCTTTTGAATCAGAATCTCTGGGCAAAGGGCAGGTGAACCTTCATTTTTAATAAGCACCCTCAGATGATCGTAATGTACATTAAAGTTTAAGAACCACTGATACAAAAAAGCACATTTTCAATATTGAAGACCAAGAAAAATAATCTAAAATCAAAACCATCCCAGGAACTGCAAGATAAATGCCACATAAATACCAGTTTTCGTATATTCTGAAACCTTAGAGCTTTGAGTCAAGAAACCAACATCTGTTTCTTGTGCTATCTGATAGGTCTCTACAAGCAGCTCTAACAAAAATTGAAGTGAGCCATTGGGAGGTGAGGACCCGCAGAGAGGCTGCAGCAGGGCTCTGCTCTTAACATTCACCTTGTGGCCAGAGCCTCAGGCATAAGTGCTCTCGCTTCCAATCTGATAATGTCAAAAGCTGGTCGAGTTACTGGGGGTTGAATTACAATGCAGTGCCTTTGGGAAGAGCACTTGTCAAGAACCTACCACCTCCCAAATAATCAGGGGTCTGTTTGGAAAAGAAGAAAAAGGATCTGCCTAATGGAGCTTTTTGAAAGCTGAGATAAAAAGACTTTCTTTCGTGTTACTGCCTGCCATGTCACGATTCCAAATGAAAAACTCTCTAGCTCACAAAAAGATGCTCTAATGTTTGAGTGAATGAATTGGGAGAATATTTAGAGACGTCCAACATCGCTGCAAGGATTTGTTTACAAAGGTTCCTTGGGCTTTAGTGTTACTTTACACTGCATCCTTTTCTTGCAATATTCACTGTGGTGTTATTAGGGATGTATGAAGGAAATGGTGAGCTTGCCTTCAAGGGCATGGTCTGCATGCATCCCTGCAGACTGGGGGAGGATACACAACAACCACTCCACCGTGGAACAAACCACAAGACTCCAGTTACCCACCTCTCGTGTTTTCCTTTTACAATTCCGGACGTATGTAGCACACTTTTTATAAAGGGGGCCCCAACTGAACAAACATTTTCTGGGCTGCCAATCGAATGAGAAAATGCAAATCTAGGATCTCCCTGTGGACAGAATGGCTAGGGTTACAGTGAAAAGTGATCCCCAGCACAACCTTCATGACTAATCCTCTTCATCTATATCCCTTTTCCCCCACTCACAATAATCGCGTATCGCGTCCTTCAGTTTGTGCCCTACCCCCAACAGCACACCTGTTATTGCAAACCTACAATAACAGAGGGTAGATTTCCCTGGGGAAAAGGCAAAATAACTCAAGGTATTTATCTGTTGGCAAAACTGGGCTTCCCTCTGAGACTGTTGTATGTACACAGATATCTCTCCTCACATGAATCACAGCATTTTCCAGCCGTGGAAAAGAACTTGAGGATAATCTAGGGAACCGTCTCGTTAACAGATAGAGAAACACAAGCCCAGAAAGCAAATTTACCTCGGGTTATAGAACCAGTTAGGAATAAAACCTAAGCTTCAGTTAATATCCTCTGGCCACACCAGGACTGCCTCAGTCACAGACTTTGTTAACACCCCCCAGTTCTATTTTTTTTTAATAGACAATTTTTTTAGAACAGTTTTACATTTGCAGCAATATTGAGTAGAAGGTACAGAAACTTCCCATATACCGCCCTCAAATTTCCCCACACATGCCTCCAAGTCCTTTTAAGTTTTTCAGTAACTCTGGGCCAGTTCGTGGCGGTTAAGCCAAGTTAATACCTTTTCTCCTCTCTATTTGTCAGATATTTTTACGGGATGAGATACTAGACAGGAGATGATACCCTATCAGGGCCACATTAGGAAGAACTTCACAAATGTCCCCATTCTCCTGCAACCAAAATACATTTGTTTACTTCTCCCCAGCAACTAATCCTATTCCCTCCCTCTTGGTTATAGGTCACGGTTTCCATTAGCAATATTACATTTCCTTCCTAAATTCTGAAATTTCTCCACCTCTGCCTTCCTGGCACCCATCACATATAGTCTCTTTTAGTCCATAGCACATCTGTTGATTATTTTGAAACAGTCCGTGTCTTTTACCCAGTGTTTATCATCAGTTTTCTCACACGAAAGTATTGGGGCACTTTGGCATTCTTATGAGTCTGTGGTTGCATTTCACCAGTCTCCTACAAACTGAATGACAAAAATGCTCACAATATTCAAGAAGTTGAACATTTTCATCATGCCCCATTGTCCCAGGCAATGAAAGCACATGTTCAGGATGAGTCATCCCATTTGCTGCCAACAATAATTGGCAGGCATACTGTGGCTTCCTTTAGTTTGTCACTTCTTAGTCTCAGACGTTAAAACTTTAAATTTTAAATCACGAGTTTATTATTTTAATCAAATCCGCAATTATTATAAACAGATGCCTTGTTTAATCTGTTGACAGAGGTACATGTAAAATATATATAAGCAAATCAGAAATTTAGCATTGCCAAGTATTGATAACATGTATCTTAGCCTCATTTGTTTTTTAATAAGCATCAATGTGGCCCCTGATACCTTCAGATAACCGAATTTAAGATGGGAATCTTAAACATTTTCCTGATGAAATATCCTTCCCAAATATCAGTAATGGTAGGTAGTTTATATAGTATTATACTTCAGTTATGTTGAATGGAAAAATCAAAACAGGAAGCCCAAGGTCATGAGGCATCAATGGGAGAATAAGGACTACAATGTGCACCAAGGTCACCTAACCAGTGACCCAAAATCTAGCAATAGATCTTGAAATCTTTTGTGACAGATCCCTAAATTGTCACCCCTACACTCCCTACTTAACCAAGCTCCCCCTTCATTACCTTCTACACCGGTTTTCCTAAGGGTTCCTGGATACTCAATGCAGTGTTCTGCCTCACCCAGACTCTCAAGACCCTCATTTCAGCATCACCCAAGGTCTGCTCCTCCTCATTTCACTCTCCCTTCACAAAGAGGCAGCAAGAAAATGGATATGAGCCACTAAAAGGCTAGAGCTCCTTGACGTAGGTCTTCCTGTTTTTAATTATTGCAAAGAGAGGCAGTATGATTTAGCAGACAGAATAATGGATTGGTGTCAGAAAACCCAAGATGACGTCTGGTTCTGTCACTTCACAGCTCTGTGACTTTGAAAAAGTCACTAAAGTGAATTAATTTTGAATTAATCTTACAGAGCTTCACTTTCCCCATCTCTTACGTGGCACACTGGTTTACGGTGAGGTGCAAAATCCATTGAACGCACTTTTTTTTAATGCACTTTTAGTGCTATATGAATGTAAAAGAGTGTGATGCTGGATACCTCTCACCCTGAGGGCAAAGTGGCACTAAAGGGCCTATAGGGCTTCAGTGACTCCTGTACAAAGAGCTGATAATCATGTCCTAGGCCCATGATCTCAAACCTTTTCCCTAAGAGTCTTCATTAGGAGAATGGAGAATGAACCAGTAACCGGGCTAAATGAAAGAAATTTATTTGAAAATTCATTTCTACTTTTTAACCCATGTTTTATTTTAAGATAAAAGTTTAAATTTCCAATCAGGTAAAATGGATGCTTTGGGAAGATGTGACACATTTACCGCATGGGTTTTTTTATGCCCTCTGGAAGAACCGGTGTGTCACTGGTTGTAGCTCTCTGCCTTCCTCGTCTGTATTTCCATGGGAAGTTTTCAGAGCTATGTTATAGCCCTCTGTTTACTGTCTTCCTCCTCCTGACAGGCACTTTGGTTTCTTTCTTGCATTGTCCCTAGAGCCTAGCACAGTGCTTGGTATACTGCAAACATGCTATACGCATTTGCTGAATGAATCAATCAACTTCCTCTTTCAAGGATATGTTTTGGGTTGGTTGATAATTAATGTCCTAATTACTATTGATTTCCACTGATAAAAATGAAAAAGGCAAAAGTGAGCTCTGAAAGTTACATGGCTAGAAATGAATCGTAAGTCTAATGCTGGCTTTTAGCTCTTCCATCCAGCGCCCCAGCCATCCTTCCCTGACACTCAACAGCCTGACAGTAGAGATGTTCATTTCATCGCTATTGGCCTGTCTTTGCATATGAACAGTATTGGTGGTTTATTCTGCCAATTCATTTCTATAATCGTCAATTACAAATATAAGAAACCTTGCTCCAGTCCTTGTTCCACATTCCACAATGTCTGTTTCACACACACACAAATTTCCCTTTGAAACCAATGAGCATTCGGTGCCAGAAGACACCATGGGGATGAGGGAGGAAGGCAGGCAGAGAAGAGAGAGAGAATCAGAGTCACCATCTGTTGACAATACTCTTGTGAAGAGCCAGTTTTGAAGGTTAATGACATGTCATGCATCCTCTAGTGTCTGGTAACAAAAATAGGCTGCTCTCCCAGAATTTGATTGAACAGTTGTTGCTTCGTGGAAGATGTAACATGTCAGCCAGCACTCCAGCAGGGTCCAGGAAGGCAATTCCTGCCAAAAGCTGGATGAAATTTAACAGTGGTCCAGGAAACACAACTTCTACCAAAATTCGAATGTGGAAGTGATCATTTTTCCCTGAGGCCGATAACGGGGCTATAAAATATTGACCTTCCAAAATGATCCTGCATAATAGGTTGGTTTTTTTAAAGTGCACTTGAATTTCATCAGCAGCTCCTCAATATACATCTATTCCTTTCTGTACCCATTTTCAGGGGAAAAAAGGGGGTGGGGATGGTTGTAAGCCTACAATAAAAACAGGTCCAAGGGTTTACCAAGGGTCCGCCCGTGGTTTCTTTGGGGGGTTAAATTATCGGCGTTGCAGCTGATCCAAGGAAAATCTGGGTCTCAACTTCATTGACAGCCTACTGTTTAATGACTCACTTTGCTGTCTCATCAAGAATTCACCCAGTTGAAAGGTTACACCTTCTCAAATGTAATTGCATGCTTTCCCCAGTCTCATCTGGGCTCTCTTTAATTTTCAAAGCCCTGCTGAGCAACCTTTAAAAATCCGGGCCGTTTACCACCTGGTGCTCCAGGGATGTCTTGAGAGGGGGCAGCTCTACTTATGTTGCTGTTAACCTAAGAACAAACTGTCTGGTCCCAGCATGGAGTAGAGTGGATTGACCAGGAACTTGTATAAAAGGACAGAGCAGAGAAATTGGAAAGCTTCCAGGCTCCTCCAGATCATGGCTTTATAGTGTGACATCATTGTTCTGTTTGAAGTAAAATTTCTGGACTTTAGCTCTGCCTAAATTCAAATGTAAGTGTGGAATACAAATAAAAAATTAAATGATTGTTTATTTGATTACTTGCCAGTTTGAATATAAGCAACCCTCTCTTATTTATGCGCAGACATACTGTAAGCAGCTCTTTGCAGGAAACCGCCCTCAGCAGAAAGCAGGGGCTTGTCACTTTAGTAAAACTATATTGTAACTCACTTTTAAACCAGGCACCCCCTGGCTCTACTCATCTCCCACCCAAGCACACTTTTCAAATCTTTTAATCACAAAATACCTTGCCTAAGAAGATCAAAGAAGTAGAAATGAAGAATAAGTAACTAACAGATGACCAGGTCTCTTCCCTAGCTTCCCCTTCAGTAATCTCCCAAACAGTGTGAACAAAGATCATACCAGCCTGCACGCAGTGGGGGATGGCCACGACTCTGACCCCTCCATCTCAATGACTAACTGAGATTACCTCCCTTCTTCCCTTTAAAACTTTCCTGGCCAAGTAGAATCTTGGGAGGTGGTTTTAGGGGGATGCTGAGTCCACCATCTCCCCAGATTGCTGGCATTCTGATTAAAAGTGACTTTCCATTCTATCAGCATTTCTGAGTTTTGATTTTGTAAGTAACGAGCAGCGGGACCCGATTCAGTAACAATACAAGTTAAAGTTTGGTGGTGTCAGGTGATGAAATAATCATTTGCACAGAAGTCAGGAGATCTGGGTTCATTTTCAGGCTCTTCTTGTGTGACATTGTGTAAATCATTTAACCTCTCTGGGCCTCAAGTTCCTCAACCCTAAAATTAAACCCAAGATAATAAATGTGTTTTCAGCCACTGAAAATGGAAGGGAATTTTTCTAGACCAGCACTACCCAATAGAACTTTTTACAAAGAAGGAAATGTGCTCTCTAATATGGTAGCCACTAGCCATATTGAGTAGCACATGAAATGTGGGTACTATGAGTGAGGAATGAATTTTTAATTTTAGTCATTTTAAAGTTAAATCAAATGTGTGGCCAGTGGTTGCTTTATTGGACAATGCAGGTTCCATTATTTCTACAGTTCTTTACTAAAAGTTCTGTTTTGATGATTTCTAAACCTAGCTAATGGCCCACAATGAATCTTTCTTAGTATTTTGCCTACCCTGAAATTTACTTCACAAATTATTTGGTATATATTAATAACTAATCTTTATCAGTGTAGTAATGAATCATTCTAATAAAAAATGGAATCCCTGCATGAGCAAGATAAAGCATCTGTGAAAGAACTTTATGAATTCTAAAACGTACACAAATATAAAGCATTACTAATAAAACATCACACCTAACTGCACACCTTTCCCAAGTGCCAGCTGGCATATATAGACTGGAAATTCCTCTATTTCACAGCCCAGACCAATGGAAATTCCTTCATGCAACCCTGTGGTAGTCCTGAAAACACACTTTCTGAGTACCTTATTCCACTGACATTTAAATAAACCAATCTTAGATTCCTCTTCTTTCCCACCACATTCATCAAGGGTTTCAACCTGGATGTTGCCATAACCTATACAAGAAAATGACTTCTATGAATTATGTAATGTCTCACAACAGTTGAGTGAGTGCACTTCTTTTGCTTCTAGGCTTTGCCTCACACCAGTGAAACTCATTAAACATTGACCAGAGGAAGTCCAAAGGGGTGACTCACCAGAAGCTCTCACTTTGGCCTGTGCCTGCATTTGCCTCTTTTCACCTCTGTTTAATCCCATTTGGCCCCTTGGTTTCCTCTCACTGACCTTCAGGCTCTATTCTAGCCCTGCCAATGTGGCTTCCAGACTGATGTTCTGCTTGGGATCACAACCCTCTCCATTTCTTCTCTATTCTGTCGTATCCCCACTCTTGGCATATTTGCTCAGTTCTGTACCCTCTGATTATCCCCTTTAAGTAAGTTGGCCCTGAGATTTTCTCCTGGGTACTGACCCAGTGGGCAGCTTAAGCTGGCATAGCCTAGAGACCATGCCTCTGGCCTCTTCTCAGTTCTCCATGGTCCAGAATCCAGACAATGGGTTTTGATTTGAAGGAAAGGCCTCTCTTACTAATTATTGAGGAACAAATCATTTCCCATTTTATCTTATTTTTAAGTGATTCTAGAGTCTCCCGTATAAGGTATATGGTTCATAGTTTAGAAAAAGTGATTTTTAAAAGTAGCTTTATTGTATGTATAACTAACATGCAATAAATGACACATATTTGAAGTGTACAATTGGTTAAATTTTAACATATGTATATACCCAAAAGCCATCAATACAACCAAGAAAATAAGTATATCCATTACCCCAAAAGTTTCCCATGCCCCTCTTTAATCCTTCACTATCACCCTTACCTGCCACCCTTTGCCCTGAACTCAGGCAATCACTGATTTGCTTCCTGTCAATAAGGATTACTTTGCATTTTCTATAATTTTAAATAAATGGGATCATACAGTATGTGCTCTTTTTTCTCTAGCTTCTTTCCTTTTTATTAATGAGTAGTGTTTATTTTAGGATATTCCTTAAAATGGATCAATTTATCATTCATTCATTTGTTGATGGACCTTTGGGTTGTTTCCAGTTAGGGCTATTACAGATAAAGCTTCTATGAACATTTGTGAACAAGTCTTGGTGTGAACACATGGCTTCATTTCTCTTGGGCAAACACCTAGCAATGGAATCAATGGATCATATAGTTTTTTAAGAAACTGCCAACATTCAGCATATTCAGTCTTTTTAATTTTAGCTATTCTAATAGGTGAATGATAGTTCACTGATGCTTTATTTACTTTTTATTCCTTTTTGTCTTTATCTTTCATTTTGGACACTTTCTATTGCAATGTCTTCCAGTTCACTAATCTTTTCTTTTGCAATATCTAATCTACTGCTAATCCCACTACAGTGTGTTTCCCATCTGAGACACAGTTTTCATCTATGCAAGTTCAATTTGGGCTTTTTTTTAATCTTCCAGCTTTCCTCTAGATCTTGGACTATGAAATAGTCTTTCCTCTAGCTCTTGGGCCGTGAAATACAGTTATAATAACTGTTTTAATACCCTTGTCTGCTAATCTAATTAGCAGATCAATATCTAGGCCAATTCTGTTTTGGTGTCCTCATTATGGGTCATATCTTCCCATTTCTTTGCATGCCTGGTAACTACTCAGTAGATGCCAGACATTTTAAATTTTCCTGTATCATGTGGTATTTTTGCATTCTTATAAATATCTTTGAGTTTTGTTCTGAGACACAGTTACATTACTTGGAAACAATTCGATACTTTCAAGTCCTACTGGGCAAGACTAGAGCAGCATTTAGTCTTAGGTTAATTATTCCCCACTACTGAGGCAAAATCTTTCTGAGTACTCTATCCAATGTGCCATGAATTATGTTTTCCAATCTGGCTGATGGGAACAGGCACTATTCCCAGTCTTATGTGAGCTCCTGGAAATTTCCTCTTAATCTTTTTGGGAAGTCCTTTCCATAGCGAACAGTCATTTTCTCACACACGTGCTCATCAACATTCTGCTTAAAACTTAAAGCTCAGCAAGGCCTCTGAGCTTCACTACTCTGCAACTTCTCCTCTCCAGAACTCTGCCCTGGAAACTCTGCCTTTATCTCTCTAGACTGTTAGTTCCATCTTCTCAACTCATGGGGTTCACTGGTCCAACCTGAGTCCCCCGCTCCCTACACAGCAACCTGAAAATTCATTCAGAGCAGTAAGTTGGGGCAATTCTAGAGCTCACCTTGTTTGATCCCCATCTTGCAGATATCACTTTCCTTAATTTGCCTGGTCGCCAATGTCTTAATAACCTTTGTTTCATATCACTTTCCTGTTGTCTTTTTGTTTTTTTGTTTTGTTGTTGTTGTTTTTTCTCATTGTTTAGGGTGAAGGGTAAACTTGGTTCCACTTTCTCTATCTTGGCCAGAAAATTGTTTATTTCTACCACACACCCTCAACAGGAGGAGGAGGAACAAATAAAAAATAATTGTATCCTTAACTGAGTTAGGTTAGCTCTATCTAGGCTACCCAGACAGTACAAAGCTTCAGTAGGAGAATGCGGGAAACCAAGTGGTCCTTCTACAATGTTTAGACCCAGAAGTGCAGAACTTCCTGGAACAGGGTCACATAAAGACAGACAGAGAAAAGCTGCTTCTGAGGAGAGATTGATTACAACATGGGATTGCTGAGTCCACTGGAGGATGAAAGAATGTGGAATGGAATTCACATTTTATTCATTTAAAGTTCCTCCCTTTCCTCCTCACTCTCTGACTGGTGTTTCCTTTGATTCACTAAACAGTCTGAGTGAGCCTCTCTTACCCTTATTAATGTGTCTTTGGTCTAGTCTCTAGCTACTATCATGTCCTTCTCCCATTTTTTTCCAAACCAAACCTTTTGTCTCTCACATCATTTCTCTTACTCAGTTAAAGAGGAGGGCAGGAGTTGGTCTAGGAAAGTTGGCCTCCATTATAAGTCAAAGAGCATCAACCTTAAGGGAGAGGACAAGACTGTCCAGGACCTTGATCAATTTAGAGGGCTCAGTTGTAACTGGTGACAATTTTCTGATTAAATAATTTTTTTACTTTTTTTTTTTTGGTCAAGTGGACATGACTTTTAGTTTTAACCTAAAAACATGTGCCTTCTGGGAGGGATTAATTAGGAGATTGGGATAAACATATACATACTACTATATATAAAATAGATAATCAATAAGGACCTACTGTATAGCACAGGGAACTCTACTCAATATTCTGTAGTAACCTATATGGGAAAAGAATATGAAAAAGAATAGATATATGTATAACTAAATCACTTCACTGTACACCTGAAACTAACACAACATTGTAAATCAACTATATTCCAATATGTTATTTTTTTAAAAAAGAAATAAAAAAATAAAAATAAAAACATACCTCCTGAGTACCCACATTTAGATAAAGGTAAGGCTGAAAAACAGATAATACCTTACTTATTTCAGGTAGAAAAATGAGATTCCAAATAGTGTCTTTCAACTGATTCTTTTTGCATTGACTTCAGTGTTCACTCTACTTGGACAGCACATCTTTTTATCACAACTGTGAAAAACTTATGGCAGAGAGTTAACAGAAGCAGAGTAAAACTCAGAGGAAACACGAGACACTCTTGAATTAATGGAAATAGGTCAGAACACATTCTCAAAACAGCTACATGCATTAAAAGGCCACTATAAAATGACTAACATACAGCAAACACTGGTTCTGACGCCAGCACCGAAACTATAAAGTAATGACACCTTTTGATCACAAAAGGATCCAGTAAAAAAAATACGGAGGATTTTTTTCTCTTGGAGTAATCACAAATTTATTTCTGAATGGGACTGTGGGGCATAGAAACAAATGGCTTAAAACTTAGCCCAAAAGATACTTGGTACATATAGAATTTTTAAAATGATTTAAAACTAGTTTCATTCAAACTGATTTATATATGTAGACAGAACCAATGTTATAAAATATATAGATAGACAAGTTATAGATGGATGGATGGATGGACACATAGATAATCCTCAAAATGTCATTATTTTCACATTATTTTTTTTTTCTTTGCACTTAACAGTATACTGGGATAGTAGGAAATACTGGGGGATAAGAAGAGTCTCACGAACAGCAACAAGAGACAGGCTCATGTTTGATTTAGAGCAGCGTTCCTCTACGTATGGCCTGAGGAGCACCCCCACCATAAGCAGATGCGGCACTTGTTAAATATGCAAATGCCCAGGCCCCTCCTGTACATATTAAATCAGAATCTCCAAGAGTGAAGCCTGGGATTCTGCATCTTAACACACTTCCCTAGTGTTCCTTCTCCACATTCAAACTTAGGAACTCCAGGTTTCAAGTATAGACTCTGGAGCCAGATTTGCTGGGTTCAAATTTCAACTCTACTAAGTGGACACATTATTCTGCATCAGTTTCTTCATCTGCAAATTGGACGTGATGATAATAACAGTACCTACTTCATAGGATTATAAAAGAACTAAATGAGCTGACAGAGAAAGTCCTCAGAACTGCATTGGGCACAATGTAAGTGCTACCTGTACAAAAGCAGCAGGCATAACGAAGTCAACCAGGCTCCAAATCACCACATCCGGTAAGCACAGGAACTCAACAGGAACGCAATATCAACCATGAGTTATGAGGAGTAAAAACACAAGTTGGACTCACAGCATCCCCTCTAGCTTATCGTTTGCGGGTCCTTTGTTGTACCGTATTTTGCTTTTATTGGCAAAAGACACCATTTCGTGAAGCCGTCCCTTGCTGCCCTAGAAGATAGTGCAGCACCAAGTAATTTCCCTTCATCTATAACCAAAGCTTCAGTGCTCTCCTTACAGTTCTACTGAATCCTGGGGCATTGTCCTCCCCAGATAAACACCATACGCCTCTGGAGGAAAAACGATTCTTCATTCTTCTTGTCAAGAGGCCCTGGTTAACACTGAAGTGTCCTGGTTGCCTGCCTGCCCTCTGGGTCTTACGTGACTCAGGTGTTTCGACTTCACTCTCACTGTCAGGAATTCATGTTGGCTCAGCTCCACGGCTTAAATTTTAGTGTATGTGCTGCTGAAGTGAGCACAAGTCCACAGTTTCCAGCAAAGACTAACTCTTGAAAAAAATTAGTGGAGAAGATTCTGAAAAAATGGGGTTCAGAAACTGCTCTTGTAAGTGCTTGATTCAGTCTGGATGGAGAGAGAAATATAATAAGCTGATGTCCCATTTGTGATTCCACAATTTCACATCCATTGTGGGTCAGGATGTGACACACGGGACAATGACAAGTTTGGCAAGGTTTGTGCCAGTCTCTTCTGAACCAGTTTCAAATCATCAGCCTCCTCCAGCCTCCTTTGCTTTTCCATCCAGCCTGGCCTCCCTGGTCCATGACTTCTACTTCTCTCTAGGTCCCTTGTCCCTCTCTAAACTCAGTTCCATTCTTAATCAATATAAATATCCACTATGATAAAGCCCAACTTCCTTAAGTTCACCCCAAACCTGCATGCTCTTCACTCTCTCCCTCTCTCTCTATGCCCCAAACATACTGAATTGCTTGCAGGTCCCCGAATATGCCTCTCTCTCTCTCCTTGCAGATCTTCCCTTATGCTGTGTCTTTTCCCTAGGACATCTTTCTCTCCCACCTCCACCCCACCCATCACTTGACTCATGCCTACTCATTCTTCAGAATTCACCTAAGGCATCACCTCCTCCAATGTCTTACCTAATCCAGACCCTCCCAATTACACATCAGTCAGGCCCATTTCACACTGTAAGTCCCACGTATTCATGTGTCTTTTCTTCCTTAAGGAACCATGTTTTGTTCATTCTTGTACCGCCAGCCCCTAGCAGAGGGGTTTACACTGGTGCACCACTCAATAGCTATCAGAGAGACGAGTATGTGGGGTGGTGACCATGTGTTTGAGAGCGCCTCGGCTGTGTAGTTCAATGGAAAGAACACACGCTTTGGACTTAGGCACATCTAGGCTTAAATCACAGCTCAGCCGCTTGCTGTCCATGAGGTTGGGCAACAAATTACATACACTCATTTAAATACAAGTGGTACATCTGCAAGTGAGGAGGATAATCCTTACCCTGCAGATACGTTATAAAAATTAAGTTAGATTATACATACCAAACACCCAGTGACTAATAAAATGTAGCTTTTAGCGTGATCATATTAATGATGAGAATCAGAATTTATTCCTATACAAATTCGATCAAAATCAATTGTAACTCACAGACAATGTGTTGCAAGTACCTGAACGAGACTCTGAGGTCTCGCTCAAGTATCTGAGAATGGCTGCACGTGCCTGAGGAAGACTCTCGGGATGTTAGTTCCTGCAAATAAAATATACATCAGAGGCTTTTCAATAGCCTGATTGATTTCAAGTCATTTGGTTCAGCTTTCAGTCAGTGTCACTACGGGAGAAATTCCCAAGTGTGCTAAAAGTAGGATGGTCAGTGTAACACGACGTTGCTAATTAATTACTAATTAATATTACTAACTGAAACCCTTATTGAACATGGTGCTACATGCTACATGTGCCTTTTCTTCCCCCTTCTTACTTAATCCTTAAAAGCAGCTAGAAGGCGCTCACTGTTGCCCCTATTTGACAGTTGAGGCTTAGGTTAAGCAACTTTCCAAGGTCACAGATTGACTGAGTAGGACACAGCTTTCAAGGTTTCAGAAGATACTTTTGACGGCAAAGTCACATCATTATTTATCTTTCATGGTGTGACAACTCACACTGATGGCTTGTGAATAACTTGAAAATTGCTCATCTGAAAGTTCCGCTACCACTAACTTGGTTAATTTTGCAATTTGAATAGCCAGAAGCAGTGGGTTGGAGAGGATTTTAACTTCAGACTTTCCACCGGAGTTGGCATTACCATGGTCTGAAATCTGCTATGGGTGACAGCTCAAAACAACAAGGTTTTAGCTGCTGCTTTTTCAGGACTGCAGTCATGGACTAGGACTCTAAAATGTCACGGCAGGCATTGTAATTAAGAGTGCAGGTTTCAGTGATGGTGGTGGAACATCTAGATCCCACCACAGCAGCACAAGGCTGTTTGTCAATTGGGGCTTATTTCCATTGTGTAGCTAATCTTGTTCTTTGAGCAAAAGCAGTTGGTTTTTCTCTGCCAGGTGGCATGATTCCAACCTCTCTAGTAGGAAAGTGGCTTATTCTTAATCCATTAGTTCTATAATTCATTAGGATTTTTTATTAGTAATTCATTGATTTATTTTAAAATTAATTAATTTAAAATTCATTTATCAAGCACTTGCTGTCTGATGGCATAGTGAGAGGCATCACGATACAATGGATTTTTCAAGTCAGGTAAACACGGCTTTGCATTCTGCTTTGTAATTTACTAGCTAATAACCCGCATTGGTATAAATGAATGTTTAGGGCGTGAGTTACGGAGTCAGACAGACCTGGCTTTAAAATTCAGCTCTGTCCACTTATTAGATCCGTGACCTTGGACAAGATTCTCTGAAATTTAGTTTCTCCACCTATAAAATGGAAAGAATACCACACACTTTATAGAATTCTTGTGGAGAATTAAAAAGAAAGTGAATATAAGGCTCTCAGCACATTCCCTGACAGACAGTAGATGTTCAATAGATTCACTTCTCTTTCCTCTCCCACTAGGCTCCAGGCACTTTAGAAATAGATATCTTTGAAATGTATAACTTCCATTAAAAAAGAGAATAAAGGGAAAGGAAGCTGACATATTGAACACCTACTTTGTCCGAGGCATTTGCATATGAAGATACCGCTGAATTTAAGTGAACACATACCTACATTTATTCACTCATTCATCCATTTATTCATTCAATACATATTTCTTCAGCACCTGGACTGTGTTCTAGGCACTTACCTAGGCCCTGAATGAATGAATCAATAAAATGGACTAAGTCCTGCTTGATCTTATATTCTAGAGACCCACATCCTTTCTGTTACATCTCGCTGCACAAGTAAAGAGCTTTGGAAATTAAAAAAATAAAGAGAACATTATTTTCAACCTAGAAATCAGAAAAGCTTCATGGAAAAGGGAAAGTCTAACCTAGACCTCAAAGGACCACAGGGTTCAGAGACGTGTGGTGAGAGCAGAGGTGGGTGGAGCAGCGCATGCAGTAGCCCAAAGGCAAGAAAGGGCAGGGGCTGGGAGGAAGCAGTGAGTTTGATTTGGTCATGGGGTGGGGTGGGTAAAAGTGAGTAATAGGACACCTTTCAGGAACTTACACAGAAATCAGATGGTGGTGCATATTGAAAAGCAGACTGAAGGGTCTGGACTGCACTTGTAGACCATAGAAAGTAATTTAAGTTTATTGAAGTAGGTAATGGGATTGAGGATATGCTTCACAAATGTTAATTGGGCAACAGTGTGTAAAATGGATTGAGAGAGAGAGACTAGAGACAGTATTAGGAGGTTGTTGATTAAACATCTCTGGGTATGTTTGGGGTTTTTTTGGTTTTTGTTTCTGGCCACTGACAAAACAGATCACCAGAAAATTCAGATAGATCCTTTTTCATCTCAGTTTACAAAGGTAAAATTGTGTTTTTTTAAAAAAGCGAGGAAAGAAAACCTGTTAAGCTGAGAAAGCACTGCATGCTATCATGTAAGGGAACAATTCCTTTCATGTATGAAAGATACTTGGTGTCTTCAGTAGAAGAACAAACTAAATTAGAGATAAGGAAGGGTAAAACCTGAGACAATAGGCCTTAAGGTGTAATTTTCACACTAAGCTGATTCTTAGGCCAGAGGTTTAGAATGTCTACAAGCAAATTCTGATTCCTCAATGGCTATTTGTAATTAAAAGTCCTATTGTAAAGTAAGAATAAAGTTAAACATTTATGTGAGAATATTTGCAAGGTGAAAAATGCTTCCAGCCCATTTTTGGTCATTAAGAAAAAAATGTGTTCAGTGCCGCTGATGCTATTCCTGGCCAGGAGTACAACTGGTCCAGGTCTAGCTCTCAGCTGGTGGAGAGCAACCCATTCCCAGGCTGGCAGGTGTCACACAGCATTCTGCCTTCAAAGCATTACCTGCTTTTGCTACCTTCTCTAGGTTTCTGCAAAACCAAACTCAAACTACCCCAGGCTGAGGTCATTATCTTCCCTTCTCCCGTCCCTTCCAACCCCATCTGCTCTGCTCCCTTCCTTTCTATTTATTCGACAAAAACTTCCTTAGCACTACTCTGTACCTGGTTTTGTATGGAACACTGGGATCTCTGCTTAAGGCACCACTAACCAACAAAACCTTGGTGTCACCTTGAACTCCTCCCTCTTTCCCAGCAACCAAGACCTGCTGAGCCAACCTCCCAAAAGACTCTGGACTGATGTTTATCTCTCTCCCCTCCACCCTCCCCCTTGCTCTCCAATCTGGGCTCTCTTCCATGGATGGATCCAACCTGGGACCTTTGAGAGCCTTGTTACTCGAGGTGTGGTCCACAGATCAACCGTTGCTGCCAAAGTATCACCTGGTTAGATGCGCAGAATCCTCCCAACAGAATCTGCATTTTAACAGAATCCTCAGATGATTCCTATGCACATTTGAATTCCAGACTCACTGGCTGAAAATGCAAATCTGATCCTGTCATCTCAGTTGACATTCTATTATAGGGACCAACAAATTACAGCCTACAGGCCTCATCCGGCTCACCACCTGTTTTTGTATGGTTTGTGAAGTAAGGATGGTTTTTACATTTCTAAATGATTGAGAAAAAATAAAAAGAAGAATATTTTACAACACAGGAAAGTTATGTGAAATTCAAATTTCAGGGTCCATAAATACAATTTTATTGGAACACACTATGCCCATTCATTTACATATTGTCTGTGGCTGCTTCTCCACTAGGATGGCAGAGTTAAGTAGCTACGACGGAGACTGTTATAGCCAACAAATCCTAAAATATTTACTATTTGGCCTTTTACAGAAAAAAGTTTGTTGAGCCTTGTTCTGGGAAGAAAACAAACACGGTAAAAAAGACAAAGTTATGAGATACGAAGGAAAAAAGAAAGGCCTGAACAAATGCTTTCTCTCCTGTGTACCCATCACAGGTGCTGATGCCCTTTTATCATCCCACGTGTCATGTTGTTGGTATAGCCTTTAAGGAATGGAGAAAGATTCTATTAGTACTTTTGTTCAGTTTCATGGATGCTGATTTCTTCCCTTAGGAGCACAGAGGGGAGGTTTTAAACAAGATGAGGGCAGGAGGATTATCCTGGGGGTTCAGATATGAAGAGGGAATCATAAGGGACTTAAGAGGACTGTTTCCTCTTATGTCCTTATTCCCAAGGCCCCCAAAAAGGCATCTTCTTGCTCTGGAGAGCTAAACAAATCACTGCAGGGACCTGGTACTCTGCTGCCAGCAGTAACTCTTCCGCTGAAAGGAATGTTTGAAACTTCCAAAATTCAGTGTTTTAAATATCAACAACACCCCACCTGCAGGCCTTCCCCTAGCCACATTCTTTGATTTTATGGCCCTATGAGATGTTAAAAAGATCAGTTCAGATTTCATTCATTTTCCAAACGCAGATCCTTTTGGAGTAATACCATCAGAGCTATTTCTAGCGGCTTGCTCTTTAATTGATACATTCCTTCAGAGTCACTTTATACCACTGAAGAGGCAGGTGTAAGAAAATAGTTCAAATTCCAATTCCATTCCAGAATGAGAAAGAAGGGGAAGTTCATGGATCAGGAACATTCCAGAGAAGTTGTCACAGAAGCACTGAACAGCTTACAGCCAGAAAGTGGTTGCCTTTTCCTTCTTCTTCCTCCATCTTTATCTTCACATTTTCTGGAACAGCTAAATGAATGATTTTGCATGCACCCAATAGCAAATTATGCTATCAGCTGACAGCTGAGTCAAGTACTAGAGTAGATACCTGGGCTTCAAGAGGGAATAAAACATTGCTCCTGTCCTGGAGAAGTTGACTGCATTGTGGAAAAGACAGATGCAGTGGCAGACAATCGCAACACAGCACTTTAAGTTCTACAGTCCAAAGGGAGTAAAGGAACCATGTGAGCCCAGAGGGAAACTTAGCTCAGGATGATGGGGTCAGAAAGGCTTCCAAGAGACAATGTCTGAGCTGACCTCTGAAGGACGAGGAGAAATCCACCAGATAAGGGGCCCAAGGTTAGGAGTTAAAGGGTATTCAAGGCACAGAGATATCAGGGATGAGGCAGTATGATCCACTTGAACTTCAGGAGAGTTGAAGGCACAAAGGGAGGGGTAAGAGAAGGAGAAAGGCCACAGATTCAGGTAATGGATGGTATGTTTGCTATTCCAGAAAGTCCAGACTCCGTAATGAAGACAAAGGGGATGTATGGTAGTGTTGTTGGTGAAGCACTGAAGGAGGGGAAGATTGGAGGTAGGGAGAATAAGAGAATGCTGCAGGGAAGAAACGATGGTAACTTGAACCATGGGGAAGATAATAGAGGTGGAAAAGAGCAAGGCCAAGGCCACCACATGTGGCCGTGCAGGTTATGCCTTGCACAATACACTTTGCCAAGCGGTGGGCGGTTGCTGAAAATCAGACTGTGGTCTGCTGGCCAAGTACTGTGGGCCAGCTCAAGGCAGGAAGGGGACCCTTTGTTATTCATCAGCCAGACATTTTGTTTACAAAAGTACAATTTTGTTATTCTCACAACGTCACCATATGTATCGGCAGTGTTTAAGACTCCATCCAAGATGAGTATATTCTAAACTTGATCAGCTAGAGGAATTAGAGGGAGAGAATCAAAGTGGTCACTGCCAAGTTCAGCCCTAGCACCTTGTCATTCACTAAGGCAGGAAGTGCTTTTTCAGTCCTACTCCAGCTTCACTTTGCCTGTTGAACCCAATTCCTTTGTCTGCTATCACAAATTTCATATACAAGTTCAGATAAATCCATTCAAATAAAAAAGAAATACCTTTTATTTCTATTTAATACTTTTCACCTCTTTGTCTTTTCCTAGTTATATTTACACCACACCTGAGACAGTACGGTGTAGCAAGAAGGAAGGAAGCTTTATTGTGGGACAAACCATGAATCTCAGCTCTGCCAACAGCTGTAAGACCCTCTACTCTTCTGAGCCCCAATCTATTCATTTGTAAAATGGAGATGATAGTGCTTATTTGTAGGGTTGCTATAAAAGGCAGTGAATAGACTCCAACACATGCAAGTGAACACTCAATACCTTCAGCTACTGTTGTTATTATTTACTGATCAAATGTTCTGTAGCTTACTTCTTTCTCCACTCCCATTGTCTCAGTTTCTATTTCAAGCTTTCTAGTCCTGTCAGCCCTTCCTTTTACAGCCAACACTATATCAGTCAATAGCTTGCAGAAGTGCTTACCTCGTTGCCAAACCTTCCCACCTAAAGAGCTTCTCAAATGTGCAAGTTCATCTAGTAGAACTCTACTGAAAATTCTAAAAATATTTCAAAAAACAACTCCTAAAAAATAACAGATTTCCAGTGATGAGGTTTAATAATACACGGGCTCACTTGGGAAGTTTTCCTGGAATTTAGTAGAAAATGAATGAAGGTGAAGGAAGAAGAATACAGATCTTGTTAGGCCATGTCATTTACATGACTTTTTATAAGCAGCGACCCCACCTTACGTAGTTTGATTCAGAGAGTGTTAAATGTATCTTGTGTGGCTGGCACTGTGTTGGAAAATTTAGGGCCATCTTAAGGAAAAGGAAAGCATTTCTCCTCTTGGGAAATGGGGCTTCATTTTCTATTTCCAGTTAGGGAATTTGAAAAGTTGAATTCTATTTCTATAAAACTGTATTTATTCTAACGTTTAGGTAGGAAGCAAGATCTTAACCAAGAATTTTTAGTTAATCTTCAGCAGGCAGTGCATAAAAAGATGTTACTGGAAACACTTTCAGATTTGTTTATCCTTAAATAATGTGGTCCGTTTTCATTTTGAGAAAAAAATAACAAATTCCACAGAAAAAAAGGCTTGTATGACCGGCTGAGTCATACTGTGTAGATTTTTTCCAGTAAGCTACATTACGCTGGATGCTGCTCAAAAGGGAAAATGTCAAACGCACTGGGGTTCAGTCTGGCATGTGGGTGGGTTTACTCAAGCACAGAAATCAAATACAGGCATCGCAGCCAATACTTTAGAAAAGAACAGAATGGCTTATAAATCAGAGCTGCAATTTCCAGAAGTTCTTTCTCAGCTGAATGCTACAAATGCAATATACATGAGCCATACACAAGTGTGCATTCTAATGACATTTATTGTATTTCTTTCTTAGAATCCTAAAGTAGAAAAAAACTTTGACATTATAAAATTCAGCCTTCCTCCATACAATAACTCCTTCTACGACACATAGCTCGGAAAGATTTTCATACTTCTGCTTGAAAACCTCTGGTAATGGAGAGCTCACTACCTTGCAGCTCTCCTTCCTTGGTAAGCCGATATAAAGTAGAGGGAAGGACCTGGAATGAGGTAAGTCAAGGTAATAGCAGTGGTGACCTCTGGATGGTGATATTCTGAGGTTTCTTGTCCTTCTTCTTCTGCTTCTCTGCATTTTCTAACTTTTCTATAATGCTTTTCCATTTTTTACAATAAGAAAAAAATAAGTACTTAAAAACTATAAAGACTTTAAGTACTAACATTGATATTGTTCCAACCCTCTAAAAATCAAGGCAGAGGGACTTCCCTGGCAGTCCAGCAGTTAAGACTTTGCTTTCCAATGCAGGGGGTGCGGGTTCAATCCCTGGTAGGGGAGTTAAGATCTCACGTGCCTCTTGGCCAAAAAACAAAACAAAACAAAACAAAACATAAAACAAAACAAAGAAAAAACAAAAAAACAGAAGCAATATTGTAAAAAATTCAATAAAGACTTTAAAAATGGTCCACATCCCCCCCAAAAAATTAAGACAGAGTAAGATTCATTGGCTGAAAATTAAGCACCAAAATGACCAATGTTCCAAAAATCCATGACTAGGAACTACCAATTTCAACCACATCATTATGTCAACCAAGCTACTTTTAATCAAATGGTTTTTGGCTCAGTTGCTCTTGGTCAAGTTTTATGCTGCTTTCTCATCGCTATGCAGGGCACCCTCTGTTTCTATTAAAGCCCCCTAAGGATGCCAAGGTTTAGAAGCTGCATCCCTCCGTGGACTATAATGAAGCTGATATCGAACTAAACCAGCGTATTTACTGCATCCTACCGTTATCTGAATAAATTTTTTAAATGGAACTTTACATTTATCTTTGGTAAGTTTGATTGTATGGCCTTGGTTTCTTCCTTCCATGAGGTGTGAAGCAGCGCAGTTAAGATGTCGTAGGGGATAAATCATCCCTGGATGAGAAAGACCATGTTGTCCAGAATCACTCATTTCTCCTCATGACTGTTTCTGCTCCCCTGCCTTGCAGGTCCTTGACCTTCCCATCCTGTCCCCAGTAAATTATTACCCAATTCCTAGTAAATAAATAATATACTTTAAAACAAATCATAGGTATTGAACATCTCTGTGCCTAATGCTTTCACAGAGGCTATCCTACTCACTCCTTAAAACAACCCAGTTGGTAGGTATCATTATCTCCATTTTTAAAGTGGAGAAACAAAAGATCTGAGATGAAAGTAATTTTCCTGGGACTTCCTGGGTGGCGCAATGGATAAGACTCTGAGCTCCCAATGCAGGGGGCCTGGGTTCAATCCCTGGTCGAGGAACTAGATCCCACATGCATGCCACAACTAAGAGTTTGCATGCCACAACTAAGAAGCCCATGGGCCGCACCTAAGAAGCCCACCTGCTGCAACCAAATAAATAAATATTTTTTAAAAAATTTTCCTTAGGTCACACAGTTACTCATTGACAAGGGTAGGATTTGAACCTACGTCTGTGTGGTTTTACTGCTAGTGCTGCCTCTGCGTATTTATTGGCCTCAGCCACTTACACTTACCCTTGCCTCTCTGGTCTCAGAGAGACGCTGTCACCTATTCTCTGGTTTACAGCACTGAGCTGGATACTCCCCGTTTTTCCTTTGCACTACCCACAATCGTGCTGGAGGCAGTGCTTCCCACTTACCTAGAATTTGGGTCTCCAACATCGGAGCATTATCTTGAAGATCTGTAAGAGTTCATATTTGCTCATTTATATTTTCTCCTAACTATAAAACTTACAGAATTATTTCCAGACTTATGTGTCTTCATAAAGACAATTTGAGCACAATATACTAACTCTAATCCACCCTTTTGTTCATGAGCCTATTTTAATAAATGTTGTCAAATACCTTGTTGAAATCGAGGCCAACAACGTTCTCCTGCTGTACCATTTTAGTAATTTTCAATTGCTAAACAGAAAATACAACTCTTACTCAACTGTGCGGGCTTATGGTCCTAAATAGTTGGAAGACAGAACTGAGCTGATGCAGGTACTCCAGTAAGGTCACCAAAACTTGACCTCAGTTCAGTGAAGTTCTCGGCTTCAACCTCAGTCTTCACACGGTACCAAATAACTGCCAGCGGCTCCCAGCCTACATCCTTCCATGTCCACTACATACAAATCACTACCATTTTTTTAGGGATGATAGGAGGCACATATACAAGTAAAAGAGAGCCCTTGACCATACAAAGGTAGCATGGTCTAATAGAGAAAACATGTACTTTGGTGTGAAATTGAGTCTGGATTGAAACTAGCACCTGTCCTTGAGCAAGTTATTCAAACTCAATTTCCTTAATCATCAGAGGAGATTCTACGCAGTTCATAGAATGGATGTGAAGTCTGAACATTTAAATGAGATAATGTAAATAAAATGCCTAGCATAATGCCAGGAACATCACAGGTATACAACATATTAGCAAAGACAAGTATACAAATAGTAATAACACTAGTAGAGATATATGCTCTATAATATCAAGATAAACTAGTATACTAGAGAGTCAGAGGCCCATATCTGGTTGGAGTTATGGGGTTGGAAGAGATTTCATGAATGAGATGGTATTGGAAGTGGATCTTAGAAAGATAAATGAAATTTTGAAAAGTAAGAGAGAAGAGCTTAGGGCATATTCAAGGTATAACTGGAGTACAGGTGGTCAGAAGTTGTGACTGGAGATATACTCAAGAGTGGCAGATTGAAGCCTATTTTTGTGAGATTTGGATGTGAGTAAGGGGTCTGTGTTTAATTCATTGAATGATACCTTCCTGAAGGTTGTCAAGCAGGGGAGTGACAGGACAAGGGTTGTATACATTGCTATACAAAATGGATAGAAGAGCCAAGGAACAGAAGGCAGAGACAAATTAGGAAACTATTTACAACGGACATGCAAATGAAAATGAAGGCTTCATCTCAAGCAGTGCCACGGTAATAGGGCAGAAAAGATTCATGTAAATAAGATTTCAGAGGTGATATCTATGAGATTCATCAACTGATTGGATGTTAGGAATATAAGAAAGGGAAGAATCACAGCATACTCGTTTTCAAATCTGGATGTCTTGAAGAATAAAGATGCTATTTACAGAACTAAAGAACAAAAACAACTTGGGGATGTCTGGGAGGAAAGAGGAGAAACAATGAATTTGGTTTGTGACATGGTAAGCTTAGGTGACTGTGAAATATTCAGATGGCCGTGTTTCAAGGGCAGTTGAAAACATTTGATTAGAGCAAGAAAGATTTGGACAGGAGATAGTTCCATTCTTTATCTTTTCATTATTTAGTTTCTTTTTTCATCCCCTTCTAATTTCTACTTTTATAGCCTAAATTACCCAGCACTATGCAAATCTATGGTCACATTAATGATAAAGACACAACTTTCACTGGTTCTTGCCCACACACTGACCCAGAAAATCTCCTTGAACCCCACCTCCACCTCCATCGAGAAGGATGGTACACAAGTCCTCTTCCCCACTGGGTGTGACTGCTGCTCTGTAGGGCCTGCAATCACCTTCTGGTGCTGCCACCAGCACACTGACACCCTCACATGCAACAGTCCTGGTCTCCAGAGATGTGAGAAGAATATGCCTTTCCCCTTTGCATTACTCCATTCAAAAGGATCCCCAAAGCAGGGCTACCTGTGCCCCGATGTTTTAGAGAAACTGCTAATTCAGTTTATATTATAATTCTTGTATGGGATCCACACGTGGGTTGATTAAAAATGGACCACAAATTCTGAATCTAGATTCGTGTTCTCAGAAGACTCTCCAGCTGGGAGCTATGTCAGGTGGATCCTAACCAATTTGCAAGACGCTCAGGTTTGAGTCATAATTCAATCCTTTTGAATGAATGAGTGATTGAATATCATTCATAGATAATGAATCACAACTCAATAATTCAATCAATGTTTAAATCAAACATCTAGGGTCTCTGCTCCAAGAGAGTCACTAAAACTTTACCTTTTCATCTGTTTCACCTTCAAAATATTTGCATTTTAATTATGAGAAATAATAAATTAAGGAAATAACCTCCTTTCCCTGAGCCATGAGAACCCACGGCAGAACACACAGATTTATTCAATGTTTTTTCAGTTAATAAAACAACCAATGAACTATATTAAATGATTCATGGAAAGCCCTGAAAATAGAGCAAATGTTATTTCCTTTCTTACACACACTGTCATCCACAGCTCAGATAGGATGGGAGTCTCACACTTCAGAACTCTGACTCTGAGACAGGCTATAGATGCAGTGAAAATAGGAATTCTGTAAAATCAGAGGTGAGAGAGTCCAATTTGGTGCAGAAACCTGCACCAAAACCTGAAGGAATCAAGTACCAAAACAGACAAAGCACATGCTCTTAGTGAGCTTGATTGTCAAGATAAAGTTTAAAAGGGGGAAAAAAGGTTTTGACTCTAAAGACCTTTTTGCCAAGTGGCTTTTGCATTTGGGACCACGTTATAGGTTTCTACAAGCAGCTAAGTAAATCAGTACATTATTATTATGACATGTGCATAGCACTTTGCCTTTAAATAAAATTTTCTTATGCCTTATCTCATTTTGTTAAGCAGAGCACAGGATGGAAGACAGAGGAGAGGAAAATGGTTACACATACAATCAAGCTGCCTAGTAAAGCTTGTTGGTATGGAGCTAAAGCAATGCTATGAATTCCAATCAATTTTGAAATCTGTATGCTTTAAACATCCCGAATACCTAGAGCTTGTGGTTTGCAGATGCTGAATTTAGCAAATGTGCAACCAAGGGAATCACCTTAGCACAGGGTTTATGTAAAGTAACCTTCTGAAGCAATTCACACAAATTCTCGTGTGAGGGTGAAATATGAGGGGAACATCAATCTGTCGATTTGGGAGAGAGGGAGCTCCCAGCCTTTTCTTTCCATGAAGGAGGCCATCTCATGTACAATCTCCCGGCCCCATTTAATTCACCTGGTTTGTTTGTCCTGGCACAGAATCATGAGTAAAAATCTAAACGCTATAGTGTTGCACCTGAGAGGGTTTATATCTGTCCCTGGGAGAGAGCCAATGTCAAAACTATAAACCACCTGATACCTGAAATAGGCGGATAGCTTTCAAAAGTCATAACCCAAACAGAGCCCTCTGTTTATATTACCTTATGTGGGTGAAATACCAAAGCAAACCAGAACTCTTTGATGAGCTTGGGATTTTTCCATACACACACACACACACACACACACACACACACACACACACACACATCCTGCCTTACACCCAATCCCTGGGTCTATCCCCAGACTCCTTCCTTTCCATCACCGCCACATCTGTTTTGTGGGAACCAGAGCCTACGGGAAAGTAAATAGAATGTACACAGATGTGTACACATATTTTCCACTCCTTTATTCAACAGTTGGAGAGGGCTTACTGTGCTTCAGGCACCATATGATCAGTAGGTACTATACGGCCAGTTGTTTTGTGAGCTATTCATATTCTTTAGTAATTTTAGTAACCCTAAAGTAAAGATAAATTATCCAGAACAACACTGAGGAGAAGATACCACTTTTTCCATTTTATAGATGAGGAAACTAAGACTCACAGTCATCAGATAGATTGTTCAAGGTCAAGTGGCTTGTTAGTTACAGAATTGGGCTTTGGATCAGGTGTTCCTTATTTCAAAGTCCATGTTCTTACTGCTACACCACTCTTGACTCTTCCATCTCTTTTCACTTATCTATTGATGTGAAACAGTATTTACTTTGATGCTTTAAAAAATAATCCTATCCAGTGGGTAAATAAATCAAATAAACTCAGTCCAAAAAAAAGAAAAGAGAGAGAGAGAGCAAGAGAGAGTAGAAAATTAGCAAGCAAAGCACAACATTCCTATTCATCCACCAAGACAATCCGTTTTAATAGATCCTGTGATTCCTCTCACATTCCCTGAGAAGCAATGAATGGTTACCTCTCTAAGCTACTATTCATTTGCCATTTGATATTTATCTCCCAAATCCACCTCTGGACTGCAATTCCTACTGAGATGAAAACATAATTATTTGTTGCTCAGAACAGTAAAGCAATGATTTACACATATTTTTTAAGAAATCACTTTACTGAGTTAGACACCCAGAGCTAATGATCAGAGCTATCACTGTTTCCTGTCCAGCCTTTGCAGTCTTCCCCAGCCCTCCACACAATACTATTATGCTTATGCTCTGTTTCTTGTGTACACAAGGAGCTGAGTTTGGGGTGATTCTTCAGACCAGGATACAATTTACTGACTTTGAATGCACATAAGTCAGAAATGAACTAATTAGCCATGGGAAAACATAACCTTATTTTCTTAACAATTATAATGCCTACTTGAGAAATAACTGAAAGATGCCAACACCATTCTGGAATTAAGAAATAAAATTATTCTACATTGAGAGCAATACCAAGCAATTCTCCATTCTCCACAGAATTAATCCCATTCTCCCATTAATTTAAGGGAGGAACACTGAAACATTTTAGGAAGCCAAAAGAAAACACTGCAAATCAGAAGACAAGTGATCTGGATGAAAAGGCTTAAAAAAATGATTTGTAGAATTTACAGGTTGAGGAGAAATTTAATAATTCTGGCCTACTACTCGAGAAGGATTTTTTAAAATATATACAGAGAGAGGGAAATGCTGCATTTCTTGTCTAATGATTCAGAGCACATAGGTGTGGGTCAGTATTTTTTTAATTAGTTGCAGCTGCAAATGACAGAAATGACAAAATAACAATGACAGAAGCATATTTTTGACATAAACAGAGTCTGGAGGAAGACAAGCCATCGCTAGCAAGCAGTGTCTGGCCTACACTTTGGTTTCCAACATGGCTGCTTAAGCTCCAGCCATCATGTCCACAGTCTATACAGCAGCAAAAAAGATGAAGCAAAGAAGAAGGCACATCCCTTCCATTTAAGAATAGATCCCAGAAACCACACATACTACTTCAGCTAACATTCCATTGGCCAGTCACATAATCACAGCAGGCCAAAAGGGAAGCCAGTCCTAATTACAGATAGCCGAAACTAAAAACTGTGGTCTCCATTATCAAAGAAGAGGAGAAACAGATATGGGGGGAAGCTAGAAAACTTTGCCTCAAAAACACAGGGAATTTCCTTAGAAATAAAGAACAGCCTACGTAAGACCTTACCTGATAAGGTCTACTGAAGGCTGGAGTCATTTATTTCAGGACACAATGTCTCCATCTTTGACTATTTCTAAAATAAGATAAAGTTAAAACCTCTTCTTCCTTGAGTTTTGTAGGAGGCAGAGGATGTGGGTTTAGGGTCCTGAAAGTCTCCACTCAGTCTCCATGACCCTAAGGTCATTGTTTTCTCTTGATTATGCCCCCATCACTCTTCTACTTAAAACCATCTAGTGTCTCCGCAAGATAAAAAGCAAACCCCTGGAATGATGCTTTAAGCCCTTCCTATGTTACCTGGTCGCCACACTACTTACTTCCTCACAAATTTTATTCAAGTAACACCAAACCACTTTCATAATCCTGAAGATACCGTGAGGTTTCAGGTTTCTGTTCTTCATTCATTCACTCAGCAAATACATACTGGTTGTCTGACATGTGTCCTCAAACCTAGTAGCAAGCAGGAGGGATACAGTGGTATCTAGTATTGAAATAATTTAGCAGCCAATGTTCGGGAGATACTGGGTACTATGTTAAGTACTTCACACATATTCTAATATAATTGCTTATAATAATCTTATGATGCAGAACCTATTTATTCCCATTTAATAGATGAATAAACTAAGGCACAGAAAGTTTAAGTAAGTTGCAGGAGATCACAGAGCTCGTCAGTTGAAGAGCTGGATTTGTCTGATTCTAGAGTTGCTCAAGCTTATAACCACAAACTACCTTGTACTGTCAGTTTCCTCTCTCTGAAATGTTCACCCACCTTCTTTCCCCTCCTGTATTCTTTTTATAGGTTCCTACCAGCCCTATTAAAATAATCCCCAATTATCACCTCCTCTGAGAAGCCCTCCTTAACTCCTTTGGATGCTAAATTACTCCCCCTCTGACCAATACTATACCTGGACACACTTACCTTTTTACTCATTAATCCAACTCTGCCTAAGCCCTGCTACACAAAGAAAGCAGCACAAATTAGTGTTGGAAAGGATTATTCAATAAGCAGTCATCTATTTGGAGGAAAAATCAATCTAGATGTCAAATCAAACCATAAACCAAAATAAATACATGTGGATTAAAGCATTAAAGTTTTTATTTTTTTCAAAAAAAAAGAAATCAAAGTGTGAAAGAGCTAAAATAAGAGCAAATATTTATCAACACCATGGAGGGGAAGGACCATCTAAGTTTCAAAGGAATGAAAGGCATCAAAAAGGAAAAGTTCGATGGATTTTACCATGTAAACCTGTCTAAACTTTCTGATGTTGAAACATAGCCAAAGTTACAAAGAATTTTTAAAAACTGGAAAAACACATTTGCCTCAAATGTGATAGAAACAAAACTTTCTATTGTATTTGAAATTACTGAAATAAATGGAAATAATACTGTGACCCACGACAGCCCCATGCAGCAACGTGAATGAATCCTACAAACAAAATGCTGAACAAAACAAGCCAGTCACAAGAGTTTAGAGTAGGATTCCACTTATGTAAAGTTTGAAAATGAGCACAACTGAAATCACTTGTTCATGAATGTCCACATAGGTAATAAAAATATTAAGAAAAGCAAGGGGGGACTTCCTAGGTGGCCCAGTGGTTAAGAATCCACCTGCCAATGCAGGAGACACGGGTTCGATCCCTGCCCCAGAAAGATCCCACATGCTGCAGAGCAACTAAGCCCGTGAGCCACAACTATTGAGCCCATGGGCCACAACTACTGAAGCCCATGCATCTAGAGCCCATGCTCCACAACTAGAGAAGCCACCACAATGAGAACCCCATGCACCACAACGAAGAGTAGCCCCTGCTCTCCACAACTAGAGAAAGCCCGTGTGCAGCAATGAAGACCCAACACAGCCAATAGATTAATTAATTAATTCATTAATTTTTAAAAAAAAGAAAAAAAGAAAAGCAAGGGAATGGTTAATCAAAAATCAAGATCGTGTTTACCAAGGATGGGATTGCGTTAGGACAGTGGAGAAGAAGGTGTTGGTCAAGGGGACATATGGGTTTGGAGGGCAGTGTTTTACACAGCATTTTTAACTTGAGCCATGATTGCATGGGAGCTCACTGTACCATTATTCTTTAAACTGTTCATATGTTTTACACACTCTTCCATATGTACAATACATATTTCACAATAAGAAAGGGAAAAGGATCTCAAAAGATGAATGGTCAAAGGATGTGCATAGAAAAACCACAAAAAGAGGATATGCAAACAACTAATCATCTTACGGGAAAATATCTGGCTTATGGGAACCAAAGACACAATTTTTCAAACAACACAGTGCCATTGTCTGCCTAATTTTTATTTTTGTCTTTTATTTTTATGACAGTACTCAATGCTAAGGATAATGTGGTGAAAAGGGTACCTCAAACACTGCTGGAGGAAGTGAAAACAATTTGGCAATATGTGTCAAGGATCTAAACCGGTCTTTAACCTTTAACCCACGAATTCCACCTCGGAGGTATCTATGAGGAAAGAGCCCTAAACTGCAGAGGAAAAAGCAATAAACGTCAGAATGACAGCTAAAAGTTTTTAAAAGTTAATCTTCTAAAGTCTAATAAAAGGGAAAAATAAATAACTGTAAACAAGTGACAGAACATCAGATAGAAAATAAAACAATGTTTATAAGGAAATTTGATAATACAGAATATGCCTATATTAAAAGTAACAAGCTGGACACTAAACTTTATATATTTTTTGGTACATCTGCATAAAAGTATGTAGATCTTTCACCTAGAGGAGAAAAACACTGGAAGGAAATATACTAAAATGTTAATTGTGGTTTTCTTTAGAAGGTGGCAGCTATAGTAAATTTTCTTTTTCTCTCTCTTTTTAAAAATGTCCCTGAATATTTTAAAATTTTTAAATGAGAATACATCATATGTAATTTTCTTCCTCCCGCCCTCCCTTCCTCTCTCTAATTCTCTTTCACTGAGTCCAGGTTGTTTAAGCTACTGATCCTGACCCAACAGAAGTAGACTAAGCTGTATATTAGCCAGAATTCTGACTTTGCAATATTCAGTTTGAATCGACCTTTTTTCATTCACATTAGCTCTGTCTTGATTTACAACTGCATTGCAGCCTCAGATCCACAGTTTTATTTCCCAGACTCACTGTTCACTTTCACTTTCCTAACTTGGTGTTGAGCTGGACTGAACATCAATTTTCTGACATACCTGTTGTGGCCCCTGCACCAGCTCTCCTAAAGTATCCCCAAGGAGAACCCCCATGTGCATTGCACAGCCTTCCTTCGGGAGGCTTCCCTCCTCCTTTCAGTTCTTTTTCTTTCCCCAATGGTGATTGATTGATTGATTGATTGATTGATTGATTGATTGATTGAGTCACGCTCTGCAGCTTGTGGGATCTTAGTTCCCTGACCAGGGATCGAACCCAAGCCCCAGCAGTGAAAGTGCAGAGTCTCAACCATTGGACCTCCAGGGAATTCCCTAAGTTTCAGGTCTAATGATGGGTACTAATTACAGCATCCTTGGTTTCCATTAGAAGAGATTGCTATACAGAGCCACACCTAGACCTGATTTACCTTAATACAGTGTAATTGTTAAAAGCACAGGACTTAGATTCAGAGACTTGAGTTTGAATCCTAGTCCTACCACTTAATTGTTATGTGACATTGAGCAAGTTACTTATTTTCTTTATGTCATTTGTCTCCTAAAAATACAGGTAATAATGATATCCCCCGCTTGTAAAAATTAAATGGGAAAAAGGTGGTCAAAAGTTACAAACTTCCAGTTATAAGATAAATAAGTCCTGGAGGTGTAACATACAGCACAGTGACTATGGCTAACAATACTGTGCTGCATATTTGAAAGTTGCTAAGAGAGTAGATCTTAAAAGTTCTCATCACAAGGAAAAAATTGTAACTATGCGTGGTAATGGATGTTAACTTGTGATAATTTTTGCAGTGTATACATATATCTAATTATTATGTTACATACTTAAAACCAATACAATGCTATATGTCAACTACATGTCAATTTTTAAAAGTTTTTTTAAAAAGATTAAATGGGATGATCCACGTAAAACACTTCATGCCTAGCACGTAAAGGGTGCTCCAGCAATGCTCCTTTTCTCACTCTGTTTGTGCAGCCTCATGTACTACCACCTCTCCCTTCAAATTTTCATTCTAATAGATGGTAAAACACTTACCCAGAACATTTTACACTTAATTTTATTATAGTCCTTCATCTTTATTCATTCCCTACCAAACCAACAGCTTTGCCTGAGAATGCTCTTCAAGAGCCCTGCTCTCAATTCTTCTGTGCACGTGATCCCTTTAAGCAAGTACAGAAACCAAGAGGGTCCTAAAAGGAGGCTAGGAATATGCACTGAGCAATATCCCTGGAGAGCTGGAAAGAGGAGAATCCAGAGAGTGTGTGAGAACCATCTTGAGAAATTGAAGCCAGAGGAATTGAGAACTCCTCAAGCTTAGGAACAAAAGAAACAGGGCATGCAGCCCTTCAAAGCCACTTCTGAGATACCTGTACCAAACCTAGGAAGATGAATCATGAAAAATAAAACTCGTGCCCAAGGTTTGACTACACAGAGTTCCTATATTGATGGCTGTACTTTGAACTCATTGGCTGACTCAATGAAAAGCATCAGTCAGGTCTGTGGTTTTGCATTTTGAGAATGTGTTACTAGACCGACTGTTTCACTTGGTTGTTCAGCCATCTGATGAATAAGCAATTTCTCTCCCTCTGATTATCCCAGAGCAATTGGCTGAATTGCATAGAAAAAAATATGCACCTGCACCTTCAATTTCTTAGCTGGAATGCCGCCTCCGTGTGCCCTAGGAAGACCCTCTGCCTTTCGGTTTCCTTCTGCAGGAAATCTAGACCAGCTGCTGTTTCTTTGTGGGATAAAATGCTCCAAATTGAAAAGCTTTTATATCCCAGGACGCATTATTCAAAACACCTTCAAGCTCAGCTTCTGAGACTGGCGTATAGAAAAATACAAAACAATATCTCTGTATTGTAAATAAAACCAGTGGTTTCCTCACAAACTAGAGGACGTGCCCGCAACACAAAAAAGTGATTATGTCTTGAGTAAGGCTGAGCAGTAGTGGTACCAGGCTAACAATGTTATCAGTGTTTACCTTGTTAAATCCATATCCAAGGACACAGGCTGGCTCATTTCTCTTGATATCTTCCCTATCTGCAAGCAAATGGATATGGTTATGGTTCTACCTTTTCTGGCTCAGAAAAGGCCCCAAAATATACAGAGGCTTAGAAAAAGGCAGCTGTTTCTCCTCACAATTGCATTTAACTGGAGCACAGTGCACAGAAAAACCATAGAGACTCTGGCTGACATATCCCATGCTTAACTATGTGTTGAACATTTATAGGTCATTTAGTCCTCATCTATATTATAATTGTGCTGTGTGCCACGAACGTAAAACGAGTTTTAGTGCTTTTTGATATATGACATCAGTTATTACATTTCCATAAAGCTGTCCAATATTTACGAGGGTTTTATAACTTTATTAAATGATTTTCTTCCACTGCCAAAGAGATGCCATCACCATAGTAACTGTGTAATTTTCTATATCCCATTTTCAGGTTTCTTTGGTTTCACTGAAGTGGCACATTTCCCATTAAACTTTGTAGTACATAAAAGTCGTTAAAGCGACAGTTGAGCACTGTTATGGCTATAGTAAGAACATTGACAGGAACTTTACCCTTGGGCCGTTTGAAACAACTATTGGAAAAAGCTTTGAGAGAGCGAATGGCTTAGACAGTGTAAATTTAAATTTGCTTCTTTAAGCAAATGACAAAAGAAGAACATTTTGGAAGTTCAGCTTGCCTTCTGGACATCTCTTTGAGCCATAGCAACTGGATAAGCAAGGTGATGCTGCTCTTGCAGGGTCTTAGAGGCAGCACTGGGGACCTGGAGCCTGATCTTCCCCTGGGGTGTTCAGTGTTGGGAAAGATTTGCACTCATGTCAGCTGAGAGCTCTAATCCCTCCATTGGTTTCTATTTTCTCCTCAGGACTAACCACGGCCTGTAATTACAGACATTATCTTTTACTTATTTGTATATCTGTTTGTTGTCTATCATCGCCCTCCACACTTAAACCAGAGCAAAGCAGTGAGTTCCATGGGAGCAGGTATTTCCTCTGCCTTTTATTTCATCTCCTGAGCATTAAGCAGAATGTTTGGCACTGTGCTTGAATGCTGGATAAATGCATAATTCAAGTAGGTGAGATGCAGAATCCTCAATCCCATAGATTCCCCATTATCAAAAAATGAAATGAAACAAACAAGGAAAATACTGTTTCCCTTCAGGGGGAATAAAGCTGCAATAAGCTTGAATTAGATCATTATAAGACTTCAACATACAGAATCGTGTTTGTTTGTTTGTTTAGCAGCTGTAACTCCAAATGTCCCTCATGTATCAACCACTCTTGGTCCAGGGTTCCTATGCCCCTCCCATCAGCCCCTCCCCGATGGCACGGACCCAGCAGACTGGTTTACATGGTGGATCTCTCTGCCTTCACTAATGTTGAAAAGCAGCGAGTTCCTGACTCAGCTGATCCCCTACATTATGGCAGCTTGATTCCCCAAATCATATTTCCATAATGAATGCTTTGATGACAACAGAAAGAATGTCCCCATTGGTCCCTCGTATTCTATGTGTGAGGGATCCTGGTTTCCTGTCTGGAAGACATGATCTGTAAAGGTCTTCAAAGGGAGAGAACAAAAAGTCTGGCCTTGCATTTTCAGAATTGCTTCTCTAATCTAAATAAAGATAACTCTGAATTAAAACCAAGTATTGAGTCCAAACACTCTCAAATTTCAAACAAAAGGGAGACTATTCAAATACCAAGAAGTTTGTTACCAAGGATCTTCATGAGGGAAAGTCCCTATTGCTCAAAGCATGAAACCATACTTGTGATCTGAGGCATCAGCCAGAAGGGTCAAATCATAGTGCTGCACAGGCCGGTCCTGGGTTCCAGAATCACAAGGACCTGTTGGCTTGCTTTGCTTCAGCCATAGCTTCCTCACGTACTTGGCGCCCACTCTTACTCCAAGGGTCACAAAGGAAATCCAGTCAGAGAAGGTGGGTAGATAGCATATCAGCAGAAGAAAAACGTTTTAGGTCTTGCATTTGATTCACAGCAAACCAGAGGAGTAATTTTCATACATGAATAACAGCATGTTAGTTAATAGGTTAATAGTACTATCGATAAGATAGAAATGTTAATGTGATCCAAATTACATTCTTTTTTTTTTTAATAAATTTATTTATTTATTTTATCTACTGTGTTGGGTCTCTTTTGCTGTGCGCGGGCTTTCTTTAGTTGCGGTGAGTGGGGGCTACTCTTCGTTGTGTTGTGCAGGCTCCTCATTGCCGTGGCTTCTCTTTTTGCGGAGCACGGGCTCTAGGCGCATGGGCTTCAGTAGTTGCAGCACATGGGCTCAATAGTTGTGGCTCACGGGCTCTAATGCACAGGCTCAATAGTTGTGGCACACGGGCTTAGTTGCTCCGCGGCATGTGGGATCTTCCAGGACCAGGGCTCAACCCTGTGTCCCCTGCATTGGCAGGTGGATTCTTATCCACTGCGCCACCTAGGAAGCCCCCAAATTACATTCTTATTGGACCACAGAGAGATGAACAGAAGGGTAATAGGAGTACCAGTCCTAAGTATGTTTTCCTATTTCTTAAAAAAAAAAAATCCCATATATGTGGTGTCTAAAATTCAAATTTATAAGTAGAACATCAGTATAAGGGCACTGAGGTTAATTATAATGAACATACATTATTGTCACTCAATTACTGACATACAAAAAGAAGATAATGCAAAGAACATTATTTAATGAAAAGACAAAATGAAAAGAAAAAAGATAATGAAAAGACAAAAAACAAAAGATTTAATGAAAAGACAAAAGATAATGACAATTTCAAATGCAGAAAAGAATTGTCTCCAAGAATCAAGACATTAATTATTCCTTATTAATTATTCCTTTAATATCTTATTTTCAAAGGAAAAGAGCACTTTCATTTTCTTACAACTCTTATTTCCTTCATCAGTCCTGCAAAAGGAAAATCTCATGGTACACTTTCAATTTTTAGTCTCTTGGATTGACTGGTACCAATATAATAAAATTTCTTTTTGTTGTATTAATAAAAAAAAAGCAACAGAGCTTTGCTACAAAAGTTACTATATAATAAAAACACAATGTAATGAAAGCAGTTAATATGCTTTTATTAACCTGAAATTCTCCGTCTGAAAAATCAATATTAATTAAATATACTACAATAAATGGGTTCATAATAGAGAAGTAATCAAAAAATACAACCAAATATGGCCAATTCTACAGGACTTAATTACAGACCTACATCACCACGTTACTGACAGTTCAGCAAAAATGTTCAACCAGAATTCTAGAGGGGCAGAATAGTGTATTTCTTGCAATGAGTTCCATATTTCCTTTGACATATATATGAAGCAGACCAGCTACGTTCATTCATCCAACAAATATGCATTGCCTCACCACACTTTATCAAGTCCTGTACTATGTATAAGAAATACATAATGAGGATGACCCAGCTCATAATCCAGGGATGGAGAGAGACAGATCATTAATACTATAATAAAGTAGAGTGAGGTTAGCACCCATGACACACAGGAGAACACACTTAACTGTGTATGGGGGGGGGGGGCATCAGGGTAGAACCCTGGTGAAAAGTAACCTTCAGCAATCCCATGCTTCTATCACTGCCTATCAGCATACAGAAGAGCGGTTCCCAAAGGATTGGCAGTGGAGCTATAGTGTTTTTTGCCACTCATAGTAAAATGAGATAAATGAATTAAAAATCAATTTATTTCCCTAAAGCTAATTTTATGCCATTTTGTTGCAGAAAGGGGGACCTCTCCCAGGGCCCGAGAGCAGGCTCTTGTCTAACACTGGGAAATAAATGGTCCGAGGAGATACACATGCTGACAAAGGAGGAGACTTTATCGGGAAGGGGCGCCGGGACGGAGAGCAGGAGGGTGAGGGAACCCAGGAGGACTGCTCTGCCACGTGGCTCGCAGTCTCGGGTTTTATGGTGATGGGATTAGTTTCTGTGTTGTCTCTGGCCAATCATTCTGACTCAGGGTCCTTTCTGGTGGTGCATGCAACCTGCAACCGCTCAGCCAAGGTGGATTCCAGCGAGGAGGGTTCTGGGAGGTGGGTGGGACATGTGGACTGGCGTTTCCGCTCTCCTTTTGACCTTTCCCGTATTCTTCTGGTTGGTGGTGGCTTGTCAGTTCTGTGTTCCTTACCAGCATCTCCTGTCGTAAAATAACTCATGCAAATTGTTACTGTCTTTGCCTGGCCAGGGCGGGCGGTTTCAGTCAGTGTTTCCCCTAACAACTTGAGGATTTCTCTTTCATCCTAAGATTGTGTCCTTCTAACTTTGTGTCCTTTCTTTTCTGAAATCATGGATAATACATGATAGGGCTTTTTTTTTCCCTCCTTAATTGGTCTAATAAGTAGTAGGCAACAATATATGAGTTCTCCAAAATATTTCTGTTTCCCTTGTCAGTGAAACCCAAAAGTCCAGAAACCACTTTCATGAAGCAAAACCAGTTGGATGATGAAGAGGAAGCAGACAAGCTGGTTGATTCATCAGTTGAGTGTTAACAGTAAAAACCTTCTTATCCAATATAATCCAGAGCAGCAGAAATTAGTGAAATAATCAAAAAATCAATTAAGATCATAAAAAAACATATTTTGACTCTCTTCTATTTTAACTTAAAATATTTGTTTACTTATGTTAATCCACATGGAGGGTTTTTTCTTTGACTTTTCACCGGACCCACCAATGACTGGAGTTTCAAGTAACCCTTCTTACATAAACCATATCCAAACTTCAGGGTCCAGAATGTACACTTTTAGTCTTTTTTAAAATGGCACAACAATTTAAAGACAATTGTGAAGCAAGGTGACTGCACAACCAATCTAGAATTTTATAAATTCCCCCCCTCAATTTTTACAGTTTATCTCAAACCTCATTTGAAAGGCAATTTTATACTCAGGTTTTTTTAAATTTTTTTAATTTTTTTTGGGGGGGGTACACCAAGTTCAATCATCTGTTTTTATACACATATCCCCGTATTCACTCCCTCCCTCAACTCCCCCCCCACCCTCCCTCAAGTCCCCCCCACCTTCCCCGCTCCAGTCCTCTAAGGCATCTTCCATCCTCGAGTTGGACTCCCTTTGTTATACAGCAACTTCCCACTGGCTATCTATTTTACAGTTGGTAGTATATATATGTCTGTGCTACTCTCGCTTCGTCTCAGCTTCCCCTTCACCCCCCGCCGCCCCAAACCTCAAGTACTCCAGTCCATTCTCTGCATCTGCGTCCTTTATACTCAGTTTTATTGTCTTTAAAAATATTCATTATGTTTTCAGGAAATCAACTCTCTCTGTGTAATTGTAATTCATCAGTTATATCATGTTTCCATAATTTCAGCTGGATAGGCAGATTTAGAATGAACACAACTGACCCTTGGTATGCATGCTATTTAGCAGGTGGTGACAAAAGAGCATGGACCTGCCAGAGCAGGGCTTCTCAAATTTAATGTGATAAGAATCACCTAGACATCCTGTTAAAATGCAGATTCTGCTTTAAAAGGTCTGGGTGGGGCAGAATCTGTAAATCCTAAATTCCCAGGTGCTGCTGGCAACGGACCAAACTTTGAGTAGCTGGATACCAAGGTCCCCTGCCTCAGCAGCACCTTAGAATCACCTGAGTCCCACCTTCACGACTTTGCTTTAACGGTCTGGAGTGGGGCCTTGGAAACAGAATTTTTAAAAGTTTGCCCGATGATTGTAATATACTAGAATGTAGACCGAGTATTCATGTGGCCTGAGAATCAGGTATTCTCTCTCACACGATGGAGAGTGTCAGTAATGCAGGGAGTAATCTGCTCATTGAAGTCAGTTAAGAGAACTACTATGTATAGAATCAGTGGATGTCATTTTCCTACCTGACATCCCTCAGGTTCAATGTGTTTGAAGGTGTTTTATTATTTTGTTGTTTAATTGACTTCCTTTCTAAGACTTCTGATTTCCCCTGCATGAAAATCCCATGGCTTAGAGAAGGGAGAAAACCAAAATATTTGTAAGGTACCAATACCTGATATTCATTAAGCTAGCTAGAAATTAAATCTGCCTCTCTTCTTGGCTTTGGCGCAGCAATTACACAGCAGTTCACAGGCACATTTCAAAGCCTCCGTTTCCTAGGGGGACCTATCTAATCTGATCCAATATTAAAGGTTAGGAAGCACTGACGGAGACACAGAAGGCTAGAGAGGAAGGCACGCAAGGAAAAATAAGAGAGCTACAAGTTTAACACTGGCTATTCAATCTATGATGCAAAGATCATATACAAGTAATATGACATCAGAAATCATCATCTGTGAGATAAGAGTTTAATTATTTTTTTGTAAATATGCATGCATGATCGAAGACTGTTCTGTGTGGGATTTGTTCAGTCGTGATTTTAGTCCCCTGATGTAGCGCAGGGACCAGGTGCCCATTTTTGTAAACACAGTTTTATTGGAACACAACCATGCTCATTCATTTCCGTATTGTCTATGGCTGCTTTCAGGCTATTTATGGCAGAGTTGAGTCGTGACAGAGAACATATGGCCTACAGATACTAAAATAATTACTCTTTGGACCTTCAGAGAAAAAAAAAATTGCCGGCTTCTGCTTTAAAGAAACCATCATCAAGCTTACTCATCCCTTTTACCAGCAAAATGCAGTTCTACCGACAACCCCACACTGGGGCATTGGAGGGCTAGTCCCGAAAGTCAATAATATCCTCTGAGCTTCCTGTTAGTGATCCCTCTTTAAATCACTTAAAATCTTTGCTGGGGAGCACACCTTAAAGGTTGGCCAAAGCATGGTTATGAGCTCAGAAGGAAGTTGAAATACAACCCATAATAAAAGGGAGGCAGAGCAAAGAAAGCAGACTCAAAAGAAATCAAGCCCTGGGGAGGAAAGTGGGTCCAGAAATGGATTCTGTTCATAATATCCTTTTGCACTGTGTTTATGCCAAGCTATAGATCTTTTTAATGCAAAAGCAGTTATTTCAGCCTGAGGTCCAATCTTTCAGCAGGAGAGTTTCTAGGCACTGTTTCTTTCACATTATTCAGACTGGTCTTACTAATTGATTGCCTTTTGTTTAGAGTCCAAAACAGAACATTATCCTTTTCATCAATTTTCTCAGCAGTCGGCAAATGTACTATTTATTGCGTGTAAGTTCTACTTAAATAACATTCAATCATCTTTCCAACAAATTTCAATGAGCAATGTTCCTGGAGATGCTTAACAACCTGTAATGCCTATCCATTGTGTGGAATGCTTCTAATGACAAATGGCTAATGTAGGAACTCTTTAGGCTTATCGTTGCTTTAGATGAATTTTCTTGACAGAGCTGAAAAATGAACACCACTGTTTGCATGTGTGTATCATGCATTCCCAGCAGCTATTCTTAATGCTGCCTTTGTTCAGACTGTACAAAATGGGGTGATAAATCAACTGCAGAGCGGGCTTTTTTTTTGGCCTGGGGGTTCGGGGGCCGGGGGACGGACATTAACAAATCCATAAAGGGAGACCGAGTCCCACTGAACTGAGTTCGCCTGCCGAATTTGCGGTTAACCTCTCTACCCAAAACTTTTTTCCCTTTCTTGTCCTGCCCCTGTTCCCCTCAGGATTGAGGAGTATCGAAGAAAGGGGTGGGGGGAGCTGAAACCAAGTAGGACCCTGTGGGGCCTTGCTGGGCTCAAAAGCCCCTCTGCATTCCCCATTTCCTGTTTGTAGAAAAAAAGGCTTTCGTCTCCTAGGCCTCCCCCGGAGTTCCAAAGAGAAGGCACAAGCTGTCAGTGATCAGGACAAGAGTCAGAGGATGCCTAGTTCCTCCTGAAGAGATAGAGGCAACCATCTGATGCACATCCTTGAGTTGTTCTGTAGGAACTAAGACCCCCAGTCAAGAGGAGGGTGCAGGCTACACGCTGACCACAAGTACGTGGACCCCAGACTGGTTGGAACCAGATGGTTGAAATTCGTGAAACGTTACCCTGTTACATCACCACCAACCGGTCAGGAGAAGGTCCACAAGCTAATCACACATCCTACAACCCTCTCCCCTAACACTTCCTGAAAACCTCTTGCCTGAAATCCATGGGGGAATTCAGGCCTTTCAAGCAGGAGCTGCCCATTCTCCTGCTTGGAGCCCTGCAATTAAAGCCTTACATTGCTGCAAACACCCACTGTTAGAGTTTGGCTTTCTGCACATATGAGCCCTTGCTTAGGAACAAAAGCATATGTACCAGCATTATATTTACTATATTTACAATTTTATTTAAAATGCACTTCACCTGAAGTGGTGGCTTCACTGAAAGCTAGTACTTGCAATTTTTGCTCCAAGGTGCCTACATGAGCAGGCTCTAAAAATGAAAGTATCTGTTAGTCACATCTGGCTGTTGCCACTTCTTGAGCTGGTTCCTGATTACGATAATGCATCGAACTGGCCCTAGGATGTAGAGTTCATTACTAAACTACCCATATACATATCACTCTGCCTATGAGGAAGTATTTTAAATAAAGTACATGCTATAGAACATACATTGGTTTCTCAGCACCATAACACTAGAATGTACAAAAATCCTATTGGGTACGGAGAAGGCAGGGATTTATGCAGCCTGAGGTGGTAGGGAGGCTTCATAAGGAGGTGATATTTGAATGGAGTCTTAAAGTTCAGCAGGGAGAAGAGAATTGAGTACAAGAATTGCAGGCAGAAAACACATGTGCAAAAGCAGGAAGACAAAAATAAGCACGCACGGTCAGGTGCCATCAGCAATTCAGTGCTGCTGAGATGTGGAGTGAATGCAGGGGTCGAAGGAGAGAGATGTATGAAGGAATGGGAAGTCCAACAAACTGCGAGTAGCTCAAACTGTCTCTGTTTCCTTCCTGTCCTTTTTATTTCCGATCAGCAGGAGATGGTAGAAAGAACACAGTCTTCCTAGTCAGAATTGGTCACTTCTTGGTCATTCAACCTTGGGCAAGAGATCCACTGGGGTTCATTCATTAAAATGTTGATTCAGAGACCTGGCTAATCATCAAATCAAAATACGATTTCCCAGGCCCCCTCCCACGCCTCCTGAATCAGACACTCTGGAGGTGGCCCCAGTAAGTTGTGCATTTTCAGCTCCCAGTTTCTGAATCACTGCCTTAAATACACTATTATGTGGGAAAAATTACCTTTGTTAAAAATGCTCTAAGTGGGTGTTATTTCTTTTGGCCTTGTTTCCTCCAAGGAGGAAAAAAAAAAGAGCAGTAATCTGAAGAGTCTGACTTTATTTAAAACAAAAAAAAACCTTTAAAAATCCTTTAGCTGGGTTGTGGCATTTGCAGGGGGCGGGGGAGATTATCCGAAGGTAAGAGACTTTTCTTCCTTTGAAGCTATATTGGTGTGATGTGAATCAAACCATTCATGCAGGGAACAAAAGCACCTTTGACTTCAAGAGCCAGTTAAGAAGGCAACTTAAATAAACAGGGAGGAAAAGAGACATGACAAAAGGTCAACTTAGTCATAGCTTCTTGAGCTTCTTGAAGTAGTGCCTAAGGCTGAACAGCTGAATTGAGTTTGCAATTATACACCCTTCCAGAGGTTCCCAGCCTGAAGTTATCAGATCTGTGAATTCACTTCAGAGGGAGGTCTGGAAGCTTTGTTCAATATTTCAAAATTTCTAGTGCAGAGCTTCTCAAAGTGTGGTTCAAGGAACAAGGAGATCGGAACCACCTGAAGAAGGACGACAGGGCTTATTGCAAAATGAGGATGCCTATGTCCCAACCCAAGAGATTATATTTCAAAGTGTTGGGTGTAAGGCCTGGAAATCTGTATTTCTTTTCAAACCCTAGGTGATTTTGAGAGAACTCATTTGTGATCAGATTAATTAACATATCCTTAAGGAGCATCCCAATTTTCTCTGCTTTAGCAGAAAGGATCAAGTCAACTTAGCACACGCTAATGAGAATTTCTAAAAATCAGACACAGGTCTTTGATTAATAAAAGTGAGAAAATCAGTTATTATGTAATAAATTTGCTTAGTAGAGAAAAATCTGTCAAAGCATGGGTCTACAGAGAAACTCTCTTTTAAAGGAATCCCTGTTAGTAAAAATTTGAAATGGCTTTCCTTCGACTGTTCTCCTCCCCCATTCTTGGCTACACACATCTTGACTAGAATCTCGATAGCAGAAAAATACTAGTGGAAGCAATTTTCTCCCCTGTTTTCCCACTCAACATCCTTCTCCTTACCTCTTTTCTCCACATGCTTCCCCTTTTTTCAAATGGAGATAGCTACTCCGGTTGACATTTGGGCACGTGCCGTGCACCCTAGGAGGAAACCTACACTTCTGAAACATTTCCCTGGAAAATAAAAACCAGTGACCCATCATGAGCTGGTTGGTATAAAAGGTGTTTCCAGAGCTAGCTTTTTAAGGATTTGCCACACAGTTCACTTCTCCTACTTCAGCAAAATGATTTTTGGGAGCTGACATGAACCGTTACCAGAGAGAGAGACAGAAGGAGAGAGCATGCTACAATTTAATCCAATATTATTTTAATAAGCATAGAATCATGTGATATGATTCCATGAATATAAAATATAAAATACAGGATTTCATCAAATTCGATGGCCTTTAAAATTCAGTGGGAAGGACATGTACATAGTTAAAAGCTGAAGAATTACATCTAATCAAACAATGTAGTGATTGTAGATTTCCCTGAGTAGAAAATTAAAGATCCTGACTTATGAAACCACCACCTCCCCTGCAGTCATGAATTCAATGACATAACAACTTTAATAGGTTTCCATCAAGGTTGCCAAAAAGAATCTCTTCTCATTATGCAACCATAAGTTCATAGCAAAATTACATAGAAAGATGTTTCCAAGTGGCTTAAGCCAAATTGGTTAGGAACAACCATTAGGTTCTTCTTGGTAAATAATAGTAGCTACTCACCACAACCTCACCACTATGCTATTAAAAAGGTAAGACTCAAAACAAATTCTACCACACACAAGATGCATTGAGAGACAAAGGTGAAGGACCAGCAAGATTCATATGTTCTTCACTGAAGGTAAAAACTGTCTCAGATGTTTTAGCCAAACCACATATCTTTAAGAGATCTAATTCCACATTTGAGGGTATATTTCTATCATCTATTATGCTAACAAACCACCATGTCAAATATCTTTATTATGTGAATTAGACAGAATGTCTGGTGTCAATTAGAGATAAAGATAGCTGAAACTTTTACAGAAGCAGCCTGTGGAAATAGATCTTCCTGACCACATGTGAACTGATAGCACTTGGAGTATGAATTCTTGATCAGTGTTACTGATTATTCCCACAGTTCAGCTCAACACCCACACAAATACACTTATATCTCAAAATGGGGAAGGAAGGGCATGATGTAATTATTTCCTTACTGCTGATCAGGATATTTTAATCTCAGGAAGATTTAAAATTAAGTATAAAATTGTTTATGCATCAAAACAAAAGAATATTAGTGTGTGAAGAAAGTTGTGCCTAATTGGAATTGTTCTTGTAATGTTTGATAAAGTTTATCTTAGAATGACAGGTCAGCCTGTTTACTGCGATTTAAAACACACAGGAGAAATTGATTTAAACTTGTGAATTTAAGTTGAAACCTTGTTAAGTTTATGTACAGTATTAGAACTTTTAAGAAGACTCAGGTTCGCAACATTTAGAGATGTAGCACATAGAGGGCTTTGACAGACAGCTAATGTCTTTCAGAAGAGTTCAAATCTATAAAATGTAATTTAAAAGTTTAGAAGTGTTAAATGACTAAATATTAATGGGACCAAATATAATAGTATTCAGAGACCCCCATCAAAGTAGTTGCTAAAAATCACTAGATTAAAATTTTCAAATTGAAAGATTATCAGAACTAGATTTTTTATTTACAACTTTATTAAATTGAAGACTAATTTCTACGACCAAAGTAAAATTGAATTCGCTTTTTCTATGTATAAAACTCACTTTCAGGGCACCAAAAAGTTCATCATCAACATCACTGAACAAACTCTCCCTGTCACTAAAGATGACCCAGGCTTGCAGCATTTCTCATTTGTTAATATTAGAATAAACCCTTTGGGGTCTACAAAGAGAAGTCAGGGAACTCCATTCATGGCTTGTGGAGTGAGTCAGGTTGCTATCAAAATCAGTGTTTTAGAATTAGACTGGGGTCATAGAGGTCCTTTGATCCAGTCTGTAGAGAAAGAAACAAACTGAGACCCAAGAAGGGTGACTTGTCCAACATACTCTGTAAACCAGCAGTGAAGTCAGGATTAAATACAGGCCTCATGACCCCCAACCCAGCATTCTTTTCAATATTAAGTATTTATTTAGTGCTTACTGTGACCCACTTACTGTTTCTAGACGCAGGGGTTACAGCAGTGATGAGGACAGAATCTTTTAACTTCTAAGAGGATGGAGATAGAAGATAAACACACATATATAGGAGGAAATGTGAGTTGGTAATAATTGCTCTAAAGAAAACCAAAAAAATAAAAAAAGGGGTCATGAAGAAGAGTCACATGCCTGACTGGCAGATGGGGGTTGGGATGTGATACTTTCATTTAGGTTGATCAGGAGGAAAGTCATCTCCACAGCACTGGCATTTGGACTGGCACCTGAATGATGTGAGAAGGCTGCCAGGCAAAGAGCCATTAGAAGAATATTTTAAGCATTACAGAGTATGGTAAGTACAAAAAGCCTGGGGCAGAGAAGAGTTTGAAAGGTAAAAAGAGTGAACACTGGAACTTGCAGGCAATGCAAACTTGTTTGGATTTTATTCTGAATACATTATGGGGCCATTGGAGGAGGTTGAGCAACGAGAGACATAATCAGATTTACCTTTTTAAAAGATCATGCCAGCTACTATGAGACAGTGTTCCGTAGGGGCGTGAGAGTAGGAACAGGAAAACCAGTTAGCAAGTTGTAGTATGATGCAGGCTTAAACACGGGCGGTAGTATAGGAGATGGGAAGACATAGCTGGGCTCTGAATATATATTTGGAGGTAGGATCTACAGGATATGTGTAGGCACATTGTTTTTCTGTGACTAAGAGATATTTCTTGTATCCTGATGATGATACCTATATTACGTTAAGTGATAAGGCAGTAGCGATAACTGCTCAAAATCTGGGATCCCAATAAATATCAGAAGAGGACATAAGTTTTTGGTTAACTCCAAATGACAGATCCCCAGCCCCAGGCATGACCCATCTCAAATCCCCTCATCATTCAGAGACTCCTAGGAGGCTGGTAGTGGCTGAGAGCTAGATTTTATATGCTAATTACTAATAAAGCAGAAAAGGCCTGCAGAGACAGACCTGCATCCAAATTCTGGCACCATAACTTATCAGCTCTATGATCGTGAGCCAATTACCTGACTTCTTTGAACCTTGGCTTTACTGTCTACAAAATGAGCAGAGATTTATAAATATGTTTTTAATAACTAAAATGCCTTGCACAGTATCTGATTTATGCTTATACTAGGTATTCCAAAAGGGTAGTTATTATCCCTAACTTGTTCTCTGTGACCTCTTCTGTTTTACTGGTAAGAGACCATACCAGAACCAGGTGAATTTCAGCCATTTGAGCTTAGAAGTAAGTATATACCATAAAGGCACATTGGAGCCTTGGAGAATCTCAGTATTACTGTAAATATCTTCTGCTAGGTTCACAAATACTTAAACTAGATGGGCACTTATAGACTGGCCTGAAACTGTGACTTTAAAGTTGGTCTCCTGAGGCTTTGTGAAATTGCCTACAACCCCTAATGTTAAATATCTTCTTAATTAAAACCTGCATTCTGAGAGAAAGAATCTAGGATGTGGAAAAGCCAGAGTGGGTCCCCTGGCTGCTGAAATTATCTAGAGCATAAGACAAGAGCCTCAAGGTCAAGGACTATTTAAACATGTTTAGCAGAGATATTTTCAGACTCTCATGCAAATCAAAACCACTAGATTAAATATAATTCTGGGCATGGTATTCAGACAGGTCAGTTTAGCCAATTCAAGCCTCTTTCCCCTGCTGAACACCTATAATTTGTCACATGTACTTAAGTGTTCCCTTTCTGGCATCTTGAACTCTGCAATTATTGGGAGAATAAGTCATATGATATCGCATTGGCTCTGTCCACAAATATCACCACCTTTAGTTTTCAAGGTCTTTCATCAGACTCTGGCCTTTTAGAGTTTATCTTTGTTACCTGAAAGGTCAAGTGCCTCCACTTCTTATGGACACCAACAGCCCTGTCAAGTGAGTGGTTAATTTTCAATTACGTGTCCATTAATCTTTCCTTGTCCCTCATCTCACAGCTGACATCTTTGATCCTTTAAGAATCTTGTACACATGATTACTACCTAAACTCAATCCCCACCCAAGCACACATGATGTACTAGGATGTGCCCTGACATCTTTCCCATTTCAACGCCATAGCACTAAATCAGCTGTAGGAAACTAGCAGAGTAATGACAGAACCACACAGTCCATTATCACTCAGATTCCAATATATTATGGGTCACATCTAATTAGTCAGTCTGTATTGATCATTACCTTATAAGGTGGTATTTAATGAAGTTCCCTTCAAAAACATACTTGTGCAGGGACTTCCCTGGTGGCGCAGTGGTTTAGAATCCACCTGCCAATGCAAGGGACATGGGTTTGATCCCTGGTCCGGGAAGATCCCACATGCCACAGAGCAACTAAGCCCGTGCACCACAACTACTGAGCCCGTGCTCTAGAGCCTGCAAGCCACAACTACTAAGCCCACATGCTGCAATTACTGAAGCCCGCGCAACTAGAGCCCATGCTCTGCAACAAGCCACCGCACTGAGAAGCCCTCGCACCATAACGAGGAATAGCCCCCACTTGCCGCAACTAGAGAATACCCATGCGCAGCAACGAAGACCCAACACAGCCAAGAATAAATAAGAAAAAAATTAATTAATTAATATAGTTGGGGAAAAAAACCATTCTTGTGCAGAGACTCTATTGTTCTGATGGTTTTGATATTTACCCTGTGTTATTTTGCACAAAAATAACTAATATTTACATGGTGTTGACCACCTACTGAGTCCATATACATAAACATTTAATCCACATAAAAATCTTATAAGGAAAATACTATTATTATTTCATTTTACAGATGGGGAACTGAGGGTCAGAGGTTAAGTCATCTGTACAAGATCAAGTGAAACTCAGTCAGTCCAGCTCCATAAATGAGCTTTTAGCTCCTATACCAGTGTTTCTCAATCTTGGCACTACAGACAAGTTTTCTGGGTTTGTTTATTTTTTGATTTCCATTTCTTCCTTTCTTTTTTTTTTTCTTACTGACATTTTAAAGAGGATAATTCTTTTTTGTAGGGAGGTATCCTGTGCACTGTAATGTGTTTAACAACATGCCTGGCCTCTACCTATTAGATGCCAATAGCACTGCACCACCCCACCCCCAGGTTGTAACAATCAAACACGTCCCCAGACACTGCTAAAGGTCCCATGGTAGAGGGGAGGTCACATCACAGCCCCCCCTCCACCACTACCCACTAGGACTCACTGCCCTACACTATACCGTCACTGTACGGAACAGGCAAAGGATAACTCCACTTACAGTTACAAAAGAAAAGAGGCTTGTCCCTGACATTCAAGGATTAAAATCATCATGAATCAAGGGGATCCTCCCCCAAACATAACAGACATTGACCTGATTCCCCTGTGCTTTTCTTGTTCTTTCTTCTCTTTTCCCTTCCTAAATTGGAAAATTGCTCATCTAAGGGCCATAGTTTGCTTAGTGGGGGATTTCATGCTTTTCTGTGACTGATGCCTGGAAAGAGGAATGCAGCTTTTCCAGCAATAACTACAGCCAATCTCAAAAAAAAGAAAAAAAAAAAGCCTTTCATGATCTTGAAGATGTGAGGAGAGGCAGGCACAAACAGAGCTTCATTCCCCTTCAGGAAGGAAAGCTACTTTCCTCTTTGGACCCAGTGCAGCTTATTGCTGCTTTGTTCCCTGACAGTGGATTAAAACGTCGTGTGGTTCGTAAGACTCTAAAGGTTTACGTGCTCACTTGGTCCAACTCAGGCTCTCCCTGGATGCTGTCTGCAGGGATGTACTGAGAACTTGCCACTTGTTCATACTCCCTCAAGATTTTCAGAGGTGAAATCGATCGGGTTGAAAATAAAGAAGACTTTTTCTCAGCTTTTCAAATCTCCATAACCAAGAGGATGCCTTTGGTAATCTTGGAAACCACTGCCAGAATGAACACATTTCGTGGCCAACGCCTGGTAAGTAGGTAGGAGACCGCACCTGATCAGTAAACAATGGTGGGCTTGTCTGCGTGGTGCCTGTTTTCCATGGACTCAACCCAAGCAAATCACCCCATACAGGAACCACCAGCCAACATGATATCTTTAAGGAATCAGACTATGCTCAACTAGAGTAAAAACATCCAACCGCGTGTCATCAGGCTTTTGGAAGCTCTTACACTGTTAGAATTTTTCCTCGAGGTAATGATTTTGTTGAATATTGATGCAGTAAGCATTTACTGCATTTATTGAGTAACTGTCACGTGCTTGGAACTATTATGCTGTTTTCCCCCCACCCACAACTTCTCTGGCAGCTGCTATAGTAAAAATTTCAATGAGGTAGAAATCAAGAGATCTTGGGTGCCATTGTTTCTCCTGCTAACAGTAAAGTTGCAACTTTGAGTAAGCTACTTAACCTCGCTAGGAGTCGTATTGTCCAACCTTAAACGGAGGCGTTTGGATTGCCAAACAATCTGTAAGGTCTCCTACAACTATAGAGTTCTATGTTTGTTTGTTTTTCATTTATGTTTTAGCTCACGCTTATTGAGCTCCTATTATGTGCCATGCACTAAAGTTCTAACACTTTACATGTATTATTGCACCTAAATTTCACAATGATAACACTGTAAGGTATTCTCTCCATGTTAAGGATGAGAAATAATCCTATAATTCAGTTCAATGTACTGCTTCATGGAGAGGAAGTCTGCTAGTCTGATGGATGGAGAAACACACTAGGTAATGAGCAGTGTAAGGGCAGATGTCACGGCCAAATCACTGACCTCTGTCAGCACCTATCACAGGTTCTGGCACATATGAGAAGTCAGTAAATACTGATCAAATATATAAATGAAAGAATAAAATTTAGTATCACTTTTATCAAGTGTATTAGTAAGAATGGGAAGCTATAGTTTGCAAGTTTAGAACCCCATTCAAAAGCTCATATTCTGAGTTTCAAAACAGCTGAGGATAGAGTCTTCACCTGAGTTTTTGATGTGTCAAGATTATCCTTGACCTACTTTGTAAAGATAAATGTATTCACATGGTGGAAGAATTTTAAAAATATATCAAATACTCACATGGCTTTTCATTGATAATTCTAGAACGTAGGGGAGTTTTCCTTTTCTAATCTGGTCCATATAGTCAGCAATATATTTTTGAGGGACTGCATTTAACTACAAACTTATTTTGAAAATTTTCATAGAAAAGATAAACATTTTGTCACTTAGAATGTTACTTTGTCCTTTTGATATGCCTGATATACTTTATAGAAGTAAAAAAAATAAAATTTATTAATAAAAAAGAGGTATTCTTATCTAGATTTCAGGAAAGGTGAGCTACCTCTCACTTAGGTGATATAATGACAGCTGAAGTCTATGTCATGTGATTTAAAGGCTGCAATAAGAAGCTCCTAACCAAAACATCTGATAACTCCCCATTGCCTGAGCCAGAGTCTGAAGTCAATGCCGTCATTATTCCTTTAGGCTACAGCATTAAAATATTCTGTTAAAATTCAACCATACTCTCACACCCATTAGGATGGCTACTAACAAAAAAACAAAATGAAACAAACGAAAACCCAGAAAATAACTAGTGTTGGTGGAGATGCAGAGAAGTTGGAATCCTTGTGCACTACTGGTAGGATTAGTAAGATGGTGTAACTGCTGTCAAAAATAGTGTGGCAGTTCCTCAAAAAATTCTAAATAGAACTACCATGTGATCCAGCAATCCTATTTCTGAGTATACATTCAAAAGAATTAAGAGCAGGGTCTCGAAAAAATATTTACACATCCATGTTTATATCAACACTATTCACAATAGCCAAAAGGTGGAAGCAACCCAAATGTTGATCAATGGATGAAGAGAGAAACAAAATGTGGTAATGTACATACAATGGAATACTTAAAAAGGAGGGAAATCCTGTCCTATGCTACAACACAGATGAACCCTGAGCCAGTCACATAAAGACAAAGACATTACCATTCTATTTACACAAAGGATCTAAAGTAGTCAGATTCATAGATATAGAAAGTAGAATGGTAGTTATCAAGAGTTGGAAGAAGGAAATGGGGTGTTGTCTAATAGATACAGAGTTTCAGTTCTGCAAGATGAAAAAGTTCTGGAGATCTGACTGAGATCAATAATGTGAATATATTCAGCCCTACCAAACTATACACTTAAAAATCGTTAAGATGGTAAACTTTATGAAATGTGTTTTTTAACCACCATTTGAAACAATGCGCCATACTCTGGATAACAAGTCATTTTAAAGCATCCTCCTGTGCACTTTACTGTGAGTTCATCCATCAGATTAGCTTCCTTCCCTGAAGGACAGATATGTCAGTTTTGAAGAAGACAGACTGAGATCTCAGACAAGAGGATATTAGGAAAGGTGGCTCAGAGAACCACGGAAGTCTCCGGACCTCCAGGGAGCACAGGCACAAAGGGGGACCTGGCTAATATAGGGGTGGTGGGGGGCTTCTGGGGAGAGCTGCGGAAGGATGCAGGAAAGGAGGGGCACCAAAAAGCAGGAGAAAATGCGCTACAAATACATTTTCTTCTTATTCCTGTTTCCCCTAAAGCTGCTATCCTTGGCTGACCTCAATAATTTGCAGGCAAGGAGAACTTGCCTTTGCAAAGGCTACCCTGAGAGGCACTAAGAATAAGATGACTTGAAGGGCCCTTCTGGCAAGCATGCCACCGCTGAGTTTCCAGAACCACAGGGGCAGACTTCAAACTTTCTCTATTAGCCGCAGATGCGCCCCCGAACCCTGGGGCCCCAGCTGGTGGCTATTTTTAGGCACGTCCCTCTTTCCATGACTGACTGGGAACTGTGACGTGTGGAAGGAGAACGGGGTCTAGGAGCCAAGGCAAAGTCTCCGTTTGCAGGAAACCATGACAGCAGGAGAGAAATGTTGGCCCAGAAGGCTTCCGGGTTCCTGTCTCTCTGTTAGAGGAGGGACGTCTGCTGGCCCCAGGCAGCAAAGTAGAAATAAACTTGGGGCTGAGGAAGCCCTTAGAACCTATCAGACCCTGATGGCTTCAGCTGTGCTCCAGGAGCCCCGGCTAATGAAGTGTTGCTGAGTATTACCCTGACGCTGCCTCCAGGGGGTGATTCCTCAGTGATGGGCTTTCAGAGCCCTGCCTGGTCCTGCCCAGGCTGCTCACCCACCCACGGGCAGAACACCAAGCCTCGAACTACTCATCCTGCTTTTCACCCCAGGTTTTGCCCACGCTGCACCCAGGCCAGCCTGGTCTGGAGCTCTGGGGCCTCAGAAGGTGCCCGGCAGAGAAGCTCCACGTGTACAGAATGAACATACAGGGTTTTCTAAGAGATTTCACTCGGTGAATACAGTGACACAGATTAGAGCATGAACCGTAGTCCTTCACTTGGGTATGTAAAAAATTACACATTAGCTATTTTTATTCTTTTAAAAATCAGTTTAATTCTGACTCCAAGTCCCATTCCTATGGGACTTTGAGGACATTAAGCCCTAGGCCTTCTTGGGGCTCCCTCCTATAAAGCCCTGGGGTCTCAACCCCCTCCAAGGTGAGGAATATCTTAGGGTGTCAGACACGAGTCCGCACTGGCTGTAGCTGAGTCACCCCTTGTCCCAGGCTCTGCTGCTGCTTTGCTGAGGCTGGAAATCTCAGGTGAGTTGCCAACATAAGTCACAGAACCCAAGCCTTCTACAGGCAGCATCTCTCTCTCTCTCTCCCTCTCTCTCTCTCCTTTCCAGTTTCCAGAAATCTCTCCTTGCAGCCTAACTGCCTCTCTCCCCTCCTTACCCCCTCCAGGAAACACTCTTCAGCTGTTTAGGACTTTAAGACAGAGCCTTGAATTTCATTTCATTCATATGCGTTTTCTGTTTTGCACCTTGATAAATCCCTGAAATAAGAACCACAAAGCTTAGCCAATGTTAGGGGTTAGGATGTCCATCTGAAAGAAGGCACAGGAAGGTTAAGTGCCTTGCACAGTACATTGGCGGCAAAATCTGGACAAGAAGCCAGGTGTGCTGATTGTAGGCAAGTGTTCTTTCCATGACAGCAGAAAATGCAAGTCAGAGAGCCTGCAGCAAAGGCTGGTTTTGCAAGCAGCCAGCAAGAAACTGAAGGCTCATTTGTGTTTTATCATCAACAATGGGGAAGCTGAATAAAACCAGTTAGTGGTGGGCAGAGAACCAGCATTCACTTGATTCAATCTTCATTCTTGTGGTTACCAGCCAGGGCCATCCAGGGAGAGCCTGCTCTGGAGGAGACGTCTTGCTGCCAATGCAGACAGCACCTGTGTTTGCCTATTTCGACCATCCCTTGAAAGCAAACAAGCAGTGACTGGAGGGAGGCAGGAAAGAGGCCGCTCAACCTGGCATCCAGGGAGGCCAAGCTTTGCTGGGCAAGCACATTCCACCTCCTGCTCCATCTGGGGATGAACCACTTGCCCGTCATCCAAAGCTCTCTTAACTAGATGTCCAATCACAGACACAAAAGTTAAGTAATGGATTGACTTCCCAGTGTTTACTGAGCTGAAGTCAGCTTCACAGACTGGGGGACGGGGCTGGTGGTGAAGCTACATCAGGGAGGCCCTGTTTGCTCTGATGCCCTCTCACTTCCCTTTCAGAGCATTTCACATCCCTCTGGATGCCTCGCCCTTCCTGTGCCCAGGTCACTGATCTGCCCAGCTCCCTTTCTCACGCTCCACCCAGACCTGAAATGTCCAGGCTTTAAGCTCAAGCACAAAAATGATACTGTCTTCCTCGTCCCCTTAACATTGCCATTTTCTGGATGTCATACTGTCAAGAAAGGGGTGGTGGTGATGAATAAGTTCACATAAAAAATTCAGTCTAAAAGAGGAGTCCTATGTATATTTTTATGTAAAAGAAACACTCCAGGCGAGCATAAATTCTATGAACTTGAGAATTTTTGTCAGCTTTGTTTACTACTGTGATTTGATAGAAAATTACCCCATTAAACAAAACAAAAAAACAGGCCAGTAATAACAATATGGTTTAAAATGAGCCTCAAGAGAAATATTTAGTAATGTTAGCCAGATTTAGAATGTAATACACCATTTTGGTATTGTTGAAAGTCTCAGCAATAATAACAATGGTGAAAAAATACTTTCTCAGAAGGGATCATAATTTCAAAATAAGTTTAACCCTCATTTAGATGCTTTCAGAAAACAATTAATACAGTAAGCTTCAAAAAGAATGAGGCACATAAGGCAAAGAGATGCCATCAGGAGAAGGTCAGGTCATTGACAGAAAAGAGACCAGAGTACATCCTTTTGGTAAAATGAGCACAGTCTGATGCAGAATTTTTCAAACTTCATGTCATGAGTGTGGTGGAATGAATTTAACCAAAGAAAAGTTTTAACCGAACTTTTCTTTCTAATGGTATAAAATAGAAAGGAATTGAATGGATTGGATTAAAATGGAGAAGAATGGAATGGAATGGAGATGTTAAAGTCTGTATACACATGTATTTAATACATATAAGTATGTATAATATACAATGTAATTATACACGGTGTGGACTGTGGTCTAAAATGTTTGAAAACTATAAATCTAAAGCACCAGTTTATAAACTCCTTTTAACCTCAGAACTTTTATGTGGAAGCCTAGTGTATAAAACAGACCCAAACAAATTTGCTCTCATGAAGGCACTGTGAATTGAGGAAGGATTCAGCCCTGCCAGCTCACTCCAGTCCTTCTTCCTCTGAGAAGCAGAATTTGAAAACCCCTGGTCCAGAAATTAGACTTTATAGTATATGCATACACATATCAAGTTTGATGCTTAGTGTTGAGGTTTGAAGGAGCCAATAATAGCATCTTCTTTCCCACCCAAATTCTGAATTAATTAAGAGAGACAGTGGAGTCAAGCAGATGAGGATCAAGTATCAGCCTATTGCTAATAAAGCCTGAGTCAGGGACTGTAACAGAGGGACGAGGCGGCAGTGGTGCTCCTAATCTGAACAGCAGACTTAGACTGACGTGAGCAGTCACAGCAGTGCTGGAAACCTGGAAGGCCTCGACCTTACCCCACCTGCCACTCAGAGACAGAGGCTCAGAGCAGACAGGCTCATCCCACAAGCAGAGGGAAAGGAAAGGCTAAGCTAGACAAGCCCAGCTCAGGGAAGCCAGGAGCGCTACTTCAACTGATGTCCCTCTACAAGGAAATGTGAAGCAGATGGAAAGAAGGTTCATCTCCATAACGCTTAGCAATATAAAGTAGACTCCTCCTTCACGGCGCTTACTGAATTGGAATTAATGTCTGCCTGCCATGATAGACTATAAACTTCCTGAAGGCAGAGACTGTATCTGTTCTAGACAGTGCTTGCTCCAGCAGCTGGCCTGCATTAGATGCTCATGAATGTACTACATGAGGTACATGAACAAAACTAATGTAATATGAATAAAACTAATGTATCAATGCTGTCAACATAATAGCCAGAACACCCACACCCCACCTCCAATATCAAGCTATTGGAAAATTGAATCATATTCACTCAATGGCAAACAAAACTGACAGGCCCACTTGGGAGGGTATTCAGAAGATTACCTCTGTGCCCCCTTGATGAGCAACGAAAAACACTTGGCCTCCTCGGAGAAAAAGAGCCGTGAAAAAGTAGGAAGTCCAGCCCCACAGGAAAGAAAAACAAGGACAAATCTTCCTTCTTCTGGAAAGTCCCCAAAGAAGTCAATCAGGTTTTTATAAGAGAGACCTTTCTCTCCCATGATCTCACACAAACTCTTCACTGTGAATAAATTATAAATCACTTCTTTAGTCTTCTTTTGTGGGTAAACCGCTTTGCTTTATCAAGCCTGGCTTTTAACATGGCTCATGCCTTTTAAATCTACAAGGTGGTGAAGCTGCTGTCACAAGCAAAGAATCCACGAGGAGTAGCAATTTAAATAACAGGAATTGTGACCATGTTTCCCCACACCAGAGGTCCGCGCTTCTCAGAGGCAACACGTCTCCAGCCACTAAAGAGTCTCATTAACAACAGCAGCATGTGAGGCCCAGTGGGAATACACAGGCACACTAGCAACAGCCCCTGCCAAAAATCTCTCCTTCATTCTTCCCTAAGGAACCTGAAATTCCCCTATGAGTTACTCCTGTGACGGAAGGCTGTGAAAACTCTTCTTGAGATTTGAATATATTTTGAGCAGATGAGCTTGTTTGACCTTTACATCTCACCCCTTATAAACTTTTAGCCCATTAATGAGGATTATTGTTGCTTTAAACAGAAATTAATCTTATTCTCGCCACCAAAAAAAAAAAAAAAGGCAATGTTTTAATAAGGACAGCAGGCATGCTTATTTCTAATATAAAAGCAACCAGACTGAATGGTGTGCTTAAAGTTTAGGACAGCAGTCACCCCTGGAGGTGGGGCGTACGGTGAAGGAAAAAGAGTTTGGAGACTCAGGAGGCTACAGAGTTAATTACAACACCCTTTTGCTTATCTAGGTGGGTACATGGATTTTTGTTTTATTGCCATTCTTTATCCTTATACTTACTGAATTATTATCTATATTTTAATCCATTTTCAAATAACGCAGTCTGTTGAGAACAGATGAGACGAGCATAATCTACCAATCTGCATCTCACTGGTGGATTCCAACTTTCCATACATTCCTGCAACATCCTGAGTGCCTAGCAAGTGTGAGAGCACAGTGTTACATTTTGATAGCACAGGGCTGAATGAGAAACAGTCCCTGTTTTCAAAGAGTTCTAAGTGTAGTTATCTAAAAATTAACATCTACTGGAAATAGATACCTGTACATGATCCAATCTGATAAAATTAAGAAAATTAATTCAACATAGTGGATTTCTCTCAAATCCTCTGTGCTATACAAATGGCCTGAGGAATGTTACACAGACACAGAAAGAGCGAGATCAAAGATAAGCTGCCAGCTCTAAAAGCCAGGTCAGCCAATGTTCTAGGTCCCGTCTGGGGCTACAGGCCACTCCTCTGTGCCATGTTCTCTCTTTCTGACACGTGATGAACCAAATTCAGAATTCTGAGAAAGAGCACCATGACATCAGAAAATGCTGACCCAGCTCATTGAGAAACCTGTTCTTCTGAAATCATCTTTTAAAATATACGCCCATTGCCCACAGCCTGGAGAAAATGACATGTAGTCATTGAAAAATATGAGGATGTTCTGCATGTACAGGCCAGCTCATCTCTATTAATCTGGAAAGTCATTTCCTTTTCTTTGAACTAATTTGATCCAGTTTGCTTAAGGGCCTCAATTTCTTTCTTTCACCTTCATTTTAGAGCCACTGTGAAATTCAGCCCTCAGCCCACACAGAGGTTCCAAATCACCTTACCTCCTTGCTTACGTATACCACATTTCATCTCTGTGCCAAACGAGTCACTTTATTTGCCAATTATTCCATAACTTTCAGACAAAACCTGTAGGATTGCATTACAGAGATAAGAAAGATATCGAATGTCCTAAATTTTTTTTAAAAAGAACTGGAATGAATAACGGTTGTGAATCTATCGGCAAAATAATCATGATGCTCAAGTGAGAAATGTCTAATAGGGTTGTAGCTTAGGAGAACCAGGAAAGTTAAGCAGAAAAAGCATGGAATTTAGGGTCAGGGATATTTATTTTAAATCGCAATTCTCCCATTTTGTTAGCTATACGACCCTGGAGAGATTCTTTACCTTTTAAATAAGAATAAAAAGTCAGACCTTTGAGAATTAAATGATACAGTGAAAGCTCTGAAGCCCTAGCAGATGGGAGATGCTTAATAACCCAGCTCTTAGAGAGTTTCATGATATAATTATGTAGAGGCAATGTTGAAATATCATTGATAAATGTAAACCCTAAGGAAAGTGATTTTCTGCCAAAATTCCTGTTGAAGTTTAACATGTTCGAAATCAATCTTACAACCCAGTATCTAGTATGTAAGCAGTGAATTATGGCAATTGTAGAATACCATATGGAAATGATTTTTCAATTTTAGTTTGTACATATACATCAGTCACCTGGGAGTTTGTGAAAAATACAGGGTCAGGGTTCTGGCTCTAGAGAAGCTGATTTAACAGGACTGAGGTGGTTCATTAATTTACATCCTTAATAAATTTCCAGGTGATTCTGATGAAGGTGGTCCTCAACCATGTTTTGATCAATTCAGCCTTATTCACAATGTATTTATATATTTATAATGTATTGTAATATTTGTGAAATTTTGTTTAAAGAAATGGCTCAGATTAGCTCTCACCTCCCATGCTAAAAAACTGTCACTCCCTAGGACATCCGTGGGAGTGGTGAAGTAAGAACTCTACAGACCCTCTCCAATGAGAACGTGGAAACATTTTATCAGTCAATTTTTTTAGAACTCTGGAAATTAGCCAAAGGCTTACAACAGTCTGAAGAGAATATTTATTCAACAACAACAACAACAGCAAAAATAGCTGAATCTTGATCCGAATAGCAAGTTTTGTAGAGTTTTAACTTGCCCTATTCCCATTCCACCTTCCACAGCTCTGGAGCAGCTTTGAAAATCAATAGCCTCACAATAACAGCAGCCATGAAAACCAGCTAAAACTAGAACAACCAGACAGAAAACCAACGAAAAACACAAGTTCGGGTTTCCTCATCTATGAAATGTGGCCAATACTTTACCTACCTTAGAGAACTGTTGCGAAGGTTGAATAAGATAATATATATATGTCATACTTTTAGCACAGTGTCTGCTACATAAGTAAATAAGATACTAGGAAAATTGCTGTGCATTTAGTAACTTTCCATGGCATATGTAGAGAATTCTACAAAGTATCTTGTATATTGTCATGTATCCTTTTTGAGTTAAAGCCTAAGGGTTCCCTCCTCCCCTTTTTTTTTTTAATAACAAGATTCCTGTATGCTGATGGAGACATTTATGCGAAGGAGTGAATGAAGAAAGAGTTTTCCCCACAGTGATCTCTACTGCTGAGTTAGAGGAGAGGGCAACATGTTCAAATACCATGCAGGACTGTCTCTAGGAAAAGAACAGGCAATCCAAAGAGAATGTAGTTGCTGGTTGCATTTGTAGTAACATTTGAAAATTTAAAAAAAAACAAAGCAGCAACCTGAGAGATAGGCAGGATTTACTTATCCCAGTTTTACCAGCAAATACCACTTTCACAAGTAGTTAAATCACTTGACTAACATATAGATTCCACATCTCATTCTTAATCTAGTCCTTTCCTTCCACTTTTTGTCTCTCCTTGATCTTTTATGTCATTAGAAAAGACAGACCTGGTACTTCCCTAGTGGTCCAGCGGTTAAGACTCCACGCTCCCAGTGCAGGGGGCTCAGGTTCGATCCCTGGTGGGGGAACTAAGATCCTGCAATTAAGCCTGCGTGCCACAACTACTGAGCCCATGTGCCACAACTAGAGAAGCCTGTGCGCTGCAACAAAGAGCCCATGTGCCGCAATGAAGACCCAGTGAAGCCAAAATAAAGAAAAAAAGAAAAGACACACCTGATTTTCCTTTCATCTCAATGACTTAATGTTAGCAATCTTCAAAATATCAAATTTCTCCTTGTCATCGTCCAAGTAAACACTGAGGAAAATACTCTTTAGGGATCCAAGATAAAATTTTGGGGAAGTATCCGATATTAATTTTTATTTTTCTAAGGTTAAGGTTGGGCAAATAATATATTTTAAATTCTCCTTTTAAACATCCAAATAAGATAATTTTCATACCTTTTTTAGTTGAAAGGTGAAATTTTTACTTGAAAAGTGCAGTGCTATTCTCCCAATAGGGAAAATCTATGCTGAAAATATCAGCCTCCTTCAAACTTATTGCAGGGTCTCCACTGAAGATTCCATGGGACAATATCCAGATGCTAACTCCTAGATATCACAGCAACAGAAAATGACTTCCTTTCCACTAGAGGTGGTACTTAAATATTCCAATTATCCTGGAAAACTACTCCATTAAAAAATCTGAAGCTCAAAATGAGACCTGGTATTCAAATCCACGATTACCGTGAAAGGATAATTAACATATTATCCAGGCAATCAGCAAGTACTTACAGATAAAGATGTTTACATTTTCTCAATTAATCCATTCGTAGATGTTCTTCTAGGTCTGTATTCCTTTTTATATACTCAACAAATAATTATTAAGAATCTACTCTCTTTCTTCTCAGTTTTAAAAAGCAACAAATTACTAATAGACAAAACAACATGGATGGATTTCAAAAGCATTATGCTAAATGAAAGAAGCCAGACACAAAAGACTACCCACTGTATGAGGCCATTTATATGATATTCTAGAAAAGGCAACACTATAGGAACAGAAAACAAATTGGTGGTTGCCAGGAGCTGGAGATGAAAGCAAAGTAGGGAACGGATGGCAAAGGGGAAGGAAGGAACTTTAGGGAGTGATATAACTGTTATCTTCATTACAGTAAAAATTACATGACTCCGTAGATTTGTCAAAGCACATGACAGTATACATGTCAGAGTGTAAACTGTATTGCAATTGTGTAAATTATTTTACAATTGTGTAAACTGTGTAAATTATTTTGCACTTAGAAAAAGAAGCAGCAGTTATAAAATCCCTGGCATTAGCCTCCTCCCCCTAACACACACACAACTGCCCCCCCACCCCGCAAATCACAAAGAACCAACGACAGCTCAGAAGGGAGCTTAGCACTGGAGATGGAATGTGAACAAGATACCCAGAGTCTCTGATTTCAGGAGCTTGTATCTAGAAACGGAAACAGACTTTTTAAAAATAATCACAGCAACATACACAATCACAAATTTGAATAAGTACAATGAAGGGTCAATGAGAATAGATGACATAAAGACACCTAACTGAGGCCTTTGTGGATTATGTGGGTTTGATCTGAAATCTTTTTTAAATGGCAAGGCTTATCTCGAGGACTCCAGGCTCATCTAGAGCTCAGAGGAAAAGCAGGTCTTTCATTTAGTCACTTGGATCCTAGAAACTGGGAAAAGCTACCATTTCTCTGAAAGACTGTAAAACACAGAATAGGGAAATCTGTTCAGCCAAGAGGGAGTCTCCTCATATTAAAATTCCAGGACACTTCCACCCTCTGGACAAGGGAACAAACTGTGTGTGAGATTGTTACTCGTGGAAAACGCAGGTTTAATTAAGACCATTTGTATGTTATTAATTAAAATGTGTAATATTTATGAGCTTGCTTCTTGTCTGCTCCTTGCCTCTCATTCTATTTAATTAGCTGTGTGTAGGAGGTGCTGAATTGCAAGAACCTCTTTATTTTACAGTGATATTCCCAGTACAGCCTGAGATGCGTTTGAAATAAAACAAAGAGACAATTAAACTGTTCCTTTGGCCCTAATATAAAGGGAAATCTGTGGGCTGACACCTTCACTGAAATTGCTCCCCGTATTTGAATTATTCTATCCCTGGTGGTTAAGATGAGAAAGAACTTACCCCACGAGTAGAATATTTTCAAAATTACTGAAAAAGAAAATTCCATCCATTATTGCGTATTATGGAAATAAGCAAGCACACACTTAAAAATCACCGTATACACATGCACAAATACAAATACACGTATGCACACATATGTATGTCACATACACACATAGTCTTCAGAAGAAAAAAAGAAAATTCAACTTTCGACATTTATAAAGTTGATTAGCAATGAAATCTTCACCTCCAAGCACCTTAAACATGAACTCACTGCAAAAGTAGACCATAGGAGTATAATCATAGTGATAGTGAACACTTATTTGGCACCGTGTGCCAGGTATTCTTCTATGAACTTTATACATATTGACTCATTTTAAACTCTCAGCACACCTGTAAGATAAATACTATTATCACCAGCCTCATTTCGTAGAGGAAACGAGACTTGAAGAGGCTAATAACCTGCTCAGATCACCAAGTTAATTAAGAGTAGAGGCGGGGTTGGAGACTAAGATATTTGGCTCTAAATAAATCCCCTCTGGATTCTGTTAGCTTTATGTCCATTTCATCAAACACGTAGAGTACATGTTTTGATACCCAGAGAAGTAGTTTTCCTTAATATTAAACCATCATAGATGTATCAGTCTTAGATTTCTATCAAATTAATTTTGTTACTTCCTAGTCAGAGATATATTTCCTCCTTATAAGAAAAAACATAATTAGAACAAGCAAGTAACCAAACTATCAAATACTATTTTTCAGCATATTTTCTTAATTCAAACACTGGAAAATCAAAGTTCCCTGAATTTTCACATGGTACTAAACATTAAAAGAAGATGGGGTGGGGCTAGGCACAGGGGTGGGTAATGACATTTATTAGATACGTTCCCATTTTCTTTTATTCACCTAAAAATTTTAAATAACACAGACACTGAGTTTAGCTACTGCTGCATCTCAGTTTGGACTTGCAAAATTTAGTCTTCACTCCTTGACCCCATCTCTCTGCCTCCTCCTCGCACGTTGGGTGTTTTCAGGCCACAGTTGGGCCTGAGGGTGTAGTGGCCCAGGCTTCTCAACTTCCCTTCCTTAGAGCATTTCCTGCTCTCAAGAAGACCCATCAGTAGGTGTGTTCCCTTTACACATATACTTCCCTCCACCACCTTTGCAGACTCTGATTACAGTTCCCTCTGCCCAGTTAAGATCACCAGCAGTCCCCTGCCTAGATAAAGCAGTGCCAATGTGACACCCTGGCTTCAGTTCAGTCTCTGGCATCTCAACATACTATTTTCCCATTGCGTTATGCAATAGAAAATCATAGTATGAAATTTAAAGATTAAACTCTGTCATGTCAAATGAGATTAAACAATGCTCTTGAATGGGAATTCCACTGGATGGCATGCCCAGATCCATATGACAAGTGGTGACAACTGAACTTGGGACAAATTCAGAATGAAGGTGAAATGAAAGACATTTTCAAAATAGAAAGAGCAATGCAATAAGTCTAAGGCCTTCGGCAGTGTTTGGGGAGTAAATAATAGACTTCAGTCTGACAAGACTATGTTATTTTGTTGAGTACTAAATAGGCATCGTTGTCAAACAGGGACTGAGGGGTTCTTAAAACAAAGTAACTGTCTTTAAAGTGCTTGTGTTCGTTCTAATTGGGAGGAGAATACGCATGTTCAAATGATGAAATATGGCAAAGGGCATCACAGAAACTGAACACATAAGTGCTAAGAATAAAGTCTTGATTAGAAGGACATTAGAAGGACCTTTCCAAAAAAGGTTGTGGGGGTTTTTTTAAATAAATTTATTTATTTACTGGCTGTGTTGGGTCTTCACTGCTGCACATGGGCTTTCTCTAGTTGCAGAGAGCAGGGGCTACTTTGTGGTGCGTGGGCTTCTCACTGCGGTGGCTTCTCCTGTTGCAGAGAAGTTTTTGCGGCACGTGGGCTCAATAGTTGTGGTACACAGGCTTAGTTGCTCCATGGTATGTGGGATCTTCCCGGACCAGGGATTGAACCCATGTCCCCGCATTGGCAGGCAGATTCTTAACCACTGCGCCATCAGGGAAGCCCAAAGGTTGGGCTTTCTTTTTTTTTTTTTTAAGAACTTTTTATTGAGATAGAGTTAACAGACAATAAACTGCATATATTTAGAGTGTACAATTTGGTATTTGTTTTCTTATTAGTAATATATATATGGCAATCCCAATTTATTCCCCCCCAACCCTCCCCACTTTGTTGACTTGGTGTCCAGATGTTGGTTCTCTACATCTGTGTCTCTATTTCTGCCTTGCAAACCAGTTGATTTGTACCATTTTTCTATAGTCCACATATATGTGTTAATATACAATATTTGTTTTTTTCTTTCTGACTCACTTCACTCTTTATGACAGTCTCTAGGTCCACCCATGTCTCTACAAATGTCCCAGTTTCATTCCTTTTTACAGCTGAGTAATATTCCATTGTATGTATGTACCACAACTTCTTTATCCATTCATCTGTTGATGGACATTTAGGTTGCTTCCATGTCCTGGCTATTGTAAATAGTGCTGCAGTGAACTTTGGAGTGCATGTGTCTTTTTGAATGATGGTGTTCTCTAGGTATATGCCCAGCAGTGGGATTGCTGGGTCATATGGTAACTCTATTTTTAGTTTTGCAAAGAACCTCCATACTGTTCTCCATAGTGGCTGTATCAATTTACATTCCCACCAGCAGTGCAAGAGTGTTCCCTTTTCTCCATACCCTCTCCAGCATTTACTGTTTGTAGATTTTCTGATGATGCCCATTCTAACCAGTGTGAGGTGATACCTCATTGTGGTTTTGATTTGCATATCTCTAATAATTAGTGATGTTGAGCAGCTTTTCATGTGCCTCTTGGCCATCTGTATGTCTTCTTTGGAGAAATGCCTATTTAGGTCTCCTGCCAATTTTTTGACTGGGTTGTTTGTTTTTCTGATATTGAGCTGGATGAACTGTTTATGTATTTTGGAGAAAGGTTGGGTTTTGAAATAAGTTTTGAAGATAGTGATGGAAGGCTACTAGCCGAGAAGAAGTAGAGAATTTCTACAGGTTATATAAGGAGCTGTTGAGAAACTTGACCTGGTAAGATTGCAATTTTGATAGCTAGCTATTATGTGAGATAGCTATTTCAAAGCTACAAACAGGTTTTTTCTGTTTGTTCTATATTTTTAAAATTTAGCTGGAAGTGGAGACATTATTCATAGTGGGTGGGGGAGGGGTTCTCTTTTGTCTTGAAAAAAATTCTGACTTAGAGCATATTGATTATGTGGAAAGGAAGCCCAAATTCAAGACAGGAATGTAAAACATAAGACCACAAAGATTAAACTGCTCTGCATGATTTTGTCAAAGGTTGTCATCAGTGTGGACTGAAGTGCCTCTCTGGGAGAAGAAAGGACTTTTTAAACTCTCTAGAACCAATAAAGACCTGGGTTCCAGGCAGGACGGACATGGTCAAAGGCCATGGTGTGTTAAACTGGTTCCTGCAATATGGTGGCAGAAGTGGGCTTAGAGGAAGACTAAAAGATTAAGACAACAATAAGGGACCTCTTCTGAGTGGCTTCACCAATGAACTCTAATGATAGCTAGCACTCAGGTTCCTTTTCCTTTTTTGCAGAGTAATTCTCTTCAGTCATCACCAAACCATTGGGAAAGTTTTGTAAACTAGATAGCCTGGTCTTAGAAAGGCTTAGAAAATGAACTGTATCCACACTGAGGAGATTCCCAGCAGCCTAGAGAAGCAGTTGTGAAACTCCCAGAGTCCACCCACAGAAAAACTTAGAACACTAAGCCAGACAGAAAGGAGGCACATGAGAGCCCATTAAAGGCTAGAGTTCTTGCTAATTTGGGAGTGGAAAGGGGGCTTGTATGTTGTTATTAGGTATTAAATAGAAAGAAACTCCTGGATCAGTCCCTCCCATCAGAAAGCACGCACAAGCCTCCTAGATAGCTTCCTCCACAGGAGGGCAGGCAGCAGTATCAAGCAGTATCAGCAGTATTTCATCCTGTGGAACTGAAAACCACAGCCACAGAAAGATAGAGAAAATGAAAAAGCAGAGGACTTTGTACCAGATGAAGGGACAGGATAAAAACCCAGAAAAACAACTAAATGAAGAGGAGATAGACACCCTTCCAGAAAAAGAATTCAGAATAATGATGGTGAAGATGATCCAGGACTTTGAAAAGACTGGATGCAAGGACTGAAGAGTTTACCAAAGACCTAGAAGAATTAAAGAGCAAACAAACAGAGATATGCAACACAATAACGGAAATGAAAAATACACTAGAAGGAACCAACAGCAGATTGACTGAGGCAGAGGGGCGAATAAGTGACCTGGAAGACAGAATGGTGAAAATCACTGATGTGGAAAAGAATAAGGAAAAAAGAATGAAAAGAACTGAAGACAGCCTAAGAGACCTCTGGGACAATGTTAAACGCACCAACATTCTCATTATACGGGTCCCAGGAGGAGAAGAGAGAGAGAAAGGACCTGAGAAAATATTGGAAGAGATTATAGTTGAAAACTTCCCTAACATGGGAAAGGAAATAGCTACCCAAGTCCAGGAATTGCAGAGTCCCAGGCAGGATAAACCCAAGGAGAAACACCCCAAGACATATAGTAGTCAAATTGACAAAAATCAAACACAGAGAAATGTTATTAAAAGCAACAAGGGAAAAACGACAAATAACATACAAGGGAACCCCCATAAGGTTAACAGCTGATTTCCCAGCAGAAACTCTGTAAGCGGGAAGGGAGTGGCATGATATATTTCAAGTGATGAAAGGCAAGAACCTACAACCAAGAATACTCTACCCAGCAAGGATCTCATTGAGATTTGATGGAGAAATCAAAAGCTTTACAGACAAGCAACAGCTAAGAGAATTCAGCACCACCAAACCAGCCCTACAACAAATGCTAAAGGAACTTCTCTAAGCAGGAAACATAAGAGAAGAAAAGGACTTACAAAACCGAAAACAAAACAATTAAGAAAATGGTAATAGGAACATACATATCGATAATTACCTTGAATGTAAATGGACTAAAGGCACCAACCAAAAGACACAGCCTGGCTGAATGGATACAAAACCAAGACCCATATATATGCTGTCTACAAGAGACCTACTTCAGACCTAGGGACACATACAGACTGAAAGTGAGGGGATGGAAAAAGATATTCCATGCAAATGAAAATCAAAAGAAAGCTGGAGTAGCGATACTCGTATCAGATAAAATAGACTTTAAAATAAAAAATGTTACAAGAGACAAGAAAGGACATTACATAAAGATCAAGGGATCCATCCAAGAAGAGGAGATAACAATTATAAATATATATGCACCCAATAAAGGAGCACCTCAATACATAAGGCAAATGCTGACAACTATGAAAGAGGAAATGCAAGGCAGAAATAGAGAGACAGGTGTAGAGAACAAACACATGGACACCAAGTGGGGAAAGCAGGGAGGGTTGGGAGGGAATGAACTGGGAGACTGGGATACCAAATTGTACATTGTACACTCTAAATATGTGCTGTTTATTGTCTGTTAACTGTATCTCAATAAAAGTACTTAAAAAAAAGAGAGAGAGAAAGAAACTCCTGGAGCCTGGAGAACTTGGATTATCTCAGGGTTGATCACATGTGAGATCATAAAAGTTCAGGTTTGGGGTTTCATAAATTAAAAACCCAGAGATGCACCACTTACTGGAAATCCACAGGGATGAGCTACTTATAATTAGTTGTAATTAGTTTTGAAACCCAGAGTAAGGCAGGTAACTTCTCTGAGCCTCAATTTTATCACCTACAGAGTGAAAGAAATTAGACTGGATCAACTCTAAGATAAATATTAGATCAGAAGTTCTGTAATTGTGTCTCCCTACATGATTACCTTAATGTTTTATAAAATAGGAAACCTAAGGGGGGAAAAAAAAGAAAGAAAAGAGAAATCAAAAGCTCAAGGAAAAAGAAAGTCATTGTACTAAACAGCAATTACCCAGACAGTCAATAGCCATATGCTATACACTACTGTGCCTTGTTTCATTATAATTATTATAGATATATTATTACCCACCTTCTTAGGAATTCACATGGCTTTAATGACTAACCTCTCTCCTCCACAGTAGTCTCTTTTTATCTTAACACTACTTATCTCTTGCTTTATTTAATTACTGTCTTTCTTATTAAAATGTAAGTGCTATGAGAGTTTATTTTCTTTACTGATGTATTTTCAGCATCTAACACAGTATCTGGCAAATGGTGGATACTCAATAAATATTTGGCTAAATAAATAAATGGAAGAGGAAATGAATGATACTCCGCGAGTATTCCCTTTTAGATCAGACATTGAAGTGGTTAAATTTTACATATTACACTAGATAATAACCCAAAAGCAAGGTATTAAGATTGCCTAAGAATTCTTTCAGTAAGCAAGCATGCAAATACTAATTTTACCTGACAGATTTGTTTCCAATGAAAGTGTCTGATCAGATAAAGAATGGTGCCCCAGGATCACAAAAAATAGTTACTTTATGAATTAAGATACTTTACAATTTCTCATGAGATTTTTTTTTTTAATTTGCATTTCTCTTTAATGATCCAATGGAAAATACCAGGAGAAAGTCATGCTGGGTTGAGTAGGAATGAGGAACCAAGCTTAAAACCCGTTAAGGCCACCTGGTCTCATGAGATTACATTGCCATCATCACATCCATCAATAATTAACGACAATGAAGCTCTTATTGAAATCAAAGCACAATAGCATGAATTTAAAAGACTGAAGAACAACTTTTTGCCAAATAAAAAATAAACCTTGCACCCACCCTAGAGGAAAGGACCAATACTTGGCTCCCTAAGCCTATTCCTAGGACCTAAGGGATTTCAAAGTTCCAGCTAAAACTCCCAAGCTACTAGCTCCTAATGGAACTTAAATTCTTTTGAGGTCTACAAAACCATTTCACTTGATCAATAATATTGGTGAGGTTTACCCACCAAGGCACAATTTCAGCAGTTAAAACTAAACTCAGCACCTTCCAGCTTAAAAAATTTTAAGAGAGAAAAGGGCAAGAATTAGTGTTGAAAGAACCCAAAGGGAGAGAAGAAAGTTGTGTAATGTCAGTAAATTTTCCAACAAGATGTAACACACATTGAGGTGAAGCTTACAGGATGGGGACTTTCTTATTTACAGAGATAATCTCAAAAATTTCCAACATCAGCTCTGAAACAGTGTAGAATACTACTGAGGTTATAGAATACTCTGGAACACTGATTGAGCAGGTGCTGGAGACAGTGTAACAGTTAGAAAGAGCTATGTTGCTGGTGTATACCTTTTCATGAATTGGGCCCAAAGGGTACGTCGCTAATTTTACAAAAGACCTTTTTTTTTTCCACAGCTAAAATAACACTTCATACCAAAAAGATTCCTTCTCCTAGCCACCAAGTTTGTAAAGAGAATTTTGTTTAGATAAAAGCAGTAAAACTCACTGTAAGAAGAAGAAATTAACTTGTATCCACAATTTGTTTTTTCATTCAAAAACAACTTCCTGGGCTTCCCTGGTGGTGCAGTGGTTAAGAATCTGCCTGCCACAAAGATGTCACCAAAAAAGAAAACTACAGGCCAATATCACTGATGAAGATAGATGCAAAAATCCTCAACAAAATACTCGCTAACAGAATCCAACAGCACATTAAAAAAATCATACACCATAATCAAGGGGGGTTTATCCCTGGGATGCAAGGATTCTTCAATACACTCAAATCAATCAACGTGATACATCATATCAACAAATTGAAGGATAAAAACCATATGATCATCTCAACAGACGCAGAAAAAGCTGCTGACAAAATTCAACATCCAGTTATGATAAAAACTCCCCAGAAAATGGGTATAGAAGGAAATTACCTCAACATAATAAAAGCCATATATGACAAACCAAAAGCCAACATCGTTCTAAATGGTGAAAAACTGAAAGCATTCCCTCTAAGAAGAGGAAAAAGACAAGGGTACTCACTCTCACCGTTAGTATTCAACATAGTTTTGGAAGTTTTAGCCACAGCAATCAGAGAAGAAAAAGAAAGAAAAGGAATCCAAATTGGAAAAGAAGTAAAATTCTCACTCTTTGCAGATGACATGATATTATACATAGAAAACCCTAAAGATTCTACCAGAAAACTGCTAGCACTAATCAATGAATTTAGTAAACTAGCAGGATACAAAATTAATGCACAGAAATCTCTTGCATTCCTATACACTAACAACGAAAAAGCAGAAAGAGATATTAAGGAAACTCTCCCATTTACCATTGCAATAAAAAGAATAAAATACCTAGGAATAAATCTGCCTACGGAGGCAAAAAACCTGTAGGCAGAAAACTATAAGACACTGATGAAAGAAATCAAAGATGACACAAACAGATGCAGAGACATACCATGTTCTTGGATTGGAAGAATCAACATCGTGAAAATGACTGTACTACCCAAAGCAATTTACAGATTCAATGCAATCCCAATCAAATTACCAATGGCATTTTTCACAGAACTAGAACAAGAAATCTTACAATTTGTATGGAAACGAAAAAGACCCCGAATAGCCAAAGCAATCTGGACAAGGAAAGATGGAGTTGGTGGATTTGGCTTCCTGACTTCAAACTATACTACAAGGCCACAGTGATCAAGACAGTATGGTACTGGCACAACAATAGAAAGGAAGATCAATGGAACAGAATAGAGAACTCAGAGATAAACCCAAGCACATATGGGCACCTTATCTTTCACAAAGGAGGCGAGAATATACAATGGAAAAAAGACAGCCTCTTCAGTAAGTGGTGCTGGGAAAATTGGACAGCAACACGTCAAAGAATGAAATTAGAACACTTCCTAACACCATACACAAAAATAAACTCAAAATAGATTAAAGACCTACATGTAAGGCCAGACACTATAAAACTCCTAGAGGAAAACATAGGCAGAACCCTCTATGACATCCATCAAAGCAAGATCCTTTTTGACCCACCTCCTAGAATCAGGGAAATAAAATCAAGAATAAACAAATGGGACCTCATGAAACTTAAAAGCTTTTGCACAGTGAAAGAAACCATAAACAAGACAAGAAGACAACCCTCAGAATGGGAGAAAATACTTGCCAACGAAGCAACGGACAAAGGATTAATCTCCAAAATATACAAGCAGCTCATGCAGCTTAACACCAAAAAAGCAAATAGCCCAATCCACAAATGGGTGGAAGACCTAAATAGACATTTCTCCAAAGAAGACATACAGATGGCCAACAAACACATGAAAAGATGCTCAACATCACTAATCATTAGAGAAATGCAAGTCAAAGCCACCATGAGGTATCACCTCACACCAGTCAGAATGGCCATCAGCAAAACATCTAGAAACAACAAATGTTGGAGAGGGTGTGGAGAAAAGGGAACTCTCCTGCATGTTGGTGGGAATGTAAGTTGGTACAGCCACTATGGAAAACAGTTTGGAGGTTCCTTCAAAAACTAAAAATAGAATTACCATATGATCCAGTAATCCCACTCCTGGGCATATACCCAGAGAAAATCATAATCCCAAAAGAAACATGTACCATAATGTTCATTGCAGCACTATTTACAATAGCCAGGACATGGAAGCAACCTAAATGCCCATCAACAGATGAATGGATAAAGAAGATGTGGCACATATATACAATGGAATATTACTCAGCCATAAAAAGGAATGAAATGGAGCTATATGTAATGAGGTGGATAGACCTAGAATCAGTCATACAGAGTGAAGTAAGCCAGAAAGAGAAAAACAAATACTGTATGCTAACTCTTATATACGGAATCTAAAAAAAAAATGGTACTGATGAATCCAGTGACAGGGCAAGAATAAGGATGCAGATGCAGAGAATGGACTGGAGGACATGGGGTTGGGGGGGCGGGGGGAGAAGGGGAAGCTGGGACGAAGTGAGAAAGTAGCATGGACACATATACACTACCAACTGTAAGGTGGATGGCTAGTGGGAAGTTGCTGTATAACATAGGGAGATCAACTCAATGATGGGTGATGCCTTGGAGGGCCAGGACAGGGAGAGCGGGAGGGAGTCGCAGGAGGGAGGGGATGTGGGGATATATGTATGGATGCAGCTGATTTACCTTGGTGTACCTGAAAAGCTGGTACAAGAGTGTAAAGCAATTATTTTCCAATAAAGAGGTTAAAAAAAAAATTACACCTGAAAAAAAAAAAAAAAGAATCTGCCTGCCAGTGCAGGGGACATGGGTTTGAGCCCTGGTCCAGGAAGATCCCAGATGCCACAGAGCAACTAAGCCCCTGCACCACAACTACTGAGCCTGCATGCTGCCACTACTAAAGCCTGCATGCACCTGGAGACTGTGCTCCGCAACAAGAGAAGCCACCGCAATAAAAAGCACGTGCACCACAATGAAGAGTAGCCCCTGCTCTGCACAACTACAGAAAGCCCACGTGCCTCAACGAAGACCCAAAGTAGCCAATTAATTAAAATAAATAAATAAAGTTTAAAACACAAAAACAAAAACAACTTCCCACTCAGCTCCATCTTATATGGACACCTTTCTATGAATTGCCTGTCATTCACTCTCCATACACACACACACACACACACACACACACACACACACACACACAGAGTGCTTTAGGACCAGCTAATACAGACCAGCTAATACATGTTTAGGACTTGAACTTTCTAAGGACATAACTAATATGCTTCATGTTCAGACAGACAGAATACTCACCCCTGCAATACACAGCAAGCACCAGTATGCCATTCAGAGCCTTAATCCTGTTTTATTTTTAGCTATTGACCTTGATGTTTCTTTTCCCATTTCTACGTCACTCTTTCAACTCCAGCATCTGGTATAATTTTGACTCTTCACAAACAATGATTCCAGTTCTAACCTTAGTCTCATGTCACTTAGGACTCCACTTCTATTGCTTCAACTCTGTCCCCACGTCTTCCCATCAACACTAGGCCAACCAAAAGGATCTGGATGTCTCATAAGTCCTATATTCTCCTTTCCTGTAATAGACACTTTCAAAACGTTTGTGAAACTTAAAAATGGAGTCAAAAACATTTTGGTTATTGGGAACCAGAAAATATAACAACTGAGTTCATTGCATTGAAGACAATAAAAATTGGTAAGAAAGGCTGCTTCTGAAAAATTATAGAGCTATGCTAGCACTGCAGCCTGGTTTTTAGTATGTGATAGGTGCTGTTATTACAATTCCTGAAGCGATAATGCTTTGAAGAAAATATTAATTGATCAATAAACCATAAATTCTGGACTTCCTAGGTGGCGCAGTGGTAAAGAATCTGCCTGCCGATGCAGGGGACACGGGTTCGAGCCCTGCTCTGGGAAGATTCCACATGCCACGGAGCAACGAAGCCCGTGTGCCGCAACTATTGAGCCTGTGCTCTAGAGCCTGTGAGCCACAACTATTGAGCCCACGTGCCGCAACTATTGAAGCCCACGTGCCTAGAGCCCGTGCTCCGCAGCAAGAGAAGCCACTACAATGAGGAGCCCGCGCACCACAATGAAGAGTAGCCCCCGATCTCAGCAACTAGAGAAAGCCCGTGTGCAGCAACGAAGACCCAAAGCAGCCAATAAATAAATTAAATTAATTAATTAATTAACTTTAAAAAAAAGCCATAAATTCCCTACGTGCTAAAGAGGCACTCAGAGCTTATACTTGATCTTTTACATTTCATCCACTTGTTTTCCTTGATGGCAATGTTTCTGATTATGAGATTTTCTTTTTTAGAAAAGTCACTAAAAGTCTCTGATATAATCCACATACCAAAAAAATATTCATGGAAATTGTTACCTAACTACCATGTTGGGCATGAAGTAATATCTTATTTTCATTCAAGTATTGGTTGAGAACTCACTATATATCAGGCCCCGAGATACGTACTGAGTTTTCAACAATGACCAAGACACACTATTCCTCTTAATGGCTTTATATCTCAACAGAAGAGACAAATAATAAACTGCCAAAGACAATACAATGTGACATGATCAGGTGTTAAGATAGCACATAAGTGGAACACCCTGTAAGTAAGCCCAGGTCATGCTGGGTTCTAATTTACAGGGATATAAGGTAGAAAATGAGGATCCTAGGAAATATGGATGAGGACATGTATTGGTTATCTGTTGATCTAAGAAAAGACCACAAATTTAGCAACTTAAAACAACATCCAATTATTACCTCACAGTTCTGCAGATCACAAATCCAAGTGAGCTTCACTATTTCTCTAACCAAGATTTCGAGAGACTGACAGCAAGGTGTGTTGAGGCTGGGAGGCTATCTGGTGGCTCTAAGGAAGAATTCACTTCTTCATTCAGGCTATTGGCCAAATTCATTTCCTTGCACTTGTAGGACTGAATCCCTGGTCCCTTACCAGCTATCAGCCGGAAGCTGTTCTCAGCTCCTAAAGGCTGCCCACACTCCTTGGCACGAGTGTCCTTCCATCCTCAAAGCCAACGATGTTGTGTCCAATGCCACCTTGTGTTTCAAATCTCTCCCACTACCCTGTCTCCTACTTTGGCCTCGTCTGCCTCCAGCCAGAGAAAGCTCTTTGCTTTTAAGGGCTCATGTGATTACAATGGGCCTAGCAGATAATCCAGGACAATCTCCTTATTTTAAGATCAAATGTGCAATATAACATAACAAAATCAGAGAAATTCTTGGGAGATTGGGATTGCCATTTATACATTACTGATAAGAAAAAGAATATCCAATTGTACACTTTAAATACATGCAGTTTATAGTATGTCAAATATATCTCAATAAAAGTTCTTTTAAAAAAATGACAGAAATCACATTCTTGGGTTCTGGGGACGAGGACAGGGCATCTTTGGGAGGCCATTTTAGAAATTCTGTCTAACACAGGACTCTAATCAAATACATTCCTGAATTATAGCAATTTATACATACAATGCACTTGGTATAAACTTTTCTATAATGAGGGCTTCATCTTCCTCAAGGATAATGAATCTTGAGAAATCAGAGATATGTGGATAGTCATGAATCTTAGAACTAGAAGGGTCTTCAAAAGATTATCTTTGAAGCAAGTAAGAAACAATTATCTCCAGCTTATACTGTAAGTGCCTAACTCCAGCGAGATGAAGTGAGACGCGCTCGGTCCCACAGGGCTCCAGGTGGCAGAAGGAGAGCAGATCCTAGCTGGATGCCCTTCACAGCATCAGCATGTTTACACGAGGCCTTGTCCCCTCAGCTATCCCCCAGAACTGCTGGAAATCCTCACAGGCACCTTGAATCACCGAGCTCTGAGCGACTCCGTTCAAGCACAAACCAGCACGTCTCACAGCAAGCCCAAAGATTCAGACTTTCCTTGTCTGAGAGTCTTTCCTGCTGATAGTCATTAAGAGTCCAGTTAGAAATCAAGTATGTGTTTATATTTGGATAAAATACACTGTTTAAAAGCATGGGCTTGGCAGGCAGACTTGAGTGTCAATCAACCTTCCTTCAGGAAGTTTCTTAACCTCTCCTCTGTAAAATGGGTCTGATATTAGTACCCCTCTCACAGGGCTACCTGGAGGAGTAATTGAGATAACACGTGAATGTTTTTCATTTACCACAGTCACAAGACGATTATTTTTTTTTTACTAGATTGCCACACGGGTTTTTCATGACAGTAGTTGCATGAACTGCCCTCTCCTTATGGTCATTTTGCTGCTCCCTGACTAGAGGAAATGGCCCTACTCTTTTTTTCCTCCTCCCTCGGCATCAGGTTCATTGAATAAAACTACGAACCTGCAAATGAAGTCTCACACACGCTGCCACAGGAACATTGCCCCCCCCATTCCTCTGCTCACACGCACGCAGGCCCCTTTGGTGTGCAGAGGAGTTTAACCGTGATGAGCAAAGACTCTGGGGCTCGACTAGGGTGACCAACTGTCCCAGGAATGAGGGACTTCCAGGGCTAAACCTGAGACGCTCCTGGGAAAATGGGACAGTTGCTCACCCTAGGACAGAGTGCCTTTGTGACCCTGGGCAAGTTACTAACCTTCCTGTGCCTCTCTGTATATAGAGATTATAGCAACCCTCCCTCATAAAGTTGGATTTTTGTTTGTTTTGGAGAATAAATGAGTTAATACACAGACTGCTCAGCGTCATGCCTGGTGTGTAGCAAGTCCACAATAAATGTTGGTTATTAATATGATTACTAACCACTAAAAGGAAATGTGAGGCAATAAACTAACACACAAGGACATGGCAAAGCGCCCAGAGTCTTATGAAGTCCTTACGGCCCAAGAGTGGAGCACCTGGAAAGACTTTTTTCCCTGCACCATCATGTCATAATCCTCTTCTGAGCGATCATGAAAACAAAGAAAAATAAGAATATTCTGTTCTCTGAAGAAAGAATAATAAGAGAAATACAGATGAAAACTACCCTGAGCTACCATTTCATTACCTATTACGCTAATCAAAACAAACAAAAACAAACTAACAAAAGCAGAAATTTGGCAATGCTCAATTACTCAAGTTGCACTCTCACATGGTACCAGACGGAATGCAAAATGGTCAAGCTCCATGGAAGGACATCTGGCAACATCTACCAAAATCACAGATGCATCTGAACTACAATGCTGCTTCTGGAAATCTCTCCTACGGTTCCTCACACATATATCACAGGATCTATGTACAAGAGCACCCACTGAGAACTGACTGTTACAGCAAAAAACTAGAAACAACCCACGTGTCCAAAAATAGGGGACTGGTTAAATGAAGTATGGTACAGCCATGCAGTGGAATATGATACAGAAGTAAAAAAAGAATGAAGAAACTCTCTGCGTATTAATATGGAAAGATCTCCAAATATATTATTCAGTAACAAAAAACAAGACAATGTAATATATATATAATATGCCATCTTTTATGGGAAAAAAATAAAAATGAACACATATACACATATACAAATATACATACATAAATTCATATATGCTTGCATACGCATCAAGAAATACTGGAAGAATAAGCAAGAGAATAATTTAAATGACTATTTTTTTTTTTTTTTGGCCATGTTGCATGGCATGTGGAAGCTTAGTTCCCCAACCAGGGATCAAACCCCAGGCCCTTGACAGTGAGAGCTTGGTGTCCTGACCACTGGACCACCAGGGAACTCCCTAAAATGACTACTTCTTAAGGGCAGAAAGAAATAGGGTAGACGGAAATGGGGTGGGAATAACATATCTCAATTTAGATCTTTTTATTTCATTATCATTTTGGCCTCTCTAAATGTATTACCCTCAAAAAATAGATTTTTTAAAAGAAAATGTGAAAAATCAAGAGATCTTTATCTCTATCATCCATTTACAAGATTAGTGCCACTCACTTCTATGAAATAAGCCTCATTTGAGAAAACAGGAAGTTGTGTTGAAAATAACAATGCTGTACTCCATCCACCCAAACAAAGCAGATTTCTGACATGTGACTTTGAGGACTACTCCCACCTGCTAACCAGAAAGGAACCAAGGGGGTTGTTTAGGGGGTACTGATCTGCAGTCCCCTCTCATTCATGAATACTCTCCCCTCTCAACCCATCAGTGTGGCCCGCATCTGAGAGGGGAGAGGATGCTGTGTGTTTTCCTTTCTCCGCCAGGATGAGGTTTCATCATCCCATCCTTTTACACTTGCACGTTAGGAGCTCTGTTCTGCTTTTTATGTTAATTGGAATCGGCTGCTTTGGGCTCTGACACAGGCATTTAGCACTAACAGTCAATTGCTCTTTCCTCAGCCATCTGGCAAAAGAGTTGAAACCAGCAATTTTCTGAGTCAGAATTAGACATCTGAAAAAGAATGTGCACATAGGCAAACCCCTTAGAAGTGTGGAATGAAAGAAAGGGGCAGGTAGTGGGATGCTATAAACCCTACTGTGAAGTGATGTGATTTCAAAGAGTGGAACCCAAAATGGCACTTTGATTTCCAGACACCACCAGCACTCTTCCCTCTGTGCAGGACGAAGAACTCTGGATTAGGAAGTCTCTCTCCTTTACCTTCCACCCTGCATGGCAGGAGCTCCCTGGCTTTGGCTCTCTGCCTCTCCCTTCTAGATGTCTCACTGAGACATTCTCATCTTTAGTTCACGACCAGCCCCTTTAACTTCAGCAGAATTTATGGAGAACCCTGGCTTCCCTGACAGCATCATCTCCTGGTCCTTCAAGCTCTCTGACTGTTCCTGCTCCATCCCCTTCACATCCTCCCCTTTCTCCATCTGCCCTTTAGATGCTGGTCTTCTCTCTGGACTTCTGTCCTCCACTCATCTTCCTGCATACATTCACTCTCTTGTCTGCAGGTTTGGGCCATTCACAGACCTAAATGTCCCCATGAAAATAGTGCTAGTTTAGCTCTTAAAGGGAAACTCACGTTAGACCTTTTCTGATCCTGGTTACTATTTTATATGAGCCCATTTCAGATTTCATGAGGAAGCACTACACTTTCATACAAAGGCAGCAGTAGATATATTTCCATCTGTCATTCTGTATCTAGTAAAGGATTAAGGGGTCTCCAAATCTTGGCAGGATGCCCACCACCAGCACCAGTGTCAACGGCTCAAAAGCTACACAAGTAAACCTTAAGTATTAGTAAGGTACAAATGGCATTTCCAGATTGATGGCTATGTCATCCCTACATTATCCACACATTGATGATGCCCATTATGGACCCGTTTTGGCCCATATATCCTCTGCCTGGGAAATGCACATCAAATACACAAGTTAACTTCATCAGGTTAATCAGGGAGCTGCAACTGTGTTCCGTACACCTGCCCTTGCATCCTCCTAGAGAGGAAACATGCTGGTTCCAAGCACCTTCCACCTGCCTGAACCCCCGTGCTTCCCTTCAACTCTGGTCCTCATATCCACATGGCCAGGAAGGAAGGCTGGTGTGGCAGAGAGTCAGGACAAATGAACATGGTGTAGCACAGGATTCAGATAGCGTGGTTCTTCTGCCCACATGCACCTGCCCTGAGTATGCTGTTTCTTCCGATTGTTTCTCACTCTGTGTTTTAAGTTGATTCAGTGAGCTACATAATTCCAGCATATTAATTCAATCTATGAGCCTTTCTGTCCCATGACTTCTGTAATAACTTGTCTGGAATGGAACTTGGAGGCTACCATACGTTAATTTCCCACAAGACAACATTTTACTGGCTGGTCTTTCTTTTTTTCTGTGAACTGTCTCTTCATCTCTATTTTGATATGATTATAAATTCTTCTATTTTCTCAATTTTCAGATTTTCATATAATAATTCTGTAATATGGAAAGTAATTATGCTTTGCAAAAGGGTAAAATGATCTGCTGCTCCCTACTGAAGCCCAGGTGCTAAGTTTTATTAGGCGGTACCCGGACTAGTCCCCAGCGGGGTAATGCAGTGGATAGGACAGTGGTCAGTTCTACAATGTGGGTTTCTCTCTGTCAGACACTGTCCTCGTGCTCTCTGTGTCTCCTCACTACCCACACTAGTCAAGTGTTTATGACTTATGTGCAGACTCCAGAGTAGCCTAAAGCATAGGACTGGCTCAAGGCTGGGTTCCTGGTGCTAGTGTGTCTGCTGGAATTCAGGTGAAAAGAGTGGGGGGAGCGGAGCTGAGGGAGATGGCTTCAGGAGGACTGACTAGCCACCTGGAAAGGTATTCCCAGCCTCTGGTGCTGGAGACAGACTGCAACATGTATCACTCTGGACCCCTTTTAAACCTGCCATGCAGATCATCTTCTATTTGTTGACATATTCTTTCTCCAAACCAAGCAAAATGTAGTTACTGAAATGCTAACCTTATCCAAGGCCATCACACACAGTCAGTTGTGTCTCCCTGACATTACAGACCCAGGCCAGCTTGACTGGATTTGGAGTGTTCATGGCCTTACGGTCATTGTACAGGTCATTACACACAATCCCATTTCTCTGGCATTTCCTATGTTCATTTTCAAAATGGAACTGTAATCTCAGAGGATGCAAAATGGCAGCCCACACCATGTCAACATTAAAGAATTAAGAAATTTCACATTTTTAAAACCCAGACTTATGGTCTCTCTTGAAAAATGGGAGCTTTGGATCTGCAATCTCCCATGGCAACAAGAGGGTGCCCTCTTGAGACAGGCCATGTGCTCTCCAGTTTCTCACAGACCCCACCCCTTCTTCACTAATCCTCTCATTTACATTTCCTGGGTGACCCTCCTGGGCTGCACCACAGCATTGGTCTTCTAGGTGGTTGTCCCATGTTTTACCAAAGTGATGTTGACCTGTCATCCATTCTCCTTGTCTAATCTGCAGGCTCCGTGAGGCCCAGTTCTCCTGCCCATGTTCCTGCTCTCTGAGTGTGACTTAACCTTGACCAGTCTTCTAGTTGTCCTTTCCTTAAAACACTAAGATGACCTGACATCAAGAACCCCTGGAAGCCCAGGGGTCCTCTCCTAGCGTCCTGATGTTCACTTTCAGCATTTCAACATAGAGGTCATCACACTAACCTAGCAAATGTTGTCAGAACCCCAGAAACTTCTTTAAAAATTAGTCAAGTGCTTCAGAACTCTCATGCTACATCCCTAAGGCCTCTGACCTATCCATTCAGTTGGCATCAAATGCCTCCTGAGATTAAACAAAGGCCTGAGAGATAATGAGATGAAATGACTTGACCTAGAGATGTGAGATCTCTCCTTTCCTTCCAAGCCTGTCGCTGGTTCAGATTATTTTTATCATTTTTCAAAGCGGCAACACTTATTTCCTCTGCTTCAGTGAGCTGTGCAGATGCAAGGTCTAGCAGGAATATTTAGTGGTCACCATGGTTACCATTAGTCACATGAAGTTATAGCTAGTGTGCTGATTCCGCTCTTCACAGCTGTAAAAAGAAAGCACGCTCCAAAAAGCAGGCTTGCTGGGGCTCTGAAGACTTTAATTCTGTAATGCACCCAGCTCCTCTGGTAATTTATCTTGATCTGCAAGCTTAATTCACACTTTAGAGATTTTAGGCAGGGAAGGTTTCAGAGAACTTGAAAGCCAGAAAAGAACTTAGAGATAATTTAGCCTCAGCCTCTCATTTTACACATAAGGAAACTGAGGACTAAAAAGGAGAAGGGACTTAGGTTTTTACAGTAAGTCAGTTAGTCATCAAAATACACGTAATTAGTGAGTACCAGGGCTCCTCCTGTCCCGACCATGTCTCTCAACCTAAATAATCTGCAAGAATATGTAATGTAAAGATTTACGATGGACAAAGATTATCCAAGTTCAGTGCAAGGCAGGAAAATCTGATCTTACACAGAGAAACTGGATCTTTGAAATGGAGTTTAAGTCAAAAACTTCAAATGGTCTCTACGACCATATTAGCCTTGAAGTATCAACTGAGCTTTAGGATTGGTTAAACCCAGATGGTACAAACAGTCACTATTTCAAAACAAGGCTATTTGTCTGCTGATTCTGACCAGTTTTCTGAAAAGTGGGTGCCCCACAATTGCTATGCCTTCTTCTGGCATCCTGACCTCTTTCTTACTAGCTCTCAGTTTCTCTACTCTCCTGACTCAGTGTTCAACAGACCCTCACTTCACGAAGCCTCGTCATATGGCTCTCATACTGCTGCTCTGCGATTGATTGGATGTAAAAGTAATATTGTATATAGAACATTTTAGACAAGGGTCAAGAAGTGCCCTAATGTCTTTACACTCTCTAATTCAAGGAAGGTTTTCTAACCCTTTTCACTATTTAACTAGTTTTTACCTGAATAGCCTCAACATTAGATGACCTACACAAATGCTTCCTTACGGATCTTGTTTCTAAGTACCATTCCTTGCTAAAAGGAATCAGAGGTTAGAGGAAGGAGGGCTGAAGAAAAGATATACAGGAAGGGTTTAGAATATCTTGTTATACTAAAAAGTAAGGAAGTACCCCAAAAAATGATGTGAGATGTTATGGGCTGAATGCTTGTGTCCCCTCAAAAATCATATTGTAAAGCCTGAAACCCCAGTGTAACTGTATTTGGAAATAGGGCTTATGAGGAGTTGATAAACGTTAAATGAAGTCATGAGGATGGGACCCTAATCCAATATGGCTAGTGATTTTTTAAGAAGAGAAAGAGACACTAGAGCTCTCTTTCCACCATGTGAGGACTCAGAGACAAGGTGGCCATCTGCAAGCCAAGGAGAAAGCTCTCACCAGGAACCAGATGGACCAGCACCTTGATCTTGGACTTTCCAACCTCTAGAACCGTGAGAAATAAATGCCTGCTCTAAGGCATCTAGTCTGTAGTATTTTGTTATGGCAGCCCAAATAGACTAATATAAGAGATATGTTAAAAAGACTCAGGAGCCAACTTTAAAGGCACCTACTGGCCAACTCTAGGACAATCTGAGCTTCAAAATGAATGAACTGACAGTAGTGGATTATAATTCATTTAACAAAAATAAGAATTCATTAATTCAAATAAATAGGATGCAAGGAACTTTCTACCCAAACATCTGGCCTGTACACTCAAAAATGAAATGTCGGGCTTCGCTGGTGGTGCAGTGGTGAAGAATCCGCCTGCTAATGCAGGGGAAACGGGTTCAAGCCCTGGTCTGGGAAGATCCCACATGCAGAGGAGCAGCAAATCCTGAGCACCACAACTACTGAGCCTGCGCTCTAGAGCCCGCAAGCCACAACTACTGAGACCATGCACCGCAACTACAGAAGCCCGCACACCTAGAGCCTGTGCTCTGCAACAAGAGAAGGCAGCACGAGAAGCCCGCGCACCACAACAAAGAGTAGCCCCCACTCTCCAAAACTAAAGAAAGCCTGCATGCAGCAGCAAAGACCCAATACAGCCAATTAAATTAATTAATTAATCAATTTAAAAAAATGAAATGCCGTGAAACACAAAGCTGAGGAATCGTTTCAATTGAAGGAGATTAAAATACAATCTGAGATTGGATCCTGACTCAGAGAGAAAATAAACTGCTATAAAAGCATTATTAGTACAATTATTGAAATTTGAATATAGTCTATATATGAAATAATAGCATTGTATCAATGTTAAATTTCCTGAATTTGATGATGGTACTATGGGTCTATAAGGGATAAAGGGGATGATGTCTGAAATTAACTCTAAAATAGTAGAGAAAGAAAGGTAGACAGAGAGAAAGTGCGTAAAGGAGGCAAAAATGTTAGAACAGGTAAATCCAGGTGGGTTTAGAAAGTTAGTTCTTTGTACTATTTTTACAACTTCTAATAAGTTTGAAACGATTTCAAAATAAAAGTAAAATTTAAAAACTCTTCAATTTCAAGGGATCTATGAAGGTAGCAGGTAGGTATAAACAAGACGAGCTCAAACCAAAAATTCCAAGTAAATAATTATTTAAATACAGTATGATGCTCTAGTCAAAGGAATATACATTGATTCACTCTTATGAAAACATTTATTTAGCAATACTAATAATAGCTAATGTTTGTGAACACTTTTTGTGCTTACCTGCTTTCCATGTTAGGGCAGACTGCATTTTCTAAATATGGACACGTGGACATATATTCTATCCTACGTGCTCCTCTTGAAATGTGATGTTAACATCCTCCATCAAGAGGTGTATTTTCCGAGAATTCCCTGGTGATCCAGTGGTTAAGACTCAGCTCTATCACTGCTGTGGCTGTGGCTTGGATTCAATCCCTGGTTGGGGAACTAAGATCCCAGGAAAAAAAAAAAAAAGTGCATTTTCCTTTTTCTTGAACCTATACAGACCTTTAGCTGCCTTGACCACTATAATACCACGGAAGAGATGCTACGTGACTTCTAAAGTGAGGTCATAAAAGATACTGAAACTTTTACTTTGTCTCTTGGATTGCTCCTTAGAGAATAAGAAACAGCTATGCATAAAATACAGTAGGAGCACACTTACAAGAGAAGAATTAATCTGTCTGAGTAGTGCTCCACTAAGAGATTCCTGGGAGCCCTTATTTGCCACCTCGACTAATGAGGAAGCTGCCACAGACTTACATGACTCTACTGAACAAGCAGATGCCTGCCTGACCTTTCTGCAGACATAATTACAATCTATAATTGTGTTTTATTCAAGAAAAATTAGTTACATGCCTTGACAATTGTGATATTGTAATATAATATAATATATTTGGTCTTTTTCCCAAGTTCCTGACAGAGCTTTTAAAACCCTTGGAACCTCCTGAGTGATGGGAGTGATAGAAGTATCTTCTGTAATAATATTTGGTCTCTGTTCCTGGTTCCCAACACAGAGTTCCTAAAACTTTAGAATTTCGTTGAATAATGAGAGTGCCTTTAGTATACTAATGATATGACTCTTGGCTGAGGGGTTCCTAGAAAGCTTCAGGATGGGGACTGGTTACCAGAAAGACCAAGTCTTGGTTAGAAGCTTGGTGACCTCTGGGGAGGGAAGTGGAGCTGGAAGCTGAATTCAGTCGCCAATGGCCAATGCTTTAAACATCATGCCCACACAGTGGAATATCCATAAAGCCTCCTACACGGCCGGGTTTAGGGAGCTTCTGAGTTCGCGAATACTTCCATGAGCCAGCTGGGTGGTGTACCCCAACTCCACAGGGACAGATGCTCCTGTGATCTGGATTCTTTCCAACTTCACCCTGTACACCTCTTCCACTAGCTGTTCATTTGTCTCCTTTGTAATAAACTGGTAATCGTAAGTAAAGTATTTCCCTGAGTTCTGTGAAACATTACAGCAAATTATCAAACCTTAGGAGGGGGTCACGGGAACCTCCAATTTACAGCCAGTTGGTCAGAAGTCCAGGAGGTCTGAGACTTAAGATTGGCACCTGAAATGGGAACAATCTTGTGGGACTGAGCCCTTAACCTGTGGGGCCTGTGCTAACTCTGGGTAGTTAGTGTCAGAAATGAATTGAATTGTAGGACACCCAGTTAGTATCCAGAGAGTGGAGAACTGGTTGATGTGAGAAAAATGGAAACCCACCTTTTGTGTCAGAAGCATCAGGTAGTAAAATCAGTTCACAATAATGCAACGGGTTAACACACTAGGCATTACTAAGAACTTAAGCGCAAACCTTTTGCAAACAACACGTAAAACTGAATTTGATGCACTCCGCCCATCTCCCTGACATTGACACACAGATAATGAACTGATTCAGCACACATTGTTCTATACAGCAAAAGCCCACCCTGATGTTTCCAGCAGTCCCCTCCTTTTATACCTCATTCACCACTGGGATTGCAATCAGCATGCAATAAATAATAACAACAGCTTTCTCTTCAGTGCCTCATTTCCTTCTGCTTTCTAAATTCTCTCAATTCTCTAAGACACAGCAGTTCTACATTCTTCAAAATAGCACATTAAAGACCCCACCAACCATCCCCTTCCCCGAGCATTCTTAACGATCAGAATCAAAGACCTTAGCGCTTAATCACATGCCTCTGGACCCTTAATAGTCTGATGTCGTCTTGTGGAGCTTGTAAGTTCTTTGTCAAAGGCTCAAATGTGCCACTGAAACATCACCAATCCTGTGCCCTTATACAACTTAAAAACAGAGTGTGATATTTAGAGACACTTGCTAGGACTTCCCTGGTGGCATAGTGGTTAAGAATCAGCCTGCCAGAAGACCTAAACAGACATTTCTCCAAAGAAGACATACAGATGGCCAAGAGGCACATGAAAAGTTGCTCAACATCACTAATCATTAGAGAAATGCAAATCAAAACCACAATGAGGTATCACCTCACACTGGTCAGAATGGCCATCAGCAAAACATCTAGAAACAATAAATGTTGGAGAGGGTGTGGAGAAAAGGGAACTCTCTTGCACTGTTGGTGGGAATGTAAATTGATACAGCCACTATGGAAAACAGTTTGGAAGTTCCTTCAAAAACTAAAAATGGAACTACCATATGATCCAGTAATCCCACTCCTGGGCATATACCCAGAGAAAACCATAATCCAAAAAGAAACATGTACCATCATGTTCATTGCAGCACTATTTACAATAGCCAGGACATGGAAGCAACCTAAATGCCCATCAACAGATGAATGGATAAAGAAGTTGTGGTACATATATACAATGGAATATTACTCAGCCATAAAAAGGAATGAAATTGAACTATATGTAATGAGGTGGATAGACCTAGAGACTGTCATACAGAGCAAAGTAAGCCAGAAAGAGAAAAACAAATACTGTATGCTAACTCATATATATGGAATCTGAAGAAATGGTACTGATGAACCCAGTGACAGAGCAAGAGTGGAGATGCAGATGTAGAGAATGGACTTGAGGACACGGGGCTGGGGTGGGGGGTGGGGGGCGAAGGGGAAGCTGGGATGAAGTGAGAGAGTAGCATAGACGTAGATACACTACCAACTGTAAGGTGGATGGCTAGTGGGAAGTTGCTGTATAACAAAGGGAGATCAGCTCGATGATGGGTGATGCTTTAGAGGGCCAGGACAGGGAGTGGGGGAGGGTGTCGCGGGAGGGAGGGGATATGGGGATATATGTATAAATACAGCTGATTCACTTTGGTGTACCTCAAAAACTGGTACAAGAGTGTAAAGCAATTATATTCCAATAAAGAGCTTAAAAAAAAAGAGAGATACTTGCTTAACCATCTGATACTAGAATACTAAAATGCTCTATAATCCTATTTATGTTGATAACATTTCTTTAACCCTGTACAAAAAACATTTGAAGGAAAATGTAAGTTTCCTACACCCTAGTAAAAGGAGACTAGCCTGGTGTATTACAGGGGATGTCCCTATCTCCTTGCTGACCCAGAGCTAACTTGTCACTTTAAGATCAATGGACAGGCAACAGCCACCAAAGGAGCACAGGACTGACATCCTTTACCAAGAATATAGACAACATCGGACACGCTTATGAGCATAAAGGCTGGAATCAGGCAGAATGAGTTCAAAGCCTAACTTTTCCTTGGGCATGCGACCTTGGGCAGTTTAACTTCTATAAATCTTAGCTTCAGTGTCTTTGAAATGGGGATATTAATCCACTTTCATCAAGGGATGCAGAGAGGATTAAATGAAACATGTAAAGCGTTTAGCACACTTACCTAAAAAGAGTTTGAGAAGCATTGGTGATTCTTCTTCAAAGAAGGGTATCCGGCACCCTCTGCATGTTTGGGAGATGAAGAAAGCAAAATGTTTGTCCTTTGTCCTATGTTCTCGTCATGCAGGTGAGAAGCATTTCTTTCGTTTATTTTCATTTCCCTCTGGCATATCTGAAAAAGTACAGCCATACACAAATAGAGCATGAACACTCAGATCACAGGGGCAACCAGCTCTTGCCATTTCCTCAGGCCCTTTTTCTTCTGCTGCTTTCTCTCTCCTTTAGCTCAACTCACTTCCAGATATATTCTATATTTATTTCTCTCCTCTCTCCTTTAATCGTCATAACATTTGGGAGAAATGCCCTTGTTTGGTTCTCTTAGACTTTTCTCCATAAACTCTTTAAGTCAGCCAGTGTACATTTAATCAGACAAGTTAACCTTTTCAAACTAGGAAACAGTTTCAGAGCTGATGTTTCTGTTTGGGGCCATTCAGACATGAAAATTATTGAACACAAGGCACTACTGCCAGCCTAACAGGGAATAACAGCTTGAACTCACCAAGGATTCAATTAATTATAGCATCTGCTAAAGAAGAAAAAAAAATCCTAAAAACTAAAACTAAAGGTAACACCCATATCTCCTAGAAAAAAAATAGATGCTCAATCCTTAGAGACTTGCATCGGGATACAACTTAGAGTGCATGGTCTGGAAGTGACTCATGTGGCCACTTGGACAAATCACTTGACCTCAGGGCTAACCGGATCAATGTCCTCGTCATTTGAGCAAAAAGAGATTAATGATGAGTGTTCAGACCTTGGGTGAAACTGTGGCTCTGCATTCAGTCCTCAGCTAATGGCTTTCCATCTCACCCCCAAATCACCTTTGGAATAACAGGGAAGGGGAGCTGGGGAGAGAGACATTCCAAAAGGATTAAAAAGAGAGAACAAGGAAACACCATTTTGATCACTCCCCAATGACAGGCTTTTGTGTCAGGACCTAAGCTTGAGTTATAGGCAAAGACCTGAGTTCTGACACTAGAAAACTTCAGATAATTACTTGGCTAGTCATCCACACCAAATCCCTGAACTCTAGTGATTCATTTTGAAAAGCTCCTAAACAAGCACCAACTTGGAATCTTCCATTCTGATTCTGTTGGATTGAGAAAAGAATATGCCTTGGAGTTGCTAACCACTGGGCAGAGCGTGGGGTGAGGTCATGTTTGGAAGCAGGAGATGAACCAATAGCAAAGATTAATGGAGCTTTGGAAAAGCAGGTTTGAACAGTGTGCTCATGAATCTGGAGTAATTGCAAACCAATCAAAGCCTGGAAAAGATGTGGCTGTCTCTTACCCTTATGTTTTTAGCTGCCCTGTACAATAGCTGCATCTTATTGCCTTACTGGCTACCCAGGCCAATGATGGTTTTGAAGTCCCCAATCTCAATACTCCCTCCAATTGCGGGGGGGAGGGAGAAGGAAGGGGAGAGACCAGCACTAAGGGAGAACTAGGAATTGCAGTGGTTTTTAAAAGCCTGTAACCCTGCCCTTTTACTAATCAGTCTTATACCTGGCATGATTGTTTTTTTTTATAAGATATTGCTTCATTGGAATTTCAGCAAAGCAGTGCCAGTTTTGCTCATAATCCTGGCAAGAGAGAGTAATGTGGGGATAGCCAAGAGTCTCTAGCAGTGATAAGCAACCCTAATCTTTAGGCTTCAAGTGATTCAGCCTGAGAGTCAGAATCAGTGAAAGCGAAGAAAGAGGCTCCATGTTGCTACTTCTCAGATATGCCTGGAGATTAACATTTGTGGTTGAAAAGCAACACACATTTTCTTATTGTCTTTCTTTTATTCAGCAAAGTAGGTATTTTCAATTGCCAATAATCCCCCCACTATGGGGCTCGTTAAAACTATTGCCATTTTGAATAAAGGAAAAAAGTTAACCTGTAAGCATTTTTATTTTTTGATACAAGAAAAGTAGGGTAGTTTTGTAATGGTTTATAGAATTTACTGCCTTGTATATATACTGAGCCAAAATCATGAAAGTTCTATGTATTGGATGCTTGGTGTCTTGTAAAATTTCTCTCAAATCTCCAGGCTGACAGCATGAAAATAACTTTTTTTTTTTTTAACCTCAACAGGTGACTGCCCAAGATCAAGTCCAAAAGAGTGAGTAGGAAGGGCACAGAATCAGTTCATTCCTCTACGTTTAAACCACATGTGAGATTAAGAGGTGATCTCATTTGGGGAATCAAGCCAGGTGCAGCCCCATAACTGCCCCATAAAGGTACAGTGAGTGTCAATCACCAAATGGGGGTAGTCTGGATTCTCTGTTAAAGCCAGCTACTAAAGAAGCCAAGACCTCATGACAAACCCCACTCCATGTCTAGAAATGGGGCAGACAGCAATGGGAACAGATCCCAGTCAGATTGTCTGAGGTTGTTTAAAGAGATTCCCACTGGACATCAACCTCTGAATCATAAGAGAGAAACATCAGGTGCCCAGATGACCCAGGTAGAAAGGAACCTTCACATTCTTGCACAGAACAGAGTAACTTCTTGCGGTAGTCATGGGCCAGGTGTGATCATGAAATTCCACATCCCTCTAGCACTCTACATTTCTAGGCACCTAGTTCTAGACACCTGGGGCTGCAAGAGATGCAGAAAGACTTGTAAGCACTGCTAGGGGACTACTAGGACCGGCTACAGCTAATCAGCAACCATTCCAGCCACTGGTTCCAACACAATCAGGTATGGCTCCTGCCAAAGATGCTGAGGTGAGCGATACACAGGAATACCAAGGGGAACAGGAAAGCTCAGAGAAGAAAGAGGCACAAAGCCCTGTATCAGTCTCTCAAGCACGGCAGCCCGACAGCATGGCATGGAGTATGGCAGGCATCAGTAAGGTGCAGACTGAAGCAAGGAGCAAGGGAGAGGCAGACATAAAGATGAGAACAGGACTCTCTCCAGGCTTCCTAAATCTACCGCACTAAGAGCTGTGAGAGTTTATGACCGTAATCTAGGTTGATTCCAAAACTGGTTTGGGTTGAGCTGGTGAGTGAAGGGCAATGACTTCAGCTGGAAATACCAAGAAAGTGGAGCAAGTGTCTCTTTTATTTTAAATACAATCGTGTAGAATTCAAAGGCAGATTTGTAAAATCTATCATTTTTTTTTAGCACACCCCACATACCAGGCATTCTGCAAAGCACATGACTTTATTCAATTATCCAACCATCCCACCAGGCAGATACTAAGACACTTTACAGACAAGGCAATGAAGTTCAAAAGTTCTCCTCTACACACACACACACACACACACACACACACACACACACAAGCCATATCTCTGTCTCCAAAGTCTGTCCCATTGCATGACACTGGTCTGCCTCATCAAGATACCGCCTCCAGTTTCAACCTTTCTATTATCTGGTCGTGTCATGTCAGAAAAGGCATTAAACTTCTTGAGGCTCTGGTTTATTCCTTTATACTATAAAGAGATGGAACTCCATGATCACCAATATCTCCTCGAAAACTTCAGTTCAGAGCTGTGACTCCACAAGGTGATATCAGAAGCACAACAATACTTCAGGCTTCAGATGCGAAAATGTGTTAAATACTGAAGGACTGTGGATTATTAAAAATCACGTCCTGGTATTATGGAGCTTGTCATATACGATGATTAAGTGAATGGAGGGAGTTTGCATGTCCAGCAAAACCCTACCTGGTCTGCAATAAAATGTCCACCCCAGAGGGGAAGTGAAATCGCCTGATTTATGAATTGCCAGAAATGGCATTCCTCTCATGTTTTTATAGAGTGCCCCGGTGTTATAATTAAGGAACCCAGTGGGCAGCCTCTGTTCGCTGCTAACTAAATGAATTCTGATGTGCTTGGATCAGGAAAAATGTGACTATGATATTTCTGACTTTTAGTGTTTCTACTCTTCCCTTGATATTTCAAATCGACTACAGCTTCCCTCAGCTCAGCTTTGATGATCTAATTTGAGCCTAATTGCTGAGCTCTCTGTGAGGAAGCACCCAACTGCTCTGGGTACAATTCTCCTTGCCTAGGAAATCAGCTTTCATATGCATCTCTCTCTTCGTGCCCCTGAAAACAGAATAAGATGAAAAGGGCTTACAGTTCTTGCACAAGGGCCTTGAGACTGACTCAAGAAAATTACCTGATAGTAGGGATTACCATAAACCATGGCAACAACAGAAAATTTTCATATTTTCTTCTTTAAGTTCTAAATAATTTTCCTAGGATGATTTAATCCATCTTCCCAATACATTGGGTTTACAATCAAAGAGACCTGAAGCCACAGCTGAGCTCTGCGATTTACTAGACTTTGACCTTTGACATCACACTGAACTTCAATTTCCTCATCTGCCAAGTGTCATCATTAATAGTAATTTCACAGAATTGTTGTGAAGATGCAGTGAGTTTACTTGTGTTAAAGCTCTGGATGATTCTGGCATGATGTTCTGAAGAAAAGTAACAGCCACCGTTTACTAAATACCTCTTATATGCTAGGCTCTGGACCAAGACCTTCATGCACATCAACTACAGAGGTCACAGCAACCCTGCAAAGTGAGTTCTGTGTTAGTCTTGTTATTATTGAGTCCTGTGCTCAGTCTCGCTGAAGAGGAGACTGAGACATAAGCAGGCAAAACAACTGACCCAAGGTTCTCCCGCCAGCTAGGCAACAACCCTGGGATGGCCACTGCAACTTGTTATTTCCACATGCAGCAGAACAGATGGGAATCAAACGTGTAATTTGAAATCTCCACTCTTCTGGAAAACAGTGAACTCAGTTCAGAGAAAAAGTCTCATTAATGAAGGAAATGTTTCTAATGATATACTTGAGGGAAGGAAGGCATAAAACTGCCCCTCAGATACTCAATATTGTGACCTTGGATGGGACTAAGGGTTACTTTGGCAGATAGTTTGACAGCGAGATGGTTAAAGGGACAGAAAAATGCACAATCATGGGACACAGGGATTCCACAGGGAATTGCTACAGGGGTTCAGCTGAAGCCCTGGGGTTGCCCACATTTCCCTGGACCAATGCTTTCTACACTGGCCTTATCACAGGCCAAGTGGACTGTCCTTGCCTTTGGAGGAAGCATGGAAACGACAACCCATGAGACAGTCTCTAAAGACAACTCAGTCATCAGGAAGGAAAAATACTTTTTATGTTGATATTTGAAATGGAATGCCGTTACACTCCCCTGAGCTGAAAGAGGTGTTAAGCAGGCAAGTTCAGAGATTGCTTCCAGTAGCATTTGGAACATCAGTTTCAACATGAAAGCAACCTCCCATCACAATTCCCTTTGGAAACTTGAGGTCAGTACGGTGCCTCACATCCCTGACATCTTTGGTCACTGTCCCAAAGATCAGCCCCTCCAGTTACCAATCCTGCCCTTAACCCTTAACACCACACAAATATTTAGATCCGGGAGAACCAAATGCTCTCATCTCCTGTCCACTCCCAAATCCTTCTGCTGTCTCTTCTAGAACCCCATTTCCTGATCATCAAAATCCAGTACATTTTCATCCTCCAAAAGGAAATCTTTCACCACGTCTTTGTTGAACTCAAGCCTGGTCCTCTCCACCGAGTACTCTTCTCTTCTACAGCCCTCATTAGGTCTCCTTTTTGGTCTCCCAAGCCTCACTTGACATGAGGCTTGGAGTTGGGCCAGCATTCTCTGCAGGCTTGTGTCTTCTAGTTATACAATCTTAAATGCCTTTTTCTTCTTGTCAGCAACCAGCCCCCTCACATGCATCCCCAAACATGAAACAGCAGCTGATTCACACTGTCCTCACCACCCCTAGCTTTACCATCACCCACGCTGGTTTCACAACCTACGTGCAGGCCCCATAAAATGCCTTTCCCCTCAGTTCCTCAGCATTCTCAATCCAATAACCTTCGATTCTACTCTAATTCTGTCACCTGCATATATAACCACACCCGGAAATGTGTCCCACAGAATTGCTTCACTGATGAAAACTTAATCACCAATATTCCACAGCCTGACCACACAACCTACTGAAATTTCCTGTTCTCTCTGTCAATTCCTTTAAACTTGTTTTTCAACTTTATAAAAAAAGAATGCTAGTCCTTTGACACACTTCCCCATGCACCCGTTTCCTCTGATCAATCGGTTCCTTTCTGTCTTCACTTCCCTTCCTTTCTCAGCCTAAATAAGCTCTTCAAACATTCTCTTATCAATAACTTTGATTTTCTAATTCCATCGTGCTTCCTCTAAAATCCTCAGCTTGAACCTGCATTCATGCATCCACGCAAAGCAGAATAAAAACTGTACAACATGCTTCTACAAATCCATGATCTTCATCCTTAGCTATTGCCTCAATATTTTTCTAGATATTTCTCTCACTATCATTCCCCACAAAGGTTGCTTCAACTCTTTACCACACTCAGTTACCTATCCTCTTATTCCCAGGGGACACACTTAACTCTGTCTTCACCAAGGACACAGAGGGATCAGGCAGGAATTACCTCACCTTCCAATTCCTCTCCACCCGCCACTCACACAACCATATCTTCAACAGCATCTTCCCTTACTGCCTTTCTACCCAATCCAGAGACTATATCTCAAACTCTTTTCTCAAACTAATCCTCTAGCTCACAACCTCATCCCTTTTCTACTACCTTTCTACAACCCATGTGTCAAAGAAGAAACTGAAAAAGAAATTATAAAGTATTTTGAACTAAATGGACATGAAAACAGAGCATATCAATATTTGTGGAGTTCTACTAAAGCATTACTGGGGGGGGGAATGTATAACATTAATCTTCTATATCAGAAAATAAGATCTCAAATCAATGACCTTAACTTTAACTTTAAGAAACTAGATATATGAAGTGACAACTATACCCAAGTAAGCAGAAGAAAAGAAATAATAAAGATCAGAAAGGAAATTAATGAAATAGAAAACAGAAAACAAAGAAAATCAATGAAGTAAAAAATTGGCTGAGAAGAACAATGACATTGATAAACCTGTACACAGATGAAGAAGTTCTCGAGAAGTAGGGACTTCCCTGGTGATGCAGTGGTTAAGAATCCGCCTGCCAATGCAGCGGACATGGGTTTGAGCCCTGGTCCAGGAAGATCCCACATGCTGTGGAGCAACTAAGCCCATGCACCACAGCTACTGAGCCTGCACTCTAGAGCCCGTGAGCTACAACTACTGAAGCCCACACACCTAGAGCCCATGCTCCTCTCAATGAGAGAAGCCACTGCAATGAAAAGCCCATGCACCACAACTAGAGAAAGCCTGCACATAAAAAGACCCAAAGCAACCAAAAAATAAAAATATATAAATAATTTTATTTAAAAAAAAGAACTTTATACCAATAATTTTGACAACATATGAAATGGAAAAATTCTTTGAAGATAAAACCTACCAAAGCTCTCTTAAAGAAATAGATAACCTGTATAGCCATATATATACTAAAGAAGTTGCAGTGTTGTTCAAAATCTTCCCACAAAAAAAGCTCCAGGCCCAGATGGCTTCACTGGTGAATTCTTCCAAACATGTAAGGAAGAAATAATACCAATTCTATACAAACTCTTCCAGAAATTAAAAAGAAAGGAATAGTTTCCAATTTGTTCTGTGATGCCAGAATTACTATAATATCAAAGCCTAAGACATTATAAGAAATGAAAAACTACAGTGCAATATTTCTTGTGAACATAGACAGTTTTTGTTTTAAAAGCAAAATTTTTTTTGTTCTTTTAGCTACAATGTTTAATTTACTGCTGCCATTTTTACTTTCTCATGCCAACTGGACTGATATCACACATTTTCTGTAAACAGATACAATGACTATTTTATGATTTCTGTGGTTGTGACAGTTTTACTATTACCCAACTCAACTGGGCTCTGGGTGATTTCTGTCAAGCACCAAACTTAAAAGGAAAAAGAAAAACCAGAGAAATAGAGTTAACTTCTCTAAATCCTCACCCCTTAATTTTTAATTATTCTCATAAATAAAAATACAAAAAAAGTCGAACAGTTTATCCTGTGTTATGGCATGACAAACATGGATTGTGTGTAGATTTTTTTTTATTATATTCCTGGCTTTAGCAAATTCCACAGATCTTATATGCAGAGCAAAATGTTCCTTTATTAAAAAGACATTTAGAGCATTTAGTAATCTTTGAATTGATTCCTGAGATTTTGCTGTTCCTTGGTACACTTAAATCTCTTCATCCAAAATACGATCAGTAAAAGCTGTTATTAATTGCATGGTTATTATTATTAAGTAATCTGTTAAGCATCTCAGTTATTCTTATAACAAAAATATGAGAAGTTTTCATTTTCATCTTCATAGAAGAGGAAACTAAAGTTTTGAGAAATCAAATAACTTGTCTAATTTCACACAGTAAGTGGTAGTACTGAACTTGAACTGAAGTCTGTCTAATTTCAGAGCTGAAATTTGACTTTTTAATAACAATGAATATTTTGCCTCCTCGAATGTACTTATCTTATATACAAGAGAGTCTTTATGCCCACAACTTCTTCCTCCTCCTGCTAAATGGGGGCATTTAAAATAGTCTTTCTGCTGCCATGAGGCAATTAAGCTAATTTTTCAATGTGCAAATAATGAGCTAAATTCTAAAATAAATCTCAAATCGTAACGTTCAAGTGTTTTAACTCTACAGAAGATACATCTCTTTCCCAATTTTTAAAATATTTTTACTGATCTCTATTTCCATTGCCTTTAGTCATTTGGATAACTTAGTGGCAGCATATTTGGAGCACACAGTTACATATCTCTGAAAAAGCAAAAGCAATTGTTATTCATTGGGAATGGAAAGGATTTCATAAATGTCATTGACAGTAGTCATAATAAAAATAAAATTTCATTAATCTTCACACCTAAAAGTACCATGTATTCTTTAAGTTCACTGTTGGACAGTATAAACAATATGATATGGCATACAATAAATAAGACAGGCATTTTTCTGCTGTTCCAGCAGCTGACATATTGCGCAGTAATTGCCAAAACACCTAATTCCAGAGACGAGGTGGCTCATGCCCAAAAAACCTAATTCCTTTGCAAATCTGTCTTTATTGCCTCTGGTGCAGCTTTAGTTTCGTTAACAATGTTGAAAATCATGTAAGTAAACATAACAACATATGACATTAAAATTTAAAATCCCGGGTTAACATCACCAGTAAAATAAGTAGTGATTAAAAATGTACTTTTATAGGGCAAACATATTTCTTAACCACATTCATGTATGCACATCCAATTTTTCATATTTCCTGTCAAAGGTATCATCAGATAAGCCTAGGAAGTAAAGAAGAAGAAGAATGTATTTCAATTAGGGGCCTGAGAAAGGATTAAACAGACCCCTCTACCAATGTACAATTCAGTCACAGAGTTTTGGAGTTTTTCCCCAACTGCTCTATCTTTTGGCCCCACTAATGCTAAACACTATTGCTGTTGGCAGCCCAGCATTTTCTTTCTCAAGAGGAGAAAGGTGATAACAATTGGCATGCCAACTCACTCTGTGGATTTTCTGAATTCCAATTAAGCCATGCTCTCTAGACTGGGCTTTGGAGATATGAACTGTTATCAAGTAGGAAGTAAGATAAAACACTGGGCTAAGTTCACTTTAGGCCACTGACTTATCTGAATCCCTATTCCCAGAAAAGGCAGCACAAGGCAATCCTACTCTTCATCTTTCTCAGGATTCTTACTCGAGTTTGTCATTTTATCCCTTCTTGGCTACTAAGCAAAACGAAATCAATAATATTCCCTGCAATTTCTTCTATAGCAAATCTTCAGTGCTGGGACACCTGCTTTACTGAGGCAATTTGAGAAAAAACAGAAGAAGTGAGATGATAAATATGTGAATATGATTGACGTCAAGCTTTATTTCCTAAAGGTTTAGAGTAGCTTGGGGACGTTCAGAAGAAAGCTGCCCTGAGAAAGCGTTCAGCCTGTGGACCAAGCTTGCTCCTGAAGATCAAGCCATCTTTATTTATTTTTTTTTTTTTTTTTGGGGGGGGTACACCAAGTTCAATCATCTGTTTTTATACACATATCCCCGTATTCCCTCCCTTCCTTGACTCCCCCCACCTTGAGTCCCCCCCACCCTCCCCGCCCCAGTCCTCTAAGGCATCTTCCATCCTCGAGTTGGACGCTCTTTGTTATACAACAACTTCCCACTATCTATTTTACAGTTGGTAGTATATATATGTCATGCTACTCTCTTGCTTCGTCTCAGCTTCCCCTTCAGCCCCCGCCCCCTCCCAAACCTCGAGTTCTCCAGTCCATTCTCTGTATCTGCGTCCTTGTTCTTGTCACTGAGTTCATCAGTACCATTTTTAGATTCCGTATATGTGAGTTAGCATACAATATTTGTCTTTCTCTTTCTGACTTACTTCACTCTGTATGACAGACTGTAGTTCTATCCACCTCATTACATATAGCTCCATCTCATCCCTTTTTATAGCTGAGTAATATTCCATTGTATATATATGCCACATCTTCTTTATCCATTCATTATCAAGCCATCTTTAAAGAATGACCCTCCTGAGTTAGGATTCTCCGTGACCCCCAAGTCTTCTCATGTTGCAAATAAATATGTCACTGTCCATGGTGGATGAACAGAATTTAGCGAGGGTCAGCCAGATCCCAAAGGTTAGTAAAAAAAAAAAGGAGAAAAAAAAATCACACTGAGATGAACTCTTGCAGGCACATCAGAAACAAACACTCTGGGCAGAACAGCAGTTTCTGGACAGGAAATTAGAAAACCTACATTTTAATATTGCCCACCATGAGCAACAGAAGGATAGGAAGAGCTGGTGTAGGAAGAGGTCAGGTAACATGTTTCTTTCAACCTTTTATAAATAAAATTAAAAGAGTATTCTCCCTAGTGTTATCTAGAATTTGGGCTCAAACACGCGTACTCATTTAAGCACACCTCTGGAACCAACATCTAAAGAATATGAGAGTATTTGTTTTATTCTACTGTCTTGTGTGAAGCGACGTAAAACGAAATGGCTTTTTCCTGAATGAAATGGTAATAGTAATAACAGCCACCATCTATCGAATGCTTAGTACTTGCCAGGCACAGATCTAAGCATTTTATATACATTAGGACCCATATGAGATAGTTAGTCATGTTACCACCATTTCACAGATGAGAGGCTGGGGCTCAGAGGGAGAAGCCAACTCCTCCTCCTCATCAGTGCCTGATTCAAGCATCTTCTCTGAGAAGCCTTTCTGCCTATGGCCTTCCCCCTCCAGGCCTCCTTGATCACTCCCTCCCTGAAGCTGCACTGCACCTGGCACATTCCTCCTCCATGATACCTATCACACACTATATTATGATTATCTGTCTATACATCTGCATCCACAACAACACTGAGCTCCTAGAGGGCAGCAATCCTTTCTTGGGTTTCTGTATTCACAGCATGTGTTATACTGCTTGATATACACAGTAGGGACTCAAGAAATGCTTTTGAATGAATGAATGGATGGATGGAGAAAATCAACATTTAAAAAAGTGAGCCATCATTGGAAAAGGACCTAACAATGAAGGAATACCAGAATAATGAAACCAAGCAGGACCCTGTGGGGCTCCTGGGCACAGAAGCCTGTCAAACAGTTTCTAATCAGGGAAGTAGGGGATGCAGAGACAAGGGAGCAGCAGCCAAGAAACAATGGTGCAGCCTTGGGGCAGGGTCCTGGTTCCACCTCAAGGGATACACATAACAATATCTTTGAGCTTTTTACAGAACTAAACCCCCCAAAAATGGAAGATGTTCGCATTCTTCATTCCAGAGAAGACCACCTGAAACCAGATTAAAGGAACCAGAGAAGCTCATCAAGGGACAACCTGAAACCAGATTAAAGGACTGAAGCCCACCCCCCACCCCCAACACACACACACACACCCCCTAATCTTTATCAACAACCCCACCCTTGAACCATTGCTATAAAAATCCTCACCAAATCCTCCCAGGTTGGGATGCACAGTTTTCAGGGCACAGGCCCACTGTGTCCCCCTTTGCCTGGCAAAGCAATAAAGCTATTCTTTTCTGCTTCATTCAAATCTCTGTCTCCGAGATTCGATTCACCACCAGTACACAGAGGCCGAGCTTTCGGCATCAATACGTGAGGAAACATACCCAAGAGTTATTCTAACACTTACCCTGGATTTGATATACTCATACTGCCCTCTCCCAGTTCTCCTATCTGTCGGAATAGCAAGTAAGTAACATGCTTCTCAAACAAAATAGCACAGGGCTGCAAAGCATGGTGGGAAGAGTGTCAGATTTAGAGACCAGCTTGTGTTTGAGACCTGACTCTACTGACCTTGGGTAAATCAACCAACCATCTGAGCTGTCTTTTCTCATCTGTGACATGGGATCGCCCCCATCCATGCATTTATCTCACAGTCCACCCAGTGATTGAGAGAGATCATACTCTATATTTGAATGCATTTAGTAGGTGTAAAGAATAACACAAATGTTAATGACTACAATAGACAGACATTATGCAAGACCTAATGCTCTGGCTAACTTCCAGTCATGTGGCACGGGGAAGACGGATGGGAACTAGGTTCTACAGAGCGATCACTCAATGCCAGGCACCGTGGAAGCCATTTATGTACATAAATTCACGTAAGCCTCCCATCAGCCCTGGGAAGTGTAGATGCTATCATATTAATTTTACAAATGAGAAAAAATGAGTGTTAAGCAGTTGAGTGAATTATCCAAAGCTACTCGTACGGGGCCAAGCTGAAAACTGGTTTCATGTCTTATTGATTTCGAAACATATGATCTTTTCATCGACATTCTGCTGCCTTCATAGACTATCAGTTGTCACTGTACAAAATTATCTGGAAATTTGAACTTATTGTTAAAAGTTATATCTGTCAGGATGCAGAAAAGCTTTGTGTATTTGTTACAATCTATTGGCACCATTCAAACTGGAGTTTTTGAGACTGAATCAGTCCTTTTATTTAAAGAGGGGCCATAAATGATAGCACTCTGCCCTGCACAAGCTCAGAACCAACAGAGACACAGACACAGACCTGAGACCAATAGAGATCACGAAGCACTTACTGATACAGCGGGACGAAGGTGTGTTTGACTCATTACATGCTGCCCCATTAAGTGGCCTTACCCACCCCACCCCACCCCCAGTCACTGGCATCATTCAATACCCACAGCCCATGCCAGAGCAGACAGCTCACCTTGTGGCAGAGAGCAGAGGAGACTGCACCTTTTAGCGGACAGATGGATGGAATAAGAGAGATACACGGGGGCTTCGTTGAGCATGCTCAGTTCTTCCTGTCAAACTGATCAATCAGCTAAGTCCTGCTCCAATGAGCATGAAAGAACCTGGAAGAATCTCCCCCAATATCTGCCCTCCTGGAGCCTAGAGTGAATTTCCTGTCCCTTTGTGGAAATATGATGAGCAGGAAATGGAGCCATTTTTTAATTTGGGGGTTTTCTATTTTAAAAACAGGGGAAGGTGGATCTGTTCTGGAAATCTAGGCCAATGAGGACTGCTTTACTCTTTTATTTACACTAATTGGAAATAATGAAAAGAGAACTCTTAGGGCATAACACACAGACGCTTCAAGACCCTATTCACTACGTCAGCCCAGTTGAGGGGACGACTCCTGCCCTCAAATGTCAAAGGCAAATTTTTTTAAAGGACTACTGAGATTCAGACAAATTGTTTCCCTGTCTACACCCACAAGATATACAAATAAACTTCTTCTGAACCAGCCAACATCCCTTTGGCTACTTCCCTTTAGCCAGCCGAGCCTGTAGTCAGAACGTGGCTGTATCTCACTGTGCTGTGGAATGTTGGCCAGGCAAAGCATGTGTACTTATTAAATACCTACTATTTGCCAGGCAGTGAGAAAAGAGATTCAGACTCTCCAGCCGTCTCCCTTATTGTGAGGGAGAGATAGACAATAAGCACTTATGCAAACAAGATATTTTATGATACTGATAAATGCTGTGAGGAAGAGAAACAGGATATTATGATAAAGAGGGGCCTTAGCTGCGATATGCATGATGAGAAGTTGGCAGCAATAGGAAGCTCTGGGGAAGAACAGGCAGGCAGAAGGAAGTAGCAGATCTTGAGATGGGCCTGAGCTTGATGTCTTTTCAAGGGGTGGGGAATAAAGGCCAAAATTGGCTAGAGAGGCAGGAATGAGAGGGACTGCAGGGTGATACGGCCAGAGAGGGAGCCAGGAACTGGATCTTGTTAGACTCGTGGACAATGTGAAAGAGGTTTTATTTTATTCTTGGTATAATGGGAAGCCATTGAAAGGTTCGACCAGGAAGTAGCTGGGTATGATGCATACATGATCACTCTCGATGCTGTGAAAAGCACCAACTGCAGGTGGGCAGAGTAGAAGCAAGATCAACTGGTAGCCTGGACCAGAGCTTGGAGCTTAGAGTTGATGAAAAGTGATACGATTCAGGATATATTTAAGAGGTGGTGCTGATGCGAGATTCTGACAGATTTGATGTGAGTGTGAGAAAAAGAGGGAAAGGAAGGATGAATCCTAGATGTGGGGCCTGAATAAACAAGGGGGCTACTGATGGCCATGGAGAAGACTTGAGGGGTGTGGACCAGGGATGGGGGTGGGGCACATCACCTGGTTTTCGGCCGTATGATATTTGAGGTGTCCATCAGACATCCAAGAGGAGATGTCAAGAAGACATGAGTCAGATTTAAGGAAGAATTCTGGGTTGGAAGTATTTATGTGAGAGTCATTGGGACCTGGTAAAATCAGTTCAAGAGAGAAGAAAGAAAAGAAACAGCTCAGGGAAACTCCAATATTTACAGGCTTGTAGAGAAGAGCCTGCAAAAGAGACAAATGGAAAGGTTTCTTTGAGTACAAGCATAAGGAGCCCTAGACAAGATTGTGTTCTGAGGAGCACACAGTCAACGGTGTCAAGTGCTTCACTATAAGAGAAAGGCAGATAACTGGCCATGGGTTTGTCAATATGTACATAAACCTGGTGACCCTGATGTGAACTGTTGCAATAGAGTCAGGGAACATAGGCTGCTGGGCTTCTAAAGTCTTTTCCCATCTTTGGGTTCTCTGATTTTGATGACCTGCCCCAAGCTATAAATATCTCCTCCTTCACTTGTCCTGAAGCTTCCCTTGGGGGCTCTTTTTGCTGTCCTCACTTCCCCAAATAATTCAAAACAAATAGCAATTTTACCTGAAGGTAAGTTAAATAAAATGCAATAGTGTAATTCATGAAATTCATCCCTGGGTTTTCCAGAAATTCAGCAACAGTTCTTCTAAGCGCCGTAGGAATGCCTCGGTGGAACCAAGTGTTTGCATAGTTCTCTCACCTTTCACTCCATGAATTACCTCACTCCACAGAAGACCTTGCAGGTCTGGTCTAACGCGCTCTCTTGAGCTCCACTTATAACCTGCCACAGATCAATCCTGGTTTCACATCACTGTTGGAGATGAATCAGCTCTTCAAGTGGAGGGGAGGTAGCATACTTGTATTAAGTAAGACATTGTTAACATTCCATTTATGCCAAGTTTGCGACGTGTACGGGATTGCTATCCACTTCAAGCCTTGGAAAAAGAAAGAAGGGTGTGTTTATGTGTGTGCCTGTTGCCCATATGCACATACCAGCTCATACACACTTTTCATTCTATGTGGGTTGGTGTGAATCGGATGCAGTGGTTCTCAATTGGGAAGGAGGGCAATTTTGTCCCCCCGGGGACACTTAGCAGCATCTGGAGACATTTTTGGTTGTCATATTGGAGGATGCAACTGGCATCTAATGGGTGGAGGCTGAGGGTGCTGTAAAGATTCTATAATGCATAGGGCAGCCTCCTCCACAACAGAGAATTTACTGACCCCACATGTCAGGACTGTCAAGGTTGAGAAACCCTGACATCATGGTGGAAGAGCAGAGAGCATCCATCTGAATGGAGTCTTCCATAGACAGTGCATATGGTACAGCAGCTTTATTGACCCAGCCAGATCTATCAATGTCACTGATTTACAGTGTAATCACTGGTCTGCTATGAACTGCGGTTATGAGACATAGACAATGATGTACTTCACTAATTTACACAGCTGCCTGTGTTTGCTGATGTCTACAGAAAATCATTTTCTAAATTTAAAACGTCAATTTAACAGATCTCATTCTAGCCTAGCTACCCTGACATCTCATGAAATGGAGCCACCAGCCTTACCTGTGGACTCAGTTTTCTCTTTTCTAATTCAGATGGTCTTCTGTTATTACTGCATGCCCCAAGGCTGGCTTTAGTATTAAAGATATCACCACCAATCAAGTACCACCACCCCTCTAGGCCTCTAAGGAGTCTTCTATCTCCCCATGCCACGCATAGGAGGAACTAAACCTAACAATACCAGATGAGAGGACAAGTGACCAAAGTAAAATGACCAACTAATACACGAAAGGCCTGGCAACGTCTTACAGAAGCCATAATACCTCCTTCTTTGCCGGACCCACCAGTGGCTGTATTTGGTAATATCAGCAAACTTTCTTCAAAAAACAAAATGCCTCTTCAAACTCAAATCCTAGTCAAGAATCGAACTGACCTCAATTTAGTAAAGAGTCTATTCCCTAACCTCAAGGTCAACTGAATATCTAGTCTTTCCACAGCATGACCAAGCCTTTTATCCTGTACTTGGTAGGGAAGGACTTATTTAAACGATATTTATATTACATTCTTAAAATAAACCTGAGCCTAGAGAAAAAATATAACAACGTCCACAGCAAAACACTGCAGAGCTGCCGAGTGGAGAAACTCACCGCAATCAGAGAAACGGCTTGGGTTTCAATTTAATTCTTATTTGCTCAAACGCCAAAGTAATTTTTCTATGAGGAGAATGAGGTCATTCTTCACAGAAAGGGATCACTGTCTCAATATTCATATGACCAGGAAATACAAGACTAATATAATGAGAGGTTTCAGAAATGTGAACTAAAATAAAGTGGGCTTAAGAGATGACAAATCTGCACATGTGACTGAAGCACACAGAGGTATATTGACAGCATACCACGGATTTGTTGCTTTTCTTCCAGGAAAAGGCATTTTCTCACTTAGCGCTATCCCATACCAAAGTGCCCCCGATGCTGCACACAAATGGGGCGCTTCCAAACACACAGCAGCCTGGTTCTTCAGGACTTGCTCAGTGCCACAGGGGAGGCCAGCACCTGCCTGGTGGGGTCCTGACATGGATTAGGGCACATACCCCAAGTTATCACACATAGAGGATTACCAACAATAACATGCAGGGGGAGCAAACAGAGATGCCACAAAATCAATCTGCTGATTTGTTTCCGTCTTGGTTCTTTCCTGCTTTGCCTACCTTTTCAACTCACACAGACGAGCCAGAGAGCACAGGAATAAAGGACACGGGCCAGGTCAAACCCCGGCTTTACCTGTCCCAGCCATTTGACCGCAGGCAAGTGACTTGTCTGTCTGTTACTTACCCCCATCTTTAAAATGATGAGGACTTCCTTGGTGGCGCAGTGGTTAAGAATCCGCCTGTCAATGCAGGGGACATGGGTTCAATCCCTGGTCTGGGAAGATCCCACATACTGTGGAGCAACTAAGCCCATGCACCACAACTACTGAGCCTACGCCCTAGAGCCCGCGAGCTACAAACACTGAAGCCCGTGCACCTAGAGCCCATGCTCCACAACAAGAGAAGCCACCACAATGAGATGCTCGCGCACTGCAACGAAGAGTAGCACCTGCTTTTTGCAGCTAGAGAAAGCCCACTCACAGCAACAAAGACCCAATGCAGCCTAAAAATTAAAAAACTAAAATAAATTTTTTTAAATGCATTTCAAAAATGGTGAATAATAATGACCACCTAGGGCTACTGTGGTTGTTTTTTAAAAAGTAATGTTAGTTTGGGCTTAGCAGAGAGCCTAACACTTGGTAAGTTCATAAATATTAATCATTATGGCTCACAATTTGGATTCAAAGATTCAAAAGAGCAAAATTTTAGAAGATCTCAAAGATGATCTAACTCAGATCCATCTTAGGAAATAGGAGCTCAGAGAATTTATGTGATATATGCATGGTTACACAGCTAGTTAGCAATGGGATGAGATTAAAATCCAGGTGCCTTGACCCCTAGACCAGTACCCTTAGGGGGAAAAAGAAGAAGAATGGTATACATGTGTTTGAAGAAATATATGCATCGGTTCTCCTGCCAGAGAAATTATGGATGCTTCCATGCGGTAGAAGCACATCTTTTAAAGTCTGTTGTCTGCATTCACTCAGCCAGACCACAATTTAGTTGCAGGGAAACAGCTGGTCCAGCCCAGACTTGTCACACAGTCACCCTGAGCCTCTAAACAAGCCATTATCTGGCAACAGCAGATTGGGACCATCTGTCATTGCAGGGCACATATGGCCCCAGTAGATTGTAAGAATAAGGTTGTCACAAAAGGTCATTAACTATGCATCATTTTTCTGTGATGAGCTCTAAGCAGGCACAATGATCTTCCCATTTTATCTCAGTGTCCCTAATTCTCTGCAGCACTTGGAGAAACTGAGGGAAAATAAATCAGGAGTCTTCCTGCCATGGTTCCTGGTCAATCCCAGAAACTCTGGTGAGTTTGTTCTTTTTAAAACATGTTTTACATTCTCTTCATAAAAAATCCCAGGAGTGAAAGTTTGTAAATCATGCCTGATACAACATAAAGATTGGGTTTGCATTAAATATACACAAGAAAAGTAGAAAAACAAGAGTGAGTTAGGCCAACTACTTGGAGTAGATGACACCAGAACAACAGAGGACACAGTCAAGAAAGAATCATACCCTTCGTATTTACAAGGACAATTACTAAGCACTAAAAATTAGGTGCGCTGAAAACAAAAAAGCTCAGATACATGGATACTGCTTTTAAAATATGGAGGCAGATTCTTTGATACGAGGGTGAATCAAAAATTATCTGCACTCTGGCTGTAGAAAAGACAAATACATCATTTTTCAACATAATCTCCTTACTTTTCAATATGCTTTGTCCATCTGTCAACAAGCTTTTGTATTCCCTCATTAAAACACATTTTAGGCTGAGCCATGAACCAATTCACCGCTGTCTTCACTTCTTCATCAGAAGTGAAACTTCGTCCTCTTGGGCTGCTTTCAGGGGACCAAACAGGTGAAAATCCAATGAAGCAAGATCAGGACTGTAGGGAAGATGCTTTAACACCTCAAAAAGAAGTAATCCAGGACAGACATGTTTCAAAAAGTTTGTGCAACATGGGTCCCGAAACAACTCACAGAAGAGCTTAAACAGAAGTGTTTGGATATCTGCAAACAAAATTTGGACCAAAACTCTAAGGGAGGTGAACGTTTCTTAAATAGAATCCTCACTGGTGACGAGACATGGATTCATCACTATGAGCCTGAGAGTAAACGGCAGATTATGGAATGGAAACATCCTCAATAACCAACCAAGAAAAAGTTCAAAAGTCAACTATCAGCTGGAAAATTGATGTTTACAGTTTTCTGGGATTCTCAAGGGCCAGTATTGGAACATTATCAGGAAAAAGGCTCAACAATCAACAGTGCTCCTTACAGTGAGATGCTTATTGAAGAGCTGAAGCCTAAACTTCGGATTAAACGCAGAGGACTACTGTCCGAGGGCGTTGTGATCTTGCATGACAATGCACGTCCACACACTTCTGCCCACACTGTCCACACTCTGCAAAAACTTCGTTTTGAGGTGTTAAACCATCCTCCCTATAGTCCTGATCTTGCTCCACTGGACTTTCACCTGTTTGGTCCCCTGAAAGCAGCCTTACAAGGACGAAGATTCACTTCTGATGAAGAAGTGAAGACAGCAGTGCATTCATGGCTTGAAGCTCAGCCCAAAACATTTTTTAATGAGGGAATATGAAAGCTTGTTGACAGATGGACAAAGTGTATTGAAAAATGATGTATTTGTCTTTTCTAAAAATTAATTAAAATAAATTCTACAGCCAGAGTGTGGATAAATTTTGACTCACCCTTGTATTTCTTCGGTTGCAAGGTAAGACCTATGTGTTGTCACCTTGAATACAGGCAGGCTTGCTACTGCTCCAACTGATAGAGTATGACAAAAGTGATGCTAGACTTGGGAGGCTAGATTATAAAAGACCAAGTAGCATCTGCCTTCTTTGTAGATACACTTACTCTTGAAGCCCTGTCTTACCTAGTAAGAGGGCTACATGATCCAAAGCCTCCATGATATGAGGAAGACCAAGCCACACATAGGAGCCATAAACAGGTTCTCCAGCTGACACTCCTGTCTGAACCCAGCCTTCAAGTCATCCCTGCCTGACACCAGACATGTGAGTGAAGATCATCTGTCTAGATAGTTCTAGCTCCAGCCACTCCAGCCACTCCCAGGCACTCCTGTCTTCCCAGCCAAGCCCCAGACACTGTAGGGCAGAGACAAAGCCATTATTACTCTGCCCTCCTTGAATTCTTGACTGACAGACTCCATGGGGGGCATAAAACGGCTGTTGTTTTTTACTTCTAAGTTTGGTGTGATTTATTGTACAGCAATCGATAACTAGGACAGAATTAATAAGATAGTGAAAGTATCCCTGACTATTTTTAAGGACTGTAATGAGAAGGAGAAAGAGAATTAGTTCTCCACTGCCCCATGCTTCCCGTGTTATCCCATTTAATCCCCACAGATGTGCTGTGAGCTAGGCATTAGGATTCCCATCTCTTAGGTGAGGAAACTGAAGCTCTGAGGGATTTAAAACAACTTGCCCAGGAATGAAGCAGAAATCTGCACGTGGGACTGTTTGACTCCACAGACCTTTCTACCACATCTCATTCCTGCTCCAGTGTCCAAATTCAGCCACATGTTACAGCCCAGAAATCTCACAACCACTGTAAGTAAAACTGGGTTTTATGTTTAACAATTAGTTACTTTTTGAGCACCACTGTATGCCAGTCATTGTACTTCTACTAGTGAGCAACATAAATGCACATCTGGTCCTTCCTTCCTTCCACCCTGTTCACCCTCCCTTTTCTGCACCACGGGTCTTTTTCTTTTAATCCACATCTCTCAGATACTCTCCCACTTAAACTCCTTCAGGGGTGTCTCCCCTGCGCCATGGTGATTCACCAACCTGGTCCAGTGACCAGTGTCAAGGCTGGCGGTATGAAAATCAGCTAGGAGCACTACAAAATACAGATGCTCTGGCTTCACATCTGGAGAATCTGATTCAGTAAGTCTATAGATATCCTCAAAGCTCCCCAGTGGTTCCTACGTGCAGTCACGTTGGAAAACACCAGCCAAGAGAATACCATCCAAACTCCTTCACCTCACATGTGAAGTCCAACATATTCTGGCTTCTATCGACTTCTCCCACCTCACCTTCTGCCACTCCTGCACCCTCTGCTTCACTCAGCAAACTTGTCCTTTGAGGCCTCACAGTCTCTCTATATGCTGTGCCTTATACCACGAAGGTGCTTCCCCCGCGAACAGTCTGGTGAAAGCCTCTCTCCGTTTCAGTGAGCTGTCCCTGACTCTGCCCCTTACAAACATCATCGGTGCCCTTTCCCTGAGTCCTACTGCCCTGTATCCACTTCCAATTGCTTAACTCATGGCTAAGTGATGAGCTAAAGCCAGGGACCCAGGCTCATTCATTCTAGAATCTCCACTGTTAGCATAGCACCCCATTTATCAAAGATATTCAACAAATGTGTGCTGAATGAATAACCCAATGTGTTTCCTTGAAGCTTTAGCTGCCAAGAAACTCAAAGCCAAATCCAGTTACCGAGTATAGTAATTAACTCATCCCAGGTGCCCGGTAACATCTGCTCCCTGTTTCTTTGAGGTGGTCTCTGTTCTCTTTTTAGCTATAATTGTCCTATTTTACATTAGGTTTAATTTGCATGCTGTTTCAAGTCCTTTTAAAAGAAGGTGTGGTATACATTTTAGAATAAATCAATAGATACATAAGTTTCTCGAAAGACACCTGTGTTACACCTATAGCATAGGGGTAAGGGAGAAAAATTACTGAAAAATATGCCATATTTCTCAAATATAATGACTGATACTTCTTCATGTTTTCTTGAATGAATCAAAATAGAGAACTATAAGGAAATAGCCACTCAGATGAATGTTTATTCATTCAACACGTTATCGAGCAACTATCTTATACAAGGCACCTTGGGTGACATGGGAAACAAAAACATGATTAAGATCCCAGGAATCAAAGAGCTTACTATATTGTATGTTAGATGAGACTGGTATATAAATACAATCTTGCAAATTACAAAGTGTTAATATCTCTATTAACGGTGCAAGAAGAGAGAGAATATTTCTACCTGTAGGGATCAGAAAAGGCTTCATGGGAGGCCATACCATGTCTGACCTGGACCTTAAAGATGACTAGGATTTAGACATGTAGAGAGAGTTAGACAGAGGCAGGCATTCCAGGATGAAGAAATAACATGAGAATGTACAGCAAACTGTGATTTGGCTAGATAATGACATTGAACATTTCTTGTGCTCTTACTATATACCAGGCATTATATAACACTGCATAGTTTATTATTTTTCTAAATCTTCAAATAACTCCATGGGTTAAGCAAATAAAGAAACAGGTTTAGAAATTAACTGAATTGCTCAAGGTCACACACTCACACTGGTCAGAATGGCCACTATCAAAAAGTCTACACACAATAAATGCTGGAGAGGGTGTGGAGAAAAGGGAACCCTCCTGCACTGCTGGTGGGAATGTAAATTGTTACAACCACTATGGAAAACAGTATGGAGGGTTCCTTAAAAAACTAAAAATAGAGCTATCATACAATCCTGCAATCCCACTCCTGGGCATATATTCAGAGGAAACCATAATTTGAAAAAGATACATGCACCCCAATGTTCCCAGCAGTACTATTTACAACAGCCAAGACATGGAAGCAACCTAAATGTCCATCAACAGATGAATGGATAAAGAAGATGTGGTGTATATATATACAATGGAATATTACTCAGCCATAAAGAGGAATGAAGTAATGCCATGGGCCGCAAAATGGATGGATCTAGAGATTATCGTACTAAGTGAAGTAAGCCAGACAGGGAAAGACAAATATCATATACTACCGTTTATATGTGGAATCTAAAAAATAAATGATACAAATGAACTTATATACAAAACGGAATAGACAGACATAGACATAGAAAACAAACTTACAGTTACCAAAGGGGAAAGGCACTGGGAGGATGAATGAGGAGTTTGGGATTGACATACACACACTACTATACATGAAATAGATAACCAACAAGGACCTACTGTACAGCACAGAGAACTATATTCAATATTTTATAATAACCTATAAGAAAAGAATCTAAAAGAGAATATATGTATGTATGTATGACTGAATCACTCTGCTCTACACCTGAAATTAACACAACCATGTAAATCAACTATACTTCAATTAAATAAATAAATGGGAAAAAAAGAAACAGTGTTGGAGGTAAGAGGAGGCCTCAGGGGATTCCGGGTGGTGTTAGTGAAGTCAATCAGCAAGGCAGTTTAGGATGAAGTGAAAGTGAGGGAGAGGGCAGGCAAACAGGGCTTTGAGAAAGAGAACCAACAAAAAGCCGTTTGATCTATCAGTGACCATTAGGACGGGTGACAGTGGATGCAATGAAAAGAGCGAACAACGAGTTGAAGAATCATAGAGGCTGACAATGTGTGATACGAGTCAGGGGTTGCACACCCAGATGCCAAAGAAACCAGGCAGATGACAGACAAGAGTAAAAACAGGCTGATCTGAGAAACTTTAAAATGAGTATCAGTGAATGTATGAATAAATGATTATTTAATTCCACCATGAATGGATCATAAATTATTTGAAGTCAGTAATTCATAATAATTCTAAATAAGGTCTAAATAGTGTTCCATGCAGGCTCGTGGTATTGGTAATATTTTTGCTTTTCCATTCCTTTTCCACATTCACACTTTCTCCCACTTTCTAAGATATTCTTTTCCAGGACAAGTTTGCCTTCATTTCCATAAAAGGGAGGCAAAAGTAAAAAAAAAAAAAAAAAAAAAAAGAGTAAAACAGGCTGAGTACAAGATCATGCAGGCCACTGGCTCTACCTTCTCCTTCCCATATGTGACAGAGACATTAGTACAAAGATTTCTGTATCTAAGGAAAACAAGACTGCAAGGCAATGATAAATGGTAACTGACAATTCATCTCAAGGTTGGAGACAACAGGGAGTGGTGGGGTCTGTGGATTATTGGAAAGCTCATACCCTGTCTAAAAACAGAAACAGAAATTCAACTCTGAGACTGTTGCCATGGGTAAATATGGGCCCATTGTTGCCAATCTCCCAGTGTGTTGAGAAAGAGAAATATAAATATTTATGTAAATTTCCCAATTTTTAAATGTTAGGGGGAAAAACAACATGATATGGGCCTACAAAACAGGCAGAAGTCAGCTCACTGCCTAACAGTATAAGACTTCCTGAATCCACTATGCTTTCATTAAGGCTGGCAATGAACAAATGAGAAAAGTATAATGATTATATGACAGGTTAGCAGAATTGAGTAAGAGTTTGTTTGCTTATTTGCTTATTTGTTTCAGGATTTTTTAGAACTAAGCATATCTACAGGCTGACAGGAAGATAACCTAACGATCAACAGCAAGAGATGTGAAGTTGCGTGTAAGGGAGTACAACCTAAAACAACAATTTAATTTTGTTGGATTTTCATATACTTTATTGTGATAAATAATCATCAGGGAAGGAAAGATCTTTAAGTACATTTCAGAATTAATTGATTAACCAGGGATAACTGTATGATACATGCTGTTGTCATCTTATTTTGCAAAGAGGCAGTTTCTATAGGAGATGGACAACCCTACAGGTAAAAGAGGTGCCCTAGCAGCCAGGATAATTTCATCATTGAAACAACAGTTCTTATGTCTGTGACATGGCAGTGGGGACGGTCACCACGGAAATAGAACCTGTCACTGAACAGCTAGCACACTGCCTTTCAAAGAATGGAAACCCCCTTCCGGGAAAAGAAACTTTGGTTTGGCATTCAACGTTTCTAAGTTTCTTCTCATTTGGAAGCTGGTTAACCAACGCCTTCAGTGCCTCGCCGCATCCCACCCCCCGCACCCCACCCCCAAAGCCAGCATTTGTCCAGTTGTCCTGGTAAAACTGCATTTGTTGTCCAGCTCGGGGAAGGAGAGGGGAAGTAACAGAGAGCCACGGACAGCTTGTAGATTTCAGAAGCCAGGACGTGTGGGACACAATTCTCCGGCAGATGGCTGACACTGGGTCCTGAAAAGCCCATCAATATCTCCACTTTCCAGATGAAACCAGGGCAATTCAAACAGGGGGAAGAGATCATCAAATTAATTTCTGTGTATTTTCTATCCCAGCATCACAGGAAGATTGGAGATGTGGGGGGAATTTTTTTCTTTTAGTTTTCAAAAAAGGAAAGAAAAGTGCCAGGAAAGCATGTTTCTTAAATGCCTTTCCAAACCCTCTAAAAGAATAATTTGTCTTTAAAAGGACAGTACTCTGATACCTTGACTTTCTTCTCCTTGGCTTCCAAGGCCCTTTGGGATTGACCCCACCCTACAAACCCAAACTAATTCCCCATTTTTCCCAAAGTATGTCCTTTGCTCTCACAGGCCAGCAGCCCTAAATTGGTGATATCCCACAAAACGCCATCTGTTCATTTATCAAGTATTTAGAGAGTACCTTTTCCACGTAGGCACTATACCAGGTGGTGAGGAGCAACGGTGAGTGGCGTGAACTTGGTCCTGGCCTCACAATGCTTACCAGGTGTGGTTCCACTTCTACCTCACTCACGCTCTCCTCTATAGGAACACCCACCTTCCTGCTCCCTGCCTGCAAATTCTCCCCATGCTTCCTCTTCCAGGAAACCTTTTCTTTGTATTGCTGATTGATTTCATCAACCTCTCCTCTGAACCTCATCAGCTCTTAAGAGCCTGTAAAAGTAGCATTTAATGATACACAGCCCTGTATCATCTGCTCTTGTCTTGTGAATGCCACCTTGTCTCCCCAGCTAGGACACAAAGCTCTTGAAGGGAAGAACTACATTTTTTATTTCTCCTCTGCCCTCCACGTGGTCTAACACAGAACTCAATACATTTTAAGAATGCATTGCAGATCACTGCGTCTTTCGAAGCCAAATTTAAGAGTAGTCTGTTTACCCTTTGTATTCGTTTCCTATGTCCTCTGTGACAAATTATCACAAACTTGGTGACTTAAAATAACCGGAAGGTCTTCTTTCTTAGTTGTGAAGGCCAGAAGTCTGAAATCAATATCACTGGGCTAAATCCAAGGGGTCAACAGGGCCATGCTCCCTTTGGAGACTCCAGGCGAGAGTTTGTTTCTTGCCTCTTCCAGGTTCTGGTAGCTGCATCCTTGGTTTATGGCCACATTATCCAATCTCAGCTGCTACGGTCACATTACCTTCTCCTCTTCTATCTGTGTCAAATCTGCTCTGCCTCTCTCTTGTAAAGGCAACTGTCATTGCATTTAAGGTCCACCCAGATAATCCCGGGTAACCTCCCCATCTCAAGACCCTGAACTTATTCATATCTAATAAGACCCTCTTTCCATGTTAGGTAACATTTAGAGGTTCCAAGGATTGGGGCTTGATATCTTCAGGGGCTATTATTCAGCCTACTACATCCTTAGATTAAGGCTCTTTGATTTGATAACGCTTTGATTTGATTGGATAGCAAGCAAAATCAATTATAATCATGAAGAATATTATCTCTCATCCAGGGATTCCTTATCAGGAAATTCAAATATCCAACAAATAGACAAGAATCAAAAAACAATGCAAAATAGATATCACAATCTACCAGTAGAAAAAATATAGTTAAAAAATGCCAAAAGGATTAACTACTGGAAAAGCAATAGTTTGAAATAATCAAAAATAATACCAATACTTTTGACTCATGCCCCACAGGATCAAAAGAAGATTATTTCAAAATAGAATTGCTAGAAAGACCACAAAATCAGGTTCATTTTTTTCCTGGGGAAGGAAGTTTTCCTAGTGGCATTCAGCCACAAAACCAATCTTTTCCTACCCAAAACTGCAGATAGAAATAAATATCCATTCTCTTTATCACTAATGTGTTAAGACAATTAAGGTCAGGTAGACCACAGGCTGACTGTGTTCAGTGCAGACTGGATCTCAGAATCATCAGAGAATAACTCAACCACTGGGGTTACTGGCTGCGTGTTCAGGAAGCTAGGATAAAATCCCTAAGGACGTAGAAGTTTCATCCATCAGAAGGTAGAATCCCAAAGGAGACTGCATGGTTTGAAGACAGTTTAAAAGAGACAAATGAACATTCAGTGAGTATGGTAAAAAGCAGCGAAGTTCTAGTTTTCAGAGTTTGAGTTGTCCTGGATTGAGTTGCATTACAAACAGTGAAAAGTCTCAGGTGACAGGAAACTCTGAGGTCCAGGATCAGCTTTCTAATGAGAAGGTATTGCTGGTCAAAGCAATATCACTGACCTGTTGAAATGCTAACTTAGTTGACTTGGTAAATAGTCATCATTCCTCCATAGCAGGATTTGGGTATTCTCAGATACTGCCTTTATTTTAAGATTCTAATGCAAATTCCATTCACGGTCTAGAATAAAAACACAAATCCCCAGGGGCACCCCACTGTCGCATAACCACTCTGCATCTTCCCCCAGTGAACTGGTTCAGTGATGGACAGCTCAGGAGCCCACAGGGATACCACAGTAGAGCGGTGAAGGCAATGATTACCCTGTCACCAAGAACAGGGCTTGTTATGGTCTATGCTCTTGTTGATAACGTACGGAAGTGTATCATACGTTGTTAAAGAATTTCGACAGAACTGCTTTTCTGAAAGTTTTTTTTAAAAGAACTTCTCTTCAGTTATCTGGAAATTTTTCTTGGGGAAAAAAACATCTCTCCCAAAGAAGCTAGATCAGAGGCAATTCTTCTCTCTCATCAGTGTGACTCACAGCAATTTCCTCTAACTCCTCAAGACCCCCATGGGTTCCCCCCAGGGACCTCAGCTTAATTCTCATCTTGGTGTGGACCTTAAATCATTTTCATATCATAACATGTCCACTGTTTACCTCCCCTTTCTAAGCTTGGTCTTGGAGCGGGAAACATAAACCTCCTTCATGGAGGCAGTTTTGTTTGTCCAGACCCTGGCCCCTGGAAAAGTTATGATCAGCAGGAAATGAAAACAACCAGGATTGCTTTTGTTTTCATTGATTTCAGTGACATTTTGAAAACGGAGCACCTAAGCCAAACCAAATCCCGGGCCTCATTCTGACCAAAATCCGAAACGAGGAACTTCACGCGGAACATTAAAAACTCAATTGTCTCCAGCCACAGCTGAATGAAAAGCTCAGATTAGAACTGGCAACGATTTACTTCCTACAAACATGCTTTGTTCCTGGCTAACTTGTCAGCTCATAAACAACGCCTCTGTACAAGCAGCTGTCTCATTCAAGACGCTGAAGCCTTTCATGGTCGTCAATACGAATGTGTTTCAGGGAGCCCAGCCCAGGACCCTTGCTCTAAAACCCTGGCCCAGAGTGTGGGCCTCCCCGCTTCCCTGGTATGCCTTTCTTCTAATTTGATGACTTGCATTTTTAATAAATGGTTATAGAAAATGCCAGGCTCTTCATGGAATCCCCTCATCATTGCATTTCCCAGAAGCCTGTTTGTGGAAAAAGCCGGCCCCACAGGCAAAAACAGAGGAGGTCTCTGAAGTTGCCAATGCTTAATCCTAGCTCTTGCTCTTAGCTGCTCTGGGTGAATTTATTTAATATCTTTATATCTTTAAATGTTTCCTTGGTGAGCTGAGTCACTTGCGGTGACCACCCTGAACTAGTTTGCTAGAGAGAAATCAAAATTAGGGCAAACTATTTTGCAAATATAAACTATTTGGTGAATAATCATTATGGCTTTTGCAATGAACCGGTAAATAAATTGATGACACATCCAAGATGCCTCATTATTTCCTGGATTATCTAGAGAGGCCCTGTCAGCCCAACCTCAACACGAGGGCTGGTCGCGAATCCTCCTGTGTACCATCATGCGTACAATCTTACAGATTAGAGAGCGGACGGACAGTGGCTAAAAATAAGGAGCCCCTTTACCCTTCCTGATTCTACCTTTGCTCCTGTCTCTCCACTCACTTGCAAAGATCTTTTTGCTCTTCCATCCCATTCTGCAACTCTCTGAGAACTTTTCACACATTCTTCTTCATTTAAAGCCCAGACTCTGTGAGTGTAAACTGCATGAGCTCTGACCTAAGGGAAAGAGATTCCAGGTGCTCAAAATTCATAGCCAGAAATTGGTGGTGTGACCTAGGATGAGTCGCTTAACATCTCTGAGTTCTAGTCTCCTTAGTTATTAAAATGGGACTAGGAGCACCCTCTTCACACTTCCTTTGGAGTTCTTTCCCATCCAGGATCATTCTGGTGTGCGGTTAAGACGTCAAAGAAGAGATCACTGAAACACTGCAGTTGATCTGAGGTAGAGTCTGTTGAGGGTGGCTGGCCAGAGCGAAATATATAGGAAATGTCGGACTGAGGCAAAAGACAGTCAAGTCATTACTCAAGTCATGTTTTGAGCATATGTTATGTAGCAGGTACTATTCCATAGCTGTTATGAGCCAAAAGGTTTCCCCCCCATAATTCACATATTGAAGCTCTAGCCCCCAGTACCTCAGAATGTGACTGTATTTGCAGATGGGCCTTTAAAGAAGTACTTAAGGTTAAATGAGATCAAGGGGATGGGCTGTAATCTGGTATAACTGGTGTCCCTATTAAAAAGGACATTAGGACACAGACATATACAGAGGGAAGACAACGTGAAGATGGCCATCTACCAACCAAAGAGAGAGGCCTCAGTAGAAACCAACCCTGCTGGCCCTTGACCTTGGACTCCTGGCCTCCAGGACCCTAAGAAAATAAGTTTCTGTTGTTTAAGCTGCCCAGACATGGTTCTTTGCTGTGGCAGCCCAAGCAAACTAATAGTTATTATCTCCGATTCTTCAGAAATTATCCACCACCTAAAATGTGTACACAATTTAAAAGGTGTTCACTGATTATACATACAAACAAAAGAGATGACTTATTTAGTTTTTACATTTTTTCTTACTCCAGTAAGCCTATTGCTCCATTCTTTCTCTTCCCTAAGAATACACCTTTTGAAATCATGAATGATAGGAAAATTATTTCCTGCTAAGTATTAGGACAGGTTCGGTCATGCTGCAGTAACAAACAATCCTAAAATCTTAGGGGTTTTTAACAATGAAGTTCTATTATCTCTTACGCTAAATGAACCAGTATTCCACTCCATGTTTCCTCCCTAGTCTCAGATACTTTACCAACTGGAGGGTTAACAGTGGCCGTTAGAAGAAAACATGGTGAATTTCTCATTGGCTCCTACATTCTTCTACCTAGAAGTGACACAAGTCACTTGCACTCATGCTCCACCGCTCAAAATAAGTCACCTGGCCGTGGCTATCCTCATGGAAGGGGCCAGTACAAACCTACGTGGCAGGAGAAGAACCAGAATATCAGTAAGCAGGACCATCTGCTGCCAGTGCTTTTGGGGAAGGATAACAACATTCTCACCACACCTGAAGCAGCAGGGAACCTATGGGTTTAGAGGGACAAAAGTCCTACCCGCCAAGGACATACCTCAGCTTGACTTTCTATACATAAAACTAAAGAAGGAACATGGACTTTGGAATCAAATCAATCCCCTCCGTTTAAGCTAATAGCTTTAGGTTCCTCTGAATCTGTTTTTTCATCTGTAACTTTTCTCATAATATTCCTACGCGGATTAAGTAAACTTACATTTGTAAAGTACTCTCAACAGTATCTAAAAATGTCCTAGATGCTCTTCCCTGCATCCACTGCATCTTTGAAACTGATGTCCAGAGCAACTATTTTTTGCCCAGTTTCTTGTCTGAACCCATGACCCTCAGTTGTTTCACCTGGCCCCGCACACAGCTTGGCTTTGCCGAAACCACCAGGTACCTACCTTCCAGAGAGTCTTCTTACTTCTAAGACACCCAGTCCGCCTAGACAGGTACCCTTCTCAGCATACTACACATTCTCTGTCTCCTCTCCTCTCTCTGTCGCATCCTTGTGCTGACCTCAGGCCTCCAAACCATCAGCTAGAAAATGAGGTCACGTACGGGTAACAGGAGGATGACGTTGATTCATTTGTTTTCTCCAGAGTTCATGACTTTGGAAGTGTCTCCTCTCTGCTCAGGGAAAGCAAGCCCTGGGGAAAGCAAGTGTCTCCTAGAGATGACTCATGCCGCCTTCCACTCTCTCCCTCCAGTTTCCCTGGAATGGAGGTGGAAGAGGAAGAGGAGCAGCGGCAGACCTCCCACCTACTCACCCCTTCCTCCCACTGCAAAGCGAATCAGAGACTCCGGGCAAGAGGCACAGGGAAAGACGGGCTGGGCCAGGCCCTTGATCCGCTTCTCTCTCTGGGTGAAACTGTCTCCCCTTTGGCTCTTCACCATCAGCACCTGGCCCCAGGGCGCTAATGGGGCGAACTGGCTCATAGCTTCCCTGCCGTGGCTGCCACACCCGCTTCTCCCCAGCTGAAGTCTGAAAGCATGGAGTGCATTTGATGGGTGTGATAGACTTGTGTGTGTGTGTGCTTTCATTATAAAGCAAGGTCAAGAGCTCTACTGCTTTATTAATATTTAGATGAGTGTCCTGGGGCCACTGAGCAAAGCTGAATTAAGGCAAAAAAAAAATCATTAAACTTAACTTTTTATTATCATTTCCGACTGAAAGCAGCTGCAATTGTCACAACCGTCTGTATACCATTACACATTTGTATCATCCTTTACAGTGTAGAAAGTACTCTTCCTGTATTGTCATTTGATCTCCCTAACAACGCAGCACAGTCTTCCTCACGTTATTGATGAAAAACTGCAGTTTGCGGAAGTAAATGATATAACGTGCTTGAAGTGTCACAGCTACTAAGTGACAGAGCTGGGACTCTACCACAAGTCTTCTAAAACACAATTCTGTGTCTGTGACACATAGGATGTGGAATTCAGATGTGAGGATCCAAGAAACAGCTGTGCTATACCAGACACGGTAATAAGTGTTTTCACACATGCGAACTGACATAAACTTCACAGCAAACCTGCAAAGACCACAGGACTGCAGAGTACTTCCATTTACCCAGATATGTGTGTACAGTGTGAAGGGGTCTGTGGAGAGGGCGGGTGATGGTAAAAAAAAAAGAGTCCAGACAAAGATAATTTGACAAACGATTATTATTCCCATTTAGGTTGAAAGAGGAGATGAGACTAGCGAACAGGAGAATTGTAAAAACAGAAGTCAAGTTCAATATGATTTCACAATATCACAGCAGATGGATGGATTGAAGGATGGAGTGATGGTGAACCCACTACCAACCACAAGCTGCCAGGGGAGTGTTCTCCCCCAAATGCAATGATTCAGGTTCACCAACACCTGGCTAAGCTCTTTTGAATCCTAACGTCTATGCTTTTAGTGAAAGGAGGTAATAAAAGCTAACCCAAGAAAAACCTGAAGATGATCAAAGCACAGATGCAAAAGTACCAGTGGGCACAGCTTCACACATGAACAATGACAGCAAAATATCCCAAGTCTGCTGGAATTAACCTCATGCCAACCGAGGGAGCCGCTTAATAACTCCTCTTGTCAGAGATGTTTTCCAGATGCAAGAACCAAAGACAGGCCTGAGTCAGAAGAACAATGAAACAGGTAAAAACTTGCATTGAACAAAGAGAGAGACCCATTCCTGTGATTGGCAAGCCACTGGTCATGGTTCAGTAACACAGAGATGGTCCCTTTCCCTCTGGGACTCACACGATTCTCTCCCAGAAAGACTGGCTGGCAGGATATGAGTAGCTAGCTCAAATAATTGCAGGGTACTGTCTGCCGCCCAGGCGCTCGTTTCCGTAGAGATCACATCTTCCCCTCATCAGAGGAGGGTTTTCGTATAACACAGCCAAACAGCCTTGTCTTTGACATCTCAGGCAAATTAAGGGGGAGATTTTGGGAAGTAAGTACAGGAACTTAAGATTCTGGTAGAGTGGGTTGAATTTTCTGAGAGGGGACTATAAATATAATAGCTAACTTGGCACCGACACAGTGCTAAGTCTTTGCCTGCCTCATCTCAGTCAAGCCTCATAACAACCCCATGACGTAGGTACTGTTATCATTCCCACCTTAAAAATGAGGCAACACACACAGAGAAGTTAAGTAACTTGTCCAAGGCCACACAGCTAGTAACAGCAGAGCCAGAATTCAAACCCAAATGTGTCTGGCACCAGAACCTTCACTCATCTTATTCACTGCTTTATAATGTCTGTCCTTAGAGGAAGAACTGGGGAGACGTGGGCATGAAGATGCTTTTTAAACACAGCATTTTGATTTTATAATGTACATTTGCTAATTCTAAGCAATCTTGTATTCTAGTGTCCGTCTTTCTCACAAATCATAAAGGTTCTTCCCCCATCAAGCCTTCTTAAAATATTTCCATCTCATCCCAGAAGGAAAAAGGAGTTCCGTTTTCAGAATCATTTGCTTGACCTCTAGGCGCTAGCAAGGGTGATTCGCTCACAACAAACACTGGACGCCCCCTCTTCACCAAACCCATGTAGGGTGCTGTGAGTGACTGAATAACTGAATGACTGTACCTACATGAAACCAACAATATGACAGTTCACAAGCAGTCTGCAGTTTTCAGTTGCTACAAAATGTCATAAAGCACTTCCAGAGTCAAATTTATCCCTTGGCTTCGTTTCACCCGGTCTGCCACACTCAACCAGCAGCTAATGGGACTCCACCAGCAACAACCCTTCGTCCTGGACCACAGCGTGGAGAACTTTCTCTGTGAAGGGTCAGATAGTAAAAGCGTCTGGCTTTGTGGGTCAGATGACGTCTGTCACAACTACTCAACATTGCCATTGCTGCAGAAAAGACGCCACAGACAATATGTAAACGAACGCACATGGCTGGGTTCCAATAAAACTTTATCGACAACAACAGGTGGCCAGCTGGATGTGGCCCACAGACTATAGTTTGCCCACCTCCCAACTCCTGTCCCTGACAAAAAGAAATGACATCCTCACTCATCCCAGTCTTCTGTTCTGATGCCCCACCTGAAGATCATGAAAGGCTTTTTAAAGTTACAGAAAAATCTGTCAACATTCGTGAATTACCATAGAGCTGCTAACCACATCCAAAATTAACAGCGAAAGGAAACTGTCGAAGAGATGAGTTTGACCTACACAATGACCACTGAATAGAAAACCCTGTACTTACCTTCCTCCTTCCCTCTGTCCCTTCCTTTCTTTGGCTCTTATCACAATAGGGAAAAGAGGGATGTGTTTGATTATTAAGTTTCATGCACAAACCCTGCCTTTTAAAGTAATGGACAGTTTTAATTTTTTGTTCAAGGGGGAAAAAAAAACACCTTAATGATTCATTTTTAGTCATAGGTCTCTCAGCCAGAAAGCAGACCCTGGTTATCATAGCATCACAGGCCATTATACTAGAGCTGGGGTCTCTGATGAAGGACAGGGAAGAGACTCCTGCCAGGCCTTTTCCTCCCATAGCCTCTTGCTGTCCCCTAGGACCTGTTTCATTATGAGCCTGTTGGAAACGTAGAACAGAGAGAGAAGAAATTAGAAATAGCGGGGGAAATGGACTAGATCATGACATGACAACTTTAACTCTATAAATTCATTTTTTTTCCTCTCCCCCGTTCGTCCATGTTTCTTGAAGACAGAGAGAGGCTAGCAATTTCGGCTAAGACTCTGTAGTGGTAAACAAGAGGGAAGGGAAAACTGCGTGCTAAGTGTGGTGACCTCCGCGTCTGAGCTGGCTACCTCCTCCAGCCATCCGCAAGGGGAGGGGGAGGTAGCCAGTTTCTTAGACTTCAGGGTTAAGTCAGCCCATGCAGGGTTGGATGTTCTCAGGCTACTTCTATAGATTTCCTACTTCATTTGCATTTATTTTGCCTGCTTGTCAGTTTCAGTAAACACTTTAATTAATGATATATTTTAAAGTGCTTGTTCATGTGCCGTATAGCGAAAGGGTACAATTTTTTAAAGCAATGAAGGGGGAAAAATCACTTATAGGGCTCATCAGCTGGAACATCTGGTGTTTCACATATAAAAGGAGGGATGGGATAGAAGTTCTCCAAATCAGGAATTCTATAACTTCACCTAGAAAGGGTTCCGCCTTGCAATGAGCTTTGTTGTGAAAGCCCCCAAATGTGTCAGAATGAGTCCAGGTGAAGCATGGAGATCTCAGGATAGCAGGAGGGGGTGATTGGCCCCCCCAAAAGCAGCAGAGCCAAGGATGTCAATCAAATGTCAGCCCAACACATGGAAGAAAAGGCCGGGGCACTGCTCTCCTTGGGTTATTGAAAGAAGCAAATCAGGAAAGACAAAAAAAAAAAGGAAAACACACGTGCCAAGGTCACAGCTGACTTGACCAGTCCTGGTTTCCTACACACAGACAGGTCTGGGTATCTGGTAGGCTCAGGCTTATGCACTGAGGCAGGGAGAAGGGAAAATGTGGACATTCCAGCTTTATGTAAAAGGAGAAGCTTATGGAAGGAGGAGTGAGTGAGTTATCCCAGCTGCTGAACCCAGCACCCTGCAAACGGATTTCTTGCCTGGTAATTGCACAGCAGATATAGCATAAATAACAACAGTGGCAGGTGGCAAACAGAGGATAAAAATAAGAGCAATAATAGCAATAGCTACCACTTATTGCATACCCGCTCTGGTGACAGGTCTTCTGCTGGGCATTTTCACATGTATTATATTTACTCATCATCTATGGGACAAATGCTGTTACCCTTATTCTACAATTGAAAAAACATAAATCAAGAATTTAAAAAAACCTACCTCAGAGTAACACAGTTTGTGCAAAGGATGAGTCAAGATTCAAATCTAGGTCTTTGTGAATATAAAGTTTAAGTGGAAACATCACTAGTTCTCCAGGTTGTCCTTGCTTTCAGAGAATCAAGAAAGTGCCTGAATCCCAAGTTACCTACCACCATGATTATAGCTGCCAGCAACATCACAACAGGTGACTCCCAGAGTGTTACCTAGAGGTTGCTGCAAAATCTCATGTCGAGAAAAGCTTTTACATCTACCCCCCACTGCTGGAGGAACGGTATGTATCACTTCTGCCTCCAGATCTCTCACAAGTGCCTCCCAAGGACAGAATCTAACTGGGACCCTGTAGCAAGGGGTTCTGGAAATGTAATTCCCAGGTTTCTAGCCCTGTGCTAGCAGGCAGTCACAGAAGGGAGCGGGAATGATTCTGCACTGCCCAAAGAAACTCTGGCATAGGCAGGAATGGGCCCTGCAACAATCTGGAATTCGGGAAAATAGGTGGAGTAGATATAATCCACTACAGATAACGCCACAATGCAGGTAGGAAGGGTGTACAGTGGCTCCAGTTTAAGGGTGGGGTCAAATCCACAGAGTAAGCTTTTGGCTATTGTTTTGTACTCTGGCTATATTCACCAGCTCTCAGGATCTGGTGAGATACTTTTTTGCAGATTCAAACCTTGAACAGCCTCCAGAAGAAAAGTAACATGTTGCAAAAGTCACTTCCCAGCCCTTCCTATTCTTATCAGAGCCCATTTTGAGATACCTGTGCACCAACAGCTTTAGTTAACAATACAGTGACTCTGGGCTCTGTTTTCCACTCTCACTGAAAATTCTTAATTGGTGGCTGCCCTTCGTCTCTGCGTACCTTCATTCCTCCAGGAAAGGCTTTAGTTCTAAGAGGTGAATTAGTTGAAATGGCTGAAGGGTCATTTTTAACTTAATTTCAATGGTCAAAGTTACATTCTTATTCCCTATTTCCTGAGAGCAATTACTTTCAATTCTTACAGCTCTTTCTCACCTCTATATTCCTAAATAGTATGCTTATATTGCTAGTTCTTGATTTTTCAATTTATCAATAGATATTATCTATTACCTATTCAATAGTATGACACCATACTATTGAAAATGAGAAATTAGCTTTCATATAATTCAACACCCATGTGCACCTGTGCATGTACACACACACACACACACACACACACACAAACTCTTGCTTTTCCATTCATCTTCTCAATATAATTTTTTGGATTAAATTGGTATTCAGTATTACATTATCACAATGATATAATATTTATTCACAGCTGCATCATGTAGTTTTCTGTATTTCTTGTAAACTTTCCATTTTTCTTAGAATTAATCATCATTTTATCCTCTTGCTTAGTTTTTCAGTAATCTCTAATTCACTGGCAAACTTGGTACCAAAAAAAAAAAAACCATCTCCTTTTAATAGACTGAACACATCTCTCCGTTCTATATTTTCTCAGAGACATCCTTGCCTCCCCAGTGCTTCCACTCTTCTGCTCCCATACAGAATGACTGCCCCCTGGGCTCGCTGCCCACCACCATTCTGAGATCACCTGTCACCACCAAGCAGGATGACACTGGACACTGTAACTCATAAGATGATCCCAGGCAGCTCCCTTGAATCTCCCCCATGATACCAGGTGGGGGTGGAGGTGGAGGTGGTGGGGTGATGGTTACATTTTCCCTCCAGTTGAGCCAAATGCTATATTTAGCTTTCCCTGCATATCATAACTCCCTCCTTCCCTTTCCAGATAATCCCACGTGTGTCTCTGGCATGTAAAAGTGGGAGGCTGCTGCATTCCAGAGCCAGAGAGTCTCCCAGTGTCCCTGTGGTCAGTCTGCCTGAGTGGGAAATAATGGAGAGATATCAAAACACAAATGCGTGGGAAGGATTTCCAAGAAGTTATCCAAACCATTTCTGGAAATAGATGATAACATTACTTCCTTAAACACAGGATGCCACAAAGAGAGCAAAGAGATTATAATAAATGGTGCAATGTAAAAATGAGTTGCAAAACGCCAGTGTCTTTCAGTTTTTTAAGCCAACTGCTTTGTGCTAAGTGTTGTCACCAGGGGTCTGTGAGTGAGTTCTGTGTAGGCCCAGTGCCCAAAGGCTTTTTCCAAATCCATTTTCCAAAATCATTTATCAGGCCATTGCTCCACAGGCTACAGAACTTGGCCACCTGCCTCAAATCCAAATATTTGATAATAACTAAACTACTGCAAAAGTTTGGTTAGCTGAGACTCCCAGGGAAGCCAAAAACGAGACGCAAAAAAAGCAATATTTTACCATACGTTCCATGGAGAACAGAAAATGTAACTGATTTAGACCTTGAATGAGCATCATTTCTCCCCACTGCACATAGAATACAGCAGTGTCCACTACTCTGTAGATATTAAATATGTGTGTCTATGTGTATATACATACACACACATATATATACACATATAGACACACATATATATTAGTATGAATTGTAGTAGGCTATTTTAATTACTAAACACTCTAATAAATGGTATTTCTTCCCTACTAAGAATAAAGTAGCAATAAATTCCTGTGATTAATATCCCTCTCCTGCTTTAAAACAATCATATAAATCAATACAAATGGGGTAAGGGGTGGTTTGAATTGGGAGATTGGAATTGACATTTGACATATACACACTAAATGTATACAGTAGATAACTAATGAGAACTTGCTATGTAGCACAGGGAACTCCACCTCGCTGTACAGTAGAAACTAACACAACATTGTAAAACAACTATACCTCAATCAAAAAAAAAAAAAATACAAACAACTTTTACGTTTGGAGTACTTAAAACTGAAGGTTAATTTACATGCAGTAAAATACATGTCTTAAGTACACAGCTTGGAGAATCCCTATGTTACCATGATCCAGATCAAAATATAGAATATTTCCATCACCTGGAAAGTTCCCTCACGCCTGTATGCTTGTTTGGTATATTTTTAATGGTAAACATGCTTTATTCTTTGGTAGAAAGTTATCAGTTTGTAATGAGAATATTTGATTAAGTGATACTTGACCATGCCAGGGAGAAAAGAAACTAACATTTATCAAGCAAGTGCCATTTGCCAGGCTCTTTGATACCTCATGCTAATCCTGGTAGGCAGGTGTAATTATCCCCATTGGGGCAAAGAAACAGTTTGGACTCTGAGAGTGTAAAGGACCCTTCCAATGTCTTACAGTCCATAAGCAACTCGGCAGCCTTTTTTTTCCGTTTAATTACACTGCCAGATAATAGTTTCCTACACTTTGCAACTCATGAGAGTTGCAAAAGTGCTAAAACTGCAACAGTCCCAGGAAAACAGAGACAGTCACCCATGAAATCATGAGGTCACAAGAACTGGCCCTGAGGATCATGAGAGGTTTGGCGGCGGGGGCGGGGGGAGGGTTGTTTCTTTTGGGCCAACTCTTATTTATTTATGCACAATAACCGAAATCTATAGAAAATAAAAATTTTAAAAGCACTTCTCTATTAGGTAACCTTAAAAATAGCTTTAGCACTTAATTTACTTTAAAAATAGCTTGAGAATAGAAGAAAAAGAGCTAGCACCCATACGCTATGCTTTAAAATCAAAAAGTATTGCTTTTTAATCTCCTTTGAATGGCCTCTTTGTCATTGATTTTCAGACCAAGTTCAGGGCCAGGAATAAAGGAGCAGTGTTAACCAGATTCCTTAAACTACCCGCAATGCACCTGGCCACAGGGACCAGGAGCCAACTGGCCAGGTCATGGGAGTCAAGGCTTGGGGTACCCTGGAGAGTAATCCTCAGGGCCTTGGCTTCATGGCTGGCTGTCTCCGTTTTCCTGGGACTGTTGCAGTTTTAGCACTAAAAGTCTAATGTCTCAAGAAATTCCTCAGTCCCAGGGTTGTTTGGTCATCCTACTGCACAGCCACCACTTGTCAAAGTACCTTAACAAAATGTTGTTTTGGTCTTTGGGATTCTAAGGATGACTGGGAACATGAATAAGATCATAAACGGAAATTATATCGATGTGTTCACCAAAAAGAGTTTAAAAAAAGAATAGATGTGCATTTGTGTATACACAGATAAGGAATGACCAGAAGGTGACCAGGTAAGCGTGGTCTCATTGCTTCCAGAGGGGAACTTGGCACTGGCTGACAGGGAAAGGGTGGCGATCCCCCCCAGTGCCTGCCTTCTCAGAGCCGCAAGAGTACACAATGTACTCACACATCCTCATGCAGATGTATGAGTGCACTTACCCAGTGCTGTTCGGCTGTGCGCCTCAGCCGGCTTTGAGGGGCTGCAGGGGTGGGAGGCAGGGAAGTGATGGAGACGCTACAGATGCCCTGTGCCTGCTTAAACCAGCTTCGTACGTCAGCCATTGCATGTTTTGAGGTCCCTCACAACACTCCACTTTAATAACAGGTTTTATGATTTTTAAAGTCTGAAAGCCATAGCATTGATCTCTTTACTTACAGTATGTAAAGAGCAACATTTTCCGAATAATCCTTTACAGAAGAGGAACACTAAGGTCTGCAGGGAAGTTCAAATCCAGGGTCCAAGTTTGCTGTCTGTGTGACCAGGAACATATTTATTTATATCTTCTGACTTTTATGTCTTCATGTGTTTAAAAATAATGTGTGTGCATGCATGCTTCTGTGTGTGTGTGTGTGTGTGTGTGTAATATTAGCTCAAAGGATCGTTGTGAGGATTAAATGTTATGGTATTTATAAAAGTAACTAGCACTGAACTAGCATATAGCAAATACTCAACTACTGGCTAATCTAAAACTGAGTCAAAGTGCTAAAAAAAAGCATTAATGCAGTAGTAGAATTCAGGCCCCATGGATGTTTCCACAATGACCCTCCTGCCCTCACCCAAGCTCAACACTCAGTTGTAGACCACATAGAAGATTATACAGTTGAGGGTCAGGTGTTCATAGCTTTGGAGCTGTCTTCCAGACACAGAAACCAGCATAGAAGTCTACGTGGTAAAACATGCAAGTGTGTGTGAAAGGAGGGGAGAAGGAAGAGGTGGAGGTGGTGGGCAGTGGTCCCCTTGGATCAGCCTGCTGGGTGGAGAGGGGCTGGCTCTGCACAGGATAGAACACCCTGGCGAGCAGCTTCCCCTCTAGGATCCTGAGCCAGATAAGGAAGAGGCGGTGTGGGAGGGAACCAAGAGAAGGAGGGACTGAGGAAGGAAGAGTGCAGGCAGGTGACTGCAGAGGTGGAGAGAATGGATGCGGGTGGAGAGAATGGATGCTGTTGGAGAGACCCAGCCCCAGAAACACTGCCAGAAAGTAAAAAGAGAGGTTTTATTTAATATCATTTTCAGTGAATCACATAATTACCAATGCTTAACACACACAGAGAGGACTATTAGCCATAAAATAGAATGAAATAATGCCATCTGCAGCAGCATGGATGGACTTAAAGATGACCATACTAAGTGAAGTAAGCCAGACAGAGAAAGACAAATATGATACTGCTCATATGTGGAATCTTTAAAAAGAAAAAATCGATACAAATGAACTTATCTACAAAACAGAAATAGACCTACAGACATAGAAAACAAACTTATGGTCACCAAAGGTGAAGGGAGGGGCGATAAATTAGAAGTTTGGGATTAACATTAAACACACTACTATATATAAAAATAGATAACCAACAAGGACCTACTGTATAGCACAGGGAACTCTACTCAATACTTTGTAATAATTTATAAGAAAACAGAATCTAAAATATATATATACACACACATATATGTATAACTGAATCACTTTGCTGTATACCTGAAACTAACACAACATTGTAAATCAACTATATTTAATTTAAAAAAACAAAAACAAAAACTCTACCTTCTCAAGAAGTCCAATTCTACCAATCAGTTGGCAAGGACTTATAGGCATTGTCAAGTCAGCTACAATGAAGCTCTAACCAAATTCAGTAGAAACTCCCTTAACTTTTACCTCCACTTAATCACACTAACTGAGTTAACCAACACTGGGGGTGACCATGTAATTTATCACCCAGGACCCGTGGAAGAGTGAAAACAGTTCTTTTACTAATTAGGCCTGGAGAACAGGCACAAACCAGGATACGTGGTCACACTGAGCCATCTCTGTCCTTCTTTAAACCCACTGATGGATAGTCAAGCACAGCCTGTCTCCCAGCAGCCCCTGCGCTTCAGGCGCCCAACAACTGAGCTATAAAGAATCACCTGTCTTCAATCCCAGACATGTTTATGACCATTATATGTGTTATAAGCATTATGTAATTATAGTAAATACTATGTAAAGCAATAAAATATCAATGTAAAAAGAAAAGATTTCTGTAAAAATTTAGTTGAATGTCTCAAAAAAACTCAAAAGTGAGTTGCTTTAAAAACTGCTCTCCGGGCTTCCTAGGTGGCGCAGTGGTTGGGAGTCCGCCTGCCAATGCAGGGGACGCGGGTTCGTTCCCTGCTCCAGGAAGATCCCACATGCCTCGGAGTGGCTGGGTCCGAGCGCCACAACTATTGAGTCTGCGCTTTAGAGCCCGTGAGCCACAACTATTGGGCCCATGTGCCGCAACTACTGAAACCCACGCACCTAGAACCCGTGCTCCACAATGGGAGAAGCCATGGCAATGAGGAGCCCACGCACCACGGCGAGGAGTGGCCCCCACTCAGCACAACTAAAAAGAAAGCCCACGCACAGCAAAAAAGACCCAACACAGCCAATAAAATAAATAAATAAATAAAAACTGCTCTCCATCAACGCGTGCATAAGGCAACTGTAAAAGGCAGGAAGAAAAATATATGAAAACTTTCTTCTAGACAGAGACGACAGCCAGTTTACTTAACAAGTGTTTTTAAGATCTAGCTCCACTTTAAAGAAATTGAAACTGGATGTGGTTAATGATTCATGACAAGAGTGGTTTATATAAGAATGAGGACATGGAACTCCAAACAATGAACTCATAGCAAGGAAAATCTGGACCTTACAGCAAAAGAGAGTCCATGCACTTTTAAGTTTAAACTAAAAAGTTTAAGACATTTAGATATCTATATCTATACCTAAATGTAGGTAAAGATACATATACCTATGTATCTTTAATTCCCAGCTTTAACAGACTTTTTCAATTGACCAACCAACCTCAGGTCCTTACTTCGACTCTTGCCAAAATTACAGCAGGTCCTCTGTCTTCCTATATAGACCAAGTCTTACAGTAAGAGGTCTCTTGTCAACATAAGATGTTTCACATCATACCTCAAAAATTATTTCAATCTATATGCATTAGCATATGGTATTTGCTTTTCTCTTTCTGGCTTACTTCAGTCTGTATGACAGACTCTAGTTCCACCCACCTCACTACAAATAATTCAATTTCATTCCTTTTTATGGCTGAGTAATATTCCATTGTATATATGTGCCACATCTTCAATGGCAGGGCAAGAATAAAGATGCAGATGTGGAGAATGGACTTCAGGACATGGAGGGGTTGCCGGGGGGTGACGGGGAAGCTGGGACAAAGTGAGAGAGTAGCATTGACATATATATATACTAACAAATGTAAAATAGATAGCTAGTGGGAAGCTGCTGCATAACATAGGGAGATCAACTTGATGATTGATGACTTAGAGGGGTGGGGTAGGGAGGGTGGGAAGGAGTTGTGGGAGGGAAGGGATATGGAGATATATGTATAAATACAGCTGATTGACTTTGTTGTACAGCAGAAACTGGCACAACAGTATAAAGCAATTATACTCCAATAAAGAGCCTAAAAAAATTATTTCAGGGCAAACTCATTGATAACATTTCATTTATGTGATGCATCTTGAGGAAGAAGATTTTACCTCAAACTGAAAAAAGACCTAGGGGTAATGAAACTGAAAACGTCTGCTCTTCTACAAACAATGCTTCTGGACAATATAAATATATATAAGAGTTTATTTGACCATAACTTCCTATCATAAACAAATTATGGCACAATAACCTAATTTTATGGAAAATGAAAATGGAAACTACTTCTGTATGCCTCTTATGACAAATTACGGCAAAACATACATAATTTAACAAGAGAAAAAAAGTACTCACCAGTGACAAAAGAGAAGGAAAAAAAAAAAAAACTTGGAGGTCACTGTCCTTGAAAATAAATTCAAAGTTAGCAATTTAGCTGAAGTGTGTGAGGTTGAGGGTTGGGAGATCTGAGGGAGGAAAGCGGAAGTCACAGTGTAATGAAGTAAAAGGAGCATGACAGTAATCGTACCCTGTCCTTCTTACTCTGATCCTTTTCGAGAAATCACTTATTAAAGAAATAGGTCTACATCTGTTCACGGTACTATTCAAAGGATGTTAAGAAAATAATAATAGAAATTACACCTAAATATGTTTACTCTATATCAGACACTATTCAAAGTACTTTACACTTATTTATTCATATAAGAAAAAAGTGTGAGAGCTTAGAGATGAGTAAGGGAATTTGTTTGTTTTATTTTGCCTGTGTTGGGTCTTCATTGCTGCGCGTGGGCTTTCTCTAGTTTCGGGGAACCGGGGCTACTCTTCGTTGCGGTACATGGGCTTCTCAATGTAGTGGCTTCTCTTGTTGCAAAGCACAGGTTCTAGGCACGTGGGCTTCAGTAGTTGTGGCACACAGGCTCAGTAGTTCTGGCTTGCAGGCTTAGTTACTCCACAGCATAAGGAATCTTCCCAGACCAGGGCTCGAACCCGTGTCCCCTGCATTGGCAGGCAGATCCTTAACCACTGCGTCACTTGGGAAGTCCAAGAGAGAATATTAAAGGACAGAAATTGGGTCCTATGAGGATAATTGTCCTCAGAAGATGAGATAAGGAGATAATGGTTACATTATGACCAAACAGATCTCAGCTGAACATAAGGAAGAAATTATTTGTTTATGAAGCTGATTGAACACTGGAAAAAAGTTCTGGGGGGACTGTGACTCCAAAAGGCCATTTGTCTAGGGAAGGAGCCTAGGTACAAGGGAGCCAGGAGAGGACCAAGGAGACCGATAGGCTAAATCCAAGTTGGCAGACTATGGCTCAGAGGAGCCCCAGCCCTGGAAGGAAATCCATCACCAAACTACCAAACCAAGGGGCCACAGTGAGAAGCTTACCAGGTCACTGAAGCTGAGTCATGAGTCATGAGATGGAGTGGAACACAAGCAAAGAGCTTCCCAGAGGCAAGAAGGCAGGTCTGAAAAAGCCAGCTGCACAATGTGTCAATTTCAGCAGATTGTCAACTGCTCTGCCTCACATCTTTTTCAACCATGTTGTGTTTATTGTAAAGTAGTGCCACTTGTGAATTGTTACCTGACTCTGAGACTCTTCCAGGAAAATATATTGGGCTAAATAAGCAAGGGATTTCCCTAATAGTTTCTTTATTTTCTCAAAGCAGGGTTTAGACAAGGTGATTACAGTGTATGTACAAATTTTAGGATTCAATGAAAAATGTGGAAGAGATGAAAGAAGAGAGGATGGGACAAAAGAAGGGAATAAGAATTTTAAATTACCATTGATGTAAATCTGTGTTTAAGTTTTAATATGAATGATCCATGTGAAAATGGAAATAAATGAAAAATCTAGAGTTAACCTGGTACAGTGGTTTGGAAACAGCAACCCATGGCAGACTAGGTACATCAGAATCACCTGAGAAACTTTTTAAAAAATATATCACCAGGTGGCACAGTGGTTAAGAATCCGCCTGCCAATGCAGGGGACACAGGTTCAATCCCTGGGCCGGGAAGATCCCACATGCCACAGAGCAGCTAAGCCCGTGTGCCACAACTACTGAGCCTGTGCTCTAGAGCCTGCAAGCCACAACTATTGAGCCCACGTGCCACAACTACTGAAGCCTACATGCCTAGAGCCCATGCTCTGCAACAAGAGAAGCCACCACACTGGGAATCCCACACTCCACAATGAAGAGTAGCCCCCACTTTCCACAACTAGGGAAAGCCCTCACAGCAGCAACGAAGACCCAACTGCAGCTAATAAATTAAAAAATAAATAAATTTATTTTTTTTTTAAATCCTAGTGACCAAGCTGTACCCCTAGAATATTACATCAGAATCTCTGGGGGAGGGCACAGACATCTGAGAATAAATATAATTTAAAATATATATATATCCCCACCTACCCACCCCCGCCAAACCTACCAAATCAGAATCTCCCAGGATGGGACAGGTTATCTCTATACTTTCAGAGCATCTCAGGTATTTGTGACGCACAAGGAGACTGGGGAACTTCTGACTTTGCAGATATCCTCAGTGTTTAGGGCTTTCGATCAAAAACAAGTGAAGACATTTTTACTCAGCTACCTGCTTAGCGTGCTAGGTTGCTAGAGTTGGTTGTTTCCATCTGATTCAAGTACTTCCTAACAACAAAAGAAAAAAAATTTTGTAACTCAGGACCTGATGAGGAAAACAAGACAATGTATCAGGAAATACATTCCCTTATGATGAAAGGAACAGGGTACATATAGTTTACTTACTTTTATTTAGTGGAAATATGTACAGTAAAACATAAATAATTATGAGTATAAATGCCCTCCTCTCTAGGACACTGGTGAAGCCCTTAGCCAGGACCACTTACAAGAAAAGCCCTATTCTCATCCAAGTCCAAATCTGCATCTTCTTTCACCATGGTCTCTATATCCAGGTAGGTCCTTTCTGGTTGTTTCCTGCCATCAGTGCTAATGTTCTCATCATAAAGAACTCTTACCTCTTTGTGTCTGCACTTACTCAAAGTCCACTGCCTAATATACAGGTTTTCTTCCACTTAAGACATTAACTATATTACTGTCGCTTTTTTTATCTGTACTCCTAAGTGCTTTTGTACAAACTCATATAACCAAAGAAACTTCTAAAGGTACAGCCCTCCCATGTAACCTCTTTGGAATGGAACTGGATTCTGCTCATAACTTCCAATCTTTCTAGCCTCAAGAGAAAAGGAAAAGAAAGAAAAAACAAAAACAAAGAGGGGAAAAAGAAAGAAAAGAAAAAAAAATATCAGTTCTGAATTAAGCATTTTAACTTTGATGACTAGCTCCTTTCCTTATAGGGATCACATGTGTCACAATGGGCTATAAATGGTTTCCTTATCTTGCATTTATCACAATGTACTATAAATGTGTTTCATTTTTTATCTCTACTATGAGTTTTAACAAGTCTAGGAGGGCAGGAAGCACCTGTAATACCATGTTGACTCACTTATACCTAGCTTGGTGCCTGGCTCCTACAAATGCTTCGTTAATATTTATTGACTCTATGGATAAATGGATAGATGGATAAATGGTTGTTTCCTGCTGTAACCACCATATTTTTCTGACTAAAGTACTACCTGCCATTCAGCCCCCAGAGAACAGAGATGGTATCACATTCATTTGTGTGTCCAGAGTACACGTTTGAAGCATGACTGAATAACCTAAGGCAGAATAGACCAAGCCATGTGATTCACTGCTTTGTTGTTCAATACCTTCTACAAGAGTTGCGTAAGCTTGTATGTTGTCTGAACCAAATCAGAGGATTTGGTAGACATTCTCTGAACATGAATAGTCTGGCTTGTGAAATACTGAATATCTAAACATTCCCAAGTTTCTAAATTGTATATAGACTAAATAATTTGCAATCAGGTATTGTCCTTGTTAGGGAGATTAGTGCTCAGAGAATCCCAATTCATACACTATTAAATCCAAGAAACAAATTACATGTCCATGTACCAGAGCCATGCTTTCCTTATGGCATCATCTAAGATGACTCAGGAGCAAAAAGGTCATCAGTGTCAGAAATGTAATCACTGGCTTCCTGCACAGTTGAAAGCTAGAAATGGGACTTAGGAATAGAGATTTACCGCCCAAATATTCCTTTCTTCACCTCACTCCCCTTAAATGCACCCAATCAAGCAAAATTTGGTTACTTGGGAAGACTATGAAAAGCAAGATTGTCTTGTTTCCACTTTCAGAGATAAAATGGTCACCGATAGTAAATAAAGCATGGGTCCCAGTTAGGTAAACATTCCACTGTTAGTGAATCAATAAACATAGATCAGCTATGTACCTATAAAGACAACGTGAAAGAATTGGAGGTGCAGAATAACAAATAAAAATTAGAGCTAATGTCTATCGAGCACTGGCTGTTCGCCAAACGTGTGGCAAATACAGTCAGGCTTTGAACTAAGTGTGGGGAAAAGTTTGTGTTTGGTTAGAGATCACAATATGTGGACTCATATTGCAGAGTTTGAACCCTGATTCTGTCCAAACTGTTTCAGCTTCCTGTCCCTGGGTGAACCATTTCCTTTGCTTTTGAGACAGAGGCAGATTTCAGCTTTGTGGTAGGTCAGTGCCCCTAACCCCAGCGTTGTTCAAGGGTCAACTGTATATAGAATATCTTATTGAATCTCCATGGTAACCCAGGAAGTAGATTCTATTATTATCACTATTTTATAGATAAGGAAACTGACATCCATAGAAGTTAAATAACTTTCCCAAGAGTGCATGTTCTGTAAAAGATGGGGCCTAGATTCAATTCCAAACAGATGAAAAGATAAAATTCCAAGCCAATCATTTTACAGCTGAGTTAAGAAACAGCAAAATGAGTGAACACCTTTGAAGGTTCTTTTTGAATTAATGGTTCTCTTGGAATTAGGTGCTTTTGGAATTAATGGAGTATGGAATACGTGTAAGACTTTCAGCTCCGTGAAGTCCAAACAGAACAGGAGACTATCCCATGTGGAGGGGATGGGTGAGAATATAACCGATCCCAAAGAGGAAAGAAACAAGAGTACCGAATGACGATATTCTCTGTCTCTCCCAAGGCCTATTCCAGTGAAGTTGTCCAATTTTTCAGACTTTCTGTCAAGGGTCACTTTAAAACACCAGTCCTTGGAGGCTCAGAAGCAGTAGACTTTTTAATACCAGATGACAACCTTAAAAGAAACCACTTACTTACTAATCTCGTTACCTTTGGGGGTAACAAAAACCACTCAACAAATGCAGGTCTTACGGAGCAACTAAAGCCTGTATGCCACAACTACGGAGCCTGTGTGTCATAACTACTGAAGCCCATGCACTGCAACAAGAGAAGCCACTGCAATGAAAAGCCTGCGCATCGCAACAAAGAGCAGCCCCTGCTCGCCAAAACTAGAGAAAGCCCGCACGCAGCAACAAAGGCCCAACGCAACCAGTAAATTCATTAATTTTTAAAAGAACTCTTTTCCTTATGATTCATCTACTACCCTGAAGTCACCACCTTATTACGATCCCCATGATTGCCATTAACACGAAACAAGAGGCCTAATCCCTGGCAAGAGGCTAGTAGTCCCTGGCAGGTGAACTTGTGCTCCAACAGTCCTCGTCCTGCAGGGAGGGCAGCTCTGCTTGTAGTTGGAGGTAGCCAGCATCTGTTACCTCTTCCAACAAGCTCACCTAAGCAGTGGCACACGGTAATGTACCTACGATCCTTTCTTTGGTCCTCAAATGCTCTGAGGGACCAATCTAGCCTTGATTTTCCCTATGGAAGTTGGGGACTGGGCGCAGATTAGACAGCTACAGCCGTACGACTAGAGAGCTCTCTTCACAGCAGGCTGCTCTCAGCAAGCCATCTTTGCATACAGCCTGGTCAACACTCAGTCCCAGCTCCTGGTCCTCAACCCCAATCTGCACAGAAACTTCCCATCACCGTGCTAACAAGCAGACTCAGCTTTGGGGGTCAACGTCCAAAGGCAAGAGCTGAAGGGGGAACTTGGAGCCAGAAGGTCAAGGCCAGGGAGACCAGAACCAGCACAGAGGATCTGGAGTAAAGGGATCACTTTCTATGATGGTTAATTTCACGTGTCAACCTGACTGGGCCACATGGTGCCCAGATATTTAGTCGAGCATTATTCTGGGTGTTTCTGTGAAGGTGTTTTTGGATGAGATTTACATTTAAAATGGTAGACTGAGTAGAGCAGATTGCCTTCCCTAACGCGCACGGGCCTCATCCAACAATTGTAGGACTAAATAGAGCAAAAACACTGGCCCTCCCCCACCTCGGAGGGGGAATTCACAGAAGAGAATTCTCCCGCCTTTAGACTTGAACCGAAACATTGGCTCCTCCTGGGTCTCAAGCTTGCCGGCCTTAGAGCTGGAACTATTCCAAGGGCTCTCCTGGTTTTCATGTCTCTGGACTGGGATAAGACTAAGCCATCCATTTTCCTGAGTCTCCGGCCTGCCGACTCACCCTGCGGATCTTGGGACTTGTCCACTTCCATAATCACGTGAGCCAATTCCTTAGAGTAAATCTCTTTACACAGGTTGGGTAGCTAGATAGACACAGATGTACAGATGGGGTATGGAATACATACAATATCCAATACCATAAGATATATATATTCCATTGCTTCTGTTTTTTCCGAAGAACCCTAACTAGTATACTTCCCTGGCAGTTCTGCCTCTCGCACCCATGACCCATGATTACACCTTATCACTTGACCTGAAATTCATCACCCCATTCTGACCACAACTTCCTCTCCCCTCAGCTCCTTGAGTCCTTTATGCCCACCACACCCTTTCTCTGACTCATTAAGACCTCCTATCCTTAACCAACGGCTTTTAATTAAGGCCTTTCTATACTCGCTCCTGGCCCTACCTGCCAAGGCTTCAGGTCAGTCATGCAGCATCTCTTGTACGATCCCCAACTTCCTTCCCTATAGTCAGCCATGTTTACCTGGCAAAACCCAAGTTTTGGATCCATCACATTGCCTGCCTGCCTTTTCCACACTTAGAGCCAGGCTGCTCAGCATTGTTGGAGAAAATCAGAAAATCACACATACTGAGGCCCCTACAAATTTTGACTTTACTGAAAACACCTTCTCTGGTTTCTCCTCCTCTGTGCCTGGCCACTCATTCTCATTCTCTGATCAGAACTCTCATCTCACCTGTCTTGCAAGTCCATCCTCCAGCCTCTTCTCTGTATGTACTTTTTCTGGACAATATCATCTACCCTCTTTAACTTCTACCTGTCTCATTTTTTACCAATAGGTCATTTTCTTTTTTCTCACCTTTGTACCTTTATACATCCCACTTCCTCTACCTGGACCACCCTAACCTCTCCTATGTCTGCAAACAAATACACACATAAACACCTGGAGAATGCCTACTCTTCCTTCAATACTTAGCTCCCATTTGTTAAATGACTCAGACCTCCTGCAGGAAACCATCCTGACACGGGACTCCCTCTTCAGTGTCCTGTGTACAGTCACTTGTTAGCTAACATCTATTGCTGTAGCCCTCTCAGCATTCCTTCCCTTAATAATATCTTCACCTCACCCCTCTTTCCTTTGGAAATGGCTCTCCTCCCTCTACCCATTCTGTGTGAGTCTACGGTATCTGTAATCATGGTTTGCTGCCCTCCAACTACATTACCTAGAGCCAAAATATAATAATCCATGGCCCTCGTGGTTGGTCCAAGAAGTTAAGATATGGCACAAGCTTAGCCAATAAGAATCTCTGCCTTGGATTATTCTAAATGGGGTAGCAGGGAAGGTTTCTTGTGTCTGGGGTCGTGGAAGTAGAAGGATGTGGCTCAGAGGTTTTTATAATTACATTCTCCAAGGACTTACTGTATAGCACAGGGAACTCTGCTCAACATTTCTGTAACAACCTAATTGGGAAAAGAATTTGAAAAACAATAGATACATGTATATGTAACACTGAATCACTTTGTTGTACACCTGAAACTAATATAACATTGTTAATCAACTATACTCCATTACAGACTAAAAAGTTAAAAACAAAATCACATTCTCCACTAAATTCCAACTAAAGAATCCTAATATATTCTTAAAATGCACTGGGCTTCCCTCTATCAAAGCCCATTGTCTCACTAATTGGAGTTACCTGTTTAGCAGATGCTCAACAAATGTTTGTCGAATGACTCTGTCATGTTTGGGTGGGCCTCATCTCTAAAGGGATACTGAAAATTGAGTACAAACAAACCCCACCTCTGGCCACACTTGATGTTGTGACGCATCTTGCTACAATTTGACAGCAGGGATGGGTTCACTTTGTTTATTTAAACTTTTGGAGGAAAGAACCATCCTTCACACATATCTAGTGGGGAGAATGTACAAGTCTGTCCACATCTTGAAACCTAGAGACTGAAAACTAAGCTATACTTGGCCAGAGCTCAAATCTTTCCTTTAATGTGAAAACCCTTTTTGTACGTGACCCCTTAGAGTTAAAATGGTAGAAGCCATTGAGGAAAGCAAAACAAGGATTTGTTTATTTGATTGTTTACAAAGAAGAGAACAGAAAGGAAACAATTTAGTTAAGCTGGCAATAACTCACGTGAAGTGAAAAAATGCAGGCTCCAAACCTTGTTTAGCCACGGAGTCACCAAGAACATAGCAACCCTATTGTGCAGCCTCCCCTCCTCCGCAACCAGATCTATAAATTAGAAATAATATTATGTGTCCTGGCTAGTCTCACTAGAGCTTAATGAGGTTATTTCTAGGAAACTCTCTGACTTCAAAAAAGTCATATGAAAATTCAAAGAACTTTTATTATAAAAGGTTTCAATTCTATTAAAAAGCCCTCGATGCCTCCCTTGTGAGTCATGCATATTTCCCACTGACTTCCTATGTGTCTCTATTATCAGCATTAAATATTTATTTTAGGTCTATTGAAATAAAAACTTATTCTCCCAGCTCTGAGCCCGAGGTGATGTCTAATGACTATGTAGTTTTGATGATGATTTTTAAAATTTGCATTAATAATAGAAGAATCTAACGTTAAATTGAAGGTTATTAAAATTGGCCTCCTTTCAAGGCAATTGAATGTTGAAAAGATCTTTTTTCTTTTTTTCTTTTACCACATCTTTCTTTAATTGCATGAGAATAAGGTTACACTTATTATTTAGGCTTTCTATAGCACATTCATATAGGCAAAGACTTGAAGTTGTAACACAGTGGAAATTGCCATGATTTACTGCCTTCTCAACAACCACTTGGATGTCTAATATACATCTCAAACTTCACATATCCCCAAAATACTATTACTACTCACCCCTCCCCACCCTGCTCTTCCTGCAGGCTCCCCCAACTCAGTTAATGGCAACTCCATTTTTTTTAAATTGCTTGGGTCAAAACCTTGAGGTCATCCTTGGCATCTTTCTTCTTCTCCTACTTCACATTCAATCTGCCAACAAATTTTGTCAGCACGACTCTACTCTCAAAATATATCCCAGAATATATCCCTACCCTGGTCCTCCTGGCTCTCATCCTTCAACTGAATCACTGCAGCAGCCTAACTGGTTTCTCTTCCCGCACCTTTGTCCCTTCGGTCTCTGTCCAGCACACCCACTGAACAAGTTAGAAGACATTTTCCTCTACTTGATCACGGCCCTGCCCCACCACACTGCCCAACTACACAGAGTAGAAGCTCAATCCAGACAATGAGCACAAGGCCCTTCCTGAACTTTCTAGCGCTCCAACCATCAGACCTGCTCCTTCTTCGGGATTTTGTACTTCGAATGCTGTGTCCTCTTCCCCCAGATCATCTGTCTGGCACATTCCCTCACTGTCTTCCGGTCTTACCCAAACACTACTTTCTGAGTGTAGCCTTCTCTGATAAGTTTATCTAAAATGGTAACTCCCCACCCTCAATCCATCCTCTCCCTCTTCCTGCTTTATTCTCCTACCCTCTTCAACACTATACACAATCCCTTGCTGTAATGACATAATCTAACATAATGTTGTTTATCATCTGACTCCCTCTCTAAAAAGGTAAAACACAGCGGGTTGGAGGAGGCTGATATTTTTATCCCTTTTATTCACTACTCTATCTTCAGGGTCTGAAAAGGGGGGGAGGGCCAATAAATATTAGTTGTCTAAAAAAATATGAAAACGCTTTTAGCTATCTTTACTATGACACCAGGGATGATTCTTCTGCTTTTAAAGTCTCATCTTGCCAAGCACAGTATTCTTTTTCCCGTGGACATTTCAGACCACGAGACTAGAAGAGCGGCTGTGGCCAAGAGCAGCTGGGCGGGAAGACAGGCGGCGCTCTGGCTTACGTGTGGTCCCTCTTGATGGTTAGGGAGAACAAACTGCAGCAGCTCTATGAACAAATACGAGCGCCCAAGCAGAACCATACACGCCAGTGGCATCTTCCCAGAGAAGATCAGTTTCAGGACCAACTAAATTTCCCCACTGATTACTGACTAGAATGGAACCCACCCCCAGCCCACAAAGCTTGAATCTGAACGGTCTTCAGGTGTCACGAAGGTAACGCAAATCAACGGAGCCCTGGCGGCAAAATGAAAAAGTTGTCCTTCCATCAGGCAGCTCTACCAGCTGACTTTTGCCATGCCAGATGACCAGATGTGCTGATTTTCAAGAAAAGCCAGACTTCAGATTTCACGAGACATCCCTCAAATGTAAAAAGCTGTCCCCTAACTCAAATGAAAAACAACCACCACCATACGCTGTGAGCCAAACAAAACAGCTTCTGACCACGCTCAGCTGGGTTTCAACCTCTGCCTTACAGGCTGGTGAAAACTAAACCCAACTCTGAAACGAGCAAACCAGAAAAAATGAACATCTGCCTTCGTTGATCTTCTGTTAAATTCCTTTCCCATAGAAAACAGTCTTTGTGGTCTTCACGCACAGGCCAGAAAACTTGGCCCTAATGTACGTGACACTCTCATCCTAAAACTCAGCACCTATGTGAACGTGTTTCTTCCATCTCTCGACTTGCTGGGCAGAGCAAGTGGGGAACCCAGCCTCACCCCCGTCCCCTCCCACTCCGAGGTTCAGTATCCACCGGCAGGATCCTTGGCATCTATAATGGGAGGAGTGGAGAACATCAAGAGTGGTAGAGAAATTCCCACCAACAGCAAGGGAGGAAAAGAGAATTTTGTGGCTGCCAGAGAAGGGAGTGAGGTAGCCTGTTTGTGTGTAAGGAACACAGTCTGAGCTAAGAAGTGAGGGGTTAATTATTACTAAAATCACTCAGTAGACAGAGCCCCTCAAAAGCTGAGACTATATCTAATACACCTTTGGATCCGTAGAATCGACCTACTATGTGCCAAGCACATAGTAGGGACTCCACTGGTTGCTAGATGAAAGCAGAGCAATCAATTTTTCTATCATATGACAGAGAAAGGGAAAGGTTCCCAGTACAATCATAAATTATCAGCCTCAAAACATCCCCAGTAATCTGTGATGTGAAATTTAACACTTTAGGGAAACAGCCTGATTTGCAATGTCAGAATCACAGACTTCATTCTTCTTTAAATTATCATAATAGAAGGGGAAACAATGACAATTATAAAACTAGTGCCCATATTTTATCAATTTGAAGAAGCAGAAAAAAAGATCCAGTCCCAACCAGAAGCAGGTAAAACAACTGAAGCCCACAGAGATGTGGATAAAACTGTTTTCAGCATTGTTTTTCCCAGACACATATTTTTTAAATGCAATGCTGTTAGCCAGGGTCAGAGAACTGTTATTTGTTAGATGAAGAATATGTAATTAAACCCACCATTCTGAAAGAAAAGCTTTGTGAGTACTTTTTTTTTTTTTTTAATCTTCTATGGTTGGGCTGGTAATTTTTTCCTGTCTCACACCTACTCAAAACCCAGGGGATTTGTCCTTGATGCCTGCCATGAATATAATTACAGTACAGTTCTCTAGTGTATAGTTCAATCACAGCAGACAACCACCGGTTTCTGTTTAAATTGGAATACACATAATTTTCTCCTCTGGGAATTGTTAAAAATGTATTAACAGACTAGGGTTTCATGTTTCAAATATGGCAACGGTGGGGGTGGCAGTTGTTTTCCTTTGTATTTTTTAGCTTTCCTTTTTCCTTTCCTGCCCCAAGAACTGAGATAAGCCCTTTCTGAGCAAGAAAGCTCCACTGACTTGCTCCCACAAATTCTCATTCAATTTCACACTGGGTCACACACAATCAGAAGAAAGACATACCTGTGACTGCAGGGAGAATAAGAAGGTTGACGTTGATTGCACAGAAAGTTCTCTCTCTCTCTCTGCTTTTACAAGGACTTGACCTAAGCCCACTTTCTTTTCTTTCATGCTGGAGATAACTTCTTGGTACAAAATCTTTAATGATCTCAAAAGATTTCTTTTTTTCCCCACACATTTTTCTTTCAGTAGCAATAGTAATAACACAAAGTGTCCGTTCCCTTCTTGTTTATAAAAACACTCTCTGACTGCCAAGAGACCCCATTTTAATGGAAAAAGGCAAAAGCAGGCAAATGAGAAGACCTGCATGTGGTATTGGCTTTGCCACAGTTCTGGGGAAGTCACAGACCTTCTCTGAGCTCAGGTTTTGTGTCTACAGAAAGGGGATTAAGCATCAGTGGTTTTCAAATTGTGCACCATGGAAGTTTGGGGCGTAGGGACTGGAGAATACATGGGTCTCTAGGACCCCATTCCCACCACCACACTTTAGCCACAAGTCAGTTCTTATCTATTTATATATTGGATTTCCACATCAGATTTTCCTTAGAGAAAGGGTTTCACGGCTTTAGAAGTTTGAAAAAAAAAAAAGTTTCTCCCAGTTCTCACTTTCCATGATTCTGAGACTTTTTCTCTGTGACAATACATAGCCTCACTTTTCTGCAGTGCATGTGTTCATGAAAACAGACCACGTGCAAAGTGGGAAACCGGTTTGTGCGTGATGCTTTTCGTCAGTATAATTACCTCTACCATCAAAAACATGAATTTGCAAAGCACAATGCCACATGGGTTACTTAGCGCAAGCAAAGTTGACAAGTTTCATTTTCAATTTGAGAGACTGAGTGATTTTTACAGATTTTGAAAAAAGAGAAATCTTGATAATTCTTTAATGTGGTATAGCTATGAAGTAGCAGAGGCAGACATGAAAATGAACAATGAATCTGATAATGCTATTGTAGCACAAACCAGTCAATAAATGATTAAACCATCTCATCTAAAACCACTGCCTCCAGGGGATAGTTAAGTTCTCCCTGTAGAACCCAACAGGAAGTATCATGGCTTTATGAAAATAAGTAACAGATTTCAGCATCCATTCCCTGATGGCCTGAATCCTCCCCAGAAAAAGTATCTAAATACCTACCACCCGTTACCACACTGCATAGGAAAGAACACTGAACCCTGAGAACATAGAATGTGAATTCCAAAGAGCAAGCAGCAGCTGAGGTAGAAAGGGAAGTAGAGCTCGAGGGGGAAACAGAGAGCTACGGCTTTGCAAATCCACAGGCAGAACTTGCACTTCACCTTGGAAGAGAGTAAAGATGGAAGTTAATTTATGGAAACCCAGTATTCAAAATGCTCTTTGAGAAATACTTCAGCAAAGACTAAGACTTAGCAACAAAGATCATAAAGCAAGAAGAGAATCTCTGAGAGCAGACCACAGAGAGTAAAAAGGACCGCATCACCTTAGATATACCTGTTGGTATTATCACTAGGTCCTCTTTGAGAAGGAACCAGAGATCAAGATTGGAATTAGCACACACCTTTTTTATACCATTGTTCATCTACATTGTTTAATAAACATTGTTGCCAAGATTAGAATGCATTTTTTAAAAATCAAGAAGCTATAAAGAATGAATATTAATCTATCCTTTTTCCTCTCATCTATTTTCCCCTTAATTTTTCTATTTTGTGAGCTGGTTTGGCGAAAAAATTCAGAATTCAATTCTCCTCCAAGTTTTCAGATTCAGCACAATTCTTGATCTTTTGATATTTCCCAAACCAAAAAGCCTAAAGGCCTCAAAACTAGAATAGAATGGGAAAAGATGCCTCCTGCCGAAAAGAAACAGTGCAGGTACTCGAGTTCAGATAATTTTGAATGCTTTAATTCAGTGCTTTAGAATTCTGATAATCTTATATACAACTACGAATAATACAATGGATTTCTTCTCAAATGTCTCAGAAATTCCTAAGACGTGGTCCTCTAGCTATGTAAAACCTATCATCCTCATGAGAGTTTAAAAAAAACAAATTTTTTTTTAAAGATGTGCACCAGGTAACATTAAGTACCATGGCATAGTCATCCTACTAGAAGAGTATGCAGTGAAAGAAAAATCATCTAAAAAGAAGGTAGCACATGGGCACCAGTCTAGCTACAGATAACAGTACTGTGGCTCCTGGGACCAGTTCCAGAACATCTTATGGGGTTCGTTTAAATCTAAAGTCACTTGGGATAGTCATTGGTACTGTTTGCCAAACACTTTCAGTTCACCCTGTTGCCCAGACACAGGATAGGACTGCCTTCTCTGGCTCACTTATTGTGTATGGAACCATGTGACTAGTTACGGTCAATAACTTGTGAACAGAAGGAAATAAATCACTTCCAAAAAGAAGCATTTAATTGATGGTGCAAGACCTTTAAAACCTCTCTTGCCCCTCTGATGTAATGGCCAGAAGCATCAGTGATGGAGACTGCTTCCTTCATCTATCCAGGTCCCAGAGTGACTCTGATGAACAAGACCCCCACCCCAAGTGTGGAGACACAGTAAGCATATAGCACAAGAGAGAAGCAAACCTTGTTATTTTAGGCTGCAGAGATTGGGGGATTGTTTTTCACGGCAGCATTACTTCGCCTATCCTAACTGATACAATACTCCATCGAGTTAGATCTCAGTTCAGGAGGGGTATGCATGAGAATGGACGACAACCAGAGACTCCAAGAACCGACCCAATCATCACTGGAAATCCTCCAAATAAATTATGCTAGATCTCTCAGAGGGCTGTAGGCTGACCACCCATACTCTTCAACCCCACATCCCTAAGTAGTACACTTTTTTTTTCTGTTTTTTTTCATTGAAGTATAGTTGATATACAATAGTATATAAGTGACAAGTGTACAATACAGTGATTCACACTTTTTAAAGGTTATGCTGTAACTGAGCAGGCCCCCATGGGGCCTTCCTGGGACAGACCCCTCCCCCATATCGTCTGCTGTAGCTCCTCTCTGAAGTACCCAGATAACAGCATCACGCATATTTCCTGAAATTTTCAGGTGCTAAAAACCACCATCAAAGGGAAGAAATTAACTACTTGACAATCAGGAGCATGTAGTCTCTGGAACCTTCTGCGAACAACCTCAACATCAACCAATGAGAGAATTGTGCATGAGCTGATGACATCCCCTGGGATGATGCTCCCTCCCCTGGCCTTTAAAAATGCTTCACGTGGACCCTTCGGGGAGTTCGGGGTTGGGAGGGGCACAACCCCGTTCTCCTTGCATGACCCTGCAGTAAACCTTTCTCTGCTCTAGACCGACGTTTTGGTGTGTTTCGCCTCACTGTGCATCGGGTACACAAACTTGTGTTCAGTAACAATACTGCATTTATAGTGACTTCCCTGGTGGTCCCATGGGTAAGACTCTGCACTCCCAGTGCATGGGGGGCCCAGGTTCGATCCCTGGTTGGGGAACTAGACCCCGCATGCATTCCACAACTAAGAAGCCCACATGCCACAGTGAAGACCTGGCGCAGCCAAAATAAATAATAAATAAATATTTTTTTAAAATACTCCATGTAGAGTTATTATAAAATATTGGCTATATTCGCCATGTTGTACAATATATCCTTGTAGCTTATCTTATACCTAATAGTTGCACCTCTTAATGCCCTATCCCTGTGTTGCCCCTCCCCCCTTGCCACTTTCTACAGGGAATCACTAGTCTGTTCTCTATCTCTGTGAGTCCCCTAAGCAGTACTCTTAAGCCAAAGGGACATTCAGGGGTCTCTAGGCTTTGAATCCATTGTCCAATTAATTAAACTGCTTCCTTGGGATGCATTTACTCCCTGTCTTTTTCCCCAAAATGTCCCAGACGATAGATTCAACTACCAGAGTAAAACAACAAATCCTGCGAAGTGCCTTGAGAAACTCCACGGTAAAAGTTCTTTGTAGCTTCCACAGGGAGGTTCATTCCCTTTTCACTACTCAAAATTGATGTCACATGCAAACACCTAAGCACAGGATATTTTTCCTCACAAAGCATTTATTTCAGGCTGTTCACAGCAGAATATTCAACAATTATTTTGAAAAACAATCATTTCTTAAAGTTAGTGCTCTTATTTTGATGAGGAGGGGAACTCCATCTTCTGTCTACAGTCTCTGTTCATTTATCACAGCACTGGGTTGTCATGATAACCACCTCAAACTGCAAGTCTCGTTGGCATTTCACCACAACCTTGGAGGATTGGGGATTTTTACCCACTCTTCCCCCAGCTTTATGATTTCAAGTTATTTCAAAGAACTTTGAGTGTATATTTTAGGGAAACACAGAACAACTCTTCCAGCAAACTAGAAGCCATCAAAGTAGAAACAGTATGACAGACTGCCATTACCAGAAAGCTACAAGAAAAAAAAATAAAATGAGAAATGCTGAAACACTGTTTTCATGTCTGCTTTTTTCTTTAAGCTGACAGAGTGAATGGAAACAACTTAAGGTAGTCAAGTAAACCTCTTACCTCTAGCAACCATGAGCTTCAAAAACTGTTCTTCAAATACAGCCATTGGAATAGGGTTTTATATTTAGCTCTTGCTCCCCTCCGGTCGCCTCTTGTGGTACTAATATGTTTTTTAAATGCCTAAAACCTTTCTTGGTACCTAAGAATTCCCCTAGACTTCATGAATTAATGCAAATGGTAATCACCAGTGCAAATGAGTAATTGGTAACACAAGCACCCATCTGTGCACGCAATTAACTGCCTTGAGCAAGTAATTGCTTGTTTTTACAAGAGCCTACTTAGAAATCTCAACTTAAGCATATATTTTGTGAGTAATTCTGTCAATAACACAGCAAAACTTTTACTTGGGACAAACACTTTGAAACAGGCAGCCAAACGACCCATAATTTTAGTCTTATAAAGGTCATACCTAGGAAGCCACCCTGACACGTAACTGTGTGAGTTTCACAATTCCAGATGCACATGCTCAGGGCATTTCCCAACACAGCAGACCATTTGTTCAGGAGAGCCCTGCACAGCTAATCCTCATGATGAGTGCTCTCTGTCCAAGCATCTTTAGGAGATTTCTGAAACTTTTGGTAATTTTGCAATTAATTCATTCAACAAATATTTGCTGAACACATACCATATACAAAGTCTTCCATGCTAAGCTTCATTCAGGAAGTAGAAAGCTTGAAGCTAATTATCTAAAATACAAGAAGCTTTGTAATTCAAGGGCTGTGAAGGTGTACCTGTTACCTTACCGAGCCACACCTGCCCGGCAAAACAGGCATGTCTTTTGCGTAAAAATCACAATTGCAACAAAAAGGACCTTTGGACCTGAGCGTTCACCAGGCTGTGTCCTTGGCCCCCTACTCCCCCAAATCGGCCAGTTTGCCTTGCCCTCCCTCGTCACCCAGTTTCCTTGACAGCCATCAACATTTTTCTTTAGCAGCGACTGACTGTGTTCCCCCCCCGCCGCCCCCCACCGCCTGCTGCCAAAAGCCTTAATCCATAGCAGTGTTTGGTCCTGTGCCAAGCTGCTAGTCCTTGCTGTTGCCAAATGCCCTGTTGTTCCTCTCATCACTGCCCCTTGCCTTTAAATACCACCTATACACTGACAACTCCCAAATTAAGATTTTCAGCACTAACTTCTCCCCCAGAATCCCATGCTGATCTACCTTAACTGCCTTGTCAGCATCTCCACTTAGGTATCTAAGAGTCATGGCAGACTATGTTCCCTAAAACCAACCTGATCCTGTCCTTCAGACCATCTCCCTATCTCGATGATGGGAAATCCCAAACTTTATAGTCATCCTCACCTCCTCTCTTACTCTCCCACCAATCATCCAACCCAACCCACCAGCTCATCTTTTTACTCTACCATCAGAGGGATCCAAACTCCCCCACTTTTCACTCACACGTCATTTCCACCCTGGTCTAAGCCGTCATCACCATTTGTTGGATTATTGCAATTGCCTCCCAGCTGAGCTTCCTGCCTCCACCCTCTATCATTATTCTCTCGCTCCGTCATCAGCATGGTCCTTTTAAAAGTCATGTTATGTCACTCTTCTGATCAAAACCCTCAGTTGGCTTCCCACCTCAGAGTCAAAGCAGAATTCTTTTCAAGAATATACAAGATCCTTCATAATCTGCCCCCACAACTCCATCTTTCTTTTATCATCTCCTACACCACCACCACCCATAGTCTTTATGATTCAGCAAACCTGGCTTCCTTATCACGCCTTGCCTACAACAATGCACACCTGTTCTCACTCACTGAGATGCCCTTGCCCACGTGTCTGTGTAGGTCACTCCCACCCTCCTTTCAGGTCACCTTATAAAGAGATCTGCCCTGAGTTCCAAGGTAATACAATTCCTGCCCACTGCCCACTACCACACGTCCTAGCCCCTTATCCTGCTTTCTTTTTGTCTATAACCCCTCTTCCATATGATACACATTGATTTTCTACCTCCCATATTAGAATGCAAGCTCTATAAGGACAGGTTTTGTTCTGCTAAGCTTTCTAGCATCTCAGTACTGCCACATAGCTTCAGGTGTGACTGAAGGACTGAATGAGGGAATGAATGAATAACAAGTGAACATCCCTAGGGTGGAAGAGGCCACTCTCCCCATCAAAAGTACGATTCTTACAAGGCTTTCAAAAGGGTGGGCTTGATCCCTCAATTTTTCTCCCTCTCTTGCAAAAAAAAAAAAAAAAAAGGACAATGTCTCCCAGGTTGCCACAACTTGTAGAGCTACTCACAAAGACAGTAAACCAGCATCCTAGGATATAGTCCAGGTTCCTCAGATCTCCTCCCTCCAGTTGAATTCCTTGCCTTTAAAGGAAACCTCCCAAGAGGCTGAGGGAGCTCATTATTTGAGTCTTAATCCCAATGTTCTGGTGCCCAAATTTCAGTTGCCATCCTCTTCCTGTTCTCTTCCAGGCCAACCATTGGGTTTTCATGGTGATGACTCCTGATAAGCCCAAATCTCCCACCTTAGGCCTCCCCTGGGAACCTCATTACACAAATGAGAAGACAGAATGTTTTAAAAAGTAAACTCTGTCCCTCAACCTCACACTTACCCATCACCAGATTCAGGAAGCAACACCTCAATGAGTACTGAGCTCAGAATTTCAGATACTCAGGTTCCTCAATAGAAAAACGAAGCACCATCTCTCTCATTAAGCAATTAAAGATGCTAAGAAGGTGTGACTTTGTTGTTGGAAGAAATAAAAAGGGCTAAAATCTTCACAATCCAACCACTTAAAAAAAAGAGTATGAATGAAAAGGAAACTCTCCCAGAAGCTAAGAGGGATTTTTTTTTTAATGCATGAGTATGTGTGTTAAATACACTATGCTTTGCCAAAATCGGGGTATCGTTCTTAAAGACTTAACCTGATTTATCCTATCATTTCTAAGGTGGGAAAGTTTGGATCATCATCAAGCCTCAGCAAATACTGAATGAGTTCAGTATAGGCCTTTCAAAAATGTCTCTTACTTCTAAGTTAATAAACTTACTTTTAAAATTAGGATTCAAACATTTAATTGGATAAACGTTATATTTTTTAAAATTCTGTACCAATAAAATAGTCCTCTATATTTTAAAAATAGATCTAGTAAATCACAGACCACAATCTCACTAGTCAACAAGATTTGAGTGAGAAGAGAATAAAGATAGGATGAATTATTAAAACAGGCAGTTTTGTGGCATAAAAGTTTCTCTTCTACAGCTTAAACACTGGCCTTCTGCATGAAAAATAAATGTGATTTTTTTTTCTAATCATAAAAATTTCTCAAAATGGGAAAACAAAGCTATCTAGGGAGGAAAAAAAAAGTAGGAAACAATAGGAGGTCCTTTTGCAATAAATAACCCTATGGTTTCTGCTTCCATGCTAGAAAATCAGATAGCTGCAATAAAAGCACAATTTGCATGAGGTGCTCTGAGGAATCAAATCACAGATTTCTTCTCTTGAGTTCTGGCTCTACAAAAAGGACATTAAATAAAGTGCCACATGTTCACATTTTCAATTTAACTACCTCTTTAAAATGCTAGGATTTTTGAGCCACGTGGGACTCGTGTACATTTTCAATCACGTAGGATTCAATATTTTAAATCATTAAATTCTCATTACACCTCCTGCAATTCATACACTGCCCTATCTGTATGCAACATGATGTGTTTAAGTAACTTGCCTAAGACCATTTAAGCAGGAAAAGAGTGAAAAGGAGAGCTGCAACAGCAACTGTGCATACTAGCTGAGTGACCTTGGAATCTAAACCTCTGTAGGTCCCTATAAAAGGAGAAAGTTGGTCCAGAAGATCACAGAACTCTTCTAGCCCTAATAGTCAATGATTCCCTATTCTTGATTTTAGACTTGAACTTTTTGTCTCTCTACTGTGTTTCAATTTAAGACTCTCAAAATTCAGCATCATTAGTTCACTCTAAAGGCATCTTAAGGATAAGCCCCTTAAGTTTTACATCAACCAAAACCCCAATCATATGAGTACTTACTTCTTTTACAATTTCTTAGAGGAAACTTTGAACATCAGTGAAAATGGATACTATCTCTGCTCACACTACCCAGTAACCCATGTATAACCCTACCATTATGGATTGAATGTTTGTGTCCCTGCCCCAAATACCACACCATTACTGTGATGGTATTAGGAGGTGGGACCTTTAAGAAGTAATTGGGTCATGATGGTGGAGCCCTCATAAATGGGATTAGTGCCCTTGGAAGACGAGAGAGCTTGCTCTTGCTCTTTCCCTCTCTCCGCCCCACCCCCACCCCCACCCCCCGGCTCCCCGACGTGAGTATACAAGTAGACAACAGCCATCTGCAAACCAGGAAGCAGGTCCTCACCAGACACCAGATCTGCCCACCAGATCTTAGTCTTCTCAGCCTCCACAATGTTGAGGCATGTCTGCTGTTCAAGCCATCCAGTCTACGATCATTTGTTACAGCAGACCAAGCTGACTAAGACACCTACTACTCTTCAAATCATGGAGCCTTCTTTTTTCACCTCTCAGGTTTCATTGAGCTAAATAATTTTGATTCTTTTTGTCTTCTCTATAGTTTGTTTTCCTACACTTTTATAATTTCCTTCACCTTTTAAATGGCTGATTTCTTAAAAGCTTCAAGTGGCACAGTAAGATGGTAGCCTGATTTATCCTGTTTAAGGGGGAAAATCCCTTGTGCCTCCTGCATGCCAGGAATCTCTTTTTCATCCCAATGTACTATATGATGGTTTTGTTTTGCTTTGTTTTAATTAATGACACTCAGCTATGTTATTGCCTCTTAGCTTTATGTCAACATCAACTCTTTCTGGTTACTTCTGCTTATAATTAGTAGTTAACTATTCTCTATTTTCATAGCTTCATTTTCTTCCAGAGGTAAGATAACTTATATCGAATGGTAGAACAAGGATCTGGCTGCTATTGCCCTGTTATGAGCTGAATTATGACCCCTCAAAATTCATATATTGAAGCACTAGCACCACCACCCCAGTACCGCAGAATCTGACCCTATATAGAGATAGGGCTTTTAAAGGGATAATTAAGGTTAAATGAGGGCACGTATTCAATATACCTGGTATCCTAGTAAGAAGAGGAAATTTGAACACAGACACACAGAGGGAAGCCCATGTGAAGACACCGAGAGAAGGTGGCCATCTACACGTTAAGGAGAGGCCTTAGAAGAAACAAACCCCGCCAACACCTTGATCTCAGGCTTCTAGTTTCTGGGACTGTGAGAAAACAAATTTTTGTTCTGTAAGCCACTCAGTCTGTAGTACTTTGTTATAGCAGCCCTGGGAAACCAGTACAGGTCCCTTTCCTTGTTATGCCCTCGGAGGAGAGAATTATATTGCTACACCACTGTCCATACCTACTGCTACTGGAAGGAGGAGACAGGTGGTTGGCGTGCCCCATTCTAGCACAAATGAACAGCACTGGTGGCTGACATGGTATTCACCACCTTCCCAATGCCTAGTCCCATGGATACAGAAGGACACATTCAGATCTTTCACACGAAGAGAAGCACCTTCAGTAGCTTAAACTAGATCTCCAATGTTTCCCTTTATTTTCTTCATACTCAAAGAAACAGCCTAGTAAATCCCAGGTAGGCAGCTAAATAGCCAGATTTTTCTGAGGAAAAACAAGGCCAAATTTACTCTGGCCATCTTTCCCCTAATTTTACCCTCAATGGCCATTCTACTGAAGGTTTTCCCAAAGTTTATGATTCAGGGGTCCAGATCAGTAAAAGTCCAGGGGGAATAAGCCCATTTTACAGAGGAGCCTAATACTTGAGCCTAGTATCAAGAGTAGAATATTCCTAAGGATTACTCACTAGATTTTCATTAAACAGGTCAATATTTTGACCCCTTCATTTTCCTATTCAGTCACTTCTTCAGGAAACATGTATTGAACATCTAGTATATGTAAGGCTCTGCGTAGGTGCAGGGCTACAAAAGGTAATAAATCATCAGCATATCAAAAACAAAAACAAAAAAAACATAAAGAGTCCCCCAGGAAGCTAGATCGTGAAGATTTCTAAGAGAAGAGTGAAAAATTACAGAAATCAGAATTTTAAGATTCCAGAGACCAGACTCCCTATTCTTCCAGGAAATTCATAAAGCTTGGGAAATCAGAACAAACATATCACATTGATAGGGCAGAGAACTCAGATGTGATGGGCAAACTAAAGTCACGTGATGCCTCACAAAGAGAGAAGATACAGGATCTCTTCCCACCCACCCCACCCCCGCCTCCCTCCCCCTCTGACAAATAAGCTGATGCACTCCTTTGCAATTCCCCCAAAGAGACACCGTTTCCCTTCCTATCAGGCAGCCAAATTGTGTTTTTAAGTGTGTTTCCATTTTTTGAAACTTCTAAGGCCATGTACTCCTTGTTACTTTCTTTGAAACAGTTTCCATGGGGCAGAGGGAATACATAAACACACTGTGCTGTGAGCAGTTCCTCTCTGTCGTCTGGGAAAAGGGGACTGGAGGTGGCAGGGGCCGCGCCGATGATGGGGGCACTGCCGCAGGAACAGTGCCGCTTTTTCATGCAGGGCTGTGAGAGAATGGCGCGGACCGCTACAGGAAGGGGGAAGATCCTGAACCCACTCGAGAGAGCGCCTCAAGGGCAGTGGTGTTCTCTCTTCAGGCACGTGATCAGGAACAAAAGAATCCTTATTCATCTCTTTCTGCTGCACTGGCTTGCTTTTTATTCCTTATAAGCAGCTGAGAAAGACATGAGCAGCCCTTTTAATCAGCTGTGGAAGAGATGAAAGGGGTCAGAAGAGAGAAGCTGTCATTGCTGAGAATGGTTTATTCACATTGTAGAATAATCTTTAAAGAAAAGAACTCTACGAGACTGATCTTTTAATTATAGAGGAATAAATACATCTGTGAAATCCACCAATTTCACTTTGGATTAAATACGCTCTCGTTTAAAAGCCAGATATTCAGTAAACAAAGATCTCAGTTTAGAAATGGCTTCTCTCCCTAATAGATGGCTTCCAGCTCACCCCCTTCCCCACACCAGCCCCAAATTCGAGTCACTATTTAAGAAACAGCAGGGAGAAAAATACATACCATCTCAGAGATCCGGTTTGGGGGCCTTCGATATGTTCCATTTGCCACCAAGCAAAGCATGGGTTCTCAAAAAGTAAGATCAATTATCCGTGAATAATATGATCACATTATCTTACAGGGTATTTTTTTTAATTTATTCAAAAATCCCAACACATTTTCATTCCCCTCATGAATCATATCCCAGCCCTAAGCAAAGAATACAACAGTCCTACCTTAGAGTTCTTGGTGTGCCTCCACAGCACTGGTGATGGGCACAGATATTCAAAACACGTCTATTGACTTGAAATGACCCCACTCACAACTCTGGGGACTCCACCAACCAAAAATTTTAAATCGCAGTTTCTTCTACTTCCTTTCAGGTGAATAAACAAAGAAACACTGCCTAGCTAGTTGTATCTTTCCTGAGTCATATTTTATATAGTTCCTCTTACTAAGACAGCCCAGAAGCAACTCTCCTGTCCACAAACAAGTGGGCCAAGGGCTTTCTGAAGCCACTTTCCCTTTTCTGCTATTTCTGGATCTTGAGTCAACTCTCTTCCTTGGGGAGTTCAGAAACTTTTGCAAGCTCCCTTTCAGGAAATTCCATTTCTATTTGAAGTTCTCTCTCTCAGAAAATAAAAAAAGAAAAATAGCTAAAGGAAAAAAAGACCCTACATCTGCTTAAGAACCAGTTCTTTTCTGTCGATGTTTGGTAATTTTTCATATCGGCATCCTTCTTTAAACAGGAGAATATCTACACAGTAGTTTAATATTCCTCCTTTAACTCTGCAATACACAGAAATACTTTAACACATGATGTTTAGGCAGACGATTTCTAAAAGGTAGGTTGATTCTTCTCATGATTTAGCAAGTTCTTATTCTAAAGCATTCTCATTTTTATCTATTAGCATCAGTTAACCTGTATTTCCAAAGGTTGGTGCCAAGTTTTGGTTCCTCCTGTCTGCAAAATCATCTCCTCAACTGTCCCTGGGGTGGGGAGTATCCAGGCACTCAGAGCAATACTTCCACATCAATGTACCCTGTGGTGAGCATCTCTTCTGTCTCCATTTTTCATTATTCTCAGATGTTTCCCTGAGCATTCAGGGCCCAGGCTCTAGGTATCATCATCTCTTCCAAATAATCTCCTAACTAGCTGCCAGGCAGGTTTCCATCCAGTTTCTTCTTAAATCGGCTTCAAAACAGTTTTACAGACTAACCCACCCAGTTTTAATCTAAATTGGAAGAGGAAGAAGAGGAGATAGTATCAAGTAATGCTCTCTCTACAAGGGGAAGGCATAATTATCTTACATGTTGTAACTTTTGTTTCTTCTGCACTTCCATAAAGCTAAACGGCTGGTTAGGGAGACTCAGAGGCCAACTCTGGGCCAACACAGTCCTCTGTTCAAAGAATCAGGCATCAGGGAGTTCCCTGGCAGTCCAGTGGTTAGGACTCTGTGCTTTCACTGCCAAAGCGCCAGGTTCAATCCCTGGTGGGGGAACTAAGATCCCACAAGCTGTGCAGCACGGCCAAAAAAGAAAAAAGAAAAAAAAATGTGGTATCAGTTCACAGTCCCTGACTCAACCCCTCAATCTCCATGCCTATGTTCTGACCACTACCCTGCTGCCAGGTAATGACCCACACTGACCTCTTAGGCAGGCATAACCCCTGAGATGGAATGGACTCCACTGGCATGGAGGAGCCCTTGAGAAAGACCTGTTCATAGTCAGCATATTCGTAGTAGTATGTTCTCACACAGTATTACATACATTTGTTTGTAACTGTGTTTTCCCCTCTTGAAAGGTCACCTCCATAAGCGGATGTCGCCTCCTCAACGGAAGGACTATGTTTCATTGGTCACAGCTTTCCCAGTGTCTTACACATAGTAGATGCTCAGTGAATAATTGTTCATCTTCACTTGTTGCTTCTTTAGAGTCATCAGGAGTTCAGCCCCGGTACTTGAGACAAAGGGAAGGGTCTTCACAAACCTCACTCATCGGGATAACATGTGATAGAATAAGGCAATAGAAGTATGTCCTCTGGAATCCTCAAAGGAAGAAAACGCTGAAACAGGCTGGGGAGAGGGAGGAATAGTAGAAGAGCGAGGAAACCACAGGCCACATGCCAATCATAAGAGGTAAGTATCTTAGAGAGTACTGGCCTAAGACATCCAAATGCCATTCTAGAGCATAGAGCAGCTAAAGAATAGACCCGTACTGAACTATGCTCAAATAACCTATAAGAAAAAAAGTCTGAAAAAAAATAGATATATGTGTATGTATAACTGAATCACTTTGCTGTATACCTGAAACTAACAACATTGTAAATCAACCATACGTCAATAAAAATTTTTTTTTTCTTTAAAAAGAATAGACACATTATTAAGGGCCACCCTTCCTCCACACACTCCCCTACATCACAGGCCTCCCCAGGGGATTAATGGAGACCAGCTATCAGCCTCAGTCTCCTGGTTTTCCTTGTGCTCAGGGAGCCTGCTTGTCTTCCCCTTTAGACATGCCTTCCTTGATCTTGATAGGGTCTTTCCTTATCCACTACTATTCCCTCCTTTGAAAGATAACGTATCGCTCAGAATGGCCTCTTTCTTACCACTTCATCAGCTCCGCCACCACCACCTTTGCGTGAGACTTAGATCCACCTTGCCTGTTTTATCCCCTGCCCGCAGGCACTGAAACAGGCCTAATCTTTACCGACCAGCAATGCCCGAGTAACTGATTCAAATAACCTAGATTTTAGTCTCTGGCTTGTAAGGAATTTCATGGACGATTCCAGACCCTTCCTTGCTGCTGGATAGCATATTTATTATGAATAGCATATTCATAATATGCACTGCATTGATTTGGTGTGTTCTGGGAATCAAGCACAATAAAAATATAACAAAAAACCTTGCACAACCCTGAAGCTATCCTAAAATAAGAGCCATTATTAAAAGAACCGTAGCCTGAAAGTATGGTGCTCTGGCATCCGCGGGTCTTAGATTTGAATCTCAGCTCTATTGAAAGACTTTGAACAAGCTGCTGAACCCTCTGAGTCTGTTTTCTTATCTGTAAGGGAGGACCATATTACCATCTTCCTCAAAGGGTTGCCTTGGGCTTTGAACCACTCTGCTCTCTGCACTACCTCCATTCACAAAATTGCCCCTGGTTCTCCCTTCTTTCCTGTCAGATCCATGAGATCCTGGTAACATGGAGCAAACCCCAACTAGCCTAGGGGAGATACTATACCAGTTCTGTTGGCTGTTTTTAACTGTATTTAAGTGTATTCGATTCTTAACCAACTGCAGCCTGATTTCTTTCAGATTCAGTGAAATTTCTTTCAGGAAAGGATCTGTACTAATTTGTATGACTATGTACATAGTGAGCATTTAAGTTTAAAAAGCCAGTGGTTCCCACACTGAGGGCTGCACATACTATGCACGCCACAAGGGTTACAAATTCACCTACCATGCTTCATGTGAGGAATGATGTACATACATTTATATGCATAGGTATACAGAGATATATCCATGCATATTCATACATTTCCAGTATTTCTCTTTCAAATGGAGATATAAATGGTGTTGATTAATAAAATATGTTTATTTAAAAGCATGACAATTTGTAAAAGCATTTATCACTGTATACTTTCTCAATCAATATGTAGTGATTCTAAATTTTTAATATGTGTTAATATTTTATCAAATCTTGACATTAATATTATTAGTAATGTTTGATTGTAAATAATGATATCCAACACTACTTCTGTGTCAGACACTGTTCCAACAACTCAACACACATTAACTCATTAAATCCTCACAATGACCCTATGAGTCAGAGCTATTATCATTTCCAATTTATATATTAGGCAACTAAGGCACAGAGAGGCTAAGTGATTTATCACAGAGCTAATAAGAGACAGAGCTGAGATTCAAGCTCAGGCACTCTGGTTCCAGAGTCCAGGCTCTTTGCTTCCACACAATTAGTTGAGAGAGAACTCAGCTATGCAATAATACACTGGGGCCACTGCTTTTGATCAGAAAATTAAATATGACCTTGACATTGATTTCATATTCTGTGAAAATGGGCATATTTCTAACTGGGTGCAAACTGAAATGTATATGTATACTCTGGCTTATATTTGAACCAAGAAATCTATAATAACTGGTTTATGAAAAGAACAATAAATTAATTCAAGCAAAAATAATAATAAAACTCCTTCATGCTGCCTGGTTGGCCCACATATGCTTCTGCCCAAGGAAGTTACATGGACGAGAATGAGTTTCCATTAATGGCATTTCCTTTGATGATTATTTTGTCACTATCTGGTTGCTTTCACCTTTATCTGCCTCCATTAGAAAACTAGTTTTCCAATATTGCACTATTTGATGATTTGCTAAATTGAAAGGTAAAAATCACAACAATAGAAGCAACAACTACTAAGGAAGTTAAATGCAATAAAAGCAGAATGATGTATTTCAACTTTTCACCTCCGTACTTGAGTTATATTCACACTCACACGCATGTTCCATTTCACTGACTGAACATTGAAGAACATTCACTGACTCTCTGCCATGTCAAGAATTATCTTCAGAGCTATTAATACGTGAATAGAACTAGAATGAACCCATCCTTTGAGAGTGCCGTCTAAAAGATTCCAGGCAGTCCATTCATTCAACTTATAACTATCTATGTGCCAGGCAGAATGGAGGAACAAAATTCTACGTGTGTTCTGAGCAGGGAGATATGATTCCAAGAGAACCAGTCTTCTGACAGGAAGCTTCCCTGTCAACTCCCTCCCAAGGGCTCGCTCACTCCCACAGCCACCTGGATTCCACGTGCAAATCAGAAAGGCAAGGCCTCGTGGGAACACCTTTACGTCCTGGAACCAACTCATCTCAGGGTACAAAGGTGACCCTCTTATTCCATATTCTCACTGATCCTCTACCTCTTTCCCCCGGATTCTTTCTTTCTTTGATTTACTCAACATTTTTTGCTTTCTTCTTCCATCCGTATGCTTCTCTTAAGGTATGCTATATCCTAGGAGTATTTCCACTAGGTGACTAATGTCATATGATCTTAATGCTTGTTACAATTTCAGAAAGTGGTATTTTCCAATTCTGTTTCCAATTATGAGAATCTATGATACAGTAGTACCCCCTAATCCATGGGGGATATGTTCCAAGACCCCAGGGGATTCTGAAACCATGGATGGTAACAAACCCTATTTATACTATGTTTTTCCTATAAATACATACCTATGATAAAGTTTAATTTATATATTAGGCCCAGTAAGAAATTAACAACAGAAACTAATAATAAAACAGAACTATAACAATGTACTTAATAAACATTATGTGAATGTGGACGCTCTCTCAAACTATCTTTTGTTACTTTACTCTTTTTTCTTCTTCTTGTGATGATGTGAGATGATAAAATGCCTACGTGAGGAGATGAAATGAGATGAATGACAAAGGCACCCGGACATAGCTTTAGGCTACTATTGACCTTTGGGCGATATGTCAGAGGGAGGATTATCTGCTCTGGGTGATCCTGGATCACTGATGGTGGCACGTCAGGAGCAGATGATGTCAGTGGCTGGGGACCCCGTGTGGAACAAAGCACGATGGTGCGAGATCCCGTCACACGACGCAGAACAGCGCTGCAATTTGAAACTTATGAATTGCTTATTTCTGGAATTTTCCATTTAATATTTGCTGACCATGATTGAGCACAATTACTGAAATGGCAGAAAGCAAAACTACAGATAAGGGGGGACTACTGTACTTAGAAACGTAAAGCCGCTTAAGCATGAAAAGCTCTATATCTGATGGCCTTAAAGCATCCTTTCTTGTCCCTCTGGATCGGAATCTGAGGCAATGATGTTGAATAGAGCCAGGTCAAGAACGACTTTAGAAAAAGTGAGGAATCTAAAGAGAGGTTTGAGGAGAAAAGAAGGTACAAACAACAAGACAATCACAGGCACTGCAATAGGACAGACAGATAGGATACATGGATTCTTTGGGGAAATACATAGACACAGATCTACTTGAAGTGAGCCGCTACTAAGGCACTGATCTGTGTTCTTTTCTCCACAAATTCTAGAATTTTTGCTTGTCTCTAAGCACCCTAATCATCCTATTTATTCATTTGCAAACCTTGCATTTTGATGGAGCCCCAGTCTTTTGAGCTAAAACTATTTGGGCTCATTTTGCACCCTGGGATACAAAAGTAAATGTTACATTTAAAGTTCAGAGGAATCTTCCAGTTTCACTTTCTGTGCTTTGTTGAGTGGACACTGTTGATGCCGATTCTTTTACAGACTTGACAAGGTGTGCTTAGGAAGTAACTCTCATTGTCCTTTGCATTGTTTAAAAGACAACGTGATCAAGTTGAGAAGGTTGCTTGAATCACAGGAAACGTCTCTGTTCTAGACCGCACTTTCTCACTAGCTAGTATTATGTTGTCACCTCTCTGGCTTCTCATCTGTACTTAGCGCACAGAAAATGTCTTATAAATATTTGCTGAGTGAATGAATGAATAATATTTACTATCTTGTAAGATGATCATGAGGAGCTTGATTCTAAGCTCCGAGTAGAGTTGTGTCTGTCTTGCTTACCACTGCATTCCCTGGCACAATGCCTCATACATCCCAGAATCTCCGCAAAACATGAATTAATGAATAAATGCACAAATTAATAAATTTCATAATAGCTGTCATACGTTACAAAATTAATGAGAATAACTTGATTTGAGGCACCCAGTAAAGACGAACTAGGTTGATCATACACATCACTGTATCTCCAATACCTAATATCTGGCATCTGTAGGTGTTCAATACATAATTTTTAATTAATGAATGCTCAATAAAAATAGATGTAAAATTGTTTCAAAAGGCACAAAGCACAATACCTACACGAGGCATTAAGAATCTCTTCCCTCCACACACCTATACCAACAACTTCTGTAGGGAGATGATTCCAAAGGGTATGAGAGATAATGATTTAGAAGCAGATAACATAGAACCTTCTCACTCACATCTGGCTCTCAGGTTGGAAACAGTCATGTAGTAAAAGTCAATATAGACTAAGGATATGCAGTGACAGGGATTACATTTCTTAGGAACATAATCAAGATGTTATTCTGGGTATATAAGCTATTATATTTCCAGCTGCAGACAACATAAAACCCTGTCATAAAATGTCTTAAACCACAAAGAATATATATTAACTCAGAAAGAAGCCAGAGATGGGTAGAGGTAGAACAGCTGCAGGATGGGTAAATGTTTTGGGGGGCCTTGTGGGATCTTAATTCTCTGACCAGGGATCGAACCCGGGACCCCGACAGTGGAAGCACGGAGTCCTAACCACTGGACCGCCAAGGAAGCCCCAGGATGGGTAAAGTTTAGGACTCAACACCGTTGTCAAAGACCCGAGTTATTTCTTTCTTTCAGCTCTGCCATCCACTGAGAGGTCCCCAGCTGGTTCCTCTAGAGTGAAAAGTTGCCTCTCGCAGACCCGGGCATTATTAGATGACACATCTAGTTGAAGAAGAAGGGGAAATCTTTTCTTGCGACTTGTTTTTACCAGCAAGGAAATCATTCTCAGAAGCAGCTCTCATATCTTGTGGGCCAGAATTAGATCATATGTCCATTCCTAAACCAATCACCATCAAGGGAAATGAAACTATTATGGTTGGCTTAGACCTGTCGGGCTTCATCCCTGGAACTGAAGATAAAGCCAGTCTTCCCCGAGTTTTATGGGAGAGCTCCAGAGGTGGCAACAAGGGGAAAAGAGATGTAGAGGTTTAGCAATTATGTGGGAACAGTGTCTGCTACAGAAAGAAAATACTGTGCTTTCAAAATTGGTTCTTTATGGTTGTTTTTGTTTTGTTATTTTGTTTTGTTTTGTTAATTTTTATTTATTTATTTATCTACTTATTTACTTATTGGCTGTATTGGGTCTTCGTCGCTGCATGTGGGCTTTCTCTAGTTACGGAAAGTGGGGGCTACTCTTCGTTGGGGTGCTCGGGCTTCTCACTGAAGTGGCTTCTCTTGTTGCGGAGTATGGGCTCTAGGCGCGTGGGCTTCAATAGTTGTGGCCCATGGGCTCTAGAGCGCAGCCTCAGTACTTCTGTCACACGGGCTTAGTTGCTCCACGGCATGTGGGATCTTCCCCGACCTGGGATTGAACCCACGTCCCCTGCGTTGGCAGGCGGATTCATAACCACTGTGCTGCCAGGAAAGTCCCCAAAATTGTTATTAAATACATCTGATTAAGATTCTGTGGTCTAAGACTTCAAAAAACTATTCTATCTTCAACACAAACTCAGAGGAAGGCAGCTAGAAAAGTTATAAGAAACTTTTCTAGTGGGTAAAATTGCTCAAAAGTTGATGTTGCTTCCATTGTATAAAGCACATCTTCCCCAGTGGCTCTTAAACATCAGTGTCCTTGATCCATGGTAAAAAATAGAGTAAACATCACAACCTTATACATACTTCACAAACTACAGTGAAGCACTTACTACCTTACTGCCTGTGAACATACTCATGTTTTCTATCCAGTTCTATTTCACTTGTTTTTAACTATTCATCTCAATCCAGTAGATTGATTTCAGGACCCAGTAATGGGTTGCAACCCACTCTTTGAAAAACACCGCTTATTCAAGGGTCTGGCACGTCTCATTACTTTTTACAAACAACATGACCAGCATTATTTATTAAAAGCAATTATGATACTATTTCAATTAATCCTGCAAGTATCATTAACCTCTTTTTTTATAGCTGAGAAAACACACAGTGTGAGGGCTCTGTCAGGATCTTACGGCCAGTGAGGGCTGGGGGGTAGGGGTGGGGCAGACCTCAAATGAAGGTGTTCTGATTTTAAATAGGTGTTTTGAAAGGAAAAAAAATCTGGTATTCATGTGAGTAAAGTCTTTAGTTTCATCAAATGGCAGCTGTAAAAAGTAAAAGCGTAATTCTCACAATTGCATAATAAAAAATGGCCAAGTACAACTGTTCATGGCTAATTACCTCTGCCAGGCCACAAAGAGTCGTACCGACCATTAGACAATCCATTATATCTAATTAAGGGAAATTATTTCGCGATGACTCCAAAGCCTATTAGAGAATGTTTTGTGCTAAGTTTTCCAAAATGTTTAGAGCAGTTTATGAACCATAAGAGTGTTTGTAAAACTAGAACTCTGATTGGAGAGATTAAAAACACTTGATGTGTCCTATCTCCTCTCCTCTTCTAACTTCAGGGATCAGGTTGGCCCTAAAGGTTTTCTTTCAGTCATCAAAGAGTCTTTTCTGTATGGTATTAAAGTTATTATTTGCATTATTAAATCCTAAGCAGGAAAATTCCTTTGAGCTTCATGGGTAACATTTACTGTTCTAGCTCAAGGACAACATCAGCTAAAGAACTGTCAGCCCAGAAGACACAAAGAAGATGAACAATGAGCTCTCTGCTTCTCAGATTAGACAGTTGGGGTCAGGCCTACATTGTGACACAATGCCCAGCAATGTCCTTTCTAATCTCCTTTATTTTATTTTATTTTTTTGGAATATTTTATATTTTATTTTTGTGTTTTAATATTTTACATTTTAATTTTAATGACATGGTTTTCATTAGGGTTAATTTTTCTCCTTTTACTATTTACAAGGCAAACTGGATTCATCCAGGAGTATTCATTCCATATTGTACTAATTATAGCTTCTCACATCATGAAGCGTTTCATTGTGGAGATCTCTGTCTCTATCTATACATATATGTACATGTATATACATGTTTATATATATAATACATATATGTATATATACACACATTCAATTTTCTTTTTTTTTAAGCTCTTTATTGGAATATAATTGCTTTACACTCTTGTGCCAGTTTTTGCTGTACAACAAAGTGAATCAGCTGTATTTATACATATATCCCCATATCCCCTCCCTCCCGCGACTCCCTCCCACCCTCCCTATCCCATCCCTCTAAATCCTCACCCATCCTCGAGTTGATCTCCCTGTTTTATGCAGCAGCTTCCCACTAGCTATCTATTTTACATCTGGTAGTGTATATACGTCAATGCTATCTCTCACTTCGTCCCAGCTTCCCCTTCACCCCCCACCCCGTGTCTTCAAGTCCGTTCTGTATATCTGTATCTTTATTCTTGTCCTCTCACTGGGTTCATCAGTACCATTTTTTTAGGTTCCATACATATGAGTTAGCATACAGTATCTGTTTTTCTCTTTCTGGCTTACTTTGCTCTGTATGACAGACTCTAGGTCCATCCACCTCACTACAAATTCTAATCTTTAAAAGAAAAAAAAAAGCGAAGGCTGTCCAGACACTCAATAATGACCCGCTCCATCCCTGGACCATCCAGTTTTCGAAGTGTCCCAAGTGAGGAAGCTAGATGGCAGCGGACAATGCAGTGGCTGTGGGAAGCAGAGAAGAGAGGAAGCAGGAGCCAGGGATAAACAATGGCAGCATCACTCAAACTATGTTCCTGGTCCTCTCTGACAGATGGAAAAGCTGCCAGGTCAACAATCATGGTACAGAGGTCACAATGCACCACGATGAACTGTGCCAAAGGCAAGGCGCCCTGCAGGAATAGTAAAACATTGTCCTTACCTCACAGGAGACTGTCAGACTCCCCTGCTATGCTGGCCTTTCTTCCTAAGTAACACTTTTGAGAAGTCCACGAAACCAAAGGGCTGAGTCCGAAAGACCATATACTCAGAACCAAATATTAGAACCTGAAGTCCATCTAGGGTTTGCTGTTATTGTTGCTTGATTTGCATTAAAAGTTTTAAAAGCCTAAATAATTAAGTTGCACTGTTTGTGGATTTAATAAATCATTTTAATTGAATAGAATGAAATAACAAGAAGTAGATGCTGTCCTAGTAAATCCAGGATACGCAACATTTGGGAGATCAAAATGGTAAAGATATTTCAAATTTGCCTCTGTGAAGTTCTAACTGTAGATTTCAATAGGAACTATTTCTACTCCTCCCAACTACAGAGCAATCAAAAGAGGATCATATACAGTGAAAAAACAAAACCCAAATTTGTGTCTTTCTGTGGCTCTCCATTAAAACACAGACTCTGTGGAGACATATAACTTCTACTTCTTTGAAAACTTCCTCCCAATATTTCATACGGTGCCTTGTACAATAAGGAATGTTATTACCTGTGTTTATTTGATGCATTATTTGAGACTATGGCAGAATCTTTACAAAAAAAAAAAGAAAGAACAAACTGTTTCATCGAGGTTAGTATGTTTGTTACAAACACTTTAGTTACATATTACATACAACTTTAGAAATGTTGCTTCTGTAGGAAAGGAGACATAGCCATCCATGTTTCTGAGTTATTCAGGTCTCCTATTGGAAGGCAGAGAATTTGCAAAGAGATAATCAACTAGACTATGAAGTTTTCTGGGTCAGAAAAGACACTCAATACGCCCAAGACAGTCTGTGGTACTCAAGCTTGAAAACCAGTAAAAATACAAGGGACTAAGATTGGATCCTCTTGCACAGGCAGCTTTGGCTAGTAGGTTAACTTGGGGGTAACTAGCAGGACTCCACTCCCTTGGGTGTCCAAAGCTTGGAGAGCTCTATCTACTTCATGAACCTCCTTTGGGTAGTCCTGTCCACACAATGACCAAGCACCAATAGGGGCAACTGGGCGCATTTGCCCTAGAGAAGCTAGTGTCAAAAAGGGTATACTGGACGGAGGCAATTCTGGTTCTTGTGGCCTTAGGAACAAGCAAGACTTTCATGATCTGGGGCTGGGAGGGACAAGAAATCAGAGTCCCTCTCAAACCTTCTGATACTCAGAAAGTGTTGATACCACCAGCAAACATGCACTATAGTACAGGCAATATTATAATCACTGTACTTGTATTAATGCACTTAATCTTCATCACTATCCTATCAGGAAGGTAACCATTATTATCCCCATTTTGATAAACTAAATTTTATCAAGGTTAAATAAATTGCCCAAGTTCACACAGCTGTGGTGATACCAGGAGCCAAACTCAGAAAGTCCGTCCACAGAGCCCATGCTCTTGAAGAGGAAAGTTAGAAACTTACACTCAGCTAAAATAACTCCATGTTTGTTTTGCTTTTGTGAAATATGCTTGCTGCCGGGGAGAAAAACAGAAAAACAGGATGACCTAACAATCCAATGTAACTTTAAGATGTTTCGCTAAAAAATGGAATGTTCTGCACCTGCTCTCGTAAGTTTCTGTTTGGAAACTTCCATGCTCTGTAAACACGTGCCCTATAAACGTAAAGCTCACCCTGAGCTCGGGGCCCAGAACTTTGGAGCATTAGCTCGTCTGGGGCCACTTGCTTAATAGACCTGAGTTCTCCAACCCTCCGAGTGTGGTGCTTGGTTTCTCAACAGACTGATTTCTGCAACACTCTTACGCATAACACTACATTGCATAGTTCTACATCTCTACATGTAGTACATATGTGTGTACATGTTTGTGTGTACATGTGTATGTATGTGTGTGTGTACTACATTGATAGTCAACCGTGCATTCTGTCATAGAAATGGAATTGTCCTAAGGAATATTCTTTTAGCTGCAGTACTTCAAGGTCATAAAAAGAATGGTAAGTAAGATAAGAAACAAGAAATAACAAGGTCAAAGGATTGCCAAGCCTACAGAGTGGATTAGAGAAATTCCCCTACAGATTCAGCAGGTCTCCAGAGGATTCAGTCTGCTTGATACATAGAAAGCTTTCCTCCAAAGCAGTCATGAATATTAATAATCATGAGCATGGAGAATAATTTTACTTGACCAGACTTTCCCTGCTGTAAACTTCACTTAATGATGTGCACCAGACCAAGGCACCAAAATGAATTTCAGCTTTGTTGCAATTAGATCACCAATTTCCCTGGTAGCCAATATTTATTAATACGAGATCTGAATTACCTTATTAAAGAAGCAGCTTTCATCACCCACCCCCACCATCTGACGGGTGTGAGAGAAGGGGCATCAATGAGGGAGGTGCGGATGGAACAGATCCCTGAGTACCAGCAACACTTCTTCTTGTGTACCAGCACACCCTGCTTCGGAAATGTAAACAAATTGAACAGAAGGCTCCAGATAAACCACCTGATCCCATTTCATGCCTTCAGGGGGATGGATGCTTAAACCAACAAGACTGATAATTTTTTGCTACCCCTTTCGCATTTCCATGGACAGAGGTTCCACCCTGTCCTTGGGTGCCCTATCTAAGTATTTTATACACGGCAGAAAAGAAATTCTGTTTTCTGCCCAAGCATAACCTTTAGTTTAAATTAAATCCATTTCCCTTGAATGTTCCCTGAGGACAGAGAACCGTTTTGTGCCCTCCTCACAGGCGCGCCTATTACCGTAGGCAACATGATATTATTTCTTTGCCCTTTCCATCGTTTTTCATGTTTACTATATTTCTTGGAGACTTCTCTAAGGTTTCTGTGTGTTTTTTTACTCCATATTAAAACAATTTTTAAAAATCATGTTGATGTAATACATTTTCCTGGTGGAAAATTAGAGAAATACTGAAAAGCCCAAAGAAGAAATTTTTAAAAATCTAACATCTTTCTCAGAGCTAACTATTTCGATATATATCTTTCCAGTCTCACATACCAATGCACATTTGTGCTTTTCTGACTGTTTTCCCATGTCACTAATTATTGCTCTCTACTATAGAGTCGTGGTATTCAACTCAAGTCTGTGCATGGGCTTCATACAGCCAATGAATTCTGTGAAATTATATACAAATTCTTATGTAGGTACATATATGTTTTCTTCCCAAGAAGGGAGTTGGCTGCTTTGATCATATTCCCAAAAGGGTGCATGACCTCAAAACAGTTAATAATCCCCTTTTAGCAACAGCATCTTTCATGGCCATATAATATTCCACCATATTACCCAATCTTGCTATTATAAATTATACTGCAAAAAACATTTATAACTAAATCTTTTCATTCAAGCATTTCTCTAGGGGAAATAATTCTGAAATTAGAGTTGCTCCGATAATATTCACAGTTGAAAGCTTTTAACACACGTTGCCAAAGTCCCCTGTAGAAAAGTGGTATCTTTCAGAATCCCATCAGGAGTGTGTGAAATGAGACTTTTTTTTTTTTTTTTTTTGGCTTCACTGCACAGCTTATGGGCTCAGTTCCCCAACCAGGGATTGAACCTGGGCCCTCGGCAGCAAGAGTGCAGAGTCCTAACCACTGGGCCGCCAGGGAATTCCCCAAACGAGCCCTTTTCCCAAACAATCGTTAACACTGACTCTCATTTTTTAACTTTTCTAATTTTACTGGTTAAACTAAAATATTAATGTTTGAATCTTTTTTTTAAGGTTTGGGAGGCAGTATTACTTGTCACACACTAGTAAGTGTCTGCGGTACTAAGAGCACAGAGGAAGAATTCATCTCAGGTCATCTCGGTGCTGGTCCCACAAGACCATGATGTTGTTGACTCACATAATGATCAGCTCTGACCCACAGGTCTTTTAAAATAATGACCGTAGCTAGTCAATCTGGTAATGATTTTTATAGTTTTGGTTTCCTAAGTGCCTACTCTCACCCTTGTATAATTGTCTTTTATCCTGTTTGTCGAGGATTGTGTTCCTATCGAATAACATTGTATTGGTCTGTTTGATGTAGCATCACCTACAGGCTAAATAAGCACATCCTCAATGTCCTTCATCAAGACATCAATGATTGGGAGTTTGGGCTTAGTAGATGCAAACTATTATACATAGAAAGGATAAACAAGGCCCTACTGTATAGCACAGGTAAGTATATTCAAAATCCTGTGATAAACCATAATAGAAAAGAATATGCAAAGGAATGTAGTTGTCTGTATAACTGAATCACTTTGCTGTACAGTAGAAATCAATACGATATTGTAAATCAACTATACTTCCATAAAATAAATTTTTAAAAAAGAAAACAGTATCTTGTGGACATTTTTTAAAAAAGATACCAATGCTCTCAGGGTAGTAAGGTCACTTGACCTACGCACCTCACACTGATGCCAGATCATTGGAAACTGCTTCTGGCAGGATCGTCAAGTAAATACTCTACGTGCCTAATTGTAGTAACACTGGAAATAGAATCTGGCTGAAGAGAACAGAAAACCACACTGAAATCAACAGAAAAGAGTGACCAAAAGGCCCCTGGGGTAATTGAGAGGGTGAGTTCTTGCAGTCAGAGTTCCTGGGTTTCAAATCTTGACTCCCCCAACTTGCTGTCTGTATAACCTGGGCAAGTACCTCCATGTGCCTAAACATCACCGCACCTTAAACTAACAGAGGCACTTGCTTGGACAGTACACCGGGAGTTTGCCTTCCTATTGGTTGTTGAGTAGTTTCAGGAATCTTTCTACACAATATGTGCAGACTCCCCTATATGAAACAGTAACCTCCCTCTCCATCCCATCCCCCGAAGCCTTCCTCCACACCCACTCTCGGTCTCCCTTTCCATGCCCAACTTTTTTCTGTTACGTGTCTCATATCTGATATATGATATGTTTGTTCTTCATCCGGCCTCTCTCACTAGAATGTAAACCCCACAAGAGCAGGACTTTTTACTTTGTTCTCTGCATCAGCGCTAGAATCTTGAGAATAAAGAACACGGTCATTGTGAGGACTGAATGACTCAATGTGTCTATAGCGATATATGGATATTCGTTTCCTAGGTTACCATAACAAAATACGACAAACCGGGTAGTTTAACAACTGAAACGTATTGTTTCACAGTTCTAGCGCCTAGGAGTCCAAGGTGTTGGCAGGACTGGGGGCTGTGAGTGAGAATCTGTGGCAGGCTTCTCTCCCAGCTTCTAGTGGTTTTCTGGCCACCGCTGGGGTTCCTTGTCTTGCAGATGCATCGCCCCAGTCCCTGCCTTCACCCTCAGTGGCCTTCTCCCTGTGTGTGTGGGGGTCTCTGTGTCCAAACTTCCACTGGCTTAGGGCCCATTTCAATGACCTCATCTTAACTTGATCATCTGCAAAGTTCTTATTTCCACGTAAGGTTACAACAATCAGTACTGAAGGTTAGGACTTCAACGTTTTGGGGGAATTCAAGACACATACAAGCAGATACCAGAGCACCGCGCGCTCTGTTGGCACTGAATAACTACTTACTCTTCCTATACACTCGCGTTATGGGATCATTATTTTACAGAGAAAACTAATTTGGTCTCGCATGGCAGGTCCTCACAAGTTCCTATGTGACCTACCTTCACTCTGAGGGGACATTAGCCAGACGTGCTGTACCCACCCCCAACCCCCACATGCCTTCAACTCGAGTAACAACCCATGGGGAGGAGACCTATGAAGTCGAAGCCTTTGCCATCATTGCAAACCCATTATTTGACAGCCAAGAAAGGAGAGACTAAAAGGCAATGACTTAGGATTTACAATAAGTTAAAGCAAAAGCAGGACGAGAACCCAGCCTTTCTCACTCCTGGCTCCTTGCCTCCTTCATATAAATCTATCTACATACATTTAAAATAATAATACTATTATGGACATATTTTTAAATAGATTGATTATAGAATATTTTGCTCATAGATTAGTCTGAATGGTTAAAAAAGCTGACTGGAAAAACAAGCTGACCCATAAATATAGTCAACTGATCCTTGACAAAGGAGGGAAGGTGTTGCAATGAAGCAGAGATAGTCTCTTCAACAAACAGTGCTGGAACAACTGGTGACAAAAAACGAAAAAAAAATTACTGTAGACGCAGATCTTATACCCTTCACAAAAATTAACTCAAAATGGATCATATTCCTAAATGTAAAACGCAAAGGTATAAAACTCTCAGAAGGTAGCATAGGAGCAAACCTAAATGACTTTGGGTATGGTGGTGCCTTTTTGGATACAACGCCGAAGATATGAACCATGAGAGAAATCATTGATAAGCTGGACTTCATTAAAATTAAAAACTCCTGCTCTGTGAAAGATATTATTGACAGAATTAGAAGACAAGCCACAGGGACTTCCCTGGCAGTCCAGTGGTTAAGACTCTGAGCTTCCACTGCAGTGGGGAACAGGTTCCATCGCTAGTCAGGGAACTAAGATCCGGCATGCCACTCACAGCCAAACAAACAAAAAAGGCAAGCCACAGACTGGGAGAAAATGTTTGCAAAAGAGACATCTGATAAAGGAGTATTATTCAAAATACACAAAGATGTCTTAAAACTCAGTAAGAAAACAAACAACGTGCTTAAAACTTGGGCCAGTGACCTTAACAGATGTCAAAGAAGTATACAGATGGCAAGTAAGCATATGGAAAGATGCTCCATATCACTTGTCATCAGGGAAAAGCAAACTAAAACAACAATGGGGTACCGCTATGCAGCTTTAGAATGGCCACAATCCAGCACACTGAGGACGCCAAATGCTGGGGAGGATGTGGAACAATAGGAACTCTCACTCATTGCTGGTGGGCATGCAGAAGGGTGCATCCACTTTGGAAGACAGTCTGGTGGTTTCTTACAAAACTAAACATGCTCTTTCCAGATGATACAGCAATCATGCTCCTAGGTATTTACCCAAAGGAGTTGAAAATTTATGTCCACACAAAAACCTGCACATGGATGTTTATAGCAGCTTTATTCATAATTGCTAAAGCAGATCTGCAGGCAACCAGATGTCCTTCAGTAGGTGAATGAATAAATAAACTGTGGTGCATCCAGACAATAGAATTTTATTCAGTGCTAAAAAGAAATGAGCTATCAAGCTATGAAAAGACATGAAGGAAACTAAAATGCCTATTACTAAGTGAAAGAAGCCAGTCTGAAAAAGGCTACATAAGGCATGATTCCAACTACATGACATTCTGAAAAAGGCAAAACTATGGAGACAATAAAAAAGATCAGTGGCTGACCCAGGGGGCCAGGGAATGATGAATAACGTAATAAAAATACTCCATATGATATTATATTGATGAATATATGTCCTTATACATTTGTTCAAACCCACAGAAGGTACAACAGCAAGAGTGGAACCCTGGGACTTCCCTGGTGGCTCGGTGGTTAAGAATCCGCCTGTCAGTGCAGGGGACACCAGTTCGATCCCTGGCCCGGGAAGATTCCCACATGCCGCAGAGCAACTAAGCCTATGCGCCACAGCTACTGAGCCCACATGCCACAACTACTGAAGCCCGAGCACCTAGAGTCCATGCTCTGCAAGAAGAGAAGCCACCACAATGAGAAGCCCGTGCACCGCAATGAAGAGTAGCAAGAGTAGCCCCTGCTTGCTGCAACTAGAGAAAGCCAGCATGCAGCAATAAAGACCCAGCGTAGCCAAATAAATTAATTAATGAATTTAAAAAAAGAGTAACCTTCTTTTTAGGAACCTTTACCTTAGGGATACTAAGGTAAACTATGGACTTGGAGTGATTATGATGTTGATGTAGGTTCATCCTTGGTAAAAAATGTACCATTTTAGTGAGTGATATTGATGGGAGAGGCTATGCCTGTGTGGAAGAAATGGGAGATCTCTGTACACCCTTCTCAAATTTGTGGTAATCCTAAAACTGCTTTTTTTTTTTAATGCTTAATTTCTTTCTTTTTTATTTATTGGCGGAGTTGGGTCTTCGTTGCTGCACACGGGCTTTCTCTAGTTGCAGCGAGCGGGGCTACTCTTCGTTGCGGTGCACAGGCTTCTCATGGTGGCTTCTCTTGCGGCAGAGCATGGGCTCTAGGCACATGGGCTTCAGTAGTTGCAACACATGGGCTCAATAGTTGTGGCTCGCAGCCTCTAGAGCGCTGGCTCAGTAGTTGTGGCGCACAGGCTTAGTTGCTCCGAGGCATGTGGAATCTTCCCAGACCAGGGCTCGAACCTCTGTCACCAGCATTGGCAGGCAGATTCTTAACCACTGCACCACCAGGGAAGTCCCCTAAAACTGCTTGTAAAGAATAAAGTTTTATAAAAAATTGAGACATTTCTGGCCAGAATTAACTGCCTTATTTTATCAAACCTAAGATTCATCTATTGCGAGTGACACCATTATTTTATCCACCACCACCAAAAACAAAAACAAAAACACCATTGCCAGTTAATGTGTGACATATATAATAAGAAAGATACCTCCCAAATTCTCAGGCATTAAAGGATGAAAATGTCTGAGTCTCAAAAGCTACAAGACATAGCAACGTAGCCCCTCAGTCATTGGACTAAACATTTCCTTTTACATAAATTCTTTCCTAGACTGTCTCAGTGTAAGATGCCACTTGGAAGGACAGGTGAGTTTTAAGACAGAATTGTTCATCTAGACCCCTCAAGTGACCTAACACATCCTCTTGTCATTACTATCAAAGCCATGCTTGTATTTCATATCTCCAGGAACAAGAAGTAACCAGCAGGAGAGCTCGTTTGAATCAGAGATGAGAGTGGAGAAGAGAGGACCACAAAGCGATTCTCTGCCAAAGCAAACAGAGACAGGCAGAGAGAAGTGGGAGAATGACATTTCCTTCCTAGATTCTCTGAAGGAAAATTACACAGACTTCACCACCCAGTATCTGGAGCCGAGACAACAGCTGTAGAGGTATGATGAGCCGCATGTGAGAGGTAGGGACCTGTGAGATGTGCTCTGGCTGCCTCCAGCCTGGCACAAGCCCAGAGCCGCCTCTGGCTGGTATTTACAAAGAACTGGTGAGGGAACAGTTGGCTGCCAGGGGTATGTTTCTGTATCATTTATCACACACAAAGTGCTCTGCAGCTGGAAAAAGTCAGGATCGCTGCAGCCAATCAAGCCCGGCAGTAGGACTAGCCTTTCCCCCTTTTCTAAGTCTCAATCCCTTCCTCAAGAGTCAACAACCTGCAAAAGCCCAGCAGTGGTCAGTGAGAAAGGGACCGAGGAGGCCACAGAGGGTTAAGCTCGTCGAGACAACTTGCCACAATCATCCTTCACTAAGTATTTATTCAACACCTGCTATGTTCTAGGTCGTGGGGATGCAGTGGTAAACAGGACAGCACGTTACTTTCGGGTATTATTGATATGGAATGATTTTGTGCCCTGGGCTCTTCCCATCTACTTCCAGTTGCAAGGAAAGGAAACTGCCCCAGTTTGTCCCTTTGTTCCGTCTCTTCAGCTGGCTCACATTTTGCTCCCCTCCCAGGTTTTCACAGGATCGCTCATGGGAACACCGGCTCAGCAGAGCAGCCCAGGAAAACGAACAGCCCAGCTAAGTGAAGTCAGCATTTCATCATAAGTTTGGAAAATTTGGAAGTGGCTCACAGGAGAAAAAGGAAGGAGGACAGATAAGAGGGGCAGGATTGTCACTAACAAGAAACAGTACAGCCTCACAGCCTCCAACCATGCGCTGAATAAGTCGGTGCAATTTTCTTGGAAGGATAAACACTGATGGCCATTCAAGCTGACACTGGGAGCTGGGCAGTTGACATTTACAACAATGCTCAATGCAAATCAAGGCCCTTGCCCCCAGAAATGGAATTTCATAGATGTGTCCTTTGAAAGGCCGTTTCTCTGACTAGTCTGGGTCAGCACTTAAGCTGAAAGAGAAATATTTCTATTATTTGGCAGATTTTTCCAAAGCCTCTAGTTCATTAGGCAAGAGAGGCCTTGAGAAAAGTCTGATTCTGGTGCGGTCGTCAGGCACACAGAATGAGAAAACATCAAAGAACAGCCTCATTTCCAGAAATGATGAAAATAAAGACTTCCTCTGAAGTCCTGAATGCTCTGGCAGGGGTGGGGGTGGGGGTGTCCTCACAGGCCAGGTGTCCTGGCATCATTCCAGTTCTGCAAAACTCGTTTCAACGCGCTCCAATAACTCTCATGGCTTCACCTTAAAGAAGCAGAACTTTCTATGCATGTCACTGCTGCTTGCTCTCCCAGAAATGGATTAAAACTCAGAGCCTCTCACTAGCTGGGGGACCTTGAAAAGTCACGAAGCCTGAAGCAAACCCTCATTGCTTTCCACCTGCTGCTCCCTCTCCCCACCCCCCACAAATCAACCATTCCCAGATGCGCTATGCTGTATTTTCCTCATAGCACTTAATATCTGTAATTATCTCATGTATTGGTTAGTTTATCACAGTCAGCTTCCTGAGATCAGAGACGGTGCTTGCCTTATTCATCTCTGACTCCTTAGTACTTAAAAGGATGCCTGGTACCTAGTAGATGCTCAATAAATATTTGTTACATAAATAAATGAAATGCATTCAAATTTTTTGAGCCAAAATTCTATAATAGTAGTAAGAGTAATAATAAAAGATAATCCCTGCCTTATAGGGTTCTTTGAAAGATCAAATGAGGTCATGTTAATAAAAGCAGAGCCTGGAACATTGCAAGGTGCTCAATAGATATTAATTTAAGAAATATATTCTTGGGGCTTCCCTGGTGGCGCAGTGGTTGAGAATCCACCTGCCAATGCAGGGGACACGGGTTCGATCCCTGCTCCAGGAAGATCCCACATGCCGTGGAGCAACTAAGCCCGTGCGCCACAACTATTGAGCCTGTGCTTTAGAGCCCGTGAGCCACAACTATGGAGCCCATGTGCTGCAACTACTGAAGCTCATGTGCCTAGAGCCCATGCTCCACAACAAGAGAAGCCACGACAATGAGGAGCCCATGCACCACAACGGAGTAGCCCCCACTCACTGCAACTAAAAAGAAAGCCTGCGCACAGCAAAAAAGACCCAACACAGCCAATAAAATTAATTAATTAATTTTAAAAAAAGAAATATATTCTTAATTCCACAAAGCACTTTTCTCAGGTAACTTTCCAGCAACAAAAATTCTGAAATAATTCATACTTAGATATGATTAATAACTGCTTAATATACCACGTTTACCACATTCAAAGCACCCATCCACTGAAAATGCATTATAAATTTAATAAAATTTGGCTGGGAAAAAAACACTATAATATATTCATCACTTTTAGAGCACACTGACTTCAAAAACGTAGAGAGTGAAAAACTTTAAAAAATAGATATGGTATTACCTCTCCTTGAGAAAAATAAAGCTAAGTTTTAGCGCAAATCAATAACTTTCTAATTTCAGGTGCTGTGATCGGGTGGTAGGAAAGAGCATGGGGGAAAGCCTTCCTCACACCTGAATCACAGCATCCAGTGCTACTTCCTGGCCCAAGTTTGCAATGTGAGCAACTGCTCTTACTTTGAGGCCAGGAAGCAAGCAACCTAATCACCAGACATACAAGTAACTCTTCATTAGCCTCAGTAACTGGGGTCAGGAACTGCTTGACTAGCCAAACACCCTGCGAAATCAGATTACTAGGATGCGGGGGCTGGACAGGAGAGACGCCCTCCTTTACCATGTGAGGAGCAAAGATGAGCTCAACTGTCATTTAGTAAGTGGAATCAGATGTGTCTGCTCTCTAATGGAAATGCTCACTTGTGGGGTTTTGGTTTCTTTTACTCTTTCTTTCTTTTTTTTTTTTAAATAGTCACCATGCCATACATTACATCCCCAGGATTTATCTATCTTACGACTGGCAGTTTGTACATTTTGCCCACCTTCACCCATTTTGCCCTCACTTGTTTTAGTTTTATCCCCTCATCCTTCCAGCCTTCAATCCCTGGGCAGCTGGGTTAATGACCAAATAACAGGGTGACCAGAGAACAAGAGGCCTAGATGGGCCGGCAACTTAACAATCAAGACATAAGTGACCCATCCCCTGCTCCCTCACGCGTGTCCAGTTTCTTCTGCTGAATGAAAAGCACTATGGGCCCGTCCGCAGCATTTAGTGTGCCTTCTCTTTTCCCATTCTCTCGCTAACCATGGTCAGTAACAATGAGAGTTCAAAGGTCCTGGAATAAAGGCTGGGATCCTGGGGAGAGAGGACAGGAGCCATTTTCATATCAAAGCCTTGTCTCTGATGTCCATACTTGAAATGAATGCCTCCCATAATAAGATGTCAGTTTATTTTTTTTTTCCTTTTAGATCTGCACATAAAAAAAGGAGTTCAACTGGCAGACAGCATATTCAAGGGGTCCAGACTCAGTGCACTGGGATGCCTTGTTGCTTGTTGGAGGTCGGGGAGATCACCAGCAAGTCACAGTTTTCCTCCTGCATGTCTTTGTCCCTCCCTGAATTCTCAAATAACAGAAGGGAGCGGGGAGAACAAGGACAAAATTTAAAGGTACATTTCTAAATGGAGCATCAATATATTACCATGAGCCATCTGCCGACTCCTGAGTCTGGGGAACCATTTATTGTCTGAGAGGGGGAAAAGTGGGCCAGTTCTTAGACAGAATAAAAATAAAAACAGCTTTAATGAGCGTCACCCACTGACCTGTCCAAAGAAGAGCCCTTCGACAACAGGAGGAATTTCCAAAGCTGTGAATCCATCCAAGAAACACTATTTCTAGGAAAGACAAAACCAGGTTCAGATGGAAAAACAGAGCTTAAGTTTTGTTAAGGTTTGTTTTGTTTTGTTTGCTTTGTTTTCTGTAAAAGAAGTCTGTAAATCAATTGGCTTCTTTGTGCCTTCCTGTGTACAACACAGGGCAGGTTGCCTAAAGTGGGGAAAACCTCCATCCTTGTCAGACTGAATAGCAGCTCATGTCTGGGTACCACACATCCAAAAGGGGGCAGCCATGTGTGGGGCCTTACAGCATTTCCAAGCACTGGCTTAGGCTTCGTGTCCTGAGTAGCAAGCTGAGATGGGCTTCCCAGCCCAGCCAGGCACACCTCTGCCACCCTCCCCTCTAGCTGTGAACACCAGCCTGGCGTGCATGTTCTGTGACACAATCCCACTCCAGAATCCTAGGGGCTCCCATTCAGATAACCGGCCAACCAGATAAGCATGTCAGGGGGTCACGCATCATGACTGCAAAACACATCAGCCAAGTACCTGAGAAAGGAACAGAGGATGTCACCAGGAACTTCACTCTTATACTTTTAAATTCTATTCTGCCTCCAGCCACATATATCCAACACAACTGAATGTCCTGATCCAAATAAACCCCTGTTTGTTCCAGGGCTCTCTTGGGTAAATAAAACAAACAAACAGAAACAAACAAAACCCTTCCATCTCCATTAACAACAGTTTTAGTTTGTTCTGACATCTTCCCAATACAATAGGATTCTTTAAGTAAGTGGGTGACCTCTTTACAAAACGTAATCAGCTAACAGCTAATTTGGAGCAGTGGAGAGCTGATTGTGTAAACCACGGGTTCAGTGTTAATTCTGTGGGTACAAATAGATATTTCGACTACTAACTTACCCCTGCTGTCTGTTAAAGTTATACTTCTGGTCAGGTGAATTCGTTTCTCTGGAAATGTAAGCTCAGTGGTTAACTGAGGGACTTAAGATCTTATAAAGACAGCATTTATTACTTTAACTTGAGCCAAGAAAGCAATGAATGCCTTAGATCAGTAGCTTCAAATTCTAGGGACCCACTGTAAGAAACGCACTTACATCACAGCCTAGTACAAGCCCTCACATGGGTGTGTGACTGAAACAGAAGTTTCACTGAACAGGGCTCACCCTGGCTCTTTCCTATTCGATTTTTTCTTTTTCAAAACATGCTGCTGCAAGCTGAAACTCAGCAGACTGAATGGATGACCAACTAATGGGTTGACTATCAATTTTTTTTAATCCTCCTTTAAATTATATCCACGGAAAAACTACTAAAACTCTCCTTTCTATTCCTCTAATACTTAATGCCATCTCTCTAAAAGCATAAATATCCACATATTATCTGAAATGCATGCTTATGAGAAGTGGTAGGAGGTGGGGAGGATTAAAAAAAAAAAAAAAAAAAAAAGTACAGGGAATTCCCTGGTGGTCCAGTAGTTAGGACTTGGCACTTGCACTGCTGGGGCCCAGATTCGACCCCTGGTCAGGAAACTAATATCCCACAAGCCGCACAGAGCGGCCAAAAATAAGTAAATAAATAAATAGTACAAACCAAAAAGTATCAGATGAAAACTCTTAGGGGGATTGAGAAAATGGCTCCAAAAGTTGCCTCACAATGCTTCGTTCACCCAACAGATTCTGAGCTCCCCGCCAAGGACCAGGCACTACGGGAGGCTGTGTGGTGGGGGAAGGAAGAGAGGGGAGTAACAGGACTTTTTGCTGCTTGTGTATTCACCAGCTCAGACAGACCCTCTGCACTCAGCAGGGGACCAAAGGAAGCGCCTAGGCGGCGGCTGCCTCTCTGCTTCCAGGAGAGGGATGCTCAGGAGTGCCCAACCCTCACCCAGGGCGCTGCCCGGACCCCTGGGCTCTCCTCCCCTTGCCTTTCACAGGGAGGGAGGAGGGACCCCCTAGAATGGAGACCCAGCCTGAAGCACCAGGAAATTTCTCTGGCCAAGCCCTAGTTATTCATCTGTCAAAAGCAGAGAAAGGAAATGATTTACATTCAAGAGTCTAAATGTTACCATTGATTAATTGTAATTTATTTTCTATCCTGGCAGGAATAAAGAGTTTATAAAGCACATTTCCCAGCCTCGCCTTTCTCTTTCCATTTCCTCTGTTGATAGGAAAGAAGGCAGGGAGGGAACAGAAAGGAAAAGGATAAAGAAGAAGGAGGAGGAGGAGAAAAGGAAGGAGGGAGGGAAGAAACAAAGGAACAAAGGCAGAGAAGGAGGGAGGGAAAATAGTAAAGCTAAGATCTAATCAGCTCTCAATTCAGTTAAACCCAGAAAAGTTTTCCTTGTATCTTTACAGTGAAACTTTCACAGCCACAGGGGAACAAAAGATATTTGGAGTCTTAGCTAGTTTTTTTTTTTTTTTTTTTTTTTAATATTTATTTATTTGGCTGCACCAGGTCTTAGTTGCAACATGTGGGATCTAGTTCCCTGACCAGGGATCGAACCCGGGCCCCCTGCATTGGGAGCACAGAGTCTTAGCCACTGGATCACCAGGGAAGCTCCAGCTTGTTTTATTTTTTTAATTACTTAATTAATTATTTTATTTTGGGCTGTGTTGGGTCTTCACTGCTGTGCACGGGCTCTCTCTAGCTGTGGAGAGCGGGGGCTACTCTTCCTTGTGGCCAGCCAGCCTCTCATTGCGGTGGCTTCTCTTGTTGTGGAGCATGGGCTCCAGGCTCACGGGCTTCAGTAGTTTGCGGTGGCGCTTGGGCTCAGTAGTTGTGGCGCACGGGCTTAGTTGCTTGGCAGCATGGGGGATCCTCCCAGACCAGGGATGGAACCCATGTCTCCTGCATTAGCAGGTGGATTCTTAACCACTGTGCCACCAGGGAAGCCCCCAGCTAGCTCTTTTTTACAATGCAAACAATAGAGTGAAACTAATGCAATTTATACTAACGTGTAAAAGGCATCTGCAGTGCCTTCCTAGAAGTGATAAAGAGTAATCACTAAAAGGCGTGAGGCCTACCCAGCTATTACCATTTTGTCTACAATAGGGCCTGTGGATCTCCTACTTCTTAAAACCCTTTATGGGTCACCTACCCCATTGGCTCAGTTTCCTCCTCTTCCTTCAATCAATCCAAATATCCAAAAGCATCCACGGCTAACATCAGTCTTTCCCAAAACCACTCTACAATGTTTGGGGAAGGGGTGGGGAGGGCCAGGAGGTAGCCAGGAACACAACAATTTAGCAAGGATGCCAAGCAAAGATTACAAATATTGTCTAGAGAATTAAACATAGCGTGAACTCAATCTCTCTCCATTTAATTCCAAAGGCCTTCCAGTCTTCTCTTAATGACATCTTGATGTTCTTGAAGATCTCACTTCAACTGATTGCCTGCTCTGTGTCTGCTGCCAACTCACGTGTCAGCACGCTCTCACCACCAGGCAGGTGAGGTTTCCAAGCCAATGATGAGAGAAGTGCTTGAGATGAGTCTAAGATGAGTGTTTGCACTCACACGTGTTTTGATTGGGCAGATAAAACGTAATGTCTGGTAGGTTATCAGCAGGGCTCACTTTATTTACTTTTCTTCTCTCAGCAGGAATCTGAATTTATACAAGATCACATTCAGAATTCCTTGATGTCAAGATAAGTGGGAGACATACACACACACACACACACACACACACACACAGACATATACATATATGTATATATACACAGTAGAAGCTCATTAAAAACTTCATCTCTGGGTCCAAAGGAAGCCACATAGCTCTCCCTAGAAGTAAGAACATTCTCTGAGGTGGAAATTAGCTTGATGATAAGGAAAAGTTACAAGTTACATCCATGTTCCCATAGAAGAAGGGCACCACCAATGTGGCATTTGTCACCTCCCAGAGCACCTGCCTAGCTTACGTTTTCTCTGAGAGTAGCCACATCACAAACGTGCTGCTAAGAGTCAGAAGAACTGGGCTTCAAATTATCGACCTTGCTCTCTACCAGCCTAGAGACACATCAGGAAATCTCTCTTAGCCTCTGTTTCCTCAAACACACAGGAGCACAGACACATGAAATGTCATCTTAAAAATGCCAGTACTTGATTAGGTGATGTCTAAAATCATTTTCCATTTATAACATCCTGTTCTGAAAATAGGAATCATTTTAACTCCTAACAGCTAAGTCTGGGTTTAAAATCCCCAAATTGCCAGAGTTCTAACATATAACAAATGCTCCTGGAGTTTGGAATGGAGGCTAATGTCACACCAAGGCTCACAACTTCCAAGCCAGGGTCATTCATCCTTCCTTTACTCAGTCAAAAAAATGTATTAAACATTTGCTATGTACCAGGCACTCCCTTGAGCATAAGTAAAGCTCAGAGAGAGGGTAACAGATTGCAAAGCCAGCAGCTCTATAAACAGGTGGGAGGTAAAGGGAAGAGTAGAGAAAAAAGAGAAAAGTAATATGTCAGCATACTCCTTCCAGAACAAGGGTCCCAACATTTTTCACCATAAATATCTACAAATCTATAGAACACTGAGTTGAAAGGGAACTAGAAGAAGGTGTGCTTATTTTTTTTTAATAGACTTTGGTTTGTAGAGCAGTTTTAGGTTCACAGTAAATCTGAACAGAGAGTACACAGCTGTTCCTGTATACCCCCTACCCCCACACATGCACAGTCTCCCCCGTTACCCACACCCCCCACCACAGGGTACATTCGTCACAATCGATGAACCTACACTGACACATCATTGTACTTATTTTTTCAAGAGATGAAATTCACATATAGCACTGATAATCAAAATATAAAACCACCAACTTTAGGATGTTTGACTAATCCATGTCTCTCTTTCTCACCCAACCCCTCAATCCTTAAGGAACCAGGGAGGAAAGAAGACTCAAGCTGCTTCTGCAAATCTAGTGATCAGCTGGTAAATGCTGGAGGCTCACAATCAGGGGAGGAAACGCCCTTCAGTCACTGGGGCAGCTGCTAACAGTGAGGACCGCTCTTGGTGTCCATGGTTACTTTCCGGGACTCTTCCCCCCCAACTCCTCTCCCTCCCAACTGCCTCCCAACACACACACACATAGATACACACACACACACACACACACACACACACACACAAACATTCAAGCTCATAAAACCTCTGTAAAATCTTCCTTTGACCAGGAAGTTGGAGACCATTTTCTAAGCATCCTTTTAGGCCTTTGATTATCCTAATTTAGGACATAACTCCAAGATGTTCCCATGAGTAGGGACTACTAATAGTGCAGGACAGTAGTGTAGGGACTCTCAGAGCCAAGAGGTAAGCTACCCTCCCACTATTTATTTATTTATTTTTATTTATTGGCTGTGCTGGGTCTTTGTTACGAGCACAGGTTTTCTCTCGCTGCGGCAGGTGGGGGCTACTCTTCGTTGTGGTGTGCGGGCTTCTCAGTGCAGTGGCTTCTCTTCTTGTGGAGCACGGGCTTTAGGCCCGTGGGCTTCAGTAGTTGTGACTCGGGGGCTCTAAAGTGCAGACTCAGTAGTTGCGGTGCACGGGCTTAGTTGCTCCGCGGTGTGTGGGATCTTCCCGGACCAGGGATCGAACCTGTGTCCCCTACATCGGCAAGGCGGATTCTTAACCACTGCGCCACCAGAGAAGTCCAAGATACCTCCCACTAAAGGACATCATAAACTGAGTTAAACAACCCAATGGGCTAAATCTTCTTAGAGCCATTATTCAGATGCAGGTATTTTTGAGGTTACCCAGTTAATAAGTAGCACAAGTCTCTATATACAGTATGTAATTCTGAAATCAGCTTAGAATAATGGTGACCAGATGGTGACCAGAGGGTCCTATCAGCCCACAGATACAGTCAGTTGGTTCACATAATTGTTTTTAATGCTACATTTGATTATTCCCTCTAAGATATCAGATTTCCCATTTCTTTTGAAAACTGATAAGACATTAGGTTGACATGCAACAATCGGCTGGAGCTAAGGATGAGCAGTTGACATCATTAGATGGAGACGGTCCTCTCTCCACAGCCTGCCTCAATCTCCAGCCCCCACCACACACACACACACACACACACACACACACACACACACACACACCCCGAGGCTCTGTGAATGCACACACAGTAAGTGAAATGGCTTCACTCACTATGTAAACAGCCTGGCCCTTGGTCACAGAACACACCTTGTTCTTTGCTTATCCTGAACCTCAATCTCAGAGTGGCTACACTTTTTAGTTCATCATCCACCAACCTCCTACCTGGAGGGAACTGTTTCTATCTGCTCATTCTCCTTTTCAAAGTTCTCTTTTCTGTAACTAGCATGGCCAGCTTCTAGCTGACTTTCCACCATGGTCCTTCCCACAGTGTGGTCACACTGAGTGAATGTCCCCCTCATCTCCCAGCCCTGCTGTCATTGTACGAGAAAAGAGTAGTTGTTCTAAGGGGCTGGCTGAAGTCCAGAAGGCTGCCAAGCTTTCGTGAAACTAAAATCATTACCATTTATCTATTTTATCAGTCTTGTTGTACCCTCCAGACCCAGGAAATAGCAAGTAAAACAACCTATGCAAAAGAAGACTTTTTTCTCCTAAAGTAGCAGACACGAGGTATTAAATATTAAAAACTATCTAAAATAAGGCAGTGTTCAATAAAAATCTCTGCATTTATCCCACCTTCATTATATTATTTCTGTATCCAGAAGAATGATCTGAAAAATAACAGAGAAATGTAGTTTCCAAGGCACTGTCCTTGCATAAATTTTAAAAAGCACTGCTTGATATACAAACATACTTTTAAAAGAAAAAAAAAATGTGTTACATTAAACAAGCAAAATCTTGATCACTATATATTAGGTGTTATTCCATAGAGATACCAGGAAGAAAGGCTATAGCTGAAAAGGTCAAGAGTTGGCAGAATTGTTTATTGCTAAATTCTCTGTGTAGCGGCCTCATGTGATCCTTTATGTAAATTCATTAGGTAGCTGGTCTGTCTCCATCTGCCTTGCAAGGAATTCCTCTCACTGGGTAATAATGCTCTGGTAACACCCTTACCCGTGTTTACTCATCTGCATTAATTTACTCAAAAAGTAATCAGCAGGCCTAAAAGATACAGTCCTGACATCATGCTGATGTATGTGATAGAGCCATCCCATTTTTCCATTTTAACAAACTGTTTTCCGTGGCATCTGGATGAAGGTATGGCCTATTCTAATGTTTATGACTCATGTGGTAGAGGCAGGACGGTTACTGAAACAAGTTCTCAGGACTGAAATCTAAGCCATCAAGCCCCCCGGGCTTCCCAAAAGCTCCAAATTACCTTACTGTGTATGCCTCTGCCTTTGCCTATCAAACACTGCTGACTGCCTTCCCCCTTAACTAATACTGCTTTAACCTTATTGAAGGATGTTGCCTAAAATTAACTTTGTGTATAAGTAGTTTAGAGAGCAATATAAAAAAAAAAAAAAATGAATGAAATGTTTTAGATAAGTGAATGCATGAATCGATCAATACATCAAAAAAGACAACGAAAATTGGAGCTCGTTAGCAGTTGTTAAAAGCATCCTTCCATATAAAAACTAATGAATGCTCACTTTATCTGGTCTCCTGAATGAGGATTCAAAGTCAAACAAGAGAAGTGGCTGATTATTAGACAGCAATCTTCCACATTAATGGAAACAAGTCAAACTAAACTCTCAGATAATATGATAACTTTTTCTACCTTTGGGAATATATAAAATATCAATTCCTGCTGAATTCAGCTATGAAATGATGCTTGGCATAACATCAGGATTAATTAAAATTAGTTTTCTTTGCCTGAGCACATGGTGACTTGCTGGAGGGTGGGGATGGGGAAAGAGATGACACCTCCGCAGGTAATGATGGTAGAAGTTCAGTCCAGTATTTGAAATATGCCATAAGTAATCTACAATGTAGATAACCTACACAAAGAGTAAAGATAAACAAATTACTGAAAACAGCTAACTTCAAATTTCAAAAATTCTATCAGATTCTGCTTGGGCAAAGAGTTTGCTCAAAGCTATACTTTTGGCCACAGTATCACTGAAGGAAGTTAGCAGTATTGAAGACACAATTCACGAACACATTTTGGCTGCAGCTGGAACAAAAACAACATGCTCTTTTAAGGAACTGACGTTGCAGAGACTTGATGATATTCTAGGAAATGAACATGAGATAATGTTTTCAAAATAGGCCCATGATAATGTCAATGAGTAATTTCAGTTCTTATCACCATATTATGTAGTTCAGGAGCAGTACTGATATTGTGGCAAGGAAAGGTGTCAGATGTTTCAAAAAAAAAAAAAAAGTCGATGCTTCCTTCCCTCCTGCCAAAGAAAACAGACGCTGATGGATAAAAGCTTTACACTGCTCTAGTCTGGTCCTTGTTCCCAACTGGGTACCAGCTTCCTTCAGCAGCGCAGCCTGTGGGGTCGAGGCAAGGGGACAGGGAAGGAGTCGGCTTGCCAGAATTTTGCAGGTCTGCAGGTCTGCAGTTCAGAGCCGTACGCAGGGCTAGAAAAGGCGAGGAACAAAGTGACTGGATCAGTACAGAAGCAGTGGTTTTCTAAGAAGAATAAGCAGAAAAAAAGAAAGGAAGAGCGAAAGGAAGGAAGAGAGACGGTTACAAGATGAAACCCTGTCAAAAATTTGAAGGAAAACCAGAAAATGAGAGTGAACCAAAACTTAAGGACAAGTCAAATCCTGAGGAAAAGCCAGAGGAGGAGGAAGAGCCAGAGGAGGAGGAAAAAACAGAAGGAACTTTTAGAGAAATGTTGATTCAGTCTCTCCAGGAATTTAAAGAAGATATACACAACAGACATTTAAGCAAGGAAGATATGTTTAGAGAAGTGAATGAAATAGAGGAGATAAGGAGAGTAAGAAACAAACTTATAGTGATGCGTTGGAAGGTTAATCGAAACCATCCTTACCCCTGTTTAATGTAGTTTACCTTGATTTTTATTTTGTCTGATGTTAACATTACTTTCTTTCGATTTGCATTTTCCAAATATACCTTTGTCCATCTTTCTGCTTTTAACTTGTTGCTATTAGTGGTTTTAGATGCATCTCGTTTATTTTATGTCAAACCAATCTACAAGTCTTTGCCTTTTAACAGGAGAGCTTTACTCATTCGTATAAAAAGAGGTTCCTGACAAGACATAAAATGAAAAAAAAGTTACTAAGGGATATGTGAATATCATATTTTTGAAAGGGAAGAGTGCATTTATATATTGCATATATGCACAGAAGAACATGTGAAGGATGAAAGACAAAAAGTACAGTCCATGGTAGGGTTATGGGTGAATTTTTTATTCAGCTTATTTGTATTTTTCCTTATTCCTAGAATGTACACACATTATTGTTAAAAATAATAAGAGTTTTATAACAAAAAAAGGAAAGAAAAAAAAGCTTTACACTGCTTAATCGTCGGATGGGGGAGTGGTGGGGGCAATCTGAAAACAGGTTTCAGTGTTTTTTCTCAGCAAATAATGAGCCAAAGATCTAAACTCGTCAACACACATACGTCCAGCTTTATCAATAGAGGGAAAGTCATGGAAAACAAGGCCCTATATCATTCAAGCTGGAAAAGGCTTTAAAGATCACCAGGCCAGAGCCCAAACTGACAGATGCCCAGAGATATGAAGTAATTTTCCTCATTTGCCCAGCACATGAACTGCAGAGTCAGAGCTGCAGAACTAGGCCCTCTCCTTTCTCCTCTGCCTTGTTCTATTTCTTCACCTACTTAATCTATTTCTTCTCTTTTATAAACTATATAGATCAGGGAAGAAATACGGCTGAAACCCTTTTGCAAGTCTGCAAAAGTACAAAAATCCAGCCACCCTGGTCCCATTTTTTCATCTCGCATTCCCTTCTCACATATTGTGGCTCTCTCTGGGACACTCTTCCACCCCTGCCTACCTCACAAATTTCATATCTTCTTTGATGGTTTTTCCCACCCTCAAGGCAGAGTTAGGGGCTCACTTCCTATAGCAATTTATTCATACCTGTGTCACAATATTTACTACCTTATTGTTTTCTAACCATCTGATAACCTTTCTATCTCTTACCACACCCACAACACTGTGATTCTGGAAGCGGTGATTTTGTCCTACTTATCTTTGCAGATGCCATCACGCCCAGCACTTAGCAAACATCAGTAACTGTTTATTGAATAAATAAATGAATGTTATCAAATTTTTGCCTTTCTGAGCTCTAGGAAAAAGCAGACAAAGTAGTGTGATGATAGAGGATAATATATCTATGCTTATATAAATGTTTTTCAAATTGCAGAAGATCCATGATTGGGTGCTATTTAGTTTCTGTAATTTTTTGTTTAAGGGAGCATGAAAGGGCCTGCTAATTCTCAGATACTTAGCAAATTATGCCCGTAGTTTAAAATCCAAATTAGTCTCTGCCTTTCCCTTCACAGGCCTCTGCCCCAAATGCTCTTCCCTCCATACTTGTTCTTGATCCATCCATTTTCAAGGCTCAGCTCAAACATTCGCCCCTCACAGGGCTTTCCTTGACCCCCTTGGTGACCTCAGGGGCCTTTATCACACCCTCTTCTGAAGTCTCACAGCATTGTAGCTCTATCTCTTTATTGATTGCATTCTGTTTATTTAAGTGGCTATTTTATCTCCTGTCCCCCACTAAGCAACCCTGAGGGAAGGGTTTCTATCTTTATACCCTGCAGATGTCTAACACAGAGCGCTGCCCATGACAGGTCCCTGGTAAACAGTTTTTGAATTGCTAAAAGCTTCCCTCCTTAAAGACAGCAAGCTGCAAACAGACAAATCTTTACCTGCAAAATGAGGAGGAGATCCTTTCTAGCTGGGCTGGTCCATGACTTAGGGAGCTACATGTGTGAGCACTGGCCAGATCAGTAGGTGAAGGAGATCAGGGTAGAGATGTGAGACTATCAGGGGGGATTTCTCAAGGTAGATAGATAAGAAGAACCCCTAACCTGCACTACAGGTCACAGAAGACTTCCTAGAACAGATGACCCCTCACCTGAGGCACAAAGGTTGAGTTAAAAAAAGAGCAGGAAGGGCGGTTAAATCAGAGGCGGCACAGGCCTAGAGGTGAGACGATAGGCTCTCTTTGGAAATGCAAGAAGTTGGAATGTAGGGTATCAGATGCAGAATGACAGACAAGGAGGCTGAAGAGGTGAAGACCTAATCAAGTCATACAGGGCTTTACACACTGCATTACCAAGCTTCTTTCTTTTCCTGGAGGAATGGAAAGTCATTAAAGGAGTCCATATGATCAGGTAGCAGTGAGGGAAGTGGATTGGAAGGTCCTAGGCAGGAGGTGGAATGACCCATGGCTACGGCAGTCATCTATGTAAGATGAAAGGGGCTTCAGAGAAGAGAACATCAAAAGTGGGTAATTAATATTAAGATTAATATCAGCTGGTGATCTATTAGAACCAAGAGGAAAGAGCAGGGAGGGGGAGGAAGGCATCAAGGATAATTACCAAATTTCTGGCTTGAGTAACGAGGTCGTCACATTCACAAAGAGAGACAAGGCAGAAAGTAGAGGAAGTTTAAGTGGGAAGATGATGGATGAATTAAGCTAAACTGAGTCTGAATTGTCTAAGGGACGTCAAACTGTCCAATAGGAATTGGTTACATAGATCCAGATCTCAGGAGAGAGATTTCTGAGCCAGAGATATCTATTTGGGAGTCCTTGTAAAGGTGATGGTTGAATTCAAAGGAATATATGAGATCATCTGGGGAGAGTACATAGAATTCACAAAAGGCTTAAATTAAAGGGCAGATAAAGAAGGAAAACTTTAGGAGGAACTGGGAAGTTGCAATCAGAGAGGTAGGAGGAAAACCAAGAGAAACCAATTCATGGAAGCTGAAGGATGTTTTAAGAAACATGGTGTGGCCAACATTGTAAAATGCTGCAGAGATATCAGGTGAAATAGAGACTCAGACCATGGCCCTTACATTTAGTCAGGAGGTTTTAGTGCCCTTGGAAAGGAAAACACTGTTTCTGAGGAGTGATAAAAACTGAAGTCAGGCAGTAGGTTAGGGAGTCAATGGAAGTTGAAAGTGCGGAAACAATGAATGCAGGGAATTTTTTAGAAACTTGGCTTTAAAAGCAATGTGAGAGATGGGACCAAAATCCAAATGAGACAGAAGACCAAGAGAAATTGTGTGTGTGTGTGTGTGTGTGTGTGTGTGTGTGTGTGTGTGTGTGTGTGTGTGTGAGATTTTGTTGGTTAGTTTGTTTGCATAGTTGAGAGAGACCTGTTTATATCCCCAGAACAAAAGAGTCAGGGAGAGGCTAAAGATACCAGAGAGGGAGGATAAAAAAAGGAGGGTGGTCCCTAAGAGGCTGGTGGAGGGACCCAGGGCGCTGATGGAAGAATTAGCCTTAGATAGAAGGGAGGAGGGACACTTTTCTCAGGACTAGCAGAGGAGGGAAGGATGGACACAAATACTGATAGGATTATAGGTAGTTCAGGGAACTAGTTAAGAGACGCTTTCTGTAAATCCTGATCAGCTGTCAGGAATGAGAGAGTTGGTCGTAGTAATACAACAATGCTTTCGAAAGCGATCATAGGACCTGGTTTCTTCAAACGAACAAAAACTATATGTATGTGTATATATATATATATTTAGAAAAAAAGAAAAAGAGAAAAGGAGGAAGAAACTTTACCTCAGAGGACACTTACCAGGCATGTCAACCAATCACAAAATATTGACCTTATTTGGATCCTGATTCAATCAAACTTTTTTTTTAAAGTCAAAAGGCAACACGGACATGTGAAAACTGCCTGTATTTATGTCTAGTGTTATTACAGAATGACTAGTAACTTTTTACTGAGATAATGCTATTGTGCTTAGTTTTCTAAGCGTCCTTATCTTTTAGAGTACATACAGCATTCACAGATGAAACTATGATGTCAAAGATTTGATTTAAAATAATTTGGTGGTGGGATAGAGGCCATAAATGAGACAAGACTGGTCACGAGCTGAGTAATAGATATACGGAAGTTTAGGACACTATTCTCTATACTTTTATAAATGTTGGGAGTTTTCCACAATAAAAATTGTGGAATTGTGTTTGGTTTAAAAACAATAAAAATGTTTTTAAACCAAAAATACACATTTTTTAAAAGCCAGAAGAAAAAATAAGGCAATCGTGGGGAATGAAAGAAAGTGATAACCAAAGACATATAAAAAGATTACTATGCTACATTGTAAGCCTGTCTAAAGTTGAACATAATCAGTTTGTTGTAACAAAGCTGAGTGACTTTTTTTTCCTAGCAGTCTTCAGAAGCCTTGATGTGAGAGTAAAGAAGTTGCATTGGCACACGTTAAGGATCTTAAAGAATATGACAGCAGAAGGGATATGATGGTATTGACGAGAGAAAAATTGACACATTAAGCCATCACCCTGTCTAGGCTGGATAGGAAGGATGTGAAAATGTGGAAGTGACTGACGGAATAGGGACAAAAAGGAACTGGAGGTCTTGAAGATAATGCATGGCTGGAAAATGGAGGTGAGAAAGCTGGAAGAATTAGCAGCCTGTGGTTAGCAAGCCAGTCTATGGAGTTTAAGATTTCAGCTCTGGGTGATGACAAGGTCAAGTGTAATTGTAAATGCCTATGAAGTGCCTATGTAAAAGGACGGCTGAAGTGAGCTGGAGGTGAAAGTCAAACAGAATTAAGAAGGTTATAAAATTGTGAGGTTGGGTGCTGGATGGGTCCTAAAAGAACCCTAAAATCTCCCATAAAGATGAAGCTCAGTTATAAGTTCTGTAACGACAAGGACTATGTCTCTCTTTAAAAAAAAAAATTAATATACACCCAACACTGAAGACAGTGCCTGGCCCAGAGAAGATGCTCCCAAATAGTTGTTGAGTACATGAATGGAAGAACTATGTCCCTCTTTAACTTAAAGCCTTCAAGTTTCTACTCACCGCTGGTTAGCTGGTTAGTTGGGAGTGGGAGAAAGAGATGGAGAAAACAGACCAATGAATATGCACCAAAGCAGGATTCATAAAGCAGAATCCATAAACCAAAAGAAATATTAAAGGAATTAAAAGTGGAACCTACAAGAAAAATTCAAATGAGGTCACTCCTTTTCTAGTCATTTATACCTGAACTAATATATGAGCTGTGGCTGCGTTAATGACTGTCTATGAGTGTACGAAGGGATATTTTAAGGGAGGGGAAAACAAGAGAGGAGTGTTTGCCTAGCGCCCTGCCCGGTTGCTGTTTGGCTGGGACCAGGCTTCAGTGGGAGTTCATCTGGATCACACCAGCCTGAGGTCATCTCCGGTCCAGAGGCCAGTGAGCAGGGAAAGGAGTCAGGCCTCTAGGAACCCCTGTAACTCTGTAATTGAGTAGAACAAACTCCTACCCTGCAACTGATCTGCCCACCTAGGAATCTCAAGAACAAATTAGAATTTTTGAGACTATAGTTGGCTCTTATAATGGGGAACATAAACCACTATCACTCAGTCATTGTTGATTCATTTATTTAACAAATACTGAGAAATAAGAAAAATGATTTAGGAAACATTAAAAAAAGAAACTTAAAGTGAAAAAAGAATTAAAGACTAAGCTTACAAATAAAATTCTTATTAATGATAATCTCAAATATTGAGTGAGTTTACCACTGGCCACATATGAGGTCATGTGCTTTACAGAAATCCACATGTCACCATCATAGCAGTCCTGTGATCCAGGTATTACTAGGATCTCCATTTACAGGTGAGGAAATAGGGTAAGAGATTAAATGACTTTCCCAAGACTACCAGCTAATATGAAACCGAGTCAGGTCTAGCTGACACTAAAGCACATGTTTCTAACCTGTACTCTAAACTGCTTTACTAAACCCTGAGAAGGACCAGAAAGGGAGTAAATGAAGCCCCATCTAGACAGACTTAAGCTACTAGTGATAAAGGATCTGAGACTTCGAGGAGTTAGGAATGCAAGATAGAAGAAATTTTTATAGTATCTCTCTGGTCTCTGCTTTTACATTCATGCAATTCCTACTTTCAACAATGAAAGGAAAGGCTGGGTCAGACACGTTAAGAGCAGGAAAAAAAAAACCGCAACCACAGCAACAAAAAATCTTCCAGAGATCATTTAGGCCACTGCCTATCAAAAAACAGAAGAGGGAGGAACTCCCAAAGTCCTTGAGTCCTTATTTCCCTGTGAATGAAAGAGACTAGTATGTAAATAAGAGCTTTGCATAAGCCAGACATTCTTTCAAGTCCAGTTTATCTACCATATGAGTCACTTCCTTTTTAAAGCAGGAATTAAAAGAGAAAGAGGCACATAATCATTACCCAGCACAACCCTTCTTAATAGACCTTTTCTTCTCATTCAAGTAGCAAGAAGTTTAAAGGGCTCCTGCTTGGACAAAACAGCAACATCACCTTGCATACACCGTACACACAGCATGACCAGTTCCTATCCTCACTGGCAGAGAGAAATGAACAAGTAAGATAAACAGGCAGATGGGATGATAGAAGGGAGGCCACAGGTCCAGTCGATTAACCTGACACAAAGGAATCTGAATAACAAGAAGTCTTTGAGTGACTCATGAAAAGTTTATGTCCTCCAAAAGGAAGTTTAACCCCACGTTATCCACTAGAGCGAAGATGCTCATAAACCTTTGGAGGAAGTCTCAGGATAGCCTAATACTAGAAAAAAGGAAAAGGAAACAGCCACCTGTCCACTCATAGATGAGGGCTCCACCTTGAACTTTCAACGGAAAAATAAATATAGTTGTATCCTGCAAAGGCACAAAAAGTAAACAGGAAAATGGCCGGCCTCTTTCCCATCTTAATGCCTACTGTAGATCCTGTCCCATTCCTGCAATGTATTTATCAGGGATGACCTTTTTTCTTCTTCTTAGGATTAAAGATTCAATTTGAAGATTGAAGCAGGGACGAAGGAAGCAAAGTAAGTAGAAACTGAACCACCACATTCCTGTTGACTCGGGAATTCCAGAGCCCTAATCCAACCTTCCTATATACCCTGTACATGAAAATATGTCCAGGAAAGTCTTAGATTCACCCAGTTCCTCCAGTGTCCAAAATTATTAACATGCAAAGCTAACAAGAGCCACCAGCACCAAAGTTTAGAGGTCTTGGGATGCTCTACATAATACAACTAAGTTCTATTGAACATCTACATGTGCTAACCACTGTGCTGGGTGCCAAGATTACAATAAATAAGCAAAACAGACAATTTCTCTGTTCTCTGGGACCTGTGGTCCCATGGGAGAGGCTGACAAGTTAACTACTGGTTCCCATGCAGCATGCTAAGTGCTATAATTGTGGAGTGGGAGAACAGGTTCCTACAGGAGATCAAGAAGGAAGGGGGGTCTTCTCAGAGGACACAAGTCCAAGCTGAAACTAAATGATGAGTAGAAATAAAGAAAGGCTTTCAGGGAAGGGAATATGCAGGAGGAAGAGGAAGCTTTGCCTGGGTATACGGAGAACTTGGGATGCCTTAGATCCACCCCATAAAAGAAACAAAACCCATGTACATTAAGAACAAGGTGTTTTTCTCTTTTAGTGTTTCATCAATTAATCCTCCTTGTGCTTTATGAGAAAAACCCTAGCCTTTGCTCTCCAAACAGGAATTTTCCCTCACTTTGTTTATCAGGTCATTTGTGAGCCTGAAGTCAACAGCACTTGACTAATTAGATTTCAGAGTATTGGGAAGGTTTCTCCAACCTTAAAATTTTTCCTGACTTATTTAATGTTTTTGAATGTACTGTAAGGACTGCATAGGTGATTATGACACACACAAAATACATATGAAAGCACATACATACGAACAATTATGAAAATAATAACAGCTAACATTTATTACATGCACACTCAGCACCAGGCAATTTAAGTTCTTTACGTATGTTAAGTTGATTAATTCACACAATCGTAAATTCTACAGCTATCTCTAGTTTGCGGGTAGGTTAACGGAGGCACAGGAAGTTTAAGCAAAGTGTCCGACGTTGCACAGCTACCAAGTGTAGAGTCAGGGTTCTAACTCAGGCGTGAGTTTATTGCCAATGCTAGTCAGTTAGGGCAAAGACGGAAACAAACTTTGCCTCACACTTCCACCCCTGGCCAGTTCTGCCCGGGCCAAAGCTGAGCTGCAAACCTTTCTACAAGGTACACCAAGCAACACAAACTATCCACTGTTCCACCTCTTAAGTCCTGAAGGCTGAAAACTTCTAAAATGTCCACACTCCTTCCCAAACGCTCTGAGCTATGGCACATCTGTTGGGAGCCCCTGTATTCTTTCATAGAAAAGAGCAATACTTGGTCACTGGGGACTATTACTTCAGGATGGCCATGGTCACGTTCATCAGGTTTCTGACTGTGAGCTTGCTAAAGCTGCCTCTCCTGAGGAAAACTCGAAACAGTCTTAAACCATTCCTAAGTCTTCACCTGAGGAATGAAGCTGACTAGTTCTACGGTGGGAAAGTCATCTTTAAATTATATGTGTAATACACAAAACAATGACTTCAAGAAACTATGGCAAAAAAAATTTTTTGTTTCTTTTTTAAAAAGTGTTCTATAGCTTCCATGGTGGCACAGTGGTTAAGAAACCGCCTGCCAATGCAGGGGACACGGGTTCAATACCTGGTCCGGGAAGATCCCACATGCCGCAGAGCAACTAAGCCCATGCACCCCAACTACTGAGCCTGCACTCTAGAGCCCACGAGCCACAACTACTGAGCCCACATGCCACAACTACTGAAGCCCGTGCACCTAGAGCCCATGTCTAGAAGAGAAGCTACGGCAATGAGAAGCCCACCCACAACGACAAAGAGTAGCCCTCGCTCACCACAAGTAGAGAAAGCCCACATGCAGCAAAGAAGACCCAAGGCAGCCAAAGAAGTAAAATAAAATAAATTTTTTTTAAAAAAGTATTCTAAGTTGAAGATTTATCTGCCTACCCACAGGAAAATGGAACCAGCTGATTTTTTTTTTTTTTTTTAACTTATTGGCTGTGTTGCGTCTTGGTTGCTGCATGTAGACTTTTTCTTGTTGCAGCGAGCGGGGGCTACTCTTCCTTGCGGTGGGCAGTCTTCTCATTGCGGTGGCTTTTCTTGTTGCAAAGCACAGGCTCTAGGTGTGCAAGCTTCAGTAGTTGCAGCATGCAGGCTCAATAGTTGTGACTCGCAGACTCTAAAGCGCAGGCTCAGTAGTTGTGGCGCACAGGCTTAGTTGCTCCGAGGTATATGGGATCTTCCCAGACCAGGTATTGAACCCATGTTCCCTGCATTGGCAGGTGGATTCTTAACCACTGCGCCACCAGGGAAGTCCCCAGCTGATTTTTTATAAGGTACCAGTTACAGGCCATATGTTATGACATGAACAAAATACTGAAATGTCCAAAGGGATGAGAACTATAGTTTATCTCTATCATTATTTTTCTATTTAGAATTGTGTCATTTTATTAACTAGAAAAATGAATCTGGGGAAAGATTTTAAGAATACTTAGTTTGGTTTTGGCTGCAAGCAACAGAAACCTCCTCCTCAAAGTTGCTGAACCAAAGAGAAACAGGCGCATCTTGGGCTGATGGTAGAATCTAGCCTTGTGATTAACTTTGAGCCCTAATGGGTCTTTATTATTTTCTGTATATTCAGCTAGGAATATATACTGCTGTTAAATTCTTTTTTCCCCAAATAGTAGTTGTCAAAAACAGAAACAAAACCTGACAAACTTTCTCGAGCCCTAGGAATCAATAGTTCTCAGATCAGCGTTTCTATTTTTCCCAAATAGATCAAAGCTAGATGAGAAGCCTTAATAAGGAACTCTGTAAACACTGCTTGTTTACATAGTTCCAAGCCTCTCTGCTAACAGTAAATAACCCTGCAGAACTAGTAGAACTTTCCTGTAGAGATAAGCAGCCCTAAAGGCAGGTAGAGAAACCATTATCAATGGGTTTTATGCAGTCCCTATTCTGAAGACCAAGAGAACACCAATAGCCCGGGGGGTAGGAATGATTCCAGAAACTGGTTTCAACAATTCCTAACCCCAATTTTTTTTAATTTTAAGATTTATCTTAAGATACATTGAAGCTATTTCATTAAGATCAAAGGTTTTTCATTATACTTATGTACAATTCCTTACTAGTCAAAAAGGAAACAAAGAATAAACATCTTTATCTTTAGGGAGCTTTTGACAACAGTTGAAAACAGTTTTGTAAATCTGTTTGTCCATTTTAAATTGTTATCATTTAGATACCTGAAAATTTACAATACCAGGAATGTCAGCCTTAAAAATACCAATAACTGCCATATTGGTTAATAAAGTCATCTTAAAAAACAATTAAATATCTCAATTCTATCTTTTTACTTTTTTAACCAACTCTAATCTGTCATTCATAGGAATACGTATAGAATTTCCCTCTTGCCGTTAGATTTTTAATATGTACATTCCCTCTTCTGTCAAATATTTGTTGGTACTCCATTGGAAACAAGTTGCTCAAGGAACTAGTACAATGAGAGGCATAATGTTTACCCCAACTTTTTTTTTCTTACCCCAAATTTCAACAAAGCCTGCACCATATATGTGAAATAGATTGGGTTGCAAAAGTGAGGAATACCACTTTCTACACAAAGCACAACCCACTTGCTATTTTCTACCATTACCACTGCCCTCAATAAGAAAAAACTTGCTGGCGGTCCATTTATGCAAACTTCTAAGCAAGAACTGAAGGACTTAACTACAGAATGAGTATTCTAAAGAAATAAATATTTTTATGTTTATAAAAATTGTTCTGATTTTAAATACCAAAACATTAAGATAAACATTAGAAGCTCCATTGTCATGAATTTTATTTCTAGCTTCCAGACAGGTTCATAAAACAAGTGCAAATATATTTCCTTTCCGGGTGTCTTTATTTCTATAAAGAGATCTTACCTGTCTGAATGGAAGAGACAGATAGAATTGCTACGGTCCCAGATCTGTGTCTCTTCTGCATTTAAAGTGGCACAGATTCTAATGCCTATTTTTCTTTATAAGCAGTTAAAACTATTTGAGATCATTCTGGATCCCCTAAATTTCAAAGGTACAACTGTATCACATCAAAAAGTAGTTAATTCAAGTGGCTCATTATTCAAGGACAAGGGGGTCAAATTCATTCAGGCAATGAACAAACAATTCTGACTGAATTCAACCGTTTATGGTTTAGGTTATTTTCTTTTTTAAAGAGCCGATTTTCTTCTCAAACCAATTCAGTCCTTATTCCGCAAGCCGTTTATATGAGTAGATAAAACTTTTAACACAAAAGCCAGCAAAAACTGTATATACACAAGGCCTGCTCGTTGATAATCAGTGCTATGATGAAGTCTCATTCGCTCTAACTTCCTTTAAGAATGAGGACAGATTTTGCACACTGATTGACATCAGGAAATAGTTTTGTTGGTGGTTTACAAATGCTTTTGAAGAATATAGGTGGGATTACACATGATGCTTCCACCAAAATAAATGTTGGTAAAATCATGACTCCATTCAGCCTTAATCAAAGAGCAGTAGAGAAGTTATTGTGAGAAACCTCACTTAGTAAGCAAGAGATCAAATACCATTGTCAAAGAGTAACTTTTACATAGTTAAAACATGATTCATACAAACATAGAATGAACACATGTTAACTCATATTCCACTCATTGATGGGGGAGCCAGTGGAATGATAAAGATGGTTCCCAGGGCATTTGAGGACCTGTGTATTTGTAGGAATTTGTAAAAGAGAATGTCTGAACAAAATTGCTAGGTTAAATACAAAACTGGTTAATGTCCTACTGGATAATCTTTGGAGTTATCGTTCTATCAGACATAAATCTACAAATCAACATATAAACCCATGGAGTCTAGGCCTCGTTGGTAGTAAATTGTGTTTCAAACAAAAGGTTAATTATATAATCCTTGGTGGCCTTTTCAACATTTCCCCAACATAACATTGATGGGATATGCAGTCCTATTTTTCCCTTATTTCCAAGTTTGCGATTATTTTTCTTGCCACCTCTGAAGTTGTGTTTGAAAAAATAAAAATGAGATTCTATACTAAGAGCCATTAAGAGCCATAATTGAAAAGTAATTCCCAAATCCGGAAACATGAAATCTCTGGAAATGAAATTTAACTTTGTTTCTCCACCCCTGGTTTGAAACAATGATTCTCCATCTCATGAGTCACTGTGTTTGCCTCCCTTTTTTCTCACCCTGTTCTAGTAAAGACCTGAAAGCTTCCTGGCAAAGCCATCTGGTTCTCCCCTCTGCACAATGGCACAAATTACACAGACTGCTTCCCTGTTTTCGAAGAAATACCACATTCTGCCACACTAACATCCAACAACTTCCATCTAAGAGAAAAATGCTTCTTTTAAGAGAACACCCTCACTCTCTTGTCCTTTCTTAGTAGTCACTCTCCTTTCATTAGAAAGAAAATACCCTTCGCCAAACAAAATGATCACCATGCCTTTAATGTCCCCCTCGGTCTTACTTTCCAACTCCAAATTCTTTTGGGGGTCCCTTTTAAACTTTCCTGAACCTGACAGATTAAAATGCTCTCCTAAAACTCTGACAGATATTGAACCAAGGACCAAGTACTCCCACATATCAAAAGAAATGAGATTCCACTTCCTTTATCTATTTCCACCTCCTCTCAGAGTAAAAGATTAGACTTTAGTAGTAAACAGATTGAACGTCAAGTAAAAGATTCAAAGACTCAGAAGAGGATTTAAATGAAAAACACATTATATCACATATGCAGAATCTAAAAAAAAAAAAAAAAAGATACAATTGAACTTATTCACAAAACAGAAACAGACTCACAAACTTAGAAAATAAACTTATGGTTACCAAAGAGGAAATGTGCGGAGGGGAGGATAATTTGGGAGTCTGGGATTGACATATACATACTAGTATACATAAAACAGATAACCAATAAGGACCTACTGTATAGCACAGGGAACTCTGTTCACTATTCTGTAATAACCTAAAAGGGAAAATAATTTGAAAAAGAATATATGTATGTGTATAACCGAGCCACTTTGCTGTACACCTGAAACACAATATTGTAAATCAACTATAGTCCAATATAAAATAAATTTTTTTTTTTTAAAAACCCACGTAGGACTTCCTTGGTGGCACAGTGGTTAAGAATCCGCCTGCCACTGCAGGGGACATGGGTTCGAGCCCTGGTCCAGGAAGATCCCACATGCCACAGAGCAACTAAGCCTGTGCACCACAACTACTGAGCCTGCGCTCTAGAGCCCAAGAGCCACAACAAGAGAAGCCACTGCAATGAGAAGCCAGCGCACGGCAACTAGAGTAAGCCCTCGCACAGCAACAAAGACCCAACACGGCCAAAAAATAATTTTAAAAAAACCCACGTAATTAAACAAAACAAAACAAAACACATACACGAGTAATTGCTTGGGGCTGGGGATTTGTCCTTTGCTGAATGTGTTGGGTTTCGGGGTGTTTTAACATGGCTCCTGCTCTGCCTCAGGAGCCCATGGCACGAGCTGGAAGCACTGGCCTCCGCCTGCGGGATGCTCGGGGGTTTCCTCACACATGAGTCCCACTAAGACCACACTGAAAGGAAAGGCCTAGAATGTAAATGTCTCATTAGCCTGGTTCTGGGCTTGCTGCCCAGTTCTGATTGGGTTCCCAGTGCCTTCTTTTGGGCTTGGGGCCAGGACTTATTTTTATGTAAGATCTTGGATAAAGTTATTCTGTTCCTACAAACCACATGGTACTGTGAAAACTTTAGATTCAGTAGCAGCAGTCTCAGAGACGGGCGGGAACAGAGGGTAGCCCAAAGGAGACAGAAAGACAAAATGCCACAGAGACAGGGAATGAGGTATAGAGCCGTGCTCCTTTTGGTCACAGCAATCCAAATTTTGGTCAACCAGTGGATCTCCGGAGCTGAATTCCCACACCAGCTTGAAACAATTAGCTACCCAGACTCCGAAAGGAAAGCCCCCGTGTGGGAGGCTGTGAAGGGACAGAGGACAGAGGACAGAGGACAGGGAACTTCCATTTGCTCACCACTATCTATGTTACTAACCCTGCACCTGGTGCGTCAGCTGATTCATTCTTGAACAACCCCATGAAGAAGGACAGGGAACAAAAATCCTGCAGCCACTATGTCATCAACCCCTACTCTCACTTTTTTTTTTTTTTTGAAATATCTATGTGTTTGTTTAGGCTGCGCCGGGTCTTAGTTGCAACATGCGGGATCTTTGCTGCGGCATGCATGTGGAATCTAGTTCCCCAATCAGGGATTGAATCTGGGCCCCCTGCATTGGGAGTGAGCAGTCTTACCCACTGGACCACTGGGGAAGCCCCAACCCTCACTTTTAATTCCATTGACAAACCCAGGCCACGCTTCAAATTTGGAAACCAACGACAGTACCAGAATTAATTATATAACTTGCATAAAACCAGACTTAATTCTTCCTTAGCACTTGACTCCCATCACAGGCTCATTAGTAAGGACACTCACCCCAAAGTGAAGTGAATGTATGAAGGGCTATACAGCTTTCACCAGCCCAGTGTCTAAGGGAACTGAATACATAGATAGCTATGGTCCAAGGAGAAACTGTTTTTTCTCTCTCTTTGGCAAGACTTGGGTTGAACAATAAGGACCAAGTTCTTGGCCACATGTATGTCCCTTAACCCCCAGGGGAAGGCCAACTGGGTTATCTGGGGTATAGTCAGCCCTCTTGGGTGAGCAGACAGAACCCATCTGTACCCTGGAGGGAAGAGGGCACACGACAGGGAGTCCTAAGCCATAGGTGATTTTGAAAAAGACATGAACTGTGTTTTTTAACATATGCTAACAAAACTCTAACGTGTAAACCTAACGAGATATTGGAAGAATTTGATGGGGACAGTGAATTTTCTTTTTTTTTTTTTTTTTTTTATTATTATTATTTTTTTTGGGGGGGGTACACCAGGTTCAATCAACTGTTTTTATACACATATCCCCATATTCCCTCCCTTCCTTGACGCCCCCCCTCGAGTCCCCTCCACCCTCCCCGCCCCAGTCCTCTAAGGCATCTTCCATCCTTGAGTTGGACTCCCTTTGTTATACAACAACTTCCCACTGACTGGGGACAGTGAATTTAAAGTCTTCTTTACTGCTTTCTCTTCCCAATGGAAACAGTGACCTTCAACATTCATTCATTCATTCATCCAACAGGTAATTATCAAGAGGCTACTATACACTGACATCGTTCTAGGACCAGGGCAGCAGTGAACAGGACAAAAGCAATGACAAAAAGGTCCTTTTTCTTCCTTATTAAAGTAATATATGCATATTAAAAAAAAATTGTAAACTGGAGATAGACTGAAAGGAGAAGTCACTTGAATTCTCCCAATCAGAAAAAAAAAAGTACTGTTAACTCTGTGGGATATATATTCCTCTTTTCAGTCTATTTTCAATGTGTATGAATCCAAAAGTACACACTATTTTGCCCAAAATAATACTAAAATGTACATACCATTGTATCATGGCTGCTTTTTACACTTATCATATTGTTAGCCATATTTCCACATGTTACAGTCTGATTAAATGCTAATTTCCTCATTTCAAAAGCAGGAGTAGAAGAATTTTTTTTTTTTTTTTTTTTAATCCTTCCTGCCGTGAGCTAGACTCAACAGATATGAGGAAGAGGAAAAGGAAGAGAAAATGGAGCCCCAAGCCACCCCCACTCCTGGGTTTCTGACCGAGGCAGAGCAAGTGCCACCCCTCCCACAGTTCCCAGTTGGCTGCAGGGAGGCAGGTGGGCGGCATCCTGGTGGCTGCCGGTACCTGCCGGCCCTGGTGCGTAGCGCTGGGTCCACCTGGCCCGGGCGGAGGAAGGACAGCCGTTCCGTCAGTGGGTGTAACAACAACACGCAGTCTGGAATGCTTGACCCTTGCGTCAGGTGTTACCTGGGAGGGAGGCCAAAGCTTACCTGGGTGTGGTCAGGGCTCCTAGGGAGAACAACAGGGTAGGCGCAGGCTACTTGGCCCATGTATAAATAACCTGCAATTTCGTCCACATTATGTGTTACTCAAAGCCAATCACATCCTTATTATTCAGCTTACCATTTACGCCTAAATTCAATCTGTTGCACTTCAACCAAGGTGCAAACTTAAGGTCTAAATCACTAAACAATTTAAGGAAAGACTGGTCCCCGAAGAAAGAAAACCTCCTCTTGAGGTGGGATTTGCTTGTGGGCACCAGGCCCACATGAAGGGGAGTTATCCCAGGAACCACCATCACTGACTGTCTCTTATTCCATTGTATCAGGGCACCAAAGTTTATGTTATCAATTGTCTCTTTTTTGGAAAAATAATTTTATCTTCCTTTTTTTTTTAACCTTAACTTTCCTGCCATGAACATCTGACTGCTAAATGTTCATTGACTTGCTTTATTATAACCTTAGGATAAATTCTTTCAAGTAGAATTGTCAGTTCAAAGGGCATATATATATTTTTATGACTTTTGTAGCCGAATTACCAGACAGCTCCCTCTGACAAATTGTACCAATCTTTATTCTCACTAGTCTTGTGTAGAGGTATTTAATTCCCTATAAGTTTCTCTACACTGGGTATTACCATAAAACAAAGTTGTTTGTTAGATATGTGAAAAAAATAATTTCACTGTTTTCCTTTGTATTCCTCATTAGTAATAAATGAGGCTGAAGATGTTTTTATATGCATGTTTGCTATTCACTTGTTTTATGAATTAACTATTCACATGCCTTGTGTCCTTTATACAGTAAGGATATTAACCATGCGCATATATCTACCTTGCAAAGAATGAGCTTTCATGATTTACATTTTATAGATGCCTAACCATTTTTGTCCTCTTTGCCATGTAAGTCATTTAAACGATTTCTTTCTTCCCTTGTTGGCTGCATTTATGACTTTCCTAGTCATATTCTAAAGCCATATATTTTGAAAGAGCTCCGTATATAATCCATGCTGTAGAGGACTCACAGGGTTGCAACAAGCAATTTTTTTCAATTTGTATTTTTAGTCTCATGTTTTTCATGTCGTTTGACTGCAGTTGAATTCATATATTTTACACTGTGATTTAGAATAACTTCTCTGAGTATATATGGCATATTATAGGCATATCTAAGTATGTGAGTAAACATACACAATATATAACATATACGTATACACCAATAATAGAAACAAAAGTTTTATAAAACAAGACTACCCTTAATACCTGCCATGTGTGCTGCCCTTTTCCTTTTTTCTTAGCCTAGTTGAGACCCAATTAAATTGATTTCATAAACCATTAATGAGATCCAACCCACAAGTGGAGAAACACTATAATAACTGAAGATGTTCTGGGCCTAGGAAAAGCTCTTCCCTTAGAAGACTCATCCTTATTTTGTTGGAGTCCAGTTAATTAACAGTAACAATTATTATTATCAGAGCATTCTTTTGTGCTTACTATGTGCTTATTTAGTGTATTACATGTAAGCCCTCATACTTTTCGATAAGGTAGGGATTATTACTGTCCCAATTTGACAGATGAGAAAACTGAGGCAGAGAGATTAAGAAACTTGTGCAAACTCCCACGGCTAGTACATTGTAGAGCCAGATTTTGAACTAAGTGGCCCAATTCTAGAAACCCTCATTTTAACTCCTCTGCTTTCCACTCACTCTGCTGCAGCTGGACCTCTGGCTTTCCACTCACTATGCTGCAGAGTCCAGGGACACTGACTGACTCTTAGGGGTGGAAGAAAACTAATTGCAAAGTTTAGCACCAAAGCTACAGAAACTTTTGTTTGTTCTAATAAACTATAAAATATTGGGAGAGGAAGAAGATCAGGGAAAAGAAAAAAAAGGTGAGCCAGTTTCCGTCATCCAAGTCATCGGGGACAGTTTGTAAAGAACTTGTTGTGTTGCACAATCTTGTCTCTCCCTGCCCAAGGAGGAGTAGGTGGAAGGAACGTGAAGCCCATATAAACCAACTGCGGAAGAAATATTAGGACAACGGGGCTGGTTGATCGGATCAGCACTAGACAGAAATCTGAAACAAAACTCCACCCAAAACACATGTGTGCCGATATCTGTCTCTCCTATTTTTTAAAGACATGGAGCCTATAACCTTTATTAGAATGTGTAGCTGAGGGTGGGGAGAAAGGGACCTGAAATCTGAACTTGTGAATAGAAACAGCACCAAAAGCTACCATGTGAAAAATGTGTTCTTTATGATGTTCATTGAGACATCAACACCCTCCTGCTGCCCTGGTTATCCCAGAGTCCTGAGTCTTAGAGGAGAGTTACCCAGAATTTGGGTTTTCCTAGCTCACATATTCCAACTCTTTTTCTTTCCTTAATACTTTACTACTTGTGCTTAAGTCCAAGACTCAGCCTGTTCTACTGCAGGTAGATGATGGTTTGGTTTAGTGGTGAAAAGCACTCCATCAGAGTGTCAGGAAAACCTCATCAGGCAAGCCTTTAAAAACTGACACAGTAGTTCAGCCCATCATTTAATAACATCACAACCAGGAAGTCCATGTTTAGATCTAATCTACATCCATCTTGCTGAAATTTGTAAATAAACTTTGGCTTCCCATCCCAACCCCAGAGTGCTGGCTGCCCAAGGAAGTTTTAAAACAGTAATTGAGTGCATACCAAGCACAGGAGGGTTCATTAATTTGCATACAATGCATTGTGATCCTCAGATAAAAGGTGCCACATCTGAACAAAGCCTCACTAATTTTTTTCACAAATTAGTCCCATAATTAAACTCCTGCTAATAGTAATTGAAAACACTTACTTCATTACTAAATAATTCCTATTCAGAAAAGAAAACTGTAGCTCATTTACTTCTTTTATTGCTGGATGGACGTGTACAATGGATCTTTATCTAAAGACCCAGGGTACCAAGCTCTTGCTGAGATAAATCAGGAACAATGCTGAGATAAATTACGGACAATGCTTTCAGATCCTCTGCACCAGAGGAAAATGGGCTTCAGCTTCCCAGGCGTAGGTTGGAGGTGGGAGGATTGGGTTTTGTGGTTGTATATTAACTCTCTGACCTCCACTAGGTAGCCAGGTGACAGCTGCAGGGAGGTTTCTTTGAAGTGTGACATTCTTGCGGCACTTCAAAGAGCGCTGTCCTCTGAGGCAGGTATGTTTGCCGGCCACACCTGGTACCTGCTAACCCCACCGCAGCAGCTGGCCGGCAGGAAGCTCCAAAGAGCCAGCCCAGGGTCTCTCTAATGAAGTGCATCCAACTGATAACTGCACCAAAGGGAGAGAGCGGGGGCCCTTAGATGAATGAACAGCGGCTTCGAGCCCTGGCCTTCTCTAAAAACATAACGCCTCCTCTGCCCAGGTCAGACCTTCACAGCTCAGAAAGCAGCAAGTATGGAATTTTACCTGGAAAATGCCCGCTGTGGAAAACCAACCTGATTCACACAGGGGAGGGGTCTGAGCAGGGAGGCTTAGTTAAAAGTAAAACGTGAGCAGAAAGCTCAGGCAGTAAATTTGGCTGGGAAAACTAAGTGGGAAACAACCCTAATCACTGAAGCCAGCTGTCCAAAGGGAGCACATGGGGTCAGATCCAGAACAGGAAGATAACCCTGGCCTCAACCCAAGTCGGTTACAAAGCACTGAGCACATACATCATGCTCCACGCCACTGCCGGTCACCTGAAGCCACCACCTTTCCAGGGAGGGTCCCATGGAGTAACAAGAATTACAGAGTCTCTACTATGCATGACGGATGTAGTGAAAGGGATGAAAACACAATAGTCCTCAGAGAGATTACAGTCTGGTGGAGATTATCAGCTGTAGACATCCTTTTCAGGCATCTGGCCTCTGAACACAAACGTCCTTGGGTTTGAATCAGAGCCCTTCCGTTTGCTTCCTGAGAGACCATGGGCACATGGCCCTGACTTTTCTGTCTGAGTTCCACCCCCAGGGAGTAGTTGTGAAGATTCAATGAGCAAATGCATGTCCAATGACTAGGATGGTGCCCAGCACTTAGCAACGGCTCAACAAACATTAGCTAATATTCTCACTGCTCCGGCAGGGACAGAGGTGGCAAGGTGGGACGTGGCCCCACAAAAACCGCTGTCCCACCCAGTTTATGGGTCTCATTGACTGGCAGTGAGCTGTATCTGCACTCCTCACTCACTTGCTTCTGGGGGAGGAAAGGGCCTGCACCAGCTGTTTGCGGTCTGGTGGAGAATGCTGCAAACCTAGAAGTAACCCAAGTCCCCAGTGTAATTTTCTTACTCCATCCGGCCTGCAAGCCAGTGCAACGGACCCCACCCCGGTGAGGCAAGGCAGTGCATTGGGAAGGCGCTGTGCCCCACTCTGTGCTTAGCTCATGGGCTTGTCCTGAGGATTAAAGGAGATCATGGACGTGACGCTCTTAGCAGAGTCACGGGCACATATTAAAGACTCCATGTTCAATTCTTCCTTTTTTTTTTTTTTTGGGCCATGTCACATGATATGGGATCTTAGTTCCCCGACCACGGATCGAACCCGTGCCCCCTGCAGTGGAACCACGGAGTCTCAACGAATGGACCACCAAGGAAGTCCGTGTTCACTGTTCTTAATGAGCTGAGATACAGCCTTGGTCCCTGGAACAGCAAGTAATTGTTTGCCATCAATATCCATTCCCATCACTGAGCTAGCCATCCTGTCACTGTAGAGGGAAGAAGACAAAGGCGGAGAGGGAGGGGCTTGTTGGGCTTTGAATCCTCACATGCATTACACAGAGGGCAAGAAAGAGCACTGGTTTGGAATTTGGGAAGACCCGAGTTTGAATCCTGACTTCCCAACGAACTAACCAAGTTCACCTATCTAAGCCTCAGTTTTCCCATCTATACAATGGAGAGAGGCATTGTAGAAATTAGACCTAATGTATGTAAAATACCCAGCCCAATGCCCGGTTTATCACAGCTGAAAAGATACATTGGTGGCATTCACTTTCTCTATTGGCTCCCCCTTCATGCATTTTATATATTCCGTTTCAGCAAGTGCTTTGTCCATTGCAAAGGCCGTGAAAACTGGCTCCAAACGTAGGATAAGATCACATGACAGCAAACATCATCGTTTTTCCACCAGAAGAATGAGTACACATTAGAATGAGAAAATTCAGTGTGTCAACAATATCAGCCATGCTTCCCATAGGTAAGGTCATGGGTGAGGCTGGCGCCAGTCATAAGGGGAAAAAAACAGGAATTTAATAAACACACACCCTTCCCTTTCTCCCACTACCTGCCCCCATGACTTTCTTTGTCTCAATTGCCAACCAGGCAGTGCTTTCCAGGCCTTTAACACACACACACACACACACACATGCTAGATCCTCACCTTGGCTCTAGCTCCCCTTCTTCATAGAAGCAGGCATTTGTGGCACGGGGTGGTAGAAATGGTCTGAGCTTTGAGGCCAGACAAATCTGTGACTTCCCAAATGCCCCAAACTCCTGCTCAAACTGACTCAATTCTTCTAAGACCCCACCCCAGCCATTTCTACCTTCTTTGCCAAGGCCAAAGAATGTAAGGTCTCGATTCTAAACCTCTTAAAACACTCTGTGGGGACTCCCCACTCCAACACGATTCTCCTCTGTTGAGCCTCTCGGTGGGTGGCTGCTGCAAGAATATATACCCCATATTTTACTTCCTCTCTGAAAAACAACCCTATGCTGTGAGCATGGGAGCTATTAATGTTAATACCGCCACTACCACTATAAAAACATATCTTTATTAAAGCACTGTGCTAAGGGCTATAGGTACCTTAGATCATTTTATTTCTTCCAACAAGAAAGTATGATTTTTTTCCAATTTTCCAAATAAGAACACTGAGCCTCAGAGGGCTTGGGTAGCCTTCCCAGGGCCATAGAGCTAAACTAGAGCAGCCCTGGGATTCCAAACAGGCTGGATCCTTCATTCATACATCCACCTGTTCATTCCCTCAACATTCAACAAACAATTACCGAGCACACACTCTGTGCCAGGAACAGAGCCAGGTATTGGTACATCGACAAACAGGATGGGTGCCATTCCTGCCGTAGAGGGACTTTTGTCTTCAGTTTGACACCCAATCCTGTTTTTTAACCATTAAACGTACACCTCCCAAATTAGAGGCCAGACAGTTTTCCAGACGAAATATGGTATATATGCCCTCACCTGGAGAGGGACACGTCTGCCTTACCTAGAGACTATAGCCTGGTACACCAAATCATCACCCTACACAAGCAACAGGAGGAACTTCTGCATAGTTCTGGAAAATTCAGACTGTACTGCGGAAGTGCCACCCTAGAGGCTGAGACCTCTTAAGGCCAGTCCTGCTCCATTGGCCTCCAGCTTTCACAGAGGGGCCATAAGTGTCTCCACACTGTCCCCCACACTCCTGTTTCCAGCAGCGGTTCCGTCCTGCCTGAGGGAAGGCATTTCTAACAGATGCTTCGGTCCACTTCCTCGTCAGGCCGGCTCGGCCACACTTCTGGGGTTGCTTCTATGTTTGTCTCTTCCATACACAGCCAGTGCAGACAGGTAGGCTCCACGTCAGTATTTACTGTGACTTAGAAACGCGGAGAAGCTAACTCTACAATCTCCTTCTCCGGGGCCTCTGGGCTGCCCATTGCTCAGGCGACACAGACTGTGATATAACAGGTGCCCTTGGAAGGGAGACTCCCCACGAAACACTATTAATTCCTTACATGCCCCCAATGCCCCCAATTGCACCAGCCTTCCCTTGCACACTCAGTAAGAACATTTTATTTTATTTTTTTCCCCAGATCTCTATTGACGTATAATTACTTTACAATACTGTGTTAGTTTCTGCTGTACAACAAAGTGAATCAGCTGTATGTATACATATATCCCCATATCCCCTCCCTCTTGAGTCTCCCACCCACCCTATCCCACCGCCTAAGTCATCACCAAGCATCGAGTTGATCTCCCTGTGTTATGCAGCAGCTTCCCCCTAGCTATCTATTTTACATTTGGTAGAGTATATACGTCAGTGCTACTCTCTCACTTTGTCCCAGCTTCCCCTCCCCACCTCATCCTGTGTCCTCAAGTCCTTTCTCTATGTCTGCGTCTTTATTCCTGCTCTGCCACTAGGTTCACCAGTACTGTTTTTTTAGATTCCATACATATGTGTTAGCATACAGTATTTGTTTCTCTCTTTCTGACTTACTTCACTCTGTACGACAGACTCTAGGTCCATCCACCTCACTACAAATAACTAAAAGTAAACATTTTAAATGCAAATACTCTTCTAAGAGGTCACATTCACACTAAGAGTCCATCTCTAAGAGTCCATCTTTTTCTGGTGACATTGGGGGTGGGAGTGGTAGGGAAGAGGGGGCAGATTTCCTTGTGGCAGCCAGGACTGAAGGAGAATTGGAACATAGGGAAAAAGATGCCAGGAACCGACTTTGACGTCTGACTCCCAGGACCAAATCTGGGCCTCATCTTCCCAATCACGAATGCCTCAAACCAAGGGTAAAGTAAGTTGAAATACAAGACCCTGCTTTCTTTCCCTATTCTCCCCTCATAACATTTCTCTGTAGATAAAAATCTGACATATTTTAGAGGAAAAATATATAATTTCCATACTGCCAAGCCATCATATATTTTCTAGTTTTCAGAAGATTTATTATAATGTGCTGACATGCATATCATTTTGAGGAGACAACTCAAGTTTCAGAAAAGAGGCATTCCACCTAAATGTCCATAAGAAAATATAGCCTGTCTTTCACGAATAAGATGGGCTTCATTTAATATTCATTACAGTGTAACTTGCTTTCAGCTCATAAATCTTGAAAACAGATTCTGGCCCCCCGTGTACTGTTTTCATTGGCTAAGTCACTTTTTCTTTCCCTCGACACGTTATAGTTTGTGTTTAAATATGAGACACAGCTGGTTTTGCCGGTGGGGGGTTTCTGGTTTGGCTTTACAAGAAAACACAGAACAAAATCCTCAAAGATTTACAACAGGTGTTCTGGTGTTCTGTTTTCCCCTCATAGTGAAATACCACATTGTATAGCAACGAAAGGGAAACGAAAAAGGTTAGACGATGAAACACCCAATCTAGGAGGATAGAAAATATGAGACTGGGCTGATTGGCAATTTCAGAGCAGCTGCCGTATGTTAAAGGGTAGGGATACGTCTCTGTAGATGTGCTTAGTCTATCTGTTCCCTTGAAAGAAATTGCCAATGCGAAGGATATAAAAACTTTAAAAAGTATGTCCAAATTCACAACGCGGAGAGAGACTGTGTGTGACAGAGTTTGGGGGCAGTGATAGCAATGGAATTCTTAACAGACTATTCTGAGGATATATACACCATTTTCCTTTTTGCTCAGATGGCAGAAGTGGCCCAATAGTACACTACGTGACTCAGTAAACAACCAAGCCAAGTTCTTATCAAGCCAGACGGGTGGAACAGCCAAGGATTTGAGCATAAAAGACACTAGACTGTCAGAACTAGCCTTGACTTGACGTGTAAGTGATGCCCTAGATGGGGCCTAATTTTCAGATAGCTCTTTAACTAAGGGAAATGATAAAACAAAGGATGATGGGGATGAAGATGATAGCTAAGGTTTACACATTGCTTAATATGCATCAAGCACTGTTCTAGGCATCTGGTACCATTCATTTAATCCTGGTAACAACCCTCTGTGCAGGAACAATGATTATCACCCTTATACGTATGAGGAAACTGAGGCCCTGGGGAGTTAAGTGACTGGTTCTTGGTCACACAATTAGCAAGGAATGAGCCAGGATAAAACTGCTAAAGAGGAAAGTCTTTGGATGGGCTCATAACTAGGTACCAGGGTGAATATTATCTACCTTCTTGTTTAATGTTCTCTGCAGTCAGGTGGCAGGAAGCAAGCAATCTGGCCATCCAGGGAATCTTGAAAGGTCTTCAGAAATGTTTAACCTACTCCAAAATTTCCAATTACTCTGCCCACACTAACCACTAATTATAGAAGGTGCCCAGTAAACTTCTCTACGTTCCCGTTCCTATTCTCAGTGCTCTAAATGCACGACATGTGCAAGTTTCACACAAACATAATGAGGTGGGTACCACTATGATCCCATTTACAGATGTAGAAGCTGAGGAATGGAGAGGCTTAAAAATGTTTCACATTTAGCCAGCTGGTATATGGTTTTCCCAGAATTCTAACCTGAATCCTTCTGGGTTCAGAACTCAGGGAAAGGACACACCTGTTTTGTTCACCCTTCATTTCCATTCCTCAAACACACATATTGAATGACAATCAATAACTGGTGTCTAATAAAGTTTGTTGAACTGAATTAATACCATCATCAGACACAAATCTGGATACTCAAACCCTCTCGTTTCCTGATTACACATAAATGTTCATCTTTTGTGGAGATGCAAGGTTTCAAACTGAGAAATAATTCTAAGGAGAGAAATTCTATACTCCTACCTAGCAGACTTACTCTCTTTCCACTCTGCCTATTAAAAGCCTATCTATTTTTTCAAAGTCTTGTCTTCCCTTCCCTGGAAGATGTCCCTGATCACTGCAACAAACAGACTTAGTTGTTCCCTCCTGCGTGCCCTACAACCAGAGCCCTTCAAAATTTATATGCATCCAAACGACCTGGGGATCCTGTTATGAGACACATTCTGATTCAGTAGAGGTGGAATGAGGCCTTAGAGTCTATATCTTTAACATCCCAGTGATGCCCGTGTTCTTGGCCATAGATCACGCTGAGTAGTACAAAGCTCTACTTCACTTCGTCATGTATGGGGGTCCGTTGAGGGCCTCACTCACTTTGCTAAACTCTGAGTTCCTTGTGGGCAGCAACTCTTTCTTATTAGTCTTTATGGTTTGCATAAAATTCTACTCTGATTATTTTGAAGCACTGTTGGTTCTTTACCACAGTCCTATGGGATACGGAGAATCAACCTCATTATCCTGATGAGAAAAACTGACGCTTGAAGGACTTAAAACCTTACCTAGAGTCACCAGCTCTTATCTCAAGCTCTTGGCCAAGGCCAGATTTCCAGGTTTGATTGGCTTAGGTTCTGCCTTATGAGCTTACCCTTGTTCTCAGCCAGTGGAATGTGGGAAAATGGATATGGACAGGCCAGGGAGATGGTCACAGTGCCTGGCCAGTAGTTGGTGAGCAGGACCTGTAGGTGCTACTGCTCAGGACAGCCCAGCACAGTAAAGAACTGTCTCACCCAAAATGCCACGAAGGGAAACGCACAGAAGACACTGAGTGCTCATGCAATCACTAATATTATGCCCACATCTTGGCTTGACTATCCCAGCAGCAAGAAGGCAGCATGGCTAGTAGTTAAGAGCCCGGACTGGGATCCAGGATCTGCCGTTATTGGCTCTAGGACCACTACCAAGTCACTTCACTTCTTTTCTGTTCCTTCCTCTGCAAAATGAAGATGCTAATGACAGTCTCTATTCCACCAGATGGCAAGAAGGCTGAAATGAGACATGGCATATAAAGGACACAATGATATCTCAAGGACTACTAGCCAATTCTTTATTACTATCACATTTTTGGTTCTGCATGTTGTTCATTTCAAACACAGTAATGGTTTGACATGGTCAAATTATTAGCCAGCTCGCATCCAAACTCGGGCAAAGCCATTCTGTCAAAGCCAGCCTGGCTCAGGAGCTAAGGCTTATCTTCAGAGTCTATTTTGAGCCCCGTCTCCCTCAACACACACACTCCCCCCAGAGCACCACTGTTCTTCAGTTTCCTCCTGGATACCCGCCACCCCCATTTCACCCCCAATGGGGGTAAAGTAAGAATAGGACTTGACCTCCCAGAGCTGAATGCCCTGTTTTTTTCCTCTTCCTTTAACACAACTCACTTGGTACATTCCTCTGAAACTTCTGCTACACGATCATAACACCCTCCCAGGAAATGTATTTGTCTTTTGGCAGGAGCCCCAGGCAGGTACAACAGCGCACGCAAAGAAAAAACTCAAAAGATACTGGGGGTGGGGTGGTACCTCACTGATGTATGAACGCTCTTTCTGGAAAGCTCTTTTCTTCTCAGGTATCGGAAGAACTACTACTCCTGTTGTAGGGTTAGCCTCACACATCACGTACTCCGCGAAGTAGTCGCGCCTCCAGCCCCCACCCTTGCCCCAGCAAAGAAGCAGATCCTCTCCTCTGTGGTCCCAAGACAGCCAGCACATGACTCTACCACGTTACATTGTTACTGTTACACTTCTCCACTTCCACATGCACCAAAGGGTCCCCCCACCCCACCCCTTCCAAGGTCCTCCTTCCTCTGACATATCTGGGGAAATCGCGGACGGAGCGCGCATGCAGCTTCCACAAGCCTGTTTGTTTCCAGTTGCCTTTGAGGCACTAGGTAACTGTCCCCAGTTCCTGACACTTTACTGTGCAAAACAAAAAGCTCTCTCTAAATTTCACCTCCTCCTTGCAGACCACAGCCCCGCCCATGGAGGAGTGGAGGACGCCTATTCACAAAGGTGGGGTTCCAGTCCGATTCCTAAGAAAAGAGCCATCACACCTGGATGAGTTATATTAATGGCCTAGCGTGTGAAAATGGTGACAGCCATCTTTTGCTCCCACAGCAATGTGTTCCTTCCTTTTGCCTTTATTTATCCAATCCCCAGTCTGAGCCATGCACCATCGGTTCCTCAGCCTAGCCAGGCCAGGAATTCCTAGAAGGCAGGGGTTCTACCGTATTCATCCTTACATCTTCAGGGACTAATATGATGCCTGGTACAAAAGTTAGTGAGGAGTGGGAATTTCCTAGCAGTCCAGTGGTTAGGACTCTGCGCTTTCACCAAGGGCCCAGGTTCAATCCCTGATCAGGGAACTGGGATCCCACAAGCTGCATGGGCCCTTCCTTTTGACAACTTCTCACCACATCTCTCTGGCAACCAATCCTCCCCTACTCCAGTATGGATGCTTCCAGCCTGCTGGGAACTTGCCGGAGCCTGAAGCAATCTGAGAGATGAGCTGCGCCCAATGAGAGAGGAGACATATTAAAACAGGCCTTGACTTTTTAACCACACTTGGGTAATTACATTTAAATTTTGATGTAGCTCTTTTAATTTAGTCCAAAATGTGTATATATATATATATATATATATAATTAAATTCTTATGATTTGACTATATTTTACAACAGTGACATTTATGATCATAGTTTTGAGTTCCTCTCTACCAATGATAGAGCAAATTTTGGCATTATAACTTGCATATACAGCATTTGGTTGGGATTAATATGCTGCCTATTTAAAACAAATGGAAATGATTTGGGAATGAAGGTCAGGAAGAAGGATTTAGTCTTTAGTTCTATTCAGCTCATTAAATCCACATATGGGTGTACAGTTAAAAGAACAGGATATAAAAATACAATACTCTGCACAGAGCATTTTTAGCTCAGATATCATTGATACTTTCAATGTGAATCTCCATTAATTTCAAGTCTCTGCTAGGCAACCCAGTCTACTGAAGAGCAGGGGGTTGGAAATCACACAGATCTGCGTTCAAATCCTGGCCCTACCATCTCCTCTATGTGTGGCTCTGTACACGGGATTCCCCAGTACAGATTTCTGGGACATACCAACCTGAAAAATTCCAATTTAGTAAGTCTGAAATGGGATCTAGCAATCTTTTCATAATCTACTTTCTAACTTCCAATTTTGAAATAATTTTAGACTTATCAGAAAGTTGCAAAAATGGTACAGAGCGTTTCCATATATCCTTTTTTTATCCTTTACGCAGCTTCCCCTAAAGTTAACATCTTGTGTAACCATAATACAATTATCAACATTAAGAAATTAACTTTGATGTGATGTTATACTTACTTGGAGTGATACTTATTTGGCTTCCACCAGTTTTTTCCCTAACATCCTCTTTCTTTTCTAGGATTCCACCCTGCATTGAGTTGTCATGTCCCCTTAGGCTCCTCCAAACTGTAACAGGTGCTCAGACTTTCCTTGGCTTTTATGACTTTGACACTTCTGAAGAGCAGTGGTAGATAATTGGTAGAATGTTGCTTAATTTGTTTGCCAGATGTTTTCTCATGATGAGACGGATGTTATACAAGATGTTATACAAGATGAGATCGATGTTGAGGAAGAATTCCACAAAAGCAAAGTTCCCTTCTAGTGCATCATATCAGGGGTATAAGACATCATTATATCTTATTACTCATCATGGTAACCTTGATCGCTTAGTTGGGGTGGTGTCTGCTGGGTAACTATTAATACCATTCATAGTAAAGTTATTATTTTTCCTTTTTTACTTGATAAAGTACTTGAGGAAGATACTTTGAGATGCTGCAAATATTATTTGTCCTCAAACTTTCATGCACTGATACTTGCAACAATTATTACTGTGGTGTTCTAGTGGTGACTTTCTATCTCCTTCAGCCCTTCTCCGTTTATTACAGAATTACAGAATTAATTACAGATTACAGTTAATTAATTACAGATTATAGAATCCTTCTGTAAGGAGAATTGTTCCTTCTCCTCCATTTATTTATTTATTCAATTATTAACTGATATCAGGATGGACTCATGGATATTAATCTTATTCTGAGTTTTAATCCAATGCTGTTATTATTTATTTTGTTGTTCAAGATAATCTAGTTTTTTAAGGCTGGTAAGGGAACCATTGACTTGGCCTCTCTCATCTGTTTTCTCATCTGCAAAATGAAAATGATAGTAAAGCTTCTCTTACAATGTTGTGAGGATTTAATATATCCTACGTCTAAAGCCCTCAGCTCATTGCTTAGCATACAGTATTCTCAGTGTATATTAGCCATATCGTCACTATAGCCATTGCATAAATACGTGTCAGATATGTAGAGGAGTCAGCGGCACAGTGAAGTTTGGTCAGTGGCGGAGCAGATGTGAAGATAAATCAGGCAGGAATTCCACTCTGGAGTCAGAAGAGCAGGACCAGCTGCTACTTAACCAGCCAGTGATGTTGGGCAAATCACTTGCCCATCTGGACCTCAATTCTTCATGGATAAACAGTGGAGGTCCCATTCAGGTCTAACATCGTGTTGTACAAAACCACCTCAGGTGTAAGATGTGGTGACTCGCACGAAGTCAGGAAGCAAATCAACAGTCCTCCTACAATGACTTCACAAATTCAAAACCACAAAATGAAATCCACAAAAAGTCACAAAAACAAAATCCAAGACTTTACCGCCAGTATAGAAAGAGCAAGGGGGACAGCAAGGAAAATGACACATGTGGCTCTTTCCTTGTCAGGCTCAGGCTTCATCTCTTGGTAAAACCCTCGTTATTTCCCTGATGTGTAACCCTGGTCTGAGTGTTACAAATGGCATTGCTTTCTATCATTCCTATCATGGCAGACATACGTGACTTTTTTTCGTAGCACTTAAAATGACATCATTGTGTGTTGAACGTTCATTAAAAAAAATGAAAACTTTTAAAAAGGAAATAAATGGTGCTGTTTATCTGTCCTATTCATTTGTGTATCATCAGGGTCTAAGACCCGGGCACTTCGTGTGAGCTCAAAAACCATGTGTTGATTAAATGAGCAAGTCAAGAATGAACAAATCATTCAACATACATATTAGAAAAGGGGGGAATGCATTTCATAAGAGGATAACAGCAATGTATCACTTTAGAGGCACTGGAGAGCACAGCCTGGGGCAGAGAGAAGAAGAAAACACACTCCTCATCTCACACAGGTTAAAAGTTTCCAGAGATGTGTTGACATGGGAGCTGCCACCACTGCTTTCTCTCCAGCTTCCCTCTCTGAAAAAAGGCCCTTTAACACTGGGCCCCGAAGCTCATCTGGTAAATGAAAGCCACGGGCCCACGGTCCTGGCCCCCGTGACAGGCGTGGAGCTCTGTTCAGGTTCCACATTCAGTGTGCCTCAGATGCTCCTCCCACCCAAATTAAGGACACGGATTTGGACAATTCATAAGAACCTCTGAAAGTAACTTTAACATGCTCCGTGAATAGCACCTCCAGACATAACTCCAAAATTAAACCCCTGCCTTGTTTGTTTTCCCAACACTCGCTCCTCAACTAACCAGACTGTTTCACACAAGCATTTAACCTGCTTGACTCTTGTGGGCAAACACTGGCTACACGGACCACACTGGGGAACTGCCTCATAGCCAAAACACAAAGTCCTTGTGAGGCTTCAGGGACCGCGTGTTGGATAAGACACAGGATGGAGAGGCATTACACCAAATGGTGAGTAGCGTTATAGTACAGTGGATGTTTCCAGGGCAAACCCAATCCATGTCAGCTTTGACATCTTCTGATTGGCTTTTCTCACATTGTTTATAAAGCCACCTACAGGCTGTGGGCACCACGTCACAGAGAAAGCCAGACCTGTGATGGCAGGAAGCATAGAAAGTGGCCTTGAATCAGAAGAGAGCTTCAGACACTGACCATCCTTCCTCCAGCCCTAATGGAGCTACCATAACCTGAAGCCCATTATTCTTGGTTTGGAGTCAGACCTTTGAACTCCTGGTTGTGCCCATTTCTGACCATGTGATCCTGAATAGGTACTTAATCTTGGAACCTCAGGGGTCTCCATCACAAAATGAAGACAATAAATAATAATCATCCCACAGTATTGTTAGCATTTAATAAGATAACAGACGGAAAAGTGCACAAATTATGGGTACAACAGAGATTCGTTTTCCTTCCCCTGGTCCCCAAACCTGCCTGAGCCAATCAAGGAAGTGGAAGAAGACAAGGTAACAGAAATGCTAAGAATGAGGTTTTAAGTCCCATTATCTCTTTTTCTAGCTCAACAGAGAGCATGTGTCAGACCAAAGAAGGTCAAAGAATCCTTGGGGCGAGTTGCGATGAAGAGTGTGATGAAATATCTGAAATGGCACAAATGTTCTCACAGCAGGAAGCAAAGGGCAGGGGCTGGTCCAGGACCAAGTGAATGGGTACTTTTCATGCCCAAGCTCTGCATATTTGAGACCTTTCTGGGCTACTTCCCAGGGACGTTAAAGAGGGGGGATGTTATGGGAAGGAGAGGAGGGTTCCTCCTTCCCATCACAAAATTATTCAACTCCACTTGCAGTTCAGAAAACCCAGAATGTGGGAGAATGGCCACGGAAAGTTCCATGCTTGTTTTACCTCTTCACTGTCATTATTTTAAACATGTGTCTTACCAGGAATGTTGTTAGTTCATGACACTGAAAACACAGATAAGCAGTTCTTTGGGACTTGGGGTGAGGAAGAGAACAGTGCGTATACACAACTCCAGCCCAATGTTATCCTGTGGTCATTGCTTAATACAAATGAATGACATAGTGCCACCGGCAGAAGATAGAAGCGATACTGCCTTAGAAAATAATAACCTTGCAAACATAGGTGGTCACAAAAGCCAGGAAGTGATTATCACAAAAGTCAGGATAGTGGTTACTTCTAGAAGGGAGGGAGGGGGTGTGGTCGGGAAGGTAAACAAAGGAAGGGCTTCTGGGCTGGCGATGTGCCCTTTCTTGATGGAGGGGTGTTCGCTTTGTAATTATTCGCTATACGGTACATTTATGTTTTCTGTCTGTATATTCTATTTCATAATTTTTAAAAGGTTAAAAAAAAAAAGGAAGAAAATAATAAGCCTCCCTTCACTGAGGAAAAAACACTTTACTGCAGAGCTTAGCTCCAGGTATTTAAACACCTTTGCCTGTTGATGTCCGTGTGCCTTCCACAGATTGTCATTCTGGGAGAAAAAGAAGAGGGTGGGCTTTTGAGGAGCCGTGAAGAGACTGCTGTTGATACTCCTGTACAGATGACATACCAGAGATTTTTTTTAACACTGGGGTATGTTCGGAGTATATTTTTAAGAGTCTAATTACTGTAGAGTCAGAATTCAGTGGGGGCTCCACAAGATACCAGAAAGTTCTCCACGGGGTAGGCGGTATTCTCAAATCAGAGTCCTCAGACGCAAAGACAGGGGATCCAATTGGGGTTATGAAATCATTGGAATAAATACAACATTTTGAAGAAGACATTCAGAACTCAGTTCTAGTTCAGGGCATAGCGGAGCCTTGGGGCTTCTTTGTGAAGAAAATCCCGCCTGTGTTTGGCATCTGAGTGACTCACCCTGAAAACCATCCACTGCGTGCAGCAGAAAGGAAATGAATCATGGAAGCTTCTGACCTTTGCCCCTGTCATCCCAGTACAGGGAAACCACCCACAGACAGTCTCAACAGAGCTGGAGACAGGGCAATCAAACAAGGCACACAAAAATGATGCAAACCTACTGGCAGAGGACAGCAAGGCAACCCGTCTGCATAATGCGGCTCAGGGGTTGCGCATGCAGGATAAGCATTGATCTTCGGATACAAAAAACCTAGCAGCTGAACTGGCATTGAGGACAGTTTGGCAGGGTCCACTGGCCTGCCGTGTTCAGCAGTTATTGGAAGCCCTCCCACCAGTAGCTGGGGTGGGGGTGGAAGGGACAGCATAGAGAAGGGCCATGACCTGGATGCCCCTGGGAATCTCCATCTTAAGTTTGGTATTTGGAGAATTTGCTTGGCTTGCTTCGAAGAAGTAGACAAAACTCACGCGAGCAGGAAAGTTGGAGTGAATTTGACGGAATCATTTACATTGAAGAAGGTGGGAGGCCAATGTCTGCATTAGGAATGGCAAAGAGTTTATAATAACGGGCAGAGGAGTCCTCATACAATCTGAAGAATTATCTACAGCTGTAGTCCAGTACTGTCGGGGGGTGATTTCATTTTTAAACAAAATCGGGATGCCTTCAAAATGCTAATCTGAAAGCTAAATAGAGTTCATCAAAAAACATGCACAGAGTGGAAAGCAAACACCTAGGGGACAAGAAGGAAAGTCTCTAATGGCCTACATTACTGAACACAAGTGCATTCCGGGACTGTCCATGGAGGCGAGATAGCTCTCAGCCTCTCTGCTCACGCATCAAAGGCAAGGGAATAGGTGACCCCCTGCTGAGCTGTAGCGTCCAAAGGCATTTCCCTCCAGTCCAGGGTGCTTCCTAAGGCAATTCCTCTCCTCATATGGGTCTACAAATGGCGGTACAGCTTCCTATATACCTTATTACATTAAAAGGATATACCATCCCTCCAAAAACATCAACCAAGCTTTTGCCCTCAGGATGAACTTGGCTAAGAAACCTTACCCCTGCTGGTTAGGAGAGTGGAAATTAGGCACTCGTATGCCACACAGCTTAAATCAAAGCTCTGACCTGTGCTTGGTGACTCAAGTTGATAGAGGATATTGGATACCAAATGATGTTCCAGTCATAGGTCAGGAACGCAGATTGGGGTTGACCTTAGAGCTCTTCCTCTCCCTTCCATCCCCACTTCCCACTCTGGCCACTTTCATATCCTCTCTTCTCACCCACTCCTACTTTATTAAGTTAGAGAAAGGAGATTAGTCACTACGAGGTAGACAGGCAGGATTTCTTGGTCCGCTCCCTCTTACTGCCTTCAGCATTTATTGATAGACATGGAAGTGATTTGGTCTTCTCTCAGGGCACAGCCTTAGAATATGATCCTTTCCACACCGTTAAATGATTTACATCCGATTGGTATCAGGGCGTCCCAGTATTATCTTCCCACTCCCTTTTTGATCTTCTAACCCCATTTCTTCAGTGTGTTGAACTAACGAACTAGTGTCTTTTCTGTGATAATAATAATAATTTTTTTTAAAACAGCTACCATCTATTCAGTACTCATCACATGCCAAAGGTTTTACAGATGTTAATCCTTTTAATCGTCATAGTAACCATGGTACCTATTATAATTACTATTATAATAGTACTATTTTCATCCCTACTTCATAGATGGGAAACCACAAATTAGAGAGATTGTGTCACTTGCCCAAAATCAAGCCAATAAGGGAAGTCACCGGAGTTTAAGCCCAGAGCTGTTCAACTGCAGAATCTGAGCTCCTTCACCATCACATGACGGGTCCTAGGTGGCTGGGGTAGACGAAGAAAAAAAACGAATTGTATTTGTTGCCTCATTAATTTTGCTCACCTTTTCCTTACATTCAGGTGCACACTTACAGCAGACAGTAGAGGGGAAACATAGCAAAGTCTTATATCCATGTGGACATCCCACCTGTCATCCGTAATTTTTTTTTAAATATTTCTTTCTTATGTGTAAAAAATGAGAAAGGAAGAAACCTAGCAACAGAAGTCCTAGCAGTTTCTAGCCTCATTTCCGTATTCCTTGATAATGGGGAATTTGACCTTTCTGAAAAGATGACCTTTCAAGCTTGACCAATAAAAGCCCCATCAGAAACACCTCATCGAGCACACATTGAAAGGAGCCAACTGAGTTCAGCTGCTCATTTGGAATTCATGTTCCGACCTTCTGCTGGGAGCAACAGTAAAGAGAAAACAAATGATTCTCTCATCTTCTACCTCCATGTTTAACCTATCAACAATGTGCTGCAACATCTGGCATCTACGTTAGGATTATAACAATAACTATGCAGCCATCACGGAAGAATTAGATAGTCTGCCTTTAATGAGTACCTGTTCCCTGTAGCTTGGCATTTAATAACTACTTAGTCTGCTGCTGATGTACAGTACAGTTGGGTTCTGATTTAGGACCTCACTATGTTCAAAACAATATTTTCTTTTAATTAGCAGTTTAGAGATTTAGGATTTCTTTTGGCTAATCAGGGTTCTGATTTGGGGAACAGAGAAAGAATACTGGCGAGACAATCCAACTTTTAGATTCCAGATGAGTATCACAATAGCTGGACATATGCTAGAGAAACTAAAATATTTGGGAGAGAAAAAAGGAATTGTCTTGATTCTCTTCTGATTTGGCTTAAACCCCATATTGTATCTGAAGTTTTGTGCTTAAGAACACAGGTTTTAGAATCAGACAGATCTGGTTCTAACCCTGGTTTCCCACACTTACCAGCTCTAACTTAGGCACGTGATTTCTCTCTGTATGGGTCAGTCTCCACCTATAAATGGGCTGTGAGAATTGAATGCATCTGCTATGGAAAAGACTAGCGCACTGCCTGGCACAGAAGAAGCGCTTAATACGTGGCAGCTCCAGAAGGAAGGAAGGAAGGAAAGGAGGAAGGGAGGGAGCGAGGGAGGAAGGAAAGAAGGGAGGGAGGGAGGGAAGGGAGGGAAGGAAGAAAGAAGTCTACATTATTTATCCAGTCAACCAGTCTGAAAGCTGTAAATGCCAAAGACAGATGGCCCGTGCAGCGAGGTAAGGTGTAGCAGCACAATGAATATTCACCACAAAAACACTGGCTACAGAGCAGATTTTGCTGTAAGAAAAGCCCCTTTAGGGTCTGTTCACAGGGGCCTTAGTGACTACTCAGGCACTTCTTTCCAAGAAAAGTTCACCCATAGCACATCCGCACGGACCCGAAAGGGCACACCGGTGGCTGAACTTGCCCCTTGGTCCTTCACTGAGCTCTAGAGCAAGAATTTGCTAAGATAACCAACAATAACTGGCATCAAAGAAAAAGGCTTTTGAGTTCAAACCCAGCTCACTGGCAGAAAGAGAGGGTCAAACAAAGGGAGCCCAAGAATCATGTGAAACTAGTCTGAGTTCCAGTTAAGCCAGAGCCATTAAGCAGCTTAAACCAAGTGACTCCAACCATGTAGGTCTCCGACATCCAGAACTCTGGATCAAGTAACTTCTTCCCAAAATAAAGCTGGTGGGAAACTTTCAAGTGAACTTTGATAATCTTGAAACAAAATATTAATAGCAATTGTTATATATTTTATCCCAGCTGGCAGTCTCATCTCAGACTTGGCAAGGGGAGAATCACCAAAACTTGCCCAAATGAAGTTTCATCATTAGGGATGCATAATTGATTTCCGAAGGAAACTGAGAAACCCACAAGTAACATAATGAAGGTTAAAACACACAGACACACAAAACTCCATTCTGAGCCTTGTTGATTAGAGTCGGAACAAAATGCAAACCACAGCTCAGAGTACAACAAGCCATAAGTCATGAAACCGGGGAGGGGAAAGAGTGGGGGCAAAGGAACAAAATGAGCCAACGAGAAAATTGCCAAGTTCTCACAGAATCTGCAGAGCACCGGAGGAGAAAACATAGCGGCTGAGAGGAAAAGATTCAAGAAGGAAACTGTGGGAAAATGCGAAAGTGCCTTGAGGAGGAGCCAAGTTCTAGTGGGTGGGAAAGATGAAATGATAACATCTGCCGGCCGCCTCAGCTCTGACAGGAGGAAGCAGGAGCCTCCTTGAGACCCCGAAGGAAGGAGAGGGCGTCTGGAGCCGGGCCGTGTGGCTGAGGGTGGGCAGAGCCTCCGTCACCTCGCAGCCGAGGGCTGAGGGCTACGGGTGGAACCCCCACGACAGCCATAGACAGAATAAGATCTGTTTCACCGCTCCACAGGGAGACTTTTTTCTTGAGGTCATCTGTATGGAGAGTAACTCCCATATCTTTTTCTCACAGCCACCCTGTGCTGAGAGGAAGGGGCAGGCAGGGTGGTGCCGGCCAGGCTGCAGGAGCCTGGGGAGGGGATGGCATGCGGTGACTCAGCTGGACCTCGGCAGCTGGAAGCACGGAGACACGACATCGGCCACCCGGGGGCTCTGAGGGCCTGTCCTCCCCTGGGGTGCACGAGATTCCCACACACGGGCAGCTGCCCCCCCGTGATCCGCGCCCAAGGCCCCTTGCAGTCCTCAGCAAAGCCCCCCAAAGCAGGGCGAAGAAGCTCCGTTTCTCCGACTCAGCCCTTCCTCGCCCACCCCTCCCCCTTGCTTTCATCTCCCTTTGGCGCTTGCGTGAGAGGGGACAGTTCCGGACTTGGCTATTTGACAAGGCGTATCCAGCGGCTGACTAGACGCGTGCCCTTGGATACCTGATAGACATCGCCAACTGAACTCACGATCCTCCCTCCCCGCCCCCCAAAACCCTGCTCCCCCGAAGTTTCCCCCTTTCCTTTAACTCAGCCCCTTCTCTTATGCTTGCAACCCCTCTCCCGTCCCTCCGCAGACGCGGTTGGTTTCCCATGAGCACAGACCCAGGCTCTCACCACCCCTCACCGCCTCCACGCCCTCTGCCCTGGATTTCTGCAGTAGCCTCTGAGCTGGCCTCTGCGCTTCTGCCCCGTCCTCCTCCGTGTAACACGGCGGGCCCACTGGTTCTTCTCAGTTAAGAAAGGTCGCAGCACCTCTGTGCTCAGACCCTCCAATGATGTCCAGTCTCAGCTGGAGCAAAAGGGAAAGTTCTCACAGTGGCCAAAAGACCCTCCACGCTGGGGCCCCCAGAGCCTCTCTTACTTGGTCTATTTTTATGTCCCTTTTTCTCTCTCTACTCCAACCATTGGCCTCCTTTTACTCCTTCAAATATGTGAGGTAGTGTTGAGTTGCCAGATTTAAGAAATAAAAGGACACTCTTTTTATTCTAAGTATGCCCCCCAAAGTGCATGGCATATATTTATATTTTAAAATTATGTATTATTTATCTGAAATTCAGATTTCCCATGGTGTCTCTGGCAAGCCCGGGTGTATCCCCACCTCAAGCCTTTTGTGCTGCTTGTACCCAGTGCCTGGATACCTTCCTCTGGTATTGGTATGACTCACTCCCTCACCTACTGCAATCGTTTCCTCAAATAGCACCAGTCACGTGAAAAATTACAATCTGGTTCTCCCTACCCCATTTTCTCCTCTTTCATTTTCTCTAAAATATACTTATGCCTTGTTGGTCTCCCCCAACTAAAACATGAACCCCATGAGGGCAGGGTTGCTTTTTTGTTGTTGTTCTGCTTTGCTCACAGCTGTAACCCTAGCACCTAGAACATTACCTGACACCTAGTAGACCATCAGTGAATATTTTTTGAATGAATGAATGGGTGAACAAATGAAAAACACCTCTCGAAGCTGTTGAGAATAAAACGGCCAACACCAAATTGCCACTGATTCAAGGATTTTCACAGTCTACCCTCCATCCACTTTGAGATGACTCAGAGAAGCTCGCCCCACTCCCAACAGAGCGACCCCAGAATAAATTACCTTTTTTGACTCCCCACAACAGGGATTGTCTCATTTGATATCGATTTTAAGTATGAAAACACCAAACTTCACAGAATGTATGTAATGCATTAGCTCACCTTGCATAGCGCTTTACAGTTTACATAATACCTTCACCACGTGAACAACTTTCGAAGGCCTTGAATACAATAGAACCAAATTCAAGAGAACCAAATAGTTTCACGATGGGAAAATGTATTTTCCATCATAATAATCACATTTGCAAAGACAGTAATACCCAACCCGACCGAAAATAATTCAGTACAATCTCTGTCTTACTCACCCTGCTGAAAGTGTCCTCTTTACAATCCGGGTGAAATTGTTAATATTGTGATAAACAACTTGTGAAAATATATTTGCGGTGGATAACGGCCTGACTGTGTGTGTGTGTGTGGTTTTAAGAGACAAATAGCCTGCATCACCTACTCTGCATAAGGTGAGCTCTATTAATTATGGAATGTGTGACGGTTTTATAATCATCAAAGTCTCTTTGGTGTTTCTGTTAGAGCATGAGAAAAGTATGCATTGCTATGAGCTTCAGGCTGAGCCGGTGTACAGCCCCTCTAATTTTCAATTGGAGGGAAAGAAAGCCATTTAGAGATTTAACTCATTCACACACTGTAAGCCAGGTTCCTTGAGTCCTGGAAAAAGCTGGTAAACACAGGTGTGTACCTTAAGCTGTTAGTGCAGCAGTGGTTTGCAGCCTCGGCTACACATTGGAATCACTTGGAGAACGTTAACAATTACTCACCAATCCCCAGATCCTATCCCAGAATATCTAATATAACTGATCTGGGGTTTTGATCCGGACCCTAGGAGTTTTTAAAAGCTTTCCAGGTGAGTCTAAAAAACAGCCAAGGGAATTCCCTAGCGGTCCAGTGGTTAGAATCCTGTGCTTCCACTGCTGGGGGCTCAGGTTTGATCCCTCGTCAGGGAACTAAGATCCCACAAGCCATGCGGTGTGGCCAAAAAGAAAGAAAGAAAAAAATAAATAAATAAAAAGAAAAGATGGCCAAGGTTGAGAATGACTGTTTTAAACTTTCCTAAAAATGCACAGCGAAATAAACTTTTTTTGGTTTTGGGTGAGAGGCCATGTTTCCAGGTTTTCAAAGCTCCTCTCCAGATTGGAAATTGAAAGGAAAAAAAAAAAAAAGAGAAGAAAGAAAAGGCTCTCAGATTTTATCTAAAATCAATGTGTACTGTTTGAGGAAAAAAAAATTATCCAGGCTTTAATATAAACAAAGGAAGTTTCAGTTCAGCAGCCCTGGGAAACTCCCTAATTTAACGTAGCCTTTCGGCGAGTCTCAGAGTCTCACGTGCCGTAACTGTGGCAGCAGAAAGAACTGACAATGTGCTCTTTATTCACACCAAACACGCCAGTGGACTTCAAAAGAAAATCAACATTTACAGTTTAATTACTGTTTATTCCCTGTATTCAAATCAGCTTTCTTTGGCTGCCCCTTTCTAAATGCTCAGAAGGGGATTTAATTATCTGATCTAATCCTTCCAAAGAATAGAAAGTTATCATTATGACAGCACACTAAAAAAATAAATCATTCAACAAATGCAAAATAAATTGGATGAACCATAACCACGTTGGCTATTTTCTAAAACCTCTGTAAGATACAACAGTTCATTTTTTAATACAGAAATTTAGGGGGTAAAGAATGACGGAGAGAAAGCTAAGGAATTCTAAGATCAAAGTGCAATATAGATTGTGCTTTGGGCTGAAATAAACACAAAACAACTGGATATTTCTCTTGATAGGAATAAATTATACACTTCTGTATTATCCAAGAGTAGTGACATATGTTAGTTATCTAGAAATTTACAATAAATATTTATTAATTGAAAAAAAATTAGGGGTTAAAAAGCCTGATTCCCATGTTGTAACTGAGCTTCAACCTATTACATCTATACTGGCAAATGAAACGCATCAATGAAAAATATCAGTGTTTACAGTCAATGTAGTACCATCCACACCAGTGCTATCCTATAGAAATACAGTGCAAGCCACATCTGTAATTTGAATTCCTAGTAAATGTATTAAAAAGTAAACAGGAACAGGTGTCATTAATTTTAATGATTTATTTAGCATTCACCCAATATAACCAAGATTATCATTTCAATGAAATCAATATTAAAAAATATCATCAAGATAGTCTACATTTTTTGTACTAAAAAAGTGTAGACTCCAGTGTGTGTTTATATGCACAGTACATTTCAGGGCAGACTAGCCACGTGTCAAGTGCTCAATGGGCCCGTGTGGGTCCCTGTGGCTACCATATTGGAGAGCACAGGTCTGCATCAACTCAATAGCCTGAAAATTAAAGTGAAGATTTTCTCTTCTGATTTTTACTTTTTGGCAATACACCTTTAGCTGTGCTAAACAGAAATCTAGGCTTTATGACAAATGACACATGCTGAACACTTTCTAACCTTTAAATATTTTTTGCGGCTTTGCTAGAAATGAAAACTATAGTTTGGTCCTTTTCTGCACTATCATAATTCATGTTAGCTTTGCATTAGCCAAAAAGAAATCTGATTGAGCCTGGCTCTCAATAACCCCTGAAAATTAATAGCAATGTTCACCAACATGTGGCCTATCCCTGTAGACGCTTGTTTTACGACCTTCTTTCCCTTTGTTAGTAATACTTATTGATTATACTCACATGGCTCATGCTACCTTTATTAACTGCAGTATTTGAAAACTGTTTCACAAGGAAGTAGGAGCAAGCATTTTTCAAATACTGGGATTTGAAATTGTATTACAAGATCCTGATAGCAGAATAGACTTGTGGTTGCCAAGTGGGAGGGTGGGGGGGGGGGTGGGGAGGGATGGAGTGCGAGTTTGGGATTGCAGATGCAAACTATTATATACAGAATAAACAACAGGGTCCTACTGTATAGCACAGGGAACTATATTCCATATCCTGTGATAAACCATAATGAGAAAGAATATATATATACGTAAAATTGAATCAATTTGTTGTACAGCAGAAACAAATACAATATTGTAAATCAACTATACTTCAATAAAATAAATTAAAAAAAAAAAAAGATCCTGATAGCAGAGTCAGCCTCTCTCACAGCGCAAGGGACTACCATTGTAGACAATGTTTTTACAACACCCAAGACACTTAAGCTTATTCTTAACTTTCAATGACCTATCCAACAGGACTTGTTCAGATTTAACCTAAGTCAACTTCCCATAATATCTAGAAGAGATCCAGGCAATCTTTACACTCTTTGAAGTTACATTATTTCCTAATCACTCTTCAGCCATTGGTAAATACGCTGCCTTCTCCAAATCAAACAAAAAGTCTCCATGTTCTCCAGCTAGTAGATGATGTCAGAAGAAAAAGGCAAAGGAAACATTTATATTTATGCCACAAGTCAATGCATCGCAACCTTCACCTCAGCCTTTAAAAAAAGCAAATCAGATAACAAGAAATGGCATCGAGTTTGTCACAGGAATCAATTTCAAGAACCCAGTTATCAGTTTTGTCATTTACTAAGATCACTGGAGTGCAGTCATTGTGCGCTGTGCAAATATAACTTCCCTTCTTTGCAATGGCTTCATTTTTCCATGCACGAAGGTGGTGCATCTTAAAGAATCTTTGCACACAGCAGAGCCCTTATAAAAAGGAATAGAGAATTCTGACGGCTGAAAGGCATATCTTTTCCTCTCTTCTGAAGAATACAATCTTACCATTGGAAAGGATTTCTATTTTGAAATATGCAGTGCCCAGAAAACCAGAATAAGAATCTGTCACGAGGAACTTCCCTGGTGGCACAGTGGTTAAGAATTTGCCTGACAATGCAGGGGACGTGGGAAGATCCCACATGCCAAGGAGCAACTAAGCCCATGTGCCACAACTACTGAACCTGTGCTTTAGAGCCCACGAGCCATAGCTACTGAGCCCAAGTGCTGCAACTACTGAAGCCCGTGCGCCTAGAGCCCCTGCTCCACAACAAGAGACGACACTGCAATGAGAAGCCCGCAAAGTGCAATAAAGAGTCGCCCCCGTTTGCCGCCACTAGAGAAAGCCTGCGCGCAGCAAGGAAGTCCCAACGCAGCCAAATAAATAAATAAATAAATAAATCTATTTAAAAAAAAAGAATCTATAACAAATGCCTATTACTTATACACCAAACCTGAACTCCCTCCATAGTCTGACCTCACACAACCCATCCTTTTGCCTCACTAGTTGCTTTTATATAAACTGCCCTCCTATCAGGATGCTTTCTTCACTGCCCCTTCCACCAACCCCTTAACCCCTTTCAGCCCCCAACACCACATACTTATTCCTGCCCACATGTCTTTACCCATTGTTTTCCACACACCTGAATATCCTCAATGCACAAGTGAACCCACAAACAAATATTGATAAAAGTACTGCACTTTATACCTTATCACTTCTAGGTTTGGGTTTGCAAGGCTGAAATTCCCAAGGCTCCTTTATCCCCTCCATCATAGTCACCACTGCCTGGCTTGACACTATAATTGAATTAACTAGGATCCCACAGGAATGCTTGAGTGAATCTGACAAAACACTTTTTATTCTCAACTATGCATCATAAGGAAAGAAGCTGTTTATTCAAGGAAAAAACTCATTGCATATGCATGTATTTTTTTAATGTGAAATGTCTGGGGTTTTTTATCCTGCTAAGATATACAAATCATAAAATTTACCATTGTAGCCATTTCTGAGTACAGTTCAGTGGCATTATGTATAATCACTTTGTTGTACAACCATTACAACCACCATCTCCAGAATTTCATCTTCCTGAACTGAAACTACCCATTAATCAATAACTCCCCAGTTCTCCCATTCTACTTTCTGTCTCTATGAATTTGACTACTCTAGGTACCTCATATAAGTAGAATCATACAATGTTTGTCCTTCTGTGTCTGGCGTTTTTCACTTAGCATAAAGTTCTCATTTCATCCATGTTGTAGCATATATCAGAATGTCCTTTCTTCTTAAGGCTGACTGACATTCCGTCGTATGCATGTACCACACTTGTTCATTATCCATTGATAGACGTTTGGGTTGTTTCCACCTTCTGCTTTTGTGAGTAATGTTGCTATGAACATGGGTGTACAAATATCTATTCAAGAACTGCTTTCAGTTCTTTTGTGTATATACCCAGAAGCGGAACTGCTGGCGCATATGGTAATCCTACGCTTAATTTTTTAAGGAACCGCCATACTGTTTCCCACTGTGGTTGCATCATTTTACTTTCCCGCCAACATATGCATGTATTTTTCAAGTATAGCAAAATATAAAGAAATAGAAGTGTAGGACTTCACTCAAAGACATTTTACTGTTTTCAATCACTATTTAATTTCACTCTAATATTACCAAGAGATGGTAAAAACAAAACTTTGCCACTAACCCTGAACCTTTTGAGAACTTTGGCTCTTTCATAACACACATACAACTTTGGTCTAGAAAGGGCTCAGGGTGTGTTAGCATCAAACACTCGTATCAAACACCCTCGCTGGCAGTTTTCTTTGGCCTTTGGTTGTTTTTCTATTTTTTTCTTTCCTTTTTTTAGCAGAAAGCAACTTTATCTGAGACAAACTATCAAAGGAAAGGCTTCATTTGCCCTTTGAAGCTTCTTAATAATCTCTGGTTCCCATCTCCCTCACGGCAAAGTAGAATTCCCATAATTTATTAAAACAAGCAAAACAAATCAGAAGTTTCCATAATAGCATGCTATTAAAAGTTCACACATAGGTCTTTTGAAAATTTGGAAAGTATTCTGTATTTCCCTACCTCGGCTATCTCCCACTCGGATCAATCTTGCATCTGCTAACAATGAATTGAATTCTATTTTAAATCCTAGACACACTGACTGCTCCTGCTCACCTTTGGTATAGGACTAGGATGCTACTGAAATCCCAGCTGGTGACAGAAACTAGTTTCTTACATCACAAATAAAAAAACACTAACACATATGGGCACCTTATCTTTGACAAAGGAGGCACGAATATACAATGGAAAAAAGCCTCTTCAATAAGTGGTGCTGGGAAAATTGGACAGCAACATGTAAAAGAATGAAATTAGAACACTTCCTAACACCATACACAAAAATAAACTCCAAATGGATTAAAGACCTACATGTAAGGCCAGACACCATAAAACTAGAGGAAAACATAGGCAGAACCCTCTATGACATCCATCAAAGCAAGATCCTTTTTGACCCACCTCCTAGAATCAGGGAAATAAAATCAAGAATAAACAAATGGGACCTCATGAAACTTAAAAGCTTTTGCACAGCGAAAGAAACCATAAACAAGACTAAAAGGCAACCCTCAGAATGGGAAAAAATAATTGCCTATGAAACAACGGACAAAGGATTAACCTCCAAAATATACAAGCAGCTCATGAAGCTTAATACCAAAAAAGCAAATAACCCAATCCACAAATGGGCAGAAGACCTAAATAGACATTTCTCCAAAGAAGACATACAGATGGCCAACACACACATGAAAAGATGCTCAACATCACTCATCATCAGAGAAATGCAAGTCAAAGCCACAATGAGGTATCACCTCACACCAGTCAGAATGGCCATCATCACAAAATCTGGAAACAACAAATGTTGGAGAGGGTGTGGAGAAAAGGGAACTCTCCTGCACTGTTGGTGGGAATGTAAGTTGGTACAGCCACTATGGAAAACAGTTTGGAGGTTCCTTAAAAAAATACGAATAGAACTACCATATGATCCAGTCATCCCACTCCAGGGCATATACCCAAAGAAAACCATAATCCCAAAAGAAACTTGTACCATAATGTTTATTGCAGCACTCTTTACAATAGCCAGGACATGGAAGCAACCTAAATGCCCATCAACAAATGAATGGATAAAGAAGATGTGGCATATATACACAATGGAATATTACTCAGCTATAAAAAGGGATGAGATGGAGCTATATGTAATGAAGTGGATAGAACTACAATCTGTCATACAGAGTGAAGTAAGTCAGAAAGAGAAGGACAAATATTGTATGCTAACTCACATATACGGAATCTAAAAATGGTACTGATGAACTCAGTGACAAGAACAAGGACGCAGATACAGAGAATGGACTGGAGAACTCGAGGTATGGGAGGGGGCGGGGGCTGAAGGGGAAGCTGAGACGAAGCGAGAGAGTAGCACAGACATACATATACTACCAACTGTAAAATAGATAGTCAGTGGGAAGTTGTTGTATAACAAAGGGAGTCCAACTCGAGGATGGAAGATGCCTTAGAGGACTGGGGCGGGGAGGGTGGGGGGGACTCGAGGGGGGAAGTCAAGGAAGGGAGGGAATACAGGGATATGTGTATAAAAACAGATGATTGAACTTGGTGTACCCCCAAAAAAATAAAATTAATTAATTAATTAATTTAAAAAAAAAAAAAGTAAAAAAAAAAACCAAAAAACACTAAAGTCATATACAGGGGAGCTTTCAAATACAGGCCCTGACCACTTCCAAGTTACATTGTCTCTCTCCTTTAACTGACATTTTATTATTATTATTATTATTATTATTATTATTATTACTACTACTACTACTACTACTACTACTACTACTACTACTACTACTACTACTGCTACTACTACTACTTTAGGGCTGTCCATGACTTGTAGCACTGAATCCTATTCCATGTTATAGTTCCCTTGATTTGTGTGTTTTCATTTTGTCCTCCAAGCTACAATGTAAACTCCTTCAAAGCTGGTTCTGGACCGTCTATTTCTTTTTACTCCCCAACTATATCTTAACATGGCACTCATTTGCTGCTCCAGAGAAAATACTTGTCTGACTGTTTAATTGCCTGAGGATTACGTCAGCTCACATTGCGGGCGTCCAATAAAATATTAACCAACAATCTGTTTCTCTATAGGGTCAAAAGAATCATACTTGAATTTCACACTTTCTTTGAATATCCTGACTGATGAATTCAAATATCTAACTGGTGATCTGACCGTATGCAGAGCGACCAAGCAAGGGCACAGGTGAAGCATGCCTCTTGCTATCTTACACCTTGGGTGTGCTGCATTCCTGAAATGATTGAAATAGATTTCACCATCTTGAAATCACCAGACAACAGGCAACCAGCAAATGGACAGCCAGGGAGAGGGGAGACCCTTGGAAATACCAGTAATTCTGCAGGGAGGGACCCAGTTTTAAGTGAGGAACAAGTCTTCAACAAGTCCACTCATGGGCGAGAAAAGAGGCAGCGAATGCCAAAGCACATAGGACCGCAGTGAACGGAAACTGTGTACATGTCCATGGCATGATCTATTTGCCCTCGTGTGGTGCGGCAGCCCATCATAGGTGGAAAAGTGCTCTTTATTCACAGGAAACGGTGTCGACAACCATGACGGCAAGCGACAGCCGCGATCACAGCAGCTGCTGAGCGCTGAATTTGTACCAAGCGATGTTCTAAGTCATTTTTTTTAATACCATCCCCACTTACTTAGGAGCTGTTCTGGTATTTAGTCCTAAAGCTACCGGACTTCAAAGTCTGTGCCACATATCTTATCAGTCAGACTAAGCCGGAGGGGCCCTGAGAATGTGCTCTGACTTATACTTTTCCTTGGAAGAGAGGTTAGCACTGGCCTAATACCCTGGGACACTCTGCTTCATGACCTGGTATCTTAAGAGTTTGTAGGGAACATCACCTAACCCTAACATGACTATATAATTTCGCATCCAGACCAGGTCTCTACTGTCTGGGACAAGTGTTTAACCAACTGGGTCACCAGGAAAACAAGTATTAACTTGGACTGTCTAAGGCAAACTAAGATCTACCTACATACTAGGTGTTCCTATCTAATCCAGCTATTTCTGATAGCAGCACTGTAAATTCAGTGACCAACTATTTGAAGTATTAAATAGCTAACGTATTTTTAAAGCTAGGTCAATTGAATTCTAATTCACATACAGTAAAAATTGACTTTATCAGGTATGCAGTTCTCTGAATTTGAACCATCACGAGTGGCATAACTACCATCACAATCAAGATATAGAATATTACTCTGCCAAATTCATAGCTAACCCTGACCGATCCCAGTCTATCCCTATAGTTTCGCTTTCCCCAAGAGTTATATTAAAGGAATCCTATAAGATAGCTCTTGAGCCTGGCTTCTGTCGGTGAGCGTGGCACACGTGAGATACACCCATGATGTTGCACGTATTGGCAGTCTGTTCTTTTTTAAGTGGTTTCCGTAGTATGAATGTACTCCGATGTGTTCACCTATTCATAACTGGGTAGACGTTTGGGTTGTCTCCAGTTTTGGGGTGATTTTGAATACAGCTGTTTAGTAAATGTTCACATATAGGTTATTGTGTGGGCATATGTCATCATTTCTCTTGTGTAAATATCCAGGAGTGGGAATGCTGGATTATATTGGTAAGTGTAGGCTAGCTTGTAAGAAACTGTCAACTAGTTTTTCAAAGTAGGTATCCTTTTCTGTGTTTCCACCAGCAATGCATAAGGGTTCCATTAACTCTAAGGCCAGCATGCTAGAGAAATGCTATCGCATTTGCTGTTGTGTCCTTCTCAGTGCATTATATTAAGTTACTGTCTCAATTTTCAAGGTGAAGATTCTGAGACTCCTAGGAGGGTACCCAGTTGGTAAATGGTAAAACCCAGATATGAAAACAGGAATTTTCTTTTGACCCTGTCACTCGCTGCCTCTGTATAGGACTGGGGTGAGAAACATTTGGAAAGAGACTTTGTGGAAGCCAATATGGGAGGCTCTTGGATGCCAAACAGATGAGTTAGGGTGCTGTTCTGCAGAGATCAGGTAACTATTAAAAGATCTTGAGCAAGACAGTAAGATGTCAAGCAGTATCTGGGGGAGATTAACTTGACCACAGTATAAAGAAGACTGTAAAGGGAAGGCTTAGTGGCAGGTGAGTCAGTATGCCTTTACCTAATGAGAAGCCTGAACACAAGGTGACAAAATCCCACCAAGCTTTGTTCAGCTGTGGCCCAAGGAGCAGCCACAGTAGAATCAGCATCAGGCTTTTTTTTTTTTTGGCTGCGCAGCTTGAGGGATCTTAGATCCCCAACCAGGGATTAAAGCCAAACCCTGGCAGTGAAAGTGACAAGTGCTAACCACTGGACTGCCAGGGAATTCCCACATTAGACTTTTATTAAGTACAGATGCTTGGGCGACATGGAGACCTCTGTTGAACCAGAATCTCTGAGTGTGGACCCAACCATTTACATTTTACATATGCTCTCCAGGTAGCTCTTATACACATTAAATGATTTAAATAATTACAAATACTAGAGAGCAAGATCAGCTAAATCAGAGATCAGCAAACTTTTCTGTAAAGAGGGCTTTTTAGGCCACACAGTCTCTGTCTCCTGAACCAGCTACATAATTTGTGGGGCCCAGTGAAAAATGAAAATACAGAGTCCCTTGTTCAAAAATCATTAATAGCTCCAAGGTGGCTACAGCAGAATATTAAACCAAGCAAGAACTGGACACTTCTACGCGGGTTTCTCTACAACTGCTCAAGTTACAAGCCCTTGATGCTGCCCTGTCTGTCAGAACTAGTCAACTCTATAAATTGTTGACCCTTGAACAACGTGAGTTTGAAGTGCATGGTCCACTAACACATGGATTTTTTTTTTCAATAAATACACACGACACAAGGTTGTACATGATATGAGGTCCACTGAATCTGAGGATGTGGTACCCAAGATATGGAGGGCCCACTATGACACTTGAGCATCCATGGATTTTGGTATCCACAGTGGGTCCTGGAACCAATCCCTGCAGATGCTAAGGGATGGGTTGACTGTATTTGTCTCTGCCACCATAACACAGAAGCAGCCACAGACAAAAAGTCAATGAATGGACAGGTGGCAGCAGGATTTGTTCAAGGGCTGTAGTCTGCCCATCCCTGAGCTCGATCATCTTTTAGCATGTTGGCATGTTTACTAATGTTCAAAAAGCTAATGAATAGCTAATAAAAAATAGAAAAAAAGTGAAATGAAATTGCATATTTACCAAATAAGCACGATTCAATCTGGGGGTTAATTTAGCTAGGTAAATCTTCAAGTGAATTTTAATTGTATTGATATTCTTACTTAATGCAAGAGAATGAACAGGTTGCATTGACTGGATTAAGAAACAGGGGTGCTTAGACACCGAAAGAACATCCTGCAGTTCAGGACTTCTCTGATGCAAGCCTTGCTTCTGGTTTATCTGTCATCTCTACACCATAATTCAGCTAAAATCTACTTCAAAGAAATCTATAATCTGTTCAATTCTACAAGATTATCCAAAAAGTAAAGACAGTTTTTGTGTTTGTGTCAGAAATCGGATCACAGCAATATGGGCTCTTCTATCAAAGTAAACGAAGAAGGATTTAGAACTCATTTGAAATTGGAAAAAAGAAATAACGACTTCCAACTGGCATGCAGCATTTCAGACCTTAGCCTCTCTCTCCACCAATAAAATTAGAACCACTCTTAAAAACCAAGATGGTATATCTACATGGGATAACATTTACGAAAAGTAAGTAGCTCAGGACTTCCCTGGTGGCGCAGTGGTTAAGGATCTACCTGCCAATTCAGGGGACACAGGTTTGATCCCTGGTCAGGGAAGATCCCACATGCCGTGGAACAACTAAGCCCGTGTGCCACAGCTACTGAAGCCCGCGCACCTAGAGCCTGTGCTTCTCAACAAGAGAAGCCACCGCAATAAAATGCCCACGCACCGCAACGAAGAGTAGCCTCCCCCCCACCCCTACCCCCCACCACTTGCCGCAACTAGAGAAAGACCACATGCAGCAACGAAGACCCAACACAACCAATAAATTAATTAATTATTTTAATTAAAAAAAAAAACAAGGAGTGACACTTTAAAAAAACAAAGTAACTAGCTCAGATACACAGTGGGTGCTCAAAAAATCTCTGCTCTTCTCTAATGTTGAAACCATACAAAACCAAGAAATAAATGAAAAACATTCTCAGTTCATCAGAAGAGAGAAAAAACATGCTGGCATTTTTTTCCAGTCTTAATTGTTCTGGTGCTCACGGCCATGACTGTTTCAGGAGAACATATGCTGCACAGCTGCAGATGCAAACCTGATTACCTCTAAATTAATAACATGTAGGAGGCAACACTCGCAGCTGTGAGAGAGAGAGAGCCAAAGAGAACCCCAGTGCAATACAATCCGTCTCACATTTGTAACTATTTTATCATTAATATCTTTAAATAATCGTAATAAAAACCCAATCTCTGGAGGTGGGGAAGCACAACAAAAACAGTCAAACGCACCATGGCCGGTTCTTTGCTCTTGACCGGCCACTTGGGGTAACTGTCATCAGAGTCCCAGATGGTTTTCTTTCTTGAGCCTCTGGCTCTGAGAACGTGGAATCTCTCAGCAGCTAAAGGGATCACAAAGGGGAGACTGCAAGTACCTTTCAACAGTCAAAGAGCTGGCATTTCCAGTGTACACACCTCATGTCAAACACGGAAAGTTGGAGAAGGAAAAATCACAGCTGGGAATTTCTGCTTAAGGCTCATTTTTCAAGAGCGGAACGAATGTACCATGTAATGGGAGGACTGGGGGAGAGGGCTGGGAAAGCTTCGGACAAAGTCCACAGATGCTCCCTTAAGACACAGTATTTCTCTTAACAGCAAGGAAAAGAAGGAAATTGATAGGTAACTTAGGGTCTGAACAATCTTGGGTTTGGCCTGGATAAAGGCTAACGCCTAAGTTATAAAGATCAATCAGCAAATTCGTCCATAATTAGCTTCATTAAGTTCAAGTAATCCTGATGTTCCCCACCCTAGGTAAGAACCTTCAAGGGATCTAAAAAACTTATATAGAGTCCCCACACTTGACCTGAAAGCTTTAACTCTATTTTTATTGGAGAAGCAAAATGTGTTCTTACGAAATCAGGGAGGATTGAGTACTAAATGATTTGGTAAACAGTCTAAACACTACAGGATTGGAAGAAAGAGATAGCAGTGGACAAGTTATGACTTCATCTTTCTGAGTTCAGATTCCTCATCTGTAAAATGAACATAGTAACCTTGCTGCAGAGGGTTGTAAGTGTAATTGTAAAAGTGCCTGGAGCACAGTGGACCCACGAGCATCAGCTGAATCTGCATCTGAAGGAAATGTACAGAGGGTCTGGTAGGAAAGAACCTGAGTCTGTGGACATGACATTTTTATTCGGCAGCAAGGAAACCCGGGCCAAAAAGCAGCAAAGGACTTATGTTGGGCTATACATACCCTGAGGTTCAAGGGCAGCAGTGGTTGTGGAGCCAGGTAGTAGGATCGGTAGTTGATCAAGAAGGCAGTAGAACTCACTGTTGGTGTGTGAAGTAGTGTGGCAGAGACTGCTAGCTCTTCTCCCACCTTCATGGCCTCCACATCTCCCTGGGCACAGGTAAACCACCTTCCCAGACTCCCTTGCAGCTAGGTGTGGCCATGCAATTGAGAACCAACCAACAAAACATGGGTGGAAATAATGTGTCCCACTTCAAGACCTAGCCCATAAAAAGCTTTTATACATATTCTTCCTTGCACTTTTCCTCTTCCAGCTGACTTGGATGCAACCCCAGGGGAGCCTTGAAAATTATGTGTCAGAGAGGCCAGAAGGCTCAGTGACTTTGTAAAGCAGAGTCCCACCTCCAATCTGGAAGCATCCTGAACTGTTACTGGAAAAAATTTTTTCATTGTACTGATACATTTAGGTCTTTTTGTTACCATAGTTTAAAGTAACAATCCTAGCTGATCTAGCTAGGGAGCTGCATGATGAAAGCAAGTGCTTTAACAAAATGGCATACCTGGGATCAAAGAAAGAATAATAAGAACTACCATTTCTGAAGTACATATTGAATGCTTTATATGATAATTTATACAATGTTTAATATGTGCCAGTAACTGTTCTAAGCACTTTATATTATGTATATTAACTAATTTTAATTCTCTGAACTCTCCAAGATGGACACTATTATTATTCACATTATCTACTTTTCACAGATGGATAAACTGAGGCATAAAGTATTTAAATAACTTGCCCAAGATCACATAGCTGTACATAAGATCTCATTTGGTTCTTCTATCAACTAACTCTCTGCGGTAAGTATTATCGTTCCCATTTTGCAGGTGAGAAGACTGAGACTGAGAAGACCAAAATATATTTGAGGACACACTGCCAACAAGTTGGAGATGCTGGGCTTGGCACCCAGGAACTTCCAGAGTCCATGTCCTTTCACCCTGCCTCTCTTGCCAGAGTCTGGAACCCAGGAAATCAGCTTGGTGTCCCCTTGAGAACTGAGGAGGCTGGAGGGAACACTTTATTTACACTTTATTGTCAGAGCTAATTATTCAGTGGGTTGATCTACCGCTCCATCTCTCATTAGACTCGGTACTGCTTTTCAGTAAAATAAGTAACAAGCTTGAATTTCTCCAATCTGTGCAAATCCCATATGTGTTACATTTCCTGAGGGGATTCAACGTTTCTTTTAGCTTTCTCCTATGAGAATGGCTCTGACTGAGACTGGGGGCCTCCTCAGGCAACGGATTAATAGAGTAACAGGTTGATGAACAAATCCTTTACAAGCTACTTTATACTAAATTGCATGTTTTTTTTAATTTGAAAGTAAATCGGTGCCAAGAACACAAAAGGATATTGCAGCAAGGCAGGATAAAAGTGTCCTGCAATAGCTGCCCTTCTGAAGGTGGATAGAGACAGTACAAGGCACCAGAGGGAGGTCTGCCTTCTGCTCACGGCCTTTTCTCTATGCCTTCACCTCCTCTCCTGCAGTCATCACTCGCCACCTATAGCCCCACCCTGTATTCTATATTTCAATTTCAGTCACACCGATCGAGTACATAGTAACCTGAATGCATTTCAACCCAACACTTCAACATTTGTATTTTAGAAGGTGTTTATTTCTAATTTGGGGGCAAAATCCATGGCTTGCTACAAACTGAATTCCATGTAGCCTTCTGACAGGTACAGAGCTAACTATCTGAAAAGACTCTATGAGACCCTTCAAGTGACATTTATTTGCTTATTTATTTGTCAGTGAGTTCATTCAGTTTTTATTCACTCAAGTTTTTAGTACAGACCTTATCAAAGTTCCCAGCCAGTAGGAAATATTCAGTAAATGTTTGTTGAATGAACAAAACAATGAAATATTGATTAATATGTATTCAATGTGTACTGAATGAATATGAAAAATGAATAAATGAAAGGGGAGCAAGATGATGGACTAGAACCACGCAACAGTGGTTTTCTGACCCTCAAGTACTCTCAAACACACACATGCACACATACACACACACACACACATCCCACCCCCCCACCCCCCCCCAACCCATACACACACACAAACACAGTTTCCTAAGGCTTGGCTCGGGAATAGTTACAAGAGACCACTGCTTGGGGTAAGTGGTGACAAGAGCCATTAGTCCTTGTCTCTAAATTCTTTCAGAGGCAGACAGATTAGGAATCCTCCCGTCTTCTCCCCTCCCTGGCGGGGGCAGGGGAAGGCTTCTTGCTGCATCTCCCTGAGTCTCAAGTCAGCTCCAACTCTCCTGTCGCTCCAGACTCCCAGGCATAGACTTTGTGTTTTTACGGCACTTAAATCCCTTTCAGTTAGCACTGAGTGTCTTGCTATAGCCCTTTCTTCTGTCATCCTAAATTAAATACTGCTAGCTTCTCTCTTATCCTCGCCTCTAGTACTGGAGTCTCTAACAAGGTGCTGTGAAAAACCACTGTGTAATTAACAGAGGCATGGTGGTGGTCTTCACAATCGAACTAACCATGCCCAACACAAATAACAGCAGCAACAGCGACAGCCGGCATGTGTTAAGCCATGACAAGAACCAGACACTAGATTCTATGTGCACCTCCTTGTTTAATCCTCCCTACAACTCGTTGGGGTATTATTATTACTCTTTATTGTTATCCCTTCTTATAGATGAGGAAACTGAACCTTAGAGGCACTGAATTGCCCACCGTCACATAACACGGAAGCTGGGACTAAAATTGCAAAATCTGACAACAAAGTAATTGTTCTTGCTACCAATATGGCAGTTATTCTTAATACGTCAGTCACCTGGGATAACAGAGTGAATGCTGGAAAAACCCTGGTTTGAATCAGGGTTTTGTGCCCCCGCGAGCTTTAGGCAAATTCCTTGACCTCTGTTTCTTTTTCTGTAAAGTTCAGATAAGAACTAATTTACTGGTTGATTGTGGGAATTAAAAGAGGGAAAGCACATGAAGCCTCTTACCATAGTTATCTGACACCAGGAATGGGTCAATAAATATCTCCTTCATGCTTTCCACCCCAGTTTATAGACCTTATCGAATGACCAAATGTCGTACCAAAGCATGTTAAATCCTCTGTCTGTATCCGAAGAAAAGTAGGTCACCTCAACCTGCTAGCCAGAGAGAAAAGCAAATTTTTATACCACATGGGAAGCGTAGCACAGATAGTCTACCAGCCACCCTGCAGGAAAGCAGGCACAGAGCTGTGGTGTTTGTTCTGCAGACATCCCCCTCCGCGCTGGCAGCCACACCCTATTTAGAGATTCTTACTCAACTGGGCTCTCTCCCACTTCTCAACTAGACTGAGGCAGCTCTGTGTGAGAACCATCAAAGCTACCCATTCCCCGAATGAAACGCACTGGTGCACAATGTAGCAAAGGCTAATGCTGTTAGCCTCCTTCTGCCTATGGTCTAGAACAGGAAATGTTTCCATTCTGCTTATTAAAGAGCCCTGGAATTTTGGTTAATGTAAAGCGCCATAGAAGCAGAGTCAAGAAAGATTACATCACATAGTAAAATCATTTAAACAGTTGATACCTAGTACTTGGGTTTCAACCACTTGAGGTTTACATAAAAGGAGGGTTTGTTCTGTTCTGTTTTGTTTTTCATCTTTTAACCCCTAGGTGTTTAATCTAGTCCATACAGCCAACCTTCTCAATTCTTCACATCCATATGGAAGTTTAGAAATAATCAGGATTAACACCTGCTGAAACACGGTATTGTTTCTTGGCTCAAATACAGATAGCTTGTGAAATATGAGGTAAGTTCAGGTAAGCAAGTGCAAACAGAAATGTCACTCTACTCAAACCTCCCTTCCCTGGCGGTATTCTCGTTTAACCAAACTGATACGCAGCAGCACTCCACTGTAATAAGAATTATCGGGGTGTTTTTTTTTTAAGTTTTATGATAGAAGTAGTGATCACAAAATGTACGTATTCACAGTATTTAAGCCAATACCCAGCATATGGTAAGCACTCACTAACCAGCTGCTATTTTACAATACTAGCAAGAAGTACCAGAAGTGGTAATAATAATAGTTGTATCTATCTCCTACATGCCAGATGCCAAAATATATTCATTTACGTACATTTATAATTTCAAAATAAGGCCTATCCATGAATCAGGAACTATCATTCCCATTTTACAGATGAGAAAACAGTCGCAATAAAGTATCAAGTCTACTGAGTGCTAGAGCTGAGTACTGGCTCTAGGATTGTCTAATTCCAAAGCGCACGCATGCCTTGCTCTGTGAGACCAGATCATGACCATCAGGAATCTGCCCTGGGTGGGCACCAGAGAGGATGCAGTAACCTGGCCACCTTGGCCTCCATCCCCTTTTCTCATGTTCCTGCCATCTCTTCTTTCCAACCTCAGGGAAACCCGGTGGAGAGATAGAACACGCTAGGGAGGGGTGTTTCGGAGGCTGGAGGTGGGGTTTAGACGCTGCCCTGGGCAACAGAACACGTGCATTTTCTTGGCTCAAGTCGGAATGCCCTGGCCTAAGGGGCACTGTGAGTTGACAGAAGCCAAGAGGGCATTTTTCTGGTTGCTGTCTATAGAACGCTACTCTTTGACGCTCTTCTGCTTTGTTTATACTCATGCCCTAATCATTAGCCAACAGGGACTTTGGGAGTAGAGTGTTCTGGGAATACTTCCTGTCAGGTTTTTCCCAGCCTCTCTCTGGAATGCCTCTGCAATCCACTTTGTAGCTCTGGGGGTGGTCCAGTGTGCCCACAGGGACTCTGCCTTGTGTTGCTAAAAAGGATTCCCAGCACTCAACCTCAAAAATAGCTCAGGGCCTAAGGAGACCTCACTGAAATATTTTTGCTTAAAAATGCAAGTCTGGCCTGATCTCTACAAGTCACCCATAAAGAAGTCTTTTGCTACTTACTTTTCAAATTACGAGGGTGAGTCAAAAATTATCTGCACTCCGGTTATATTAAAACTTCTATAAATTTTGCAGCCAGAGTGTGGATAATTTTTGACTCACCCTCGTATAGGTCACTATAGGGTATTAATCTGTATGCTTATTTTGGAAACTCTGAGAAATGGGACAGGCCACCAGATTCCTCTATCTCTGTGAAGAACCCCTAAGCCTCCCAGGAGAAGCAACAAAGGGTCCTTGGTCTTGACAGTCAGACACCTAGGAAATTAGGACTAACCTTCCTGAGCAAAGAGGGGCAGAAAAGGCTGTCCTGATTTCCTGGAAGAGCAGAGGGGGCGGTAAGAAAGGAGATGAACTGATTATCAGGGATCGCCCTGAGAGGAAGGCAGCTCAGGGCAGGTCCTGTGTGAGGACCTACACGGAGACACCTGAACATCGCATATATCGTCAAACGACATCTGACCCCGGCCCAGGGAAGCCTTTCTAAGGTCCTCAGTGGATGACTCAACTCTAGGGATCTCAAAAGACCCTGGTGGCCACAGGAGGTACACACTGAGATGGCTCTGAAGAGTCATGCAATCATGGCTTTGACTGAAGGGTCAACACCAAGCATGCCACGAGCTGTCTAGATCTTCTAAGGAAAGCAGGCAAGGAGGCAAAAGTGAGTGGGCGCAGAGCCAAACCAAACACCACTGATACCCAAGCCAAAGTTATCTGCGTGGTTGGGGGATCTGAGGACATTCGATTTCTTAACCGTACCATGACACTCACGAGGACCAGATCAGCTCCTCTGGCCTTCCTGCCACCTGTGCTGACTCCCACCTGCAGTTCTCCACCAGGCCTCAGTCTTTTCTCAGTCCTCTGTGACTCTGATTCTCCACTGAACTTCATCTCCATTCCCAGCCTCTTTTTTTGCTGGTGACGAACTATCACGCACGACAACTGTACATGCTCGCTACCAAGGAAACCAGAGCTGCTCCGCTCCTGGAATCCCAACCCTCTCAAGTCCCAGGCATTCCATGAGAGAAGTGCCCTGAGCACCCTTATGTTCAATGGTCAGACGTGCGCTGAGAGCTGATGGCACGGAGTGGGCTGGGGGAGGCACAGACTCTGGGCAGCAGTCCGAGATGAAGGTCCCTGTCCCTATAGTAGGTGGGTTGTCCAGACATCAGAGGGGATGGCCTTGGAGAGGTGAGGTTGCAGGCAGACCAAGGTAGGGGGGTGGGTAGTGGGGAGTACGGAAACACAACTCTTAGAAGATGCTCTCTGTTGGGCAACACCATCACCTACTCTTAGAAGGCACGGATAGAACCAGGTAAAAATGTGAATGCTTCCTCGTCATCCTTCTAGGCTCTTCACCCTTCATCTTCTCTTGGTGAGAGCTGGGGTTCGCACCTGCACTCAAAATCTCTCCCCTTTCTGCTTCCTGGCAAAGTCTGTCTTGCTTTTCACATCTCTGCCCTTTCTGTAACTTCTGCATTCCTTAGAAGACTTGTCCTCCTAGGAAAATGTCTTCCATACCCTCCCCTCCCCATGGGAGATGGAAGGGGTCCTTTAGGACAAGCAGTGGTTTTCACACGCGAAAAGCAACCTGGGTTCCCACGCCTTTCCTATGCCTTCAGCCTGCAGACCGAGGGGCAGCTCTGATGCAAGGCTCCTCGAGGGAGACACACAGCTGGGAGGAGACAGGTCTGTGCTCCCACATTGGGCCTCAGCACCCCTCCTGTACAGGTGGCAGCACAGCCTTCACTTCCTGGGGCCCTGAGGATTAGGATTGAACCCAGTAATGCCCAGGAATGGTGAAGCAGCTGGACAAAACCAACCTCGAGGGGCTCACGGTGACATCATGGCGGCCAGAGTACCCAGCTGTGGGTGGGATGAGCTCAGATGAGAGCCAGAGAAGGAGGACCAGCAGGACAGCATCACTTCTGCAATACCACAAAGACCCTCAAAATGCTTATTTTCTTAGGGAGAAGCAAGAGGGCTAGAGGAGACTTTGATAAATTACAAAAAAAAAAAAGAAAAAGAAAGAAAGAAATCTAATTAAATCAAGGGATGGTGAGAACTAGGTGAAGGCTGAGTGGTGAGTAGACCAGCTCTTGAGTCCCCATGCCCCTACCTCAATTTGAGTTCCTTTCTGCTTGGGTTCCATGCTGGGCGTCCTCATGCCACTGGCGGGACCGTCATCCACCAGCCTTCCCGTTCATCGTGATTCATGTGTTTTCCTCGGAGAAGGCCCAAGGTTGAGCCTCGGCAAGGTGGGGGGTCTCTGGGATGACAAGATGTTTTCATTAATTCCCCAGGAAGTGATCCTTGTCGTTGCAGTTGGAAGACAAGTCATCCATTCCATTCCTTATAAAGGCATGTGTTTTTCTTGAATAAATGCTCAGTGAAACTAGTCTTTATGTTTTTTTCCCCTCGATCCACAACCTCATCACTCCATAAATAAAATGATGCCTTCAAAGCACACAGACTGCTTTGCAGGGTGGTCTGGGAGAGAATCTGCAAACTGGGCTGGCCTATGACGAGGCGCTCTCTTTCGGGAAGTCACACTGGCCACGCATCTGACCTTTGCCGGGCCCTCCTCTCCTGCTCTCCCCCGAGAAAGGTGAGCCCTGCTGTGCCTGGACTCCCCCATTCCTCTCACTCCAAAGGGCTGGAAGTTGTGGAAGGCTCAGGGCATCTGGACGCTCCCAGATCTGCATCACTGTCTTCTGATCTTGGGGGCTTAGCGTCCCTCAGCTTCTGTTTTCTTATCAGTAAAAAGGAGATAACGATATGTACACCTCAAAGCACTGTTATGATAAAGAACCTGTCATACATTAAATGCTCGGAAAACAGCAACTATTATTGTTTAATGTGTATTATTTACTCAATCGTTATTCTCCCTGGTTACATTATTGAAGTAAAACACAGCTCATTAGTATGTTCCAGATAATAGAGGATTCAGCTTAAACACATTCTCTGCCTACATCAAGTCTTTCAGCAGCACCCATGTTCATTTCAGGCCATGGCGTAGAAAATAATTCCAGATCATGTGAGACTACATTCCAACCTCATCAAGTAATCAGGTGCTTGGATCATTTAGCATCTATCATCACTCCGATTAGTAGATCTCATTGTACCGTTGGGTTTTCATTGGATAGGAGTCAGAGGAGGTTGAGCTGAAGGCCTATTGGGCTGTCAAAACAACAAAAACAAAAACAACACCCTACAGAGTAGCAGGACGTGTCGTAGTTTTCTTCTTTCTCCTAAAGGAAGGAGGGAGGTAAAGCACGGAATAAGAACAGGTGGCTTTGTAAACTGATAGAGATTTGTGCTGTCTGTGGCTCCAGGAGACTGAAATGAAGAGGTCATGAGACAGGGATGCTCTTTGGCAGACACTGGAGACAAGCTCTCCCTAGATGTTTTGCCTGAATAACACAGGCTTCCCCGTGGGGAAAGAGGTCTTTGGTGTTGTATCTAAACTCACTAGATGAACTGAAGAAACCATTTTTTGATCTATGGGTATAAACTGTAAACCCCTTCCTTTCTCATCTCTCCCAAAGCAGAGAGGACATAAAATCTCTCTCTCTGGGACTTTCCTGGCGGTCCAGTGGTTAGGACTTTGCCTTCCAACGCAGAGGGTGCAGGTTCAATCCCTGGTCGAGGAGCTAAGATCCCACATGCCTCAGGGCCAAAAAACCAAAACTAAAACAGAAGCAATATTGTAACAAACTCAATAAAGACTTTAAAAAAATGGTACATATCAAAACCTCTGTCTCTTTCCCCCTCTCCCTTACTTTGGTGTAAAGTAGATATTAAGCATTAAGCACTAAAAAGGAAGAGCTAGGATGGCTTAATGACATATTTACTGATCACATTTTGTGACCATCTGCTACTGTGCAAAGTGCTTTCATGTATATTATTTACTTCAATACTCACAATAGCTCTATGGGACAGGTTTCTTTACTCCCTTATGACAGGTGAGAAGCTGAAGTTCAAAAATGTTAGGTGACTTGTGCAAAGTCACACAGCTTATGAGGGGCTGAGCTAAGAGTCAAACCCATGTCCTCCAAATGCAAGTCTGTACTCCTTTCCAAAGACAACTGAGGCTAAAAATAACTAAGAACTGTAAAATATTATAGTTGAAAGAGAGCAATTGAAGACATCTTTACTTGAAGGATGAGGAAACTAAAGTCGCTACTATATATAAAACAAACCACAAGGTCCTACTGTATAGCACAGGGAACTATATTCAATATCCTGTAATAAAGCACAATGGTAAAGAATATGAAAAACATATATATTCTTTTCATATTCATATATATATATAACTGAATCCCTTTTCTGTACACCAGAAAACTGACAAAACACTGTAAATCAACTATCCTTCAATTAAAGAAAAAAAATTTTAAAAAACCTAAAGTCCAGAAAGGTAAAGTCATCTACTTAGGCTCTCACAGATTGTTTAGTGGCAAAGCCAAGTCTAGAATCTAGGATTCTTTCTACTGCTCTTTGCTGACCCTTGAAGGAACTCCCTAAAGAATAAAAAGCTATCAGGGTAGAATAAACACTAAAGTGCTCCTTGTGTTATGCATGGTTAAAAAGCATTAATTTCTTCTCCTATTCCCTGATTTGGATCTTGTCATGGAATCTATAAATGGTGATGGACATGAGATCTCCAAAAGGGCTGGGTGCCAGAAAAGCACCAAGCACCACTGACGGAGACTCTAGCTTTAGTGCTTCAGATTCCTCTGAGAACCTTAGATCTTTTTCTCTCCCTCCAATGTCAATATGACTCTGACATGAAGGTAGAAAGCAACTACATATTTCTGTTTTAAAAATCAGTTGTGTTGTATTTAAATTGTTCAAATGTGAAAAAGAACCAACTGGGGAAAAAAAAAAAGGAACAAATTGAACATCATTACAACAGTATGGTATTTCAAAGGAAAATGTTAAGACCTTAGTAAGAATCATAGAAATATATAAAAGACTCTAAGCTAATGTTTCTAAGCATCTTCCCACCTCTGTGAGAGGTCTGTCTTGCATTTCCACGCCAGCACATGGGCATAGTTTGCATAGGGGTCAAACACAAAGGCAGCAGAGTTAGACTCCTGGATAGAAATCCTGGCCCCACCGTTTGCTGGCAAATCTCTTCAACTCTTAATCCTCAGTTTCTCATCTACTAACTGAAGGGTGATAAAAACTATGGCAAAGACTGCTACTTTCCTTCCCAATAACCACTCTCTTCTTCTTTGCTAACAGAACCCTGATTTCATCTGAGATGGCAATGTGCCCAGCTGAAGGAAGACATTTCTGGCCTTCCTTGTAACTTTGGATAGAAAATAAGCTGTATTTGGAAGTCATCATATGGGAAATCCAAAATTTCTCTAAAAAGAATTCTTTATCCGGAAGGCATTCCCTTTTGCTGTACTACCAGTTTCTCTTTCTTCCTGTCTAGAACTTAGATACAGTGTCTGGAACTCCAGCAGCCACCTTGCATTGTGAGGATACAAGCCCTGTACCAAGGGTGGGGGAAGAGAAAGATACAAGGAGCCTGGGTCCCAAAGTCACCATACCCACCTCTCGACTTATTTTACATAAAAGAGAAATAAATTTTTATCTTAGTACACTTATTTGGAATTACTTGTTATACACAGTCAAATCTAACTGATTTTATAATAAGTAAATAATCCATATAAACCATGTGGTATAGGACCTGTCATTTAGTAAGTACACAATACGTTAGTTGCTTCTACTGCTATTACTAATACTCTATGAAGCACTATGATTGGTATTACACCACCAATACGATCATATCTCATCTTCCCTTTGTTTTAGATGTAAGTTCCTAGAGAGTAAATCTTACAACTTACTCTTTTTTTTTTTAAGATTTATGTAGTTATTTATTTATTGGCTGTATTAGGTCTTCGTTGCTGCGAGTGGGCTTTTCTCTAATTGTGGTGAGCAGGGGTTATTCTTCATTGAGATGTGTGGGCTTCTCATTACGGTGGCTTCTCTTGTTGTGAAGCACAGGCTCTAGGCACACAGGCTTCAATAGTTGCAGCACATGGGCTCAGTAGTTGTGGCTTGCAGGCTCAGTAGTTGAGGTGCTCAGGCTTAGTTGCTCCGCAGCATGTGGGATCTTCCCGGACCAGGGCTCAAACTGGTGTCCCCTGCTTTAGCAGAGGGATTCGTAACAACTGTGCCACCAGGGAAGTCCCACAACTTACTTTTATTTGTACCCCTGTAAGCCTGCCACTGTGCCCTGCACATATTTTTTTTTAAAGCACCTTCTACTTACAGAAAAAGTAGCTTTATTTTTCAGTTAAATCTGCTGAGTAGAATCAGGCTCATTAATAACTGATAAAGCTTAAAGAAAGTTCCAATTTTTATATAGGTGTCTATTTCCTAATTCTTATTTTAAAGTATGTATTGTTTTATTTATATCTGAATTAGCAACCAGTTTTGTTAAAGTGTGTTATTAATAAGACTATCTTTTCCTACAAAAAAAAAAAGTGCCAAAAAAACATGTAAAGTCTGGCCTCTGGACCTGAAAACTGTCTTCCCCGCCCCATCACACACTTCAAGCCATCTCACTGTTGTTATTGTAGCCATCTTCTACGGAGCACTTACTATGAACTTGGCACTAGGCTAAGCACTTTATGTACCTTGCCTAAATTAACTGCTAATACAAATCCTGCAGAAGAGGCATGATTATCTCCCTATCTACACTCCTTATTGTAGGGTTAGAATCTAGGAGGAAATCATCTAATGAATGTTAGCTTTTCAAACTCAAATTAAATTACAGAAAATATTTCTTAAGAGATGTGAGCCTATAGAAAACTTGCAGAAGTTTCGCTTTATTCTGTGTTAATTTCCTTTTTCAGAGACTCACAGGAGAAACAAAGTCTTCAAAAGAGAGACGAAAGCTTAATTCTTGACTCCCCCTTTCCTCTAAAAATATTTCCATTTTTAAAAATGTGATATTCTTAACCACTTATGAGAAACAAACCAAAGTCTTAAAGGTTTATAAGAATTTTACATCCTGAGATAAAGGGAAATTTTCATTGGTACTTGGGGAAAGCAAGAACTGAAGAAGTTTTTAGAAAAATGCCTTCCTTTCCCCTCTATTTTCTTGCACTATCTCTCCACTTCCTAGGCCTGCCTGGATCCCCCTGCGTGGCCCATCAGGAGGGCTGAATCCTCTTGCAACTCACACCCTCCCGTTTTATACCTGATTCTTTCCAGATTTCAAATTCACACTCTTTGTCTTTCATCCCTGTTCTATAAGTCAATTTCTGTGTAGTAAGTTTGAAGCAAGAGTTTTGATTTTCTATGTCAAGTTAAATGCACATAAATAAGAGGGTACCCTGATTATGACACCGACATCATCATGAATTTGTTTGGGGCACCGAGAACCAGCTAATCCCACAAACCAGTGGACCTATTTTACACAGTCATTTGGTTCCCCTGGATATTGTTTCTTAAAGCCGCATGGAAATCAAAGTGTTTTCCCAGGCTCTTGGAGGGCCCAGGTCAGGAATGCTGACAGTCTGCTGTCAGAGGGAGGCTGTCACCCTCACCCCCTATCAAGCCCTCCCAGTCATCACTTGCATAAGAACAAGCAGGCAACCCGCTGCCTTGTGACAAGTGCTGTGACTCCAGGAGGGCGCCAAGTGCTATGAATGAGGCCCTGTAAAAGGTCATTTTGTGTAAGAGGAAACAGTGGCGTCACCCGGGGCACATACAAAATTTTGAATTAAAAAGCTGTTTGCTGGGTGTCGGAGTACATACACTTGTTAGGGACCCCTCTCCTTTTTTCTCCCCTATCATCATATTAAAACTCACAAATTCTGAAATCTTCTCCAAGTTGTCTAGTCTAGGGTATTTCATGTCCTAGGTAGGTCTTAAACTGTTATTTATGACTGAATTCTGGGCTGTGTGAATTGCATTCACAGAATTCCCTGGCAGGGGCAGCAACTAATTTTACCACCCCACCTATTAGCATTTCATAGATGCCTATGGATCTGTTATCCTCCACAAACCTCTTTCAGGGAATATTTCTCCTGACACCTACACAGAGAAGCTACTTCCTTAAGTAACTGTATAAACATTCAAATCATTTCAGCTTTTTCAGCTCCAGAGATAATTTCAAGACCTGGGGAGTGTGGGGGTAACCGGTAACACAGGAAATAGTCCATGAATATTTTAGGAGTTAGGTGATAAAACAAACTCCAAGTAGCTTTTTAACCCAGTTTCTAAATAAATGATTTTCAATAAATTTTTGAAAAAGAATATATTCTAACAACTATATTTTTAAATATGTCCATTTCAAAATATACATCTTTTTCGTTTGTGAATTTTCTTCTTGCTTAAGGTTTCTGTTAACCCACGTGGATTATATTTGGAAAGACTAAGTCACAAATCACTTTTTAAAACAGTAGAATTAAACAGTTTATTTTCAATATCTATAAACCCCGAAGACAGTTTATATAATTTAAGAAAAATTTATATTTGGGGGGGAAGAGATGTGATGGCTGAATATTTCAAGTGATTATTTGCAAGAATGACAACACCTTGAATTTACGTAAATTATCTTTCAAGCCTTACAAAGTAGAGTCACAGTGGAAAGAGCATTAATTAAGAACGAAGGAAGGGATTCCCTGGCGGGGCAGTGGATAAGACTCCACGCTTCCAATGCTGTGGGCCTGGGTTAGATCCCACATGCATGACGCAACTAAGGAGACTATGAGCTGCAACTAAGGAGCCCACCTGCTGCAACTAAGACCTGGTGCAACCAAATAAATAAATAAATAAATATTTTTTTAAAAAAAAATCAAGAGAGCTGGATTTGCTCTCTAATCCTGTCTTTGACTTTAATTGGCTGTGTGACCAGGGGCAGGTCACTGGCCCTTTTAGTTTCATTTTTTCCCTCTGCAAAAAGGGGAGAGATGAATAAGACTATCTAAACTTCTAAAATTCTATTTTCAGCTCTAGTCTCAACTCACCATTTATACAGATAGAGAAGAGGTATGATTGCCTACCATTGTATAGAAAGCAAATACAAACCAGGGTCTACAAGCTGTTCAGACAGCCACACAGCTCAGGTCTTCTGGTAGCTAAAAGGCACTTTTTACAGGCATCAGGGATTTTAATTAGAACCCTTGGCAATAATTACAATTACTCTATAGTGAGCCAATGCAGTGGCAAGGATCAGATTCACTCTCCTGCCTCCAAACACAAGTCGTACACTGTTATCTAGCTTAAGGCTCTCCTTTGCTGTCAGAAACTGAGAGTAAGTTACTAATCGTTCTCCCACGGAGACCGGAGTCATCCCCTCCAGTGGTGGTGCCGAAACACAGCAACAGGAAATTACAGAAGCGATCTGGCACCACCACAGACCACTGCTTTGTGAGAAGGGTTTAGGCAGCGTGGGTCTAACCCTCAAAGCAAGATGCTCAAAGCTCTGAGGAAGCCAGCTCTGCTTAGTGCAGTTTCAAATCCTTCAGATGCCAAGTTCCACAACAAAAAACTGACCATCCCACCTTCATAGGACATGAAAGTTACCAGCAAGAAAAGTGTATGTGTATACACACAGACACACACATACACATAGACATATACACACACAAATGTACATACACTGGGAATTACTAGGAAAGATCCTTAAAGGCAGGTATGTGTTTAAAAACTGCAACCAAGCTTTGAGAAAATGAACATCTATCCAGTAGCTAATAACTAGAAAGAGAAAATGCCTAAAACTGTACAAGTTTGGCCTCTTTGACTGTGATGACTCACAAAGCCAGTCTGCTCTTTTGAGGGGATGAGTCAGCCCTGACAGAGTAAGCCATACCACTCAGTAGAATTTGTTACAGCAAAGTTCAAAATACTTGCAAAATAACTGAACTGTCAGCTTCAGTAGGAACTGCACTGGATGAACTATCAGCTTCAGGAGAAAGCCAGCGGAGGACAGTGACATAATTAAAACTCTGAAGCTCCTCAAGAGTCATTTCCTGTTTCTTTCTGTACAGTAGTTGAGTACTCATTTATCAGTTGCTTCAGAAGCACAGGTTGTCACGTCTTAAGGGACTAATGGAGCATGTTTGCTCACTCTGTTAGAAATGACTTTGGCAGCGTTTGAGAGTATGCAATATAACCACACCGACTATTTTTTCAAGTTTTCATTTCCGGCATCTAACTATTCATCCAGCGCTTCAGGTGAATGCCGGGGACACGGAGCCAGTCACTCCCACATGGACCCTATTTCAGAGCAGTCAGTTGTGACTCCATATCGAAGGGTAACAAAGTGGTCCTCTCTGTCCTCAGGTCCTAACAATCCCTTCAAAATAAAATCAGATTTAGAACAACCTTCAGACCAAGGAGACCTACATACATCTACAGCCCACCCTGGAGCATCGAAATCTCCAAACCCCTCTGGCCCCACCCTGCCCCATCTTTGATAACCTGACTTACTTTGTAGGCAAGTAAGGCCAGGGGTCGAGAGCACCCACACCATGGCATTTATTGCCTTTCTATGTGGTGAAGGTTTCCAACAAGGTGTTTGAGAAAGAAACAAAGCAAGGAAGAACACCTTGCTGAATAGATTTATATGGCCAGTGAGTTCATTACTCAGGTTTTTCTGTGTCAATAATTCGAAACAGTGGTAATGTTGTATTCATATGATTCCTTCCACTTGAATATAAATATAAATTTGGCTCAAGTTCTACAAAAAACTAGGGATTACTAGATGCTACTTTTCTAGTTGTGATAGCATCCTATTTCTCAAATGCAAATTATCTGGATTGGAATACACATGTGTATTATGTAGACACACAATATCTATATCTACATCTAGATATATAGGTATGATAGATATTTGGATATAATATCTAATCCTTAAAATGGTATCCAGAAAATGTTTTCATTTACATAATGCTTCACTGTGAGTAAGGTGGTTAAATTGTGGCTCTAGGACTTGAACTCATGTAGATGTCACTGCCACTTCATTGTATGTCCATAATAGCTCCTCAAGGGCAGGGCTGTTATTCTCACTTACAAATGAATAGACTAGGCTCAGAGATTAAGTGAGCTGCCTAATGTCACAAGACTAAGCAGAGTCAGAACTAGAATCCAAGTCCATATTCTTTTCAATATGATGTATGCATGAAGATATTTATTGCAGGAGTGTTGACAACAGCATGAAACAGAAACTCACTAGATGACAATAGGCAAATGAATGAAATAATACATCGACTCAATAGGCTATTATGCTGTCATTAAAATTACCACTTTAAATAATAATGAGGGCGACAGCTACCATGTATTGAATGCTTACTTTGTGACAGGAACAGTGACAGCTTATTATGTGAACTACCTAATTTTGGGTTCACTACAACTCCATGAGACAGGTACAATCATCATCTACATTTTACACATGAAAACTGAGGCTAAAATAAATTAAATCACTTGCCCAAGGGAATTCAGCTAATAAGATCAAGACTTTTTTACTTTAAAGCAGTGTTTCTCAGCCTTGGCACTACTAACATTTGGGGCTGGATAATTCTTTGTTATGGAGGACTGTCCTGTGCATAGTAGAATATTTAACAGCATCCCTGACCTCTACCAAGAGTTGTGAAAACCAATAATGTCTCCAAACATTTTCAAATGTCTCCTGGGGGAGAAAATCACCCCAGGTTGAGAACAACTACTGTAAAGCACGGTGTTAATCACTTAGTGCAATAGACCCCCTTCCAACAGCACCATTCTTCCTACGGAAACATGGTAGTGGAAATACACACACACACACACACACACACACACACACACACACACACACAGAGTCATAGACAAGATTCCCTGAGAAACAGGTTCTTGAGACTCTGATGTTTGACTACAGGAGGTTTTGGGTGGTGTTCTTGGGAGCCTCACCCGTGAAGGAGCAAGGGAAACAGGATTGGGCAGAAGGAGAGTTGAACTAAAGGCTAACTCCTTGTTCAGACAGGCCTCAGCCACTTCTCCAGGGAGCGCTGGAGCTGGGATGGTCTTTTACAGTTGTCCTGACCTGAGACAACAGAGCCTGGTCTGTATTCACTCCCCATAGACCAAATGCACCCTGGAGGGGGTGTGTCCTAGGGCAAGGTAGCACAAGGCTGAGGACGATTCCAGGGAAAGGGCTCACTGACAGCCACCCACAGTCCCATATCTGGTGACCAAGTGCCCTCTTTGTCCTGAGGCGGCAATCTGGGTGGAGCACCACAGCATCCTCTCCAGACACACATATGAGTATTTTGATTGTTTCATTGTAACTCACTTAAAATACACGAGCACGTGAACCAAGACTGGAAAGTGATAAGCAAATGAAAATAGTAGTACTATAAATAATGCTTTTTTTTCTTTTTTCAAAGTTGAAAACAATGATGTTGCCATCATAGTGTTCTTACCATTTAAAAGAAGTGCTGAGGTCTCAGAAAATATATTCATAGCTTTAAAACACCGTATGTAATATATTCACATGGTGATAATGATCCCCAAACCTGCTTATCTGCCCTAAAACGCAGGGAGCTTCCTTTCATAGCCACACCAGGCACTGTTCTAAGCACTTTCCTGTGCACTAACTTACTAAATCTTCTCAATAACCAGAAGGTGGGGACCTTTATTAACTCCATTTTACAGGGAAGGAAATTGAGTTTCCAAGAGGTTAAGTAACACAAGATCTACATGGCCTGTAAGTGGTAGAACTGGGACTTGAACCCATGTACTCATAAATCTTGGCTCTTACCAACCCTGCTTCACCACCTACTTCACACATTTATTTCATACGGTACCCGTGATGTTCCCTCACAATGGCAGTAATGTGTCTTCTCAGATTTCATTTCTTCTTTAAAAACAAAACCAAACAGGGGAGGAATCAAGATGGTGGAGGAGTCGGACGTGGATACATCAAAAATACATCCACAGGGACTTCCCTGGTGGCGCAGTGGTTAAGAATCCACCTGCCAATGCAGGGGACATGGGTTCAATCCCTGGTCTGGGAAGACCCCACATGCCGTGGAGCAACTAAGCCCATGTGCCACAACTACTGAGCCTGTGTGCTAGAGCCCATGAGCCACAACTACTGAGCCCACAGGCTGCAACTACTGAAGCCCACATGCCTTAGAGCCCGTGCTCTGCAACAAGAGAAGCCACTGCAATGAGAAGCCCTCACACTGCAACAAAGAGTAAGCCCCTGCCCTCCACAACTAGAGAAAGCCCACGTGCAATAACAAAGACCCAACGCAACGGGGAAAAAAAAAAACATCCACAAGTGGAATGATTCACACAGAACATCTCCTGGTCGCTGGCAGAAGACCTCAGACTTCCAAAAGGGCAAGGAAACCTCCACATAACCAAGTAAGGCAAAAGAAAACAAAACCAAACAAAAACAGTAGAGTAATAAAGCTCTCCATGTAAGACTATACTGAAATAAAAAATGCCTTCAAATTTCCTATTTTCATGTCTTTTAAGATTTAAAGACTTTTAGATGCCAATGGAGATTGTAAAGTTATGCTATTTTCCTTTAAAGAATTGAGTGTCTCTTCTGCTCTCAACACTAAACAGGAAGCTTTACAGATACCAGTTTGAAAGATGTCAAGGATTCATCCTCTCAGGGAACCTTAGGAGGACTCAAATTTCTCTGGGACTCAAGAAGGAACTGCCTCCAAGCTAATCCACTAGGGACCACTTCTTGTCCTCTGGGCACTATGGAAAAACTCAACTCAAATTTATTAGCATTCAAAAAGCAATTATTATTGCACCAAATAATCTGAGTGAACGTCTATATCCTCTATTCAAAATGCCCAGGTAGTATTGTAAATAAATTTCCAACCTCAAAAAATGGTCTTTTTCTTCCCAGAATGGCCATGGCCTTTACAATGGCCAGGCCCTTCAGAACACTGCTCCCACAGGAACATGTAGTGTACATGACAGGTGAACAGGCCTTCAAAAGGTCCACAGGTCAGTCATCTTGATAGATACTTTATTTGAAATGGAATGCATTTTGAAAATATGAAAAATAAATCACATCTCTCCAAAATCATATTTATACAAATTATGACTACTTCATTAAGTTCACAAATGTGATAGTTTGGAAAGCATTTTGGTACATGGTGATGCTTGTTTTCAAAGCTGGTATTTGCATATTCTGAAATTTTAAGCAGAAGGTTGACAGGGGAATGTAACAGACAATTGTTTCATCTTTCTTCTCAAAATAAATACAATGATCTTGAAGGACCACTGTTGTTAAAATCTGCTTCCCCACCACCCAGCTGATCACCAGTAGGCCAGCTTCAGAACAGGTAGGAGTTTTTATGCAGCTGCTTCTAATGGTCCAGGGTCCTTCTGCTTCCTTCACTGGAAAATAATGCCCTAAGAAACCCTGTTGGATCCTATACTCCATTTGGCAGATATCCTGCCAACAAAGTCACAGATCACTCTGTCATCCATCCGTGTAAATCTAGATTGGCTGTTCAAGCACCGCAGATCAAAATTCACCCTTTAAACTGTGTCAAGAATTTAAAAAATAGTTCTTAAAAACCCATCCAACGTGATTCCACAATTAATACATCTTAGGTTGCTTTAGGTAAACAGGTGTATTTCCCTTGAAAGAATCCCTACTGGATTTAATATCGAGCTCTATAATTCCCAAATTTAAATTTTATTCTACTGAGGGCATTTTATTGGTAAAGCAAAATCCAATTAGTTTGACATTTACCAGAAAAAGAGGAAAATGAATGCTCACAGGCCCATCGTCATCATGCGAAGCTCTATTTTCTATGAGATTGCTCCAGTTTCATTCAAGTCTTAGATCCCTCTTGCCAACCTGCCACGGAACATGACACTGTAGACACCTGGAGCCAAGCTAAAACCAAGTCACTCGCCCTGCGGACAGAAAACAAGCGATGTGTCTGAACTCAAACACTGGCAACAGCTTGGATGGTGTCAGATTTAAATAAGGAGTCTTTAAGAGAAATACTGTTTGGTATATGGGAGCAAAAAAAGAGTTAAACTGGGCCTCTCAATTTAAGCCAGACTTCCTAACAGCGCTCACGTATTAAGAGGAATTCTTTTAAGAAACAATTGGGCTTCGGGTTTTTTTGGTTGTTGTTTTTTTTTTAACCTCCATTGAAAAAATATGTGAAATGAAATGATAAAGTTGGTTTGATTTCTACATGATGAGAGAATTCCCCTTCCTCTCTGAAGGAAACATTCACTTTGAAAGGGCCCTTTATAGCCATTTACTCTCTGACCTCAACAATCCCTGTAGGGCATAGGCAGATCTGTGTGGAGCTCCACTAAGAAAGTATGTCCAAGGAGTTTCATCATGATGTGTAGCCTGTTCCAGTGTTAGCTGTCCTCAGGGAATGGCATGAGACAAGTAAAGGAAGCACTGTGAGGCCAGAGAAACCACCTCCTGGGTGCTGGGGAGTTAGACATTTTTTCCTTCTTTCATTTGTCCCAACAAATAGTTATTGAGCTCACTGTGTAAGAGGCTTGGTGCCAACACAAGTTCAAAGACAAAAAGTTCAGTTTCCAGATGGGACACGCCTCTTAATTTTCCAACTTTTTACATTTTATGTTTATTTAAGGAGTGGGTTTTCTATTGGACCTCTCCTCTCCTTCCTTTTCGTTGGTTGAAAGAAAAATCACGTTTCTCCATTGAAGGTGATTTGTCAGGCCTCACAATACCCTATGAGGTTTGTATCATTTTCTTACAGGTAAAATAGAGCCACTGACACATTAAATGATTTGCATTTGTATTTTGTTTTGTTGAGTACACTCATTTTTTGTTCTGGAAAAATTATTAAGCCGTGATAACTGTTAAATAACAAAAACCATCCTATGCTTCTCCTTTCTGATTTCTGGGGTTTCACGGTTAAATGCTAAGAGCGGTTCAGACTAGAGAGCCACTAAGAGGGTCAACTCAATATAAATGTCACAGCAGAGCAAGGACTAAGGGTTGTGGAACGTTAAAACAAGGAACCACGATTCTGGTGGCTGCATTATAAACAAGAGCCATTGGGAGAAAGAAAAAATTCCAGCAGCCAGGAGGGTGCCTGGCCATACTTTTTTTGACAGCACTACCTAGGCTGTATGTACATACAAGTGCCTTTAAAAGCCTACATGAATCTTAATTTTAAAAGTATTTGGTATGGATTTTAATTTTTTTATAGCACAAGAATTCAAAAGGAAAATCCTTCCATCTGGAAAAAAATGTTGTGGTTTAATTGGGGTTATATGATCTGCATGTATTAAAATGACAGTCCAATGAGGCTTATTAAAAAGCACAGTAGTAGTTCCAAAGAAATCAAACCAAACTTGACTTAGGAACTCTTGAGATCTGCTCTCTGAGCTGCCTATCATAAATATATTTTTTTACAACTGCAACTTAGCCTCTGGAAGTGGGAGTCCACTTAAGTTTTGCTTGCCATTTGGTTGAATTTTATTTTCCCCCACCACTTATTGGATTTGAGTTATGATCTCAAATTTTCATCATTTAAATATTGCACACAGAATTAATTGGACCTCGAAACCCCTTTTTAGATAGAGGAAGAATAAAGATAACTCTAGCAAGAAATTCTATTTTCATTTCTTGACTACAGACCATTCCAATTTGGAAGCTGGAAAAATACGGATCAAGACTTTGTGAAAAAGATAATGGAAAACAGAGACCCATTAGTAAAGCTATGCAGATAGGAAGTGATTTTCAGCCCCAAGAGGATTTGGTAGCATCTATGGCTCTTTTTAAACTTAAGTAGCATCTGCCCTTGTGGATTTTGACCATCCTTTTGATTTAACACAGAAGGGGGTTTGTTCTACCTTTAAAAGCACATCCTCTTCACCCTCCCCAATCCTTCCCTCCCTCCAAGACTCCTGAACAAGTCTCTGCTAAAACAAGACTGGGGTTGTTTTCTTACTGCAAATCCAGTGTTTATCCAGTCCTTCCTTTTTCAATTTCTGAGTTTAGCTAACCTAACAAGAAAACATATAACCCTTGGATTTCTCACAGAGCAATAAAAAGCAAAACAGCTGGTGTCTTTGATCAACATTATTCTCAGAATGAAAACAAAAAGCTATGACTCCTAGTCCTTTGAAATATTTACAAACTGTATTTTAAACTATGAGATTCTAGAATATTCTTCCAGAACAAAGTAAAAGGGCCAGAAAATGTGGTTCACATCAAGTGCAAAGCTCTTGGAGAAGGGTAATCTCCATTGTGGATAAGAGCACAAACATTCTCTCAGACAAGTGGAACAATTCTTTTCCCCCACTATGTTTTTTGAAATGAAACACCTAATGTATTCATACTCAGAAATCATAGAAAACTCCTTATTAAACCCTTCACGCACAGATAATCTCAGCAAGGCTTTTCTTACAGCAGACCCAGCCCTCCTGTGTATTTAGGATATGATCCTCTTGCCACTAGCTGGGTTATGTTTTAAGTATTTTGAATTAGATACCATTACTACTAATTTCCTTTTAGAAAAGCAATTAGATTTTTATAATTACACAATTCTGAACTTTAGCTTCTTTAAACTTCTATTCTACACAAAATATATGTCTAAGGAAAAAAAAACAAAAAAAAAAAAAAAAAGAAAGAAAGAAAGAGAAAGAAAACCCCACATAATATCAGAGTTTAATTTCAACCACCTGGTATAACAATGAAGTGTCAGACCTTCTGAAAATGCCCTAGGAATCATGAATGAATTCTTGACATGTTCCCCTCCACCGCCCTTTTACTTTCTTTTTCTCCCAAGATGAGAACTTACTAGGGAATAGGTTTTTGAAAATAAAGTTTCTTTTTAGGAAGATGGCCTACATTCAGAAATGTCTCAGAACAAGCATTAAAAAAAAAACTAATAAATAATCATAAGTCAAAATACATTAAAATAAAATTACAGTACATCATCGCTCCTAGAAGGTCCACCATACTGGAAGATCCTCTCAAAGGTTCATAAATAAAGCCTTCTGGACTCAAAATCATTTCCTGCATTGTGATGAAGAGTACGCAGAAAACTAAGCGGAATCGCAAGTTATCAGTCGGGTTCTGTCCAAACTACTTGATCTGGTGCGGGGCGGGGAGACTGTTTTGTTTTTGATCCAAGTGAAGACAATAGAAAGGTGCTCGTCCCACTTCCTCAAGTCCTGAAAACCTGGAAAGAAATGACACCGATTGAACTAAGTGGCTCGGAACTAGAAAACAAGACCCAGTTCTCCTCGGGGCTGTCCCGCGGACAACGCGAGCTCAGAAAGACATCGGGGTCGCTCCCTCGAGTGCCCAGGCACAGTCAAGTGGCGCTGGTGACAAGGAGCGAGCCAGCGGCGTCGCTGGGCTGCGCACCAGTGAACGCGCGCGGGGCAGCGCGGGCGCGCTGGCGACCCGGACACCTCCCTGCCCGGCCCGAACCCTCCACCCTCGCTCCCCTCTCTGCCCGGCCTCTCCTGGCTCCGGCTTGTTCCCTTCTTTCCACCTCTCAGAAACCTGGATTAATTTCTCATTTTTCCACCGAAGAGCCGAACCCGTGAACAGGCTTCCTACTCCTCACACCCCCAGACCCACTCCTCGGAACCGCCCTCTGTAGCCGAGCGGCCGGGACCCTCCGTACCTCGCCTGGCCCGGGTGCTGCCCTCTTTAGGCAGAGTTGGAGGTGCTGCGGAGAAGCCGGTGGCCGTGCGACTGCGAGAGCGGTTGTTGGTGCGGGTGCGGTAGTTGGTGCGGGTGCGGGTGCGGGTGCGAAAGCGAGTGCGAATGCGGATGCGGGTGCGGATGCGGATACTGATGGAGCTGCTGCGGCTGCGGCTGGGGCTGGGGCTTGGGTTGAGGCTGCGGCTGCGGTTGCGGCTGGGCTTGGGGATGCGGCTGCGGCTGGGGTTGGGGTTGGGGTTGGGGCTGGGGCTGGGGCTGAAGCTGCGGCTGCGGAGGCTGCTGCTGGACCAGGTGCTGCTGCTTCTGCCGCGTGGACTTGACCGCCAGGATGGCCTGTCGATTCTTGTACTGCACCATTTGCAGCGTGATCTCCGCGTTCCAGCCCTGGTCCTGTGGGCACCGAAAGTCGATTTCCTTGCCCTCGGCCATCACCACCGTGAAGTACATATACTTGCCCTTGCGCTCCACGCAGTCCACCGTCTTCATGTTGGAAAAGTGCAATTCCTTGAGCTTGACCGGCGGCTCGAGGCTGGCCACAGCAGGGCCTCCGGGTTGGGACGGCTCGACCGGCCCCTGCCCGGGCTGTTGCTGCTGCTGCTGCTGCTGCTGGTGTTGCAGCTGCTTGGGCGGGATGAGCAGCAGTCCCTCTTCAGTGAGGATGCAGCACTTTTTCTTCCAGAGCTGCAGCAACCCGTCGCTGCGCTTCTCCAACACACCCTCCTTCAGCGCCTTGCAGCCGCTGCTCTCCAACATCCTCCCGGCATAGGGGGGGCCGCCGCTCGGCTCGGCCTCTCCACTTCCAGCCGCCCGGGCCGGGGGCAGCAGCAGCAGCCGCGCGCCGTCCTCGCCCCAACGGCTCCCGCGGCCGCCCGGCCGGAGCGCGCAGAAGAGGCTAACGCGCAGAAAGCAGAGCGGCGGCGGCTCGGGGTCCGGGCAGCAAGGCAGCCGCGTCCTGATGCGCCACAACGTCCCGGAGCTGCGAGCCGCCGGGCCTCTCCCGTCCTCCTGCGAGCGCTCACTGAAGGGCACTGGCCGGGCCCTCTCGCGGCGCTTTTGAATGGGCCATCCCCCCCACCCCCGAGTGACACCCAGCGGAAAAGGCGGCTCCTGGCGCCCGCGCCGCGGGGGAAAGCCCAGCTCGCAGAGGCGCTCCGCCGCCGGCGCACGCCTCATTAACTTGGGGCCTTTCCAAAGCCGGCCGCGTCCACGCCCCCCGCGTCCACGCCCCCCGCGTCCCTCGCTCCGCCTCCCGCCGCCCACTCGCTTCCGCGCTCCTTCACCGGGATGGCTGCGGGCACCCGAGCCCCGGAAACTCCTCTCCTCCGCCCGGGGCCACAGCCGAGGGCGCCCCAGCTGCCCGGCGAAGAATGCCGACGCGCAGAGGGCGCTGAGAGGCCATCCCCAGCCGTCCCGCCTCTCCTCCCGGTGGGGCTCTCTGCTAACAGCCTCAGAAAAGGAGGATGGGAATGCGAGTGTCGTACGGCTACCAGACACTGCCTGGTACGCCGAGCTGACCCTCTGCCCTCGGGAACCAGCCCTGGGAGTTCGCTCTGGGCTCCGAGACCCCGCAGAGCCCGCGGAAGTGGGCCTCCCCCGGACCCTGCGTAAGCATCTGAGTGCACAAAGGCCGAGAGGACACGGTGTTTTTACACTCACTTTCGCTTACGGTCACCAACTAGCTCTTCTTGGAGCAGAGAGGGCGACTGTTAAAGCAACAGCGCTACCGTCTGTCCCATTTGGAAGAGGCAGAGGAAGGGGACCCACCTGAGACGGCATCTCGCCTTCCTTTTCTCGAGCCAGGAGCGGAGGCACTGCCCATCTTTACCGGTGACACAAGCGCTCTAGCTTTTTTCTTGACCTATCCGTACGGCCAGCAATATCTCACAACAGACATTCAACAAATTCAGGTGACGTCCGGTGCTGAGACCCCACACTTTAAGGCAGTTTAGCCCTCCAGACGGCAGGTTGGCCTCCGTGGGTCCCTCTCTTTGCAAACACCTAACGGGTCAGAACTCATGACATTTCACTTATCTGGGGCAGGTAATGCTGTACTCGCCCCTAGCTCCCTCCTACTCCCTTTAAACAATTTCTGTAGAAGTTCTGGGAAACAAGGCAGAATAAAGAGAATAAACCGAAACCAAAGCTCTTGGGGAAATGTATTAAACGGAGAACCCCAACTATGTACCGACCGTGAAAATACGAAGAGGAATTACACAAAGAAGAAATAAATCAGGAGTGGACAAGTCAGAATTGGCCAAAGTAAGAGGAAAGGCTGCTACTTGAGCTCAAGAAGGAAGAAGGGAGAGCTTAGCTCATCTGTAGTTTCATGATGCTGGAACAAAGAATTCAAAGGGGAAGTAGTGACAGATGAGCTTGGAGAGCGGAGCAAGAGTCCAATTCTTTGTGTGCCATGCTTAAGAAATACGAGGTTTAACCCAAGGTAATCGAGAACAAAGGATAACTTTTAAACACGGGAGGGTCCTGAGTCTTAAACTAAGGAACAATGTTCAGCAAATGCACTGAATTGCACTTAGCGGGCTCTCAGGTATTAGAAGTCTTCTAAGGAGAAAGGCAATTAAAATCTTGTAAAGATTTCTAGTAAGGTTATAGTTTTTAAAATTCTGTATACCAATGACAAACGCTACACTGAACATCTGTTTTTCCCCTGCCTTTGCAGGACAAGTGAGCATTCCACAGAACTTCCTCATGACCAGCTGTTCATCTTTTTAACAGAATGCCATTCTTCAGCTCATTTAAAAAGGATACTTCCTTTAAATGTGTAACTCAGAGTCTCTGAGGGCAGCTGTAGTTGGGAAAGACATTTCATATGGAAAAATGATACAATACAAACTTGACTGGGTAAAACATAAGATGTATTCTGGAAGCCTAAGCCATTTTCTTGAGAAACAATATTTGGTGTTATCTAACCTTCTGTAGTTTATCAGGATGCAACAAATGCATTCTATCTAAACTACTGCAAAATGTCTGAACAACCAGCATGATTTTCAAAAGCACTTTAAAACTCAGAATTTCCAATTGGGTATTTCATAACCACAGTGCAACTGATTATTGGAAATCTCAGTAGTATAATATAGTAATCTTTCCTACCTAACTTGATGGCAATTCTATCTGTACAGTTGCTCAGGCCAAAACCCTTGGAGCAAGTACTGCCCTTAAAACAAGCCAAAAGAAGCCCTGAGCTTTGAAGAGCCAGTACTACATGTCTAACTGGAACTCATACTTGTTCTAGCCTATACTCCAGGTACTCAGGATTCCAAATACCCTGCCTACATGACCTTGGCTATTTCAGAGTATTACATGACCACTGTGTGCACTGGTGTGTAAGGCGGGTGGACAGATTTTGAACATTCAGGCCAGGATGTCCACACAAACGTGCAGGAGGCCCCCTGCCATACAATTCAGAGGCAGGGATGGGAAGAGAAGGAAGGTGGGACACAGATAGATCAGCTTGCTTGCAAGGAAGGTTCTGGCACAGGACTTTTATGAATCTGAAATTCAAACCCGGACTTCCAGGTATTTCTGAAGGTGTATTTGGCTAGATAGTAGCATTGGACATATTTTCATTGAACAGAACTTTTAAATATTTAATCACTGGTGTCTCCATTGCACTCTTACCCCATGATGGCAAATGTTTAGAAGCATGCCTGCCTTGCAATAATCCTTTACTCGCTTTCCAGTACCCAATCCACAAATTGCGTCAAGAAATTCCATCAGTTCTGCCTTCAAACTAATCCATTTGCAAGGCAGAAATGGAGACACAGATGTAGAGAACAAACATATGGACACCAAGAGGGGAAAGCAGGTGGGAGGAGGAGGGGGGTGGGATGAATTGGGAGATTGGGACTGCCATATATACATTACTAATAAGAAAAAAAGTATCAAGTTATACACTTTACATACATGCAGTTTATTGTATGTCAACTATATCTAAATAAGTCCTTCAAAAAAAAAAGCACCCCCCCACCCCCCAAAAAAAACAAAAAGAAACTACATCCACATTGTGTCCATTTCTCTTCGCTTCACCACCACCCAGATCATCACCTGAATTACTGCCATGGCCTCCTAATTTGCCTCCCTGATTCTACCCTCGTTGTCTTATCATCTATATCATAATCTAAGTCATCCCAATCACTTTCTTCCTTCAAGTCTTTGCTCAAATGTCATCTCAATGAGGCCTCTCCCAATCACTCTAAAATTGCCACCACCCAATTTCCTTAATTTTCCCCATAGCATGTATTACACCTCCTAATATAATGTATAATGCCTATTGCTTATTTCTGTTTCCATTGCTAGAGAACGTAAGTTCTTCAAGAGGGCAAAGATTATTGTTTTGATGTGTCCCAATCACCTAATACATTTCTAGGGACACAGAAGGAGCTCAACATATGTAGAAATTTTAAGTTGACTCAAAAGCCCACATCTGTCGTAAGAGGAAAATCAATGTCTTCATATGCTTGACAGATTTTTTTCATAATGCATCCTACTGTTTAAAGTTTTCAAACTGTAACAAGAATTTATGAAAAAATTTCTCAAACTTGCCATACCAATACATATATTGGGTGATAGTTTAAAAAAAAAATGAATTAACTACTATACATGCTAGCCCTCTCTGAATTCTAAATGCTACCATAGTCTCTAAATGCTATCTAAAATAAGTTCTACAAACCTTTCTTTTCCTGAGGAACATGAAGCTTAATATTGAGAGGTATTTATACATCATCCTATTGCTGGCTAGTAAGAGTAATAAAAAAAAAAAAAAAAGGAAATAGTAATGGAACTGAAATTGTAGCAGTTTCTCTTAGCTGGCAGATACTTGCTTGGAAGTTCATTAATCAATACTGGCTTAAATACATTTAACAGAAGTTGGAAAGTTATAGTGTTTACTTTCATTTAGGACTTGATCACAAGATTATAAAACTTTTGACCTATAAACTTCTTAATTTGCAACATACAGTAGAAACTCATGAAAAATATCATTATTAAAGACTTGGATAAAGTTCAAATGTCTTAAGAAATAATTATAAGCCAAGTACTCATGAAAATACAAGTCAGGTCAGCTTCATCAGTGCACAAAGGCCCACGTTCAGACTGTAATTTAGATTTCTTAGCCATTCATCTCCTCCATATTTTAAAAGTTCTATTCAATAAAAACATTTTATAGATTCTTATTTCCAAAATGCCGAGTTGAAAATGTTCATTAACTCTTCGATTGAATACAGAACTATCCAGTTTTCGCAGATGCGTCCTCTAGCTGCCTTTTCGCCTAAAGTTGATGAACTGTGCCTCCTAGTGACCAATTTATGTAACACAGCTTAGAGCAACTGAGAAAGTTTAAAAAGTTATCAGCACCCATTTATAGATCAAGCACTGTCAAGCAGCTGTCTCTGTCCTTCCTGTTCTGCCAATAGACTAAATTTTAGGTTCTCATTTCTCTCATTCATGCTCTTATAATAGCCCAACCACTTGAATCTAATACATCAATCTCCTCCCATTCATCTGAGATAACTCCTTACTCTAGCATGAAAAACCCTCCACAGAATTAAGCCCTACTTGCCTTTACAATTTAGACTCTCCTTCCACTCAACCCTAACTGAGCTCCTCATTTATCTACTTTGCGCTCTTTCCTTTTCCAAATCTTCAGTAATATTTCATTTTTCAAAGTCCAATTCAAATCCCACCTCTTAGCTTTGTTTTAGCTAATTCCTTCCAAATCATACCGCATTACTTCCAGTCTGATCGATAGTTAATATTTTGGGTTAGTATTTTCACCATTGTACCTAGGAGCACAGTGGATTACGGTGAGGACTAATTGTGAATTGACAGTGCTTAAACTGAAGGAGACAATGTTAGCTCTGGCTGGAAATACAGTGACATTCAAAACAGGGCAGGTAGGCTAAAGACATTTTACTGAAGATGGTCAGCAAGTAACGGAGTTCAGGAGAATCTGTTATTCATTGAAGATACTTACTAGCATAATGTTAGCTGTTTAGCGATAAATGGAAACATGAAAGGGTAAATGAAATAGAGCAGAGGTTCAGCTCTTCTTTCAGTCCAAAATTCAGAATATGAGACACTTTTGAACATTTGAACAGGCAATATTGTACTAATACTCTGACTTCTGGGTCTTCAGAGGTGCCAGTAGAGAAATACCAGGTACTCCAGTGACCGACAGCAGAAGCATTGGTGAACTTGTTTTCAAGTTTACTTTGAGCATTGCCCCAGCAGATTAACTTTCAAGCCTCTGCCTTCCACTAAGAGCCCATAAGCACCTAATGTCCTGAACCCATTTCTATTTAAACTAGGTAAATGCTCCTTTGCTTGCAACTCAACTATCTGACAGATAGGAGGTTGGCAAATCTCTCCTTTTAAGGACTAGAATACAGGGGGAACTCCCTTCTGCAGTCTTCTTTTGCAACATGGCACACAGTCTGAGAACAGCCTTCAATTTGATCATTACTGATAACTGCAAAACAATGAGTAAACCAGCATATGAACAAAGGCCTTTTTTAGGTGGTAGAGGAGGAAAAGTAAAAGCAGTGAGTATAGATAATTCCTTCCAAAACTTCAAGGATGAAGGAAAGCAGATGGTATAATCAACTTGCTTGGGTGCTGCTGTAAATGGCAAGGTAACTTTAGAAGAGGAACTCAGATTTCGTACACCAAGGACTGGAGAGTGGAGGGTGTGTCACATGTGACAGGGCAGCAGACAGAGAACCAAAGAGCAAAAGAGATGGAGTAAAAGAATTCTGTGGGGTGGCCAGGCCCAGAAAGATGGAGGAACACCTTTTACCAAAGATAGAACCCAGGAAATCTTTTTATGGCAAGCTTCCACAATGCCACTAAACCCATCAGGAAAAGCAAACTCCCAGGTTAGAGGCAACAACAAAACTGCCACACAACTCATGAATACAAAGTATTTAACAATCAGCATCCTTTAATAGGTCAGAAACTGGAACATTTAGTAGTTGTTTCTAATGAGATTCTATTTACATTTTTGCTTATGTCATTGTCTCAGCCTCACCTGTTGTATGCAAGTGTTCTTGGGAAACATATCACATAATATAAGGCGAAAAACCCTGGATGATGAGTAAGACTCTAGTTGGAACTCATCTTCAGGCTGTATTCCTAAATTACCTTTCTGGAACTGGTTTACTTATTTCTGAAATGCAGCTGTTTGCCTCTTTCCCCGAATATTCTCAATCCTTTCCTAAACCTGAAGCTCTTCAGCATGCGTGGCTGTGATTCCAGCCTTTGTTAACTCCCAATTTCTAACCACCTTAGCTTCAGCTTTAGATATCCAGGGTCTGCTATATCAACCAGCCCCACTTTGGTGCTGTAAACACAAATCCTAGGCTCATCTCTAATGACGGCTAGATGCCAGGAGTCTTTTGCCTCCTTCAGCCCCACCTGCTGCCTAAAACCTGCAAATAGTGGGTAAAAGTGGCAGCAGCCATTTCAGACTAAAAGCAGCTATAAAGATGGAAGCCTTATGTCAAGGACAACAGAGGATGAAGCTCTCAGAGCAAGTGAGAGCACAGGCAGAGGCCAAAAAAGCCGACATCAAATACTGACTCCAACACAGACCAACTGTGCAGCCCTGTTACTTAACTTTTATCCTTACGTATCGAGAGGGAATAATTACCATCCTTAAACAAGTATTAGGCAATAAAGCATTACTTCTATTATCTTAATCGGTTGAATACACACTTGGGAGTTTTTTTTTAATGCTGATTAAGATTTATAATGCAAAGTCCCACCTAGTCTGAAACACAAACACTATAGCGAAGAAGCTTTCTTCTCAACCCCTATGTATTACCCAACCTGTGAAAAGAAATATGTACTTAATCATCATCTTATGCTTACCATTTAAGTTTCCTTTAGTAATCAAGCTTGACATTTTTGATTCAGAATGAGCCAATTATGTGTACATTTGGTAATCTCAATTGTTCAGATAGATTCCAGTATGATAAAGACATTCTCCATCAACAGGCATACAATATATAATTTAACCTTCCTTGATGTTTCATTTTGGGACACTACTGTAGCTTTTGTTTTATTGATAGCATTGTAGCCAACTGTATTTTCCAAAGACAAATTGTGGCCACTACAAGATTCCAGTTGCTCTCACCTTCCTCAAACTTTATCAATCTCCTAGCAAGATGCAGAGTCCTCCTAAACCTTGGTGGGTTTGACTATAACCAATAGAGTACAGAAGTGATGACCTTCCAGGGTAGGATAAAATTTTGCCTAATTCTTGGAGCCCAGCCACCATGCTGTGAAGCAAAGTCTAGGTAGACTTCTGGCCACATCCCAGCTGAAGTCTCATCCAGCATTGACCACCTGTGTATGAAGAGCCTTCAGGTGATTCTAGTCCCCATCCTTCAAAGCTACCAATGATGCTCAGTAGTGCAGAAATGAACTACTCAAGCACAGTCAGCAAAAATAAATCTTGCTGATGCTTTAAGTTTGGGGAGTGGCTTAGTTATGCAATAGTAGGTAACAACAACAACCACTGTCCCATTGAGTTTGTAGAATATACACAGTCCAGTTTTTTTATTGGTTTTCTCAAAATAAGCAACTCAGAATGTAGAAATGTGACTACAGAGAATCTTGGAGCATCTTGACTGACTTAGGAGATTGAACTAATGAGAATCAATCATTTAACTTGTTACATGGCCCCATACAGTATTGTGGTTGGTAAGTTGGAAGGAGTCCAGATACACCCTAATTGATCTACACATTTGCTGTACAAAAAATTCCTGTACATCTACCATCTTCGTGGCCCCACACTGGAAGTTAGAGAATCCAGTAGTGGACAAGCATTCCTAGAGTACTTCTTGAACTGGCAAAACCAGTTCAGAACTAAAGAACCAAAAAAAAGTATGTTACTTCAGTGAAAAAGAGACTGTGTTGAGCTAATAAGATATGTGCACAAAAGACCCAGCAGAAGGAAGGAAGTAAAAGAAAAGGCAGCCAAGCATAACTTAAACAGTACAAATGCTGGTTAAACAGGGCAGCTTGTTGATGTTCAAGTTGCTCTAAAGGTTCTAGGTCCACTCACCAAGCCAACTCAATAGCAAAGACAACCAACCTAATGCAAATCTCAAATCACATCTGGCCTGAAGACACACGTCTCACTGTCCACCCCTAGATCATCCACCCACGACGTCGAGGGATGCAGGTTAATAAATGTTAGGGGTGGAGAGCGATGGGCTGAGTAATGACAACTTGGAAGTTTTGGAGCATCTAAATACAAAAGAGCTTCATTTAGTTTTAACCCAGACAATTTCTGGATTTAACAAAAGAAAATAAATCAGCATTTTTTAAAATGAAATGAGATTTTAAAAACTGTCTGTAAGAGCAACAAATTATTCTTTTCTTCTGTTTTTCTTATCCTTTTATAAAAAACATCAAAAAACCTTCAAAATGGGGGCATAGTTTTATATTTATTATCCAGTCTTAGTCTCAGGGTTCTTTTGTACATCAAGTAGGGACACATCTTAGCCAGGACAAAAAACAGAACAAAAAACCCAAACAAATTCTGAAATTAACTGCCAGAAACAATTCTAGGTGATCCCAACCACAAATTCTAGGTTTTCTTATGTTTAGGAAGTATGTTTACTAATTGCTCATTGTATATATCAGGCTCTAAGTACTCCTGAACTACTCCAAGAACTAATGTGTTCTCTCATCCATGCCCACCACAACCTTTCACAGGATGTCAAAACAATGAAGCTGAAATACCAAGTGGCAGAAGAATTCCAAAGCTTCTATTTAACCATTCTACTATCCAATGTGTCAACTATTTTATTCCCATATTCATTAAAAATACATGCTAAGAGTCACTTGTTCAGGGCTGCCAAAGTTTTTAGTCTAAAATCTTTTCCACTTTTATTCTTCGTTTTCATTCTGATATTGCAACCTCACCTACAATTCCCAGTTGGATCAGCTACTACTAACTCCACCTGTTTGAAGGTAGTTAGAAATATGTACTGGGGTAACACTAGAAAAAAATCCTACTGTGTTGGATTAACTGTGAAGTATTCAGTGTGTACTCAGTTTTTAATGTATTCCCTAAGTCTGTCACCTGAGAAGACCTAGAAATAAGAACATCGCAGGAATAAGTAAACCCATCACCTAGACTTGGTTTCTAAGTACCACTCCCTATTAAAGGGAACCAGGGATCCTTGGGGAAATAGCCAATTTCAGAGCTGGGACAAAAATGCCTAAGATGAGCCCAAAAATCTTTCTGAGCAATAAAGTATGCAAGTGCTCAAACGTTGCTGGACACACCAAAAGCACAAAGGAACCGAGAAGGATACCATTAATCAGACTTGATATGATTTAATCTTCAAGATGAATTGTGGTTACAGAGTAAAATTTCTTGATTTTGATTAATCGTATTGCGATTTTATAAGAATGTCTTCCTACTGAAAAGATACAGCATTTAGAGGGTAAAATGGCACAATGTCTTCAACTCTGTCAAGTAGTTTAAGAAAAGATATATTCTAGCAAAATCAAGAAATGGTGATTTCAAGTAAAGAATATATAGGAATTCTTTCAACTATTATGATTTTAGAGTTAGAGAAAAGCTGTAGTATCGATAAGGGCTTCCCCGCAAAAAGCAACCTGGAATTTAAGAGGATTTACTGCAGATAACCTTGAATCTACTGGGAAAAAAACAAAATTTTTTTCCATCCCGTACTATGACACGCTACCCTACTTTAGACCCCGCCTCTAACCAGCCCCAAGGTTCTTACCTACAAATGGCTGACTCTGTCTTACCCTGTTTTAAAGTTATCTTTGTGGAAAGGTCATCGTCACTTGAAAAACCCTTTAAAAGGACTTCTAAAGCTAAGCCTTCCATGGCACGGCCCCTACGTCTCCCACTCTTTCACTGCCTTCTGAGTGCCACGGAGAGTCCTACTGCAGGACCCTCACGGCGTTCCCCTAAACCTTCCCTTCACCTCAACTGCTCTCTGCTCAGAGGCTCCATCCCTCACCACACAAATTCCTCCTCATACGTGAACCCCTAGCTAAAAGCTCTCACAAGATTTGAGTATTCTGGCAGAAACGGTTACCACTCCATGAAAGTTTCCGAGCCACAACTGCCTGACTTCATCATGAATGAAAAGGTGATAAGTATCAACACCACTCACTCTTGAAATGAGATCTGTCCACTTCCGGCACTTGCATTTTTCAACACTTATCCCCAGTTCCTTCTTTTTAAAATTTAAAACACATTAAGACCTAGCCTTTCTGACAACCCGACAAGACGGCAGAAGCGGACCTCGACCCGCCGCTGGACACGCCCTGCGAGCGGCTGACGCAGCTTTGCGGCGCCCGAGGCCCTGGCGGTGGCCGCAGCCGCGCGGCCTGCGGAGGAAGCAACGCTCGGCTGCTGCAACGCTCGGCTGCTACAACGCTCGGCTGCTACAGCGCCTGCGCTAGGCCAGGTAGGCGGCACCGCCCGAGGAGGAGCCCACGGTGGTAACAAGGAACCTGCGCAACGTGATCGTCCTGCCCAAGATGATGGGCAACATGGTGGGCGTCTGCGAGGCAAGGCCTTCGACCCGGGCGGAAATCAAGCCTGGGATGATCAGTCACTAGCTAGGCGCGTTCTCAATCACCTAACAGCCAGCCTGGGAAGGACAGCCGGCTCGACTCGGGGCCACCCACCCCTGCCGCTTCACCCCCTCAAGCAGCCTGCCGGCCAATGAAGACACAGGCTTCTCTAACAAAAACAAAAAACAAACACCTGCACAGATGGAGAACTAAAAAGTACTGCTTTTAGCGAACACATCCCCTGGAGTTCCAAAACAATAAAACTCAAAATAAGAGATCTACAAGGGCTATAAACTCTTATTTTTCAATATGAAAATTAAGCAATTTAACTTATTTCCTGCTGGCAATTTATTTCTAAATTGTTATTCTCCATTTTTCAATTACTTTACACTTAGTCAATACCTCAATTTTTTAAAAAACTGAAAAACTTAAAGTACAGTATAATGTCAAAGGGAAGAAAAACAAGATACAGTGTATATTATTTTTGAAAATATAATTAACTGAATACATCAATTTGTTCTCTAATAAACATTTATCCTTAAATAAAGTAATTCCACACTCCAACAAAGATGTTCCCATTTCTCTTAAGTCAGTAAGCAATCCTTACTTAGTTCAAAAACTTGGCCTTTTCTCCAAGTTATAGTTTCTAGCATCTGGATTTTTAAACCAGTATACAAAATCACCACTATATATCTATAATTTAATCTGTTAATTTCACCATTATCATTTACATTTAGTTTTCAGCTATTAGAGACTTAGTACTTTAAGTAGCAAATTACCTAAATCATAAACATATTTTCAAAACAAAATCCAGTTCACAATTATCAAGTATATATACAGTGCAGAAGATTAAAAACTACATCAGCATATGATTTCTCTTTCCTAAGGTTCCTATAAAGAACGTATGCTTCTTCTAAACTATCCATTAATTCTGTACATTTAAAATAACATTTGGCTTGATTTAAATAGTCAAAAATATAAAGGCTAAAATTTTTATAAGATTAACTCATAAAAAAAGGACTAAACCAAAGCCCTAAAACCAAGCATTCAAAGAATATGTGAATATTAAAGTTTAATATTTCTGTATGGTACAATGAGGCTTTCACAATGATTCAAAATTTTATTTTTATTTTCAATATTGGGAATGGCCTAGAATTCAGATAAACCACAAATTCATGCTGTCTTACAAGCAGCAGTAATATAAACAGTTAATTTAGTTATCGTCAGGACTTTATCATAAACCAATCAATAACCATTAACCTGTTCATAGAATTAATTAAAATGTTTCTATCAAAGCTAATGTGTCCTTTTAAGGTTTATATGTTGTTATTAAATGTGTTAAAAAGGAAAGAGGTAGAATCCCATTTTTTAAAGTACTACTCTGTAAACCAATTCCACACAATTAAGACATTTTTATGATACAACTACTAATACAGCTTCAGTGAACTAAATAACCTTCAGAGATCCATGTTAAACTAAAAACCAATCAATTTATGGGACTGCTGTTCTCTGCTTATAACTATATTTAAATAAAAAGAAAGAAAAAATTTAAGTATTACTTTACAGGTGATCATATGGGATTTTACCATTTCTACAGAGAAATGAGAGAATTTCTTGGTAGTCACTGCCTGGTCTACAGAAAACTATAAACTGAAAATGTAAAGACAAAATCTGAAGGGCCTCAAAAACATCTGTAGTTGACTCCGAGTATAATATGCAGAAACATGGAATTCCTTCTTTTCTAGTCTTCCAATAACAAACTCCATTTAGCAAGGCTTGGTAGGTACACTCTTAAAAAATTACACATTTTATAGGCCATCATGGCCTGAGCACACAATAGCCTACTCAAAACATCTCTACTCTTCGCTCTTAAAAAAAAAAAAAGTATACATACTCATTCTTTTTTAAAAACCACCCAAAATACCACCAGTACATTTTATAAAATTAAATGCAAATTTTATTAAGGATTTCAAATTACATATGTCAAATTTCTAGAATGGAATAGAACCATTTTGAAACTGGAGAGATGGCATAGATGAACAATGATATCCCTTGAAGCTCCAACTTTATTAAAAAAAAAAAATTCCTCTGCAAACCATGTTCCCCCTTAATACAAGACAAATAGTGTCTACCTCTTCACTTTGGCAACAGCTATTTTCTAAAAGAATGGGGGGGGAAAAAGTGACTTTGCTACTTCAAGTTCATTAAAAATGGGATTCTATCTTTAGATTAAAAAAATTTTAAGTTCAGAAAAAGCTGTGTTCAGATGAGCTATGGGTACAAAACAAAAACAAAAAATAAAACACACAGACTGTCTAATCAAAACAACCAAAATCACTTTGAAAATGAGGAAAAACAGGTGTTTTCATGGCATTTTTTTTTTCCCTTCAAGCTACTGCAATTGGTTAAGGATTTCCAGTAGTTACTTAAAATCTCAGAAGAATGGATAGTACTATACAAATAACAATGTGTTTACATTCCAAGACTTTAATACTAAAGTTTTAAAACAGAAGCTCTATCCCCTCTAAAAATGAACCTAACATAATTTTATTAAGAGCAAGAATTCTAGGGCTTCCTATAATTACAACCCAATTAGTCCATCCTCACTGTCAAAGCTTTAAAAGTTCATCCTCAAAGTAACAGTAATTAGCCTGAGGTATTTTAAATGTGGCTCTACAGTCTCTAATTTAATGGCATTTCCCCCCTCTAGAAATGGTCTTATTTCTACTCTAGTCCCATGATGTCTGCAGTATTTACTATAATATGGTCCTAATTAAAACAGCTGAAAAAACATCCTTGGACCTTTTGAAGCAGCTGCTCATCCATCCACTTCTATTAAAACAGGAGCCACACAAGATCTGCAAGTGCTGCCTGCCTGACCAGACCCAGAATAAAGGTACTTTAACCTTGTTTTCCAGTTTAACTATCAAACCTTGGTATAAATAAAATGCTGAATATCACATACTTATGGTACAAACAGGTCCAAACTTTTGAGCTTTTAATGAGACAGAAACATTTCATAAAATTTAACTTAATATGCCTTAACACATCTGTGAGGTAGTTAAGTAAACAGTACTACCCATTTTAATACATAGTGAAACAAAAGGTGTGGGAAAGTGAGTGACATACTCATACTTGAAGCAATAAGATTGGAATTAACTATAGAGGCTTGGGGCTTCTGTCTAGTTCTGACCAAAGGAAATGAAATTTACCCTTTTAATCTTTCTACTCAAAACATTAAATCATTTAAGATTTTGTAATACTTTCTTATTAGTAGATATAGTACCTGTTCCAAAGTTGGCACCCTTTTCTTCAATAATATGGTAAACTGGGTATATGATTTAAGCTAGGCCTCTGCTTCTACCTGAATTAGTACAAAATTAAGACATTATCTTTGGAGAACTAAAATTATATTTGACATTTTTATTTTAGGCTGCAAAAACAAAAACGAGCAAACAAACAACAAAAAACTTGAAATAGGCTTGTCAAATGATGTAAATTCATCCTTTCCAGGGAAGCAGAAGGTAGACCCTACCACAAAGAAAAGATGCTTAGTTAATGGAGGTTAAGTTTTAAAAGTACAGTTAAAATAAAAATAATGAGGCTTAACTTCTGAAAATACTAGGCTTTATTCACCTCCCTGTGGTAACCAATAACCATACTATGAGTTAATAAGATTTCTTTATAGTAACTATGTCACCTGAAATACAAAAATCCATTAACAACCTAAGTGATCAGGTGCAGTCTTACTGGAAATTCTTAACCATATACTTGTCTTGACAAGTTTTGTTTTTTAAATGATGAATTGTCTTAGTACAATTCACTGTATTTCTCCAACAAAGTAATGAAAGGCACAGCGCTAGTGCAAGCAAACTTAAACCCCCTCAACTACCAGCTGAAAAAATAGTTTGGTTCTTCAGGAAAAAATTAGCAAGACAAAAAATCTGGTTCATTTCACAGTTCTGCTCATTTTCATAGCTGTAATCTAATAGTTACATGATAAAAATACTCCAAGAAGAACCAAACTATGTAGCAATGAACGAACATGCGTGAGAGAATTTGTGCATTCAATGTATCTGGCAGAAAAACTAGTTAAAATGCTAAGTAGAACAAATCTGGTCTTTAAAATATCAGTTCCTTTCCTTTAAAAAAAAAACTTCTGAGTCTACCAAGAAAATACAAAAACATAAGGCTGTAAGTAAATAATAGTTGTGTTTAGGCTATTACAGTGCAGGTTATCCTCAAGGCAACATACATCCTGCTTCACTGCTGCTTGCACTCTGCTGGGTTTTGATCCTTCTGTTAAAGGAAAACAACAAGTCAATCTATCTTTTTCTTCAGTTAATTTTTCAGTAATAGTTAACTATCTTAATTATCACATTATCTCACTGTTTTGTCAAATTTTTTGCCAAATTTTAAAAAATGATATAGTAATGATGGCAAGTTATTTATTCAAATATTACCAAGTCACAAAAATGCTAAAATAAAGCCCCGATTTTATGTTGTAGAATAAACTCCATAAAGTGGAACACATTAAGCTACAATCTTAAAATAGCCGAGCAATTTATGTTAAGTCATATTACCAATTATTTTTGCCTTTTAATAGATCAGCTATTCAAAAACACTAATTCCATTCATATCTAGCTGTTAAGACCAATTCACACCTGTTAGAGTATTTGATTTTTTTTAACTACCCTCTCTTACCTGCTCACTAGGTTAAAGTATCTTCCGGATGTTTTACAGCATAAGCAAATCAATGAATACATTAAAGAGAAAGTTTCAAACGAATTCTGATAACATACTAAGCATTTGTGGGAGATATAGTCCTTTACTAACCCTGATATGACAAATTCCCAGGAATAAGAAACTGGGATTCTCAGACATGGAGAAAAAAGGTGGCTGGGAGAACCTAAAAGTATTGCTCCCCTATTCCTGTGCACTCCTGCTTTCGGATGAGTTAAAAACTGACCTATGTTTATAAGCTTTCCTTTGGGGAGAAATCAACCTAAAGAACACAAACAGTAAGTAATTTTAAATGCTTCTAAAAAACATTAAAAAAGTCCAAGATAATGTGCCATTAAAATAGAATCCTAGCGCTATTTAATCTGAAACTACAAAAAATTAAGGTCAGAACCAAAAATAAAAGTTTCTTAGGAAAGGTGCGCTGAAATTACATGCACTGTTGAAACGCCAGTGAGGAGAGACTTATTAAAGACAAAAATAAACTTCATATTCAGAAACACTAACTCATTTAACCTACCTTAAATGTAACAGAAAGCGCTAACTTTGCTCACCTTTGGGTCATAGTCTGGATCATTTTCCTCATCTCCTTCTTCTTCCCCTTCCTATATTAAAGTTCAAAATGCATCCATGAAGTAGGTACATAGTAGGAAGAAATGGCTCATAATGTAGGGAGAATCTAATACAAGTTACTCTATAAGTCAACAGATTTTCATGATTACAGTTTGGTGACAATGCAATTTAATTTGAAAGCTTCTAAATGAAAAATTTCCCAACACAACTTGAGACATCCAGACAGGTTTTATTGAAAAGATTTACTGCAGCCAACGTTGAAAAAGTTTACTGCAGCTTTTGACTTCTTCAAAGAGCTGATAACCCTGCAGCAGAACAGAATTATTTGAAATAAAAAAAATGTTCTGAGTTTTGCAATTTATTTATTGAAACCTCATACATACATTGTTTGGCTGTAGAATTCTAAAATCATATTTTTTTCCAAAAACGTTTTTATCCCATATCACAGAGTAATGATTTATAGCAAAGGAATACATTAAGTCACTCAATTTGCTTCTCAATGTGTTAAACAATTATTTGCTCATTTGGTAAACATTACCTCATCCGCTTCTTCACCTTCTTCATCATACTAAAAAGGGAAAAAAGGATGACATTTGAATGATGCTAACAAACATTTGAAAGTAGCATTTAGTTAATATCCACCATTATATCCACTAATATCTAAAGAGAGGAAAAAATACATTCCCTACAGTGACTGATTATAAGTTAAAACAAGGAACATAGCTTCAGGAATCACCCAGCTCAGTGCCATTATCTAACCCTGACACTTTAAAAAAATTAAAATAACATAGTAAAATCAAGGATGAAATACGATCAGATGACTGTAAATATTACCTGCCTGTACAAACTGGAACTAAGGCCTATTTGTATGCCATTTAACAAGAAAGATATCCAAAATATTTGACAGCAGTCTAATTCTACCTTAATCGTAACTTAATACTCCTTTGGATAAAAATTCCATGCTTCCTAATGAAGATTTTTATCAGCACTAAAAAATGTACAAGGTTTGTTTGGTCAAAGACATGTAATGGATGTACAACACTAAACCAACACAGTAAAGTTTTACCATCTCAGAGAAAGTAGCCTTCCTAACAGCAAGAAAATAAAAGCTACAACAAATGAACCCAAAGATCCTAAGAGGACCTATTTAAAACAATTCAAGGACGTTATCTATAGGATCTAAGTAATCAGCCTAATTTTGAATTACTCTGTCTTCCTTTTTAACAACTGCATCTATTCATGAAAGCTCTCACCAATTTCGACTGTCACACCCTCACCAAATGCTTTCCCTGCAGGATTCAGATGCACTCACATCATCGTCGTCGTCTTCAATAGCTTCTCCAGTAAAGTACAACACTGATCTTGGGATGATACGCTCACGTAAAAAGTGACCAATTTCAAAGTCCGCAGCAAGGATAGCTTCAGCATCATCATCCTGTTAAAGAAAAATAAAAGCACAAAATTTAATAACTTATTTAATTCAGCATATGTGAGACTGTTGGATTAAATCATATGCAGAAACTATCAACTTCACTTTTAAACTTTCAAAATTAGCTTACATGTGTATGATCAAATAGTCATCTGCATATATTGTAGGTTTAAGGTTTTTAATAAAAGAAAATAAGTTAGCAGACCAGTGTACATACTGGTTATTGCTTAGTTTTCTCTAGCTTAAAAGTTACAAAAGCAACTTTGCTAAATGACTGCAACTTTCTTTTTAAAAAATTAATTATTGAAAACACCAACTGGAATAATAGTAAAAAAAAGAATCTCAGGCTTTTCTAAATAACATTGTGTATGGCACATAATATAAGACCAGAAAGGATCACTTCACGCTACCTAAAAGACAGTACCTCAGCAGCCGTGTAATGCCAAATGAGATGTTGTCCTACTTGATAAAGATTAAGTCAATCTAAGATTTCTACTTAAGGGCAAAGTACAGCATAGAAGTGCTGCTGACATTCAAAATTAAAATTATTCCGTGATACTAAAGTTCTATGAAACTAAAATTCTAGTTCTGTGCTACTAAACAATGAGTAAATATTATGTGAATTCCTGAATGTTTATTTTGATTCATCAACATAATCCACTCTAATAACAACAATAATAAAACACCAAAGGATTGGGGGTACAGACTTTGAAGTAAAGAATTCTAATCACAGGCAGAGGTGTTCTGTCCATAACTACTCAAGACTGTTTTGTTACCATCAGTATTTAGTAACAGACTTTAGCCAAATTCAAAACATACCATCCTGCCTGTACAGATTTCTTTAAAGCTGTTCCTCATTCCAGGCTGTATGCAAAGGCACATGTCATAGTTTTCGGCTATATGACCACATATATAAACCAAATTTCCACTGGAATAATAACCACAGAAAGGACTCTAACTAGAACGTGGTTAGTGTTTAGTAAATACTATAAATGACTTAATACATCCTACCTTCAGTAAGGAAGAAAACTATAGTCTTGAAAACTTTAATCCCTCACAGTAGTTATTTGCAAGTCTCAAAAGAAAAGAAAATCTTCAGCCTTTTACCATTTCTCAGTAGAAGCACCAAAAGCATTTTAAATGGACTAATTTTTCAGATGTGTAAAGGTCTTCCTCTATGCATTGCAAGCCTTAGAACAAAATACTAGTGGCAACTACCCCACTTCCCACATTTAAGGACTAGTCCTTTAATTTCATATATAGTAAACAATTCAACAAATAATTTAGCTTACCAGATCTCCACTCTCAGGAACTGCAAAATTGAGAAAAGAATTAAAATGAATAAAAAGTAAACAAACTTATAATAAAACAACCATAAATACCCAAAGTAAAGCACTATTTACCTTCAGGAGGGGCAAAAAAATTAAAGAAAGAGTCATTAGAAACTGTTTTGGTCACAGTACGAACTGTCCCACGTCCCTTGTGTTTCTGCTTCTTCTTAATGGTTTTCAAAGTGACATTCTTCCCTTTTTTCCAATCTATCTGGCACCTTCCAAAATAAAGGGGAAAGATTGTCTATCACAATTAACACATTACTTTCAATTGCTACGAAAGCTGAGATTTTACTAATTAAATGTTCTATTTAATTTCAGAGTTTAGAGGGGAAATTTGTGCTGCTTTTTGTAGCAGTACAAAGAGAAAATTTTTATTTCTAAACAAATTTTCTCAAAAACTATATTTACAATTACCACAACTCGCAATATAATACATTTAAATGTGCACTCCTTTGGAAAAATATCTGTAATAGTTTACGGAAAATTCTAGGAAAATGGATAAGCCCTTCTCAGAAAACATTTTACTGAAATATTTGGAGATAAATATGCATGTATGTACCAAGCAGGCACACCAGAAAATACCAAATATCACAAATCATAAGTAAAACAAAAACAGATGTACCATTCTATTACAGTAGCAAAATTAAACTCACCCTGTACAACCCATAATCTCTGGTCCATCAAAAGAAAAGGGATCAGAATCATCTGGTTCTGACCTCATCCTATATGTCTTTGTCAACACTTCATTTGTGAAATATTCATTGGGTTCAAAGTGAAATTCTAAGACAAAACTCTTCAAAAAAAAAAAAAAAAAAAAAAGCATAAAAAGTAATTAAACTCCTGCATGATAAATTTCAATTGTTTCAATAAATAAAGCTTAATCTATGATTTTTATAAAACATATAAAATCTTAAGTGACAAAGTCCTACGCTGGGAAAGGGTCAGATGAATCCCAAATTATCTTAAAAGTAAAATGTGGCATAAAACAAACTGAATAAAACTGAGTTCAGCTAACATTACTATTTAGTAACATGTTTATGATATAGGTTAGGTACAGCTGAATAAACTGACCAACTGCCCCCAACCCTCCCTCCATCTCCACAGAGAGGACTTTAAATCTTAGACTAGAACTTGGCTTGACAGAGAAAAAGCCCAAACTTATCACATGTAACATAAGAATCTATAGCCTATAGAACCTTTCCCCATGCTTTGCATAATACTGATGGTTTTGGGGAGAAGCTGTTGGCTGATCTTTCATAATGGGGGAAGTGGGAGCCCTCTAACATTTTCTCTTTTCTTTTAATTCCCAGACATGTCTTTTAATAGAATAAGCATTTTCTTATTCATGCTCCTTTGCTATTATTTTTAATACATTTTTAATCTAGGATCAAAAATTGACTATATTTCAAAAATAGTTTAAATTCTGAGGGAGGAAAAGGAATAAATACTGCTATCACAACTATCAACGTCCAAACATTTATTTCCTACCAACAATTAAGTATCAGTTTTAATTTCTTCTCACTCTCATGTCTAACCCTTCCTTTAGGGTTAGACACATCTAACCCTTTCTTTAGGAAGTTCCATTTATCTACTTGTAAACATCTAATGCAACAAAACTGAAAATATTTCAAAATTCTTTTACCATAGGCTGACCAGCATCTGAGAACTTCACTTTAATATCTTTCAAGTGCTTCAGAATAGGTTCATCATGTTCCTTCAAATTAAAAAAAAAATATTAAAATGAGTATGTAAATGGCATTTTAAGACTAGTGTTCTGTTATCGGACAATAAGCACTTAACTGACAGACATTTTACTGTTAAAGTTTATGTACAATTATGAACCGTAAGACTTATTCTCCAGGTTATGCCTTATAATGAAGCTATTTTACTTAGTTCTACCTTCTATTGCCATTGGCTGAAGAAAAGGTGACTAAATAGAGAACCACATCATTATATAGACTGAATGGGCTGAAAAGTTGAAAACCAAAAATCTAAATAACGCATGTTTGCTTTAAAAACATTTCCCAGTTAGGACTTCCCTGGTGGTCCAGTGGCTAAGACTCCACTCTTGCACCACAGGAGGCACAGGTTCAAATACTGTTGTGGGAACTAAAGATCCTGTGTGCTGCGTGGTGCTGCCAAAAAATTTTTTAATTAAAAAAAAAAAAAAAAGTTTCCTGATCATTAATTGCCACCTTTTCCAGCTGCTTCTTGTTCCTTTCCTACTTTGTTAAAAAGTAGAAATCCAATAAGCATAGTTTTGAGACAGCTTCTTTTTCTTGACATTAACTTCCAACAATCACAATACAAGGTAACAAGTACTACAATGCAGATGACAGTGCCTCAAGAAACAATTCAGAATAGGAGAGGCAAAGTTTCCCAGGGAAGGTGACATCTGTGTTGGTTTCCCAGGGAAAACAACAATTTTTAAAATAGGTAAATATTTTAACAGTATTCTTTTAAAATGCAAATGTCCCTTGGAACAGTTATTTCAGACCGAAAAGGTCTCTGGGATAAGACAATCCAAACTCCCCCACCCTACCTCCATACTCCGCATCTAAACACAGAAGGCATGGGGATATATGAGAAAGCATCAAAGAGTGAGACGAGCAATTACCATAGGGACTGTTTCATTACCTAATTTTTGTAAATGAATTATATTTGATTACATTAATCAAAGCTACAATTTTCTTTCTACCAATAACAGCTCTTTTAAAAGAAAGGAATCATGGGAATTCCCTTGCAGTCCAGTGGTTGGACTTTGCGATCTCACTACTGAGGGCCCAGGTTCAATTCCTGATCAGAGAACTAAGATCCCACAAGCCACACTACACGGCCGCCCTCCAAAAAAGGGAAAGCAATCATTCTATAAAAGTCAACAATAAAGAGACTACTCATCACAGCCATTTAAATTTCAAAGGTTTACCCTTTGAGGTGAACTGGTGTTTTCACAAATAAAATTACCTGAACCATATCACTGAGCAAGTCAACATTCTTAAAAACAGTCAACCAAAATTCAGGAATTCCCTTGGGGTCTTCTTTCTCTTCATCCTTTTTCTCATCTTCAACCTTGGCCTTTTCTTTTAGCTCCTCCTTAATAAAAGACAGCATTCATTACTGGATACCTAGATTTGACATCTTGATAAACTTTTTTTACATCCCCTTAACTTACATGCAGTGGCAGAGAATCCAACAAAAACTCAATGACTAATTTTAACATTTAGCCCAACAAGTTCTAGTCTAATTGTGTAAACACTGCTGTTACCCATACCAAACCTTACCTCCATAAATATTTCTACCATACCCTACCAAAAAGAAAGCCACTAGGGCCATGAGCTATAGGAAAAATTTTAGCTTCTTGGAAAAAGAAAAATAACAAAACTTGAGCATAGCAAAGAGGAAAAGCAAGAAATGTGAACCCTGTTCACTGCCTCACCCATCGGTGTTATTAATCAAAGTACATTCCTCTTAATTACCAACGTTAAAATATCAACGCTGGAGAAACAGGGTCATGTAACAGAGCACCGGATTTGCATCACAACTCTGGCATCTATGAGTTGTAGGCAGGTCACTTAGAAGCCTCCATTTCCACTTGAAAAATGGGAACAATCCTTTTGTATGTCATCATGAAATTCAAAGGAAAAGTCTGTATGAATCTATAAACTTTAAAATGCTATAAAAATGCAAGAAAAAGGTGAATTTGGGTATAGATGGAGCCTGGCTAACAGTGGCTCATCTGCATTCACTATCCATCTCACAATAAAGAAAATTATTTCCAAGGTATAAAAGCACACTAAAGTTAATACCAACCGAAATTTCATCTTCCTCATCTGGTTTCCATTCACATTCTTCTTCTGTAGGTTCATAAATGGCATTAATGATCTCAAATCGCTAAAATGATAAAAACAAAAAAACCCATAAACCAAAAAACTTGCATTAAAAACACTGGCATCCAAGCTAAAAATTAGATGTTTCTCATTAAGAACACTTATAGATTTAATTAATTCATATAACTTGAATTGCTATTACTGATAGTTCTCCCAAATACCTCTAATAACCATTTTGCTGAAAATTTTAACAAAAATTTGTTTATATTTCCAGAGCTTTACTATCTTCTTGAATTTTAGATAAACAGAGTATTAGAAAGCATTACCTTATCAGCAGAAATAGAGACACATGTGTAGAGAACAAACATATGGACACCAAGTGGGGAGGGGCGGGGGTTGGGATGGGATGAATTGGGAGATTGGGATTGCCATATACACATAACTATTAAGAAAAAAAATCAAACTGTACACTTTAAATATATGCAGTTTATTTTATGTCAACTGTATCTCAATAAAAGTTCTAAAAAAAAAAAGAAAGCATTACCTTATCAAATAGAGGCTGATAGAGAACAGCATACTTTCTTTCCAGATCATGAACTTCCTCATAGAACTTGGCTTCTATCTGTGCACATTTAACTTGAAGGTTTTTGAGAGCATTCACGCGTCTTTTAACTACCCTAGGCAAGCTGAAAGGTTAGAAAGCACCAGTTATATAGCATCACCGTAAAGCACAAGCCACACTTCTTTCATCATGCTGAAATTGAAGCACAAAAGTTAGTGAATGATAGCTTTCCTTTGAAGCAAAAGGTACGTTCAAAGTAATTAAAATACGAGAGAGGTAAATACACAGACCTCTTGACCATAAAACATTTCAAAAGAGGAAATTTAATCAGGTACAGTAAAATTGATAAGAATGTAAATCGTACCACCAACCCTAAATCTCTCCCTGTAATCAAGTTCAGCACTGGGCTTGTTAGCGCTGGCATCTCAGGTGTAAAATGCAGTCTATCTTATAAAGTTAAAAAGTCACAGACTAACCATCCTAACAATGATAACCTGAATTATTTTTAAAAATGTATACAACTGAGGAAATTCCCTGGCCATCCAGTGGACTCCATGCTTCCAATACAGGGAGGGGCATGGGGTCCGATCCCTGGTCAGGGAACTAAAATTCCACAAGCTGTGCGGCACAGCCAAAATAAGCAAATAGATAAAAATAAAATATGTACAGCTGACACTTTGACACAAGTTTGAACTGCATGGGTCCATTTATATGCTGATATTTTTCAACAGTAAATACTAAGAGTGCTACAGTCTGTGGTTGGTCAAATCCATGGATGTGGAGGAATTGAAGATACAGAGGGCCGACTACTGATTAAGTCCTGTTATTCAAGGGTCAACTACATATCTCACCTGCATCAATTATTATTATGGGAAAGGAGATGAGCACATGCATTTTTGGAAAAAGAATGGTATCCTATACCGTTATTTTCTTTTCAGTCTCAGTATTTAATTTGGAATTTGAAATTATATTAAGTATATAATATTTAATGAAGAGGGGATACAGATTTTTAAAATAACAGCTTTCCTGAGATAAAATTCATATACAATTCACTATGGGGCATAGATTTTTTTTTAAAGGTTATACATAACCTCGAAAAATGATTTTAAACTTATGAATCCCTCTACCACCCCAAAAATGTTCACACTCAAAAGTTCCGTAAGTTCAGGGAATCTATACAACAGATCCAAACAAAATCCAGGTTAGAATTTCCTGCCACAGACAGACTGTTGTGGTCAAATTCTCTTACTCAACCACTTCAGTTAAGGTAATCAGATGTAAAAACAAACAAAAAACAAAAGCAAAACCCTGAAGTATCAACTTTTATTTCTTACAATTAAAAGTAGAATGTTCTGTCAAGGTTGTGAAATACCTTGGTCAGCTACCCTCCCCACATCTCATCTCAAAAAAAAGAAAAAAAAACAAATCAACCCTGGAAACTTTAGAACCAAGAAGGAAACAACTATTACACACACACACACACACACACCATGAGCAATGAACAACTTCTGAGTAAGACTGAAGGTTGTCTTTAACTGGTACAGACACAGTGAGCTGCAACTGGGAAGGCAGGGATGGGGGTGGGGGGAGGGGTGGTGGTGGTGGTGGTGGTGGTGGTGGTGGTGGTGGTGGTGGTGGTAGTGGTGACCAGAGTGCTTAGCAGTGAGGAAAAGCTGGAAGAAAGCTCTTGCCAGGAAAGCTTTTAAGTTCTACACATGCCTTCAACACTCACTGCCTGTCCCCTTCACCCTTACAGAGCCCAGTGCCACTGCTCCTAGGATAACATGAAGAGTTGATGAAAGCTGGACTGGCTCAGAGCCCATAAGCACTCACTCTTCCACCCCTTCCAACCCAGGAACAATGGATGACAACCAGAGGAGACCGCCTTTTCCCAGAGCAGCTAAGAATACTGCCTGGAATTGTCAGCCAACTCTGAGCCTGAGGTGACTGGAGCTCTCCTTAGGCTCATCCAGTCCCCTTTCTCTATCTTTCTCCATGAAGCTGTCACAAACCAAAGTCTAATCTTTATTCCACCCTCAATACTCATCACTAGAGTAACTGATATGGCCCAGTGTGCTGGAGCTATAAGGCTAAAATAACTAGACACCTGAAGAGTACTAAGAAAGAATGACATATTTAGCAAATGAAGCATTATTAGAGAGACTAAGGATTTAAACAAGAATGTAAATATATTTAAAGAGATGAAGAAAGACAGGTACAACTATGAAACAAGACCAAGAAATCTAAAACAAGGTGCAAATATTAAGTATGAAAAATACAGTAACTAAAATAGCCAATGAATAGCATAAACAAGACACGTTCAACTGGAGAAAAAAATCCATGAGGTTTAAAAGCTCTCCAGAAAGGCAGCAGGAAAGACAGAAAAGCTATGAGATATGGAGACACAGATGACAAATGTTAACAATAGTTGAAAAAGAGGAGGTGGGTAACTGAAGAAATGAGGATAAAAAATTTTTCAGAGTTACAGACATATGAAAATCCTTACTTGAACCACTAGACATGTCAATGAGATTTATGACTATCAAAGACAAAAGAAAATTCTAAAGGTGCTCAATGAAAAAAGCAAATCACCTACAAAGGAAAAGGAATCAGAGTGATATCAGGCTTCAAAGAGAACACTGTATACAAGAAAAAAATGAAGTGAATTTTTAAGATATTTAAGAACTTTGAACTTAAAATTTTCAGATACGAAGGCAAAATAAAAATTGCATAAGGTATATGAGGCTTTAGAAAGTATGCCACAGATACTCATTACATTCATGAAAAATAATCTTCAGAAAGTAAAGAAACAAAAATCCAGGAGATGCTATATAACATATGGGTGAATCAAAAATATCTTGGTAAATTTTACTGTTGCCTTGAAGGAAAAAAAGAGGCCTAGAGAAAGTAACATACTGGTAAATTTAAGAGTAAATAAACTTAGGTATCAGGTTATTAGCCACTTCACCATAATAACAAAAACCAGAATGCATTAACTTTAAAACCAGCAGAAGGCTTGATGTATTCAATGGTAAACAAAAAAGAAGAAAAAAGTACCATAAATTAAATAATAAGAGAACAGCAAGTAACTCCAAAAACAATACCACTTCTAAGAAATGTAGATAAGTTGAAATTACTAATAAAGAAAACAATCATACTAGAGTAAGATACAAGGATGGAAAAAGACATGCCAGATAAATAAAAACCATAACAAAGCTGGAGCAGCTATCTTAGTATCAGACAAAACAAAACCTATGACACTATCCACACCTGACAGAATTACAGGAAGACAGATAAATTAAGTGAAGATTTTTTACCATCCATTCCAGAAACTGTTAGATCAAGCAGTCAGTCACTAAGCAGAAATAAAAAGAATCTGAACAATACAACTAATATGCCTAAGCTATTGATTTCGGCATATAGATCTTCAGACTTAACACTCACATAACATTTATAAAAAGTCTTATGGCCATAAAAGATACAGATTAATTTTTTTAACTAAATGAACTAAGCATGCAATTAAGAAACTGGAAAGGGAAGAGAGCAAACCCAAGTAAGGAAATGACATTAAAGCCAGGAAAAAAACAAACAAAACACACACACAAACAATAACAAAAAAATATGCAAATGGAAAATCAAAGGCTGTCTTAAAACATTAAGATTGAGACAACTGGCAAAACTAATGAAGATACAAAATATAGAATATGAAAAGGAAAAATCAGTTTTTAAAAAAATATGAATCATACAGTAATCAATTTTGAAACCTAGATAAAAGGCATACATTTTTAGAAGAATATAAAACTCCACAACTGGCACAAGAGAAACTGAAGAGGTCAGTTAGCACATTAAAAAAAAAAAAAAAAGAGGATAAATTCCCCAGGATCTCTAGTTCCCAAATCCAAATCCCAAAGGCCAATTTTTTTTTTTTTTTTGCTGTGCATGGGCTTTCTTTAGCTGCAGTGAGCAGGGGCTACTCTTCGTTGTGGTGTGTGGGCTCCTCATTGTCGTGGCTTCTCTTGCTGCGGAGCACAGGCTCTAGGCGCGTGGGCTTCAGTAGTTGCAGCACATGGGCTCAATACTTGGGGCGCACAGGCTTAGTTGCTCTGCGGCATGTGGGATCCTCCTGGAGCAGGGACTGAACCCACGTCCCTGGCACTGGCAGGTGGATTCTTAACCACTGCGCCACCTAGGAAGCCTGGCCAAGTCAATTTTTAAAAGAGTTCTACCAACCGTTCAAGGAATTCTTATCTTATACACCTTGTTCCAGAAAACAGAAAATAAAGTAAAAGCAACCCTGTTCATTTCTAGGCAATTAAATCTTTTGACTCTAAAACCAGGGGATAGAATTACCACCTTCTGAAAGTTTTTTGATTGTACACACACACACACACAAAAGCTCTTTTTACTAATGATTAGGACCCTAAATAAAATATTAACTACCCAACTCATATTTCCAAAAATATATATTTAACTAATAGATTCAAAAAAAGTCAAAAGACCATATGAATTGATAAAGGAAAAACAAAAGGCCATAAAAAAAATCACAAATAGACACCAAATTAATGAAGAGATTGTATTTCATTCCTGGTTAAGATTAGAAATAAGACAAGGGCGCCCATTTTTAATGCTAATGTTTAACATAGCATTGAAAAGTCCTGGCCAATGTTATAAAGAAAGAAAAATAAACATGCAGTGTAGTGTAATGTGGAAGATTAGAGTTAAAACTGCTATTATTTGCAGATAAGATCCTTCGGGCCATGGGAGAAATAACAGGACAAATTACTGTACAGTAATAGTAGCAAAGTTTCTGGCCACAAGATCAACTTTAAATAAATAATCAATAGCACTTCTTTATCAAGAATAGCCAATCAGAAAATAGAATAAAAAATACTATTCACAACAGCAACACAAATAGAGGAATTAACCAAGAAGAAAACTTTGTAATAAAAGATACAGAATATGATCTGAATAAATACAAGGATATGGATGAGACAATTTAATACTAAGAAGATACTGGAATTCCTATGAAAATTTTAGTTCTTTTTTGTTTATTATTTTAAGGAATTTTTTTGGTTTGTTTAAGAGAACCTTAATAAACTTACTCTCAACCATACATGGTATAAAGCACTACAGATGGTAAGATATGTTCCACGGTGGGTGAGGGGTGGTAGAAGAAGGCAACTCACCCTGCCAGATATTAAGACATACTATAAAGCCATAGTAATGAAGTGGGACAATGACAAAAGAACAGGCAAAAAACCAATGAGTGCTGCTCAGAGACAAACAAAGGTGTTTATAAGAATCTGATATGTAATAAAGGTGGTAACACAAATAAGTAGGAAGAATGGACTGTTCAGTGAAGTGTTATAAAACCTAGCTCACCAAAAAAGAAAGGAAAAAAAGGAACTGGATGCCTACTTAATATGAAATACAAAGGTGACCTCTAGAGGGATTAAAGACCTAAAGGTAAAAGGTAAAATTAGGCAATAGGAAATGTAGGAGCAAGGAAAGACTTATCTTCAAAAGAATCTTCAAAAGAATAAGCCACAGGTAAAAAAATTTAACAAACATAAAAATTAAGGATTTGTTTAATGGAGGACACCATGGACAAAATTAACAGAAATGACCTAATAGATTACTTACAAACTCTAACACTGACAAGGGATTAAAACCTAGACTATGTAAGAACTCCTACAAAGCAAGAAAAAGACAGTAAACCCCCAAATGTGAATGGACAAAAAGGTACAAATAAGCAATCTAAAAGGCTCATTCATAATCGTTATTTAAGAAGCCCAACTCATTAGAAATCAGAAAACACAAATAAAACAAAATAAGCCTGCACTGCTTAGATTGGTAAAAACAGAAAAACTATAAAGCTGAATGATGCCAATTGCTGGCAAGGATACAAGGATGAAGCAACCTTCACATACTGGATATAGTCATTGCAGAAAGCACCTGGTAGTACTGAAGGCCTGCATATCCCATAAGTAACAATTCCACTGGTAAGTACATATTGCAAAGAAATTCCTACACTGCTCCTTAAGAAGACATGCACAAGGATAACCATCACAATGGAATTTGTGTTGATGAAGCTTGGAGACAAACTAGATGTCCATCAAAGAAAAAGCATATAATAAAACACAGTGGACACACATCACGGAGAACCACGAAGCATTTAGAAGCCAATAACTAATGACTAGAGATATATATGTGGATAGATCTTAAAATCATAAAGTTGTGTAAAAAAAAATTATAAGCAGAATAAGATATCTGGGCTATTATTAATGATTTATATCACCAATGAAATAAATAAGAAATCTGTATTTCTTCTAATTTTGTGCATTTCTAACAAACCTCAGAAATGATTTAAGATCGGTATCCTTCCTATGGAGATGAACCAAAATAAACTTTAAAAGACCAACTCTAAATCGGTACTCAACAAAATTTTAAACTCCCAATAATCCTATACTGGATACTAATGAACATTAGCTTTCCACTGTGACATACATAAGTCCCTGATGGCCTTAAAAATATACACCTGCAATGTTGATTATAGAAAGATAAATAAAGACTATGAAAAAGAAGAACTTGTACCTTTCAATGTATCCTGTTGGTGTTTCTACCAGACCATCAAGTCTTTCTTGAAGGGCTGCAAGAATCTGAGGATTTTGCATCATCTGAACAGTCAGCTGACGCGCTTTAAAAAAAAAAGGGCATCGAAAGGATTTTATGAAAATATATTATGCTATTTTAATAGGACAATCCAAACATGAAGCTTTCCTGACTAGCCCATAAAATGCTGGTATGAGATGAGCAGCAAGCTAAAGAAAATTCACTCCAGGAAAACCCAGTGTACAGGAAAGTTCAGATTCCTAAAGATGCCTAATGCACACCATTTCTCAAGGCCATTGCCACAACTACTATGAACGTTATCCTTTCTTCTCCTACTATTATGTATTTTACCCACCTTGTGTTTTGGGAAGTTCAAAGATTCATCCAGATGCCTATCTATGATCCTTGATAACCCTTTGAAATCAGACAACACAAACAAGAAAACTGCAAACATAGTGACAGTTTCAAGCTTGGGAGAAAGACAGTCAAATGAATGACCTGAATGTTTCTTTGATGCTTGTATAATGTGTTTGTATCTGAACAAAGTTAACAGTTGATACAGTCAAAGGTTGTAACTAAAGCCAAACAAAATTTGGTTATTAATGGCATCTAAAAATTATACTCAATCCCCAAATAACCTAGATTTATGCTAAACAAATTATTTTGCTATCTTATCTTCTTTATCAATACAGGCTTACAAAAAAATTGCCATTAATTTTCCCAATTTATGTTTTTAAGCATCAATTTACTTCTAATAATAACTTGATTACTGGATGATATACAGTTGTGATAATCAACATGCTTTCAGAAATACCAACATTAGCCACTAAAGACGCAGTGCTGTATCTTTTAAGAAAACGCTGCAAGATGAAAGCTGAAGCTAGAAGTTCAGTAGTCTTTTCACAATAAACCTCATCTTGGCTAAAAAATGAGAAGTTGAGTCATCTGGTACCTTGATATTCTTGGCCCCTAGCTACAGGGCGTACCTGTGGTATATAATTCCCCACTACCATTATTACCCCCTTTAAAAATAATTTGCTAAAGAAAATTTTGAATGATTTTGTCTACATTTAATGTCTCTTTTTGACTGGCTGGAATGGATTAAAACAGACACACACTACATATTTTCTACATATTAAATACTAAATATTTTCAAATAAGTCTAAGCTAGTGTTGTTTAGAAGCTCCACTAGAAACAACTCCTACCACCACCTATAATATACTTCAATGCAGACAAAACTCCTAAGCAGCTGTTTGACAAGCTATGATGTCACTCCAGCAGTAGAGGGTACACACAGTGACTTCTGCTAGGTCACTATCACTCCTCTCCATCTCCATACTCCCCTCCTTTTTTCCCCTCCCTTCTTCACCCTCCCCACCCCAAACATACATTTACACACAAAACTGTTACTGCAGGTATGGCTAGTCAGTAAAGTGGACAAGTATCCAAAAAAAGAATGAAAATTTACTACTACCCTCCAGAAGACATGAGCCAGCAATTACTGGCTCCTGAAGTAATTTAAAATAATACCTTTGATTTTTGTTTCTTCACCAGTTTCTTCTTCTTCTACTTCTTCAACATCATCCAAATCTTGATCAAGTTCAGACTGTTCTTTGCTACAATATTACAGTATCACACCAAGGTTCCAATGTACCAATTACCCCAAAAAAAAAAAATTACAGAAAACTTCAATTCATTTTCTAGGTTAATATGCCAGTTTCAAAAATATGAAATAGGAAATCCAAAAGGTAATTCAGTTTTCTAACTTCATATGTAAACAAGGACAAATTGGAAATACTTAAAATTTCATTTAAAAGCATATGGTCAAATATAAAGTTCATACTTTAAGCTTTAAAAATGTGGTTTGATAGGTTGTGATTCAGAAAATGTAATGTCAGGAAGTATATGCTTTCTACCCAATATCTATTGGTTTCATTCTTCCTAGTAACAGCACTCTGATTTTATGAGATGGTAATACACAAAAGCGAAGAAGTCTGCATATCCCAGTCTACCTTCCAGCTAGATGTGCTATATAAACGTATTTTGGCAGTGAGATAAAAAAGAAACAATGTAGAATTTTATATACGAGAGTGAGTCAAAAATTATCTGCACTCTGGCTGTAGAATTTATGTAAGTTTTACTATAACCAGAGTGTGGATAATTTTTGACTCACCCTCGTATATATAAAGCCTCCTTAATAGAACAGTATACAGCTAGAGGCCTTTTTGAAATTGCTCCCTCCCTAGAACAGGGATTTGATGGCTAGAGCTCCAGCAGCCATGGTGGACCATGAGGCATCCCAGAGAATGGACGAATAAATAAAGGAGTCTGGAAAAACAGAAGGATCCTGGATCCCTGATGGCTGTGGAACAACCACATCAGCCTATACTTACTATCTCTGGACTTTCCTTTTTCTTTACTTCATAGCAGAGATGGGGAAGAAAAGTAAAAGTTAAGAAGACCTGAGCCTACTCCATGCTTAGAATAAAGCCAGAAGGATGGCACCACTGAAAGAGAAGATTAAAAAGTAATAATATTCTTCCCATTTCATCTTAAAAATCTAGTTTTTGAACACGAGATTACAATCAGCATTAAAATGGGGAATTAGGATATCTAAGTCAATATACAGATCATCATACAATTCCTTATGTAATTTTACATTTTAGTATGGTATTTGGTTTAGAAACTTAGTTGCTTTCATGTCTTTCAAATACCATTTGAAAAATTAATTTTCATATAGGAACAAATAGTACCTAATTTTCATATAGAACAACTACAGAAAAGGTGAACTGTATTCTGCTAGAAAAATTTGTTTCTGTCAACTAAGGGAAAAAAAAACCAGCCTTAACATCAGAAACAATACAGATTATTTTGGGAATATCTTTTACGCACTATAAAGTTAAGCATACTTAGAGTTAAGGGTCACTAACTAAAGATAACATGGAACAGCTCTCCCTCCAGTGTCATCTCATTCAATCATTCATTGAACATCTCAAACTTAAAAGCTTTAATACAGGAGTCCACAAATGGTGTCACATGGCCAAATCCAGCCCACTCCTATTTCTGTAAATAAAGTTTTATTGGAACACAGCCACAGTAATTTCTGTATTGTCTATGGCTTCTTTCATGCTACAACAGCAGAGCTGATTCTGCAAGAGACCACAAGGCCCAAAATGCCTAAAATACTTAAGATCAGGTCCTTTACAGAGAAAGTCTGCTGACTCCTGCTCTAAAGAACAAGGATCTTCCTCTTCCTCCTACCTTCCTAAGAGCTCACAGGCATCCAACAGTAAACAATGGGGTGGGAGGCGAGGGTAGAATCAAGCTATCACAACCAATTAATTCTTTTTTCAAAGTTTAAGACAAAATGAGGGTTAGACGGCAGACTGCTCATACTCACCTGATCTTAATCCTTCCAAAATCTCCAATAAATTATGATAAAGAGGTTTTTAAACAAATACTGAAGGACAAGGGGACAAGAGCAGCAAATCCACTGAGAACTGAAATCTAAGTCAACAGTGGTAGAGCTGAGAACCAGACTAAACACAGAACCTTAAAAAGGACACTTCTAGAACTAGAGCTTGGAGGTGAAGGTAGATAAAATAGGGAGAACTAAGAAAAAATTGATAAACAGTTAAATCCTTAGATCCTCTCTCTCACTCTAGCAGAACAGTTTCTTCTCTGGAAAGGGAACTGAGAGCTCAGACTAGAGGATCACAGATATATACTAGAATGCTGAATGCAGAGACCCTTCCCTGGCTTCCTTCTTCTAAGTTAGTTTCCCACACACTGGAAGCAAGATCTTTACCCATACACTCTTTACTGCCCAGGAAAAACACCATTCTGACACTGGGTCTCACAACAAATGCCCCCATGATGAGCCCAACATAAATCCTAAATTGACGAGCACTCCCCTCCCCAACACTCAAATTCTCCAATTAACTTTTAAAAAACATCCTTCAACTATGCATTCCCCCCACCCAATCTTAATGAGCAAACAAGTATTTCCTTCTATTTGAGGAAAGCCTCCTACATTGAGACCAAAACAGAGAAAAGAAAAATTTAAGATCAAACAGACTATACAGGGGAAAGACCATCCAGAGAAAAGATATTACAATCAATGAAATAAGAACAAGATGCTGTAAAAATAGGAACAGAGAGCAAAGGAATGCTTGAAAAACTAAAACAATAGAAATTTAGGAACTCAATGCAAGAGTTAAGAGAGAGTTTCTTCAGCTCTGCCCAGAAAGAAGAGCAAAGAGACAAAGATGGAAACTAGGACAAAAGGTAATTACAAGAACCAGTCCAACATATAACAGAAGCTCCAGAAACAGAAAACGGGAACAAGACAATCAACAAAGAAAGCCAAGACTATTCCCTAGAACTGATAGCTACCAAGTTGCCAGACTGAAAGGGTTCATCACCTGAATGCCTAACACGAGGGATTAAAAAAAAAAAACAAAAAAAAAAAACCTAACAACGTAAAAATTTCTGAGTTCCGAAGCCAGGGTAGCTTCCAGAAACAGATATATATGTCTATGTTTTTTAAAAAGTGTCACATACAAATGAGCAAGAATTGTGACAACTTTGAACTTCAACATAGCAACACTAGAAGCAAGGTGCCAATGGAGCAATGCTTTCAAAACTAAAGAAAAGTGATTCCCAAATCATAATACTACACCCCAAATGTCAAGCAGAAGGGTAAAATAGTTGTTTTCAGTCATGTCATCTCAAAATACTTTACTTCCCTTGTACTCCTCCAAGAAAATACTAAACCAAAGAACCAAAGAAAGCAAGCATGGGCTATATAGCAAATAGCGACCCAAGAGAGGAGAAACAAAAGGAAACCCCAGGAAAATAAAGTAAATCCACAATAACAACTGTGCAACCAAGGTCAAAGCAATCCACATTGGAGCAGTGTGATTCAGGAGACAATCACTTTGATAGCCATTACCACTAAAATGCCTGCTGCCACTCTTCTTTTTATGCTGAAGACAGTATGCATGAGAGGACTGGCCAGATTCTTACAATTACTTGAATGTGTTGCCCTTGTGATAGCTTCCTGCCCTCCCACTGCCATGGTCTGCTGCCTACAACAGCTGTGGATAATCACATTACAACCCCCTCATCCTGAAATGTTCTGTTTTACCTTTTCCTCTGCATTGGCAGACTACTGTGAAATTACAAATAGCAACAAATACTGCAGCTCATCTCATTCTCCTTGACCATACTTCTTCAAGACATCCACCCACACTAGAACCCTGCCAGATGCCAACTTCAATAAACCTGTTTCCAGGATGTATGACCTTGCCCAATGACTTCTCCAAAATAAGCCCCTGTAAAGACTCAGGAAAGCTGAAGAGACCCAGATAGTCTCTTCTACTTTTTATTTTCCTACTTTGGACCCTCCAACTAACATTGCTTTTTTCTTTACACAGCTAAGTTTGTGACTGCTATTCAGATTTTCAAAAGTAAACACTGATTAAGAATTTTTACAGGGCAGAACTCTAAAGAAAAAAAAAAGTGAATTAGACAAAAGCCAAGATAGTACTGACACCTCTGGAGAGAAAAGGAGGATACAATGGAGAAGGGGCACACAGGACTTCTAAAAGGAATGACCCATTTTTAAAAACTTGCACACAAGTGTCCTGTTATTCTTTAAACTCTACACATACATTTTATATACTTTTTATCTTATATGTATAATACTTTACAATGCAAATAGTAACATCTTTGAGAAATGGTAAAAATGAATTCTCCAAATATTTATGACACCTTATTGTGCTCAGCACTTTCCTAAGAATACTGACAAATGGTTTACTATATTTATGACAGTGATTATGTATACTATATTTTGTCTTGGATACATTGTACCCAACTTTTAAAAGAGTAGGCACTAAGCATTAGTCATTACCATACATTTTCATAATACATAATTAGCACTGCTGTTAACTACATCACACAGTATAAAGTGATGCCAAATTTCTGAAAAAGGAACCAACTATCTGTCACTTACTTGTCGATGTCTGCCATGTCGTACGAACGCCAAATATCTATGGAGAGAAAACAACAGTGTGAAAAAAAACAAAACGAAAACAAAAGAGCATAGAGCAGACGACTTATTTAAAACCAATAAAAACATTTGAAACCAAAACACTTTAAATTAATACCATGTTAAAACTATTCCAAGAAAAAACATGGAACATTGACACTAGTCACTGAAGTAATTTTTCAGAGGATGCTGCTTAAAACAAGTAAGTTACTACTTGGCATTCAGAATCTACCAGGCAAGGATTTTTAAAATAGCACTGTTGGTTAAATGAATCTGATGCATGCTAGAATCACAGGAAAGGAACAATACAGAGTCTTTATTCAAATTCCTTTAACAACCATGAATGGTCAGTTTTTGCTTAAATTTTTGGGCTCCTTAGTACCTCTCACAGAGCAAACCCACTTTTTTTTTTTTTTACTTTGACAAGTTTTGACGTATATATACACCCATGAAACCATCAACAAAGTCAAGATAATGAACATATCCATCACTCTCAAAGTTCTTCCCCTGCTCTGTTAGAATAACTCCCTCCTCCCCTTCCTGCCTCCCACCGCAGGCAACTACTGCTCTGCTTTCTGTCACTCTAGTTTATATTTTCTGAAATTTTATAGAAATGGCATCATATAGTACGTACTTTTTTCCCCCTTGGTCTGGCTTCTTTCATTCAGAAAAATTATTTTGAGATTCACCTATGTTGCAGCGTTCATCAAATAGTTCATTACTTTTTATTATATACTGGTATTCCATTGAAAACATATTGATACACTCTACTGTATGTTTAAATATTCAGCTGTTCTTTTGGCAGGGGGGTATTATAAATAGAGCTGCTATGAGCATTTGTGTGTAAGTTTTTGTATGGACAACTGCTTTATTTCTCTCAAACCCACTTGATTTTTAACAGTATTAATTTTTATCAAATTCATGTTACAAAGCCAAAATCTGCCGCAAAGCTGAACTCATTATGCTCCCTCTCGAGATCTCTCTTTTTTTAACAATTCTTTTTATCAAATGTCAGCCCTTTAAACTATTTCATGGCAGTTATAAAGCTCTGGTCCCAATCTATGTCAAGTAACCCTTCCCTCTCTTCAAATGTACCTCACGTCATCTCACTGAACACCACACCTCCAGCCTACCCAGGCCATGCTGGCACATTGCCCATCATGTTCTCGGTTATCAGACCTGAGTACTGTTAGGATTGATCAGAGCATATCCTAAGTTCTTTTGCACCATACACTTAGAGAGTACAGCTTTTAAAAACCAAAACTTAAGACAAAATGTGTTACACTGATCCAGAAAAATGGCTGAATGCCATAGGTAATGCAGATTACTTTTTAAAAAATTAAGCTCAGAATGCCACATTAAAATCAATTTTTAATCTTTTAAAAATTAAAACCTTCGTCTTTAACTCAAAAAATGCTACAAGACGTGATTCCTCATACCAAATGCTTAGTAGGCTTTTCACTTAAAGAATTAAGTCACGGATTCAGCAGTGAAGTGTTTATCATCTGGAGTGTTATTACTGACCCAACATCCACCCTTTAGACAATTATAAAGAAAATATTTCTTCCTGATATATCCTACTCTATTTTAAATTGTTTGCTGTAAATAATTTCCAACAGCATTGATAAATTTATCTGGTGATGCTGGTTAATTAGCCAGCATTAACAAAACATTTAGCAAAAAATTACAAAGATACTAATTCAAAAATAAGGAAAGTATTGAATCAAAGAAATGCAAGTGGGATTCAAATTTGTCTATCAAATCAGCAAGGATTTCCTCTTAATGCAGGAAAAATTATGGTGAATATGCATTCTGCAACATGGCTAGTGTTCCTATTATTACCTTTCTGGAGAACAATTTGGCCATGGGAATAACAAAAGCCTTAAATATGTCCATCTCCAGCCTTGGTTATCCACTTGAAAAAAATTAAAGGATCTAAGGGCCTTGCATGTTTCATGCCTGCCTAATAGATTCTTCTAAAATCCCAGTCCTATACATTCGTTGGCTCTCAGCTCAAAGTATTACTTCTTTAAGACAAAACAGGTTGGCATTTCCTTCTTCAGAGATGCTTTCTCCACCCTGTATCATAAGGTGTCTCCAGTGTGTAATTATAAATTATTGTGATTTTTTTGGACTACGGTCTGTCTCCCACAACTGACCACACCATAAAATTCATGATTACAGGGATTATATCTGCCTTTTCCAACTGCTGCATTGTATCCTTCAGAGTAGTATACAAATTTTATAATTTTATATACATACATATATGGTGCTACAATTACTTATAGAAAATAAACTTAAGTGTAGAATATGCATACAAGGGAATGTTTTGCAATAAAAAAATGAAGCAGAGCTGAGTTGATATGGAAAAAGCACCAAAGCAGGGGTAAAAGATGTATGGCAAAATCCAATCTGGATATATATGAATATGCACACTCATACATGTACATACTTTCTTATGAATAAGACATATCTGGAAAGATACACCAGAAACCTAACAGCCGTTACCTCTGAGAGAGGAAAGATTGGAAGTAAATCAGAACTTAACATTCCATTCTGCATTATTTGGCTTTCCTATACAGACACTTATTTAATAACATTTTAGAATTTTCTGGGTTGAACATAAGTGTAGTAAACCCAGCAATTATCAAAAGTATGAAACAAAAAACGCCCAAAACTTCTAAATTCAAATTTTTATAACATTTTAACATGTTCACAGAAGAATGGCTACACTGCTACCCTCAGTGCCCACTTTGTGGCATTTACATTTAGAATTCAAACTCTTATAGTGAAATTTCTGATCCTTTATTAAAGAGAATTCAAGACAGAACACAATAGCATTTACTTCTTCAGACATGCCTTCTCCAATCTGCCCATTCTGGCTAAATTAGATTTCTTGGTTGTATACACTTGTTTTTTAAAGAAAAATATGCCTAATTTTGTAGTTACATCATTTGGGTTGACACCAACTTTGCAGCAATCTAGCTCAGGCAAACAACTTCTGGCCTTATTTCTTCATCATCTTCAAAAAGTAGGAGAAAAATTTTCCCTCATTGGATTTCTTTCATTAAAGAAGTAAATTCATGTAAAAAATTTGTGTCTGATACCTAATTAACATTCAATAAACATACACATTTTTTTTCATTCTGTCCATTTTGAATTATCCTTCACATGGGGTCAGTGTTTCTGCAAAACAATTAGCTAGGATAAGGGCTAAAAATAGACATTCAGATCACATTGAGAAACACAAGTTTATAGGTTAACACCTACATTGATTTTTTTTTTTTTTACTGCAGTCAACAACATTAAGTAAAATCAATGAGAATTTTATTTATTAGGTATGAAATTGCTTTCTAAGAGATGTGAAGAATTTCCACTCGTGGTAGTGACAAGCTAGACTTTGCAGACCAACTCTTCCAATGAAAATTAAAGTACAGAATAAAACATCTGTTAAAATCTTAAATGCATGGAAAAATGCTAATAAGACAGTAAGAAATTACTAACCCAAAAATGAAGGGGAAACAGGAAGCAAAAGCACAAGCAGAAGGAAGCTACTTTTGCCCTGAGGGCAACTGCCAACCTCAAATCTGAACTACTGTCTGGTGAAACCAAAAGCCCTGGACTTATCCAAGGTAGGAAATCTGTATAGCAACCTTGCCAAATTAAGCAGGACCTCAAAGTGCTATATTCTCAGAGATAATAAACAAGTCCTTCTGTTCAAAAGCCCAAATTCACCTCATTAGCATTGCCCCCAAAACCTTAAGCTATAAGCTTAAAGCCACCTCAGCATTCCTAGGCACCTGCATTATATCCAAATGTAAATGAAAGATGCCCCATCTTAGACCTTAAATAATTATTCATAAACTAGTTTTCAAGAATACAGGCAACAGAAAAGAATACAAGAAAAACAGTCCTCTGAAAGACTTAAATACTTGTCAAAAAGACCATAAACAAACTATAAACTGGGACTTCCCTGGTGGCTCAGTGGTTAAGAATCTGCCTGCCAATGCAGGGGACACAGGTTCAATTTCTGGTCCAGGAAGATCCCACATGCCTGTGGAGCAACTACAACTACAGAGCCTGCGCTCTAGAGCCCACTTGCCACAACTACTGAGCCCACGTGCTGCAACTACTGAAGCCCATGCACCTAGAGCCCACGCTCTGCAACAAGAGAAGCCACCTCACTAAGAAGCCCACGTACCACAACGACAAGTAGCCCCCACTCACCACAACTAGAAGCCCACAAGCAGCAATGAAGACCCAACACAACTTAAATAAGAATAAAGCAAAATATTTTTTTAAAAAGTATAAACTTAGAAAAACAATCATGCTTATGAAGTTTGGAAATACAGTGACTGCAGCAGTGTCTATAGAAACAGTCATTTACTAGAGGTGATACATCATGAGCAAATATGGCAAAGAACTAAACAAACTTCTAGAAATAAAAATAAGAGAAATCAAACTAAATGGGCAGGTTTAACAGTAAACCGAACACAGCAGGAGAGAGAATTAAGTGAGTTGGAAGCAAGCTTAGAAGAAATCTTCCAAAGTATGGCAGAGACTAGAGGATAAAAAATACTGAACACACATCTGAGGACACAATAATGTCTAACAAAGATTTAACAGAAGTTCTAGAAGTAGAGGAGAGAATGGGCAGAATATTTGAAGAAATAAACAGCTACAAATTTTCCAGAACTAACGGAAGACAAGCCCTATGGATCCCAATCAGGATAAATAAAAAATCCACTTAGATATATCAGTGAAAATGCAAGATAATTGAGACATAAGTCACCTCAAAAGCACACAAAGACTTAAATTAACTTCAAAGGCACAAAAGACTGACAGCTGTTTTCTCTTCAACAGATGCCAAAAGACAACAGAATGTGCTATGTGCTCAATGTGTTGAAGATAACTAAGGATCTTAGAATATTACACCTAACCAAAACATCCTTTAAGAATGAAGGTGAGGAACTTCCCTGGTGGCGCGGTGGTTAAGAATCCACCTGCCAATGCAGGGGACACAGGTTCGAGCCCTGGTCCGGGAAGATTCCACATGCTATGGAGCAAGGAGCTACTAAGCCCGTGCGCCACAACTACTGAGCCCACGTACTGCAACAACTGAAGCCCATGTGCCTAGAGCCTGTGCTCCACAACAAGAGAAGCCACCCTAATGAGAAGCCTGTGCACTGCAACAAAGACCCAACACAGCCAAAAATAAATTTACTTAAAAAGAAAAAAGAACGAGGGTGAAAGGTACTTTCAGGCAAAAATATCTCCAGTGCTCATTAATAAATTCTTCAGGCAGAAGGCAAGTGATCCCAAACAGAAGGTCTAAAGATACAAGAAGAAATGAGAAGCAATAAGGATATCAGCATGTATCTAAACAAATATTTTAAAAGGCCTAATATCACTACTGTGTAGTGTGTTAAATTTAAACTACCATAACACTAAGTCAGTGGTGAGAATAAGGGGGGAAGAAATAGACTGTTCTAACGTTCTTAAGTAAGCATGTTGTAATTTCCAGTTTGACCCCAAAATTTCAGAAAAAGCACATGTAGCTTCCAAAGTACAAGAAATATCAAGTAAATTATACCTATTTTTACATCAACCTAGAAGAAAAACAGGTTTTGGACAAATAAGCGCGCGCATGCGCAAACACACGCACCAGATTTAAACCTTATCATAGTGATCACATAAATCAACTAAAGGCTCCCTTTTAAAACTGTCAGACTAATTTAAGAAAATCCAACTACATCCCACTTAGACATCTACAACGTAAGAATACAAAAAGCCTCAAAGTAAAATACAATCCTTAACTAAAAGGTGGTATCACTGTACTAACATTGGAAAAAACACACTCTAAGGAAAAACATTCTTAGAGATTCAAGTTTACAATAAAAAGTTCAACCCACTACCCAATATATGTTATAGACGATCTCAATGGAAAGACATGGTTCATAACATGACTGAAGGCAAATCTTAACCCAAGAACTTGAACACAAAGAAAATCTTCCACTGGAGAAAGAGGGGGAAGTGATTCAGTCAGTTCATCATCTGATTATTTTCTGGTTTTCTAATAGGCAGATGTCTAGACATCAAATGACCTACCATTCCAGAATACCAGATTCTGTTCTCCTTACTTTCAATGAGATGGAAAGAAAGCGAATATTTACAGAGCTTATTCTGTACAAGATTACTATAGGCTCTCCTATTTGCAGATAAAATAGTAAGCAACTTGCTCAGCAACGCACAAGTGAAAAAACTAGGAATTAAAAACTCTGACTTCTAATACCCATGCCAATTCCACTATTCCAAACGCCAAGGTGCCTCCCCTACAAGCCTACTGCTACACAGTAACCTACAGTTACAGTCTTTTACAGAAAATGACTACTTCATGGTGAAATAGCCAATCATTAGAAACTACAAATGTTTTGGGAATTCCCTGGCGGTTCAGTGGTTAGGACTCTGCACTTTCACTGTGGAGAGTGCAGGTTCGATTCCTGGTTGGGGAACTAAGATCCTGCAAGCTTTGCAGCACAGTCAAAAATAAAACAGCAAAAAAACTTTTAAATGAATTTTTTTTTTAATTTCAAAAGGATTACAAAAACAAACCAAAAAACAACAAACAAAACAAACCAAAAAAACTACTAATGTTTTAAAGCAAAAGAGTTTAAGGGAACCAGTAATATCCCGAGGATATTTCCCTTTACTTCAGACCTCGTATCTCATTCCAAACGCATTCTAAACAAATCTGTATTTTGGACATTGCTGTTCTATTAACAATTTCGGTGGTCCAGGGGCTCAGTACTTTACTTGATTCCAACACAACTTTGCAGTTAGTACATCTCATTCTTTATGCTCACTTTTTCAATTTAGGGATATCAAAAGTCAACCTAGAACTGACTTTTGTATGAGAGTCCCAAAACAAATGAATTCCTATTTGAGAACACTATCTCTGTCCAAGGGATCACATTTTCTAGAGAATCATCTGACCCAACAGCAGACAAAATCTGGAGAAAATTCATTCAGCATTAACTAAAACAATTTATTCACATATCAGACATATGTTGGAAGAAATCTTCATCATTGTAAGTGTTTTAACTTTCCCTTGAAGCCCAGTGGAATCCAACCAAGAGTGTTTTTAAGTTGCAAGCAGAGCATACAGTTTAACAATTTAAGGGAACTCCCTTTAAACCAATATAAAATCCTTATCATAAACCAGCATTGCTCAGTTATGTAACCTTAGATAAATTCTTTAACTGCTCTGTACCTCAGTTTCCTCATTAAAATGTTGACACTACCTATCTCTAGGAGCATTAAATGTGTTAATACACACTAGAGTAATTTAAAACACTGCCTGAATAATCAATCATGCAAGAAGTGCTGATTATTATTTTATGCCTGCCGTGCTCTTATGCACCCGCTTTACCAGGGAAAACAATTCAAAGTAATTAATAAACTCTCCAAAATTATAGCCCCCTTTCCCAATAAAAATCAAAATGTACAAAACTTCTGAACAAGTAAAAGTACATCAAACTATGTAGCAGTAAAAGCCAGAGTGTAGAGGCCACTTTCCATGGCAAGCCCAGTAATGTGATCTAGGGGTCTGCAGTCAGAGTACTAAGCAAGCTACAAGGATGACTGAAAGCCACAATGCTCACCTTTAAACCCCTATTCTGCCCAACAGGGAGAAAACTTATTCAGATGAAATTAGTATGAAATGGGACTTAATGGTACCGTTTTAACAAATTCCTTCATGTAAAGAAGGTTATAGACACTACTCTATCTCCCACTTGCCCCGCTTTCTGTTTCTTCCCAGCACACATCACAACTCAACTTTTTATATCTAGACAACCAATTTGCCTGTTTGGCTCATGAAATAAGATATATGTCCAAATAGGAGCTAAAATATTTACTCGAAGAATCAACTAAGAACACAAGTAATTACAGGTTTGATTAGACTTGCGGATATGAATAGATTGATCATTAGTTTTCTAAATTGATAAGGATTCATCTCTTTCATTAATATTTCAAATTTACAATCAAGCAGAAAATAAAGTAAGCAAAGCAGTATTTTGACATCTTCATACCTTGAAGTCAATCAGATTCTACCTCTTTTAGCCCCTTTTCTTACAAAACAACACTGTACTTAATACACTTTGGGGGGTTTAGAATCAGTCAGTCATCTCGAGGCAATATGCGCAAGCTGAGTAAGTAATAAAACAAGCAACATCACCTGGATTAAATCAGTTCTGGTACAAGTGTTGGTTTGTTTTGTTTTTAATCTCTAGAGGACAAGGACAATCGTGTCACATTTAGTATTAGCTTAATAGTTTTCCCTGTCGACAGGTCCAATATCAAAAATAGGTACTTTGCAACAGAAAGAATTCATGACTAGTATGAAAGGACCAGTGTTCTTAAAAAGTAAATTGCACATGTTAGATTTGGGCCATTAATCTGAACTCAGACGATTTCGAAATAAGCATGAGACTTTAGTCCCAGATCACTGTAAACCTCATTTACCTCCTGTCAGCTTTAAATAAGTTCTTCTAAATATAAGGTTTTTCCCTTATCCAAAGGTAAGGCGTATTACTTCCTAAGTAAAAGAAGTATAGAAGTAGTATTAATTAAAGCCGACAAGAAAATAGGAACTAAATACTAAACTGAAATGGTATTTTGATGCTACCTAATATCAAAAATGGCAAATTTCGTTTTTCCAGCTCAGCTGTCCTGAAATTAGGCAAGCAGTTTAAGTTGTGAGCTTTTAAAGTGCAATTCTTACAGAATTAACTAATCAGACAGTGAGAGAATAAAACTGGGGCTTCTTGAGGACATCATGTGCCCAGTTCTTGTACTCTGAAAACCCAGCCCTCTCCCATAGCACCTCATTCCCCGCCTGCCTTCCCTGCCTCTTTCTTTTGAGGGCAAAGCGGGGGCACTGACAGGGCAGCAGGCTGCAAACCTGGCTCAATATATTTACATTTACGCCTCACTCCACCCCACAATACCTCCTCCACCACAACCCCACTCACCTTAAAAACAAAACAGCTAGCTAAGTATCTTGGAGCGGGAACGTGAACGCAGGAACTAATTTGTAAGGAAGCAACAGAAGTTCTAGAATTAAAGACACTGCAGGCCAAATCCCTTACTTTCCACCTTAGAACTGTTCAGGATTAGACTTGACTAGGTTCAACTCTCCCCGAATAAAACACTCTGGTCAAGATACCCATCCTAATTCTACTTTGTACTTGAGACACACAAAAGAATCTCTTGCTAATAAAGCTAACGTAAGCGCCTACACGCGTTAATTCTTTAAAATCCTAGCAGCGGAGGCCCCGCTTCATCATCCATCACCTAACATTCACACTTCCCTCCGGTACCAGTAAAAAGATCAAGACCAAAGAGAAGCAGGGAAGAGCGGAAAACCCAAGGGCTGGACTTACTGGCTCCCTACTGACGTTCGCATCCCACCGTCTCCACAACTTTGTAAAGTACGGACAGCCAGACCGGGGTCTCCAATCAGGCCCCGGCGGCGGCCACGTGCTGGGGGACGCCGCCGGGGGTTTCCCCTCCCAGCCCCGTCGCCGCCTCCAGTGGGCGGGGAGCCCGGGAGCCTCGCCGCCTCCCCGCCCCCTCCCCGCCCCGGGGCCCCGTCCCCTCACCGCCCCTCCCTCCCATCGGAATTCGCAGCCTCCGCGGTTCTTTCCATCCCCCAGCGGCCTCCCTCGGGGGATTATTTCTGAGGGAGCGGGGGCGTCGGGGCGGCGGTGGGCGACGGCCTGGGGCCCGGGCCGCACCCCAGGCGCCTCCCGCTCCCTAGCGGCGCGGCCGCAGCCTCCTCGGGGCGCCCGGGCGTCGCCGCGGCCTCGCCCGCGTCCGCGCGGAGAAGCCGGTGGGGCTGAGAGAAGCTCGGCGCAGCCCAGCACGGCCCCCGACCTTCCCGGGCCGCACCGACCCCCGCGCGTCTCCCGATCGCTTCTCCGAAGAAGCGCCGGCCGATGCGGCGGGCCTCTTCCGCTGCGGGCTCGAGAATCCGCGAGAGGCTTGGGCTCTGGCCTCACAGGACGGCCCGGGAGGCCCCGGCGGCCCCCGCTCGCGGCTCCCCGTCCCCTCACCCCTTCCCTCCGCGCAGCCCGCCTCCACCTCCCCCTGCCCCTTCGCGTCCCCGTCCGTTACCGGCGGCTAGCACGGGGAGCCAGGCGGACGAGCTGCGCAGGCAGTGACTCAGGGCGGCGGCGGGAGGAGCGGGAGGCGGCGCCGCGAGCAGATGGCGCTAAAAAAGACCCGAGAGCCCGCCGCTCGCGCTCATATACAATTAGCGTCAGCACGTAAGGCCCGTTCCACCGCCCTCCCCCTGGCCTCTCTGTCTCCTAGCAACGCGATCGGGAGGCGGGTCCAGGGTGGTTGCCTAGCAACAGATCCGTCCTTCCTCCCGCCCCTGGCGGGCGACCTCCAAACCCCCAGCGCCAAGCTTGGGTTCCTTGCCTCCGCCCCGCTACTACGCCTCCAGCCATCTCTTTTCTACCCGCCTCGCTGGAAAGGAGCTCGCAACCCCTTCCGTTCCCGGGAAAGGCCCTGACCCGCAAGCGGCGCCCCCGGCCCACCTCACCCCCCTTTGCGTCGTACCCGGAAGGATGAGGGCGGGGGTCAGCCGCCCTGCCCCGGCTTGCCGCATTCTGACGGCGGGCGCTGTTTAGTTCCCCACCCTGTGTCGGCCTAATTTCTGCAACTCTCCGGTCCCCGGTAACCATTTTCTCTCCCCGCCCATTTTTCCCCCTCAGAACCACCGTTGTTTCCTCCGGACCACCTCGGCGGCGTCTTCTGCTGGTTTTGCTTCTCCTTACTCAGTGGGTCTCCTTCCCGTGATGCTCTTCATTCCTCTCTCTCCATCCTTTTACCTGACTTGCGATCCTTTAGTACTTTTGATGGATGAAAATGGCACGTTTGTGTATTGTCTGGATGCTTTATAATGAGGACAGTGTTTCATCTTTTTGAAAAAGTAAATCCAATGTAAAGCCTCAGGGCGTGTGAAACCTCATGGCTATTTTTCAGTTGAAACTGGATTGACTAATATTAACTCTTAAAACAGTGGTCCTCAAAGTGTGGTCCTAGAGTCCCCAGACTCTTTCAACGGGGAAGTCAAAAGTATTTCCATAATGATACTAAAATGTTATTTGCCTTGGCACTCTCATTCTCTCATAACTGTACAGTGGAGTTTTACAGAGGCTACATGACATGTGATATGGAAACACTGAAAACAGAAGCAAATATTAGAATCCAGTCATCTGCTGTTCAACCAGACGTTAAAGAGATTTGCAAAAACATGAAACAATGCCACTCTACTCAACTTTTTTGTTTGTTTTGGAAAGTAGTTACTTTTCATATAAAAGATTATTTTGTGTTAACATTTAATTGGTTTGTTGTTTAAAATGAAATAACGAATAACTACCAAAGTTTCTTAATTTTAATTTCAAATATAATATAGGTATCTGTAATACACATAAAAGTTCCCTCTGTTGTATCCTTGAAACTTCAAACTGTTTAGAGTCATCTATTGTAATTCTCACATTTTAGCAACTACCCCTATTCCATTTTAGAGGCTACAGTTTTTTCCTCTGCACTCCCCAACCTCATTGAAATTAGTTGCCTTTCTCACTCTATGCTACAGATGCCTCAGTTTATCCATTCATTTTGGTTCATCATTTGTGATTACTTTTTCTCAACCTTCTGTCTTCATATACATCCTACTTGACAATGATGTGAGGCTAGTAAGGATTATAATCACATCAGTAATTACTCCTCATGAACAATTCACAATACACAAACTAGGTAGACCAGTTCACAAAATGTCAGTACACTTGGCACTAATTTCAATGGAGTTCTCAAGAGCACAGGTAAATAACTTTCACCTCCTTTCCATAAACTTTTGTGGTTTGAACGTCTGAGACCAAACTGAGAAGTTAGCCTTGGTGATGGTTTCCATCCCACTCCAGAGAGTCCCACCCACCGCCATATTTAAAGGCTTTATCATTACCAGTTTATATTCTCTCTTTCCCCTTTTCTCCAGCTCCTTCCTCCAGCTTCCTCCTCCCTTTTATTTTTAATTAATTAATTAATTAATTAGGCTACGTTGGGTCTTAGTTGTGGCACTCGGGATCTTTGTTGCTGCATGCAGGCTTCTCTCTAGTTGTGGCACACGGGTCCAGGCTTAGTTGCCCTGCGGCATGTGGGATCTTAGTTCCCCTACCAGGGATCGAACGAACGTCCCCTGCATTGGAAGGCAGATTCTTAACCACTAGACCATCAGGGAAGTCCCTCCTCCTCCCTTTCAATTATCCTAGCCAATCTAAGGAATGAAACACTAATAAATTGCTAATAAGGCATGCCTTTTAATGTGATCCTTTGAACCACAGTTTGTAAATCTAAACCTCTCCCATTTAAGCCCCAAGAAGGGTAACCATTTATGCATTAATTCAACAAATATTTATATGTCAGGAACAACTTGACACACTGGAAATACAGCACTGAACAAGAAAGACATGATTCTTAATTTTATTGAACTTGTGTTCTGTTAAGGCGGGGCAAGTGATAGACACGTAATGAAATAATTTTAGGTTTTAGTAAGTGAAAGAGCTGTGGAGAAAATAAAATGACATAAAGGGGTAGAAGGTGACCAAGCTGAGCATACCACTGAGCTTTTCTCATGGCTTAGACCCCCTTAGGCCCCCAAATCACACAATGTAGTTAACTCATGTAATTTATTTACAATAAATGATGGCTCTGGTCACTGATCTTGGATCATGCTAAACTTTTTGTTAGAGTTCTTTTCTTCATTCCCCATTATTTTCATTTGGTACACGCTTACAGCATTGTAGCCCAGTGGTTTAGAAGTGTGACTTTGAAGTCAAAGAGCCCAAGCTTTATCCCTATTTTACTGTGCAATGTTAAACAGCATGTAAGTTGCTTAACCGGCACCTGACAGATAGTAAACACTCCATAAAAGTTAAATGTTATAACCCTCTTACTGAGGTTTTGGTTTTGTTTAAAGGTTGAAGGAATTGCCCTGAAGTCTATCTAATCATATATGACTCTATTTTTTGCGAAATATTTTATCAAAGCTATTTTGTCAGAAATTTGAAAACATGTTTTCATGAGTTGAAATAATCCACACTGATAACCACAAAAGTACTATATTCCACATTTCTCAATATTGGGTACAGACACGTAGAGCTCAACTAGAGAAGTCAGGGACAGAGATGCTGCCTTAAATATGCTTGTGTCTGTAACTGGCAAGTTGTAAGAAAGTACATAGGCTTGAAAGTCAGACAGGCTTAGTTTTGTCCAAACACTGTGACCTTGCAAAAGTACTTACACATTCTGACCCTTAGGCTTCCCCATCTGAAAAGTGCCTTAATAATTCTAATAAAATTTGCCTCTTCAACAGCATGAAATAGAAAAATATATGTAAGCCCCCAGAGCAATGATTGCATTTAAGTACCCAATAAATGTTTATTTTCTCCCCTCACAATCAGTATGTAAAATATGGCACCAATCATAATTATCATCTAAAAAATGCATATTTAAATACCTTATTTTTGAAGCTGGTTGGTTTTCTTTTTTTCCATTTTTTTCCCAAATTATTATATAACTGCAATGACTAGGCAAAGACCTTCAATAAATATTATTTTGAGAAATGAAAGAAGCAAGGAGGAAAGGAAGAGAGGGAGGGTGAAAGGAAAGAAATGTTATTGAAAACAAACCAGAAATAATAATACTTTACTAAATAATCCTTTTGTGAAGACAATTGTATCAGTTCTACATTTATCATAGAGTCTATGTGAAAAAATTTGAGAATCTAGTCTATGGAAGAAGATTTTTAGATGTGGTTTGCATGTGGTTTGAATATTTATTTGGATATTATTTTCCCTCATGTATGAAATAACTTGATGAAAAGAATGTAAAGAAACACTGAAATCTCTGACATCATAATGCATAAAGAAAATACACTTCATGGCATTATTTGGAAACAATTGGAGTGTCTGTTATTGGGAGAATTGAGGGTGAAATGTAGTGGATGCACAACATAGAGAATTATGCAGCAGAACATGGGATGTAATATGGCAACAGGGATAAATCTGTAAAACACAGTGCTTGCAAAATAAAACCACAATTAGGGAATTCCCTGGCGGTCCAGTGGTTAAGACTCTGCACCCTCACTGCTGAGGGCCCAGGTTCAATCCCTGGTCCGGGAACTAAAATCCCACAAGCCGTACAATGTGGCCAAAAATAAAATAAGATTAAATAAATAAATAAAACTACAATTTGATATCATTACACACCTATTAGAATTGTTCAAATTAAAAAAAAAACGGATAGTACAAAATGCTGGTATAAATGTGGAACAATAGGAAACCTCATTTATTGCTGGTGTGAATGCAGGATGGTATAGTCATTAAGTCAGTTTAGCAGTTTCTTATAAAGTTAAATATACACTTACCATATGACCTAGCTATCTCGTATCTGTGAATTGAAAACTGTCTGCACTGGGACTTCCCTGGTGGCACAGTTGTCAATAATCTGCCTGCCAATGCAGGGGACACAGGTTTGATCCCTGGTCCGGGAAGATCCCACATGCCGCCGAGCAACTAAGCCCATGTACCACAACTACTGAGACTGCGCTCTAGAGCCCACGAGCTACAACTACTGAGTCCGTGCTGCAACTACTGAAGCCTGAGCTCCTAGAGCCTGTGCTGCACAACAAGAAAAGCCACCGCAATAAGAGACCTGCACACTGCAGTGAAGAGTAGCCCCTACTTGCCACAGCTAGAGAAAGCCTGCACGCGGCAATGAAGACCCAACATAGCCATAAATAAATAAATAAGTAAATAAATACAGTATGCAGATAAACCCCTTCTAAAAAAAAACTGTACACACACACACACACAACCCCCAGAGGGGAATATTTATAGCAATTTTTTTCATAATTGCCAAAAACCAGAAGCAACAAAGATATTTTTCCACAAGTGAATGGATAAATAGTGGTACAATGGAATACTACTCAGAAATAAAAAGGAACAAACTACTAATTTACTCAACAGCATGGATGAATCTCAAATGTGTTTTTGCTAAAGTGAAAGAAGCCAGATTCAGAAGGTGCTAAATTATATAATCCCATTCATATGACATGGAAAAGGCAAAATTATAGGAATGGAAAACATACCAGTGGTTGCCAGGAATTCAGGAGGAGTGAAGGGTTGACTCCAAAGGCACTGCAGAGATAGGAGATGTTTTAGGGTAGGAACTCTTCCATATTCTACAGGTAGTGGATACCTATAGACTTGATGCATTTGTCAAAATCCATTTGCTGTGTTCAAATTAAAAGAAGAAATCAACCAAGATGTTGAGGAATCCTGGGATGGATGGAATGCAGGCCGTGACAAATTAATCTAACTATATTATAAATATATAATATATATTAAAGGGGTAGGTAGAAAAGAAACTGCCTCTGGAAAACAGTGTTTTGACTAGATATTATAAGGCTAAGAGCAAAAAGAGCTACACATAAACTTTGTACTCTGTTTGGTAAATCTGTTCCTCATAGGGATAAGTATTAGGAATTTCAAAACTAAAGTACCTGTACACTGGAAAATCTATATTAGTTTGCTAGGGCTGCCATAACAAAGTATCAAATTGGGTAGCTTAAGCAACAGAAATGGATTGTCTCACAGTTCTGGATACTCACAGTTTGAAATCTAGGTGTTGACAGAGTTGGTTCCTGCTGAGGGCTATGAGGAAAGGATCTGGTCCAGGCCTTTCTCTTTGGCTTGTAGATGTTCATCTTCTCCCTGTGTCTTCACATCTTCCTCCCTCTATGCATGTATCTGTGTCCAAATTTCCTCTCTTTTTAAGGACACTAGTCATATTGGATTAGAGTCCACCCTAATGATCTCATTTTAACTTGCCTCTCATTTTAACTCTTACCTCTGTAAAGACTCTCTCCAAATAAGGTCATATTATGAGGTACTGGGGGCTAGGACTTCAACATATAAACTTTGGGAGAAGTTTAACTCATAATAGTAGGCTCAAACAAATAAGTAAATAATTGTAGATAATGGGAGCCAGTTCTATCATTATTAGAGAAAATGTCATAAATAAGCAAGAAGAGAAGGCTAAAATGAGCCCTGGGGTGCTAAATTAAGGCCAGAGACATCAGTAGAAACTCATGTGATAGATCAGATGATAGATAGATAGATAGATAGATAGATAGATAGATAGATAGATAGATAGATAGATAGATAGAGGTAGACAGATGTGTGTATACATAGGTTGGTATACATACATATGTTTCCTAGCTCTGTCCATCGAGAGGGCCTAGAAGCAGCGACATTCCAGTAGCAGTAAGCATATGCCCAGCAACCTGATTTTGATTTCTAAATACCATTTTCCTAGAAAAGGAGAAATGGCTGATTCTAGGACTGGGGAGGGAAAATATGAGTCTGGAATATCTCATAATGCCAGAAAGGAAGTTTGAAAAAAGATACAAGTGATGGAAGCATGTCAAAAGGACACAGGAGCCAATCTGAAAGAGCTCCCAATGGCCAAAGCTGAAACCATTTCAGTAAGAAAATAATGATGGTATTGGATTATAACACAAAGAATAAAATAAATATCCATGAGTCCATAATGATACAAAAATTATTTAATAAATAAATAGTGGAAAAGTGACATATTTTCCTTACAGAAGAATTTCAAAGAATAGATGTAGGTACTCCTCTTTCCAGGAGGTGAAGATTAATTCTCTCCCCATCCCCTCCCTTAGTTGTGGACTGGACTTAATGACTCACTTCCAAAGAGTATGGAAAGGGAAAAAAGATAACTTTATAGTAGAGAAACATGGCAAACAGCACCTTAACTAAAATGATCAAGGTGAATACCATCAGTTATGTCATGTTAATATTAAGTACTCCCTGATGTGATGGGGCAGGAATTAGTATATCCAAACAGGTATATATTAAACACATTGTAATGGGGGTAGAAGGGAAGGAGAGTGGAGTACAGAAATAAAAAGGAATCAATTTATTAATTTGGAAAGGTCTTACCAGGGAGCAGGGAGAAGTTATAGGATAATTTTTTAAAGGAGTGGAATGTGGCTATGCACCTTTTGCCAAAACTAGACATTCAATATCTTTCATTTCTCAATATTCTGTTTCTGCAGAATCAAATTGTGATTCATATTTTGAACGGTTGTTTCTTAAACTAGAAGAAGCAAAGAGCAGTAAAATTAGATTTGTATCAGTTGTAGCAGAGTAAATTTGAGCAACTGGAGGAAATGAGATAAAATATGGAAATAAAGGAAAATCAAGTCTACAGCAACAACAATAATAATCACTAACGTTTATTAAATGTCTTCCATGTTCCAGATACTGTTCTATAGAGTTTTACAAATATTAGCTCATTTAATCCTCGCAACAACCCTGTGAATTACTATAGATGAGGAAATTGAGGTTCAAAGGGATCCAGCGCCTGTCCCTGTGCCACACAGCCCATAAGTGGCAGAGCCAGGATTTGAATCCGGGTAGCCTGGCACCAAAGCCTGAACCGGTCATCATACCCTTTCTAGTGAAGCGCATAAGATGTGTCAGAATTCAAGCAGTTCACTCTGAGAGCAACAGACGTGTAAACAAGTAGTTGCAACTTGACGCAAGAGAAAAGAGTATCAGAAGTGACACTGAAAACAATCTTGAAGGGGAAGTAAGAACTTGCCATGTGACAAAAACAGGACAGCACTCCTGGCAAGAGAACAGCCACATGGAAGAAGTTTGGGTCTCGTTGTTCAAGGTCACACAGGAAATACAGTGTGGATACAAACCTTCTCAAACAAGAACCTCTGCCTTTGGCCGGGCATGGATTTCATATACAGAAAAACTCTCTCCGAGTCATGAAATGTCTTCGTATCAAGTGCTTGTCAGTTCCATTTGGACCTATTGGTTTGGGCCAACTTTCAGTTGTCAAACTGAATCTCTAACTCCAGAAATGTGATTTCTTAGTAGTCAAAAAGGTATTTACATATTTCCACACAGTCAAGGTTGTAGTCTTTACAGGTCATGAACCAAATTAAATCTGTTTTCTGAAATTTTGTGAAACCATCTCTTTTACAAATAGTTTTGAAAAATATGTCGCAGAAATCCAGAAAAGATAGCAAAGAAGAGGGGCTGAGCAGCAACCACGATGGCGTACTACGTGTTGGGCGCTGTTCTAAGTTACCTACATGTTTTATCTCATTTAACTCTCCTAACAACCCTATGAGGCGGCTACCATAAATATCACTGTTTTACAGATGAGGTCACCAAGGTCTAGAGAGCTTAAGTAACTTATGCAAAGTTGCAATGAGTTTAGTACCTGGGGGAACCAGGATTCAATAAAATCAGGTAATTCCAGCTTGAATAGAAAAGACTGACGCTATTTGGTTCTTCGATATAGTTCTTAATTTACACATGGTATAGTATGGCCTCGATCATGGTCACAAACTCAAACATTTACAGTTGCCAGGCCAAGAACATACTGGGTGAAGTCAGCCAGGTAGAGGACAAAGCGAGAGGTAGGGATTATAAACAACTGCCCAGCTCCAGCCAGCTGTAGTCACGTGGACTCCATATTATCAGACTTTCCAATTTCTCAAGAGAAGCTGACTTTTATATGAAATCTTCCAATATTAGGAGAAGGAGTGCACAAAATGAGTTCAGTTCTGGACACTCCACATATGAGACAGCTGTGATGCCTCCAGCAGTTAGAAATCTGAAAATGAACATGCAGTTCAGGAGAATAACTCGAGTGGCAAGTATGGACTTAGAAATCCTCAACATAAGGAGTGAAGATGAGGATGCCTGTAGGAAAGGTAAGAAGAAAATAAGAGGACCGGGAACTCCAGCATTTAAAGAGTTGGCAGAAGAGGAAGAGTCATCGAGGAAGACCTAGAGCAGAAAGAAAGGCAGAGGAGAGTAGAATCTGAGATGCCAAAGGAGGAAGGTGAATCAGGCAGTATCTACCAGCCTAATTTTGTTCAGAGTTTATGCACTGATTCCCTTGGGTAAAAGAGTTCCCAGACCTCAGTAAGAAATATTACAAACTCAAAGAATAATTATTTAAAGCCCAAATAGGCTATGACTTTCTTGTATCAAAATTAGCACCAGATGCTTCATGACAACCTAGAGGGGTGGGATAGGGAAGGTGGGAGGGAGGCTCAAGAGGGAGGGGCTATGGAGATGGATGTATAAACATAGTTGATTCACTTTGTCGTACAGCAGAAACTAACACAACATTGTAAAGCAGTTATACTCCAATAAAGATGTATTTAAAAAAAATAAAAAATAAAAACAGCAAACAATTAAAAAAAAATTGGCACCAGAAGAGGATCCCAGAGCTTTCCTACTGCTAATCACTTTGATGGCTCTAACTTAACAGGTAGAAGGATTTCACTTCCATTTTTCCAACTTTAGTGATATTTTGTTAGTATTATCATTATTATTCCATTTCTTCAGGTGTTCTTTTTTTGTATCCAGTTTGCTCTTATGACATTGAACGTTCTGAAACAGCACATTTCACCAGAACCACCAATAATAAGAACCGTGATTTTAGTGGAAAAACAATACCCATTTAGATTTATAATTACATAAAAGCATTTTTCACACCTACAAGTTAAAACTTGGTTCACACGTCAAAAATTATGTATAACTTTGCTCAGACACATTTTTTTTCCGATGAATTTAGGACATCTTGTACGAACAAGGAAAGCAAAGGAATCTGTCTACTTACTTGTTGGGTTCCAGAGAGCCAGTAAATAAAACCCATTTTCCCTGCTTGAATTTAGAACCAACTAAAAGACAGATGCAGGAGGCAAGCAAGTGGAGATCAAAATAGCACAGGGAAGGTAAGTTGGAGAACACGGCTTCGTGCCTGCAGTGGATTTGCTCAGACCTCGCCTCTGACACAAGGCTTCCCGCCTCCCTTCAGGCACAGGCCCTCCTGTACCCCCAGTAAGGAAGAAGACAGACCTGGACAATGAGTCCTGAATTAAAGGGAACCCAAGAAGGGACTGGGCTTTCTTTGCCCAGTTCTTTCTCCCAAACTCCCCAATCAGATACATCACACCTTCTGCCCTGGGGATATACAATCCAGTCAGAAAGAATAAAGCAGGTTTCGCTGGTGGAGGTTCCTCTACAGAGAAACCTGAGGCCAAGGAAATGGAGGCCCCTTCGTAATACTCCCTACTGCCTTGTCTCCTTCCAAGCTCATCCTGCAAGACGGGTTCCATTATCCCCACAGAGAAGTAAATGACTAAACCTGGGCTCAGTCCCAGGTTGTGGGATTTTAGAACAATGACCTTCATACTACCCTGAAGGCTATGCCCCAGAGGTTTGTGGTTAAATGGAATAATTCCATTTAAAGTCATTGAATGGGCAGTTAGGGAGGAGGCAGTAATGAAATAGCCAAAGAAAGGCACTGTAATGGAACTCAGCAGACCTAGATCATGGTTGCAACAATGTTCCCAACTGGTTGCTTGGCTATGGCCACTAAATTCTTTGCTACTTAGTTTTTTTGATCTGTAAAACTAGTTTAGCAAGTCCTGCCATCCTACTTACTGTCTAGACAATCAAATGAGATATTTCGTAAAAGCACTTTGAACTGGAATCGTGCTACAGTAAAAAAAAGTACAAATTATTTGCAATGAAACTATTATTTCAATAATATTAAATAAAATAGGAAAAGCAGACTGTTTTTCTGAATGTTTGCATTTATAAAGCAGATGCTGTAGAGGCTGACAGAGGTGAATTTAAATCCCAGAATCCTCCACTCACTACCCAAGTAAACCTGGACAAGTAATTTAATCTTTCTGAACATTGAAGAGGATCAGAACACAATGCCATCCAAAATACGCCACTTTGGCAAAAAGGATTATTTTGAGCTGAAGGCAACTGAAAGTCAAAAGATGCAGGCAGCTGTTCTCTGCCCTCCCCTCACTGCCCGAAAGCAGGATGTAACTTTCCCTTTGAGAAAGGTACCTCCCCTATCCATCCAGGCAGAGAAGAGTGACTCCTATCATCAAAGATGGTGAGTCAATACCAAGATGAGTTTGTATAAATAGAATTTACTAAACTAGCCCTTATCTTCTATTAGTTTCCCCCAGATATTTCTTAGTCACTTCCCCACAATGTATCATCCCTTTAAGCTCAAGTTCTCTTTCCTTGGTTAAGAAGGGTATAAAATCTCCAGAGTATACTTGCTTCTTTGAGTTTCACTTATTTTCAGTAAACTCCTGTGCATGTAAATATTAATAAAAATTCTGTGCTTTTTTTTTTTTTTCTTGTTAATCTGTCTTATTTTTTTGTTTGATTGTTTTTTCTTTTGGCCGCAAGGCACAGCTTGCAAACCTTAGTTCCCCGACCAAGGATTGAACTTGGGCCAACAGCAGTGAAAGTACAGAATTCTAACTACTGGACTGCCAGGGAATCCCCCTGTCTTTTGTTTGTTAGTTTAATTCACAGGGCACCAAGTACTAAACCTAAAATGGTAGAGGAAGAGTTTTCCCCCCAACAACCTCCTCTGAATATGTAAATAATTATGTGTTCTTTATCTAATGGGATTTTGCGAGGATTATATAAAGGGCCTATCATGCAATTTACTCAGTAATTGTTAGTTTTCTTTTTTTTTAATATTTATTTATTTTATTTATCTATTTACTTCATTGCATCGGGTCTTAGTTGCAGCAGGCAGGCTCCTTAGTTAAGGCATGCAGATGGCATCTACTTCCCCAATCGGGGACCAAACCTGGGCCCCCTGCATTGGGAGCTCAGAGTCTTAACCACTGCGCCACCAGGGAAATCCCTAGTTTTCTTTCTTTTTCTTGCTCTAAGGACCAACCTTGGCTATAGAAAGTTTTACCTTTTTATCAAGTGGTTTTTTATGTGTTATATGCATAAACCATTTGAACCATTAGAAAGCTTTTTTGACTAATTTGTTTTTTGTTGAATGCTGGATTGATGGACTAATTAAATAAACATGATTCCATGACTCAGCATTGCAGAAAAAATTAGCAGCCATCTTTTATACCCCTTAATAGCTGTCTTGAGTTTTAAAACATTCATTTTTATCAAAATAATTTAGGGAATTCCCTGGCAGTCCAGCGATTAAGACTCAGTGCTCCCACTGCAGGGGGTGTGGGTTCGATCACTGGTCAGAGAACTAAGATCCTGCATGCTGTGTGGCTTGACCAAAAAAAATTTAAAAAACTTTAGGAAAATATCAAAATAACTTACCTATGTAGCGAGAAGTCTGCTTCTCTTAGTTTCAAGCATCAGCACATAAATATATGTTAATCATTAACTCAGTCATTCAATTAACGAAGTTCTATTAACCAATTGCTATTGTTTAGACGTTGAATTCTGTAACACTGGGGACACTATTTTATGATCTAGTTGAGGATGTATCCCAAATAAACATAATAAAAGGAAAAAATGTACTATAACAAGTAACAATATTCTATGAAAGTTACATAACCCAATGTCTCAATTTCCTTATCCATAAAATGGAAATAATTTTGATCCCATAGGACTGTTATAATCATTATATAAGATAATGAAGTTGAAATTAGAAGAATGATTTCCACACTCACAGCCCAGTCAGCCTGGGCAGGAGAATACCCCTTAGTGGAGACTTTTCCTTACCCGTGAAAATCCAGTCTCATTTCCTTCCACAGTACATGGCTGCTGTCCTAGACTAAATTCCTCAGCCCCTTGCGCATTGAGTTATGACTGTGTTACTAAGTTCTTGCCAATAGAACAAGAGCAGAAATGGCATGTGCTGCTTCCAGGCCTGGATTTTAAGACATTCAATTTGCCTTCTCCATATTCTCATTGACTTTCCAGCTACAAAACCTGGCTTGGTGGATAAGGTCTCCAGCAATGCAGATGAGGACATGCCCCAGGAGGTGATGGGGAAACCTAACACCTGCCTCTGATCTGGATCACCCTCTTCATAATAGTTACATGACAGAGAAATAAACTCTATACTCTTTAAGCTTCTGTAGTGTTGGGTCTCTGTTAAAGTGGTTTGGTCTCATCCAAGCCAATACAGCTGTGGTCAAAGAATTCAGCTGGGCTTAAATCTTTCAGATGTGTCTTGGTGTAACTAGGAGTATGGCCATAAGAAGTAAGTGGCTCAGTGATGAGTCAGCTTTTTATTTCTGGCAGGCCTAAGCAGATAAAACTGGAAACTGGGAGGTAAAAAGATGAAAGAAAGGAATGAATACTATTCTTTTAAGCTATGGTGAAGCATTGATTCCAAAGGAGGTGGGGCAGCATTGCAAATTATGGGACAAGGAGGGGAAAAAATGTGTTTCTCTTCTGCCTTGAAAATTTACTGTGTGTGTATGTGTGTGGGGGTATGTGTGTGTGACAGAGACAGAGACCCAGAGGCAGAGACACAGACCCAGAGGCAGAGACACCGTGAGACCAGGACAGAGAAAGAAATAGAGAGAGACAGAAAGAGGGAAAGGAGAGTCCGAGAGATTCCAGATCCAATAGTTACTCTCTGGATAATGGGACAAAAAATAAAGAGGAGGGTCTAAAACTCATTCCTGGTGGAGAAACCTCAAAAGGTATCACACTGGGATACATACACATGTTTTGGCTGCACTTTAGCACTTGGATGGCTGGGTGATCCTCCTGGGACACCACCATAGACTGAATGCATGTGTCCCCCTCAAATTCATATGTTGAAACCAAACCCCAGTGTGATGGTATTTGGAGGTGTGGCCTTTGGGAAGTGATTAGGTCATGAGGGTGGAGCCCTCCTGAATGGGATTAGTGCCCTTCAGAAGGAGCCCCTAGAGAGCTCCCTCAACTGCTGTGCCATGTGAGGACACAGCAAGAAGATGGCCATCCATGAATCAGGAAGCTGGTTTCCACCACACACTGAATCTGCTGACCACTTATCTTGGGCTCCACAGTCTCCAGAACTGTAAGAAATAAATGTTTGTTGTTTAAGGCACACAATATATGGTATTTTTGTTATATCAGCCTAAATGAACTAAGACACCACCAACCCCACTTCACAGACATACATACTGTTCTTTGGGGCTTGGAGTGACTGTTGGCAACACCCCAGAATGCTATACTATACTGAACAACTCAAACTCAGGGGAAAGAACAAAGATCCTGGTACAGGCTCTGTGCGTAGAGGATGAGTAAGTAGACGGGTAGACCTAAGAAGAGAGGAACCAGATGAGGAACTAGAGATACCCGCAAAGAGTCTAGAGTGGTCCCATCCAATGCAATAGTCACTACCCATATGTAGCTATTGAGTGCTGAAATGTGGCTGGTCTGAATTAAGATGTACTATACGTGTAAAATACACATCAGATTCCAAAGACAGAAAAAAGAAAGAATTTAAGTTATTTCATTAATGATTTTTAATATTAATTACATGCTGAAATGATAATATTTTAGATACATTGGGTAAAGTGAAATTAATTTCACCTATTTCTTTTTACTTTTTTTTTCTTTTTTTCTTTTCACTTTTTTAAAATGTGGCTACTAAAAACTTAAAAATCACATTTGTGGCTTACATTACATTTCTATCAACATCACTGGACTAGATCAGGGTTTAGCAAACTTTAACCCACAGGGCATTCCCAGCCCAATGCCTATTTTTGTAAATAAAGTTTTATTGGAACACAACCAGGTATATGTGTTTGCATACTGTCTATAGCTGTTTTCCCTATAATGGCAGAGTTGAATTGTTGCAAAGAGACAAACTATTCAAAGCCTGAACCATTTACTGTATGACCATTTACAGAAAAAGTTTGCTAACCTCTGGTCTATACTATGGGATAAGTTATATTTAGCATTCAGTTTAAAATTATTTTCCCGTGAACCCTATCATTTCTTTTAGTAACCCCAGCTTCAGGGAAAGCCTGAAACCATCATATAGGCTTCAGTAGGATGTAGGGGAAAATAAAGTGACGAAAATAGAGAATGTGAGACCAGCCCCCACCCACACACTCACGTGTCCTTCTGCAGGCGTTTGTGTAGGAGCAGCTGTACCCTTTCAAGGAATTTGAGGTGGAGACCAACATCAAAGTGTATGTGTGTGTGAGACAGGGCTGTGAGTCCCATGTGAACTGAAAATGATAGGGAGGGACCCCACGCTGACAAACAGTTCAAAAGGAGCACCTTCAAAAGCAAACTTTCTATTCTTTATAATTAAGGGGCTCACCGTGGCTGGTGAGGGGCTGGGACGGGGGACTGGCAGATGCACTCTTCACCAACGATTACACACCCCACACAGGACCGGACAGTGTCCTGGTTAGACCGTGCAGAGGTGCGGGTCTCTGACCCTGCTTCTGCCACTTTCCAGCAATCCTGCTCATGGTTTGTGATGATGAGATGAAACCATGCTTCAGCGGCTTGCACATCGCCCAGCACACACCCAGCATTTAGAAGCTTATTATTGTTTTCTTTTACAAACAAAATACTGGTCTACTTAGAGAGAAAAAAGTAGAAATGATCTTAATGTTTACAAATAATGGGAGTTTTGGAGAAAACTGGAAAAGCAATAAGGAGGAAATGTACTTTGTTTTTGTTTCAAATTGTGTCTGACAATCAATTAAAGGAGGCTGTGATTTTGGTTCCTTGGGCTGATGCTTTTGATCCCGTCTTCCCGTCCTCCTGCCTGCAACACCTAGGTCTGCAGAGGGATGACATGATGAGAACTAACCCTACTTGAAAACAAAATGCTGGTACTTCCCTGGTGGTGCAGTGGTTAAGAATCCAGCTGCCAGTGCAGGGGACAGGGGTCCGAGCCCTGGTCCAGGAAGATCCCACATGCCATGGAGCAACTAAGACTGTGCACCACAACTACTGAGGCTTCACTCTAGAGCCCACAAGCCACAACTACTGTGCCCATGTGCCACAACTACTAAAGCCCACATGGCTAGTGCCCGTGCTCCGCAACAAGAGAAGCCACTGCGCTGAGAAGCCAGCGCACTGCAGTGAAGAGTAGCCCCACTGACCGCATCTAGAGAAAGCCAGAGCGCAGCAACAAAGACCCAACACAGCCAAAGTAAAGAAATTAGTTTTTTTTTAAAAAGAGGACCGTTTAAAAAACAAAAAGAAATGAAATGCTGCGTTAGATTTGCCAAAAGAGTCCCACTTTCAGAAATTCTCCCTTTCCTCCTCCAGCACACTGTGAGGGGCTATCCCATTTTTACTGGGGCCTGAAATCCACCACCACCCCCTCTCCCAGAACTACCCTAAGAGCTGGACAATGTAATTGACTCCAGAAGGTTACGAAGGAGAAGGAAAGGAAGAGGCCTGGATATTTATTTTGTTGTATGTGTTTTGGGGGTTTTTTGGTGTTTGTTTTCCTGCTATTGGAACTTGATTTGTTTCCTATTTCTAGTTAAATGGTTCAGAACCCTCTTCCCTGAGGCTGGGGCTATTGCTATTGCCTGTGTATGTGGAGTGTGTGGTCATTGCTGTTAGAACCTTGCACCAGCAGGCATAGTTTTTTCCAACCTTCTTTCTAGGCATAAAAAGCAGAGTCTTCTGTTCCGGATAGTAAAGGGCTGCTCAGCTTTGACGTTCTGTTCTCCTGCCCCAGTTCATGAAAAATATTGCCCCAGAAATCCATCAGGTTTTCTATGTTCATAAACTCTGAATCCTGCCTCCCAGGTGCCAGTGAGAAAGGCTCTCCTAGAGTCCTCAGATGCAGAACTGCAAAATGAATGACCCTGAGTAAGGTCTGCATTTGATGGCAATCCTTACATTGTCCCTTTCTGATATATTCTTTCCACCCAAAGTTCCAAATCCTATGTCCTTTTCTTACATTCTAAAAATAAATAAATAAATAAATAAAAGTGAGTGAAAACAGACTCTGTCTAGGTTTTGGTTAATTTTTGGGGGTGGAGATGGGGGAAAGCTGGTCCTCCAATCTCTTTGTTTGATATCTTAAAAAAACAAACTGTTTGAAAAGAGTTTTTCAGGGACTTCCCTGGTGGCGCAGTGGTTAAGAATCCGCCTGCCAATGCAGGGGACATGGATTCAAGACCTGGTCTGGGAAGTTCCCACATGCCGAGGAGCAACTAAGCCCATGCACCACAACTACTGAGGCTGCACTCTAGAGACCGAGAATCACAACTACTGAGCCCTTGTGCCACAACTACTGAAGCCTGCACACCTAGAGCCCGTGCTCTGCAACAAGAGAAGCCACACTAATGAGAAGCTCACGCACAGCAACAAAGAGTAGCCCCTGCTTGCCACAACTAGAGAAAGCCCTCATAGCAACAAAGGCTCAACACAGCCAAAAATAAAGAAATAAAACAATTTTTTAAAAAAAGAGTTTTTCAGACCTGTAAATAATTAGCACTTGAAAGTACCAAAAACTCTTTCTCAATCTCCTTTAAAAAAAAAACAAAAACACCAAATGAGATAATAATAGCAAACACTTATTGAGCTCGTCCCAGTGCCAGGCACTCTTCCAAACGCTTCACATATGCCTACCTAACTTTCACAACCCTCTGAAGTAGCTACTGTTACCATTCCCATTTTCCAGATAAGGAAACTGAGGCACAGAGAAGTTAAATTGTTTGCTCAAGGTAACACAGCTATTAAGTGTGAGAGTCTGGCTCAAGAGTCTAAAGATCTAAAGGGGCTCATACACAGGAAGCACTATTACAGTTTTCTCTGATAGAGAAATTGGAGAGTATGGTGAATAGTACATAGTATACACTGGACTTAAGACAGTACAGGGTTTAAATTCCTATTGTCTCCTTACCAGCTGAATGATTTGGGACAAGTAAATTTATCACTCTGAGCTTTACTTTCCTCATCGGCATTTTGAAAATAACAATACCTTCCTCATAGAACTATTGTGTAGATTTAATGAGAAAATCTGTGCTTAGTAGAGACCTTGTAACATAGCATTATTATTGGAATGAGTAACCGTTCTCATATGTCAGGACAAAATTACTTAGGGCATGACATTTACAAGAGGAATTACAAAAGTATACATTTCCATTGATAGTTTGACACATTACTTCCCTCAATACTACCAGCTTAGAATGATCTTGGTATTTTGTAAGGTCCTAGGAACCATCCTAAATTGGTAGCCAGTAATTTTAGTCATTCTAGAACAGAACTGTCCAATAAAACTTTCTGCAATGATTGAAGTGTTCAGTATCTGCACTGTTCAGTACAGTAGCCACTAGCCACATTATGGCTCTTGAGCACCTGAAATGTGGCTGCTGGGACTGAGGAACTGATATTTTAATTGTATTTAATTTTAATTAATTTTAATTTAGACAGCCACATGTGGCTGGTGACTACCGAATTAGACAGCAGAGCTCTATATGATCTAATCAATTACTTACATTTAAAGAAAACACTCTAAAAAAATCTCTAGGCATTATAGTTTTAAAATTTCCTGTCCTAAATGCAGGATAGGGAATAAAATTGCTTAACTATTTACTCTAGTGAACCATACAGGTATAGCCTAGATGGAATCAAGGTGTGATCTGTTCTTACCCCTAAATAGTGGATCAATTAGTGTTTTGAACTATGTCAGCTTTCTTCCACATCCATTTAGAAATTTCAGAAACATTTGTTTTTGTATGATCACGATAATGCTTTATTCCATCCATTGGGAATACAGCTAAGAATAAAAGCTACATCGTAGACCCATTTCTTTTTTTTAATTAATTAATTAATTAATTTTACTGGCTGTGTTGGGTCTTTTTTGCTGTGCGTGGGCTTTCTTTTAGTTACAGTGAGTGGGGGCTACTCTTCGTTGTGGTGCGCAGGCTCTTCATTGCTGTGGCTTCTCTTGTTGTGGAGCATGGGGCCTAGGCGCATGGGCTTCAGTAGTTGAAGCACATGGGCTCAACAGTTGTGGCTCACGGGCTCTAAAGCTCAGGCTCAATAGTTGTGGTGCATGGGCTTAGTTGCTCCGCGGCATGTGAGATCTTCCTGGAGCAGGGATCGAACCCATGTCCCCTCCACTGGCAGGTGGATTCTCAACCACTGCGCCACCTAGGAAGCCCGACCCATTTCATTTTGATGATTAATAGGTGATTGGAATAAATGCTTTCCTGCTATAGAAAACAGGAGGGTGAGGACTCATCTATGTTAACATTCTTATATTTCATGCAGAAAAAGTCGTCCTACGAATCAATCAGACCGATTGGCTGGTTGATGTCAAAGGTCTTGGTAGACTTTACCCCCAGACTCAAAGAGTTATACCTATAAAATGTGCCAATTTGCAACATTTTAACAGAACCCACAGGCAGACCCCGAAGGTACCTCAATCCATTCAGCAGCTTGGGAGGTGCCACTTTCACCTGGCTCATCCTGCAGTCCAGGATGACATAGTGCTCTGCTGTCTTTTCATGTGGTATAGAAGTTGGGAACCTCAATTCAAATAGTTAATTAAAATTTTTTAAGAACTTTTATTGAGATACAGTTAACATACAATAAACTGCATATATTTAGAGTGTACAATTTGGTATCCCAATCTCCCAATTCATTCCTCCCAACCCTCCCCGCTTTCCCCACTTGGTGTCCATATGTTTGTTCTCTACATCTGTGTCTCTAATAGTTAATTAAATTTCTGATAAAAGAGTTTGATTATATTTACAAGTACCCTTGCCATCTGCACTTCTGATCAACCAAATGGAAATTCTGTCTGGGTCAGAATACCAGGCTTGTGATCCTTTCTTTCTCAGCAGAACAAATTTGCTCTCTACTACCTGATGTCTAAAAGATGACTCCCTTTAACCACCTACATAAAATAGCTTCATTTCCCACACTTACTAGAAAAATTCACTCAAAAATTGATTGAGATATGTCACTTCATAATACTTACTTAAGCCCCTGAGATCAGAAGAAACTTTATCATTACAAGCACTATTTATTTTTTTAGATTCCCCTAGTTTTGCTTCAGTATTGTTAGCTAATAATACTTGCTCTCATTTATTGAGCATTTACTCTCTGTCAAAAGGATTACGCAAGTTATCTCATTTAATTCACACAACAAATTTATGAGTAGGGATAAGTGTTACGTTTTATTTATTTTATTTTATTTTTAAATTTTATGGCTTCATTGGGTCTTTGTTGCTGCACATGGGCTTTCTCTGGTTGTGGTGAGCAGGGGCTACTCTTTGTTGCAGTGTGCAGGCTTCTCATTGCGGTGGCATCTCTTGTTGTGGAGCACAGGCTCCAGGTGTGGGGGCTTCAGTAGTTGCAGCACGTGGGCTTAGTAGTTGTGGCTCATGGGCTCTAGGGAGCAGGCTCAGTAGTTGTGGCAGACGGGCTTAGTTGCTCCGTGGCATGTGGGATCTTCCCTGACCAGGGCTCGAACCCTTGTCCCCTGCATTGGCAGGCGGATTCTTAACCACTGCGCCACCAGGGCAGCGCTAGTGTTACATTTTAATACAATATGGAAACCAAAGCTCAGAGGGAGCACGCTGCCCAGATCACATAGCTTGTGTGGGGTACAGGCAGCATGCATACCCAGATCCTTCTGACTCCGAAGTTGGAGCAATTAAACACCAAACTATATTCTGTCTTGATTAACTGATATCAGTGTATCTGGGCCATGTAACCTGTTATCTACAAAAACATTCTCATTAGTCAAATGTACACTTTTAGGGAGCATCCGTAAAATAATACATTAGAATAGCATTCGGTTGCTCTCCAAAACCACAGATGTGGTCATGTCTGTTACTTGGTGCCTTTGAATTCAATTAAAAGAAAAGTGTCTCTTCAAGTACATGTTCTTTTCAGTTAGAACAAAAAAGCCCAATATGTTTTCACTTGGGTCTTCACTGCCAAGAAACTTGGCCAAATTCTCTGCTGAACTATCACAATGAATTCACCTCACATGCTTAGTGTTATTATTTGTTTACTCAACATATGGTTATTTATATTTATGTAAATATAAAGTGTTTATGAGGGCTATTGTGATTGGAGGCTATGATCACACCTGGGATGCAAAATATGGTGGTGAACATGACAGAAGTCCCCTCAGGCAGCCCACAGCTGAGTAGAGAAAATGAGGTTGTATAAAGAACAATACAATAATTAATTATAATTGTGGCTAGAGCCACAAAAGGTAAATGAATGGTGGCATAACCTGGCCAGGCAATAGTCCTGGTTTCATGGGCCAGTTAATAAGAAAAACCTCTGAAAGTAAACTTTGTGATCATTAGTCAGAAATTCTATTACGCACTGATATTTCATTGTACATAATTTAATAAGCACTTCATTAGAAAAAACAAAAAAACGAAAATAAATAAGAGGCATAAATGTCCCTTTTACTTATCAGGAAGTACCTTATAATTATTCTCACATTTATTTTTCTTCCAATAGAACATCAATTTTTAAAATTCTTCTGGAAAGTATGTAAAATAGTTTCACTATAATAAAAATGGAAACTGAGTTGAAATGATGTCATTGCTTTTAACCTATGCATTATTAATTTGGAGAAGACAAAGACTAATAGGGTCTTAACCTTCTATTTAGAAGCACAGATCATGCCACAGAAGCAAGCAAAGATCATGCCTTTGTGAAATAATTAATTCTTACTTCAGAAAGTTATGTCCAAAAGATGACTAAGGAAAACCAGCATCTCCTGCCTTTGAAGAGTGTAGTCCACCATCATCATTAAGAACTGAGATACGGATTTTCCTGGTGGCACAGTGGTTAAAAATATGCCTGCCAATGCAGGGGACACAGGTTCAATCCCTGCCCCAGGAAGATCCCACATGCCACGGAGCAACTAAGCCTGTGTGCCACAACTATTGAGCCATGTGCCACAGCTACTGAAGCCCATGCACCTAGAGCCTGTGCTCCACAAGAGAGCCACCACAATGAGAAGCCCACGCACCACAATGAAGAGTAGCCCCTGCTAGCAGCAACTAGAGAAAAACCTGCGCACAGCAACAAAGACCCAACAAAGCCAATAAATAAATAAATAAAATTTTAAAAAAGAAAAAAGAATTGAGATTAAAAAAACACCATCATGGGGGACTTCCCTGGTGGTCCAGTGGCTAAGACTCTGCACTCCCAATGCCGGGTGTCTGGGTTCAATCCCTGGTCAGGGAACTAGATCCCACATGCCACAAGGAAGAGTTCACATGCTCAACTAAAGATCCCGCATGCCACAACTAAGAGCCAATGCAGCCAAACAAACAAATAAATAATTTAAAATTAAAAACAAAACAAAACAAAACCCAAACACCATCATGGGTTAACAGTTCTAGAAGTTAATTTTAAGACTTTCCTCTCTACTTAGAGTTTGCCTGAAAAGGGGTAGGTATGAATTTATTTTCACACAGGTCAGCCAATGATCCCCAGATACAGCTGTTAGCACATCAACAACAATGATGGAAAAGCTGAACCCAAAGAAGATTCCCATCTCTTTCACAGCATTGCCTTCGCTTCCCCTGCCTTGGTATGTTCTGCAGAATTTAGGAGAAGCTGAGTATGCCAACTTATCTTTGCTCTCCTGTGCTTTTCTCGTGCTTGGAAGTCAAAGAGGGAAGATGCCATAAAAACAAAACAGCTCTGGGGTGTGGTCGCCACAAACGGTCTCTTCAGAAGGGCAAGCCCTTTCACTCAGAAACATGGAACCCGTATTTATCTGCTCATCACTGCCGGACCCACCTGCCTGAAATACCACCAGAAATGCATTTGACTTATGAGCTATCCTCTTTGCAAATAAAAGCATCTCTGGAAAGTTTCTTCTTAGCACCTAAGATTAGCTGCACCAAAGTAATGGTAATTTTGATGAGCAGGGGTTGGAGAAGAGAGGATTTTAGAGCACAGAGCACCATGGAGTGTCCATCTAGCCAGGGCAAGAGCCAGAGCAGAGAGCACAGGACAGCAACGTGTGCCCTGGTCACATGGAGAGAGGTGCTCACAGAGTGGAGAAGCGGTACAGAAGGAAAGTGGGTGACAGTACACACCAAAACATACTGGTTTAAATGAGTTATTTTACATAAAGCATTTAGAATATTGCCCAGCCCCGAATGATGTGAAAGCAATTATTTACTAACCACTGGTCCTAGGACTAGTCAGTGCCCGCAACAGAAAGTGCCATTCTCTCTCCTTCTCCTCCCTTCCCCCATCTCATCACAAGGCCTGCTGTTGCCAGGGCTCGGAGATCTGACTTGCACAATTGGTGGTACAGTTTCATTCCAAGTTAGGTAAAAAGGCTTCAGTGAGCTGGCCCTGGAACCCAAACAGTATTCATTCTATTGTTTCAATGGAAAAGGTGTTTAGAGGACAGTAGGCTCTCAATGAACCTTTATTTATGCAAAAAAGTGTTTAGTAGTGATGAGGTTCAGAAGATGCTGCCCCACAATGTGGTACCTTGGCATTTCGAATATTGTATGCTGAAGGAATTCCAGAAACCACAGGTACAGGAGGGACTCTCTGACCTTCCTCTGAAGCAGGTCATAAGACCCTCCTGTGAGAGGTCCTACACCCAGAGGAAAGGAGTATCCCTGTCTCTAAGATGGACAGAGGAATCCGGGTGAACAGGCTTTGCTAAGCTTCTCCAGTTTACTACCCTTAGCTCAGACACATTTGTTCTATCATATTTTTCCAGGACTTTCCACGCTTCATCAAACCTAGTTTAAAAACACTCAGATTTAACTGTTTCCCAGGTCTTCATTTCCTTATGAAGGCTACTTTGTCATGCAAAACTTATGTTAAATAAATTTGTAAGCTTCCCTCTTGTTAATCTTTTTTCTGTTAGTCTAATTTACAGGGCTCTAACCAGAGAATCTAGGAGCGTAGAGGGAAAGATATTGTTTTTCCTCCCCTATAGCTTTTCAAACTATCAGTGTTTATACTTTGGGAATGGATTACATATGTAGGTTGGGGGCTCCCCATACGTTGGAGGCGTATTTTACTTAGAGTCTTGTTCTTGTTGCTTCCTGTTTTTTTGTTTTTAATTGCAAAGGATCTTCTTATTTAATCTAACAAGTTTCCACATAAGGAAAACAGAGAAAAGACGCTATGCAAAACACAAGAAACTTGGAATCTTGGCTGTCCTGAAGGGTAGATTCCACTGGGATACAATCTAATAACACTTTAATAAGGGCACACGTGCACATAGAACAGGAGTTAGGGACTTGCACATCCAAACAGAATAGCCTATACCTAGCAACCAAAATGTCATCACCTGAAGAAGCTTTCAGAAAATCAACATTTACCTATTTAGGTGCCAAAGAAAATTCATTGCACCTACAAAGAACGTTTCCTCTCAGATTCTGAGTGAGTTAGAGAGAGATGATGGCTGCCGGCAACACAAAAGCCCAAGGTGCCACTAGCCCATTTGTGTTGGCGGCCGTAACTACTAGTTTGGTTCATGACAGGATTGATTCAGTGGTAACAATTGCCTTCAACACTAAAGAGAACATAAATGAATAGATCAATCATGCCCCAGTCTAGGTTGCTAGCCACAAGACTCTAAAAATAAATGTCACCAAGGAGAGCTTTAGAAGGGAAATGTTATGGACTGAAAAGGATACATTAGCCCTTTGTGATTTTCCAAAGTCATTACTGAATGACTAGGGCGATTCATATGCCTCAGAACTGCACTCTTTATTTGTATTTTGATCCCTCAGCAGTATTTGTGTTTAGTACTTTTTCTTAGAAGGGAAGGATAGGAAGCAGTTTTTTTCAGAGTTTCCCAAAGTATGTATATGCTTATCAGCTCTACACAAGAGGATGAGTACTGTAGTCCTGAGGTGGGGCAGGGAGGGCCTCTCAGGCCAGGCTTGGAGACAGATGGCCTTCACATTTGTTTGATATGCAGCCTTCCGTTCTCGGAAAGAAGGACTGGGACAGGGTGGGAAATAGGGGTTGACCAAGACCTCATACAGCCACCCAAGACAGAAAGAAATTTTAAAATCACAATGAGGTGGAAATAGGTTCCGGATGAGCTGGAAACCAAGCGTTTTTGCCCAAGGAGATTTTTATATCTTCTGTTTATGACTGTTGATACTAGATTCCATTGATAGTAGTAATATGTTTCTTTTAAAATAAACGTTACAATTTTAAAAGTCAACTGATTTCGGTTAAAATGCTTATTACTATGATGTTCAGCTATAACAGTTTCTGAAACTGATGCCTGACTTGCTGACATTTAGGAGCTGCTTGCTTAGAAAAGAGCACTGGTTTTAGAGCCATGCCAGTACTGCCCTGGGGAACCGTAAGTGATTTTTACTTACTTTCTCTGAACCTCATGATGCTCAATTACAAAATGCTTGGATGAGAAACACAAACCTCTCAAGGCAATTGTAAGGAATAAATAATAGGTGCTCAGTTAATGATTAGTCCCTTTCTTTCCCTTCCTGACACATGAGAAAGTCAGCCAAACTCTCTCTCCTCAGGCAACCTCCATACCTAGCCTCAAGACAACAAACTGTAGGCAGGGATTATTCAAATTACTGGATAATTTTGTATACACACAAACAGAGGCTATATTTGTAGCCCAACATATTACATTTGCAAACCTGAAAGGCAGAGAATTTAAGTTTCAACACAGCACTTTCTTGTCACCAAAGAGTATATTCTGGGGCACTGTGCCACCAGGTGACTGGTCTGCAGGCCAGTTCTGGGCATTCCTGACCAAAACCAAGGGCAACAGGATATATATACGTGTGTGTGTATACACACACACACACACACACACACACACCAGGGTATAGTTTTAGGAGGAAGCAGAAATCTTTAAAGAAATGTAATTTTTGCAATGGAAGGACAATCCTCAGGCCATCAGTTTTCCTTCCTTCCTCTCTTCCGTCTTTCCTCCCTTCTTTTCTTTTTTTCTATGTAAAAAAGACACACCAAAATTTACATTGAATATTCTTTCTAATTTAAAGCTTATTATCTCTTTTTGTCCTTCACACATTAAAAGTCTATGAAATTTTTGAAAAATGTTTTTTAGAAAGCAATACAAATGGCCAATAAAGCAAAGCATATCTAACCTCACTACTACTAATCAAACGTGCTAAAAATCAAGACATCAATATTCACCAACATGAAATATTCATTCATCAATGTTCATTCAATGTGTAAAAAAGCATTTAACAAGGACTTCCCTGGTGGCACAGCAGTTAAGAATCTGCCTAACAGTGCAGGGGACACAGGTTCAATCACTGGTCCAGGAAGATCCCACACGCCGCGGAGCAACTAAGCCTGTGTGCCAAAATTACTGAGCCTGCACTCTAGAGCCTGTGTGCCACAACTACTGAGCCCGAGCCAGAACTACTGAGCCCACATGCCGCAACTACTAAAGCCCGCATGCTCTAGGGCCTGCATGCCACAACTACTGAGCCCACGAGCTACAACTACTGAGTCTGTGCTGCAACTACTGAAGCCTGGGCGCCTAGAGCCTATGCTCCGCAACAAGAGAAGCCACCGCAGTGAGAAGCCCATGCTAGGCAACGAAGAATAGCCCTTACTTGCCACAACTAGAGGAAGCCCTCATGCAGCAACAAAGACCCAACGCAGACAAAGATTAAAAAAAAACAAAAAGTGTTTAACATAATGGTACCCAGTTGTTCAAACGGATATGGGCAAACACACATGCCCTCCCGGTGAGTGCATAAATGGGGACAACTCCCTGGAGGGTAATTTGTAGTGCTATTAAAAACCTAAAAATCTGTGTATTCTTTGACCCAGAAATCTCCCTTCTGAGACTTTATTCTAAGGAAATAATAAGGGCTGTACTCAAAACTGTATCAAGAAGAGTGCTCATTGTATCATAATTTACTACAGCACAAAACAAAATGGCTTGTGTCCAACAGTAAAGCATAGAATCAAATGTGATAGAACCATCTGATACAAAACTACACAGTCATGGAAAATGATTGTGTTGAAGGAAACAAGATTAGTGGTTTTAAATGGGAGGGAAGACAGTATTTTATAGGAAGAAACTCCCCCAAAGTACTTGGGGACAAAGCAATGGAATTCAGGCATATTTACCTATAGCTCAGACAAGCAGACCTCACTGGCCTGACTACAAAATTTGGTCACACTTGCTTTTACTGCTGATTCAGCAGCCTGAGCCCTTATTCAACCACCTGCCCTCCTTTCCTACACCCCTTCTACCTGAAATGGAAGGATATCAGCTCCCTCCCAAAGTATCCCCCTGATATTTCTGGGAATCCCCAAAGGGACCTGTCAGTTGTGGTCACAGCACAGCACCTGCCCTTTCTTCCTCTTCTTCTCCATCTCCACCCCACCCCCCCCGGCCCCCATCACTCACAGAAGCCTCACCACTGGCCCTCCTGTCAGTGTTAGTGGTGAGAACACCAAGGTCAGGGTTTGTTGTGGTCTCCACTGGTCATCCAGGCACTCAAGGAGTGCTGGTTTCTATCCAGAAATTCCCAACCAAACTCTCTGGTTTCCATCAACATGAGTGGCCTCCTCTCTAATAACCTATCCAGATATGGTTCTCCTTTCATCAACAGCCTTTCCTTCTTTCTCACGCCCAAATCTTCTTTTTTTTTTCTTAAGATCAAAAAATTTTTTGTTAAGTTTCTGGAAATCCCAGCCCCTCAAACATCTCCTGAAGATGCATCAAGGTCTATGCACCATGGAGTAATTTACACTTAACACTGATTCCAAAATAAAAAATTGCTTGAATGAGTTAAATTATTTTTCTGCTTTCTACTCCCCTCCCGGATCATAATTTTTAAAGTAAAAATTTGGCAAAGTTAACCATACAAAGTAGTATCCACACCCATCAGCACTTTGTTTCTAAAGGGCATTTCTCCAAATCATGAGTCTAGGAAGGAATAAGAGTATATCACCACAAGCTATATTTCCTCCTCTATCTAGTCTAGGGATCACTGCTTCCACTATATTTGCATAATAATACTAGATGGCAATTAGAAGACTATGATTATAACCACACCTAATTTGGAATTAACCAAATGTCCATGACAAATCATTTTACCTTTTACAAAAATTAAAATTAAAATTTTTAATTATATATATTTTTCCATAAAAATAATATCCATGGTGAGAGTATACATTGATATAACTTTTTTGGAGAGAATCTAGCAGTATTATCTATGAAAATTTTAACAGTGGTAACTTCAGAGCTGAAATTTTCTCTAATTTTTATTTTCTTATTTTTGCTTTTTTTTTTTAATTGAGCATATATTGGTTGTATAACCAAAAATAGTGCAAAGAGTTTTTACAAAATATAGAAAGGAAAAAGAAATTTATCCAAAACCCCAGATTAGGTCAGATTAAAGTCTTCAGAATTGCAGGCTAATATTTTTGCACGAACATTAACTGTGATCATAAAGTTACTTGTGTGATTGGATTTGCTCTTATAAAGTATTCTTGCCCTTACACCACAGCCTTCACAGTGCTGTCTACACTCCGTTTTACTCGTGCTGGGTATGGCTTCAACAATTTTTCCCTGTTAATCTGTGACTCTGTTGACAACTCCTCCTTCAAGGCCCAAGTCAAGTCCATACCACCCATAAAACCAGCCTCCAAATCCTTCTGTCCTGAGTCTTCACTACCTGGTCCACTCTTTGGTCCCTCAGATGATACCACAGATATTGTCAACCATGTTTTCACCTGCCTGCCCTATCTCTGCCTGGATCTGAGAGTTTCTCTTGGGCTCACATGTTTTTTTCTTTCTTGGTGATCAGCGTGGTGCAGCAGATGCTCAAAACGTGTTGGAAGACATAACGAGGGGACCTCAGTTTTATGCATTTGTTTACTTAGAGTCGATGCTTATTATAAAAAGACTTGTTGTATTATGGATTTAAGGTGACCACATGAAAAGACGAAATAATGCCTGGCCAGAAAGGTAGACTTTTAGCAACTTAAAATTCTGATACTAAGCAATTACCTTCTAAACATTCCTTCAGAGGGATTCATTTCCCTGAACAATTATTCATCTCTGAGTAATAATTTCCTTTTTCTCTCTTTAACAAAGCTACGATGATTGAAAGACAGGCTGATGTTGAAAAGCTGGGATAAATTTCTTTACAAAATATATGGATACAGAGTCCACAATAACTTCTATTTTTAATTTATGAATTTGTGTGTGTTTATTCACTAATTTATCATCTATGGCTATTTCCTTGTAAGTTGTAAAAATTTAGAAAGAAATTTTTATAATTGTAAATAATTTTAAACACTGTGATTATTATCATAGACTTTTTTTTTATTTTGTCATTAATCAGTTATAGTCAGTTTGTCTTTTTTTTTTTAATTTTATTTATTTACTTATTTTTTTGGGGGGTACACCAAGTTCAATCATCTGTTTTTATACACATATCCCCGTATTCCCTCCCTCCCTCGACTCCCCCCACCCTCCCTCGAGTCCCCCCCCACCCTCCCCCGAGTCCCCCACCCACCTTCCCCGTCCCAGTCCTCTAAGGCATCTTTAAATGCCTTTCCACTTGATGATATTATTAAACCGTATCTAATTGTCCTTTTCTTTGTAATATCTTTTCTTTGTCAATGGTTTTAGCTTGAGGTCTTTTATTTTTTAATTTGTTTTTCCAAGAGTAAGAAAATTTTTTACTCCCATACAGTCTTCCAGTACCATGGGGATGGCCAATTTGGATATTTATTTATTTATTATTTTTATTTATTTTTAAAATATGAGTGTATTTATTTATTTGGCTGTACTGGGTCTTAGTTGCGGCATGTGGGATCTTTAGCTGCTGCGTGTGGGGATTTTTAGTTGTGGATTGTGAACTCTTAGTTGCAGCATATGGGATCTAGTTGCCTCACCAGGGATCGAACCCAGATCCCTGCGTTGGGAGTGAGGAGTTTTAGCCACTGGACCACCAGGGAAGTCCCTTTATTAATTTTTGAAAATAGTCATCTTCTCAATTAAAAAATGTTTATCTTTTAAAAATGTCCTGTGTTTATAAAAATTAAACATACATGTGCATTTCAAGAAAATTTGAAAATATAGATAAGTTAAAAATTAAAATCATGTGAAATTTTATGATTCTGATCTTATCATTTAAATGTTCACCTGTATATAACTAATGAGAACATACTGTATAGCACAGGGGAACTCTACTTAATGCAATGTAGTCCTCTAAATGGGAAGGAAATCAAAAAAAGAGGGGATATATGTATATGTATAGATGATTCATTTTACTGTACAGTAGAAACTAACATAACATTGTAATGCAACTATACTTTTATTAATTTAATAAAAGTTAATTTAAAAAAAATAAAAACAAAAGAAAAACGAAAAAGAAAAAAATGTTCACCTAATCCTGTTTGGACTTCCCCACTGTTCTAAATTGCTTCTTTTCTCTTCAAATTTTTATCTTTCTCCCAAAGCCTTTCCTCTTTCTAAGTTTCCCTGTGTGAATCTCTCCCTACCTCTAAAAAACTCTATACCCCAGTTATTGGCACTGCACGTCCCCGTGCCCAACAGCATCTCCCCCCTCTCCCATCAGCCATCGGTTTTCCTGAGTCTGACTCACGCAGTCTGGGATAATGTCCTGGGAGGTAGCCCATTACTGGTACAATTAGTGTGGCCTACTGGTGTCCCCCTCCCACGGAAGAGTCTCTCCTGGTCTTGTGATGGCCATCTCTGACATGCCTGGTCACTCCAAATAAAATCGGGCCCTCCCTGTTCTCCTCACAAGTGTGAAGTGCAGGCATGCTGGGTGGATCAAGCGCAAACACCCTAAAGGACAAAGACAGAACAGTCAGGCCTAAGCAAGAGCTAAAATGGGCTCAAATACAAGCCTCTGTGTGGTTGTGTAAGTAGTGAGGACTGTGCAAGCTGCGCATCGGGCTTTACAGCTAAAAGGGGCCATCCTTGCCCAGCCTGGCTGAATGTGGCCACTGAGAGACGAAGGTCAATGTGGCCAGAATGCTGTACTTTGAAGTCAAATTTGTGCTGGCTCATTTTTTTTTAAGAATTAAAGACACTTCGTGGAGCGAATAAAACCTGCTTTCATGTTAAATATATGACCTATGTTTTACCAGTTTACGACTCTTAGACTAAAGCCATATAAACCTGTAGGAAGGAGAAAATATTTTTCCAACTGTTTCTTAATTTACAAGTCACCTTTCTCTCCAGAATCCATAAGTCTTGGAAGTCATATTTTTGTGCAAAGCAATGTTCTTTCCATTACTCATTCTGTTCCTCTTCACATCTATTGGGAATTAGAAAGGGCTATTTTCTTAATAATACAAAATGGACCTTTGAGTTTAAACTACATTCTTTACCAGCAGCCTTTGTTATCCTCATTTCCCTTTGAGGATTGGAAAACAAGTGATTTTTCTCTTTCACTTGCACTAGGTAAGGGGCAGGTTTTAGTCTTGGGGCCCTTCTCCTGAATAGCCCCTTCCAAGACACTGGGAGGGACCCTCCTGATCTATTCCCATGGTCAAATGGATTTTGTAAAATTTGTAAAAGATACTTTCACCATAATTGGCTAAGACCATTTTCTCTTTCCATTGCAACTTCTCTTGTCACACTCTCCCTCATGTCTAATTGGTTTGTCGTAGTGGCTGCAGGTATTTTGAGGACTTGAGTAAGAAAAGTACAGTTGGCAATACATGGTGTTTGGGAATATGCGTAGGGAAACCATGGCTAGCATTTCTGGTTAGAAATGGCTTCCAGAAATACTCTAATTGCCCCTTATCCTGACTTACCAGCACCATAAACAGGCACTGAGCCAGAGGTCTCTCACAACAAGAACATGTCCCTAAATGACCAGCACCGGAAAAATGTGGGTAAATTAGGAAAAACACGCAAAAATAAGACTGAATTATTTTTCTACTTTATCTCCAGAAAGTGATAGAACAAAAGTATTGTCAGATAAAGAAACAATCAATGGGCATACAGCCAAAAATGTAGGGAAAACATTATAGAGGCAATTAATAAAAATAACACGGCTATTTTTCTGAGTTTGGTGATATTTGTCACCTTTAAAAATTGTAATTTGTTATGACTTCTTATCTTGTCCTAGATAAATATTTGCTTTCATACATAATTGTATATTTGTGATTTTGTATTTTTCTTAAAGACGATTCCTTCACTGTATTATATAAGCTTCAGGACCCACAAAATCTGGATCAACCCCCGTTGGGATGAAGATTTTTTTTAAACAGGGAATTCCCTGGTGGTTGATTAGTTAGGACTTGGCACTTTCACTGCCGTAGGCCTGATTCAAGGGAACTAAGATCCCACAAGCAACGTGGCACAGCAAAAAAAAAAAAAAGATGTTTTTAAGCAAAGTATTGTGATTATATATGTAAAATATTGGGCCATTGAAACAACCCAAACACATAGAAAAACCACGGATGAAACAAAGCCACAATGAATGTCAAAATGAGCTATTTTGGTCATAACAGTTCACTCTCTTCAGAGACTCAGCACATATAAAACAGGGCTTGGATGTTGCATCCACCTCTAAACCTGTCTCCTATACAAATTCCCAATGATTTACATTTAATTTCTGTATTTACCATAAATACTTAGTTTTCAAGTTTTTATTCTCTTAGTAAAATTTTCGGTTTAAATTGTATTAATCAGGTACAGCTTTTTTTGTTTAAATTGTACAGGTTTTTTTTTGCTTCTTGCCTAATCACACAAATGTCATCTTTAGATGCACTTTTGAGCAACAGGGACCATATTGATTTAGCATTCACTCGTCCAGTAGCGATGTATTATGCCAGCTCTTGTGTTAGGCAGTAGTATGCGTGAACAGTGAGAGGGACAGGAATATAAACGTGAATAAGACATTGCCATTGCCTCCCAGAAGCTCACAGTCCGCTGGGAAAGACCCATGGTCCAGGGGGAGAGACATATGTAAAGGAATGCTGTGCTATGGGAGGAAAAAGGTGAAGTTGATTAACTGAGCGGTCAAGAAGACTTCTTATAGGCGTTCACATATGAGCCATGCATTGAAGAATGAAAAATAGCTTATTGTGTTGAGTAAGGGAAGAGTATTCAGGGCAAAAAGAGTAGTAGAAATATGGCAAAGCAGCACGATTAAAAATGGTATGCTGGGATAAAAGAAGACGCTAAATAAGACACACATTGGAGGGTATCAGGGGTAAGGATAAAGTGTGGGCTGGGGCCATATGATGGACTTTCCTGAAAGACTTGTAAGCAGTGTGTCACCATTATATTTGTGTCTGAGAAAGTACACTCTAGCTAATTGTATTTGGCTCCATGAATACAGGGAAACTTAACATGCAAATATACTTTTAGTTGGCCTTTTTGGACTCTGTCTTGGACTAAAAGTTGCTGAGACATGATATTCCTTAGATGGGGTTCAAAGTTGTATTAGGAAGGATCTGAAGCATAAATGACTAATTCTGATGAGCGAGGATTTCAGTGACAAGCAGTTTTACAAAAAATTTCTAATTTTCAAACTGAGCAAATAGTAGTAATATTTAATACTGGTGCCTTTGACCTGTGGCCCACCCACCTAATTTGTCCACCTCAAATAGACTTGTCTGGTTTCTTACATAATATTTGAAATCAGTTTCATACAGCTGTTATGCTACCATACAAATGTTCCTTAGGTTTCTACTTCCGTAGCATCAATTTGAAATTTAAGATGAAATAAATCATATTTACAAATTCAACCCACTAGATCCTGAAACATTATTTTGTGCTGAGTATATACTTACAATGTAATTTTGCTAAAAACTATACCTCTATAGGTTTTAGTACAAGATTATGCTTAATTTTGACTTAGTTTTCCGTTAGCAAGGAATTAGTCATTTAAGTATTTTAAAATATGGTTCAATTATCATGATCTATCACCCAGGCTAAGAATAAAATGGAGAGATAAAATAAAATCTATATAAAGGGAAATACATTAATTTACCAGGTTGTGTATGCGTTTCTTACCTTGTCTAAAACAAATGCCCTCCTTAACTTCTTAATCTCTACTGAGAATATACCTTCAATAATGGTTAAAAAGGCAGTGTCTTATTTATGATCTAATATGTATCATCGACTGATGCTGATGAAAGGCTACACTGTACTTACGCAGCAGCAGCAGAATGAAAATAAAGATAATATAACAATCAATATTCCTTTTTTCACTTAAATTCTTGCCCACAGCATCTAACCTGATTCCCTCCTTGCCTTTTCTAAGATTCATGCTAATAAAACAGAGGCAGAGAAACCGGGAATCACTACCTATGCTTCATGACCTTTCCAAAGTAATTTTGTCTACTTGGTCAATTTTTATTTATTTATTTTGAAAGGACTATGTCTGAGTTGTTTTTTTTTTTTTAACAGTTTTAAGAAATTAATTAATTAATTATATTTTTGGCTGTGTTGGGTCTTCGTTGCTGCCCACAGGCTTTCTCTAGTTGTGGCGAGCAGGGGCTACTCTTGGTTGAAGTGCGTGGGCTTCTCATTGTGGTGGCTTCTCTTGTTGCGGAGCACAGGCTCTAGGCATGCGGGCTTCAGTAGTTGCAGCACTCGGGCTCAGTAGTCGTGGCTCACGGGCTTAGTTGCTCTGCAGCATGTGGGATCTTCCTGGACCAGGGCTTGAACCTGTGTCCCCTGCATTGGCAGACGGACTCTTAACTGTGCCACCAGGGAAGCCCCTTGGTCAATTTTTAAATCAAACTTATCCTCTAACTCAAATTCACAAATTAAAAAGTGAGGGTGGGATATGTGTGTGTGCGTGTGTGCATGTGTATATGTTTATATTTGAAAAGCTACCCCAGATAATTCTGACCTCCCCAAGTATGAGACTGGATCAAGAAACCACAGCTTTCAGAAAGTATAAAATCACATTTACAAAAGCATCACACTCCAGGAAAGGAATGTCATTTCTGATTTGCAAAGCTCACAGGGAAGGAGAGGATCCTTTCATTTGTCATTCCTTCAGACTCTGAGGCAAGGGACCTTGCCATCAACAGCAGAGAAAATCACCTTGTTCTTTCTGAATTTCCATCACCACCACAGAGAAGCTGTAGGCTAAAATCATTCTTTTTTCTTCCCAACCTCAGATAAACTAATCTAAATTAAAGACAAAAAGATGTTGAACGCAAGTGTACATCCCCAAGCCAACAATCTAATATGATTTGTTACAAGAGTTGTTCTACCCTGATCATAATCCTCCAAACGAGGTCTGCTGAGGAATGCAGCCGGGGTACAAACATCAATCTTTGTAGCACAGAGCACTGGGCTGCCACTAACCATTTAAAACAATCGTTCAAAGGGATTCACAGTAGGCAAACATTTTAAAGGCACTGACAAAATTTAAAGGTAAGTTACAAACAAAAATATTGAAGTTCTTTGATCTGGCAAAGTTCTTTTACTTATGAATTATTAATGATGATCTCTGAAAATGTTTTTCCAGGACTTCTCTGGCGGTCCAGTGATTAAGACTCCGTGCGTCCACTGCAGGGGGCACAGGTTCAAGCCCTGGTCGGGGAACTAAGATCCCTCATGCCACATGGCCAAAATGTTTTAAAAAAATTTTTTTAATAAAAAATATAAAATAAGATAAAATAAAATAAAACTGTTTTTCCTCTCAAGAACCCAAAGCACTAAGCAGTCAAATTCCAGTTCCTTCTTAGAATGCCTGACTCAATAGATAGAGTGGAGACACTGAAGTGTGACCATTTCCAACATAGAGACATTAAGGCCCTTGTACATCTCTCTTTCTTTATCAACATCTGAACCCCTAAAATGTTATTTGAAAATTCAGTGATAATCAGAATATTTTCAAAGGAAACGTCACAAAAGATGAATGCCCAGGCATCACCCATCATCCAACCACGTGTACAGACATGGTGGAGATGAAGGTGCATGGCCTGCACTTGTTTCGTGAAGATGAGGTTGAACTTACTCTTTGGTCTTTGTGGGCTTTTCATGTGTGGGTTGGCTCAAGTTCTCAGTATTCCTTGGAACATGAAGCTTAAATTTCTTGGAACTTCAAATATGTTATCATGTTTGAACTCAGTGTAGCTATCCTCCAAGTAGTACACCCTAGACAGCAATTTCTACAGAAGTTAGGTCTATGTAACAGCATCAGTGAAAAAAGGAGTTTGGTTTTTCATTGGACACTGCATGAACAACACTTATTCACTTCTTACTGTATGTTCTAAATAGCAACAGGTTCTGTGAAAAACGGAGGGAAACTCAGACTATTACTTACCTTTACACAACTGCAATTATAAAATAAGATAGTAAAAAAAAAGATGATCATTTCAAGTTTCTTCTTGATCTCTGTATAAGGGTAGAAGCCTTTTTTAAAGAATATCTGGATTTTTTTGGTAGAAACCTGAGTTCATCTGAATGGGAAAGGCTGAGTTAGGAGGTGTAAATTGCACTGCTTATTCAAATATTGAGAGTATTCTGTTTTCTCAGGACAGCCCAGGGGACAGGAGGCCTGGGAGCCTTGGGACTTGAAGAAGAGATGAGAGAAAGGACCCAGAGTACTGGTATGGACCAGCCTGAGGCAAGATGACCCATGAGAAATTTCCAGGGGGTAGGGATAGCTGAAGAAATTAAAGAATTGTGGTAGCTAAAACAGTACGCTGTAATATCCTGCTATACAACAGGCCCAAACGAGGGTGCTCAGTGCCAGGTGGGGGTCTGTGTGTCCACATGCAGGGTGAGCAATGCTGAGAAGACAGTAGCCACAGACAGGGGCAGGAGAGGAAGGACGGCACTGTATTAGTCAGGACTCTTCACTGAAACGGGCTGACGTAGAAAGGGAATTTATTTTTCCTAGTAAGTGAAAAGACCCAGGCCTTCAATCTCATTGGATCTGTGACCTTAAAACTATCAAGAATCTCTCTCTCATCACCTGTCAGCTCCCCTGTCCTCTGCTAAATTTGGCATCAGGCTGATCCTCTCCGTGTAGTGGTCACTGCCACTCTCAGGCTTAGATTGATATCGAGGAGATAAAGACTTTCTCCCAATAGTTCTCACAGAAGTCCCAGATTTGAGTCTCACTGGCTCTGAATGAATCGGTACCCATCACTGAACCATTCCATAGGCTAGAATAATGGAATGCTCTGATTGGCTAAGCCTGACACGCGTAGAGCAGGTGAGGTGACTTCTCCATCACACATGAGCGTGGGAGGGAGTAATTCCCTAAAAGAATTAGACTACTGCCACAAGAAAAATGGGACATGGATGCTGTATAGACATCCACAAAACCCCCGAATGACACTGGTATTGGAGGACAAGGACACCAATGGTGTAAAAGGCTTTATGTACTGTCACAAGTACATGAAGAATAGGGTTTGACCCACAATGTCATAAAAGGTATTACCTAGCTCTCTGTTTTGTGATAGTCTTCTTTTAAAGAGAAAATGTATCAATATACCATCAATATACAGCAAATTATATCATCACATAATGAAATTTTGTGAGAAAATCTTAGCATTTTCCTGTTTTGTGTCTTACTTTTGTATTTATTTTTACTTATGCTATTCTAGTAGGAAGATTTTTTTAGTGTCTCTCTAAGTGAAGCTTAAGTATTTTTAGAGGCAGCTAAAAGAAACTTCTCTCCTTGAAGCATATGTTTCTTCCTGTTTTAACCCCTTCTTGCCTTCTCCCCTCACATCTCCATCTATTCTCCCAAGACTGATGCAGTCAATGTTTGGTAAGAAAGCAATCACTGTACCTAGTCATCGTGGAGGAAGGTTCTATGAAATGATAGACTCTTAAGCGCCTTAGAGCCAGGAGAAGCCACAGGATGTTGGTAGAATTCAAGGCAGGAGAATACTGGGGTGTTTAGAACGTCTATTATTTTCTTCTGTGATGGCATAGCTCTCCATGCATTTGCTAGGAATTACTGGTTGTATGGTTATAATAGTGAAATTAGTATTTACGGCAAGATGGTAATTTCAGTACACTGGAAAGAATTCCTCACTCTTTGGAATCCTTCAGGAATCGGAGTTGAAAGAACAGAGAGAGGTTAATAAGGAAGTAAGCAGAGTTGATGGGATCTATCCTTGAGCTCAGGATTGCCCAGCATCCCTGGTTTGGAAAGGGAACAGTTCCAGACAAGGACCACACAAAGGAACTTGGGAGAAAAGCCTCCAGGGGAGAGTGAGCTTTGAAATCCAGGCAATGAGGCTTTTTTTTTTTTTTTTTTTTTTTTTGCCACGCTGTGCAGCTTGCAGGAGGATCTTCGTTCCCAGACCAGGGACTTAACCTGGGCCCTGGCAGTGAACGTGCCAAGTCCTAACCACTGGACCACCAGGGAATTCCCAGTAAGGCTATTTCTCATAGTCCAGGAAGTCAGGTGACGTACAGTAAGTCCCCTACGTATGACTCTTCAAGTGGCAACGTTCAAAGATGCTGACGCCAGCCCCTGTATGCCAGCCGCAGTACTGTACTACCATACTTTTCAAGGTACTGTACTGTAAGGTTGAAAATGTTTTATTTTTTGTGTTTGTTTTTAATGTATGTATTATTTGTGTGAAACGTATTATAAACCTATTACAGTACAGGACGATAGAGTTGATTGTGTTAATTGGGTACTTAAGGTAACTTTGTTGGACGTACAAACCTGCTCTCGGCTGGAACTTGCTTGTGTGTAGAGAACGTACTGTACTACGCCTGGAGGTGAGGTCAGCCTTCACTAACGGTTCCCAAAGCCTCAGAATCACCTGGGGAGCCTTGAGAAAGCAGACTCTTGGCTCAACACCAGGCACGCTGCATCAGACTGCGGTGGGTGGGTAGAGGATGGGGCGTTCAGTCTATGCCAAGCTCTATTCTAGGCACTCGTTGTTTTAGGCGCTATTATTACAATAGCCACTAGTATATTATTTAACTCCTTCAGCCATTTCATTAATCAGGTATTGGTCCCTTTTACAGGTGAGGAAGCTTAGACTCAGAGAGGTCAAGTAACTGGCAGCAAGGCACAGAGCTGTGATTCAAATCAAAGTCTGCTTCTAGAGCCTTCTTAACCTGCACTCCTCCAGACCTGGAAGTGAGGCAGTCCAGATACACTCAAACTAGAAGTTTTATCATTTCTATTTAGCAGCCAGAAAAAAATTCAGGAACAGTATCCTTCTTAGGACGTATTCATTTCATATGTAATATTTTTTAAAATAAACTTTATTTTTTGAACACTTTTAGATTCTCAAAAGAACTGTGACAATAGTAGGGAGAATTTCCATGTACCCTGCATCCAGTTTCCCCTTTTATTACTACCTAGTATTAGTATGATATTTTATTATAATTAATGAACCAATATTGATACATTATTAAGTCCATATGTGACATTTTTTTCAAGTATATTATTTGTATATTCGACTGTGCAAAACTCAGTGTTATCTCTTAGGGCTCAAGTGGTCTTGGGCAAGGAATTTAGTTGTCGAATCTTATTTTTCTCATCTCTAAAACAGAAATAAAAATAATGATTTCACGGGGACATGTTGGTATATTTGAAGAGAGTCCAGTACCTAACACTCCTTTCTCTTGCCTGGGTCTGGTAGAGGTCAAAATACTTCTATTAGGACCTACTCATGCAGATAAAGAAATGTGTGACTTTTATCTGTAGCCAAGTAGTATATAATATCGACTTCTAGGATAAAACAGATTGACACGACAGGACACACTGGCCAGGTAAAGCCTCGGAGCACAGAAGAACAACACACACATCAGTCAGGAAACAGTCTTTCAAAGGGAAGGAGCAGGACTTCCCTGGTGGCGCGGTGGTTAAGAATGTGCCTGCCAGTGCAGGGGACACGAATTGCATCCCTGGTCCAGGAAGATCCCACATGCCGCAGAGCAACTAAGCCTGTGTGCCCCACTGGTAAGAGACTCACAGACATAGAAAACAAACTTATGGTTACCAAAGGTGGGGTGAGGGATCTATTAAGAGTTTGAGATTAACAGATATACACTACTATATATAAAATAGATAACCAATAAGGACCTACCGTATAGCACAGGGAACTCTACTCAATATTTTGTTATAATCAATAAGGGAAGAGTATATATATATATATATATGTATGTGTATATATATATAACTGAATCACAGTGCTGTACACCTGAAACGAACACGACATTGTAAGTCAAGCATAAATTCAATCAAAATAAAAAGAGTTAGATTTACAATTAACAATTGATCTACATGTATAAGCTCAAACGTTTGTGTCTGGCACAGATACAAAGAAAGCCTTTGCTCCAGAAAACTCATTCTGCAACAGATATTGATTTTTATTTTTCAGCTGAGACAGTGGTATTTTTGCTTCAGAAATAGTCCAGTTGCTAACAGTGAGTAGGCATGAATGTAGGGTTGTAAAAAAAAAAAAAAGTTATTTTGAGATGAATCTCTTTATTATGACTATAGAAAGCCAAATGATTGAATCCATTAGTTGCATTTTCTCATAGTGATTTCCAAACCTGGCTCATCTATGGAGTCACATTTTTGAAACTACAGACTCTTAGGTTCCACTGGATCAGACCATCAATGAGTAAGGCCAAGGTCTTCAAGGTCTGTCTTTCTTCCTTCCTTCCTTTCTGACCGCACTGAGTAGCTTGTGGGATCTTAAGTTCCCCCACCAGGGAGTGAACCCCAGGCCCCGGCAGTGAAAGCACTGAGTCCTAACCACTGGACCACCAGGAAATTCCACAAGGTCTTTCGATTTTTGAAAGGACTTTAGGAAATCTGATGATCAAAGATTTGGGGACCCACTGGTACACACTAGAGGGACATTGAACACTGAAGTCTAATTTGGGGGAAAAAACAAATTATTTTTCTTAAAAAAACATAGTTCTGAGTTACTAAGACATACAAAAATATCAATCTATTTTATAAGCTTTATTTTGGAAATCTTTTCAAATAAGTAAAATATTTTAGTCTAAGCATAACTCATATCATAGTCTGCCTGGTTAAGGACTATGAAGTATTAGCAGACAGGCTGCTAGAAAAGTTAAATCTTTAGGAAGCTTGTAATTTGGGAAGCAAATGCACCTATGTTTATATCCTCACCCTTTCCTGAGAAGGTGTACTATTTGAACATACTAAAATATAGATATTGCCTGGCCAACATTAAAAATAGGAGCATGTTTGAAATGCACACACTCACACTGCTCTGAGTGCTTCCTGCAGCTGCTCACAGCTTTCTCCAGCTTCTATCCTTGGCTGCAGAACCAACACCTCCCTTTCCTAAAGAGACTTCTCTCCAGCTACATATTAATGCAGAGACCACTGACACTATTTTCCGTGTCAGTAATAATGCTTTGTCCTTCCTATGTCATCCAAGGAGCCCTAGATTCTTTCTGAACAGGAACGTGTTAGTTCTCTCCACACTGGCTTGGGGCAGGGCAGGAAGGGGGCAGTGAGAGCGATGGGTCAGTATTTTTTTTGAAAGACGCTCAGCATGAACTCCGCAGATTCACAGAATAGATCAGAGTGGAAAGGGAATCAAAAGTTGGGAATACAACTTTGTTTCTGCTGCTTTTTTATTTAAAAAACAAAATTTTTCTTTTTAAATTCAGGGAGAAAAATCAGCCTATCCATGTCTTATGTCCACCAGTTCCTATTCTACTTAGCAATTTTCTTTTTGCCTTGTTCTAAACATACATTATTATCTTTGCATTCTCATACTGTTATTAGACATCTGAATTAGCAATTATTTTATTTATTTATTTATTTATTTTATTTTTTAGTGCTACATCAGTTAGCTCTTGCTGCATAACAAATCACCCTGCAACTTACCTGCTTGAAAAACCGAGCACTTACTTAGCTCATAATTCTGTGGACTGACCTGGTAATTCTTCTTTAGGCTGACTTTGCTATTCTTTGCTGGGCTTATATTGTCTGTGATCAGCTACTGGTGGGACTGGAGGCTGGCTGATCTAGGATGGCCTCACTCACATGACTGGCTATTGACAAGTAGTTGACTGGGGCCTGGCTGCTAGGGTACCTTGAATATGTTCCCTGTACCCTCTCATCTTTTAGCAGGCTTACTTGGACTCCTTGACATGGTGACCTCAGTCTCCAACCACAGTAAAATATAATAAGGCCTAATGTGCAAGTCTCTGCCTGCTTCGTATTTGCCAATCTCATTGTCCAAGTCATATGTCCAAGCCCAGACTCAAGGTGTGGTGAAATAGACACCACCTCTTGATGGGAGGAACTTCAAATTCACATCGAAAGGGTATGCCTAGAGAGATGGGAAAAAATGATGGCCTACCTACCACATTGGCCTGCCTTTTGCAACCTACCGCAAAGGCCTAGTTTGTGAAAAGCTTAACATTTAAAATATAGATAAGGTATCTGCCATGGTTTAATAACTGGAGTATATATATTATATATATATAATGTATATAAATATAAAATATATATATATTTGGTCTGCATTGGGTCTTCATTACTGTGAGGGCTTTCTCTAATTGCAGAGAGCAGGGGCTACTCTTTGTTGTGATGCGGGGGCTTCTCAGTGCGGTGGCTTCTCTTGTTGCAGGTGCGCTCAGTAGTTGTGGCATGTGGGCTCTCGAGCACAGGCTCAGTAGTTGTGGCACATGGGATTTGCTGTTCCGCGGCATGTGGGATCTTCCCAGACCAAGGACTGAACCCGTGTTCCCTGCATTGGCAGGCGGATTCCTGAGTACTGTGCCACCGGGGAAGTCCCTGGAGTTTATATTTTATTTTAGCCTTATGTCCTAATGGAATTGCAAGTCAGGCAAATCCCAAAAACCTCATTCAGCAACACAAATACCTACTTTTCTTTCACCATTTTAGTCTTCAGATTACTCACAGAAGTAGCTGCTATGCAGAGCAGCTGCAGATGGACAGAAATGTGGTAATTATGGACGGGTGGGTGGTAAGGAAAGGCTGCACGTGCTCTGTCACCATAGGCTTTTCAAGGTAGTCAAGTGAACCTTTAACCTTCCATGATGCCACCATGGGCTAAAAGGTGACAGACACAGAAGGACCCTCTGTTTTCTCATGAGAGCAAATAGATACAGCATCCCTGGGCAAAATAACAAAAAACAAACAAAAAAAGGTGCTCATTTATTTTGTTTTGTTTTTGTTTGTTTATTATTTTTTTAAAATTCCATATATGAGTGAAATCATAAAGTATTTCTCTCTCTCTGTCTGACTTATTTCGCTTGGCGTAATACCCTCAATGCCCAAGTCAAATCAAACAAAAACAAACAAAGAATACAGTAGTGGTTACCAGAGAGGGAGAGCTGGAAGGGAGGTTGAAAAGAGGAAAGGGATTAACTGTATGGTGAGGAATGGAAACTAAATTTTTGGTGGCAAGAACATTGTGGGGTATACAGAAGTATAACATAATATTGTACACGTGAAACATATAATGTTATGAATGATTTACCTCAATAAAAAAATTATATATATATATGTATGATTCTGTGAATAGGCATATGTGGTGACCGAAAGGGCATTTAGCCGAGACCCAATCCTTGCATAAGAGACAGAAAGTGAGACAAAATCTCTGGGGAGCTGTCACAAAGCAAGCTCACGCTCCCTGTGATAATGTCTGAGAATCCTTCAGCCTGAGGAGGTTGGTAATTCTAATTAGTCTGGACGTCAGTGCAACTTAGCCCTGTTTTTTTAGTTTCTTTGTTTATAATGAGGGAGAATCAGATTGTACTAAGATCTCTTCCCCCTCCCCATCCCCTCCTCCACATCCACGAACAAGTTTTGTGGATTGTGGTCTTTAGAAAATATTCCCCACTTTCTCAAATGACCTGCTTGGTAAAGGTCCCCAATGGGCACAGAAGAAATATTTCCCTTTCTGAAAGGCAGTAAGGTTCAGCTTTGCTTGGTGTCTTCTAAGACAAAGCAAGGTTTAAGTGATGGGCAAATAAGAGTGTTGCCTGAATTTTCTATTTACCTCAGTTTTGGAAAAGCCTGGGAGGGAGGGAATAAATGTAAAAACAGAGCCTTGAAATTAGGAGGTTGGGATTAACATATACACACTACTATTATATATATAAAGTAGATAACCAACAAGGGCCTACTGTATAGCACAGGAAACTATAGTGAATATTTTGTAGTAACCCATGAGGAAAATAATCTGAAAAAAGAATATATATGTGTAAATATGTATATACATACATACATATATGTATATATGTGTAACTGAGTCACTATGCTACATACCTGAAACGAACACGACATTGTAAGTCAAGTATACTTCAATGAAAAATAAATAAATAATAAATAAAAATTTTAAAAATGTAAAAACAGAGCCTCGGAAGGGAATTCACAGTTCCGTGGACCAATACCCTAGGCTTAGAAAGGGGCCCTTGTGAGCTATTGATCCTTATGGGAGGAACATGACTAAGGGCCTTAGGCACCTGGCCCCTCAGCCCCTCCTCCATCAGAGCACTCTGCTGCTATCTGTTTTCTACACTGGGATTTTGCAAACTATTTCTTCTGATGAAAGATTTCTGAAGCTAAGACCTAATTTTGTAGGTGAGGAACTGGAGGCCCAGGCATGTGGGGTAACCTGCTCAGGGTCACAGTGGTTGTCATCAGGTGCAGAGCTGAGGGCAGAATTCAAGTCTCAATTTCTAGTCCAGAGTTCTTTGTTCTACCACATGCCATCTTTCACTTCTCCACCTCAGCTGGGCAACTTCTTTTCAATAGTTGCTCACTCACGTGGTACTATAAATATTGCCGGAATGGTTGACACAGATCAGAAGATGAAAAGTGTTATTTCTCATTTGAACAATTGCTATGATGTGATTTGGGTTCTGGCTTCGAGTTCTTATCTTGTTTTTCATGAGCTGGGTGACAGTCTCTCTCTGTTGCAGTCTCGTCATTGAAAAATAGAGACAGTGATACTCAACAACGGCTCAGCTTTTTGTAAGCACATCACTAATATAGATTGTTGCTATGATTACTGGTTTATTGCTTTGATTGTACAAATAACATTTATTATTTATGCATTGTAAAGGCTCCACTAACGTGAATTGTCTCAACACTTGGAAAAACTAAAGATGATACTCAAAACATTCACGGTCTGTGTGGTATACAGCTTGTGTTAATTAAACCACGATCAAAGGACCTGCGTTCTGTCTGCAAACCATGCAGTCAGAAGTTCAATGAGAACTAAGGAATGAGCCTTGTGAAATCATTTGACTGTTCTGAATCTTATAAAGCCTGGAGATCATACGAAAGCAGTACTGGAGAAGAATTCACTGGGCCTGTCTTTTAAGCAGTAAACAATACAAGCACCAAGAACTTCAGTTGTTCCTGAAATTCACTGCTTCCCATTTAGAAGCTGCTTCTAAATGTGGCAGCTCTCCCACTGCCTAATTAAAATGCCTTCGCAGAACAGCTTCAAATCTGATGAGAATGAGTAGTTGCCAAATGGGCCCCTTTCTTTGCTGGGCCTGTAGATCATTTGCCTGCAGCTAACAGGAATTGGCACGAAAAACCAAAAGTGGGGCATCAGGAGGCTTTGATCACTGGGTAGGAACTGTTCTGTGATGCTCAGATGTGGAATGAGCGCTGTGGTATGAGCGCAAATGATTCTATCAGTAAATTGGGCATAGCTATGTTACAAGGTAGGCAAAATGGTATTCAGATGAACACAGCTCTAGTGTGTACAATGGTTTCTAGTTTCTTTCATGCCTGTGTAAAACATCCAGATTATGTCAGATTACATCTCCATTTGTAGATCAAGAACTGGAAATAATCATGGGGTAATGGACTGGTGTTGGGAGATTTGTGTTCAGATTCTGGCCCAGTTATTGAGTACCTTTGCTGGATTAAACTTTGGGCCTTTGTTTCCTTATCTGTGAAATAGATGGTGGGGCAGAAAGATTGAGAATTTTTAAAGTACTTTTCCACCACTAATAGCTTCTTATTTTATGGCTAAAGGCAGTAAGGACTTTCTTTCTTTAGATTATTTAAATTGTCCCATATATTAAATCACAATGGATTTAAAAATTATATGGATTCTGTGGTCTATTATCCTCCAATAAAGCATGTTAAGGAAGCTTAGTGCTTTGATCACTGCCTAGGCTAGTGATTTAGTAAGGACTAAGTTGTGCTGCAAGAAACAAAGATCTGACTTCCACAGTTTAAAAACACAATGTTTTCTTCTCTGACATAAAAGAATTCTGGAGGTGGGAAATCCACAGCAAGCATTGTGGCTTGATAAAGACATACCACTGCACGTGGCTACTAACCTCAAGGTTACCTCCTAATACAATATGACTGCTAGGATACCAACCCTTGCATCTACATTCCAGGAGCAAGAGGAAATTGACAAAAGGGGGCATCCTTTGACTAGGAAATGCTGTTCATTATCTGGGCATGTTGCCAAATAAAACTGGGGTCCTGTTACTGAAAAGAAATAGGACCAACCAGCAGGCTCTGTCATAGCCAGTTATCTCAGCTGGATTCCTTGGCCATTTCCTCAGTCCTGCACAGCTTTCTCCCAAATACAAGGGCCAATCTGGACAAACCCCTCTGTTTTCCAACACCTTGAAGCCATGAGAGGAGCATGGGAGGAAAGGCACTATCTTGTTGACTGAGGATCTGAAGGACCATTTTCACAGGTGAAAGGCAGCAAATTTATTCTAGCATAGGTGCCATTTGAAGAACTTGCTATTTTTGAATTATTATAATAAAATTATTTTCCAGTTTTGCCTAGGAAATAAACTGATTTCCACCTTCCTAAAAAATATCCCAACAACTGTTTAAAATTACTGTTCTTGCTACGAATAAGTTCCACAGCTTAGCAACAGAGAACAAAAGGGAGACATATGAAGCTTTTTCTTTTTTTTTTTTTTATTTTCTTTCTTCTTCTTTTTTTTTTTTTTAAATACTAGCTCACCCTCAAGCTTGGATTAGATAAAATAGTCACTTGGGCAAAAGGACCTCACTTCCTGAAGCTCTGTTTTTATCTTTGCTCCTAAAAACCCACAGGCTGCCTTTCTCACTATGGTATTGTTTTGTTTTTTAATAATCTTAGTTCATCTGACTAGTCAAAAATACCTAAGAGGTATGTGGGTTTTAAGGAATCAAAACCTAAGCAGACTGATGGCTGAAGTCTATTTGGGACAGTGCTTCAGTTCAAACATTCTGGTTCTGGGTTCATAATTGCCACAGACCCCTGTTCCCTATCTGTGACAGTTAATTTTATGTGTCAACATGGCTAGGCCACGGTACTCAGATATTTGGTTAAACAGCAGTTTATTTATTTATTTATTTTTAATTGGCCACGCCACATAGCTTGCAGGATCTTAGTTCCCCAACCAGGGATCGAACCCACGCCCCCTGCAGTGGAAGTGCAGAATTCTAACCACTGGACCACCAGAGAATTCCCAAAACAGCAGTTTAGATTTCGATGTGAAGGCACTTTTTTAGATGAGACTACCATTTAAATCAGTGAACGCTGAGTAGAGCAGATCACCCTCCATAGTGTGGGTGGGCCTTATCCAATCAGTTGCAGGCCTTAAGAGACAAAGACTGTGGTTGCCAGAGGAAGAAGGAATTCTGCTTCCAGACTGTCTTTGGACTCATGACTCCAACAACAGCTCTGCCTTGGGTCCCTGGCCTGCCAGCCTGCAGGCTTACTCTGAAGATCTCAGACATGCCAGCCCCCACAATTGCATGAACCAATTTCTTAAAATCTTAATAGATTGATAGTTAGATAGACAGAGAGACAGACAGACAGACACATGTTGGTTCTTTTTCTCGGGAGAAGCCTAATACACCACACCAACTTTTGACTCATAGGTATTCGTAAACAAGCCCATTTTTACTGCTTCTCATTTCTGTAATCCATTTATTCAAAACAGACTGATATAACAATGTCAAGAATATAAAGAAGGAGTAAAAGAGTTGTGAACACTGTCGTCTCATGTATAGACAACTAAGCACAGACAATGGGCATTCTTCTAACTCTTGGAAGCTAAATAGAGAGTACCATTTCTTTCTTTTTCTTTACCTCTTTTTTGAGAACTTTCAGTTGTACAGTGTTTAGCATATGGGGATGTATCAAGTGTATCTATATTGGGATTTAAGATATTCTAAATATGGATAATTTCTAACCTAGGAAAACATGTGGTTTAGGTAAGTGAAAAGAAAAGTTCGGGAAAATTTTTTTTCCTGTAATCCTTCAATTGGCATTTATTAATTGAAAGTTTTATTTAAGTGCTTATTAAAAGTATGTGATTTATAATATATAGAAAAGAGCCACAAGAAAAAAAATAGAAAATGACTGTAGATATTTTATCGTTTTACCACTCTTTAATTTTTCATTTTCATTTAGAAATTGAACTTCCCCAGTTCTATTCAGTTTTAAACTATAACAACCTTTAACTTCATATTTTGTAAAGGGCTAAAATATGATTTAAACTACAGATTGATATTATATTTTAATTCTAAATGAAAGAAATGTAAATAATAAGCATGGGTCTGATTTGAATAAAGATTTTAAAATGGTAAAAAAAACAACAACAGACTGATAAAGGCTGTTAGGGCTAAAGGGGTAGAGGGTAGGAATTATGGTGTGAGATTGGGTTGGTATCAGAGTACCAAGGTTATATGGGCTGGATACACCTCTTACTGCCCTGAGCCTTCGTGTCCACGCCTGCAAAGTGGGTAGTGCTGCTGACTTGGGGATAAAAGGATAATGGTGGTGATGACAACAAAAAAGAGGTACTTTTTCAGAGCACTTACTACGTGCCACCAACATGGGTCCCCTTTTCCCTCCCACACAGCCGTAGAAGGTGAAGCTGAGGTTCACAGCGGCTGAGGAGCTTGTCCAAGTTCACACAGCCAGCAAGGGGTAGATGCAGAACCATGACCAGCACCGGGCTGCCTCCTCAACACATGTGAAGGTGCCTAGCCTACACCTGGGGCACAGCAGATGTTCCGTATTAATTCCCTTCCGCTTTCCTCCTTCCCTGCCTTTGGTCTGATTACTCAGCTGTTTCTGCAGAGGTCAGAGCCAGTGAAAGCAGCGAAGGGTTGTACCATTCAATTTATAGCTCTTAGGCACTCAGGAATCTGCCCCAAGGTGATTCATTCTGCAACTTTCTTGCCAGGAACTGAATCTGAAAGCAAAGCCTGCCTGTTCCACCACAGCGCCTTGAGTGGCCTTGGTATTCACATATGCTGATGGTCAGGTTGGGGACTGTGTAATCAGCTGCACACAGCTGCTGTCTCTATTTGCTGAAATCACTCCCAGAGTCAATCACAAGCTGGTGTGTTTGAATGCACACCTCATCGCTTCCACTTCCATGGTGTAATTTTGAAGTAAGGATGAAGAGTGGATGGTGGTCTGAATCTCCCTTCCTAGCTTGGTGCTGCCCAGGGAGCATGCTGCCTTTTCTTATTTGGTTATGTTGATGGGGAAGCCATGGAAGTGGCACGAGAGCCACCCTCTATCTGTCCCTTCTCGCCTCTTTTTGGAAAACACTGAAGAGGTCTGTTCCATTAGCACGAAGAGTGCATTTATGCCTTTTTATGTGATTTTTTGGCAAACCAGAGAGCTGTTCTATGACAGCCTACAGACACTGTGTCTGCAGCTACTTATCATAATCATGGGCATCCTGACAATATCGATAACCCTGAATGTAACATCATCTCTTTGAAAATTCATTTCATGCGAGGATGCTGATGTCGGTACCAAGGTATTCTATAATTCTAGGGGAAGAGGTTTTGAGAGTTCTCTGTAGTTGACATAACAACTGCTATATCCATACTTGGATTTTGGTCAACTTAAATAATTTAAGTTCGAGAATATTTTACAAAGATTGGTTTTATTCCAGCTGATTACTTCAGGGCTTCCAATATAAATGCTATTGTAGGCACCATTATCTGTGTAATTAAGCTATTGCTATAAAACATATTTTTTAAAAAGACAATTTAAAAATTCAGGACTTGAATTATACATTTTCATACTCTGATGCAAAGAGCGCTTGGCATTTGTTACAACTATACCTACAAATACGATGTACGTACAGCATGGGTCTTAAATCACAAACATTGGGGCGTCAATTCCTTTCTGGCTCCCTGCCCCTCCATTCTTCCCTGGTGATGCCAAGCTTCTTCCTGGCTCATGAATACATCCTTCTTTTCCATGTCTTGCACATGCTATCTCCTCGGTCCACAGTGACCCTCCCGTCCTTCATCCCCCTCCTCCCACTGCACGTCCCAAATTCCTCTTCTCCCTGGACACCCAGATCAAGTTTCACTTCCCTCAGGAAGGCTTTCCTGATTTTCCTCTACTACTTCTTTGGAACTTAATATCTATTTATTTCCTACAATTCTCCAAAGGGATATAACTCCAAATGCAGTTAACTCAAACTATCTACCTAACAATCCTGGAAGGCATGTAAAAACCTAGAAAGAAATCCACACTTCTTGCAACAAGGAAGTAAGAGATGACTCTAGACATTTTGATCCAGTACCTTAAGGATAAAACTATGTCTTCTAGAATTCTGTTTATCCCACAGGTCCAGGTGGCAAGACTAATACAGATTCCTTGAAGAGGATTTGGAAAGTGCTAAAAAAAAAAAGGGAAAAAAATGATTCTTGAGCCAATTATCCAGTGATAACCTCGGTTGATATTTAGTGAATATCTTTGTGTTTTGTTTTGTTTTCAATGTGTTTGTCTATGTGTGTTTTGATTTTCTCCATTTCTTAGTCCACAGGGCAACCATTTAGCATGACCACACTCATTGGACCTTGCCTTTTCTTAGTAAAGTTTGTATTACAGTATACCATAGGTACAGAAAAGTTCACATACAAATCAAATGTACAGCTTGATGCATTTTTATAAAATGAAGGTACCCATGTAACCAGCACTTGGATCAAAAAACAGTGTTTTACGAATGCCCTAGAAGCCCCTCTCGGGTCCCCTTCCAGTTATTACCCTACCCCCAAAAGTAATCATTTTGCAGACTTCTAATATTAGATCATATTTTTGCCTGTTTGGGAACTTTACATAAATGTAATAATCCAATGTGTATTTGTTTGTGTGTATATGTAACGACCCATCTGATTTTAGGCTGAGGAAGAAACTGAGGGTATCCACTGGGGTGAATCAGATAGTGGGCTATTTTGCATACATAACTGTGCTCAAGATACAGGGAATAGCTCATTTATCTCATAGAAAGTGCTCTAGGGCCGCTATGCTCGTAAGCCAAGTCCCACCATAACATTCGGGACTGTCTCAGAGCCAGAGGATACCACCATACCAGCCTGGGCTTAAGCAGTGGGAAGTAAAGGATAATCCCCATTTGTTCAAACTGAGAAGAAAATTCAATTATTAAAAAACAAAAACAAAAACAGGACTAACCCCCAAATTATTTTAAGCATGAGAGAGGGCTTTGGCCTCCAGGGAAGATTCTAGATCTGCACGCAGGGAATACATTTTCCTGTGCCAGAAGTTATAGTTCTATGGATCCGGTGAATCAGATCTATTTCTAACAGGAAAAATAAGGATAAATCCAATAAAAATAGCTAAGTTTTATTAACCACCTCCCATATATGCCAGACACTGGTATAAATACACATCAACTGCTTTATATAAATGTATCATACAGTCCTCAGGAGAACCCTGAGAGGTAGATTGTATTATCCTCATTTTACAGTCGAGAAAACTAAGGTGAAATCGCAATTCTGATCACCGGTGCTGGAATGGGACTCGCTGGTGAGCTGGTCAAAGAAGGGTTTTTAAAGAAAGGTTCTTAAGAAAGACAAGACAGTGAGAGCCCGAGGACCTACCCCATAAGAGTGGTTCTTTCCCTGAAATTGGATGGGCAGGGATTAAATCTATCCAGCCAATATGAAGTGGAGCAGATCTCCTTGAAAAAAGAGCCCCTCTCCATAGACGCCTATGAAAGGAACTCAGGGCTATATCTGAGCAGGGAAGGTGGGGTGTGATGGTCAGGTCTGGGCATCCTGCAGGGCTTTGGTCTCCTAGCGTGCCATCCAGCTATCCTCTGGAAACCTGGGCAAAAGATCCTACTGACAAAAGATGCCAGCCTAAATCCCTGGCATCAGAACTTTCTGAGAATCCTGGAGAGGCCCATGTCCTATGTGTCCTATGAGCAGAGAGTGAGGGAGTTCTCTATTATCTCCTAGAAGTCCACTCCTCTGAGCAGGCCTCGATTACCAAGTATAGGATTTAAAATGTAAACTAACCCTGAGGCACGGGGATGAGTGGTCCTCTTTTAAGACTGTGAAACTGCTGTTGGCCCACACCCTTCAGTTTCTACTAGCCCTCAGGACAGGGAGTAGGGTTGACGCCAGTCACAGCCAGAAGCATCGTCCTCTCAAGACTACCAAGAAGGGAAGGGAAACATCCTTGGAAGACCGCAGCTGGCTTAAAGTGGTGCCAAGACACTGGCTGCAGGTTACTTTGGAACATCCTGTAAGCATTTATTAAGAGGTTCGTCAGCACCTTAGCAGGATCAAGACTGGAGCATCCCTTCAGGGATCTCCTCCTGGGTGAGGAGCTGGCATAGTTTCCCCCAATTCCTCATCTAAGGACTAGATGGGAGGGATATTAACAAGAAACACTGGTCCAGCAAATCAAATACAAATATAGAATGGGGCTTGTTCCCCTGAGGAGAACTGACCAAGTTCACCAAATCTTTGGCAGTGAGGTTCCCTGAAGAACCATCCTTAACAGGTTTGAAGAATAATTTATTTTAAATTTATTTTTAATTTATGTTTTTGGTTGTGTTGGGTCTTTGTTGCTGTGCGTGGGCTTTCTCTAGTTGCGGCGAGTGGGGGCTACCCTTCTTTGCAGTGCTCGGGCTTCTCAGTGCAGTGGCTTCTCTTGTTGTATAGCACAGGCCCTAGATGTGCGGGCTTCAGTAGTTGTGGCACACAGGCTTAGTTGCTCTGTGGCATGTGGGATCTTCCTGGCCCAGGGATCAAACCCTTGTCCCCTGCATTGGCAGGTGGATTCTTAACCACTGCGCCACCAGGGAAGCCCTGAAGAATAATTTGATGAAGGAGCCTTAAGAGGCTGATGCAGAGAAAACTGGAGGGGAAAGATAGCATTTATCCTTCACGTTGAGAAAGCAACTCTCTCCACTGTTTATATTCCTCTGACTTCCAGCTTCCTGTTCCCCCCAAACGCAAGTGGACAGTAGGGGTGGGGAAATGGGCATGAGGGGAGCAGTGGGGTACAGAAGAGGGAAGGAGAGCAGGGAGGAGGTGAGAGCAAATGGGGTAAAACTCCATATAAGAGATAGGTTAGATGGTCTGTCAATTGAATTAAAAATAAGCAAATTAACATATTATGAGACAATGACATCTATTTTAAAATGGGATATAAGGAAAACCAAAAGCAGCAAGACAAAAAGGAGTTAAGAACAGAGCAAAAGACTCCAAATTAAGATTTGAAATTAATAAAACTGGAATAAAATAAATATTTATAATTTTTGAAAAGACAGAGGGCTCGTGAAATAAGAGATGCAATCTTTGAAGTGGAAAGCTATAAAATTAAGCTGGAGCTAAACCCAAATTAGAAGAAGAAAAAATAAAGTGTTATTTAAGAAGTAGAAGAAAGTAAGAAAATAGGGAACCCTAACAACACACCTCAAAACAACCACCACCACCTGACCAGCCAGGCCACTCAAGGGACAGTAGGAATGAGGAAGTTCTTTGGACTGTCAGGCTTTCCTCATAAAAAAAACTCTCGAGGCCAATCCCTGGTGGCAGGTTTTGTCACTTTGGTTACCTGTTCATCTATGCCCACCTCCATTCATTCATTTCCCAAATATTTATTGTGCCAAACTGGAAATTCAATGGTGTGAGTCAAACAGAAAAGAATTTTGCCTCCATGAAGCTCAGAGTCTAGTGGCAGGAGATGGTGGTGGAAGAGAACACAGATATTAAACAAATGACTACACAGGCAGATTACTAATTACAGAGTTATGAAGAAAAAGCCCAGGGTACGCTGAGGATATATGAACTGAACTTTGATGGTATGTATATTGGGAATGGGGGATGTGAAGTGGATGTGGGGGTAGATGGACATCAAGCAAGTCTATTCTGCCAACATATTTGTCCTGAGAGCCAAAGGATATGTTAGGAATTAACTGAAGCAAAGTAGGGGTGGAGGTGGCCAATATATGTCAAGGCCCTAAAAGAAGGCTGTGTCTGAAGCAGATAGACCTAGCAAGGCAGAAGTGTTAGATGTGGTAGGAGAGGATGGTGGGGGTCATATTAAGAATTTTGGTGTTGGACTTCCTAGGTGGCGCAGTGGTTAAGAATCCACCTGCCAATGCAGGGGACACCTGTTCAGTCCCTGCTCCAGGAAGATCCCACATGCTGTGGAGCAACTAAGCCCATGTGCCACAACTCTTGAGCCCATGTGCTGCAACTACTGAAGCCCAAGAGCCTAGAGCCTGTGCTCGACAACAAGAGAAGCTGCCTCAACGAGAAGCCCAAGCACCACAATGAAGAGTAGCCCCCACTGCCCGCAGCTAGAGAAAGGCCACATGCAGCAATGAAAACCCAATGCAGTAAATTAATTAATTAATTAAGCTAATTAATTAAAAAAGAACTTTGGAGCGATGGGAAGCCATTTGTTTGTTTCCTTCAGGCACTTAAAACAACAAAAAAAGTGTTTCATCCATTTGTTTACTTTTTTTTTGGTGGGCGGGAGTGCTCTTCCTTTGGGGCAGGGACCATAGCTGTCTTGTATATCATTGTATTCCCAGCACCTATGCAGTGGATAATCAATAAATATTTTGAACGAATTAATAGGAATCATTTTGGTAGGGCCACAATCAAAGTTCAGGTCTTCTGCAAAATCTGTGCTTCTTCCAGGAAGTGATGTTACCACCTCAACAGTTTGCTTGGAGTCCTATCTGCTCATCAATAAGGTAGATGTTAGATATCTCCCTCAATGCTTTTGCTATCCTTAAATTAACAGCTCAGCTTCTGAAGCATTGGTTACTTCTGAAAGTTCTGAGAATTGCTGTTGAATTCTGCTACCTTCCATGATGGTAGATGGGTGCCATGGCTGGCTACTGGTGACAACTTGTCCAATTTGGGGAAGGAGTTTATCATCACATGTCCCATGTGCCCTGGCATTCTTTTCCCGAAGGACTAACACATGCAGTGGCAAATTGCTTTCCCACCAACAATTTTCACAAGTCTCAGAGAAATCTTAGCAACCCTTAACTTCTTAGTAAGTTTTCCCCCAAGCAACGGCACACCTAGGGTACTTGATACCTGGAGTAGATCAGTTTTTAACACCCTCCTGTGGTAGAAGACAACATTATTTTTAGTAATGGTCATGTAATAATCTTGAATGTTAATTCTTGTTTTCTTTTTTAAGGTTTAAAATAAACAATAGTTGTGTTTTTTTAAAGAATAAATATCAGTTTTAAAAATACTACTTTAAAATCAGTAAACTATTACCCAACATTGTAAATCAACTATACTTCAATAAAACGTTGTTTATTTTGAAAAAAAATTGAGAGTGCTAAAAAAAACAACAACAGAAAAAACCAGTGAACTATTTCACACATGAATTAAAATTTGCACTTACTAAACAAAAATATCACATCTTGCATTATGCACTCTTTACCACTATTTAAAATTTAAACACAAATAAAACACTCAGAGTGGTCACAGAGAATGTCAGAATCGAAACAGGCAAATTCAGTTTCTTTGTTTTTAAAGTCACTATGCTGTGATTATTTCAAATCTACTTGTTTAAATTAGGTTGTTACCTATTTTCCAGATTTTAAAAAGCACTTTGGCAAAACTTCTTATGCACTTATTCACTTATTGCTTAAAGACAGACTCCTACATGTGGAACTGCTGGGTCAAAGCTTACAAATGTGTAAGGCTTTTCATGCTGTTTCACTACATATCAGACAAGTAAATATGAAGAACCATCACAGCTTCCTATCTCCAAAGTTTCCGCTGATGCTACCATAGAAACTGTTGCTTTAAAAAGTGCAGGATTTAGAGACTCCCTGGACTCAGAAGTAGACAGGGAAGAGCTGTGGTGGCAGGGAGGCCAAGAGGGAGTCAGGAGAGGTCTACTCCTAAGGTGGCTGTCTCTGTAGGATGCTCCGCCCATCTCAGAATAACACGCCCCCTCATTCCCAACTGCTTAGACTTCTCAGCTTCTCTTGACAAGTTCCTAATTAGAGATCAGACTCCTCTGAAGAGATATCTGCACCTTCAACAACAAGCAAGGCAAATTTTAATTGAAAGTGGGGTTTGAGTTGTGAACCACAGGGGAAGAGTTTGCCAAGCCCCGTGGAGTATCCGAGTGCCCCGCCGAAGGCCACAGGAAGACACTGGGCATGGTGGGGGGGCAGGTACCAGGGGGAGAACACCCGAGACACAGAGAGGGACGATGAGACTGTCAAAGACCCCCAGTTCACCTACTGCACAGTTGCCCAGAGTAAAAGTATTCTCTGACCCCTATTTTTGCTTTATCAAGTGGTTTTCTACTCAGAGGAACTCAAACTGAAACTAGCACATTGGTTTCATTTATAGATTAAATAGTGCTTTAATGGATAAGCTGGGAACTTCAGCTTCATGTAATATGTAATATATACTTTTATGTATGTGCATATATATGAAATATGGTTTACATAGGAAATTATATTCTAAATTCTATGTAACCAATTTATCAAGAAGCAAATAACTGAATAACCAAATAAATGCCAGAATCCACGTAAAGGGCTTAGAATAGTACCTAACACCTAGTAAGCCCTGACGAAAAGTTAGCTATTCTATGCTAATTAACATTGTACTCTGCTCACACACAGTATAAAATATTCACTCCGCTGTATAAATATGACATAAGCACTTAAACCCCTCAGAGATAAGACCTCCTGAGCCCAGGCAGGGGGTGTTCCTGGGTTTCCTTGTGAGATTCTCCAAGTATAGATAAGCCCTGGGGACTGAGATGGATAATTAAGGCTCCAGGAGCCACACACGGTGCTTCTGGTCCTGCAACAGCCTTCAAGAGAGGGCTGTGGAACCAGTGGGGAAAGGTTCGGAGTGGCGAGGACCTTCATCAGATCAGTCCTAGAGGGAGCAGAGGGAAATGGGGACCAGGCTGGGCCAAGGGAGGAGGAGAGGTTAGGGGACCTCACGGTTATTACAAGTCCAGGGTATGGGCATATGGGACGTCATTCACTGGGGCCTCAATGCAGTGTATCAACTGCACTGGTAGATGGGAGTTCTGCAGTACTGCCGCCCTGAATGCACGTGGGCTTCCCTTGCTAAGGAGGACGGGGGGATGGATGCTGGGCAGTCCACCAGCACGTGGTCACATCAGGGCTTGTGCCACTGGAGAGGACTTCCACACTTTGCCTCTGGGGACAGGCTGAGCTACTCTGAATCAGACTCTCCTTCTCACCTGTGGTGTGCACTTGAGTAACTTAATACTTCACTTTTCTACGCCGCATATGCAAATATGAGATAATAATAGACACAGCTCTTAGGATTGTCGTGAGAATTAAATGAGACATAAAGTAGCTAGCATGGCACCTGGCCCTGAGCAGGCACCCAGAAAATATTGGTAATGATTATGTGTTCAGCCTGGCTGACCTTATTGGTGTTTATTTTTTGCCCAGATTAAATGATTGATCTTTTCCACAATTTAACAAAAAAGGAGAAACATGCCCTAGAAACTAGAGTCACTTCACCATGAGGCACAATTGTCTAAGAAGGTCATCTTTAGAGATATTTCAGTAAGACTTTTTATCTGTAGGTGCAGAAACAAGTCTTTCACTGTCTCCATAGCTCTCACTTATTTTTTCCCCTTTTTGTACAACTGGGTTATTTCATCAAAATTAATGCCCACTGAAAGTAACAGCTGACAAGTACCATGGTTGCTTCACATGGTACCTGACAGCATCATGGGTTCATTTTTCCACCTGCTGCCAAGCTTAAGAATTCTCAGAATTCTCTCTTTGTTTTGTACCAGAGTTAGTATTTATAAATATGAGAAGAGACGTGGTGAAGACTGAGGGCCAATTCAGTCTCTCACTTGTGTGAAGGTTGCATTTGCAGGTGAATGAAAAATAGTGGGTGGGGGGCCTGGTCAGGGAGTCTGACTAGGAACGTGTCCTTGGCTTGGTTGCCGGATCCTCAGATACCCCTGTCTCCATGCTGAGCTCTCCGCTAACTGACCCCGTCAGCACTTCTCACCCCCAGGCGCTAGGACCACAGCAAGGAGGAACTCACAGAGCCCAATGGCTCTGCAAAAGGTCAGCCACCTCTGAGGTCAGCTCTGACTTCCCGTCCCAGCTCTAGCCACATAAGCGAGCCCTAGGATTATTCTCTTACCCTTAGCTCTCTCCTGATATTACAGCGCTTCTTCCAAGACTGAGTTCTGCCCTGTTCTGATCATTCCTCCAAAGTGGGTCTGGGATCCTACTCCTGATTGCCAGCCCTGTGGCTGGGGCCTTGCTCATCTACTGCCAAATTTTTCCCAGTGCCAACCAGTGGTTTGCCACAAAACTCTGTGTCGTGCTCTCTTCAATCTCCTGAACCCCCAGGCCCTGCTGAGCGGTTTGGATGACCTCCCACCACCTACCCCTTCCTCACACTCCCTGGAGCTGGTCTGCCATCCTGGCTGAACGCTCCTTCCCACGTGGCTCAACATCCAACACCACTTCTGGAACAGGGGTAAGGGGTGCTTGTAGGTCCTGGCTCCTCTATACTTCTCTTGCCAGTGCCTGCAAGGTTTCAGTTTTGACACAGACCCCTACCCAAGTCTGTCACTAGCTATGTGGCTCTGGATAAACACCATCACTGAGAAGCCACAAACTCAGTTACCTATAGGGACCAGGTGGGCAAGACAGATCAGACCGGCTGGGTATGGGACGCAGCACACTAGAGTGTGTGGTTATTACAATAATCACTGGGTGGCTGCTGCTGTGCTAGACTCCAAGCCTCTTGTGGCCGGGCCGGGTCTCCGGCTCTCCAAAAGGGCTGTGTTGGGGGTGGGGGGGAGAAATCTACCGGCCTTTCGATCTTTACAAGTTCATGTTCTAACTAAGACTGTGCAGGCTAGGTGTGGCCTGTGAGTCACCAATCCAGAAGAGCTTCATGATAACCCCTCTGTGCCACAGTTCGTCATTTGCGACAGAAGGAAGCTTTTCTAGGTAAAGCCTAGGGTCCCTTCCAGCTCCTATATCCTGCTGAATCAATGAAGAGAGAACTCTGGACAGGAATGGGTCACAGACTACTTCCTATCTTTTCAGTAGGAATCAGGAAGTTACATAACGGAGGAGGAAAAGGGCCCGGGAAACCCGCTGACTGTCGGCTCCCGGGGGTGCTCTTCGGCCCTGACTGACTCCAGCCCTTCTGCGGCTTCTCTGCCGCGGGTGCTCCCTACCCCAGGGCTTCTTCGGGACGTCGTGATGCACTGCCACGCCAGACCACCGCTTCTCCTCTCTGACTGCTCTCCTGCAGCTCCTGGATGCTGAATCCTGAACGTAAGATGTCCTGAAAGCTGTTCCAGCCCCAGCTTGGTCACGGGTCCTCGAACAGTCATTCTCTGTGGCTTGTTAATTCAGTTTACTTAGTGTGCTTGCTTTTTTATAAGAAAGTCATGGGTTTGTCCCATGTGACTATGTTCTAGTTCATGGACAGTTTCTCAAGTCGGGGCTCTTGAGGAAAGAGAATGAAGGGCACACGTCCATCAGAGCTGCCAGGGAAGCCACTAGACGTGGTTTTGAGTTCCCTTGCCTTCCTGGGCCCTGTCCTGTGGGTTTAGTCATTTGGCCCGGTGGTCCCTGGTGTAAAAGAAACACCTGAACACTCCCCAGAGCAAGAGGATGTTTGAAGGGAATATTTCCTGCCTCCATTTCAACCGAGGGGGCGAGATGAAAGATGTCAGATACCAAAGTGAGACAGACACTCCCCCTCCCAATTAGTACAATTAAAAGGAAACGTCTCCAAGAATCTGCTCCACAGTCCTCGAACTGCTTCAAGAGATCAAGACGAGACTGAGGAGAAAATGTATCTTTAGCGGGAGGGAGTGGGTGGGTGTATTGGTAACGCCCCTCCAGAACCCCTTAAAAATCTGGCCAAGCCCCTTCCCCGCCCATAACCGCATTCAGCTGCCCGCTTCCCTGGAGGACTGTCCTCAGCCAGCCAGGACCCGTAGGCTACACACCCCACCCAGACCCCCCCAGCACACCTCAGCCTAACCAGCAGGAGCATATAAAGGGAACTCCTTGCCTCCGGGTGGGACTGTCTTTGTCATGCACTTTGTCTGCAGGGTCTTCCCTCTGGGACCAGATTGAAGCTAGTCTCTAGCTGGGGTCACGTTCTTGGCAGGCGTCCCTCTCTCCCGCAGCTTTATCCTGTTTTTGTCACTCCTCTTCCAATGAGAACAGTTCCTCAGAAAACCACTTGAACAAGAATCCCCATTTTAGGCCTCTGCTTCCAGGGAGACTGACTGAAGACAGTGGAGGTGCACCTCCCGGATCTTGAAGACGGAGACTTTAAGGCAACTGCATCAAGTGCCTCTTAAGTGCTCCCCACAATCAAGGGACAAAGAGTCTGGGTCCCTCCCTCAGGCATGAGAAAGGGAAAGCAGCCTGTGAATGGGGGCTGACTCCCACCTTCGAATTCCAAAGGCAGCTACCTCCGCAGTGGAGCTGGGCCAGTGCTGCTGCTACATGGAGATGACCTGACCCCAGGTGGAGGGGAGGGAAGGAATGCCTCAGTGCAGGACGGACCAGCGTGGGCCAAGGAGGGGGCAGTGTGGGGTCCTCTCAGCCTAACAGGGCTGCCTGGAGGGGCACAGAGACCTCCACCAAAAGAGGCTCCTCTTTCAGAAGTAAAGCCCAGGTAAAGAAGGCGTCACAGGACGTCCTAGGTGGCGCAGTGGTAAAGAATCTGCCTGCCAATGCAGGGGACACGGGTTCAAGCCCTGCCCTGGGAAGATTCCACATGCCACAGAGCAACGAAGCCCATGAGCCACAACTATTGAGCCTGTGCTCTAGAGCCTGTGAACCACAACTACTGAGCCCATGTGCTGCAACTATTGAAGCCCACGCACCTAGGGCCCGTGCTCCACAACAAGAGAAGCCACTACAAATGAGGAGCCTGCGCACCACAATGAAGAGTAGCCCCTGCTCACAGCAACTAGAGAAAGCCAGTGTGCAGCAACGAAGACCCTACGCAGCCAATTAAATAAATAAATAAATAAATAAATAAATAAATAAATAAATAAAAAGACGGCGTCACAGATGGCCACCAAGAACAGAGATCAATCACTCCAGGTCCAGGGAACTGCAAGAGCAAGGAACTCAACAAGATGCCTCTGAAGAATCCAAAAAACTGCCACAAGAAGAGAATTTATTGCAACCACCTGCCAACCCCATCCAGGAATTCCAGCTTTAACCAACTCCAGGTTCATCCAAGTGGCAACATCCTTTTCCGTTCTTTCCCCTCACTCTCCCTACCTTGGCCCCAGCCAGAGAGAAGTCACAAGTAGCGCAGGGGAGTTGAGAGAAAGGAGAGGACAGGACCATACACTCCTCCCCGCCACAGGCTTGTGAGGCAGGCCAGGCCTGGAGATGGGGTGATGGTTTAACCCCAACTTCAGGTTGATTTTTGATTATTATGTGAGACTGAATATATTGTTTCTAAAATGAGACTGTTTTATAACTCCAAGTAAATAGCACTGAATGATGCAAGACTATGGACAGACGAGAAGTTTTCCCCCACTGAACTGAGTTTCAAGTGATGGAGGGAGGTGAAAATAATGTTTGGATCACATTCTGCGGGGCATGCTTGTGCAACATACGGTTACATAAGCGGGGAGCAGCTTCGGCTTCCCACTGCTTCCCGAACTGATGCCCTGTGCTGATTCAGTCAGCTGCATCCTCGGTCCCAGCTCTGAGGATAAAAATGCCCACTGGATAAGGATCTAAAACATCAGGTTCTGAAACTTTGGACTGGCCAAGTGCCAGGTGACTCAGAGCTGTGTAATGTAACTGAGTCACATCATCTCTCTATATGCTCTGGCGGAATCTGCTGCCTTGAAAATTGTGGCAACCTTTCTCCATGGCCTAGCATGGTTGGAAATATGCATGTTCATTCCGTCATTGCATTATTGAGCACCTATCAGGTACTGAAGATTAAAAAATAATGAAACACAGACCTGACTTGCAAAGATACGATTTGCTGTGTGCTCTCCTTTTAGGGCAGAGGAGGGAATGATTCTAACAGAGGTGATGATTAATGTGAGGCTTGATCAAGGACGACTTAAATTGGTGGATCAAAGCTTTGATGGAACATTGCAATCACCTGGGATGCTTTACAAAAATACCATGTTCACCAAAAGATTCTGATTTATTGGTCTGAGCTGGTGCCTGGGGCAGTAGGATTTCTTTTTTTTTTTAATTCCCCAGATAATTCTACTGTACAGTCAATGTTGTGAACTACTTTAGATCATCATAACAAAACTAAGTACCAAGGCACCAAAGTGATAACAAATGTATTAAAATTTTATATTCATATGAACAGTTTTAGTAGGAATTTTCATTTTATGAAATAAAGGCCAATGATAAACATTTTAATGTATGCATGAGCCTTTTGCAATCTTTTGTGTTCCTAAGATATCCAACTGATTAATAAAAGAAACACTAGGGGGCTTCCCTGATGGTGCGTGGTTAAGACTCCACACTCCCAATGCAGGGGGTCTGGGTTTGATCCCTGGTCAGGGAACTAGATTCCACACACATGCTGCAACTAAGAGTTCTCATGCTGCAATTAAGGAGTCTGTATGCTGCAACTAAGGAGCCCCCCTGCCACAACTAAGACCCAGCACAGCCAAATAAATAAAATAAATATTTTTTTAAAAAAAGAATAAGTAATCTCTTGATTTGATTCAACAGCAAAAGCTGTCTTTAAAATAATCAAATAGTAATGTGCAAGATGACAAAACATTCAGATTAATTCCTCAGGCAGCTTGCTTCTGGATGTCACTTACGGAAAAAAAGATGAAACAAATTCCAACAAGATTTTATACAGTTTCCCTGTATGTTTTTGTTTTAAAGATTTTTTTTTTAAATTAAAGCTAAAGGTTAAAGTTATTCCGTACTAATTTCTGGGTCCATCATCAGTCATTTAACTTATTTTGCACTCTGGAGGCAAATATACAGTGTGAAATAGTACCCAGTACATAACTCAGGTAATTTAAATAAATTATTTTTACACACACATCCCCCACACACACGCAGCCACATGTAGGAGTGATTTTTGCCTATGCCATCAGTGAAATTTAGAAGCGGGGTGGGGTAGGAAAGGAGCACGGATTTTTCTTCCTTTTTATATCATTCTGTATATTATTTACAACCTGCAACCTACTTTTTAAAGTTCTCGACATCAATTTTTCTCCCTCTTTTTTTTAGTCTTTTCCCTTTGATTTTCTTTTTTTTTGTTCCCCAGCCTTTCCTTCTATTAATCAAACTGTATTCTCAGTTATAAGAGGCCTGTCCACCCACTTAGTTCACGCATTCATCCCTTAATCCACCATTTGTGATATGACAATTAACTCTATTGTAGTCAACTGTCACACCACAGAGAATGGCTTCAGAACTTTGAAAAAAAAAGACACGATTTCTCTATTGATGGATTGGGTAGCTTGCTTCATAGCCCAACTTTCTTTGAGCAAAGTTTACTCACCAAGAGAGAGACTTCTTAGTGGATCATAAAACCCAAAACTAGTGTCTCTGGGCAGCCCCTCTTCACACCCTCCCACCTCCTCCTCCCACTCCCACTGCACCCCCTTTCACCAGGTGGCTGGGAACCAGCTATAAACGAGAGTAACAGACTTCACTACATTCAGAGTGTGGAGAATCTGAGTCATAAACTGTTCCTCTGTCTTTCAAAAGGACTTGGAAAGTACTGCATTTTTTAAATTCCTTCCCCTCTTCTATTTTGCCTTCTTTTTACTCATTGTTTTATTCATATATATATATATATATATATATATTTATTTATATATGTTCAATTTTCTTCCTTCCTCTTCCACCTTCTCCTGTACCTACCTCTGTCAAGGCCAGGGTCCCTAGGCATTGTTGATCATCTCCAGTAGCTCTACAGATGGCCCCAGTGACCTCTGAGAGGCTCTAAGCCAGTCATCTCTCAGCTCAGAACAGTGGAGAGCTGCGACAATTCGAGAGGTAAATCCTGAAAGTCACAGAGGTGCCTGGTGGTGTTACCCAAGTCCAAGCTTGCTCTGCTCACTGCACGACAGTCCAATGAATCAGAGACGAGGTGTTGAGGCAAGGAATACGACTTTATTCAGAAAGCTGGCAGACCAAGAAGATGACAGACAAGTGTCTCCAAAAAACCATCTTATCAGGGTCTGGATGCCAGTTTCTTTTATAGAATCAGAGAGAGAGAGAGAGAGAGTCGGTGAGGAAGTAAAGTAAAAAGGCAGAGAGGCAGTGAGGAAGTAAAGCAAAAAAGGCCATCAGTCTTGAGTTTCTTTTCTGCAGCCATTCATATAGGAAGGCAGATTGCTCCACTGTGAGCTGAATAGAGGCACTTTAGTTTAACATTCAGGCAGAGGGGCAGGGTTCCCTGAGGCAGGCCATCATATATGATTATAATAACAAAAACAGTGAAAAGCAAAGGTTAAAGTCAAAGAAACAGATTGAACGTGGAGTCCGACGTAGCTCTTCCCTATTACAGTGGGAACTATATTCTATGGAGTGCGACTGCAAAGGGATGCAGTGAATTTTTTTTTTTTTACAGTGGTTTGTAAGCCAGTTACAAGAATAAATATCCCCAAATCTTTGGATCATAGGTAATAAAGGGTGGAGCCTCTCCAGGCAACTACTTTGAAATGGACAACACTAATTCAGATGTGTGTCAGAACAGAAATAATTCCTGTGTGGAGGTTCTCTGTGCTTTCCTTTTCCCCACGTGCCAAAGAGAATTCTGACTTGATCAATATGGCTGCCCGCCTCTCCTACCAGGTGGGTCCTGGACCTTTCTGATGAAGAACAGGGAGATAAGGGGAGAAAGAAGAGAAACAGGAAACCAGGGAGGAGTTTTCCTGGGAGTTTGATAAAATGAAATCTTAACCCCCAAAGGTGATAGCATTAGTAGATGGGTGCTTCGCAAGGTGCTTCCGTCACGAAGGAACCCTCGTGAGTGGGATCAGTGGCCCATGAAAGACCCACAGAGATCCCTTGCCCCTTTCACCATGTGAGGACACAGCTTTGAACCAGGAAGAGGGCCTTCAGAAAGTCACTATATGCCAGCAGCTTGATCTTGTACTTCTCAGCTCCTGAGCTGTGAGAAATACATTTCTGTTGTTTATACACTACTTAATCTGTAGTATTTTGTTATAGCAGCCAGAACAAACCAAGACGAGAGTCCTCAAAACAACCTCTCTCCCCACCAACCCTGTTTCTATGATTCACTAGGAGGACACACAGGACTCAGGATACAGTGTTACTCAAGGCTGATATTACAGTAAAAGGATACAAAGCAAAATCAGCAAAGAGAAAAGGCACATGGGGCAAGGCCTGGAGGAAACCAGGCACAAGCTTCCAAGAGTCCTAAACCAGACATGATGTGCTTAATTCTTCCAGCTACTGGTTGTGACAACCCAGGAGTAGTGTTGTCCACCAGAGAAGCTCATTAGAGACTCAGTGCCCAGGGTTTTTACTGGGGGCTGGTCACGTAGGCACGTTCTGCTGAGCATGTACCAGAATTCCAGACTCCCCAAAGCAAAGCAGGCATTCAGCACAAACCACCTTGTTTTACAAAGAGTTTAGGCCCGGTGAACCATTATTATCATTTAGGAAATGGTGGGACCCCTCCCCTAATCCAAATTTCCAGACACCAGCCAAGGCCCAACTTTGCGATCAAACCTTTCTGATGATAGCAGCCCCAGGCTTGCTATACAACTCCTTTCTGCACAGTGGGTATGTTTTTATCCCCACTTGACATATGAGGGAAAGGAGGCTTAGCGAAATCAACTACAGTTGACCCCTGAATAACACGGGTTTTGAAATGTGCAGGTCCACTTACACATGGATTTTTTTTTTTCAACAAGTAAGTATTGCAGTACCAAATGATCAGAGGTGGATTAAATCCAAGAATGCGGAACCATGGATACGGATACCGGACTGTAAAGTTATACTCGAATTTTCAACTGCATAGGCCTTGGCACCCCTAACCTCAACTGTGATTACTTAGCTTGCAAGTGGTGGAATTGGAATCTAAACTCAGGTCTCTTTGATTCCCAAGCCTGTGTATTAGCCTATGAATTACAATACCCTGGAATTTGATGAAAGAAATTTGAGAGGAGCGATAGTTCCAGCAGAATAAGTGTTACAGAAGGAATGCAGAACATGTCACCCCAAATTATGCTCCTTTGGCATATTGATTATTTTGAGCTAAAGGCACTTGAAAAACAGCAGATGCCAGAATCTGACCTTCCTTTTCCCCCTAAAAGGCAAGAGATAAAATTTCCACGTGAAAGGTGCCCTCTCTGTGCCAAGAGGAAGAAACATCCTTATCACCAGAGATGGTGTCGAGGCTGAGAAAAAGCTGTACAGACAGACCTTGTTAAAATAACCCTTTAATCTCCTCAAATATTTTTATTTATTTATTCATTTGGAAATTGGTATATCATGATGAAGAGTCCTAGCTTTAAGGAAGAGATGTCTGTATTTCTGAGGAGCGGAAAAGGCCACGAATGGAATTAATTAGCATAGTCATTTATCTTTTAGGTCTCTTTACGGGGTACAGAGTAGGGCTGATGGGCGGAGGCCACTGCAGTTGATTTGTTAGCAGCACATCTCTCTGCTTTCATGGTTTATTGGCTGGATTTTCTTCTCTGCTTTTTAAAAAAAATTTTTGAAATATGTATCTTGCATGAAAATGTATTTATGTTAACATGTAACAGCTTTCTCATTGTTGTTCTAAAGTGATTTAATAAACATTTTTAAAGTTCTCAGTTTTAATGTCTAATATAGTAAAGCTCACAAATTTTAGTTACCTTTCCACAAGTGTTACTCTTTGTTCAACCTAGTAGGTAAACACTTAGGCCTAGTCACTTCTTTGGGTCTTCACTTGTCTTGTGAGGGCTCCCATGTACGTGTTAATAAAGTTTGCATGCTTTTCTCCTGTTAATTCTGTCTAACGTCAGCCCTAGACAGAAACTCTGAGATGGTAAAGGAAAAAAATTGTATCTCCCCTCCAGTGCATTTAGAGAAGTGCTTTTTTTTTTTTTTTTAAATCCCTGTTATGGACTCGAGGTTTGGGGTGGCTGGGTGGGGGTGGTGGTGAAGGGGAAGCTGAGACAAAGTGAGAGAGTTGCATAGACATATATATACTACCAACTGTAAAATAGATAGCCAGTGGGAAGTTGCTGTATAACAAAGGGAGAGCAACTCAAAAAAAAAAAAAAATCCCTGTTATGGACATCCTTTTAACTAGACTTGTGCAGCTTAGAAAATGCAAGTCGCATTTAACTAATGCAGGAAACTCCCACAAATGAGCGAAGAATAAAGAAACCAGTGTGCCATGGGTGTGAATTCTTAGAAAATATCTAAAAATTACAAGAGATCGTGGAGCCTTTCTTTGTCCCAGCTCTTGGAGGTCATAGACAAGGCTCACACAGGAGAAAGCAGGCCATTCTAAGTATTTCAAGCAGAAAGACATTAGCACAGGGTGTTCCTAGTTTGGTGCCTACTGTGACTTTCTCCTTTCTCCTGCCCTGGGGCTCCCCTGACACATCCTCAAGGTGCTATCCTTTCCCATTCTTGGGAGAGAAGTCCTGATTTCCCTGATTCTTTCTCTCCAGCTTGGTTTTAGTGCCAGTCAAGGACAATCCCTATGAGAAAACTGTCACTTCTATTCAGACGCTTCTCAAGAGTACCAACCTGACTGCAGGTTCTCCCCAACCTTTCCACCCGTTTGTGAATTCCAGTCAGAATGGTACTTTTTTTTTTTTAATTAATTTATTTATTGGCTGCGTTGGGTCTTCGTTGCTGCACATGGGCGTCCTCTAGTTGCTGCGAGCAGGGGCTACTCTTCATTGTGCTGTGCAGTCTCTTCATTGTAGTGGCTTCTCTTGTTGTGGAGCACGGGCCCTAGGTGCGTGGGCTCAATAGTTGTGGCTCACGGCTCTAGAGCACAGGCTCAATAGTTGTGGCGCACAGGCTTAGTTGCTCCGTGGCATGTGGACTCTTTCCAGAGCAGGGCTCGAACTCGTGTCCCCTGCATTGGCAGGCAGGTTCTTTACCACTGCGCCAGCTAGCAAGTCCAGAATGGTACATATTTTGATGGGGGTAAAAAGAAGGAATCCTAGCAGAAATCTGGACTACATTCCTTTTACCCCCAAGTTTTGTCTGCTAAATTAGTCTGAAATCTGGCAAAGAGAACAAAACAAAGGACAAGATGAGACATACAGAGGTGCAGCCACATGTCTCTGTTTTCAAGTCACAGATTTAAAAGCAGGGGAAAAAAAAACCCCTTTCCGACAAAAGAGATTCCTGCAGACTTGAAAAGGCTCACTGGATTCCCCGCTGCTCTCCAGCAGCTTCCCAACCTAATGCTTCTCTGCAATGGAGGTCGCAAGAGCCAATTTTCCTGGTCCTAAGCCTCTTCTCTTCTTCTGTCTTTTGTTTGTTGTTTTTAGGGCCACAATAGGTTAAAGTCCCCAGATTTCCTACATGTAGACCATCAAGCTGAGTGACACAAAACTGAATAAGGAAAGAAAGCAAAAACCAGATTATAAGATGACAGTTCAGGTTTGTCTGGGGAGTCAATGTATTCCTTAAAATGTAAAATCTTTATGTCAAAACTAATAAAATACTTATGTACTCACTGTCCCCTAAGACCACATTCAAAAGTGGGTGGATGATGTGCACAGCAATCTTCAAGGCCCTCAAGCTGCCTCCTTTTTCCCCAACGTAGCTAACATACTTTTAGGGGTGCAGTGAATTGAACTGTGTACCCCTCCCCAAATAAATCCTAACCCACGGTACCTGTGAATGTGACTATCTGGGAAATCGGTCTTTGCAGGTATGATTAAGTTATGGATCTTAAGATGAGATCACCCTGGATTTAGGGTGGGCTCTAAATTCAATGACGTGTCCGTATGAGACAAAAATGGGCAAGACACAGAGAGGCATGGGAGAAGACCGTGTGAAGACAGAGGCAGAGGCTGAAATCATGTGCCTACAAGCCAAGGATCACTGGCAGCTACCAGAAGACAGCAGACACACGGAATCCGTTCTCCTTCAGAACCTCCAGAAGAACCAGCCCTGCCCACACCTTGATTTTGGACTTCTGGCTTCCTGAATTATGAGAGAACAAATTTCAGTTATTTAAGTTGCCCAGTTGGTAATAATTTGTTACATCAGCCATAAGAAACTAATACACTTGGTAATTCTTGGTATTTCTCATTGTTAGAGCTTACTTTTCACGCCCATAACTGCTGCTACAATTTCTTTATAACAAGGGCTGGCATATCCTTTCTGTAAAGTGCAAAATAGTAAATGTTTTAGGCTTTATGTGCCACACAGTCTCTATCACAGCTACTCACTCTGCCGTTGCAGTGCAAAACTAGCCACAGACAATATGTAAACAAATGGACATGACTGTGTTCCAATAAAACTTTATTTACAAAAGCAGATGGTGGGCCAGATTTGATCTATGCCATACTTTGCTGACCCTGGAGTGACGATGTTCTCACCCAAGATCCTGGTGCCCTATCTCTTGGCCGTCCTCCCAGCATCTTCTCTATACCACGTCTCCAGAAGCACTAGGAGGTCTACGTGCAAAAAGACTTTGCTTGGATTGCTTTGATTCCTCAAAGTCTCTGATGTAGATTTGCTTTTAGTTCCCACTCTCACCACTGGTTATTTTAGAATAAACACGGCCCCATTTACCTCCCATTTCTCAGTTTAAAAAACTCCAGTCGTGGAATATCACTTTCCCTTCTTCTTAGTGGATTTGTGAAACTAATGATGGCAGCATTCACGACTGTCATTTGATTGTGTTGCGTTGTCAGCTGCTGGAGACAGTGCTTCAAAGTGTGTGGGTGGCCTCAAACACTTAGGGGCATGCAGCCTTACAGCTCTACACTGCCGAATGAAGGAAATCACAAGAAAAGAAAAAAGAGGCTGTTTAGGGTCTGTAACTTTTCAAATCAAGCACAATAGGAGGGGAGGGGGAAGGGGAGAGAGAGAGAGACTGATTCTTCCCAAACAATAAATGATTATCTGGAGGCAGGAAACATAGCTGAGGGGGAAGCAGGCAAAACAAACAGAATAGAATGTTGTGCTAGTAAATCAACATCAGTCTGTATAGGACAGTGGAGCTTTACAAGTGTCAAGGTGAGAGATTTACTTGGATTCAGAATGAAATATTTGCGGTTGAAAGTGGAAAGGAAACCAGAAACCTACGTGAAAAACCTGAGACTGATGGGCTCTGATCTGGACCATTTGTCCCCTCTTCTACTGACTAGTTTAGCTCCTAGTTAGTTTCCCATGGCTGCTGTAACAAACTACCACAAACCTGGTGATTTAAAACAACAGGGGGACTTCCTAGGTGGCGCAGTGGTTAAGAATCCTCCTGCGAGGATGAATTGGGGGATTGGGATTGCCATACATACACTACTAATAAGAAAAAAAATATCAAATTGTACACTTTAAATATACGCAGTTTATTGTGTGTCAATTGTATCTCAATAAAAGTTCTTAAAGAAAAAAATAAATAAAATTTAAAAAAAAGAAAAAAAACAATCCGTCTGCTAATGCAGGGGACACGGGTTTGATCCCTGCTTCAGGAAGATCCCACATGCCTCAGAGCAGCAATTTAGCACATGCGCCACAACTACTGAGGCTGCACTCTAGAGCCCGTGAGCCACAACTATTGAGCCCACGTGCCGCAACTACTGAAGCCCGCATGCCTAGAGCGCATGCTCTGCACCCAGAGAAGCCACCCCAATAAGGAGCCCATGCACCACAATGTAGAGTAGCCCCCCACTCACCACAACTAGAGAAAGCCCGTGTGCAGCAACAAAGACCCAACATAGCCAATAAATAAATTAATTAATTAAAAAAAAATAAAACAATAGGGATTTATTCTCTCCCAGTTCTGAAGGCCAGAAGTCTGAAATAAATATCACTGGGCTGAAATCAGGGCGTCAGCAGGGCTGTGCTCCCTTCAGAGGCTCTAGGGGAGCACCTGATCCTTGCCTCTTTCGGTTCTGGTGGCTGCCGTTGTTCCTTGACTTGTGGTCATGTCACTGCAACCTCTGCCTTTGTAGTCACAGCGCCTCCTCCTCTTCCATCTGCCTTCGACTCTTCTATCTGTGTCAGATCTCCCTCTGCCCCCCTCATAAGGATGGCCTTTAGGGTCCTTGCAAATAATCCAGGATAACCTCCCCATCTCAAAATGCTTAATCACATTTGCAGAGCCTCTTGGGCCCTATAAGGCCAAAGGCCACCTCAGGTCACTTGTACAGGCTCCAGGGCTTGGGATGTGGCTGTCTACCGGGGGGCCATGTTTCAGCATGCTACAGCCCCTGAGCTGCACACCCAGCAGCAAAGAAAAGCAGTGCAGCTCACAGACTCAGCCTCCTCAGGGGGCAGTTTAGCCAGCCCCTTGGGCAGGGTGATGGGGTGGGGAGCAGATTTATCCAATATTTCTTTCAACCACATTTAATATTTCAGCCTCTCCTCACGATTGGCTCCCCAGAGATCCACAGGGCTGACCTTTTCTTTAACCAGGCTCTTCAGGAGACAGTGGTTATGAAAAGGACCTTAAAAGTGCAAAGGGTGGGTCATGTTTTAAATAGACAGAAACCCAGGAAATTTTTCTACAATGAACATTTTTCTAAGAAAAAAAAAATGTTTCTAAATATGGACACAGGAGAATCCGGACTCTTGGGATGAGGCCCATTGTACTGATACATACCCACCCACTTCCTCTCGATTTAAACATACTTACAAAATCGTACAAAACCAGGAAGCATTTTAAACTGCTCCTGGGACATTTCCACCTGAATATCCTGCCATGTGCACCTCAAACTCATTACGTCCAAGACAGGACACAATGCTTCCCACTACCAGCGTGTTCTTCCTTATCCATTGTTATAGGTTTTTTTTTAATTTATTTTTTATTGAAGTATAGTTGACTTACAATGTTGTGTTGGTTCCATTGTTACAGTTTGAGAGCAGAGATGGATGAGCTTCAGAACTGAAAACACCATGAACTGCACGCAAATGTTTGGGTGTATGTGCATCCGTGCTTTTTTCAGAAGAGCATTCCCTAGACTTCATCAGCTTCTCCAAGGAATCTTTGATCTCAAGAGGGAAATGAAAGTCTGCCCTGGTGTGACCCTCAGCCAGGTCTACATACACATTTGCTGCACAGCCTTAAGCATTCTCAAGAGAGAGTACCCACCACTTTGTTTTTGTATGCATTTGTCATAATTTCGTTGTCACAGATTTGCAGAATAGCTGGCTGGGGCTTGTCATTCAGTGAGTCACTGCAAAACAAATTCTGCCACCACTCCATTTTCCATAAGTAGAGCTACACGTTCAGGATCAAGTGTAAAAGTAAGGTTTTGACCTCTTTGAACAACGAGGAAGGAAGAGACCATAGTGAGTACTTTTTCTGTGTCTAAGGATTCTTTTGATGTGCCAGCCAACACCTGCGAGACCTTCACATTCTTGGAACGCTTGCCTTCATCTTTCCCAGCTTTGCCTAGTTCATCCTTCAGGTCTCAGCTTAACTGTTCCTTCCCCCAGGGAAGGCTTCCGTGACTAACACCCCCGGGAAAAGACCAGAGACTCACGTTGTGAAACATGGATCTTGTTGCTAATTATCTTTATGCAGGAAAGGGAACTGACCACCGGCTGGAAACTGGAGGCTGTTACCTTGGTCTTAATTCTTGGATTAACCGGAGGTTGCCCTCCAACCCCCGCCCTTCCCAGAATTGCTTTGGTATCCACAGGGCTTGTGCTCAGCACCAAACAAGCTTCCGTAGGCGATTACATTTTGGAAAAGAGATTTAAATAGACCTTTTAAAAGCAAAGAGAGTCACAGTCCTCCTTTGAAAAACCGAAGACGACTAAGGAGACTATGTCCTTGGTTATGATGAAAACGGTTAATGATGAAAGTTCAAGGGAATAAAACATTAAGATTTTTTTAAATGAATTTTTTAATTTTTAGAAAATATGAAAACGTTCTATTGGTTTCTTTCAAAAAGCTAGTTTTTTCTTCAAATATGTACATTCTTATCTCTGCCCATATTTTTTTATGGCATTACCACAATCACAATTAAATAACATTTGTATAATTTTATGTTCAAGGACTCTTCTTTGCATTTGCCCATAAGCTCCGCAAGGGAAGAGGCTGTCTGTCTCATTCATTGCTTAGCAAGGCCATGCACATAGTCGATACCAAAAAAATATTTGATATATGATAGTACTGTGGTTTTGTCCCTTTTCTAATGAGAACTGTCCTTTGACCACAGCAGTTAATTGCCATATAGGATATGACTCTTAAAAGAGGTTCTCCCAACCTCAGCAAAATCGACATTTGGGGCAGGAGAGTTCTCTGCTGTGGGAGGCTGTCCTGCGCACCGTAGCGTGTTTACCAGCCTCGCCGCAGTAGATCACCCACCTAAGCTGTGAGGACCACACGTGTTTCCAGACATTGCCGAATGTCCCCCAGGGGCTCAAAATGCTCCCCCTTCCCCCCCACCAGGTGAAAACCACGGCTTAAAGGAAGAAGAAAATCACGAGCGGCATTTCTGAATCTGGGACAAGAGTCCTCCGGCAGGATGAAGAGGAAAAGGAAGCCATGGCTGAACGCCCTAAAAGCTGTGCGTCTGAGACAGTATTTGCCTGGGCATTCCCCGCCCCCCCGTTTACTGTAAGAAATCTGTGATCCAAAAAACTCTTGGTTTGCATACTTTAGTGTGTTTTTCTTTTATTATCTCTTCGTTTCTTACTGAAAATACCTTTTGAAAAATTCAGACTAAGAAGAGGAATTTTTTATTATTTATTTTATTTTTTGTAATTCAGCTGGACAGTTACCTGAGGCTGAGACAGATGGGAACCTAGAAAAGATCACAGCATTGGGTCAGCTGGGATGTGGCTTCCCCTACACCCGGGCCACTCCACACGCAGAGCTTCCGACAGCTCCCTTCAGACAAGCAGCAGAGCACCCGGAAAGGTGTCGGGAGCTACTGAGAGTCACGTTCTTCAGGGGCGATGCCAGAAATTGCTTCGTGGTCTGAGTTGTGTGTTTTTTCTGAGTTTTGTGTTTTCTCAGTTCTGGGTCTTTCTCAATAAAACCTGAGAAATGTGGAGTTTAGAAGGAATAATGATTTCTGATGAAGTGCGAAGAAATACTTTTGCTTTAAAAATGAATTACAGCTACTTCTGGATCCTGGGGGAGCTGCAGAACTCACCTCTGTAGGAAACCTGGTCATGGGTTGAGAAATACATGAGGAATGAAGTTGCAAACGGAACACAAACTAAAACTCAAACGTACAAAGACCATGTAACTTTAAAATTGTCTGTCGTAGACCTAATGCGCACGCGCTCCCATCCTAGTGGGTAGCAGACAGGTTGGGGGGGGGGGAGGGGAGCACAGCAACGTTTCTAATTGATGGCACATTTGACTTAAAATATTCTGTGAGTTTAACTCCCTGTCGGAGCCGGATTGTTCCTCTGTCCCTTTCCCCAGCGTGGCTCTAGGTGTAGACAAGGCTCCCCATCTTGTCAGCACGGGGAGAAGCCGCTGGGGCTGGTGTGGTGCCTGTCTTTCTGCTGTCTCCACTGCAGGCCACCTGGTGCTGTCCTTGGGTGTGTGCGGGTTGGTACCCACTAAGGCAGGGGTGAGTCTGGGTCCTTCTGAGCATCCTGAAGGTGGTGGCTGCTAACATCTGCAACTAGGGAACTCATCTCTGTCTTTTCTCTTAGCTTGGTTAAGGTCACCCTTGGAACTCGGCCTGCCTTGCCCCTTTGCTGGTTGCTACAGAGCCACTGGACGTCTAGCCAATGATCTCAGTTGTTTCCCATCCCACCTAGAGCTCCCAGTCTCAGGGTTTCTTTGCCTCAACGCCACACAGTGACATTTTGTGCAGGTTCCCCAGCCTGAATCTCATTTACTTTCAGCAGCTCCCGGAGGGCATTTGAGAACTTCTAGATTCCTCACAAGCATACACAGACCCCAGGGAGTCAAAATCTCTACCTCAGCTGTCTCTGCACATCTCCCTGTCCCGCAAAACCCTTGTGTATCCCATTCCATCCACCCCCAGGGAACTGGATACCGCCCTGCATGGCAGTCTCCCTCAAGGGTGCCAGTGAAGAAAAGGACAAAACCCACTCTGCTATCTGCTCTCTCTTACTGATTTGATGACCTCCCTCCTCTGGGACTTCAGCCTGGAGAGGACACAAGTGTCTCACAACGTCCTTTCACCACCTGTTCCACGAACTTTAATTCCTTTCTTCTTCCCATAGTCCTCAGGGTCAGGAGGTGGGCTTCCCAGGACATCACTTCCCAGTCCTCCTACCCCTTTGTAGCAGGTGCTTTGCTTACCCTCAGTTCTCTCTCCGTGGAATAATACTTTCATTTTAGCCCACTGAATTCTGCTTTTGATATGTTGATGGCTTATGCAATTTAGAAATCATTTCCTCTCTGGACAAAGACGGGCTTTTAAGGCTATTATTTCATTTTTGACAGGTCTGCAAGTCAGGACCTGAATGTTATTTCCCCTTCCCCTCTGCCTTCCTTCTGCTACAATCCTCACCCTCCAAGGCAAGCAGACAGCTCCGGCAGAACAGAGGGGAGGCCATGGATAAAAATCATAAGAGAGAAAAGCGGAAGTTATATTAATAAGAAAAAGCATCAAATCAATTCTTGTTATTTCCATGTCACACATTAATGGCCCTTCAGGTGCAAAAGAGAAGGTCCAGGGTCAGTACTGTGGTGTGGGGAGGATAAGTTCAGCACGATAAAGTCAACGCACTTCTCTCTGGGGTAAAGAGATTTTTCTAATGGAAAATGACTTCTGGCCTCATCTGGAGAGAAAAAGTAAAACATGCGTCAGAGAGGGAATGCAAGGAAACTGGAGCGTCAGGACAAGCCTGGATAAGTTGGCAGGAGAACGGGCCCTGGGGGAGAGGAACGGCGGCCCCCTGGGCACTCCCCGTGGGAGTGGAGGCTGAAGACTGGAGAGCAGGGGGGTCTGAGGTCTGGCTTCCCCTCCCTTTGCTTTCCCATTGTCACCCTTGTGACAGCACGACCTTAGAGAAGGTACAGCTACGGGCCTGTTTAGGGAAGAAGCAGACCTGGGAGGAATGGAGATTTGGTAATAAAGTGACCAGAAGCAACTGAGAAGAACCTGGGAGTTGGGAGTGAGAGGTAATAGGCTACGACTAGGACAGACACCTTCCTACCACTAACTTCAATCTGGGGACTTCCGGGACTCTATGAAGGGCTTGAGTTTTTCCAGGTTAAATGTGAGTGTGGTGGATTCAGACGGCCACCTGCTCGTTGTCACTCCTTCCCTTGAGAAATGGCATCTGCTTCCCACAGTCTCAAATTTGGTCTGGCCCTGTGACTGCTTGAACCAAGGGGATGCGGTGGTAGTGGTGCTGTGCCCAGCCTGGACTTAAGTCTTGAAGAGCCTGGCAGCTTATGCTTTTCAGGTGCTGTGTCATCATGCAGCTATTGTAAAGGAGGAAAAAAATCTCTTCCCTTCTACCCTCCTACTTCTCTTTACCTCAGCAGGAAGCACCTTGTCTGACAAAGACAGATTAACAAAACAGAAAGTTTACTAACAAAACAGAAAAACAAACAGGAGTTTATTAACCTGGGTATCATGCATAAACATGAGCGCTCTCAGAGGTGAGTAACTCAAGGGAGTGGTTCAAACTGGGGCTTGCGTGGCATCTTAGCAAAGGAACAATACGTTTTGTAGAGAAGTGACAGACAAAGGAAATAAGAGAGCTTGAGTGCTCCTGACTCCGACTTCAGCACTTTCAGAACCACTTAGAGGAAAAAAACTGTTTGCACAAAAATGTCACAGAAAGACAAAGGGAACGGGAACATTTCAAAGAGATGGGAAATGTGTGACCATCTGCGTGGTCCAGTTGAAAGAGGAAAAACAAAGTTCTTGTCAAGTTGTGCTTTGGGAAACTGTTGGAGGCATGGAAAGAAAAGATCTGATCCCAGCCTCCTGCCTTGAGTGCCCCTCTCTCTATCCAGGGCTCTAATGTAGGCAATTGCTTTGTATCTTCTCCCCACCCACTCTTTTTTTTTTTTTTTTTTATGGTGCATGGACTTAGTTGCTCTGCAGCACGTGGGATCTTCCTGGATCAGGGATCGAACCCATGGCCCCTGCATTGACAGGCAGACTCTTAACCACTGCGCTACCTAGGAAGTCTCCCCTTTCTTCTAAAGTTACCAACTCCGCTCACAGCTTCTTCACTGTTGGTCAAAATTAAATCCAAAATAGGAACTCCCTTTGTCATTTCTGTATTAATGGGACGATGAAATTCTAGAAAAACAGTTAACCATTTTCAAAAGACTTTTCATATATTGCCCTCAAAAGAATTTCATCATCTTTATTTTACTTGCTAGAAAATCAAGCTTAATAGAGGTTAATTTATCAAATGTCATGCAATACATCTGAAGTTAAATCTGTTCACCTTTATGGTCCATTAAGTTAACCACTATGATACTCTGACTTTCAAGGATTTGCTGCATTGTTCTTAATTGAACCTGGGATCTAGCAATTTTCTGGATAGCTTGGCCAGCATTTGCTGTCTGATTCCGGAATACAATTTCTATTTCCTACTCCTTATGGAACTGTCTTTAGTATCCTCCCACAACAATATCATTTTTGCTTTCTCTCTACTTTTATTCTTATCCAAATGTTCTCCACTGTACTCCCACCTAACAGTTATGGGCTTCCACATATGTGGATATCATCTTGACATACTGCATTCATCTCTCTCCCCTCCATCCTCGTCTGTTTCCTTTGATAAGTTATGCCCATTTACAGCCAAGTCTGCTAATGATGATTCTACTTAACTTAATGACACCTATTAGGTATATTTCCTTTCCTATAATGAAGCCTCAAATTCGCCTAGTTTTTGCCTCTGCTCTGCTGTCTCTCCCACTCCAGCTCCTTCAAATAAATCAGATTACCCACCAAGTCTGCCCAGGCTTGGAGTAAAACCTGGATGGAATTCAAGCTCACTTTGCTGATTGCCAGATCCATTGCTCTTATGTTTCCTAGTTCTTTGGGCCCTGGACCTAGTGCCTGTGTTCCTCCGAGCCCTGCTGGCTGGTGGCTTGCTGTTGCTCTCCCAATTTTATCTATGTCTACACTAATGAATGCTTTATTGAAACATCTGATATTAAGAATTGCCATTAGGTATGTGTCTACTATGTGTCAGCCTCTGGGCTAAGTACTTGACATGAATATTGCATTTACTCCTGTAGGGGAGGAAAAATACTTTTCTCTCTACTCTTCTAAGTTCTCTCCTGTAACAACAGACATTAACAAGAGAAAAACAAACAGAAGTTTATTAACATGTATACTTCATGTTTACCTGGGAGATGCCCAAGAAAAAAATGAATAACTCTGAGAAGTGGTTTAGAATTCAGGCTTAAATACCATCTTCAGCTAAAGACAAAAAAGAGAAGGGTGTGGGAGAGGCCAGCTATGGGGAGGTGACCAGGAGAAGTATAATAAACCAAAGAAAGGTTTCCTATGCAGATTTAAATTGGGGCCTTCTCCATTGATGAGTTTCTTGTGATTTAGTCATTTTTCTCTTCTGGTACGGAGAGGGAAATAACTTTACAAATGGGGATTTCCTTATAAATGTAAATTTCCCTTACAAAAGGGTAACTTCTGTGTTTTCAGAGCTTCTCTTATGTCTGCTGTTTCTCAGAATAATCCTTATGCCAAAGAGGCATATTTTGGGCTGGCATATTCTGCCACCCTTTACTTCTCATGAGAAACCTACAGTGTATTTCTCTTTCCTTCGTTTTCCAGGAAGAAGAAACAGAAGCAGTAATCAGTGCTATGAAACATCCTTTATATTGTAATTAAAGCTCTTATCTGGATACCTGGCATTACGCTGGTTCTTTACCTTTACTGTTTCTTTTAGTCTTCACTACAGTCCTGCAAGCTATCTAAGCATTTTCATCTCTACTTTTTCAGGGGAGGAACCTGAAGCTTAGGGAGATTAGGTGGCTTACAAAGCAGGACTAGATTTTGCCCAGGTCTCCTGTCTAGCCATACTGTCCTGCTTGCTGTACTCACTTCAGGACTTCTGTCCTAGCTGTCCCCCCTGCGTGAACACTCTTCCCCCTTATCCACGTGACACCCTCCCTCACCTCCTCCACGTATTTCACATGTTGAAACGTCACTTTCTCAGTGAGGCCTTCCCTAACCCTCCTCAGTTGTCTCTCACCCCTTCCTCACTTTAGTTTTCTCCATAGCACTTACACTTTCCAACATACCACATATTTTCATTACTAAAATGCAAGTTTCAAGATAGCAGGACTGTCAGTTTTGTTCACTAGTACATGTGCTTTCTAGATAAATGTGTTGGGTGAATGGATGGATGAATAAATCTCAAATTCCAAATCCCATTCCCTTGCACCACAATGTACTCAGATCTTTTGCATCCATCATAGCTTATTTTTGCCTCTGTGAATTTTATAATACTAAAGAATTTTTTAAAAGAATTGCCAAAATTCAGTATCATCTAGGAAAAGCAAAAACAAGCCCATTCTATCCTGAGCCTGGAAACTGTGCTAATAGCAGCCCTTGCTTTCATCCAAGAGCATTTATTATGTATCTTCTGATGCTCTGCTATGTACTAGGCAGAAAAAATTAAACCACAATGTTTATATCTGGCTCCATCTCTCCCTTTAATTGGCTGCTTACAGAGAGCCAGCCCTGGTGCAGGGGCACAAATGGAGGATAACGCTGCACATACAATACAGACATGAATCACAGGTAGTTAGCAGCCAGTATTTGCAGGACAGGCAGAAGAAAAGCCACAGGACTTTCATTAGTAGACAGAATGGGGTTTGCAGAAATCATCCAAAGAGAACTTTTCCATCCAAAAATCTTTCTCAAGGGGATATTGCCAAGAAACTGTTTATCTTATACACAGTTAGCTTCCTCTAAAAATTTATGATTTAGCTCCTGGATACAAACATTTGACTGATGAAGTACAATGACCACAAGCCGGAAGAAGAACTTTTGTCATCCCCTGTCTTTGAGAAGAACCCAGCTATTATGATGCCACGCAGATCTCGAGCCTGATGCCAACTCTATTTTAAAACACTCATTTCTTAATGACATGTGATGCTGGTAATTGGGACAATAGTCACCACTTAGCATTCTTTAAGCACCCCAAGGAAGCATGGAATTAGAGATTTTTTACTGCATCTACTCTGTTTATTACTTTTCTCTTCCATGCTTATACTCCAAGTCTGTATATAATAAGACTATACAAACTTTTTAAAAATGTAAACAACACTCATCAAAACAGCATGGTTCTGGCACAAAACAGACACATAGATCAATAAACAGAACAGAGAGCCCAGGAATAAATCCATGTATGGTCCAATCCTCTGGTCAAATTAATCTGTGACATAGGAGGCAAGAATATACAATGGAGAAAATTCTCTTCAAAGAGTGGTGATGGGAAAACTGGACAACTATGTGTAAAACAATCAGGTTAGAACATTACCACACACCATATACAAAAATAAATTCAAATGGATTGAAGACCTGAATATAAGACCTGAAACCGTAAAACTACTAGAAAAGAACTCAGGCAGAACACTCTTTGACATAAACCATAGCAATATTTTTCTGGCTCTGTCTCCTAAGGCAAAAGAAATAAAATTTTAACAAATGTGATCTAATTAAACTTAAAACCTTTGCACAGCAAAGGAAACCAACAACAAAAACAAAAAGACCACTACAGAATGGGAGAAAATATTTGCAAATGATATGACTGATAAGGGGTTAATATTCAAAAGCAAACAGCTTATACAACTCAAAAAAAAAAAAAAATAAAACACCCAATCAAAAAACGGCAGAAGATCTGATAGACATTTTTCCAGAGAAGACATACAGGTGGCTAACAGGCACATGAAAAGATGCTCAATAGCACTAATTACTAGACAATCACAAATCAAAACAATAATGAAATATTACCTCACACCTGTCAGAATGGCCATCATCAAGAAGTCTGCAAATAACAAATCTTGATGAGGGTGTAGAGAAAAGGGAGCCCTCCTACAATGTTGGTGGAAATGTCAATTGGTACAGCCACCATGGAAAACGGTATGGAGATTCCTCAAAAAGCTAAAAACAGAACTACTATATGAGCCAGCAATTCCACTCCTAAGTATTTATCGGGGAAAAAATGAAAACACTAATTTGAAAAGATACATGTACCCCAGTGTTCATAGCAGCACTATGTATAATAGCTGAGATATAGAAGCAACCCAAATGCCCATCAACAGACAAATGGATAAAGAAGATAAAAAAGATGTGATATACATATCATGGAATATTGCTCAGCCATAAAAAAGAAAGAAATTCTGCCATTTGCAGCAACATGGATGGACCTAGAGAATACTATGCTTAGTGAAATGTCAGACAAAGATAAATACTGTACAATGTCACTTATATGTGGAATTTTAAAAATGCTACAAATGAGTGTACACTTACTATGCTGTACACCTGAAACTGAGACAGGCTGGGACCTGGGACTCTTTGCTGCAGTGCTTGCACCTGGACAAACGTCTCCTCCAGCAAGAAAATACAAAGAAACTATAAGGGATTGAAAATAACTGCCTGCATGCACAGTTGGGGCAAATTATGAACAATAAAATACAAACAGACCAAAATCCAGCAAACGTAGGGCATTGGGAGCAAAAGTAGGGTGCTGCACACACAGCCTGCACATAGCACCACCAAGGGGGTGGGCAGACCACTGAAGCCACCCTTCCAACCTGACCCCCCTTGGACCCACCCCTACCCTCACCCCATATAAGGAACCAGCTGCCCCCCACCAAGGAACAAGGGAAACTGTTACTTGTTCTCACTCCCTCCTGCTGTAGCTCCAGTTACAATAAAGCCTTGCGTGGCCTCTTATCAATTTCTATTGATTAAGGAGGCCAAGAATCCTGGTTGGTAACAAAACTAGTATAATATTGTAAATCCATTGTACTTCAATAAACAAATGTAAACACATTAAAGTAACATGGACCCAGTTTGATTGCCAGTAGCAAATCTAGCTACCACCACCAGAGCTATGATGCCTTTTAGCTTAACACTAGTGCCATGAGAGCAGTCATATGAAAAGTTAAATTATGCCAATTAATATCTTATATGCATAATTCTAATATTAATTATACTAGATTTTAAGCCTCTTTAGAGCAAGGATAATATTTTTCTCATTTTTGTGTCCCACACAGCACCTATTTCAATACCTGTTAAATATATCATCTTCCTTTGATAGATTGTAGGCTTCATTAGAAGAGAGATTTTTTTTTCTCTTATTTAAATAGTGTACCCAGTATTTAACATGCATTTTGCACAAAATAACATTCAATACATTTTTTTTTTAGAAATTAAAAAAACAAAAAAAGAAAAGATCATTGACTTGAATGAATCGACTTGTGAAAATTAAATTTAACATTTGGGTTCTTGTGATTTATCAGTAAAATAAATCATAAACAAAAAATTGTGGCTTCAGATATTTTATAAAAAGGTACTGTGAGGTCTAAAGATAGAATTTTGAATCAGCTCTTGGAGGTTAGGGTGGTTTAGGGCAAGTCATTTATGTATTCCAGGCTTTATTTTCCCTACTCCATCCTGACGAATCTTAGAAGAAAACAAAGATTGGGTTAGAAGATCATCTCTACAGTCTCTTCCAGCTCCAGATTCCTGTGATTATGATTTGTATAACCCAAAAGGATGTAGGTGTATAAGCAGATGCTGGCTCATTAACTGGCAGGGCCAAATGACTTTTTGTGAGAATGAACCATAAACAAAGCCAGCTCCAAGATGGCCTCCCACAATCCCATCTCCTGATATTCACAACCTGTGTAGTCACCAATCAGATCTTACTACAGCTGGACTGTTTGACTGTTAGCATACAGCAGAAGTAATTGTCATTTTCCAGATTAGGTTATAAAAATAAAAGGTGAGAAATTAAAGCCTTGTGCCTACAGTAATGTGAGTGCATCTGGAAGTGGATTCTTCTCAAAGCCTCAGTCAAGCTTTTGGAAGATGGCAGCTTGACTGCAACTTCAAGAGCCAGAACAATTTGGCTAAGCTGTTCCGGGGTTCCAGACCCTTAGAAACTATATAAAATAATGTATTTCTGTTGTCTTAAGTTGCTAAATTTGGAGGTAATTTGTTATGCAGCAATAGATAATTAATACACTTTTTCATCTCAAGCTTCTCCTCCTGTCCTGGGGCACATGACTATGTTAATTTCACCATTCCTGGAAACTATGCAATTTGTTTGGAATCATAGACTTCATAAGAAAGATATAAGTTAGTGCCAGCATTTTCTTAGCCACCTGGTTTTAAAACTCAGCTACACTCAAGCCACAACTTAAAAAGAAAAAAAAGAAAAAAAAAAAAGCTACATTACTGCATGTAGTTGTGGTCTCATTACATTTCCATCTCCTCTGTTTCAAGATTACACCTTGCCTTTGCCAAAAATTCCCTTCTTTCATGGCTGTCCAATTGCTGCATTACTCCCTGTCATGGTTTCTTGTTTGGCCTTCCTATGAACCAATTGATTGCTTTAACAGAAACGCATTTAGAGTGCTTGTTTCTCTTTCAGTACTTCTCCAAGTCATATATTTGCTTTTTATTCCATGACAAATGACCTTTAAGAACTTTGAAACTCTTTTTATGACTAAGAAATTTTAAAAATTAAAATGTGTGAAATTCAACTGCTTTGTGCATTCAAATTCCCACCTTAGGAGGTAATGTATACAAAGGCCTTAGAACAATTCCTGGCATATGTGTTCAGTACAACTATTATTTATACAGAAGTGCTTGTTGACACCCTATGCTACAGACAAGGAAATGCTTAATGTAAGAAAGTGCTTACTTAATACCTGGAGACCAAATGTGAAAGAGAGATCCACTGAGGCTCTGCAGTGGATGTCAAGTTCAGAATAGCTCCCTTAATTCTAATCAAGACCCCTCCACAGCAATGATTTCTCCATCATCTGCCATAGAGAGTCATCAACAAAGCTGCTCTCTCTTAAGTGTTTCTTGATGTGCCAGGGAAAAGTCATTGTATGATAGAGCACAGAGGGACTCAAAAACCTCTATGGACAGGAATGGTTATTAACACACCACTATGCCTTTGGGCAGACACATTTCTTAGATTTTAAACTTGCAAATTTCTGTCCCATGTCTGCCAGAAACCAGGTATACATCTTACCCAATCTGCAAAAGTATAGGCCTCAAACAGTATCTTACATCAAAGGTACACGTAGACTGGTGATGCAGTCTGGTGAAGACTATAGATTCTGGTAAAACTAGGAATTACTAGACTTACAAAGAAAGCACAAGCAAAAGCATAGTGCTTCCTATTCCTCTGATATGGAGTTGTGAGGGCAATGGGGGAGGAGAGAGAAGGGAGGCCATGGGGATCATGGCCCTAAGGAGAACAACATCCTTACTCCACAGGAGAGAGGGAAAAGAGGAATGAATACAAAGCAAGATGTTCTGTGCTTAGAGACTCCCTAAAAGGCATGAGATGCTGCAAAAGAAGGTTTTGTTCCTAACTCACGTATACTTCTGGTCTCCTCCATCTAGACTTTTTGAGAAAAGCAATGGATTCATCAAGAAGAAATTTATTCCTAGCTTCTATTTCTAGATTTCAACAGTTATAGCTAAAAGCTGATGAGTTTATAGCCATCGCAATTTTTCTTTCACCAAAGTCATAATATCCTAAGAGTAACAGTGCAATTACTTGTGGGTCAGTACCAAGGCCAATTAAGGCTTTGGAAAATGATGTTTTCTTTTTCTTTCTTCCTGATGAATTCATTTGGAACAACCAAAATTTATTTTCCTTTCTTCCTTGTCTTTATTGAGGTATAACTGGCAAATAAAAATTGTACATATTTAAGACATATAACTTGATGTTTCAACTTATGTATACATTGTGAAATAGTTGTCACAATCAAGGTAACATAGGAAAATATTCTTTTCAAATAAAATATATTTGAGTTGCAAACTATCCCCCCATGATTCTATAAGAGAAATGAAAGCAAAGTGTAAAAAATTTAAATTATGGCATATTAGGACAAGAAAAAGCAGTTACTTGGTGTTGTCTAGACAAGCATTCAGAGAACAGTGATAGTGTTATTTATTTTTATTTTGCCGCCTATTGAGAGAAAGATATCAATTTTCACATCATAAATAAGTCGCTGAAGGTGATTACATTCCTATTTTTTTCAAGCGAAAAAAAGAAATTAGAAATTTAGCATAAAATATACATTATTGTACCTGGGCAGATCTTTCAGAGCAAAAGGTCTCTTAAAATCTCATTATAATGAAACTAATAATGCCCCTGGCATATATTAGTCAGCTGTGATCTTGAACTTAGGTGGTCATGTGTACCCCAAACACATGTAACTAATTTGACCCAATACCAGTTCTTTTTTTTTTTTTAACATAGCCACCTGTAAACTTAGTAGATTAAAATAGCAACCGTTATTAAGCTGGTCATGGCTGGGCTCGCTCATGAGTGTGTGGTCAACTGCAGGGTTAGCTAAGTGGCTCTGCTTCTGGGGGCGGGCTTGTCCCTCAGCTGGGACAATTCATCTCTGCTCTACACAATCATGTGAACTTTAGCAAGCGACCTAACCTCTCTGATCCTCTCTGCTGGATCATTCTCATTAAAACACAAATATGTTGTTATTTCTCTCACTCCCAATCAGTCCACTTTCATCTCCAGCTATCCCACTCTGCTCATTTTTATAACAAAACTCTTTCAAAAAGGAATCTATACTCACTGTCTTCAATTCCATTCTTCCCGTTCTTGCTAAAATCTACTCCAAAAGGTTTCAATCCACACTACTGTGCTCAAACTGCTGTTGTCAAGGTCACCAATAACCTTTACATTGCTCAATCCAACGATCCATTCCCTGTCCCCATCTTACCTGACCCATCGGCAGTCTTTGACATGTATCATCACCCCCTTCTCCTTGAAACACTTCTTCCCCTGGCTTCCAGGCAGCACACCCACCTGGCTGTTCTCCTACCTCACCAGCTTCTTCTTTGAGATCTCCTTTGCGGGCTCCTTCTCATCTTCCTGATTTCTTCACGTTAGAGTTCCTCCAAGCTCAGTCCTTGCCTTTTCCCCTCTCCTTCATCTTCCCTCCCCTCTTCTTCTTCTCTGTCCGTACTGACTTCTTTGATCCCATCAGGTCTCCTAGTTTTAAGTATCATCAATAACTCCCAATTTATATCTCCATCCTGGACCTCTACCCAAAATTCATTTATATCCAGCTGCCTGCCAGATATCTTCACTTGGATGTTATATTTTCCTATTGTTGTTGCAACAAATTATCACAAACCTAGTGGCTTGAAACAACACAAATTTATTACCTTACATTTCTGGAGGTCAGAAGTCCAACATGGGTCTCGCTGCGCTAAAGTCAAGGTGTCAGCAGGGTGGCATTTCTTTCTAGAGGCTCTAGGGGAGAGTTCATTATCTTGCCTTTTCCAGCTTTTAGAGACTGCTCACATTGCTTTTCTCAGGGCCATGTCCATCTTCAAAGTCAGCCATGGCTGGTCAAATCTTTCTCACATTGCAGCACTCTGACACTGACTTCTCTGTCTCCCTCTTCCACATTTAAAGACTTGTGATTACATTGAGTCCACCTGGATCATGCTAGCTTAAGTTCAGCTAATTAGCAACCTTAATTCCATCTGTTACCTTAATTCTCTTTGCCATGGGACCAAATATATTCACAGGTGCCAGGAATTAGGATCTGGATTAGCCCCCTTTGGGGAGCCATTTTCCTGCCTGCCACAGATGTCTTGTCATCATGTCAAATCTAACATATCAAAACTGAACTCCTGATCTTAGCAATTCTGCCCTTCTCTAAATCTTCCTCAATGTCAGTCAATGCCAACCTCATCCTTCCAGTAAGTCACGCCAAAAAGTTTGGAGTCACTCTTACTCCTCTCCTTCTATTTCATATCCAATCTACTAGCAAAACCTAGGGATTCCACCTTCAAAATAGTCTCAGAATCTGATGATTCTCACCACCTCCAGTGCAACTACACTGGTTCAACCCCCTCTCATTACTCGCCAGGTTATTGTTAATAGTCTCCAGAACCCCCAGATTATTGTAATAGCCTCCTAACTCATCTCTCTGGTTCCTGCCCTCGCCTACCAGCGCCCCATCTACTGTCTGCCCACACACGGTGTATTCTTAATATAACGTCCAGATGATATTTTTACAACACAAGTCAGATCATATAATTTCTCTGCTCAAAACCTTCCAAAGGCTTCTCAGCTCCATAAAATTTAATGTCGGCAAAGCCCACAGAATCCGGCTGTTTTTCTGACCACTTGTATTCCTCCCTGACATACTTGCTTCACTCCACCCACGAGGGCCTCCCTGCTTTGTCTGCTACACTCCAATTACCTCCTTGGGGCTTCTGCACTTGGTAGTTTACCCTTTGCGGCATGATCTTCTCCCCAGGGTTTACCTGGGTCTCTCTTCATCTCCCTCAATATTTTGCTCAAAAGTCACCTTCTCAGTGAGTCACTGTCCGTCCGCCTTCACTTTAAACTGCACATGCACACATGCACACAAACATACACAGACCCTTTCCTTCTTTAATGCTTTACTTTATTTGGTATCACTTACCACTTTCTAACTTAGCATATAATTTACATATTTATAGTTTGGTTTTTTTCTCTTACCACTAAATGGTAAATTCCACGAAGGCAGGGATGCTTTGATGTACTAATTCTTAAGCCAGTACCAGGTTATAATAGAGACTTAATAAATATTAGTTGAATAAATGACTGCCTCAGTTCCTTCATCAGTAAAATGGGAATGATAGGAATAGTAACTACATCATAGGGTTATTGGGAGAATTAAATAAGTTAATATATGAAAAGTGCTCATCCCAGAGCCTGGCACAGAGGAAGCACTAAATAGGTGTTTGCTTTTGTAATCTCTTTACAGTTTATACTGGTTCTTCTCTTGTCACTCAGTGAGCAACCAAACACTACCACTCAAAAGGTGACAATAGTAACACCCTGAGATAGACTGTGTCCTGGAATGAAGACATATGTAAATACTTGGTCTTTTATATAATTTAAAAAAGCCCTCAGCAAGTTAGGATCTTGCATTAATTACTACTGGACTCTCTAGGTATGTATATGGAAGACAGAATGTTCATTATTGTTATTTTTCTTTTGGATGCATATATGGTAACAGGGACAAAGGAATTAAACTTTAGGCTCTCACCTGTTCAGAACTAACCACAAAGGACCAAACCACAAGCAGCTGACATAGATTAACTAAACCCTCTTGACTGCCATGGTTCCACATTCTTTGGTCATCAGTTGGGTTTACATGATGACCTTCAAGCCTAGAACTGGCACCATACTTTCCCAGTTTGTATACTGGCGCAATCTGCAGACCATATTAATCTTGTTTCAAAATGTCAAAATTCTAGTATTCAGAGCATTTGGAGTTGTGCAGATGTCCTTCCACAATACATTAAAAAATAAAATGATAGTTGGTTTTATTCCTTTATCCTCTTTTGACATCTTACCAAACTAAACCCCAGAGTTTCCAGCAGCAAACTGATTCCATTTTCACATCAGGGAGGCTGAAAAAGTTATTATCTGGAAGCAGAAACTCAACAGAGAGCCAAACCTCAAACTTACACATCCATGAAAATTAAAGTCTCTCCTGACAATGTAGGTCAAACATCACAGATGTGTGGCTATTGGGTGGTCAGTCTTATCCACTCCCTAATAAATCTGAAGCACCCAAAAAATAAGTTTTATAATAAATAGGATCATAGCTGTCTTTCTCAAGTATTACCTCTGATATTTAATTCCATTACTTCAGACAGAACTCTATGACATTTGACTCTTAACAACACTTTAACACCAGGTTGTGAAGGCTGCTGTGTGTGATTCCACATGGTTAGCTAGCTAAGGGGGCAAGTGAAGATGAAAGATATTTGGTTTTGCTTATTTTTAATTCTAAAGTTTGACTGTAAGTCCAGGCATACCTCATTTTATTGCACTTTGCAGATATTGCGATTTTTACAAATTGAAAGTTTGTGACAACCCTGAGACTAGCTAGTTTATTGGTGCCACTTTTCCAACAGCATTTGCTCACTTTGTGTCTCTGCGTCACATTTTGATGTCTCACAATATTTCAAACTTTTTCATTATTGTTATATTTATTATAGTGATCTGCGATAGTGATCTTTGATGCTGCTATTGCAAAAAGATTACGACTCTTTTAAGGCTCAGGTGATGATTAGCTTTATTTAGCAATAAAGTATTTTAAAATTAAGGTATGCACATTATTTAGACTTAATGTTATTGCACACTTAAGAGGCTAAAGTATAGTGTGAACATAACTTTTATATGCAGTGGGAAACCAAAAAATTTGTATGACTCACTTTATTGCAATATTAGCTTTATTGTGGTGGTCTGGATCCAAATCTGCAATATCTCTGAGGTATGTCTGTATTAAGGATAAAGCCTGGAAGACTCAGAGCATAACTGCATGGCAGAAATCACAGAACTGGGAAGATCAGATGATAGTATCACGGAGGACATAGGATGACAGCAGGCCATACACTACCAATACCTAGATCATTCATAAGACCCCTCCAAAAATTCAGATCAAGCCTGGGAAGAAGTGGAGAAATGGAGAAAAAAGTGGAAAGGAAAACCCTGAATGGGGCAATTTATCTAAAGAAAATCAATTTTTTAAAAATGACTGAGTTATAATGATTTAGTAAGACTCTGTTGTTGCAATCTGCTAAACGGAAATTGGGGACTTTAGACACAAACTCAGTTTTTAAGCAATTTTTGAAAAACTGACTATGTACACACATGAGTAATAAGTCTGGGACTATCAAATTTACAACCGGCACGTGAGCATTTATTAAGTTTCTATAGCACTGTAGTCATTACACAAAGAGCCTTATATACATTATTGCTTCTGGTCATTCCAAGGAAATAAGTAGTCTGAGAGGCTGGCTGCACACTTCCTATTTGCCTCTCCAGATCCTTAACTCCCTTGCTCTATGGGAAGAGAGGCTGACTGATGTGAACCAGACCAGCTAGCCACCTTATCCTCCTGCTTCTTGGTGGGTTTGGCCAATAGGAGAGCTGTGGGAAGGGAGCTGGGGGTCCTTATCCCCCTGGTTCCCTTTATGTCATTGCCATGGATTGTCTTCATTCCTCTATTGAAGGTGACAGGCTCCTATCAGGCAGCCCTCCCCATGTGCTGCTGTTTTGGACTAAATATCTGTGCTCCCCTCAAATTCATATGTTGAAGCCCTAACCCCCTAAGTGATGGTGTTTGGAAGTGGGGCCTTTGGGGAGTAATTATGTTTAGGTAAGGTCATGAGGGTAGAGTGCCCTTGATGGGATTAGCTTCCTTATAAGAAAAGGAAGAGAGACCAGAGCTTGCTCTTTCTCTGCTACGTGAGGACACAGTGAGAAGGCAGTTGTATGCAAGCCAGGAATCAAGCCCTCACCAGGAACCCAATCTGCCAGCACCTTGATCTTGGACTTCCCGGCCTCCAGAACAGTAGGAAACAAATGTCTGTTGTGTAAGCCACCCAGTCTATGGTATTTTGTTATAGCAGCCCCAGCAGACTAAGACAGCTATCGTCTCAGAGTTCCAAGAATCCTGGCCTTTGTTGACCCCTCAGGCACAGGGAGGGCAGGGGCCCCTAATGTTGCTGGTTGGGAAGTGCCGCAATATTCCTTCCGGTTTCCATGAAGCCTGCCCACAACTTTGCAAATCACCACTTTCTAGTGACCCAGTGGAGGGTGCCATCGCGTCCCTGCGAGGACACTCGCTGACGTGTGTGTATTTCCTAAGCAAAGACTGGGGACTACTTCTCAGCAAGGATTTCCTCATCTTTGGGTTAAATGATTTTTAATGCTTTTTCAATTCTCAGAATCTTTCTATGCTACTTACAGTTATATTAATAAAAATATTCACTATGTTTTTATTCACTTATACACAGAATAGCAATGTTTTCCTGTAAATGCTCTTTACATTCTGTTGAGCAAAACCATTTTGTGTGTCCTCCAGAAGCTGTTATTCTGTGGTCCCTGCATCCAATCTGAAAGACAAAGGGATAAAGAAAAAGCAACCGACAGTCCCCTGTTCGTGCTGGAGGGCAGCCATGAATCAGCAGTCCCTAGGGACGGAGGCGCTGCAGAGTCCGAGGCCTCTCTGCCTGGGACGGCTAGTTTCCTCATTAGATATGGGACTCAGAACCCAAGAATGCTGCTCACCTGATGAGGAAGGAGCCTGTCCACAAGCTCAGCCAGTTGCGGGGCTCAGACCTCTTGTTTACAGGTACACGTTGAGCTCCTGAAAGAGTTTCCTGTGTATTCAGTTCCCCTTTCAAGACAGAGTCTGCAAAGTCTATGGCAAAATAGTGAGAAAAAAATAAACCCCAGCTCTTTCACAAATGATATTTTATTTGATCTAATGACTCTCTGCTTCACCTCTCTTACACACACACACACACACACACACACACACACACACTCCCCACACTCCTGCCAAACACCATTTTCAGGACAGTGCTTCTCAAACCATCTGAGTGAAGAACCAGTTTTTCTTTTGCCCATCCACCGTGAACTCATCCTTTTATAAACCACAACAAAGAAGAGTAACTAGTAAAATGGAATAAAAAGACACACAAGATACAAGCCAAGTTTTCTATTCTTAGTTTCAATATATATACTATTACTCTGATATATTGCTTTAAAAGTTTCTAAATGTTCACTCTCAATGCTGTACCTACTTCCTTATGGACTGTGTTCAAAAATGATTAAAAAGACAATTTAGGTGTTACAAACAGCCTTTATTTAACACTTCATGAAGCAGACTGTCTCCACTTGGAGAACTGCAAAATAGGGTGGAAGGCAGTCTGCTTTTATAAGATAAGGAATAAAGAACAAGAAAGAGAAAAATAGAAAATATCTGATTGGCTGAAGCCACAGAGTCAACCTTGTTTGGGGTGAGAAGGAACAAGGAAATAAATATGGAGCCCAGATTTGGCTTGGCATTTGGGGTTGGCTGACTGGATATCCTGTATTTCTGATGAAGCAGAGCATTTACAGGGACATGAAAGTTACCTAAGTTTTGGTTTGCAGTTGTGGCACCCAGGGCAGAAGTGGCTCCATCTTGGGTCTAGAAATTTATTTCAACAACTGGTAACAAATACTTTGCTATTTGGTAACTGGCCATGGCCCACACTTTGAATAACATTGACTTAGTGCATAGAGATTCTTCTATGTAGTATGTTGCATATATACAGAAATTTATTATTTATTATTTCTATATATACATATCACACTACATAGACAACATTATCTTCTGATCCTCAATTACTTGTACCTTTAAAATAAAGCAAATCAGGGACTTCCCCTGGCAGTCCAGTTGGTAAGACTCCCAGCTTCCAATGTAGGGGGCACGGATTCAATTCCTGGTCAGGGAACTAAGATCCCACATGCTGTGCAGAGTGGCCAAAAAAAGAAAGAAAAAAAAAGAATAAAATAAAGCAAATCATTTTTAATAATCTTCAAGGAGTCAAGATTTTGTTTGAAAAGGGCTTTTGCTTCTTATTTTTTTTTTCCACTCATAAATATTCAAAAAAATGCCAGTCTTCCAATGGACTCTTGGGTCCAAATAGAAATATATTGGAGACCCCCCAAAAATATCTGAGTATTGATCTCTAATACCCAATGTTTGTCTGTTTTCAGTGTGTTTCTGTTACCTAAAAACTGGATTCGCCTCTTGGTGGGTGTTGAGCCAAAAGACACAACCAAGCAGAAGAGCAGGAGAAGGAAGGATTTATTACTCACAGCAAGTAAGGAAAAAACTGGGGATCTTTCCTGCAGCCGTGTCTCATTAAACAGCAAAAGTGGAGACGTTTTAAGCTAAGGGTACATGCATATTCATGAAGGGGCTTGAGCGGAAGAGAATTCAGCATAGAATTGGGGCAAAGGTTGCCAGAGTCCAAGCTTTAGTTGATTGAATTCACGAGGGGCAGAAAAGGTCAACATCATCATTCCTTAGGTCTCGACCAGTCTAGGGTCTTCCGTGTAGTTACCATCCTCCATCTGGGTGGGGACCTCAGTTCCTGCAGAATTTAAAGATATGTATCAGATTCTTCTGTATATCCCTTAAGGAAAAACTAGGACTCTGTTTTAAAGCTGAAATATTGTTAGTTGACTACTTTTCCTTTGTTCCTGCATTCCCTTACTTCCCTTAAGGTCATTAATTATTGAGACCTATTCAAGGGCAAGCATTGTGGCTAGGATTAGATCACAAAATAACTCAGACCAAAAATGGCTTCTCTTCCATCAAGAAAGCAATGCCTGGTTCTATTTGGGTGAAACCAAGCAGGACCCTGTGGGGCCCTCCCGGCTACAAATTCTTTCCATGTCCCCCATTTCTTATTTGTAAGAAAGAGGCTTCAGCCTCCTAGTCCTTCTCGGAGTACCAAAGGGCAGATTCAAACAGTTGCTATCAGAAAAGTGAAGGAATGCAGAAACAAAGGAGGAGCAGCCAAGAAACAATAGTGCAGGGATAAAGCAGGGTCCTGGTTCCTCCTCAAGGGACATACCTAACAATATCTTTGAGTTCTTCTGCAGGAAATAAGGCCGCCACCCAGATGGAGGATGGTAACTTCTGGCTGAGCAAATGAGCCCTGGAGCACCGCCCTGTTACCCCACCATCAACAAATCAGAAGAAAGTCCGCACACTGTAGAAGAAAACAAAGACTCGGACCCCCTCACCAAATGATTAACTGATTAGCTTTCCCTTTCTCCCTTTATAAACTCTCATGGTTGAGCATAATCTTCAGAGTTGGTTCTTGGATGTGAGTCCACCTTCTCCCCAGGTTACTGGCCTCCTGAATAAAGCAACCTTTCCTTTGCAACCAACCTTTGTCTCTCAAATGCTGGTTTTCAAGTGGCAAGCAGCCAAGCCTGAGATGGGTAACATGGGGACCCCTCAACCCTACCTGCTTATGTTTCTTGTTAAGAACATTTTTTTTCTTAAATAAAATCTTGTAAGATAGATGCTTATAGCGTTAGAGTTTATTGCACAAAAAAGAATGAGCTATCAGGAAATGACTGCGTTTCACAAATATCAATGTTTCACTGCTGCATGTGAGGACATGGAAAAAAGTATGCCGAGAGAGGTGAGGAAATCAGTGCTTAACAGTGCAAGGATGTGCAAATGTGCAAAGTACAAATTCGTTTATTAAAAACATGTGAGCACAACTGGCTTAAAGTTTTATTTGTTTTAAAAATTCCCGTATCTGACATTGCCTTTATTCTACCTAAATTTTAGGATAAATAGAAAATCATAGCAGAAGCCTACAGAAGGAAAAGCAGGTGCATATCATTAAGGAATAAAAGTCTTGGAAAAAACCGTGAAATTAAAGCTCGAAGGCTGTTGGCATTTATTCTCCTCACTCCCTTAAAATTTTGAAGACTATGCATTCTATTTCCATAAAATATGTTTAGTGTTTTAACATTTCCACCAATTACACCAAGCAATCTAATTTGACCTCTATTTAACAGGAAGACTTTCTTGGTGTTTTCATAGCTTTATTACCATACAACATGAAAAAAACTGTTATGGGTTGTGGAATGTTGCCTGCCGTATCAGTAAACAAAGGATGTCGTGGCCATCAAGCCATCAGCCACTGCAGCTGCCTCCACGACTGTGCACCCTGAGGGGGATTCGGGATGGAGAAAAACAGAATACCGGCCCTAGATTGCTAACGTGCATATCAAAGGAATGATTTCAATGAGCTCAGACTCTTGCATCTTTCCATACACAGAAAAGTGCCGAGTTCATTAACTGGAGATGTCTGGTTTTCTTTAATTGACAGTAATCTTTTGATGCTCTGACTACCTGGTTTCTATTGCAAAAATTCCCATATGTCCTGGCTCCTCCCTTACCTCTTCAGAGTGGTCCCTCAGAACTATCTGAGAGGCTGCCTCCCAGGCTTGAGTCCTCAGAAATTTGGCCAAATAAAACATAATTCTCAACTTTCAGGTTGTACATTTGCTTTCAGTCGACAGGGTGATTTTCTCTTTTTTCTTCTTTTTAAAAAATTTTTATTGAAGTATAGTTGATTTACGGTGTGTTAATTTCAGGTGTACAGTAAAGTGAATCAATTATACATATACATATACACTCTTTTTTTTTTAGATTCTTTTCCCTTATAGGCCATTACAGAGTATTGAATAGAGTTCCCTGTGCTACATAGCAGGTCCTTGTTAGTTATCTATTTTATATGTAGTAGTATGTATGTGTCAATCCCAATCTTCCAATTTATCCCTCCCCAACCTTATCCCTTGGTAACCATAAGTTTGTTTTGACAGGGTGATTCTTGATGGACTCCGAGATTGGAAAAAAAGCCCCAAACCAAAAAACTAATGACTTTATTCTTCCCTTTGTAAGGGAGCAGAATTTGCCACCCTAAAATATATCTCTTTGGCATATTAATTGTTTTAAGGTGGTTATTTTCTCAGAAACAGTGTAACAGAGAAGAGCTAAATCAGACTCCATGTTAGGTCTGTTTCTTTGACTTTAACCTCTGCTTTTCGCTGCTTTTGTTATTATAATCATAAATGATGGCTTGCCTCAGGGAACACTGCCCCTCTGCCTGAATTTTAAACTACAGTGCCTCTGGGGCTTCCCTGGTAGCACAATGGTTAAGAATCCGCCTGCCAATGCAGGGAACATGGGTTCAATCCCTGATCCAGGAAGATCCCACATGCCGCGGAGCAACTAAGCCCGTGTGCCATAACTACTTAGCCTGAGCTCTAGAGCCTGCGAGCCACAACTAAGGAGCCCCCGTGCTGCAACTATTGAAGCCCACGTGCCTAGAGCCTGTGCTCCACAACAAGAGAGGCCACAGCAATGAGAAGCCTGCGCACCACAACCAAGAGTAGCCCCCGCTCGCTGCAACTAGAGAAAGCTCGTGCACACAGTAACAAAGACCCAACACAGCTGATAAATAAAAATAAATAAATAAATAAATAAAGTGCCTCTGTTCAGCTCAGGCAGACAATCTGTCCTGCCCACCTGTGTGAATGGCTGAAATTAACATACCCCCTCACGGAGGCTGGTCATTCCCGGAGATGTTTTGCAAGACTGATGGCCCTTTCACTTTACTTCCTCACAGCCTCTCCCTCTCTGATTCTATAAAACAAACTGGCATCCAGACCCCGATAAGATGGTTTTTCAGAGACACCAGTCTGCCATCTTCTCAGCCTGCTGGCTTTCCGAATAAAGTCGTATTCCTGGCCTCAACACCTTGTCTCTGATTCATTGGCCTGTCGTGTGGCGAGCAGAGCGAGCTTGGACTTGGTAACAACAGTAGACATGGGAAGCATTCTGAAAACCAAGTAGGAGTTGCCCTTTTGCAAGAATTATTTACATTTGTAAGGGAAATCTCTATTTGTGTGTCTCCCTCTTTGTACCTGGAAGAGGAAAGCTCTAGAAACTCTTATCAATGGAAAAGGGGGAAAGGTGAGGACTTAAATCTGCATCATTTTTGCTCACTTTGCTTTTCCTAGTAACTTCCTGGTAACTGACTCTCCCCACCCTCACCATCTTTTGTCTTTAGCTGAGGATGGTATTTGAGGTGAGGCCTTCAGCCATTTTGGGGAGTTACTCAGTTTCTCTGGGTCTCTCCAATGTACGCACATTATTAAACTTTGTTCGATTTTCTCTTGCTAATCTGTCTGATGTCAATTTAATTCTTAGACCAGCCAGAAGAATGTAGGAAGGGTAGAGGAAAGTGTCTTCCTCCCCGACACCTTCACCCTACAAATACACACATACACATACTCCTGCCAAACGCTGTGTTAAGGACAGTGCTTCTCAAACTATCTGAGGTGAAGAACCAGTTTTTATTTTCCCAACCCATCATGAACTCACATTTTATAAACTATAACAAAAAAGAATAACTAGACAAATGGAATAAAAAGACATGCATGATGGGGCTTCCCTGGCCGTCCAGTGGTTAAGAATCCATGCTTCCACTGCAGGGGGCACCGGTTCCATCCCAGGTCGAGGAAATACGATCCCACAGGCCATGCTGTGCAGCCAAAAACCAAACCAAAACAAAACAAAAACGGCATGCAAAATGCCTCAATAGGGCATTTTTAAGATGATGGAGAGACTTTGAATATAGGTTATATGTTAGATAATTTTATTATATCAACATTAAACTTCTTTGGTGGGATATAATATTGTGGTTATATAGTAGAATGTCCTTGTTATGCAAAAACACATGGTGAAGTACTTAGAGATGAAGTGTCATGATGTCTGCAACATACTTTCAAATATGTTACCGGACCAGGTCCGTTTGCCTGACACAAAGCAAGCCAAACGCTGAGATGCTGAGGTTTGTGGCTGAGAAAGAGTTTATTCACAGGCAGCCAAGAGAGGAGATGACAGAACAAATCTCATCTCTGCCCCCTTGAAGGTGAAGGGGTTGGGATGTTTGTGGGATAAGCAGGGCGGCCCTAGGCATGGGGAAAGGTGATGAAAGGTGGGGAAAGGTGTTCCACGCTGGCATATCTGGGTGACATGCTTCTGCATATTCAAATTGGAGGCGCTTAGTATGACCCGAGGGCTGAGTTTTCTGGCCCTCTGATATCAAAAGGCCATTCATCAGACATCTGCATGGGCCCAGTTTTAGAGTCTGTTGTCCCACCTGGCCTTAGCTGGCTCACACTGGTCAAGAGCCCACTCTAAGTTCCTGTAAAACAACTGGGCTACGTGAAGCTGGGAAGGTATGCAATTAAAGAGAGGAAGAAAGAAAGAAAGGGGAAAAAATAACTAAAGCAAGCTTAATCAATGAAGATAGTTTACAAGCAGAGGGGTTTTAACAAGGTGTTCCCCTATCCTTTGCTCTGTAAGACAAGCTCAAGAATTCCTTAGTCATTGGCTTCTGCTAACTCTATGGGGCATGGTTCAGCATTTAAAAAAAAAAAGGCAGATTGATATAGATAGAAAAATAGATATGTGATAGATAGACAGATGATAGGAAGAAAGGAAATAAAGGAAGGAAGAATGGAAGGAAGGAAGGAAAGAAGGGAGGGAGGGAGGATGGAAGGAAGGAAGGAAGGAAGGAAGGAAGGAAGGAAGGAAGGAAGGAAGGGCAAGCCAATGTGGCAAAATGTTGATAATGGGTATATTTAGGCAGGCCTCTTACTATCCTGCAGTGCCTGGGTGCAAATGGAGACTCCTATACCGTGTGCCCAAATATTTAAACTTATAAGGCAAACTCACAAAGTAATAAAATATGTTCTTTTACTTTACCAGTATGTCTTCATAATGACCTAGAAGCCAAGTTCAGATTTAGAATTCACAAATCCTGCAAGTTTTGTGCTAAAACATGGCAGTGCAAGGAGAGCCAAGCTCTAGTCTCCTGGCCTGCAGCCAGTCCTCTCCCTCTCCCCCCACCCCCTACCCCCCAGGGCCATCTTGCACCATAAGGGACCTTATGCATATGCATGTGTGACACCTCAGTTCACGCATTCAAGTACCATCTGTGAGGTGGCAGAATATGCCACCCCCCAAATATGCCACGTTGGCATAACGATTACTTTGAGCTGAAGGCAATTGAGAAGAAGCAGATGGAAGATAAGCTCCCTTGCCCTTCTATTTGCCTAAAAGCAGAACATAAATTTTCAAAGGTGTCCCTCTTCCCCTCTCTACCAGGAAGAACAAAAGTTAATCACCAGAGAGAACTTTAGATCCCATATACCTGGAGATGGCACCAGAGGAATCTACATAACAAACGTTACTAACCAGCTTTTATGTGCCATTGGTTTCCTATACATTTGCCTTCCCATTATTGGCTACCCCTAGAGACTCAAGGTCCTTTTCCTCTGTCTCATCACTTCTTTAAAAATTTGTCATTCCTTTGCTAAGATACTATATAAACTCATGTCCTTCTAACTAAACCTTTGAATTATTCATTTTCCCCTGGGTATCTCCCATGTATACATGACGTATACATATTAATAAATTTCTTTTTTATTTTCTCGTATCTATCTTTTGTTATGGGGGTCACAGCCAAGACCTTAGAAGGGTAGAGGGAAATTATTTTTCCCTCCCCTACACATCTACATCACAGCTGCCAACTCCCACAAACCATTGTTTTTTGGCCACCTTTGGGCCAAGGGGTGTGCGTAGTGGACGTGATCGAACATGAGGAAAGCAGACTTCAAAATAAACGAAAGTAGCAGGAATTCTGGGGTCTAGGATACCTGAAATATACGGAATAAAAGTGGGGCTGGGGGTGGGAGAAGAGCTCCAGATGGGGTGCCTTTTAGTCTAGAACACTCCTCATCTCTTGAAGAGGAGTGAGGCTGGAGAAATAAAGAGGCCTCCAAAGTATGGGTCAGTATTGGACCTAGGTGAAGGGATATGCATTTTCAGTGAACTTATTCTCTCAATTTTTAACACTGTGGCAAATGTTGCCCCACTTTTCTAAAAACACATGTGAGATGATTCAGGAAAAACAATTTTGTATCCTGTTCTTTTTTTTTTTTTTAATCCTGTTCTTTTTATATATCATTCTAATAACTATAGGGGAGAAGTTTTTAGCCGAGACCAGAGACCCTGAGAATAAAGGAGAGATTAACAAGAGAAAAACCAAAGAAGTTTATTAATATGTGTACCTCATATATACATGTGAGATACCCAGGAGAAAATGAATAACTCTCCAAGGTAGCTTAGAATTCTGGTTTAATTACCATTTTAACGGGGAAAGGGGAGGAGGAACGTAGGCCTCTTATGAGAGAATAAATGATTTTTAGGAAAGACAAATGAGTTCTGAGAAGAATAGATGGGAGGTATGATAGTTGGTGACAGAGTTTGGGTGTGGTGTTGACTTCTAATATTTTCAGTTATAACAGTCAATCTTCCCTGATTGATGAAACTCTTGAGGAGGGGATCTATGACACTTGAGTTACTTTTGGATGTTCTGTCTTCAGGCAGATAAGGGGAGTTCAGAGAAAGCCTCTCCTTATATTTACTGTTTTTCAAGTGCCTGCAGCTCAAAATAATCAATATACCAAAGTGGTATATTGTGAGGTGGTATGTCTTGAACTCTGTGCCACTGTCCACTTGGAATTTCTAGCTGACAAAACCCAGGCACGTGGCTACATCTGACTTCTAAGAGAGCTCAGAAATGCCGTCTGACAGTTTGCCCAGGAAAAGAGGGAAATAATGTGTCTTAACCTATCCATACTTTTCCATATACTAACAGAGTAGATATCTGGAAGTTGTGTAAATAATTTATGGTTTCAGCGTGACGGTGGATGAAAGCATGAGGTCTCTAGGGGTCTCTGTTTCCTGGAGGACTGCATGAACCTCAACTTGGCCCAGTGTCCATGGATCTTAGGAGTCTCTTTCAGTCTCCAACCTCCAACCTCCAGCATTCCTAAGAGACTGAAAACTATTCTGAGGAACCTGTGTTGCTATCTGTCCCTTTCAAATGTACCTCATGACATCAGTTCTATTAGACCTTGTGTTTTAGCCAGTTTGGTGGGATTCACTGTATATCTCTCCAGGACTGTCACATATTCACTCAATTCTTCGTTAATTCCAAAACACAATGGAGGAGACCGTTATTGTCTTCTTAAGGAAAGCCTTAGTGAAATCAGGTAGATTTCAGAGCATCCTCTCTGGCTAGGAAAGCCCTTGGGTAAGCCCTTTGCATTCTCTCATCACTACCTCAGCAACCATCACTTAATAGGCATTCAATATACCTATGTTAGATCAAATTAGATTGAATTGCTTTCAAGTTTAAGTCATTTTATTATGTGACTCTCCAACTTTTTAACTGAAATTTTTATTGTGATAATTATAGATTCACATGCAGGTGTGAGAAATAATACAGAGAGTCCCTTGTGCATTCTTCCTAGTTTTCCCCAATGGTAACATTTTGCAAAACTATCGTGTAAATCACAACCAGGACACTGACTTGGATGCAATCCACCAATCTTATTCTCCTCACCCTGAGTCCTTAACCCCTAGCAACCACCAATCTGTCCTCCATTTATAAAATTCTATCTTTCAACTATGTTCTATAAATAGAATCATAATATGTAACCTTTGGGGACGTTAATTTTTTCTACTCAGGGTAATTCCCTGGCGATTCATTCAAGTTGTTGAGTATATTAATAATTTGTTTCCTTTTTTATTGGTGAGTAGTACATTATGGTATGTATATACCAGTGTGTTTAACTACTCATCTTTTGAAGGACATCTGAACTGATCGCAGTTTTTAGCTATAACAAATAAAAATGCTATGAACCTCCATGTACAGGTTTCTTCCATTTTTTTAATAGTTCTACTTTTTAGAGAAATGTTGTGACTGAACCAAACTATTTACTGTCATACCCTGACAAGTCCTGGTGCCCTTAATAACTACCTCTATTCCCACTTTTTTCCCAGCACTTTCACTCCACCGGAGCATAGAGCTTCACCTCTGAATACTGCTGGCTTTACCTTCTTCATATGTCTTCTGTTGCCAGAAATTTATTCAGGAGTTCAGATTTACTCTGTGCTTGGACTTGAATCTTGGGTCTACTTTCTCTTTCTAGCCACCTTTTTCTAGACCTCAAAAATTTTCTGTCTTGCCCACTTCAACTCTCAGTTCCTTGTGGACCCCCAAGGTCCTTACCCTAGGCCAGTTCTCCCCTGGGGAGAACCTTTACCTCACATTTACTAGGCAGAAATTTCCACTCTAGCCTGTACATGGACACTCAGGAGACACCACTTTGCAACTGGAAGCAATCTTGTCCCTTTCATGTGAGGTTACCATGTGCCCTCAGCAGACACTGAATCTGCTGGTGCCTTGATCTTAAGACTTCAGAGCCTCCAGAACTGTGAGAAATAAATGTTTGTTGTTTATAAGCCACCCAATATCTGGCATTTTCTTATAGCTGCCTGCATGGACTAATACATCAAGAAAGTAAAGAAAGGAAAGAAATGGACTTGGACCTTTTTTCTATAGCCCAGGGCAGAGCTGATCTAAGCCACTCCAGGTCATTCCCTAGAAATCAACAATTATATTCTTCTAGGACATGGCCATCAGTAATCTATCATCCCAGGAGAAGACATTCGCGGTTTCTGCACTACTTTTCCTGAATTCCAAATAATAGCTTCCATCGGACCAAATCAAGAAGGGAAGAAATTCACTTTGTAGAAGGGAATAAGTTTCTATTCTAAGTCATTTTCCACCCATGGTCAAAGGACTTTCACTGGAAATGGGGTTTCTCTAATTTTTCTGAGAGAACATCTGGAAAGATAATTCAAAACTGAGACTGTCAAAATATCACTGCCAAAGTGTGCATCATTTTGGACAGGGTTTTAATTCACTGTAGTCAGCCTGTGCCCCTGGGAGCTGAGCTTTGTGCTTGAAGCCGTAATAAGATGACCTGTCTTTCTCAGTCCCTGTGTTATCAATCAACCCTCTGGTTGATGAAGTTACATAAAATAATCACATAAGCCTCTGATGCAATGCTGATGATGACAAAAAAGCAGTGACATAAAATAGGGCCAGCACAAATTAACCCCCCTGTGCAAAAGGTAAAGCTAGAGAAGGCGTGAACTTAAGATACTGGCATGAAATATCAATATGTATCACTTACAATCAAACCTTGGACTATAGCCATTGTAGAAGGCAAATAGTTCAAGAATCTCAGGTTTAAAGTTATCTTAAACATTATTAGCTGCAGAGACAATAAACTGGCCATGGAGCAACTGTGCAGACACGGTGTGTGCCCCACAGGGTCCCCCCGCCCCACCAGCCGCTCCAGCCCCGATGGAAGCGGGTAGCACATTTGACAATCAGGAGGCCATACAAATGAGAATTCCTAGCTTCTTCTGAAAAATCGGCTTAAAAAAAAAAAAGAAACATCGAATAATTTCTCAACACAGGACCCAGATTCCTGCATGGAAACTCTCGGTGCTGAATAAGAATTGATTGTGCTGTTTAGATGGAATATACACAGACCCCATTACTCCCTATTACATCTGCAATTTAGGGGCCAAAAGCCCGCTACTGTTTATCACAATGCTGTAACTATTTCACCTGGAGGTAAGGGAAAAGTGAAGTACTTCTTCCACTTGACCTCTCCTTTTGGCCTAGCCTCTGTAGGCATCTGAGGGTGGGAGCCTGATCTGGCTGACAGCCTCCAGCCAACTTGATACTTGGGTCCTCATATAACCTCTTCAATCTACGTGTAGTCACAGGGAATTTACCCTCCCTGAGACAGCCAACTCTATCTTAGTCAGCTCTGAACATTGGAAAGTTCTTAATATTGAACAGAAATGCATCTTCCTATAGTCTTCACTAGTCCTAGTGCAATTCTTGGAGCCATACACCATATAGAACACTAACAAATGCCAAATAATGCAATAAATTTTGCAAAGCACTTAGCCCAGAGCCTGGCATGTAGTAGGTGCTCAATAAATACTGGTTTCCTTCTCTGCTCCATTTTTAAACATAACTATTTGACGAACATTTGTTGAGTCCTTACTATGTGCCAGGCACTCTACTGGGAGCCAACAATAAAAAGATGAATAAAACACAGTCCCTGAATCCTAGAAACTAACAATCTAGTAGGCTGAGGTTGATCTGTGTGCATTCTTTTACAAAGCTGGGTTAGAAATACGTATAGGACTTCCAAACTAGAGTGGGACATTCTACTTGATTTTTGTGCAGAAGTAGTGTTGTCCAGGTATGTAGGTTGAAAATTATTTGTCTAGTACCTAAAAGCTGGCATGTACTTTTTTTAAAATTTATTTTTATTTATTTATTTATTGACTGTGTTGGGTCTTTGTTGCTGCACACGGGCTTTCTCTAGTTACGGCAAGCGGGGGCTACTCTTCGTTATGGTGCGCAGGCTCCTCATTGCCATGGCTTCTCTTGTTGTGGAGCACGGGCTCTAGGCACGTGGGCTTCAGTAGTTGTGGCACACAGGCTCAATAGTTGTGGCTCACGGGCTCTAGAGCTCAGGCTCAATAGTTGCGGCACACGGGCTCAGTTGCTCTGCGGCATATGAGATCTTCCTGGAGCAGGGATCGAACTCGTGTCCCCTGCATTGGCAGGCACATTCTTAACCATTGCGCCACCTAGGAAGTCTGCTGGCATGTACTTTGGGAGCAGAATCACATTGCCCCTGCCTCAGTGAGAATATATGATAAATTTGGCTTTGTATTGGCAGATTAAAGACCTAAGCATGGGCTTCCCTGGTGGCACAGTGGTTAAGAATCCGCCTGCCAATGCAGGAGACATGGGTTCGAGCCCTGGTCCAGGAAGACCCCACATGCCACGGAGCAACTAAGCCCATGAGCCACAACTACTGAAGCCCGTGCACCTTGAGCTCGTGCTTTGCAACAAGAGAAACCACTGCAATAAGAAGATTGAGCACGGCAAGGAAGAGCAGCCCCCACTCTTCACAACTACAGAAAGCCCACGCACAGCAACAAAGACCCAATGCAGCAAATAAATAAATAAATAAAATAAAATAAAGACCTAAGGAGTCTTAGTATCAGTTGGAACATGCCTTCACTAATACTTTCACTTAAAAATCTTAAAACATGATAAATCCTGAGATAGTAAGTACAGTGAGCTATAGGATCAAAGAGGAAGGACATCTGACCCATTTTTGGTTATTTACAAATAACACACTAGAAAGTTTTAAAGGTGGTGAGGCAATAGGACAGGGAGATGTTAAGATGTCCCCTGCAGAACTTGGGGTCTATAGGTAATACTCAGGTTAGTGGTGGTCTCCTCATTGTCCCCTTGTGCCCCCCACCCAAACCCTGTTTCCTCTCAGTAGGTATTTAGAGAGTGGCTTGGATTTGTGAACTCTGCAACTAATGTTTAAGATAAGATAACGTGCCTAAAGGGGGGAATTCTGACAAGTGGATGAGAAATTTTCTAAATACATATTGAAGAAACTCTGACACCAAAAGCGCAAGCAACAAAAGCAAAAAATCAAGTGGGACTACATTAAACTTAAAAAGTTTCTGCACAGCAAAGCAAAGAAATCGACAAAATGGAAAGGCAACCTAAGTAATGAGGGAAAAGATTTGCAAACTGTATTTATTATAAGCGATTAATATCCAAAATACATAAAGAACTCACACAACTTACAACAAATAAGCAATTTGATTTAAAAATGGGCAGAGAAATATAATAGACATTTTTTCCAAAGAACACCCAAATGGCCAACAAGAACAAAGAAAAATGCTCAACATTACTAATCATCATGGAAATGCCAATGAAAACTACAATAAGATATCATCTCACATCTGTTAGAAGGCTACTGTCAACAAGACGAGATAAGAAAGATACAGAGGAAATGGGCACTGTTGGTTTAGCCACTGTAGAAAGCAGTATGGAGGTTTCTCAACAAATTAAAAATAGAACCACCATATGATCCAGCAATCCCACTTTTGGGTATATATATATTCAAAGGAAATGAAAACAGGGTATTGAAAAGCTATCTGCACCCCCATGTTTATTGCAGCATTATCCACAACAGGCAAGATATGGAAACAAACTAAGAGCCTGTCAATGGATGAATCGACAAAGAAGATGTGGGGAATTCGCTGGTGGTCCAGTGGTTAGGACTCCATGCCCTCACTGCTGAAGGCCGGGGTTCAATCCCTGGTTGGGGTACCAAAATCCCATAAGCTGTGTGCACAGCCAAAAAAAAAAAAGAAAAGAAAAGAAAAAGGCAGTGTACATACAATGAAATATTATTCAGGTATGAGAAAGAAGGAAATTCTGTCATTTTCAGCAACGTGGGTGGACCTTGTGGGCATGATGGTAAGTGAGCTAGGTCAGACAGAGAAAGACAAATACTGTATATCACTTATATGTGGAATCTAAAGAAACCAAAATCATACAGAGAGTAGAAGGGATATTACCAGGGGCTGAGGGTGGGGGGGAATGGCAAGATGTCGTTTAAGGGGACACACTTGCAACTAGGAGATGAATAAATTCTGGAGATTTAATGCACAGCATTGTAATTACAGTCAACAGTACTATATTATATACTTCAAAGTTTCTAAGAGACTAGATCTTAAATGTTCTCACTCTGTTAATTATGTGAGTATGGAGCAAAGCTAAGGTAGTAATCAAATTGCAATATATGAATGTGGCAAATCAATGCAGTGGTACACCTTAAATTTACACAATGTTATGTGTCAACTATACTTCAATAGAAAGGAAGGAAGGAAAGAAGGAAGGAAGGAATTAACTGCACCAAGGTAGTTTCCTAGAGTGGCCACCTGCAAGGCCACCAGTCCTGGACCTGCTAGGCTGTTGAAGCCCATTCATGAACAGGTAGAACACCTTCAAAGGAACAGTGTCAGCCCTGGGAGCAGGGCTGGATCATGTGTCTGCATACTCATTCCTGTCTCTTGTACTTCACATTTCCATCCTTTGACATCTATACCATATAAAAATTGGGTCAGCCTTTCAACTCAAAATTCAAGGTCAGAGACTTTCTACTCCCGATTGTTTTCATTCTGTATCTCTTTGGGGTGGATAAACTGTCCAAGCTTTGTATTGATATTGGAACCATTAAAAAACATTTCTCTCGGATCTTTTTTTTGGAATATTTACTATTTTAAGAGTCAGGATCAAATTATTAATAAGATTGATGCCCTCAAAGTGAACACAATTGTTTACCATCCTTAAATAAAAGTACAGGCTCTAGAACAAGGAAAGTGAAGAGTCAGGTTAGATATGTTCTGTTCAAACGCCCCAGGAATTTTGTGTCCAGCTGAAGAAGAATTTTTTGAAGCATAACTTTTTCTTCTGTTAAATTTTTTTATTGCATCTATACATTTCCATAATCAGTATATAGTTTTATTATATATGCTTAACCTTTTATGTAATAGGTATTTTATTCTGCATATTTTTTTCCACTCAAGATTGTTTTTAAGATCTAAACACGTTGTTACATATACATCTAGTCCATTTATTTTAACTATGATATTCTATGATGTAAGTACACCACAGTTTATTTACTGATTTCATATTATGAAGCATTATCTTTAACAATAAAAATACTAGAAATAAAAGTATATCTGCAAACAGAAAAATTGTTTTGAATAAATAACAATATATCTATATCATAGAATAGATATATTCTTTACAATGCAGCTATTGTAAAGAATGAGAAGCATTAACTTGGAAAGATGTCCATAATAAATTACTAAGCATAAAGAAAAACCTTGCTTTTTGTTTAAAAAAAAGTTTAAAAACTCTATATGTACACTATACATGCATATGTGAGTTTACATAAACATGGAAGAACACACCCTATAAACCCAATGAAAAGATACACAATGAGCCAAATGTTAACACTGCTTTACACGGTAGTGGAACCCAATGCATGGGAGGAGGAAAAGACTATAGTTTTTATTTTATGTGTTTCTGTATTGTTTGATTTAGCATGTGTTACTTTTAGAGTTTAAAACAGCAACAATAACAAAGCACTAAAACAAAACAAAAAAAGAAATTGTTAGCACTTAATTTTTGCTTTAGGCCCTTTTTTCTAGATGATCTGCTATCTCCCAAACAATCCCTCCTTTCCTGTCTCCTTCAGAAATGTCCCTCAAAGTCTCAGTGTCTGTGCTAGTTCCTCATTTTTGTGCCAGATAATAACCTAGTTTACATTAAAGTGTGAATGATTGATATCATCTTAACTGTTAGTTTTCCAAGGGATGTTTGAATTTTTTTAAAGGGTGATAAGCTGTAACTTCATTCCTCTCAGTGCTTTTATGGTTTCAGACAAGAGTGAGATGACTGGGGCTTTTGGCAAAGAAGTCTTAATGGTAGCCCTCACTTCTGGACCCATCACACACCACTTACTCCAGCTATATGTGCCCAGGCTCAGTTAGAGGACATCATCCCTGTACAGCTCCTTAAGATTACAGTTTCAGGAAGGCCCATTTCATTTTACACTGAAAAAATGAAAAGTTTCCACAGTTACATCATCCTGTGGAACTTGAATCATCCAAACAGGTTCTAAGAAGACATATTTCATTTTCTGGACAGCAGAGGTAAGGAGAGGATTTTATTTCTATTTTTTTTCTTCTTGCTACACATAAAGTTCCTGAATCTACAGAGAAATCAATGATCACTTATTTATTTTTCTCCAAGTGGACTGGCCACCTGGATTTATCCTGCAAGGATAGAATTTCTTGGATCAACCTCAACAACTTGAGGCAAACTATTAGTAACACTGGCAATATCTCCTAGGCTGTCATTCCTCTCATGGTGGAGCCCCACCCCTTGAGATCCTTGAAACCCGGAGTCCTGCTTCTGATGGTAACAGTAGTTCCAGGTGTGTGTAGAAGCACATGCGCATTCACAATGCCTGAGAACTCCTCCTAGAAACGTTCCTGTTGACAAGATGATATTTTCAATGGTCCGATTTTGGGAATTTTAGTTGTGGTGACAGTGAATGAGAATGAGCCAGTCAGCATTTCACCATCTCTCTAAATGCTGGGAGAAACGTGCAGCCAGCAAAGATCTCTCACCCCACCCATTCCCCTGGAACTCTCACTTGCCGTCCAAAAGGGTGGGCCAGAGAAGGGTCCAGTGTTTGTTCTCATTTACCTTGAGCTCAGAGTTGCCTTTAACTAGCTCTCCTCTGCTTTGCACATCTCCCCGCAATATATAACCATTTAATTAAAGGGAGAGGAACAAAAGGAGAGGTTATCTCAGGACACTTCACTGACTTCCTCTAGAGCAGTGATTCTCAACCGGAGTGAATTTTGCCCCCCAGAGAATATCTGGCAATGTCTGGAGGCATTTTTGGTTGTCACAGCTGGAGGCGGGGAAGGGGTGAAAGCTACTGGCATCTGGTGAGGAGAGGCCAGGGATGCTGCTACACATCCCACAGCGCACAGATAGCTCCCTACCGAGAATTTTCCAATCCCGGATGTCAGTAGTAACAAGGCTGAAAAGCTTTGCTTTCAGTACTTGACTTATTGCTAGTGCATAACTCTTGATGAAGTTCATGGGGAACTAGAGATTTTCAAGTACTTCCTTGCTCTCAGTTTCAGAAACCAAATTGGACTGAGTACCTATGGATTTTATGGCACCAAATTAAATTAGAATAAAATCTTTGGCAAACATTAGGTATACCAGCTTTAGAGAAAATAAACTAGAACTTTCTGAATCTGAATAAAAACACTCCTTTTGGTCTTAGTGCAGTGTTGGACTAAACAAGGTAGAACAGTGTCAAAACTGCTCAATTAAAGGGTATATGCTGTCTCTTGAAGAAGTAATCTGTGGACCACCTGAACTGCAATCATCTAGAGTGTTTTTTTTTTTTAAATATTTATTTATTTTTGGCTGTGTCAGGTCTTAGTTGCAGTAGGCAGGCTCTTCACTGCGGCGCCTAAGCTTCTCTCTAGCTGTGGCACGCAGACTCAATAGTTCTGGCACTAGGGCTTAGTTGCCTTGCAGCATGTGGGGTCTTGGTTCCCTGACCAGGGATGGAACCTGCACCCCCTGCTCAGGAAGGAGGAGTCTTAACCACTGGACCAGCAGGGAAGTCCCTGGAGTGTTTCCTGAAAAACGCTGATTCCTGTGCCCCCTCCTATCAACTACGTCAGCATCTCTGAGGATTACTTGCCCACCTTCACCCCGTCAGCCCCACCACACAGCAACAAGCAAATATCTGTATAGCTCTCAGAACACTGACATCCAACCAATGTGAACGATTGACATTATTCATCATGATCATTTAGGGGTAGAATAAATCAGGTCTTTGTCCCTGATTCCTGGCACAGAGCTCCTAAAGCTCTTGGAATTTGCTGTCTTTTGTATGTTAAGGAGATGAGTCATGGAGGGACCCTAGATAGCTTCGGGATAGGGGCTGGTTAACTCAAAAAACATCGGTGAGATTAGAAGGTTAGAATATTTAGGCCCACCTCCACCCCTACCTCCAGGAGGGAAAGGAGCTGGAAATTCAGTTTAATCGCTAGTGACTACTGATTTAATCAATTATGCCTACATACGAAACCTCCATAAAACCCCTGAATGATGAGGTTTGGAGAGCTTCCTGGTTGGTGAACACGTCAAGGTGCTGGGAGGCTGGTGTGCCAGGAGAGGGGAAGGGAAGCACCACACGTCCCCTCCCCACATCTTGTCCTATGCATCTCTTCCATTTCGCTGTTCCTGAGTTATATCCTTTATAATAAACCAGTAATACTAAGCAAAGCACTTTCCTGAGTTCTATAAGTCACTCTAGTGAACTACTGAATCTGAGCACAGACTTCATGAGAACTTCTAAATTGGTACCCTGCCAAGCAGAATTGTGGATGGCCTGGGAACCCCATTTGCAGCTGTATTTGAAGTTGGGGCACTTATGGGACTAAGCCCTTAACTTGTGGGGTCTGCACTAACTCTGGGTAGTGTCAGAATTGAACTGAATTGTTGGACAACCAGTTGGTGTCAGAGAATTGGAGAATTGGTTGGTGTTGGCATGATGTATTTGCTGTCAGAAAAAAAAAAAACCCATAATTTTCTTCCCCTAAAGTAATAGAAACCACAGAAAGAAAGAGAATAAATCAGATACCAGGAAATAATATAGTCTTAAAATCTTAATATGATAACTTTTCAATAATCTGTGTAGTAAGTTAAAATATTCTAGAGATTTTCTCTTAATTTCTGATTCCACATTTATATTATGCTTAGATAAATCAATTGTGAAGTACAGAATCTCCATTCAAAGCAAGATTTTAAAAAACTTTCCACCACCCCCAAAATGTTCCAATATATTATGTAAGATGTTTATTAACTCAGAATCTATAGTTTAACTAGGAAGAATTCTTAATACAAACAGTTAGTAATAATAACTCTCAAGAGACGTCATTGGTACAATACTTAGAATACTGCACCTGCAGAAATGAATGAGTGACACAGTTTTAAATGCTGCTATCTGCATATTACCTGTGGGAGGACAAGAAGAGTCTCGGTAGTCTCTACTTTACACATCATTTCCTTCTTAACGGCAAAATGACAGCATGTGAACAGCAAGAGAGAAAACTGAAGACTTACTGCTTCAAGGAAAATAACTTTGATACTGTAACTTTGCCACTGGGGACCAGTCTCAGTGGATAGCCTGTTCATCATCCATCAGAAGACTGTTACGGTCATCTGTCTGCTCTTTAATCTCTATATGTGAAGGTTCCTTCTCACTACCTTGACATTCCTTGGACCGCATTGACTCAGACTGAGATCGCCAGCTCCTACTACTGCGGGCCACTGAGGATAAGCAAACACTTACTCTCCGTTGACCTGTTTTTATCGTTACCTGTTTATTCTGAGAAGTCAGCTTCCCCAGATCCCCTCCTGCTGAAGGCCACTTTTAACTTCCCAGCCCAAAGTCTCCTGCTCTTCTAGAAGCTGGAGAGAGATTTGAAGAGAGATATTAGGACTTTAGGGTTGAGAAGTGGCTTGTTTTCTTCCCTTTCACACGTCAAACTGTGAGTACCATTTGGCCAACTCGCTTGCCAGCATATGACAAGGACCCTGGCCAGCAGGGACCATCTCCCTTTCTCTGGCCCTCGTCTCTTCAATCATCAAAACATCTGACTTTTGGTCTTCAGTAAATGAAGAGGTGATTTAATCTACTTGCAAAGAGAACTTGATGCTTAGGGGAAAGCGTGTAGGTTGTTAGTAACCTCCCTACCCCCTGGCCCAAATTTAAGTGTTTTTTAATTGTGCATGTAAGTTTCATTGGAAAAAAACAAGACAAAACAAAACTAGAATTCTCTAAGGCAGCTCTGTCCAATAGAAATATAATTACACATATATAAAGCTCTAGCAGCCACATTAAAACAAGTAAAAAGAAACCAGTGAAATTAATTATAATCTTGTATTTCCATACTACAACCCCTTCTATTTAATCCAGCTTAAAATCTCATAAGGTAAACATTAACTTCAGGGGTCCATGTGATTTGTTTAGCTTTAGGAAAACAATGAAGGGGCACAGGGAAGCAGTGTGGTGCTGGGCAAAGTGATGGGGTAGATGGTGAATATTCTGGAGGTTCTCTAGGCATCATCTCTGGGAAAAGAGAGAAGGATCGTCATCATCAGAAGAGCAACGTTTTAAAAAGCTGCCTCTGAGACACGTTGCTCTTTATTCTCCTGCTTTCCTTCCTGAGTTGGTGAATGTGAAATCTCTTGAGCTCTACAGATGCAGGAGAAGCTGGAAGGAGAAAGTGCCTACTCCCCTCTGAGAGGCACAAGCAGAGGTTTACAGACGGAGCCAAGCAGCTTGGGGGGGGGGGTGTGGAGGGGCAGGGAGGGGACTCTTTTTTATTTTATTTTATTTATTTATTTATTATTTTTTGGGGGGGTACACCAAGTTCAAAAGGGGGGGGGACTTTTCTTGAGTAGCCTTCTTCTCAGAGCCACCTTCACCTTAATGGAGACCATCAAAGTAATTTCTCTTCTTTTCCACCTTTAATAGGAATAACAAAAGCAGCAGTAGCAATAGCTAGACATCCATTGAGAGCCCACTCTACATGGCAGGCGCGAAGCTAAGCACTTTCTGAGGATCATTACATCAGATCCTCACAATAGCCTTTGAGGTAAGCACCGTCATCACTGGCATTTTGGAGGTGAGCCTCATCCAAGGACATGTAGCCAGGAAGTGGCAGAGCTAGAGTACAGAGGAGTGCTGTACCTGGAAAGTGTGTGCTCGTGATAGGAGCCCACGATCCTGCCTTGTTCCTGACTAGTAAGCGGGGACTCGGAGCACCTGCTTCACTTTACACAAAAGTCAGAGTGGACTGAGGTGGAAATGCAAACACAGCTGAGATTTCTAGACCCTGTTCATCAAGTTCCTAATAGCCCCAATCCTCCTTAGAAAGAAGGAAGCTAAGAGGGAGAAATAAACCCTGAAATACCCTTTTATTTTTGTAAAATTTTATTATTTTCTGCATTAATAGTTCTATAATCCCAACTCTTTTAAGGAAAGAAGTTATAGGATATTTTTATATAGGTCAACAATCTCTTGTCAGAAACCTTTGTGGCTGGGTGTTTCATAATTTAGAATTTTAAAGATTTTTAGAAAGGTTATGCATTCATATACTATATTTTACATAATATCCCAGAGGAGTCTGCAGATACTACGGACCGAATGTGTCCCCCTAAAATTCACATGTTGTAAGACCAGTGAGCTATAAGCTGAACAATTCTCAGAGCGCACACAGAGCTGGGAGACCTTCAAGTTCTGATCATTGAGAGTGAAGAGTTCTTGTCGAACATCCAGGGCATTCGGTAGATACCCTAAAAGGGCTACACGTTAGCAGAAACACTAAACTAGCCCCAAAGTAAGGTTACTCTTAAACCCACCCTAACAAGTCTTAAAAAAAAATAAGCCTTGAAACATTCAAGCCTTGAAATGATTAAGCCTACAGCAACAACATCCAACACTCTTTTAAGTAGAATAGGGGACACACAGTTTTGAGGGTAGTAGCCCGCTGTGGCAATAAAACTATTCTTTTCTACTTCACCCCCCTCAAAAGAATAAGTCCAACAAAATAAAACAGGCAATTTTACATTCCAAGAGTCACTAAAAGTTACTAGACATTTGAAAAAGCAGAGAAATGTGAGTCACACCTAGCAAAAAAAGTTAATCAATAGAAACAGATCTAGAAATGACAGAGATGAGGGAATCAGCTTGTGGCACTTTAAAGTTCCTATTTTCAAAATGTTCAAGAATTTTTAAAAAATCATCAATATAATGAGGAGAGCAATGAAAGACATGAAAAGTTCACTGGGTGGGACTGACAGAAGATTAGACACTACAGAAGAGAAAATTATTGAGCTTAAAGACATAGTCATAAAAACCATCCAAAGTGAAGCAGAGAGAAAAAAGACTGAAAAAAGAAATGAACAGAGCCTCAGTGCCTGTGGGACAAAATCAAGCTATTTTATGTGTAACTGATGTTCCAGAAGGAAGAGGGAAAGGAAAGAAAATATTTGAAAAATTAATGCTTGAAAATTTTCCAAATTAAGAAAAACCCCTACAAGTCTGTGTGTATTAATTTTCTATCACAGTGTAATAATTTCCCACAAACTTAGAAGCTTAAAACATACCCATTTGTTATCTCACACTTTCTGCCGGCCAGAAATCCAGGCATGGGTTAGCTGCAACAGCATCTCTCACTCAAGATGCTGACAGAGGTATATTCTTCGCTGGGGGCTCTTGGGGAATGATCTTCCAAGCTCATTTAGGTTGGAAGGATTCAGTTCATTGAGATTATAGGACTGAAGTCACCATTTTCTTTCTGACTATTGGCTAGGGACTGCTTTCAGCCTTTAGAGACTGCTCAAGGGTCCCTGCCATGTGGCCCCCTCCACCTTCAAAGCCACTGATTCCCTCTCACATTCCACATCTCTCATCAGAAACAGCCTCTCCCTTTAAGGGCTTATCTGATTAGCTCAGGCCCACCAAGGATAATCTCTGCTTCTTAAAGATAACTGAGCCACTGAACACAATCTAATCGTGGAAATGACCATCCCATCATATTCACAATTCACACCTCAAGGGGAGGAGATTATACAGGATGTGTACACCAGCGGGGTAGGAATTTTGGGAACCATCTGAGAATCCAAGAAGCTCAATGAATTCCAAGCTGAATATATACACACACCTCAGCAAAGCATATCATAACCAAATTTCTGAAAACAAATAAGGAGAAAATCTTAAAAGGAGTCAAAAAAAAAAAAAAAAAAGGACACATCAAAAATAGAGGAACAAGATAAGAATTACTATAGACTTCCTGTCAGAAACTGCAGGCAGAAGATAATGAAACAACATTTTTAAAGAAAAAAAAATGTCAGCCTAGAATTTTATATGCAGTAAAAATATCCTTCAAAAACAGAAGGCAAAATAAAGACCCTTTTAGAGAAAGGCTGAGAGAATTTATCACCAGAAAAGCCAAACCACAAAAAATGTAAAGTTCTTCAGAAAGAAAAAAAAATGGTAACAGAAAGAAACCTGAATCTACATAAAAGAATGAAAAGTCCTTGAAATAAGGATATTGTGGTAGACTGCTTGCAAATACAGCCATAATTTCTCTCACGGCCCTTTACAATGTAACATTGCTTCTCCTCCTATCACATGGTAGAATCTCTTTCTCCACCCCCTTGAGTTTTGGTTTGGTTGGTTGACCAATAGAATGTGGTGGGATGGATGCTGTATTCTGAGGCTATGTCTTAACAGGTCTTTCACCTTCAGCATCTTGGAATCCTGAGGCCTCTATAACGTAGGAAGCTCAATCTTATCTACAAAAGGATGAGGCTACATGGTTGAAAACTGAGACACTCCAGCTTAGAGGCAGACCAACTGCCCTGACATGTAAATGATACCATCTTGGACATTTCTGCCCCACTTAAGCTCTCATCTGACTGCAACGACACAGGTGAGCCCACGTAAGATCATTAGAACTTCCTAGGCAACCACAGAATCACAGAAATGATGTAAATTTTAAAAAATTTTTAATAAAATTAAACAAAGCTAAAAATTCCTCCAACATGATTTATTTCATCAACATGGACTTCTGTCTAAGCAATTTTCCCTTAATTGAGTGAATGCCAAGGATCTCATCACTGATGAAAGCATGCTGTTCAAGGCGAGCAATTAATTAACCTCGTAGTAACTAACCATCACCAGACCATGTATGTTTTTTTGCCTGTATTCATAATATCATCCTTATCATCCCTATTATCCTCATGTTTAGCCATATTTTGCAATATTTTAGCAATTTTCCCTTCACTTAAGAAACGCAATTACATTACTGTCAATGACCAACATTTCTTTGCTATCAGCTTCTTCTAACATATTCAGGCAATAAATATTTGTTATAAATAACAAAGATTGATATCATTACTTTTTCAATAACAACCCCTAATTTTTCTAAGTCTTTGTTGGTAACTTTATTTTCCAGTATCAGAGTAGCCACAAGTCTGTACCCATCTTTTGTCAACGTTGGTTTCCCGATATCATTCTGAGCTATGGCAGCACCATAAATGTCACCCTTAAGTCTTATATTCCTGGGCTTCTGTTCACTGAAGCAAGTACACAGTTTGGAAAGAGTGTTTATACTTGCTCTTCATAGTGCACAAAATTCTTTGGTCCCAAGGTTGTATGTAGTACTGATGTCACCTTCTGAGGAAAAGAAAAAATTTTTCATTATGCTAGAAGTTTAGGAGGAAAGTATGCAAAGCCATGGTCCAGGAGTAACACGACTTTACAGTTTTCTTCCAGTCCAGCTTGCCTGAACGGAGCCTACATTCATGGCACAAAGTAGCTATTAAATCATCATAAAATATTTCTCTACTCTAGAAATATTTTTCTCCAGTGAAGAGAAAAATACTTTCTTGTTTGCATACTATTGTACAGATGAATTGCATACACCTTTCAAATTTCTTGGATGTAGGCTTTCCCCAGACACTACCAAGTGTATCTCATGTGTTCCTGCAGTTCTGAACATGCAAGAACAGTCCACCTGTGTTTAGTGTTGTCAAAATCTATAGGTGCTCTCTCCTCAGCTATTGTTTTGTTTTGTTTTTTTAAACATGTCAGGATATTCATTCTTCTAACTTTTGGTTTTTTGTTTTGCTTTGTTTTGTTTTAAATTTATTTATTTATTTATTTATTTATTTATTTATCAGCTAAGTTGGGTCTTCATTGCTGCACGCGGGCCTTCTCTAGTTGTGGCGAGTGGAGCCACTCTTCGGTGCATGGGCTTCTCATTGTGGTGGCTTCTCTTGCTGCGGAGCAAGGGCTCTAGGTGTGTGGGCTTCAGTAGTTGCGGCACGTGGGCTCAGTAATTGTGGCTCATGGGCTCTAGAGAGCAGGCTCAATAGTTGTGGTGAATGGGCTTAGTTGCTTCGCGGCATGTGGGATCTTCCTGGAGCAGGGATGGAACCCGTGTCCCCTGCATTGGCAGGCAGATTCTTAACCACTGCGCCACCAGGGAAGCCCCTCCTCAGCCATTGTTAATGATTTTTCTTTTATAGGTGGTGCGAGGGGGGAACTTTAGTACTAATATAAAGCTTTATTATCAAAACTATAAATATGTTCAAAGCTAAGGTTTACATCAGACATTATTTAAACAACTTTATCAAGATTTTAGTTTCTTCAACATCAGTGGGAGTGCTCTCATTACAGATGTTTTAGATATTTTACATTATGATGCTCTTCAATTCTGTAGGCAGCTATGATGGTTAAATTTTCTGTGTCAGCTTGGCTTGACTATGGTGGCCAGTTATTTGGTCAAACACCAGTCTAGATGTTGCTGTGAAGGTATTACTTAGATGTGATTAACATCTACAACCAGTTGACTTTAAGATTACCCTCAATAATGTCAGTGGGCCTCATTCACACAGTTGAAGGCCTCAGTACAAAATCTGAGATTTTTGAATTGCCAGCCCCCCTAATCATGTGAGCCAATTCCTTAAGATAAATCTCTTTTACATATATTCAAAAATATACAAAAAATAATATCCTATTGTTTCTGTTTCTCTGGAGAACCCTGACTAATACAGCAGCCTTCTGAATATTCACATTGATTTCATGCTCAATTTTTGTAGTATATTAGAGTAGCTTGCTTCCTGACCAACAAACTAGAAGTATATGTTCACTTCTGCATTGTCACATCCTTTTGATAAACACACAGTCATGAGCCACATTCTTTGCCCTTTGCAATTAGTTCTGTAACATCACTGCGTAGGAAATCTTCCACAATCTGCCATTCAATTTTCAGTCATACATTGTTTTGATTCCAATATTCTATTTTTCATTAAGTCAGACAGACACCACTTTTTCTTCTCTAATAACTTTTCTTACAACATCATTGATCACAACGGGTATTTCCTTTTCTTTTCTTCCCTGTGACCTACAGGGACAGTTTCCACTCTTTTCAGAGTGAAATTAAACCCAAATTTCAAAATAACAAAAATGCACACAGCGAAGACAGTGATGAGTGGGAGCTCTGAGACACATATAATGATCAGAACTGTCTTTCCCACCAAATGAGTTTTGTCCCTGCACTTATAAAAAAGGGTTCTGTTTTTCAGAGCTTTTTGGATTTTGTAATTGCAGAGGAAGGATGGTGGACCTGTACCTGCCTCCTGCTGAAATGTCACACATTTTGAAATGTACTTGTCCTTGTTTGACTAAGCAACAAGACAGAGTGTTCTCTGGAAAGAGAACTCTCCCTGCCACCCACTTTTGTTACATATGGGACATTAATAAGGCGACGTGATCTCATCCTCCTGGCTTGACTTCCTCGGCTGAGCTTCCAGAGCAGTGGAAGTCAGAGCCTCCAGATCCATCGGGCAGAGATGACTGATGAGCTGGCCTTGGCTCTCACAGCTCTTTGCTGGCCCCGCATTTTAAGTCCTGGCCAAGCTGGCACCCCAAAGGAATCCCTCTTTCTGCTAATATCAAATCCTACAAAAACTTCCCTCACTCTGTGAGCTTCTACTCCCCAACTGCTGGTCCCCATGGAATATGCTTTCTTGGTTCATCAAATCTATGCCACTTGTTGGCAATACAGGGAGATGGAGGGATTGAAGGCCAAGGAACTCTGCATACCTGAATTCTGTTCTAGAGTGGAATACATGCACAGAAAATGATGCTGGTCAGCGAAGCATGTGATATATACGTGGCAAGTGCACAGCCTTGAGACCTAGTGTAGACCACATACAACCTGGTTGAATGTATTTTGCCCAGACTAGTCTCAGCTCTTAGGCCCTTTGTTTAGGCTCTGGCCCTAACAAGGAAACAGCATGGACAGACTCTTTACTGTTGGGGGTGAAATAAGGGCATGTGGAGGAGAGTGAGAGGAGCTGTGAATATCTCCTGGTCAATAGCATCCCTGATTTTTATTTTTTGACCTGTTACCCCAAAGATATAACTTCTAGGTCCATCTTATCTGGCCTTATGGGACAAAAAGTACCCAAAGAATCAGTGTCAGCAGAACATTTTCCCCAAAACAGACCAATTTAAACCCCTTCAACAAAACTATACTTTCTAGAAACCTGTCTCAGTCAGTCTTCTTGCCCAGATCCTGTTCTCAAGGGAACAGCAAAGGTAGCAGTGATGGTGAGACTCTGAGATTCTCATGGCCAGCTTGGTGGATGTTTTACAAAGTGATGGTTGAATGAATGAAAATGGAACGAGATTTCTCATAATCACAATCAGCTTCTACCTCAGAATTAGCATACAGGTTGCTGCTCAAGCCATTTGCTTACTTACCACCCTGGAGGAAAAAAATAATCTTGGGCTAATGGCTAACTGGGGCAGTAAGAGATGTAAATGCAGTAGATATTGCATTTGGAAGCAAGGAATCTAAACAAATCCCAACTTCCTCTCTACTTGTGTTTCTCTATTCACTTTGGGAAGTGAATCAAAGACACTGATGACATCGGCACTGCCAAATATATGTCAGATCTCAACACACTGTAATAGAGCTCACCCTTCAATAAGGAAGCATAACCCTACAAAATATTTATTCTCATCCCACTTTCTGAATTAAAATCTTGACCTGATGTACTTGGCTGCCTGTATTGTTTTCAGAACAGTCTAGACTGGAAATCTAATTATATTGCATATCAGAACACTAACAAAAGCCTGTCTTCCTTTATAGGCTATATCCTTATAGCCTAGATTCATCTACATATACATTACTTGAGCCATCTTAGTGAAAGACTCTGAATAAATCAGGGAGAAAGTTCATTCTGATATGTAGTCTGATAGGCATTTATATTCAGACCTATTCTCAAGTCTCATTGGAAACTCACTGGTAACATGCAAAGTCATTTGTTGACTGAAATACTATCACCGATTAACCACTGTAATTAATGATTAGCACTATCACCAATTAGGGAAATACTACCACTGATACTCTTTTGTCAATTATCTCATGATAATAGTCTGAAACACCACCCTCAATATAGTTAATATAAAATCCACTTTTGGTATTTATGCAAGTAAAGCCTTAATACTTTCCATAAATTACAAGTTCAAAAAAGAAATGCTTTAATTTCAGCTCTTTACCTAGATGCAACAAATTGGCCAGAATTTGCTCAAGCTTAATTTTATATTATTAAACCCATTTTACAGATGAGGAAACTGTACAGATGAGACATAAAGAGGTATCATAAAATGTTCAAGGTCACATAAACAGTAAAGCTAGCATTTGAACTTAGAGAACTTGCTGACAGAAACTATGTTCTTAACTATTATGTAAAACTACCTCTCACTAATAACCTCCCTTTCCAAGGCCCTAAGGCCTTCCATGATCTGGCCCAACATACCTCTCTGATCTCATTTAATCCCATGTTCACTCTACTCCGGTCACACTGGCCTCCTTGCTGTTCCTTGAGTATTTCTAATACACTCCCACCTCAGGGCCTCTGAAACTACTGCTTTCCTCCACTTGCAATCCTGTCCCCAAGTAGCCTCCTGGCTTTCCTCCTCACTTCTTTTGTTGACTATTCAAATGTTACTTTAACAAAGCATCCTTTCCTGGACTCCCTTTCCATAAATGAATCCCTTTTGCCCTCTGCCTCTTCACTCTCTATTATTTTAATCTGCATTACGTACTCTCAGAGCACTCATTAAATATTACATAGTTACCTATTTATTTATTGTCTACCTTCCGCAATCAGAATGTAAGCTCACAGGGCAGAGAATTTGATTGTTGTCTTCACGGCTGTGTTACCGGCTCCTAGAATGGGCCTGGCACATACCAAACACTCAATAAATATTTATTGAATAAAAGAATAAAGGAAGGACAGAATGGAGGAAAACTAAGCAATTCATTAAGATTATGATGCTGGTTGTGCAATCAGTATGTATTTCTAACCCCATCATATCAACATATGATGTTCATGATTTTCTCACCTGTAACTCAGAAGATTTCTTCATGTCATTTCCTGAAGCAAATGAGGCTTCTAGCTCCAACTTTCAAAGTACCTGGGAATGGGGATGATACAAATTAGTTCTTTGATTATCACTGTATTCACAAACTCTAATATTTAAGCACTTAATAGGGTCCAGACACTGAGTTAAGCACTTTACATGGCTTACTTCATTTTATTGCCACAACAGGGCTTTTTATTTTTAGTATCAAAGTATGCACAGTGTTTACATATGTGAGCCCTGGGGTCAGCCTACCCAGATTTAAATCATGGATCCACCACTGACCTGCTGTGTGGCTTTCTTAATCATCTGTAAAGAGGACATGATACAATATTAACTGTACATAAGTAACAGAGTTGCCTTGAGGCTTGCAGGTGAAGCACTTGGCAGAGAGTTTGGCGCATAACAAGCATTCCAGCATCTTAGCTATTACTGTCCCCATCTTCCAGATCAGGAAACCAAGGCTGAAAGCAATTAAGTAACTTGCCCACGGTCACAAACAACTAAGAAGCTGCACTAGGATTTAAACCTGGCTCTGTTTAACACCAAAGATTTTTTTTTTTTTTTGACATACCATCTTTGCTGCCTCTCTTAGTCTAGCTCTGTGTTCAAAAGGCCCAAGTGAAGTAAGTGAAGTGTAGAAAACTGTATCAACTTGACTAGCATTCTCTTTTAAGGTATTAGAGGTAAATGTTGGAGAACTTACAAAGGGCATTATTATTCATTTGTAAGTATTGATAGAACTAGGCTCAGTGATGGTGACCTTGGGAGCTGTGGATATTTACACACCTGTCTAGAAAAAGTTGATCACATTTGATTAACTATCTAAACATGAAAAGGAAAGTAATGCTTCTAGAAGAAAATTTAGGAGACTACGATTTGCGACTAGGCAAAGATTCCTTAAAACACCCTAGCTGTAAATAAAATGATGAATTGGACTATATAAAATTAGGAATTTCTTTTCACCAAAAGACATCATTGAGAGAATGAAAAGGGAAGCTACAAAGTGGAAGAAGATATTTGCAATACTTACAACTGACAGAGGGTTGTTATCCAGAATATATAACCCTACAAATCAATATGAAAAAGCCAGGTGACTCAACAGAAAAATGAGGAAAAGACACAGACAGATACTTCACAAAGAGTGTTATCACAATGGCCAACAAATAGATGTTTATTTGTTTTAAAATCTACCAAGCATGTGGAATTCTCAACTAACATCCAAGGATCTGAAAATCCAGAAAGTCAAGTGCGGTGTGGACGCTGCCAGAGAATCAAGTGTAAATAAGAAAGGATTCATGTCTACAAGGATTACCTCATTAAAATACACAACATAATAAAGTATAAGGTATAATGTGTAAAGCCAAGGTTTGAAGCTCGTGGTGGTAGCATAGCTTAATTCTGAATAAAAGGAACAAGGAGGCTTCCGAGGAGGTGACACTGAGCTGTTCCCTGATGGATGCTCAAACGTGTGGGTTGATAATGTGTCCCTCCCAACTTGAAGGCACCTTGCAGGTGGCACTGTTGATGGTAGGGGGAAGGAGGACAACAGGAGCGAGTCTGAGCCATCCTTCCATAGTGGCACCATTTCAAAGATCGGTAAGATGTGGGACTAAAACATCAGAGCTCACTTTGCAAACACTCAAAGAGAAAAGTGGTCAAAAGGCAGTCCTTTCATTAATGTACTCCACCCACCAGTGTAAGAGACCATGCCCTTCTTCTGGCTCATACCCTCTGCAACCCTCTGCCCACTTTCTAGCCAGGCTTCCGCTTGCTGGCCACTGAAACAGAGATTCCTCTGGGTTGTTCCACATTTTCTTCAGGGGTTAGGTATGATCTGATATCCTTACAACCTGTTTGGGTTTCATTTCTACATCTTTAATCACTTTTGTAGGCTGTCAGCCTTTTAGCCTCTGGAAGCTTCGGGACAGGTAGAATGTGTACTATTTCAGCTAACTTATCCTGGGTGTGGAACACAAAGTCCTGCTCTTTTGAAAGGTTTCCAGTGTTAGGCTTCCAGAAATAATGAAAAGACTGTCAACTGGTGGACAAGAATTTCAAAGCAGCCTTTTTATCTGTGGTGCGAGGGCACTGAGGTTGGCCTCCTTTGCTGTCAGTCATTCCAGTTTAAGGCACAATAGCTTCACTGTTCTTCTCCAGAAAACAGTGAAACCCTCCTGGAGCCATTTGTTAAAGGGATTTTGAAAAAAAAAATTGCATGACTTTCCAGTGACAATAAATCATTTCCAAGTGGACCTTAAATGAAATTGCAGGGTCACCATCTTGAACCAAGCACAGCTGTGGATACTCACTGACAAGCTTCATTCTGATTCATTTGGGTGCAACGATTTGGGTAGACTATTTTACTCTTTTGGTATTTCCTTTTTGCCGGGGGTGGGGGGTGGTTTGTCTATAAATAATAACAACCCCCTTACTTAAAACTTCCTTATAGTCTTATGTAGGGCAGTTGGAATCAGGGGAGAACGATAAGACTTCATAAAGGTCTGAATTGGATTCCTGAGGGAAAAGGGAAACTGAAAAAAGAAAGTGGCTTAAGTTCAATAAACTTCCAAAGCTGAGTAGAAAACACCACGTGGTAAATATTAGTGGATGGCTGCAGTGCTAACGGTGGAGTAAGCAGCAGTTCAGACTTACTGTCCACCACCAGCCTGAGTGCACATTCTTTGGATGTGTGGTTTTCAAACTGTGTTCCATGGAGCCCTATGGTTTCCCTAGTGTTCCACAAAGACAGAGGTGTCTCAGGGGTAGGGGTACTGAACTCAGCCATCAGCCCTGAATTCAATACCTCTGATTCTGAGCCCTCGTGACCCACTTCAACCACCACCATCTGGGCTTATATCTGTTTACATACTGGTGTTCCCCGTAAGAGCTGTTTGGGAAAGAAGTGTTCAAGAGAAGGGGAAGGGAGAGAAGAGTTTCAAAACCATTATTATAGATCATTTCCCTTAGCTTCTTCTAAGAGTCTCTCAAATGAACCCTCAGCAATTTAATCCAGTGCCCCTGAAACTGTGAGCACCACCCTTGGACGTGGGCAAAGTGGGCCTCCTGTTTTAGAGGGCCTTCCCCCAAAATTTATAAGTCCCCGCCAGTGCCTGGGACTGGCTGGGTTCGGCAGTTCCAACCAGGAAAGGCACTTCCTAGCCCACATGGTTCCTGGTCCCTGTTTCTCCTCTTCAGAGCAATCTGTGAAAGTCTACCTGGTGTGGGTGGTCGACCAGTTGCCCCAAGGAACTCTGGCACTTGCCCCTGTGGGGTTTTTCTGGGATCATATGGCCAAGCCCCAGTCCCAGGGGTGCAGACTGACCAGCAGATTGCTTCTACTGGCCAATATAGTATTTCTTTCACAAGATAGTTTAAGACTGGGTTGCCAGAGTAGTGCTGACATCCTGATTTGGGGTTACTGACACTCACAAAAGACATAAGAAAAAAATCAGGGATTTGGACAACAGACAGTCCACGGCTCATCTTTGGACTCGAGTTGCATCTGCGGGCCTGTGCATTGGCTCTTGAGTGTCCCTGCTCCAACTGCAGTGCCAACTCTGGTCTTGAGCACCCACAGTAGCAGCAATCTTTCACCTCTAACCCTTGCTGCTGGCATCCGGGGCAGTCACCCCGCTCCTTTTGCAGGCGATATACCACATATCAGGGAGTCCTCAGGAGTGACGACGCCTGTCTCCTCCACGGGCGGGCCTCTGTGATCATTGCTGTGCAGCAGCAACAGGCCTTCTGATCAATGTCCTTTTTTTCCTCTGACTGATATGGTGCCATTCTGTTCTCCCAGTAGGTCTTAAGGCCTGCCAGATGAGGGATGGACACTCCTTGAGCAAATGGACCTCCACTCTCCCATTACTCACTGCAGGTAGGGGTGTGGAAGTTTGGAGTGTGTTCAGTGTTAAAAGAGATAACATTCTAGGAACTAGTGATCACGGCCTAAAGAGTTCAAAAGAAGTCATGCTTGGAATACGAGCTATTTTACATTTAAGGTACAAAATTCTGGACAGTAAATTTACCATGAGCAGAAAATGAATTATTGTTCACATTTTCCTGCGTCCCCTGGGCAAGACCTGCATTTGCGGTCATCAGCAACGATAATGGTCTCCGAGGGAATAACAGCCTCTGAGAGGGTCACTGGGAGCCAGCGTGACAGGCAGCGCGACGGGTGATGCCGCGCCGGGAGGAATGATACAACCAGCGCCACGTAGCTGATTTTAGGGAACGGTAGGAGCAAACAGGTCTATGCTGTTTCTATGCAAACAGCCTGAGAAAGCCATGACATTTGAGTGATAACTGCGTTGCTACCTTTTTCTTGCAGTGGAAGATATAAGTTAGCTGGAAACAGCATATTTAACAAGAAAGAGCATGAAGAGATAGTCCCTGGACCTCAACATGGAACAGCTGGGGCCTGGATACTGCAAAGAATTTTTCATTCACTGATTGGATAGAAAACAATTATGCGTATCTCTATTCCACCCATTCTCTAAATCAACAGTTAATCATCTTTCATGGCCCCGTGAACTTTGTAACATATTTTAAATCAAATTTTTCATATAGACAGGACCCCCCAAAATACTCCGCCTACAGACTTACACATTCTAGGAGAAGTCCCCCACCATATCTTGCCTGATATTTTGTAATAATTCGTCTCTCTGTGTTTTTAAATCTCTGCACTTTCTAGTGCATCTTCCAAACCGCCAAAGAGTGCTCTTTCTAAAATGCAAATCCAATCAAATTTTTCCTTACAACCCTTCAATGTCTAGGGAACCAAACTCAAATTTTTTGGCTTGGCACATAATTTACTTCATAATCCTTCCCCTCCTTGTCTCTCTTAGCCGCATCTTCTGTAATACCCCAATAGCTACTCTATGTTCTAACCACACGAATGGCAATTTTCAAAACCCTCAGTGCTCTTAAATGTTCTACCCTTTCCTGGGATCCCCTTACCATTAACTGTCTTCCTAGATGATTCCTACATATCTGACAAGACGCACCCAGGCTCTCACCACCACCTCTCTGAATGTCTCCTTTCCCCCGACTCTCCCGGGCTGAAGGAAAGCAAGGGGGCCAGTGCAGGTAGAGAGGAGTGGGGCAGGGAGGGAGAAAGAATGAAGTTGAGGTCAGAGGGTGTGGGGTACAGTTCCCAGAGGTCCTCAGAGGATTTTATTTGGAGAGAAATGTGAAGCCACCGGATGCCCCCCCCCCACCACCAGTGAATTGCACCTTGCAATATTCACACCCTTAAGAAGTCCCTTCCCACTCTAAATGTAGGCTGGCTGTATGACTCAGTTTAACCAACACAACAAGGAAGACGTGACACTGTGCCTGTTCTGAGCTTAAGTCATCAGAAAGCATGGAAGCTTTTGCTTTTGTGCTTTGGAAATTCCTTGGTACTGTGTGAGATGTTCGGCTACCTGCTGGAGAGACCACGTGAGCAGGCCACATGAAAAACAGAGAGGCCTGAGACTATCTGGTGAGAGGAGGACACCCAGCCATCAGTAGCCCAGCTGAGTCCAGCTTCTAGCTGTCCCTGCCAAGGGACCAGACATGTGAATGAAGCATCTTGGACATTCTAGCCCCATCCACAGATGTGTGAAGATCCTGTGAGACATTTACTTGAGCCCTAGCCAATCTATACTATCATGAAAAAACAATAAAAAATGTTATAACAAGCCACTACATTAATCAATAACTGAACCGGGGCTCGACAGGTGAGAATGGGTCTTGGCATCAAGCATTGATGGCAAGATGTTGGGTGGGAGATGTGCAGCAAGTACCATTAGCAACCCCCACATCTGGCAACATGAAGCAGGACTTAGAGACCCAATGGGCAGGCAGGGTGCAATACGAGGCTTCCAACAAGGCTGCACCCACACTTGTTGTTGACCTAGCGGTACTTTCCCACTCTCTATCATGCTCACTCCATCAATCCCACACTGGACCAAGAGAGATGAGGCATCAAACAAGTTCAGTGTGACATCTACCCAAAGCTATGCCAGGCAGTAAGACAAGGAGACCATCCAGCTGGCAATAAGCTGAGGACAGGAAGCCTATACCTCATTAGATATTATAACAGAAATGGCTGAAGCTGATTACCAGTTAGTCCTTTGCTCTTCTGGTCAAGGGCACAGATTCCATCCCAGCCAATCTGGCTCTATTCCATGACCATCAGCTAAACCTTTAACCCCAGCCAGCTGTCCAAACTGGATACCCTCCATTAGTCTTGGAAAAGATAGGACAAGACACAATGTCTAACTCACAAGTTTTCTTGGGAAAATGCTGTGTTGTGAGTACATCCATATAACAGTGCTATCATCTGAAAAATAACTGGGTTCTACAATTCCTCCACTCATCTCCTTTCTTCCCACATCCCAGCCTAAAGCTGTTCCTCTATTTCAATTCCCTGTCTATTAACAGGATCACCAGTCACCACCCAGGCCCTCAGGTTTAAACTTGGACGTTATTTTGAAGTCTCTCTTCTTTCCACCTACTACACCCAATCTACACCTTGATACCACTTCTGCGTGTCTCTTAGCTCACTCTTTTTATTCCCATAGTCCTCGTAGTCCTAGTTTAGGCCTATGTAACTTATGTGAAGGGTCCCAGGAACTTTTTTTAAAATTATTTATTTATTTATTTATTGGCTGTGTTGGGTCTTCATTGCTGCAAGTGGGCTTCTCATTGCAGTGGCTTCTCTGGTTGCGAAGCTCGGGCTGTAGGCACGGGGCCTCAGTAGTTGTGGCTAGCAGGCTCTAGAGCGCAGGCTCAGTAGTTGTGGCGCACGGGCTTAGTTGCTTGTGGCATGTGGGATCTTCCCAGACCAGGGATCAAACCCGTGTCCCCTGCATTGGCAGGCGGATTCTTAACCACTGCTCCATGAGGGAAGTCCCAGGAACTTCTTAACTGGTATTGCAGCTTCTACTTTTTTCTTCCCTCCAATCCGTCTTTTAGATCTTTGCAAGAAAAATCTTCTTAAAATATGTTCTGAGCATGTCATTTTTCAGCTCACAATGCAGCTCACAATCCATCAATGATTCTCTAATTCCTGCAGCAGGGCTGCAAACTCAGATACTTTCAGGTGATTTAAGTGTAAGATGTGACTGAATGTTCAGGATGACAGCGAGCTGTGGAGGCCTGCTCGCAGCTGGAGAAAATGGATCCTGCTAAAGACATTTACATTCCATATTTTTTGAACGAGTGCTCTGACCAAACGAACCACAAAATTCCACAAAATAAAGGCCAGACTCTTTAGTCTGATATTCGAAGCTTTCCATGACTAGATTCCAACCTACTTTTGCAGGCCCAGAGCATTGCTGTCAGCGTGTAGTTCAGAGATGATGCGTATAAGGCACCCGGCCATCATTCTTCCATTCCTGCTCCATGGTAGGTATGGCCACTGATCATGGTCCTCTTTCCTGATGGGCTCAGATTCAGCCTCGGGATCCTTCTCAACACAGTACTCCAGAAGGCAACTGTGAGCCAGGGGGCCTTAGTGCCGAGACCAGCTCGGCGACTCGAGGTGAGTGACGGGTGCCGCAAGCTTGAAGAAGACACAGACACAGACTGAAGAGAAAAGTGGGACCGGGGGGCTCAAGACCTCTTGGATCAAGAGCCCCGCTGACTCATCCCAGGCTGCTTTTATTGAGTTCGTGGGCTAACATTCTCAGGTTACACTCATAAACAGTCAAAGGCCTCACATGATTGAAGCAATTATCTTTGTTTACTTCCTGGGTCTGAGTTGAGCAGGTGTGGATTTGAGCTGGGGGTGGAGAGCAAAACAGCCCTGGGGGCAGGAGACCTCTCTCAGATATTAGGGGTCTGTGCCCCACCCGTGTTGGCCCCTCTGCGACTGTGCCTGTCTTAGGTTGTTCCTCCCTTGAGGAATCTTACCCGTCTCTGGCTAACCAGTCATCCCTCAGGACCAAACAGGGTGATATAAGGAAGGCTCTATGCATCACCCCTGTTGGCCCCTCTGCGGCTGTGCCTGTCTTAGGTTGTTCCTCCTCTGAGGAATCTTACCTGTCTTTGGCTAACCAGCCATCCCTCAGGACCAAACAGGGTGATATTAGTCTCCACGCCCCGCACCCTCAGTTCCTCCACTGCTCAAGCAGGACATTCTGAATCCCATTGCTCGGCCCACATACTTCAACATTTTCAAGGTTTCAGAAAGGTTCCCGAATGTCTTCCCACACCTTAGTGTGCCAGTTACAACCTCTTTGCCATTGTGTGAAACTCATGTCTGATCCGTTCCAGCTCCGGCTGATTCCCCAGGTTCACTGTACTGTACTTATCATGCAGAATAGAGAATTTGAGAATTTTGAGATAAACAGCCTGCTTAGCTGTTTTTCTCTGGCCCACACTCTGAGCTACTCTGAGGCTGATATGCGCTAGGCTCAATCCCATTTTAGGTAAGTTGCCCACTGGTCACTGCAGGTCATGGCAGGAGATTGGTTCTGATGCTGGTTGTTTGCTCTAAAGAGAGGCTTAGATGAGGACCCCACATTAGCAAAAGCAGATTTCGTAGAAAGCCTCCCATCCCCATGCCCCGCTTCTAGCTTGGCCGTGGCAATTGATCTCAGAGAGACCCCCCAGCCCTGCTGATACTGCTGTTTCAGATGGACTTACTCACAGCAAAGCTGCTTCACAGGATTTGGTCTGTTCATAGGTCATTATTAATGCTGTGTATATAGATTCAGTCTCCCATCATAATCTAGGCTGCCCATTGGCTTTAGCTCAGTGGTGTGTGTGGCTTGTGGGAGATGTTGCTGGGACAGCGTCCATACAGAGTCCGAGATTTCCCCGCTGAACAGTTTATTCTATTCTGCAACCCTCGCTTCTATGACTTGGGGTCTGCTTCCCTTTTTCCTACTTAATTGGGGCCTGCACATTCCAAAGAGCACAGTCTTCCTCTTTGTTTGGCAAGATGTTTATACTTTCTTCTTAAGCAACTGACTTTATTCTTTGTCCTAAAGGAGAAAGTAAGACAGATGCTAATAATATCACACAGACTAACTCAAAAACCCAAGGGAGGGGAAGTAGGAGAAGAACAACTTATTTTACAACGTACTTAATGGAGCTAGTTTGTCTTCATTTATGATCCCCTTGAGAGGCCTTCAGCCTGGTACCTGCTATGGTGGACATCACACCTGCCCCATGTGGATATTGTGCCCTAACAACAGGCTTGAAAATAGGAAAATTGGACATGAAAAAGGAGTCTCACATGCCACCCTAAATGCTACTCTGATTGTCTATATGGGCTAATATGCCTCCTGCAAAGCCTTCAAATTATTTGGTCCCTGGAGCAACCACAGCTAACAGCACAGCAGGTTTGAGAGAGAATGTGTAGGGTGGTCAAAGTTGGGAGCAGGACCCCCATTCTCCCCATTGCCGTAGCCTACTTGGTGTCTTCTGTCTCTTCAAAGTTCCTGTTTTTCCTTCTTTCCTTTCATTTGTTTATTTTTTACTTAGGAGTAAACTCTGAGATGGATTGAATGTTTGCATCTCCATCCCCTCTCCCCCACCACCCCTACCCCTGCTCATATGTTGAAGCTCTAATCCTCAACGTGGTAGTAATTGCAGGTGGGGCCTTTGGGAGGTATTAGGTCATATGGGTGGAGCCCTCATGAATGGGATTAGTGCCCCTACAAAAAGAGACATGAGATAGATGATCTCTCCTTCTGCTCTGTGAGGACACAGCAAGAGGACAACCACCTGCAAGGTAAGAAGAGTTGCCCTCATGAGACACTGAATCTGCTGGCACCTTCATCTTTGACTTCCCAGCTTCCAGAACTGTGAGAAATAAATGTCTGTTGTTTATAAGCCACTCAGTCTATGGTAATTTTTATAGCAGACTGAGCTGACTAAGACAAACTCCCATATGAATTAGTGTATTTGAAGAGAAGGAAAAGAGGTAAAATCCATGCTAAGGATCACCTGCCAAAGTATCTCTACCAGGGAGAGTGATTATTTCCATCTAGTCCGTCCATACAAAAGGTGGAAGGAGGCATGACATGGTGAGAATTCCTCCCTCCACAGTGCCCCCTGGAATAGGAATTTATTAAAGTTGGGGTTTTATCTTTAATAAAGACAAAGACACTGTAAGAGGGTGGAGAGGGGTTCCTGGAGAAGGCAAAACTTGATGACCCCTGGGGAAATGCACCCTCAAAACCACCCATGTTTCACCAAAAGCTTGTTCATCACTGAGAATTCGCCTTACCTGTGACGAAAAGGTCAGCCCAGGCCTGGGTAGCTAGGCCTCCCATCTGATCCCTGCTCCAGCTCAGGGGACATACACTGTCTGGAGCTGTGCAGAGGGTCCAGAGTGTCCTTTAGCCTTGAGGTCTCCAGTGCACATGGAGTTGCATTTTATAAAAACTCATGAAGGATTTAAAAATAATTCTTAATTTTTTATTAACCATTTTCCCAATTTAATAGATACAATCACCTTTTTTTGTGAAGAGGAAAATATAATTTTACCAAAAGATGACACTTTGTCATCCTTACTCCCACCTACCCACCCCTGCAACTCTTTGTTTGATCACCAAATAGGGTGACTCCAGATTAATGTAATGCACCACCCAGTAAGGAGTCATGCCTGAAACAGCCTTCCAGCTGAGAATCTGTGGGCTAAGGATGAGGACGATGGCTGGTAAGTGGGGACAGCGACCCGTGATATTTAACAAAATGTTTGCAAAACAACGAACTAGTAACTATGCTGGAAAACTGACAAAATTATGTCCCTCTCCTAATCATCCCAAGGATTTTAGGGTTTTTTCACAGTTAAAATTTTACTAGGAAATAGGAATACTCAAGAAGACTGAAAAGAATCAGAAGATATGACGAAGAATTAATTAGGAAAAAGCAGAGAGAGAGAGCGCGCAAAACAGCATATGCAACTTCTCTCACGGCATCGCAAGTCAGTCTCCTGACACTTCTAGTTTTCTCAAAGCCATGTTTTATTTTCATCATTGTTCAATTTATTTCTCAGCAAATATTTAGGTTTTTTATTCACTGCCTTATATAAAGTTAAAAGTACACCTCCTGTGTTCTGCCTTGTCCTTTTTTCTTCTAGATGCTGCTTTAAATGGCAGGCCAGGGTGTAGGGGGTTTGATGTTCTCTGAGTTGCCATGAGTTCTAGGCTGTAAATAAATCATGAATGTACCACATCATTCATGAATTATTCATTTTTGCTTGTGCTTTCTATACAACACTATGCATCAAAACCGAATCCAAAGTACTGAAATTTTAGGTGGTTTAGATCATTAAAATAGCTGGTTATTCAGCCCTGCAAAAAGATTAAAAAAAGAAAATGTCTATGTAAAAATTTCTTACCAGCTGGAAAAAGTGCAGCCTTCCCTACACTTACCGACACCATGGTGATGCATCAGGCCACAGAGGACACGAAGGGGTTTAAAAACACAGAGTCCTAATGTCATGGGGTATATATTTCATTGTTTTAAATTAAAAATAGTGCTTTCCATAATGTGCATCCTTTTATGTCTTTGGGCTTGCAGCCCAATTACATGGCTGTCTAATACGATATTTTCTCCTCTTTCACAAATGGAGCACAGTCTGTCCCCAACTTCCTAAGTACCCAATTTAGAAGTTCCAAAGCTTCACTCAGAAGTTGTTTGATTGGAACAGATTAAACACATTTTCCTAGAGAAGGAAGATAAGTGGTTCTGTCCCCATGCAAGTTCACAACCTGTTAACTCACAAGATATTAGAAATATGGACCTAACGGTAATCTAGAAAGTGATTAACAGATAGAAATATAATTCTATGGGAAACTGTGTTCAGTTATTCAACTTGGGATGTGAAGAACAGATTTCCTGTCATTCCTCTTTTGCTCCTGTCTTCCTCAGCTGTTATGTCACATAGAGCTGAGGCTGGTCTAGCCAGGCCAGGGCTGGGAAGAGTGGCAAAATGGCATAAAGAGGGTCAGTATATCTGGGCACACCCATGTGGAAGGTTGATTCTTTTTTTTTTTTTTAAGCTCTTTATTGGAATATAATTGCTTTACACTCTTATACCAGTTTTTGAGGTACACCAAAGTGAATCAGCTGTATTTATACACATATCCCCATTTCCCCTCCCTCCTGTGACTCCCTCTCACCCTCCCTGTCCAATGAACATTATGGTACATGTTTCTTTTTGGATTATGGTTTTCTCTGGGTGGGATTACTGGGTCATATGGTAGTTCCAATTTTAGTTTTTTAAGGAACCTCCAAACTGTTTTCCATAGTGGCTGTACCAGCTTACATTCCCACCAACAGTGCAGGAGAGTTCCCTTTTCTCCACACCCTCTCCAACATTTGTTTCTAGATATTTTGATGATGGCTATTCTGACTGGTGTGAGGTGATACCTCATTGTGGCTTTGACTTGCTTTTCTCCAATGATTAGTGATGTTGAGCATCTTTTCATGTGTGTGTTGGCCTTCTGTATGTCTTCTTTGGAGAAATGTCTATTTAGGTCTTCTGCCCATTTGTGGATTGGGTTATTTGCTTTTTTGGTATTAAGCTGAATGGGCTGCTTGTATATTTGGAGATTAATCCTTTGTCCATTGCTCCATCGGCAAGTATTTTCTCCCATTCTGAGGGTTGTCTTCTTGTCTTGTTTATGGTTTCTTTTGCTGTGCAAAAGCTTTTAAGTCTCATTAGGTCCCAGTTGTTTATTCTTGATTTTATTTCCATGATTCTAGGAGGTGGGTCAAAAAGGATCTTGCTTTGATGGATGTCATAGAGTGTTCTGCCTATGTTTTCCTCTAGGAGTTTTATAGTGTCTGGCCTTACATGTAGGTCTTTAATCCATTTTGAGTTTATTTTTGTGTATGGTGTTAGGAAGTGTTCTAATTTCATTCTTTTACATGTTGCTGTCCAATTTTCCCAGCACCACTTATTGAAGAGGCTGCCTTTTTTCCATTATATATTCTTGCCTGCTTTGTCAAAGATAAGGTGCCCATATGTGTGTGGGTTTACCTCTGAGTTCTCTATTCTATTCCATTGATCTTCCTTCCTATTGTTGTGCAAGTACCATACTGTCTTGATCACTGTGGCCTTGTAGTATAGTTTGAATTCAGGAAGCCTAATTCCACCAACTCCGTCTTTCCTTCTCAAGATTGCTTTGGCTATTCGGGGTCTTTTGCGTTTCCATACAAATTGTAAGATTTCTTGTTCTAGTTCTGTGAAAAATGCCGTTGGTAATTTGAAAGGGATTGTGTTGAATCTGTAAATTGCTTTGGGTAAGACAGTCGTTTTCACAATGTTGATTCTTCTAATCCAGGAACATGGTATGTCTCTCCATCTGTTTGTATCATCTTTGATTTCTTTCATCAGTGTCTTATACTTTTCTGCATACAGGTCTTTTGCCTCCTTAGGCAGGTTTATTCCTAGGTATTTTATTGTTTTTGTTGCAATGATAAACAGGAGAGTTTCCTTAATTTCTCTTTCTGCTTTTTCATTGTTAGTGTAAAGGAATGCAAGAGATTTCTGTGCATTAATTTTGTATCCTGCTACTTTACTAAATTCATCGATTAGTTCTAGCAGTTTTCTGATAGAATCTTTAGGGTTTTCTATGTATAATATCATGTCACCTGCAAAGAGTGACAATTTTACTTTTCCAATTTGGATTCCTTTTATTTCATTTTCTTCTCTGATTGCTGTGGCTAAGACTTCCAAAACTATGTTGAATAATAATGCTGACAGTGGACACCATTGTCTTGTTCCTGTTCTTAGAGGGATTGCTTTTAGTTTTTCACCATTTAGAATGATGTTGGCTGTTGGTTTCTCATATATGGCTTTTATTATGTTGAGGTAATTTCCTTCTATGCCCATTTTCTGGAGAGTTGTTATCATAAATGGATGTTGAACTTTGTCAAAAGCTTTTTCTGCATCTATTGAGATGATCATATAGTTTTTATCCTTCAATTTGTTGATATGATGTATCACATTGATTGATTCGCGTATATTGAAGAATCCTTGCATCCCAAGGATAAACCCCACTTGATCATGGTGTATGATCTTTTTAATGTGCTGTTGGATTCTGTTAGCTAGTATTTTGTTGAGGATTTTTGCATCTATATTCATCAGTGATATTGGCGTGTAATGTTCTTTTTTTGTGACATCTTTGCCTGGTTTTGGTATCAGGGTGATGGTTGCCTCATAGAATGAGTTTGGGTGGAGGGTTGATTCTTAATTCTTGGGGTCTCTGAATTCAAAATTATGTTTCATGGGTGCTTTATGCATGTGTGCACATACCGCTGTATATTTTCTAGCAAGATAGCTCCTTTTGTTAGATTCTTAGAAGGATCTCAGACCCTCAGGCTCAAAAAAAAAAAAAAGAATTAAGAATCACTACTCTGGCAGATATAAACAAAGAATGGAATGAGATTTCTTGCCAGCACACCCCCTCAGCATCGTTTCTCCATCCTAGGCAATCTCCCAAGACATTCAGAATAAGTGAAAAAGGCTGGTAAATAACTCTGTCCGAGTGCCCAAGTGTGCTCCATCCCCACTCCCAGCAAACCTGGGTGTCTCAGATCTGTCCCAGAAAGCTTACCCCAGCCCCACTCCCCCAGGTCCAACTACTAAAGAGTTAACGCCTGGCCCAGCGGGGACCTCCAGGGACCAATGTCTGTTCTGTTCTCATTGGCTCATGCCTTGGCCACACCTGTGGTTAAATATTTTAATATCAACCCTGGCTCTCCCACTCACTTGCTGTATTGACTTGGAGATAAACTGCTTTACATAACAGCTTCAGTTTCCTTCTCAATGAAATGAGGGATGAAAATACTACCTAGCTTGCTGATGTGATATGAGGATTAAATAAGAGAGTGTAAATTAAGTGCCTGGCATACAGAAGATGCTCAAGAAATGGTAGCTATTACCGTTATTAGAGGAGATAATACTTGCAAGGCACTTAGCACTGTGCATAGAGTAAGTGCTCCATAAAGATGAGGTACCATCACCTCCTTATTATTTAGTGCTGATTATTATCATTGACATGCTCTAGAAAATACTTCACTGACTGAAAAGTGAAAACTAATGACCTATGGCAGATATATTTCCATGCCTCCGATATCAGAAATTGATGTGCCATCAGTGATTCCCTTCCAAAGTAAACATTCTCTGTAACCTATGCTCTTCCATTGCTAATGATTTCATATGCATTTGCAGGGTTGGCCAATTAGAAGGCTCATGAATATTGTCTGTGCTCCAAGAGTGCAGGTTTGGGAATACCCTGATTGTGTCCAGATGGTTTTGACTATTCTATGGAATGATCTAGCTGATGAACTATGTCATCAGCATTGAATCAGGAAATATTCAGCCAGGAAAAAGAGAATTGAAATCCTTCTTTGCATAGCTTTGTAATTTGCATACCCCAATCCGGAGCCTTCTATAGAAAACTGGAATGATCTTGTTCTCCAACCCACTCTGTACACTTGGCAATGTCCCCACTGCCACGACTCCCATGCACTGCTGCCAGCAATGTTCTTGCATCAGCGTCTGCATTTCCTGTTTTTTAGATAATTGCCCCTGAATAAATTCTATATAATTCCATATCAAGGAAGCCCTAATTACCTTTCACAGCCTAAGTAAGGACCCTAGACAAACTCCCTCCTCTCTTGTGACAGGATTCAAGGTACACTACCCCAATGTATAACACCTTGACATATCATATATTTTTAAGCTGAGGAATTTGAGATATGGCATGTGCAAGGAAGAGTTTCTGACCTTTCCCTGAGGCAGGACATAAAACTGTACATGAGAGATGCCCTCCCTAAACCCAGAGGAAAGGAACATCCTTATCACTAAGACACTAATCAGAATCTGACAAACGGGCCTTGCTGTTTCCCCAAGTTTACTATACATATTAGCTCATACCTTTTTTATTCTGTCACATTTTCCCACCACTCTCCTGTCCTCATGAAACCTAGCATAAAAGCAAGTGTGAGGGTGTGGAAGAGAGAGAAGAGTGAGCAAGTTTGCAACTGTGTAAGGCAGCTTGCATGAGAACAACAGAAACAGTGTGTGTGAGAGATGAAGACAGAAACAGAAAGAAAGGAAAAGAGGAAGGAGAAGGGAAGGGAAGAGACATAATGTCTATAGTATCTAGCATTAGAGTAGAAGCCGTAGGCCATTAAGAGTGATGACCACGCCCAGTCTTGGGCTCTGGGTTCCTTTGCCCTGCAGGGTCTCAGCTGATAAAGGCTGAAGTGCAATGCCATCTGAGCAGCAAGCCTGGACTCAGGTATGTGGGACATCCTGGAATGCTTTCACCAGCTTCAGTGCCAGAAGGCAGCTTGCTGAGCAAATGCTTCTTTCATGGGATCACAAGGGATTGGTCCATCAGAATGATGCTGACAAGCTGATTTGGGAAGGTTCCAATTTTTTATACGAACAGGGTACCCCCACTACTGGGTAGCTTACCCAATAGTTCTGCTCTTCCATGATCATGTTATTCCCAAGAGAGAAGGCAGGCAGAGCAAAGTCTAACTAGGTAGGGAAGGAATCATTGAAATAGAGGGACCATATTTCCCAGAGAATATTGTAGGACTTGGAAATTGTATCTCAAGTTTGGGGCCAAAGTATTCTTAAGTTTTGCAGAGAAAATATCCAGGTTGTGTAGTACATCTTAGATCAACTTTGGTCAGAGTGCAACTCATTCAGAGAGACACTTAAGAGAACTTAGGGAAATTGCAAAATTTCCCTAAAAATGGAAACTTAAAGACTCTGGTTAACTGAATAATACTATGATCCCAATGAGTAAGGAGTGGGACAGTAGAAGACAAAAGAAAATGAAGAAAAACAGAAAGAGAATCAGGGACTAGGGGACTTCCCTGGTGGTCCAGTGATTAAGACCCCGTGCTCCTAATGGTCAGGGAACTAGATCCTGCATGCTGGGCAACTAAGATCCAACATTCCGCACGCAGCAAGGAAGATTCTGCACGCGGCAACAAAGATGTGCTACAATTAAGACGTGGCACAGCCAAACACATAAATGAAAAAAAAGAAAGAAAGAATCAGGTACTAGTAGAGGACAAAGCATACCTATATTGTGGGAAGACAGGTTGTCAAGGACAGGAAGTTGAAATTGGGGGCTTTGCTAGTTCTGTTTCAAGAAGATGAATAGCCCTGAGCCTGATGCCTCTTCAGAGTATCTGTGCCAATGAGGGCAGTAGAGCCTACAGGAAGTTTCAAACTTGAGAGGTGGGTGGCTTATTGAAAATGTAAATTGTAGGATCCCAAGGCTGTGGTCCTGATTTGTAGTCTTATGTGGGACCCAGGCACCTGCATTTAAACATGCTCTCCAGCTGATTGGGATACAGATGGTCCATGGGCCACGTTCTGGGAAACACAGATGATGTCAAGATTCTTTTTCAATGATTAAAAGAAAAACAAGTTACAAATGCAAACACAAGCACTTCCTCCAGGTCACAAAGTGAAATTGCAGGCCCCTTCAGGGCCCATCTCTGGGTCCCACCCCAACTGTCCACCCATCCCTGTAACCTCTCCTTTTATGGGCTCCCCAAGCCCACAAGCTGCTTGGATGGTGAGGAAGGCTCTGTCTGAATCCAAAGACTATTTTCACTCATGCAAACAGTTTTTCTAGAACACCACGTAACTATTTTTTTCCATGGAGGGGTAAGAAATCAGTGAATGTGATGGTCATTTTTCTAGGTTCAGAAAGGCAGAAACCAGTGGACCAGTACCTGAATACAAGAAGAAGCTTAATTTTTGTGCAAGGGCTGCAACTTTTAAAAAACATTAAAAAAAATTTTCCCCAAGCAGTTGAAATGCAATTACTTATACCAACATTTTTCATATAGTAAATTAAAATGATCAAGCAAAGGTCTACCATAATTGATAAAGGAAGGCTATTTGAAAGATTGCAGGACGTCCAAATGGTCCCTTTCCAACCCTAAGGGGGTGGGGGACAGACACCCTGCCTAATCCACTGGTGCGCAAGATGTGTTTACAAGGATGAAACTATTTCCTTTGTTGTTGTTGTCGTCATTTTCTTTAATTACTATTTCACATTTATATGCCCAAAGAAATGAATGCGTCTGAAGATTATTTAATTCAAAAGGTATTTCTGTGGTCTCAGAATTGCAGCTGAATCCAACACTGAGCCCAATAGCTAAGGAGTACGACAGTTTCAAAAAAGAGCAATGTTGGACACAGCTATTCAGGACTTGTTAAGAGTGACCAAACATGACCTTGTGGCCCTTAGCCTACCACCCACCTCCAGCTTGTCTAAGAGAAGGCTAGGGATCTGGTGGAGAAAGAGGCTTTCTTTGAACACAGTTGTCAGGAGACTGGGCTCTGGACTATTCCTCTACCTCCAGTCAGGTGAAGGAAGCAGTCAGAGGACCTCTCAGAGCCAAGAGTGTGGTGTCTGCCCCAAAGAGAAAGAGACATCTCACCCAGTTCCTAGCGAGATGCTCAATGAGGTGCCCCAGCTCTATCAAAGCCGAGAATCTTTATGTGACCACAGGAGGTTGGGTGTGTGCCTGATGAAGACAGAGGCAGCCAAGGGGGACAAGAGAGGCAAGACAGAATGATGTTTTCTAGAGGGCCACGTGGATACTAGGAAGGGCAGCTGAGCAGAAGCGCTGAGGGCGAACTACCCAAAGAGCGCATTGCACACAGCAGAGAACAGAGCACAGTGGAATTATGGAAGTGGGCACGGGGCGTGTCCTTCAAAGAACCCACAAACGTTCCTCACAAGAAAATTAAGCCAGCATCTGGGCTTTTTTCCATGAGAGAAAAGACATTCAACAGCCATGAGAGATGCTCAGACAGCCCTGGAAAAATAACATTTACCCCTTTTCCTATCACACTTCTTCCCCTCCACCCTTTGCTGCAAATGTGGATGAGTCAATAGCATCCTGAGGGGGACATGAAGTAAGGACAGACCACAGGCCCCTCCCTGAAGCCAGGGTTCTGAGCACAGGCTGGGCGTGAGCAGAGGGAAGGGGAAAGCTTTGGACTAGATGAGAGAGCAGAAGCGTGACATCAGATGGATCTGGATTTCCTAATTACTGAAATAAGAGTGTCCTAATACTTGAAAGTGACAGGTAGAGCTAAGGGATGTGCCTGAGTTCTCGTCCAAAGGCAGAGAAAGGAGAACCGATAGGATGTTTGATGGCAGTAAGAGAGGAAAAACAAGACAGACAAAAAATGGACATTTCCTGATTGAATTCTCTTGAGTCCTGCCTATTTATTAAACCAGATACCTTTGCAATGTGCACAGGCAACAAAGGATAGAAACACGAGTAAGACTACTGTTGTCACCAGAAACCTTGGACAAGTGTGGCCGGATTGCTGATTGAGATAAGAACTTGTGTTTGCTCCCCGTGAGTTTGCAGCCTCCCCCAGGCTAAGAAGAGTGCTCCTTTGCCTCAGGGAGGTTCATGTTTCAGGGCAGAAAGCAGAAATACAGGAAGGGAATCTCTCCTTCTATCTTTTCTAAAAGGTTGTATAACTTGTGAAAATATTATGTATCCATTAAGGAGAGGGAGAACAAAACGAGTATCTTTGAAGGCCAAGAGAGGGGAAAAATTTCCCTCAAATGGAAAGGAAATAGAATTCAGCTGGATCCACAGGCAGCAGGAGCCTGCCCCTCCTTCCAATAGCACCATGAATGGGAGGACAGAGCTTAGAGGGGAAGAGTAGACCATGGAGAGAGGGTATGTCCCAGTCCGTGTGAACAGTGAAGACCTGGATAATGAAACCAAATGATGAGCTCAGCGGGCTACCATGTAAGCTTCTTAAATTCTCCTTCATCCCTAGGGAAGACAGAATTCTCCACTAATAGGGAGGTACTGGGACCTGGAGTCAGATATAATATGATCTTTGAATTGACATTTATTGACCATCAGTATTTGGAGTTGCAAATTCATATCCACCACATGAGAGAAAAAATAACCAACCTGTAAGTATCTAGATAAATGCCACAAGAGAGGTATATGATAAGAGGCTGAGAAGAGATCTCTCAAGGAAGGGGTCACCAGCACGTTACGTTATGGAAGAGGGAAGATTTGAGATAAGCCTTGGATGACATGTAGGATTCAAATGACAACAGGGGTGGAAGGATGAAGGCATCCTCGTGTCAGCAAAAGAACGGAGATGGAAACGTCAGAGGGAAATAGTGTATAGAAGCACTTTACTGCAGTTATCCACCGAAGAGGCTACCTAGGGAGATCAAGGATGAGAAATGGAATTGGGTGGGGCTTGAATGGGAGTCTGAGGATTTGTGTTTCTTTTGGCAGCAACCGGGGAACACTGACAGTTTTTAAGGGATAATGTGACATGAACAGAGCTGAGCTTAAGAAAAAATCAATCTGGCAGAGAGATACGGGATAGGTAGAAGGAGAAAGTGATAGGGATGGGACGGGAAACAGGAGGTTATTGCTGAAATCCAGGCAGGAGGTTATTGCTGAATTCCAGGCAGGAGGTTATTGCTGAAATCCAGGCGGGAAGTCATGAAGGGTGTGGCACAAAGATGGTAGTAACCTTCGATTACAGGAAAGCCTGTGAAAGATACTGAGGAGGTAGATCTTAGATCTGCATGGCTGTGAGACAAAAGATTTCTAAGCGTCAAGCCGAGCTGATGGGAAAAATCATAATGCCGTGGTGGAACTGGGAAACAGTGGAAGAGGAGCTAGTTTACAATTGACAATTTCTGAACTTGAAGTTTAACCAGAAAAATGAATGTACATTTAGGTAGAGATGTTATGAGTGTGGAGGGTTTAGAGATGAAGAGTTAGTGATGCCCTTGTAGCAAAGTTGTTTATCTCCATAGCTGGGACTGTCCCTTCGTGGATGTCTCAGAATGATTTGGGGAAGTGTTGGGGAGGGGTGGGCTGTGGCAACGAAGACACAGAGAACTGAAAGGCAGAGCTGGGCGAAGAATGTGGCTCAGTCCAGATACTGAACCTGAAAAGAACTGGTTTTATAGAAATTTTTGGTTTACTTGAGACTTTTTCCCTAATGATCTCTTTAGCTCTGGGCCCCTTTGCCTTTCCCAGAACCTTTCAAGCTTCCTGTCCCATGGACTTTTCTCAAAAATAGGATGAATATACATATACCTGAGAGCCAAACAGACTGCCTAAGTTTGGGGAGGCTCTGTCACTTTCAACTTGGTAGATCATTTCCTAATCCCACTTGGTCTCAATTTGCTTTACCTCTTACCCTCCAATTTTTTTAATGGAAAAAAATAAATTAGTAGGTTTTTTGGTGGAGAAGAAGTGAGATCATGTATAATAAAGCACCAGATAGAATGACTGGTAAATACTAAACCCTCAACAAATGTTAGTTCCCTTCTCTTCTGCCCTGCACCTGTCAGTAGTAATTCATGGCAGAGATGAGGACCCCTGGTAGGGAGCAGCCTTGAATTCCACACAGAAGAATTCAAGGAGACCCTCAGCCCTGTTCAGCTCCACAAATGGCAACTGCATGCTTTTAGTTGCTCAGGCCAAACCTTGAAATCATCGTGAATCCCTGTTTCCCTCTCAGGTCCTACATGCATCCCTGAGCAATTTCCATTTTATTGGTCTATTTACTCTTTTAATGTCTGCCTCTCTGCTGGGAAGTGAGCCCCATGAGGGCTGGAGCCGGTCTGCTTCACTCAGGCCACGCAGTTTCGACACAGTGGCCCTCACCCCAGAGGCTCTTAAAAGGACGGATGAATGAATGCATGTGAATGCAGTGGAAAGAGGAGAAAGGCTGTTTCAGGCAAACAAAAGAAAATCTGGCTGTGGATGCTTCCAGCTTCTCATGAGGTAGCATATTTCTTATGAGGGAAGAACAGACTTTTGTACTGCTGCCTTCCGACTGAAGGAGACTGGTGTGCCAAAGAGTTTGATCTTGTTCAAGGAACGGCTAATTCCCCAGCTTCTGTGGGTATTCTGTGCTACTAACGGGCAGATATCCTGAGAGAATGGCCTTTTGTTTAGCAGAGAGCCTTAATGAGGTTAAGGATTTACCAAGGGAGGCTTTCGTGGGTTCATAGCAGTGAAGTGGAGAATATAACTGTTCTACGTTAAAGGGAGCAGTGCATTCATTTGCTAGGGCTGCCATAACAAAGTAAAACAGACCCGGTGGCTTAAACAACAGAAATTAAATTTCTCACAGTTCTGAAGGCTGGGAGTTCAAGATCAAGATGTTAAGAGGGTTGTTTTCTTCTGAAGCCTCTCTTTGGCTTGTAGATGGCCGGTTTTCTCCCTCTGTCATCATGTGGTCTTTCCTTTGTGTCTGTGTCCTAATCTCCTCTTCTTATAAGGACACTAGTCATATTGGGTTAAGGCCCACTTTAATGACCTCATTTTAACTTAATCACCTCTTTAAAGACCCTATCTCCTTCTGTGACTGGCTTATTTCACTTGCATGAGGTCCTCCAGTTTCGTCCATATGGTAGAATTTTCTTCTTTTTATTTATTTACTTAAAAATTTTTTTTTGGCTATGCAGCATGGTTTGTGGGATCTTAGTTTCCAGGCCAGGGATTGAACCTAGGCCATCGGCAGTGAAAGCACAGAGTCCTAACCATTGGACCATCGGAATTCCCAGAATTTCCTTCTTTTAAAAGGCTGAATCATATTCCATTGTATGTATACACCACATTTTCTTCATCTGTCCATCCATCAATGGACATTTAGATGGTTTCTGTATTTTTGATACTGTGAATAATGCTGCAGTAAACATGGGAGTGCAGATATCTCTTTGAGATCCAGATGCCAATTCTTTTGGATATATACTCAGCAGTGAGATTGCTGGATCAGGTATTTTTAATTTTTTTGAGGAAGCTCCATACTGTTTTCCATAACAACTGCTCCATTTTTCATTCCCACCAACAACGTACAAGGGTTTCAACTTCAAATCCTCACCAACACTTGTTGTCTTTTGTGTTTTTGAAAGTATCCATCCTAATAGGTGTAAAGTGATATCTCATTATGATCCTACTTATATGAAGTATCTAAAATAGTCAAGCTCATAGAAGCAGAGAGAATAATGGTACCAGGGGCTGGCGGGGAGGAGGAAACAGGGAGTTGTTGCTTAATGGGTATACAGTTCAGTTATGCAAGGTGAATACAGTCTAGAAGTCTGCTGTACAACACAATGCCTGTAGTTAACAATACTGTAATGTACACTGAAAAATATGTTGACAGGGTAGATCTCAGATTAAGTGTTCCACACACACATACAAAAGGAAAGAGACAGAAGGAAACTGGGAGGTAATGGATATGTTTATTACCTGTGGTGACGGTTTCATGCATGTTTAAACCCATCAAATCACATACATTAAATATGTGCAGGTTTATGCACATTGATTTCTCAGGCCTAGGACTTCAACATATGAATTCTGGTGGGGGACACAATTCAGCCACAACAAACAGGTAGAATATAGAGGTTGGGAAGCTGGGAATGAGAGAATGGTGAGGGAACACAGAAGCCCCAGCCCATGGAGGGAGGCCAGGGATCCTGCAGAAGGAGGCAGAGGGTGTTGGGGAGCTTGCTAGGTGTCTGCCAAAAGCCATCTCCCCTTCTTCCAGGGGAACAGAATTTAGTTGTGCATGTGGCCGCCTACCTAGAAGCTGCGTTTCCTAGTCACCCTTGTGGCTAGGCGTGGTCCTCTGACTACGCAATGAGAGTAGACGTGACATACGCAGCTTCTGTTCACTTGCTTAGAAAGAATGTGACTGCATTTCTACTCTTTGTCTAATCTGTGAATGGTAACACAGACTTGTCTGTAGCCCAGCTTTGACCATGCAGTCAAGGACAACACCCTAGGAGAAGGCAGGGAAACAAGATGGACGGAGCTTGGAACCGTGTGTGACTGTGAGGAGTCCTCTATTATATGAGGGTGAAATAAACGTCTACATCATTAGCCCCTGTACTTTGGAGACTGATACCACAGCTCTGCCTTTATACCCTAAGTGACACAGACAGCAAAATATCTTCCATGGCCCCATGACTAGTGTATTTTTTAAAACACTTGTTATAAAAACTTTATAACAGATAAAAAGAGCAAAAATGGAAAAATTAACCCTATGGATCCATCTAGTTTTAGACTTTATCAACTTTTTGCCACATCTACTTCATCTATTCTTGTCCCTAGGGCTTTAAGATGAGGCACGCTTTGTTTTAAATTATTTGCTGTACTGTCTGGCATTGTAAAGCTATTTCAGAAGTTATTTCACACTTTTGTGAATGTTTGCTACACATGAACTTGTTGTATCAGTGAGGAAATCAAAGAAAAACGTGTGACATTTTCCCTTGTAAGGTGCCAATGGATGGAGAAAGGTCAAGAACCATAGGAAGTGGAATGTGAGGTGGATTGAGAGTTTAGTGGGACTAGGAAATCTGAGCAAGGAGCAAGCACAGCAGTCAAGCCCCTTGGGGTTTGCAGAAATCTTGGGAAAGATACCAAACTCTCCATAGTATGTAGGATAGGTACTCAAGCCATTTTTAATTTAAACGGTAAATACGAAAGCAACTAAATACACAGACAAGATGACAATTGGCGCACGCTTAGCATACACGTGAATGAAGAGATGAATGAGAGAATGAACCTAGCATATAACTACAGCGTGTACTAGTGGGTACAATGCCAACTTCGGTATTTAAACCATAGCGGGCCATTTCAGACCAACGCGAAAGAAAAATAAATGGGCAGACCCGTATGACTCCTTTCAGTCTTCAGACACTTGATCAGAATTTTAGCTGGTGCTCCGTTACCTGGGCCAGTAACAAACCTTCCTGTCTTTGCCTTTGCAATCACTGACTCTCAGCTCCTGTCTCCACCTCACTCACAATTATGAGGGCAGGGGGAAGACATCCAGGAGGCTGATATCCCATTTGCTTGTGAGGTGTTCAATTTCCTTATTTGACTACATTTTTCTCCCAATGAGGAGTAAATAAATCTACCATTAGCTCTGAGGAGCAATCCCACCAGACCATGAGTATTTTTATTTCTTGATCACTTACCAAAACAAAAGTGTGCATCTTCCTTCCTGATGCAAAAAGCCATGAAATATCCTAACGGAAGTACAATGTGTCCAAGAGGCAGGTGGGGGCCAGATAACAAGGGTGCTAGTTTTTAAGTTTTTTCATCATGATTTTCAAGCTTTCCTAATTCAAGCTACAAGTCCACATGCAGATGGTCTGTTTTATTTGATTTTGAAATCTTTTTTTAAAAATAAATTTATTTATTTACTTTATTATTGGCTGCATTGGGTCTTTGTTGCTGCACACAGGCTTTCTCTAGTTGTGGTGAATGGGGGCAGGCTACTCTTTGTTGCAGTGTGCATGTTTCTCAGTGCAGTGGCTTCTCTTGTTGTGGGGCATGGGCTCTAGGCATGCAGGCTTCAGTAGCTGTGGCATGCAGGCTCAGTAGCTGTGGCACATGGGCTTAGTTGCCCTGCAGGATGTGGGATCTTCCTGGACCAGGAATTGAACCTGTGTCCCCTGCATTGGCAGGCAGATTCTTAACCACTGCACCACCAGAGAAGTCCCTGATTTTGAAATCTTAAACCTATTTCCTCCTCTTACAGAAACCCTAGTTTCTGCGATAGCACTCCATCTGCATATGCATCTCAAGGTGGGGATGCCAAAGGCTTGTGAGAGGGTTTCCTAATGTGCTAGATAAACTGTCCTAATTAAAATTAATGGGAAAAATTAGGGCTTCCTAGGTGGCGCAGTGGTTGAGAATCCGCCTGCCAATGCAGGGGACACTGGTTTGATCCCTGCTCCAGGAAGATCCCACACGCCACGGAGCAACTAAGCCCGTGCACCACAACTACTGAGCCTGCTCTTTAGAGCCCATGAGCCACAACTATTGAGCCCATGTGCTGCAACTACTGAAGCCCAAGCGCCTAGAGCCCATGCTCTGCAACAAGAGAAGCCACGGCAATGAGGAGCCCGCGCACTACAACGAAGAGTAGCCCCCACTCACTGCAACTAAAAAGGAAGCCTGCGCAGAGCAAAAATGACCCAACACAGCCAATAAAATTAATTAATTAAAAATAAATAAAATAAATGGGAAAAATTAAAAATTTAGATGGATATTGTGTTGTCACAATGTCCATGAACTGGGTTGGGGGACTGCATGAAAATAGAATATTTTTAGTTTGGCAGCAATTTATAAGTCATATTTGGCAGGAAGTTTCTCAAGTTCAGTTATTCAAATCTCACTTCTATTTAAACCAGTCTGTAGATCCTGTATGGCGGATCAGACGATACAGACAAAATTCTCAGTAAAAGTCTCTGGAGAAAGGACCCTTTCAGGATTACTGGATTCTACAGGAATCTGTATCTTTATTGACCCTATTTTGCAAGTCTGTAGAAATTGTAGTTAACTTGTGAAAGGCTGATGGTGATGCAAATAATTCCATTTTTAGAAATACAAGTGAACTTTATCCAATGAAGGTGCATCAGTTTCTACCCTATGGAAGATGTCAGTCTTGAGTCTATCGGCAAATTCAATTCAGTATTCCTGATTGCCTATATATGTGCTTTTCCTTTTGGATTTTCCTTTGAACCAGTTTTTACTTCTCACTGGTTTCCTCATTAAATAATGAGTGAAATAAAATCTTTGACACATATTTTATATTTATACGAGAGAGTCATGATTTTTTTTTGGGGGGGGGGATACACCAAGTTCAATCGTCTGTTTTTATACACATATCCCCGTGTTCCCTCCCTTCCTTGACTCCCCCCCCCTTGAGTCCCCCCCACCCTCCCCGCCCCAGTCCTCTAAGGCATCTTCCATCCTCGAGTTGGACTCCCTTTGTTATACAACAACTTCCCACTGACTATTTTACAGTTGGCAGTATATATATGTCTGTGCCACTGAGAGAGTCACGATTTTTAAAAATTATCTTTTAGTATCCTGATTCTTCAGCAACTGAGTTCATCTCCAAAAGTGGGGTTGGCAAGAGGTGAGGGAGAACCCTGAGTTTCTGTTTGAGCATTTACCCAGAAGAGACTAAGTGAATAAGCTAATAAAAAAGGGAAAAAATAATGCTTACCCTCATTCCTGGCTCTAGATTTGAGTTTATTTCATATGTCTGCACAGCCAAATTTGAGGACTGCTGTGATTATCTTTTTTTTGTTTGTTTGTTTTGTTTTCTGACCCTACATGTTTAACTAATTCACTTATAAAAGAAAAAAAAATTGTAATAACAGATGTTGCGCTGGCCTTTGAAACAGGATGGAAAATTGAACACCACTGGATATCTGTCTCTGCCTCCACCTCTCTCTCTCTCTTCTCTGAGCACGTACGTCTTTACCCGTTCCTATGTTAATTTCACTCTCTTAGGCTGGCTTCTCCACAAGTTGTGGACCAGCTGCTAGCATCTCAGCATCTCTTATTCATACACTTTGTGGAAAAAAACAAGAACACCATTAGCATAAGTCTTTTTTCAAAACTGTGGGCAGGAGAAGGAGCGTTCTAACTTGGGAAGGCGGGTGGAATTTTTTACAGGGCTTCAGCAAGCAGGGTCAGCTGAAGTTCAGCTAGTTTCAAGAACATTTGTTCAAAGATGGTTCTCAGGAAAGGGAGGAATTATTCTGCCTAATTAGCAGCCATTGTTTGGACAATTTGGATTTTACCAAGAGGAATGGGAGCAACAGTGAGGGGCTGAGGTCATGTGCAAGCTGGGGTACAAGCTATAGTTGACAAGGACATTGAGGGCCACAGAGGGAACTTTTCGGTTCTTCAGTGCCCCTTCTTTCCTATAAAAATAAGACAGATCTGCCCGATGAACATAGTTACTGATGAAAAAATAATAAAGATTTAGGGGAAGGAAATATCTGTCCTTATCATTTGTATTTTGCTAGAAGAACAAGTTGGTTATACACCGTGAGCTTTAAAGTCAAAATCCCCAGAATTTGAATCCTAACTTCCCACTGACTTGCTCCATGACCTTGGGCAATTACTTAACCTCAGTAAGTCCCAGTTTTCTCATTTAGGAAATGAAGAACATCTACTTCAAAATTTAAAAGGATTGTGCATATGAAGAGCACATCATTGTGTCTGGAGTATGTTCAATACTTATAATTTTTCATGATTATGAAGATGATGGTGATATTATGAAGGTACCAAAACCTACTCATGTACGTGTTTAAGCCACCCCCCACTACTATTTTTAAAATAGAATTTTAGAATTAGAAGGGAACTCACAGATCAGCTCAGCCAGTGGTCAAGCCTCTCCAAAGAGATGACCAGGATCCCAGAAGGAGGGGATGGGGTGGGGATGCATGGGTGCAACAGAGTGAACCTCTGTCCTGCAGAAGAAGGTAAGTGAAATAGGGATAAGGGAATCCTCAACTGAGAGAGTTGGGTCCAGGCTCACTCTTTGTCCTTGTGTGAGCGAGTGTGCGTGTGTGTGTGTGTGTGTGTGTGTGTGTGTGCACGTGTCTATCCATGTACATCTGTGTGTCTGGCTCTAAGTATGTTCATCTGATGTGATGAGTGAACAGTATGTGACATCAAGGAATTATCAACATTGACACTGATTACAGATGCTGGCCAATTAGCAATGTAGAAAGGGGAAATAAAATTTGGCTTAGCTGTGAAAAAGTAATGCTAATTACAGTCATTTACACGAGCCCCTTACCATTTATGCTAATGACCATGCAGCACAATCATAATTATGTGCATCATTAAATATGTGCCCAGTTAACTTTCACGTAAGTTGTCTTGATTAGAATCGTCATCTCTGCTCCACTCTGACACCTGTTCAGAGATACATTGTTTAAAGTCCTGCTACTTCAGGGGCTATCTTGATGGACCTGACTCCCTGGAGTTCCAGAACCACCTGCCAGGTCATACTGATAGTTACTCTTGCTGGAGAAAACAGTTCTCTCAATCATGTCCCAGTGCAGGAGGAGGCACAAGATCCTTTCCCCTCTTCTTCCCCACCAGCAGGTCTTCAGAGGGCCAGGGAGCTCACCTCTCACAGCTGAGGTGACCCACACAACTGACGGAGACACACACACACACAAACGCACACGCACACACACGCACGTACACGGCAAGAGCCAACGATAGATACAGAGAGAAATAAAGACATGCAGACCAACACAAGAAGAGAGGCATGAATAAAAAGTCAGGTGGAGGTACAAACACAGTCCGTTCAGTAAGGAAAGTGGATTCAGAGACTTTCAGAGGGCAGGTTGTTTTTCTCTGATATGACTTCATCAGGAAAAAATAGTTCCCACAAGCAGATCCAGCCAATAGTGAGATCTGTCATTGCCTTGGATGGTGAAGAAACAGGAAGAGGGGGCTGAGAAGAAAAGGGGAGGCAGGGAGAAGAGAGGGAGATAAAGTAACAGAGAGATGGGGAAAGGCAGACATAGAGGAGTGGGGGATGGGAAAGAGGGATGCGAGGGGGTTGTGAGTCTGTTGGACACTCGGTCAGTACCCATCCGGTCAAAGGTTGTGGAGACAGGGCAACATAGGAGACACACTCCTGTCCTCTTTTTGTTGTGATAAAATTCCCAAGTCCTTAATGAGCTGGGTAGATGTAATCATTAACTGGGTACTTACCATGTACCTGGAGTCTGGGGAAGAGCTTCTCCCCGTATTGGCTCATCCAGTCCTCAAAATGACACTGCCATGATGCCATGTTAAGGAAAAGGAAGCTGAGGCACCTAACTTGCCCAGAGTCACCCAGGTACTGAGTGAGATTCAAATCCTGCCTTCTGGCTCCAGATTCTGTGTTCTCAACCACAGTGTAACACCAGCAAGGCCAGTTACATAATCAATCATGGTTAAGGGATCCCTGACTTAAAAGCATTCTTGTTTAATTACAATTTATTTATTTGTTTGTTTGTTTGTTTATTTATTGAAGATAAATTTAATTTAATAGAAAACTTAATTTAATAGAAATTTTGTTTGTAGTTCTTACATTCTCAGTATGAGCCGAGCTAGAACCCACTGCCCCACTCAGAAGTGGCCCAGTCCTGGGGGCAGGGGAGAACAGGGAGGGGGAGGTCAGAGCTCAGGCCTTAGGAGCCCCATTCTTCCTCAGTGCTGGGGGGCTGGGGATGCCACCCTCTTCTCCTACCCCTCTCTGGAATCCAGGAAATAGAGCAGATGGAATCTTGGGCCTGGGGCTTCTCCTCCACACCCCACCCCAAGTCCCCAAGCTGGAGGGGAGCTAAGGGATCTGGGGAGAGAAGGTGACAGAAGAAAGCAGAGATGTCAGTCAAGAAAGATGAAGGGCAGGGGTAAGCTAATTTAAAATAAATGTGCAAGTCAGTCAACATTCCCAGAACAAAATGTTTTCATTTCCATGAAGACTTCAACACTTTCTCAGCTCAGCATGAGAAACAAGGGCAGAATTCTAGTGTTGTGGTTGACAGAGAAATGGAAGCCTCCAGGGGTTTAGTGACTTTGTGATTTCCACACAGTGGGACAGGGCAGATTCCAGTGTCCCACCTCTGTGCTTTTGGGTTCTGTTGTTCTTTAATGAAAGACCTTGAAGGGACTGGAATTTGGTCCCTCAGTGACTCCAATTTCCCCTGTGGAAACTCATGCAAAATATCTCCATCAGCTTCCAGCTTTCTAATCTGTTAATAAGTAATGATAATTTTTAAAAGAAATCATTTGGTTATCATCCTTGGAGATTAATTGGATAATTAATTTTAGCGAAGTGCCTATGAAATATAAAGTGCTTCATACGTCTTAAGAATTTATGTTCCCATGTTCTCATTAGGCCTGTAGGGCAGAAAGTCTCTGCAAAATGAGAAGCTGATTATGAATGCCCCTCATCAGGGCTGATTCTCACTAAATTGCACCAACCCCCATCAAAGAACTCATCGTGTAGGCACATGATTGTCGGGTCATTTTTCCTTCCCGGACTGAAACTCTGAGCACTGAAGTGCAAATCAAAGGGAACTTGCAGGAGAGGGAACTCGGCTTCTTGGTTACTCAGTTGCAGGGCATTCATGTGCCATATTGATTTTTTAACAGGGGAATCTTTGGGGGCTGGTGGCGAGGCAAAGGGCTTCTTACGTCCATAGAATCCTTGTCAACCCAAGGACGGAGGGCATATTGGTACCACTTGAGCCCATGCTTCCTTTCTGTAGCTGCTGACTTCTGCAACTTGACAAAATTAACATTTAAAAAGGGCAAGAAGGTGACAGCATGGGTTAGTGATTAAAAGCATGAACTTCGGAGTCATACAGCCTGACTTTGAACCTGGAATAACTGTTCGCTAGCTGCATGTTCACAGCTTAGCCATTACTTCTATGCAAGTAACTCCTAAATCCAACTTGTATCATTATATAAAAATGACTATGCTAGAACCTTTAGAGAACTTGGTGACTGTAAGGACTGAGCCAGAAAGATATGTCCACATTCTAATCCCCAGAACCTGTGAATATTTTCTAATCATGGCAAAACACTGTAATTAAGTTAAGGATTTTGCAAGGAGGCATTTATCCTCTATCATCCAGATAGGTTCTAAATCCAATGACAACTGTCCTCATATGAGTGAGGCAGAGGGATACTTGACAGATAGAAGAGGAGGAGGCAGTATGACCCTGAAGGCAGAGACTGGAGTAATATGGCCACAAACCAGGGATCTCCTGGAGCCACCAGAAGCTGGAAGAGGCAAAGGACAGATTCTCCCCTAGAGTTTTCAGACGGAGCACAGCCCTGCCAATACCTTGATTTTAGACTTCTGATTTCCAAAACTGTGAAAGGATAAATTTCTGTTGTTCTAAGCCACCCAGTTTATGGTAATTTGTTACAGCAGCCACAGGAAACTAACTCAGTGGTTACCTCTGATGAGGGGAGTAAGTAGTAGGGTGAAGCCTGAGATAGCTGTCAGTTTTCACTTTGGGTGACTGGGGTTGAAGACGGTATCCTTCACCTAGACTGCAAACAGGAGAGCAGGTCTTAAGGAAGTTGATAAATTCAGTTTTGGACATGCAGACTGTTGGAACAATCTTCAGTGGGGTCTCTTCCACTCCTACACGTTTTTGCAGAGTATGCTAAGAATGCAAGGCCCTGACTGCTCTTTACCTGGGTCATTTTTCAGGCTTGTTTTTGTCCTGAGTAACCTTGAGGGACTCTTCCCAGGACAAAGAGCAGGCTTACTCACCACTTGCAATAAAACAGCAAGTTTCTCAAGCTCAGTGTCCCCTTCCTGTAGTGCAATCCACTGTGTGTGCAAGTCTCCATCTGGCCCTCCGTTTCACCCTGTGGGATCTGGGGTGCCAAGGGCAACTGACATCAACATGCTGCTGCTTATGCTGCTTGCTGTGCTATGAGGAATAAGAACTTCTGTCTCTGAAACAACAGCCTTACTTCTTTTGCCTGCATACATGAAATAGTAATAGGCTAATTTATTGGCTTGAAAGTAGGGTAAAACCAACCTCAACCGGAGCCTGAGCTGAGGGTCTGTGAGTCCTCCTGGAAACATCAACTGGGGGTCTGCATCTCACCAAAGACATTTGCACTACAGATAACAGATTTGGAAATCATCAGCTGACATATCTTGGTCAAAGCTATAAACTTGAATCATGTCACCCAGGAAAATTTTGTGCGGTAGGAGAGGAAAGGTCGAGAATAGAAGGAAAGGAAAGGAACCTGAAGAACGCTGACATTTATGGGACAAGGAGAAGGAACATTTAAAAAGGAGACAAAAATGATGCAAATATTTTCCTACTTACTCGGCCTTTGTATCTTAGTAATTTTTACTTATCTTTGACTCTTTACTCTGCATTCTTCTGCATCAAACAGTTGTCAATTTCAGTTTTTTGTTTGTTTGATTTTTGTTTTTTTGTTGGCCGCACTGTGTGGCATGTGGGATCTTTGTTCCCCGAGCAGGGATGGAAGCCATGCCCCCTGTAGTGGAAGCACGGAGTCTTAACCACTGGATTGCCAAGGAAGTCCCAGTTCCAGTTAATCTCTGAATCACACTTTGTCCCACATTCCTCCATTTTCTCCCATTCCTAGCTGATGTTCCAGTTTAGACTTCACATCTGTTGCATACACTCTCTGCAATGACCTTCTAACTGGTGTCTGTGCTTTCTGTTATACCCACAACAAGCCATCCTACACAGTGCTGCCTAGTTAATTTTCTCAAAATATCACTTGGATTGACTTACTCCCACTGGTTAGAAACCATCCATAGTTCCCCAGGATGTCTGGGATTCCTGTTCTCCTGTTCTCTCTGTACCTGTTGTTCTAGGATTCTCATCACAGGATAGGAATTGGCGTCATAAGGAATAAAATTTAATTGTAGAGAGAAGAAGCAAAAGGATAGAGGGAAGAAGAAAAATGAAAAGGACACAGGTGAGGAGAAATCATCTTTGTGGGGTATTAGATGTCTTGTTCAGGGGTAAGCAAGGTATGACCTGTGGCCAAATCCAGCCTGCCACCTGTTATTATAATACAATTTTATTAGAACACAGCCATATCCATCATTTACACATTGTCTATGGCTGCTTTTGTGCAACAACTGCAGAGCTGAGTAATTGTGACTTCGTGATTTCCATATAGTAGAAAACATGCTTTATACAGTTGTGAAAACATGTTACTTTCAAAGCCAAAAAGTATACCAGGTTTAGTTTACTCTGATATGTTTTCAGTTCCCCCCAACCAAAACACACACACACACACACACACACACACACACACACACACACCCCCCTCACTCTCACTGACTGCAGGGTTTTAGATACAGCACCACTAGGTAGGTTAAACTTCATTGTGGCAGTCTTCTGTTGGTACTGCAGGAATTAATACTGTTTGGAAGAAATCCAAAACCCTTATTATAGGAAAATTCATGATGTTATGGTACCCCTTCATAAGAGTGCTCGCATAAAAGTATATTTTTAAAAACTCAGGTATATTGAGGTATAATTCACATATAGTAAAATTCACCCTCTTTGATCTACAAGTTCTATAAGTTCCTACCAGCACCACAATCAAGATACAGAACAGTTCAACATCCCCAAAAGTTCCTTCATGCCCCTTTGTATTCAGCTCCTACACCTAACTCTACTCCCTGGCAATCACCGATCTCATAAAAATATATAAAATGGGGACTTCCCTGGTGGCACAGTGGTTAAGAATCCACCTGTCAATGCAGGGGACATGAATTCGATCCCTTGTCTGGGAAGATCCCACATGCTGCAGAGCAACTAAGCCTGTGTGCCACAACTATTGAGCCTGTGCTCTAGAGCCCGTGAGCCATAACTACTGAGCCTGTGTGCCACAACTACTGAAGCCCAAGCGCCTAGAGCCTGTGCTGTGCAACCAGAGAAGCCACCACAATGAGAAGCCCATGCAGCACAACAAATAGTAGCCCCCGCTCACCGCAACTAGAGAAAGCCCGCGTGCAGCAAGACCTAATGCAGACAAAAATAAAGAAATAAAATAAGTAAATAAATGAAATATATAAAACATTTTCCCCCTCCTTTGTCAGAGACAGATAAGCAGAGTAGAGGCTGGCTCCCTGTCGCCTCTCCTGTCTCGGCACACAACGCGTTCCCTGCGCCAGCCACACCGCCTCATCTAGTGCCTTGTTCTCTCCACGCTTCCACTCACTAATTTTACCCGGTCATTCCTTTTACCTAGAACTCTCTTCTCTTTCTTCTCTACCTCGTCAGCTCCTACTCATCCTTGAGATCTGAGCTTCGACATCATTTCTTCAGAGAAGTCTTTCCCATCTAGTTCCAATCCCTCTACACTGCACACGTGCGAAGTGATGATTTTACATTTGTTTATGTATTATTTGATTAATGTCTGCCTTCTCGTCAGACTGTGAGTTCATGAGGACAGGGACTGGGTTTGCTCATGATCGTGTGCAGAGCGTACAGTACAGCAGTATGTACTCAGTAAAGACTAAGTAAATGAGTATATACTTTGAACCCAGTACTCTCTAGATGTTCACTTCCAATTCTTTCAAAGGCACAATAAGATCAATATTATTATTTCCGTTTTACTGATGTGATGACCTTAAATCAAAAATTCTTTTGACTCTCCTCCCTCCAAAGGGTGGAGCCTAATTCCCCTCCCACAAACATAAGCTGACTCAGTGACTCATTTCTAATGAATAGAATACAGCAGAAATGACAGTATCATAAAAGGCACTGCATTTTCTCCATGCTCTCTCCGGAGTCACTCCCTCTGGGGGAAGCCAGCTGCCATGTCCTTCAGACACATCAGCAGCCCTACGGAGAGGGCCACATAGTGAGGGATTGAGGCCTCCTGCCAATAGCCACACTGGTGAGTGAAGTGGATCCTTCAGCCCCAGTCAGTGAGTCTTCAGATGACTGCAGCCCTGGCCAGCATCTTCACTGCAGCTTTATGAAAGACCCTCAGCCAGAACCACCCCACTAACCCACTCCCAGACTCCTGACCCACAGAAACTGTGTAAGAGAATAAATGTTAACTGTTTCGAGTTACTAAGTTTGAGGGTAATACTATTGCTACACAACAACAGATAACTGAAAGAACCAAAGAGGGAAGTAAAGTACAGCAAGTTTAAGTAATTTGTTCAAGGTCATGTAACTAGTTAAGTGTCAGATCCAGGCTCCAAACACAGCTGGTGGGGCTCTAAAGCCCCTGATCTCTGTACCACACTATGCTGCCTCCTAAAGATGCTTAGTGTGGCAAATGCAAAACTGTTTGGCTGTGCTATTATAAAATCTTTGCAGACTGGTTCATGTTACAGTTTCAGGAGGTTGCTTTCTGGAATTCCAAAGAAGCTGCTGACTGGAAGGATTTCTGAGAAAATGGTGGGTAAAAAGGCACTTCTAATGAAGAAGTGTACTGTACTATTTAAAGAATTTCTGTGAAGACATTTTATTGGAAGAATAGATTGAAGCAATTTTGTTATAAAGCAGAAAAGAGAGAACTTGAAAGTAACGTTTTTCTTCAGCTCATTATTATGGTGTTATAAAATAGTTTTCAGAGTGTGACTGGATTATACTAAATTGCCTGATTTAAAATCATATTCAGTATATTTATGTGTTCAATATTATGTACTACACATCTTTAATATATGTATATATTCAAATATTTATGTTTAGTATTTATGAAGGAATTACTGAAAGGCAGTATTTCTCTGAGATTTCTTAGTTACCACTCCAAAGGCCAAAATCTTGGAATAAGCAAAGATTTCTTCAACAGGACACAAAATGCACCAATCTTAAAAACACAACCTTAATTAGCCATTGTAAGCTACTTATATGCATGGTGCCCAGTGGTCTTCCAGTCCATGCTGATAAGACCTAATATCTTCATCCCATCACCCTGGAATGACTTAGTTCCCTTTCTCCTTCTGTTCCTTCCATTTTCCTAATCAAATTAATAAAACAGTCCTTTCATCTAGTCACCTCACTAAGCATTATCATTAGTTCCCTCTTCAGGAATATCAGACTCTTTGGGCTAATTTAAGTAGAGGAGTCTCCTGGCACCCAAAAAGCAGGAATATTACTGGGCCCTGGAAGCTCTGGAATTGTGAACTGGAGAGCTCTCTCTCCATCTCTTGCCTGTGGTTCCAACTTCATGTCTGTGGAGTAGGTTTAAAGGGAAGAATCTCTGTTCAGTGGCAAAGAACGTGGAACACTTTGGTTCTCCAAATAATATTGCTTTTTTAGAGTCTCAGTTCACCCTGGAACTAGAAAAAATCTAGTAATGTCAATTAAGAGCATTGGGTCTCTTTGGATAAATTAACCCATTCCAGTGATTGCTCTTAGAGCCGATTACTAAAATCTCAGTCTCTGGTCCAGTTCCATACCTTTTTCCCAAGGACAGCTTAGCTGTTTGTGATGTGGAGCCACTGGCTTTTCCATTTCTCTTTGTGGGCCTGCCTCTCGGCTGGTGGGATGAGTGGAGCCTGGGGAGAGAGTTCAGCCCTGTGAGCACGCGAGCACTGGCACACTGGAGGACAATAAGGATACCATGCTGTTTTCAACTGGTGTTTGTTTCAATTGCTCTTCACCTGACACTGGCAATAAAAAGCTGGCAATGTCTGTGGCAGGGAACAGGTTTTAGGAGACCCAATAAATAACTTCCCTCCCATGGGAAGGCATATATGGGAGTCAGGCTAAAGGAGACAGAAACACCACAGTAATTCCCTGTGAGGCTTATACGGGGCTGTAGGGCATACGGGGCTGTAGGGCATGCGGTGCTAAACGAAGCAGGTTGGTGAATGCTCCACCTCTGAATCAGACACATGGACCCAGGCATGGTTCCTAACAGTGCTGATTCCTGTTCTGGGACTTTCTCTTAAACAAGAAAAAGAAAGGGAGTGCTGAACCAGGCACACACATTTCCTCCACCCAAACTCACCAATCAGGTAAGTCCCTTTGCCTATCTGGATGGGTAGTGAGTGAGACAAGAAGCCAACAGAAATCTCAACCAAGGTCAAGAACAATCCAAATGCACTTATATGAATAGGAATACATTTTTATTTGATTTTATAAGCAGCATAAATGAAAAATATGGTAGGATACCTGGTAGGTGATTCATAGGATTATCTGGTTTGGGGAGAAGCATCTGGCGGACAATGAGAAAGAAGAGGGGAAGAGAGTAGGGAGATAAGCAAAACAGGAAATGAAAACTAATCACTACATGTAATACGTATGCAGATGGCCAACAGGCACATGAAAAGATGCTCAGCATGGCTAATAGAAACTACCACCTCACATTGGTCAGAATGGCCATCATTAAAAAGTCTACAAAAAAGAAATGCTAGAGAGGGTGTGAAAAAAATGGAACCCTCCTACACTGTTGGTGGGAATGTAAGTTGGTGCAACTACTATGGAAAACAGTATGGAGATTCCTCAAAAAACTAAAAATAGAGTTGCCATATGATCCAGCAATCCCACCCTTGGCATATAACTGGACAAAACAATAATTCAAAAAGATATGCACCCCTGTGTTCATAGCAGCACTATTCACAATAGCCAAGACATGGAAACAACCTAAATGTCCATCAACAGATGAATGGATACAGGAAATGTGACATATATACAATGGAATATTACTAAGCCATGAAAAAGAATGAAATAATTCTATTTGCAGAAATATGGATACAACTAGAGATTATCATACCAAGTGATGTAAATCAGAAAGAAAAAGACATTAAAAAAAAGAGAAAGACAAATACTGTATGATATCACTTATATGGGGAATCTAAAATATGACATAAATGAACTTATCTATAAAATAGAAACAGACTCACAGACATAGAGACCAGACCTGTGGTTGCCAAGGGGGATATGGGTCGGAGAGGAACAGAGTGAGAGTTTGAGGTTAGCAGATGCAAATTATTATATATTGAATGGATAAACAACAAGGTCCTACTGTATAGCACAGAGAACTATATCCAGTATCCTCTGATAAACCATAATGGAAAAGAATATAAAAAAGAATGTATATATGTATAACTGAATCACTTGGCTATACAGCAGAAATTAACACAACATTGTAAATCAACTATACTCCAATAAAAAATAGCATGTATGGTGTGATCACATTAATATATGTTACTGCATTAAGGAGTGATATTCAAAATACTTCCCCGATTAAAGTGGACACCAAAGAACTGGGGCAAGATCCCCCGAAACTCTTCTGCTGAACCAGACATTAACCTGAATCCAAGGGGGCCTGGGATAGGGACTAAGAGACCAGGGTGGTAGGATGGGATTTGGGGGAGAGGGTGGTAGACTTGGGAGGCTGAAGACAGTAACTGTTTATTAAACCAACTCAGAAGAATGTCAAAGTTTTGACAACATGTGTAGCTCTATCAGTGCTTTCCAGTTGATAACATAAGTTAAGATCAGTTTCCTAAAATATAACAGGAAAGTTTTCTTCCTGTGGTATGTTATCTAATTCAGCTGGGAACAGCCACAATTCAATGAAGAAACAAACCATGGTGCTGAAGGATCCACTTCAAAGGCTCACTCAAATGACTGGAAAGTTGATGCTTGGCTGTTGGCTAGAAACTTCACCAGAGCTCTGGATTAGGGCCTTGTTTCTTCTCAGGCTGCTTGAGCTTCTTTACAGCATGGTGGTTGGGTTCTAAGAGCAAGAGTTTCAAGAGAACCAGAAGGTTGCCTTCTATAATCTAAGAAGTCACAGACAATGTCACTTTCATCATAGTTTATTGGGCAGGGCAGTCATGAGGACTCATCCAGGTTTAAGGAGAGGGGACTTAGACTCTACCATTCCATCAGAGGAATGCCAAGGTCATACTTAGAGAAGAGAATACAACAAGGGAAATATGGGAGAAAATACAATCTGCCACAACGAATTTCTACTATATCTATGATATCCATAGTCCATGCTGGCATGAGTCCCAAAGGTTTCTGCTGTTTTTCCATGTAGGGAACATGTTATCAAGTACAACTGAAGAACCCGAGGAAGGAGGGAAAAGTTTAAAATTTATGGGCGGGACTTCCCTGCTGGTCCAGTGGTTAAAACTCCATGCTCTCAATGCAGGGGGCCTGGGTTTGATCCCTGGTCAGGGAACTAGATCCTGCACGCCGCAACTAAGAGCCTGCCCAGGGCAACGAAGATCTTGCGTGCCACAACTAAGACCCAGCACAGCCAAATAAATAAATAAATACTTTAAAAAAATTTATGGGCAACCAAAGGAAGTAATAAGGGTAATATTTATTCAGCTCCTACTGAATTACGTGGCAGGCATTGTGTGAGGCACCTCTCACCAGATATCTTTACTGATCTTCACCACAATTATGTGACGTAGGTACTGTTATTACCACTTCACAGATGAGGGCATTAAGGTAGAAGAGGTATTCAGCAACATGTCCAAAGTTACACAAATAGTAACTGGTAGAGCCAGGATGGCAATGCTAGTCTGCTTGACTTCAAATACTATGTTCTTTCCACAACACTGTGCCTCAAAGTTTAGAACAGAAACACAATCTTCAAATGTCCCAATTTTGTCTTCACTATACAGTTCATTGTTTCTTCTGATACATATATAAAAGACCTCCTTTTTCACTTCTCAAAAGTGTTAGAGTAAAATATTTCAAATAATAGAAATACATACATAGACTTTTTTCCCCCCTAAATAACCAGCAAAGTCTTCTCAAGGAGCACATTAGATAACTCCCTTACCAAGTTATGCCCAAGTTATCATTTGATAATGATCTTGTAGGCATTAATATCTGGGGGATTGTATAAGAAACCCTAGCTAATTATTAAGACTAGTTATATTGCAAGTTAATGTAAATTTTAAGACATATAATAAGAATTAGAATTCAGGATGGAGTTTATTAAGCACAAAATGATGTGTAAATTGTGACAGAAACACAAGTGAAGCCCCAAGAAGTTTTGCACAAATGTACTTTTGAAATATGTATTAAGATTAAATATACCATGGAGTCCCTTTTTGAAAGAAAACGGACTTTTCTGTTGCTGCAGCAGGAGTTTCCCTATAATGGCGGACAGATAATGGAAACTCCCCGAGTAGTTCAAGAAGCACCGTGCATTACTAACTAGGTGTGTTTAATCTGGGCACAAGAACCCCGGCTGCTATAATCAGGGAGGTTTTCACCCAGATATCTATTTATAATAAGATCTGGCATTGGTGACTGAACACTTTACTTGGGGCTAAATATCAATACAAACATCCAAAGGAGTAGTTGTAAACGACAGAGACTGCAAGAATTATGCATATTTACCATATTGTTAACCTAAGCATAAATGTGATTCAACCATAATACAATATGATTACATAAGGCTACAGGGAGGCTTTCGGCACAGACCTGGGAATAAAATTTCCTACCGAGAGCTACTCTTTAAAGGGAACAAATGATTGTTTAGAACAGAGACATGCTAAGTCACCTGAAGGAAACAGAATGGCTTCCAGGCTGGTAGGACTCTGCAGTGATTTAGTATTTTAAGGAACATCTGGGTTCATCAGAGTTTAGGTAGTGCTGGAAACAAACAAAAATGGAGTCACTGAGGCATGGAGGCACACGGAGCTATGTGATCATCGCTCAGGAGGAGGGAGCCTTAGTCAGTCTTTCCACTGGTCCATTCCCAATTATTCATTCACTCACTCATTCATTCATTCACTGAACTTTACTGAGTACCTACTTGGCCAGGCACTATCCCACATGCTGGAAATATGGAAGTGAAAAAGTCAAAGTCCTCACGGACTTTACATTCTAGTGGGGAAAGCAGTCAATCCAAAAGATAAACACACACACTAATCACATCAGATATGTGCTTCAAAAGGAGCTTAACAAGGTAGGAAGACAGGGAACAAGGGAGGTCATGGGAAAGGAGTGTGGTATTTTAGATCGCAAGGTCAAGAAAGGTATCTCTAAGGAGATGGCAGGAAAGAAGAGGTACCTGAATAAAGTGAGGAAGTGAGCTATATGAAGATCAGAGGGGAAGAGTTTTATGCAGACAGAACAGCAAACGGAAAACTCAGAGGCTGGAATGAACTTGTGTGTTCAAGGGACAGGAAGAAGGCCAGTTTGGGTAGGACCATGTGATGAATTCTGGACAGTGAGTCACAAGCAGAAATGACATGTGCCAGTTCTGAACAGAGCCAATGCAAGACCCTCTAGATCTTTTTTTTTCTCTCTCTGGCATGATGATTGGTAACGCTCAAGACTGTGACTGCTCCACAGCCTTGATGGAGGCGTGAGGAAGAAAACAGTGTGGGATCAGAGTCCCCCGCTGACCTTTAATAGACATGAATGTGAGCAAATCAATTTGTGTTGTGTCAAGGCTCTTGGGAGTTACTTGTTACCTTAGTATGGCATAACTTGTCCTGACAGTGTAACTGGTGGGGAGGAAGCTAGAGGGAGAGTGGTAGGAGATAAGATTTAAGGGATAACCAGGGAACAGAGATGATGTACTGCCTTGTAGAATATGATAAATTTGGATTTCATTGTGTGTGAAGGAAAAATCTTTGAAAGACTTTGAGCAGAGGAATGACATCACAGGATTTGCATTTTAAAAAGAATCATTCAATCATGTAGGGGAAGTCCTTGTTCACGGGAAATACATACTGAGGTATCTAGGGATACAACGTGCTTCCAAATGGTTCAGTAAAGTGTGTGTGTGTCTGTGTGTGAGAGAAAGGGTAAAATGGTAATTGGTGTATCTACATGAAGGGTGTGTGGATGTTTGTTGTGCTCTTTTTTCAGCTTTTATGTAGAGTTGAAATATTTTAAATAACAAGTTGCGGGGGAAATCACTCTAGGATAAAGCACAAGGTGAGAGAGAAGCAAAGACCATTAGGAGGCTGCTGCAGGTGAGAGATGAAGTGACTTGGGCTGGAAAGGCAATTGACAGAAATGGGTGGATTTGAAATCTGCTTTATTTGGGGGGCCAGCAGGATTTGCTGCTTGGCTGTGGGATGTGAAGGAAAGATTGGAGCCAAGATGTCGCTCATGTTTCTGTCCTGAGTGAGTGGGAGACCAGTGATACCATTAACTGAGATGGGACAGCAGGGGAAGGTCCAGGTGTAGGGGATGGGAAATAGAGATTCTGTTTTGGACATGTTAAGGGTAAGCATCCACGTGGAGACTGGGTTGGGAGGTGGATAAGAGAGTTGGGAGCTGAGAGAAGAGGTTGGCTGGAAATACGAAATTTGGAATCATCAGCATGTAGTGGCACCCAAGTTATGGAACTGGATAGAATCCCACAGGAAGCAAGTGTCAGTGTAGAAGGCCAGGACTGAGCATTGCAGAACTGGAGCATAACTGACTGAGAGGAGGCTCATGCAGTTAATTTGATTTCTCTTGTTCTGATTCCAGTGCTTACTGAGCAACCACCTGATTATTACTTCCCACATACAGGTCCACACATAAAGGAAAGACTGGTCAGATGGACTTGGAATATTCTAGTTCCTGGGACAGTTCTTACTGTAAATAAACTGATCACACTCACAAGTTTGGTTTGAGTCAGCCCCTGAGACAGAGCTATTCTCAACGTGCTGACAAAATCTGATGGTGCGTCTGCTGCATAGGAGGAAGCCAGACCCAGGACTGAAAACTCCGTGAGGAAATGAATGCCACACTGCTCGCTGGCACTTCCCTGGCTCATAGTAGCCTAAGGCAGAATGCTTCCAGAATTGCTGAGAAAAACCCTGACCAATTATAGAGAGGAAAATAGTTCCTCTTTTGACAGTATCCTTTTTTCCACTGTAAAAGTACGGATCCATCACTGTGTGTCTCACATTGTTTTTCTTCCATCTGATCTTGCATTTCCTTAGATCAGGGTCCTTATTACTTTATTACTATTTGGGGGGCATTCTATGTGTTTGCTATAAATCTATTTTTTAAAATTTTATTTCATTTGAATAAGTAGTATTCAAATGGTTCAAAACTCAAAATGCCATAACGTATACATTGAGAAATCACCTTTCCACCTCTTCCCTATGCATGTTTCTCCCCCAATCACTGCCCCATCCCATTTAGTTTGTGGATCCACCTAGAGTTTAGGTTATCAATCTCTTGCTATTTACAAAGCTGCAAAATACACACACACACACACACACACACACACACACACACACACACACACACACATCCCCCAAATGTAGTTTTTGTTTCCTCTGCTGTGCTGTGATGATGGGAAAAACATATTTTATTCCTTTTGGGGGGAGGTGAGTAATTTCTGATAAAAGTTCAGGCTCAAATTGCATTCCTCTTCCCTATCCCTTTTAGTCTAAAACATGGATACCCTAACATTTCCAGTGTAACATGATTAAACAGCTCCCTGGCTAAAGCAGTTCAGGGATGTTTAAATATTCAATACCTATTGTTTTGGGAATAAAAATGGCTTGTGCTGGCCCAATGAGAAAAAATAAGGAGTTCATAAAAGTTATTGGGGAAAATGTGTTTGTGGGAGGTAGAGTGACATGTAACTTCAGAAAACAATAATAAAAAACTCAGCGGAGAAGTTGTCCTCTTTTCTATGTTGTAGATTCTGTTTTCCAAAGATAGCTGCCTCAATATATCTCATTCCACATGCTCTTCTTACACTGTGACACTGACACTCCCCATTGGGAGGTGGGGCCTGTGTTCCCTCCCCTTGAACTTCAGCTGACCTGTATGACTGCCTCAACAAACCGAATACAGCGAAAGTTGTCCAGCGAAATCCAGGCAACTCTCAGAACCATGAGAGGTAATAATATAGTGATTCAAATCAAGTAAAATTTGAGGTTATTCACTATGCAAAATAAAAACAGGAACATGGTCTTGACTTTTAATCATCTTACATTTTCTTTGGTCTTGATTCTTTAATTTTTATTCAGATTTTACTTTATTTTTGGTTGCAGGTCACCTCCAATCCTTTGTGGAAGTGGGTTTAAGTACAACAAAATCACATTTTTGAAGTGCTCTTTTATCTAACCCAGCAATGTAAACTCCCTAGTGTTATTCTGTAAGTGACAAGGATGACCCATGAAAGCTTCATCACCATTTTTGAGGATTTTTTTAATTAAAAGAAAAAAAGATTGCTTTGTGTAACTTGTTCTACATTTTCTGCTTCTTTCCCCCGCAAACAGCTCCTTTTCCATGAAAGTTTGAGAGAAATAATTAGGACCTCATCAATGAGGACCAGAGTTCCTCAACATACATTTATTGGCTATCACTGTGTACCAGATATTAGATTCGGTGCCAAACACAAAAAGACCCACTCCCAGCTTATAAAGGGTCTCGTGGACTAGTGCTTATTTATAGTTACAAAATGTCTACCATATGCAAGACACAGGCATGCGCGGAAAAGTCTTTGAATGCCTTTAATGATGGGGAAGTATTTAAAACAACAACAACAAAATAAAGCAAAGCTATCAAGTGACCTGATGGGCAATTTAAAAAAATGAATGGAAAAAATTATACAACAATTTTACAGTATGTTTATATATCTATGAATTCAGTATAGGAAACAGAGCTGATACATTCTCTCAATAATCACAGAAGTAAAATAATGTTATTACATACAGCATAAAATTTATAAAAATGAAATTATATTTAACATACAAGATCATGAGATCTGCATGATGGAATATTACAGTTTTTAAATACATTATTAGTCATTGCTTTTTCAAGTTTAACTGTAATGAAATTTTAATTGGTTTTCCTAAATTTAATCTCAGTTCAAGTGGTGTCACTATTACTACCCATTAACCTTTGAGGAAAGATTTATCTATTTGTTTACCATGGTATATTCAGCATTTGGCACACAGTAAGCACTCAATAAAAATTTCTTGAATTAGTAAACTGGAAATACATAATTAGAACAGATTAAAGATAACAGTTTTATTTAACAAGCACTTTTGAATACTTGGTATGAACATAGCACTGCCTGGGGTGTTACAGAGAACTAGTAAAAGTAGAAGACACTGTCCTTATTCACAGCTAGATGCACAGTATTATTTGCATTTATAAAGCTTTAAGATAAAATATAAACATTGAAAAACTCATATTAGAAATGAATACAGTCGTCTCTCGGGATCCAAGGGGGACTGGCTCCAGAACACCAACCCCCCCCCGCCCCCGAATCTGTGGATGCGTGAGTCCCTTATATAAAATGGCACAGTGTTTGCATATAACCTGCGCACATCATTTTGTGTACTTTAAATCATCTCTAGCTTACTTATAATACCTCATACAATGTAAATACTATATAAATAGTTGCCAGTGCACCTGACAAGTTAAAAGTTTTGCTTTTTGCAACTTTCTGGAATTTTTTTTCCTGAATATATTCAATCCACAGGTGGTTGAATCCACAGATGTAGAACCCAAGGACTGGAAAGCCAACTATAATTCTCAAATTATTTGTCACTACTGAACTCTGGCTATGCAGCAAATACAAGAAAACCCAGCAAATACATGAATTATTTTTGCAAGCTCTTAAGAGGACAGGAGAAAAATGATAGTATGAATTTCACATCCTTTATGGAATTAACTTTCAACTAAAGAAATGAAAATAAGTTTACAATGCACAAGGTCATATTTATGGTGACATACTCAGTGGTGTATGAATGATGAAAAAAATCTACCCAGGCTCTAAACAAGAGGCCACATAAAAGTAAAAACTAATTGTACTCATATGCTGTTTGAGAAAAAAAATGAGACTTTTACTCATTGCTATAGAAATTATGAGTAGGGAAAATAAATCATTTTAAATAAAACAAATAATGTTTTATATTATAAACAAAAAGCAGGATGGCATTTGAAGACCACATCCAAACCTGAGATTATTCTATTAACTAGATATAGAAAGGCAAAGGAGAAGGTATGAATAGTGAAAAGATACAGAAAAGTAAAAAGGAGCTATAAGGAAACACCTTCCCCCAAACACAGAGTAACACAGAGCTGAGACACAGGGATACTGAGGGGAAAAAAGACACACTTACTTCGAGCTTGGCTTCACCCATTCAGGATTCCTTCTCAGAACTGTTCCCTGATGTAGTCGCTCATATTTGTGTCTGAATGTCTGCTGGCCTTGTGCACTTCTAAAGACTTTTTAAGTTATGTTGTTTTCCTAACGAGACTGAATTAACTTGAAAATCAGTTGTCACATGCCTGCCTTGCTTTATGGCTTGAGCTGGATTAAAACTTTGGGTTAATAAAAAGCTTCCAAATTTACAGTTCCTCTTCTGAATCTTGATCATAAATTTCCTGAGGTTGTCTCCTAATATTGATCACCAAGTCAATGGTTAAAATGTTTGTCAAACACTGAAGAACTGAAGTTAGTAACTGGTATTTACCAGCAACTGATTCCAAACCTGTCTGGTTGCTTATCACGGGTTGACTGGTTTGCAGTGCATGGAGAGCTCTTATATATATTTGTGGAAAGCTGTAATTTCCTTTCTTAGACTTATACAAGATTTTGGGAATGCATAAAAGTGCATTAGCTATTATCATACTAACCATGGTTTCTTCTGACTGCTGGCATTTTTTGGCATAGCTGAGAAGATAGTAATGCAACAAGATCTCAAAATTACCACCCACTGGCAAAACACAACCAGCTGGTATAGATGAGAAACAGTAACTCTGGGAAGCACACATCTCTACTGACTTGTATCTCACTGGTAATATGTTCCCCTTTCCAGCAATTTTTGTGACCTGTAAATTTTCATAAGAAATTTCTCTTTTAGTATTTTCTGTTGTTGAGTTAACAGAATTACTCTCAATAAATGGTTCATGGTCATCCAGTATCCTGGCTTTGTTTGGAGATAAACATTTCAGTTTTACATTTGTCTGGTATGTATCACTGTATGTTAGTGTCACTTTTGGTGTTGAACAAGATACATTTGTTTCTAATTCTACGCTTGGAACTACCAAATTTGAATATGCTTTTAAATATGTTTGCGTTTTTGCCAGTTCATCTTTGTTCTTTACAACTGTGTCCTGATATGGCCTTTGTATTGAGCCATTAACAATTTCTGGTAACTCATTACTTTCTCTACTATTCTTATAAACAGGAGGACTTGACGTACAATTTTGGTCACTGGCTTGTGTCACATAATTTAGATCAAGGTCTTTAAATAACTGCCGAAGCATTTTAAATGCTCCATGTAAAGCATCCTCATGTTGTTCAACAAGACCCTGCACTGGTCCACAAAGAATTATACAGTGTGGTGTAAATGAACATGTGCTAATCAAGCCAAGATGAACATACCTTTTGGATCTAAGAATAAGGGGCTTATAAAATTTCACCAAAGCAGTGTTAGAGAGTTCATACTGCATAGAGGCCTGTGGTGGTACAAAGGGAGCAAGACCAATGACTTTCTGGATAAGAGAAAGTTCTTCAGATGATAAACACTCCACCACGGATATGCCATTCAGTCCTGCACAATAAATTACTAAGTCTGGTTGTTTCACAGTAGACAGGAGCAATTTTACATTCTGATTCTGTAAAGAGTTCATTATTGCTTTTGTCCTTTCTGTAATCCAAAACTGAGATGTCTGATACTGTGTTTCTGAACTTATAATAAACTCTGATCCAGAAGTTGAAAAAGGAGGTTGAATGCTTTCTGTTACTATCACTATTCTTATGTCACCATCTGCTGGACAGTACACAGAAAAGTCTCTGTGAAGCACAAGCCCAGCTATGATCCTGGAATCAGAAACAGGAAGGCCAGTGACGCAAACTTTCAACTCGACAAAACAGTCATCCACTAACTCAAGTACTTCTTCAAACCCACTTTCACAAGCTGTACACTTGAAAAAGTAGTCACACATCAACTGTGATACAAAGTTGTGATTATTTCTTCCCACTCTTCCACAAAAGTATGCTTCTAAGAGCATCTCTAAAGAACTCCCACACAATGTTCTTTCTTTGGTGGATGAAGAAAAGATGGACAAAAAGTGTCTACTTAAGTAATGGTCCATAACATAGTCTAATATTTGGGTCTGAAATGTTAAAAGAGCTTGGGAAATAAATTTCCACTGACAACAATTTTTCCAATGCCTTCCATGGGTCTGAATATTTTTAGAAAAGAAAGAATCCTTTTCCTTGTCTGTGACTGCCTGGAGTCCTCTGAGTAAATGGCAAAGAAAGATAATAAATGCTTTAGCACCATCTCCTGTTTTTCTTAGATGAGCGGAAACACATGCCACCACCATCCTGTACAAGAAAGAAATAAAGCAATTCAGATTTTAAGAGGGCTGCCTTCCCACATCTAAATCAAGTTGAAACCATGTTTTTACACCTATAGGCATAAAATGAGGATACTGTCTCTTTGATATCCTTAGTTTTAGGTTTTTTTTTTTTTTCCTTTTAAAAGTTACTCTATTTTAAAATTCTAGGGTTGGGTCGAGCAGGAAGGAAAGGAGTGAGAAATGCTCTCGGCAGTTGTTAAGATTTGATGTCTGGGAATGTTCCCTCGGGCAGCGCTCTAACTCTGAGCGTACACTGACTGGTCTGATCCAACGTCATTTTTCCCAGAAGCATAACCTCGGAGACAAGAAGTTCAGGGAGACAGCCTGAGGTGTCCATCTACGGGCTGGAGTGCGGAACGCGAGTACCTGATTATAGGATGCTCTAACGGGCTGGAGCGTAACACGCAGGTACCTGGCTATGGGATGCTCTAAGTGTAAGGCCTTCAGGAGGCGGCCTCCGTCCCGGGTGAGCAGCACCTCGCCAGTGGGCTTGGTACACAGAACCTGCCGCCCTTCGGGCCCCAAGCAGCAGCTCACGACGGTTTCTAGCACTTCCGCCACCTGCAACGCCGCGCTCACAGACCCCGCAGTGGCCATAGCCCTTCACTTGCCGGCTGCTTCGGGTCGCCGCTTTTACAACCCCAGAACAACCAGGAAGGAGCGAGTCGGCGCGCAGCCGGAAGCGGAAGGGGCGGGGAGGAGGCCGGAAGCCGGGGCTGCTCGGCTTCTTGGTTGGGCGAGGGTCGGCCTTCCCGCCCGCTCAGCGGAAGAGCCCCGCCGCTTTGCCAGTAGGAGCTAGTGGTCCGGTAGCCTGCGAAGATAGGAAACAGGTCCCGGCTTCTCGCGCGCTCTCCCTGGAGAGGAAACCGCAAGCCCTTCCCCAGGTCCCTAGGTGAATCCATTCCTCTCTCTTGGAGGCTTCAGCCGCCACCAGATGCCTCCGTCTCCCAGGAACTCGGCACGATAGTGCAGGGACTGGGCACCGCGGCTAGAACTCGGTTCATTTCGTAACAAAAACTTCGTCCACACTCTGCATCAGCGGTTCTCTTTTGGGATGCAGGACAAATGAGGGCCTGGCCACGACCAGGGAGATTTGCCACATTTCGTGGGCTTAGGTATCACTATGAAACCCATCACAATTTACTTTTTCTTTAGCAAAGGTGATAGATGTGAAGAGTTAGTCACATGGTAATCAATAGGATGCTTTAAAAACACAGTGACCCAAGATTAGTGGACACAATACGACGGCAGAAAAAAGCCATACTGTTTCGTATATTAAGATACACACGTACCCTCTCTCTCTTAAGGATGAAATGGTTAAGAGCATAGGTTTAATATTTAGACTGGGTTTGCTGTGCCATTTACTTATCTGTGCCATTCTTTTGTGTCTGCTTTTCTCATCTTAAGAAAAATGGTAATAATAGATATGTTAAAAAACAACAACAAGGGTTTGAGGAGGGTGAGAATGTTTTACAAAGTTTTTGTTTTTGCATGGTGCCTCGTAGGTACTAAGCACTCAACAAATACAGCATACTCAACAAATTACTGCGACGTGTCACCACTGTATGGGCCCACTGTCTCCACAAGAAAGGGATATTTTGTAAGATGCAAGAGTTGATTATCAGAACACAATACAGGACACCTATTAGACTGTGGTCAACATTAGTAAGAAAATTATCTTGTAGATGTTTCATTGAGGTTGAACAGTGAGGGCCTGTTTTCCCTACCCCTTATTCCTATGCATAGGACAAGAGAAGCCTGTAAGCTCCCCCCTTCCCCCCAGTAAGACAGAACCAACTCACTATAGCCAGAAGCAGCTGGATCCTGAGGGGAGCAAATACCGGAGGGGAGGATAATGGAGGAAAAGAGGAAAACTGGAGAGGAGTGATTTCTTGGGACATAGGTGATGTTGACTCAGTATGGACTAATAGGTGATTTGTGGGGGAAAAACTTTTTCACGTGGGTTTGGTATACATGCTTGCGTAACAGCAAGGCTCTTTTTTTTTTCTTTTTTCTTTTTTTGGCTGCACCACGCGGCTTACAGGATCTTAGTTCTCCCACCAGGGATTGAACCTGGGCCCAGCAGTGAAAGCACCAAGTCCTAACCACTGGACCACCAGGGAATTCCCAAAGTTCTTTTTTTCTTACCCATCACAAAAGAGGTTACTCAATTCAAGCAGTGGATTATTATAAACATTTAAAAGTAAAGTCAGAGTTCTATTTAAGTGTACAGTGGAAAGAGAATGGACATTGAAGTCAGACATGGATTCAAACTTGGGCTCGCTGTCACTCTTACTATGTAGCTTTTAGAATAATTTAATTTCTCTTGAGCCTCAGAATCTTCATCTGTAAAATCTAACTTCCACTTATCTGAAGGCTATTATGAGTATTCAAGAAGAATGAATACAAAGCATCACGTAAAGCATACATTAAGGATTCTAGCTGTTAAATCCCTTCCAAGCCCTTCACCATCCTTCACAACTACCCCCCCCACAAAATTATTTTTAACTAAAAAATTAAGACTAAATAATTTAGTCACCATATGTTACATTCAAAGTCATTTGATCAGTTTTCTCTTTTTAAAAATTTTATTTAGAGTGCCTACTTGTTGAAGTTAGCATCATTTTACAGATCATTAGAAAAATTCAATTCTTTTGTCTCTGCAAACATTTATAATAGGTTAGGAATAACAGATTAGAAATGTAATACATTACAAAACAGTTGCCTACGACTATATGTACATTTACTATGCACCTTAAGGAAAAGAATTTGACAGTGTGCTGTACTTACACTGCAGATAACATACTTTTATTCTATTTTATAAAACCGACCAGTGGTAGTGTTTGAATTTGTAAATGGCCATTAAACAGGATATTTAACTTAGATGTATACTTAGCATGCTAAAAAGTGAAAATTTTCAACTGAAGTTCTGTGGCTCATCAGTTCAAATGTTTTGTGGCATTTTTTTCTTTAAATAAATTTCAGTATTCTAATTCTAAAATAAGTTTACATGATAAATGCAGAAAGAAAATTTTCTAAATATTTTAGAAAGTATATTCACATTCATTTTGTCATGGGTTTCTTGTGGTTCTTCTAAATATGGTAATCATTAAGGAGACACTGGTCCTATACAATGTTAACAGTCCATCCTCAATTAAAAACTGTAACAAAACAAACAGTATGTTAAGAGTAACAAACAGCAAATTAAATACACTAAATCCATACTATAGGTCAACAAAATGAAACCAAATTACATAATAGTGGCAAAATCCACACTATAGGTCAACAAAATGAAACCAAATTACATAATAGTGGCAGGTTATACATTTTAAAGAATCTCTTTTTCCATGTAGTCAAATAAGATGGAAGTTGAAATGTAAACTTAGTGATTTGTGTGGGGTCCCCCCCGTCCCCCGCTATGGTTCAACTGGAAAATTTGGTTTAAATGCTAATCTTAATATTTTATTTCTGTACATTTAACATAATTCAAAATAATCTGCAGCATCATGTATGGCTCATTATCACTGTATGTCAAACAAACAAAAAAACCCAAATATATTCACTGCTCACTGGAAATGCTAAACACTGGAAAAAAATGGAATTTTATACATTTGTTTTCTTAAATATTTGACTAAGATATTCTTCAAAAAGTTAAAACTGCCTTCTCCACATAATTTTGTGTGTATATGGCACAAGTTGACACCCTAAAACAGTGAATTCCATCAAAAAGGCACTGTTTACAATACGCAGAATAATCTGACAAGTCTACTTCAATGATGTCTGAAAGTGAAGGATATATTTGAGATAGGTAGACAAACCCTGATAAAAGTACAGCATTACTGTTTAAATATGCTATAGCTATATAAAAGGAAATAAAGTGACACAGAAAAATGACCCTTTTATGACAATTAAGCCTATGAACACTTTGAATCATATTATAGTTCTGTAACACAAAAGTGACAAAAAGTATTTTCTTAAAGGCACAAAAGCGTGAATACTAAATGAGGGTTGTATTTTACAAGGCCAACTGTTTCAATGGAATGGTGACAAAGATTACACTGTACCTTTATAAGTAATACAAAAAAGTACTGACATGGAATATAAGTAAAATATCTATTGCTGAAACTTACTTATTTCACATGCCCTATTTATTATCTTTTCCTGGGCCAGCTACATCTCACTAAATGGTAGATAACTGAAGGCATAGTATATTTAACAACTAAAACAGAAATGCACATGTCAATAATTATCACTCATTTAAATTTTCAAGTGAAAAGATAAAATTTTTGATCAAATTAAAAAAAAAAAATGGTCATAGGTCTTGAATCCTAGAAACCATCATGAGGCTCTCAGACAACCAGGAACTGTAAATCACAACTTTTATGACTCCGTATGTGAAGGAAGATTAATTTCAGGTGGAGAACATTCAAAGTCAACTACATATATGGCTAAATATAAAGTTAATTATGCGTTTTAAAGGATTCACATACTAAGCCTAGTATAAGCACTGATCTAAAACTAAGCCACCAATTCCTGAGTTTTGTGTTCAGTTCATAGAAAGGAACTCATACAACTAAAAGCATAAGAAGACTATTAGATTAGATATATGCTTTTAGCGTGTAAGAAACAGTCATGAGGAACCCTGCTCTTTCTCATGAAATAGTTTTTGACTCCTTGAGTAATAAGAGCCCATAACATTTGCCCTAACAAGAAAATATACAAAAATAAAGAAAATAACTACCTCTCCAGTCTTAGAATATAACCATACAAATAAAACACTATTTAGACCAAATGAAAGTAACATACAAGTAGATAAGACTAAAGTCCCAAAGGGGAGTTGCCAACAAAAAAATATAAGTTTTCAGGGTATAATAATGAAATTATTTTTGTAATCAGCCAATCAACTTATATAAATTAATACTATTTAACCATAAAAAAGGATCAAGTCATACAATATTTACAAAACATATCAATGAATAGGCAGTTGAGCATAACATTGGTAACAGAAAGTGAGTACAAAAATTATATCAACAAGTATGAAATACAAACAAAATACCCACCTATTCTAGTGTAAGTCATATTATACTTATACTGGGTGTAGGTATATCTTATTTACCTATAATCTATTTAAAAAATGTTTTCACACGTACATATGGAATACAGCATTGTTTTGCCAAAAATACATGAAAGATAGCTCTTCATAAAACCTAAGGATACTTAAGATAGCTATATTGGTTAGGAGGAAAAAAAGCAGGCTCTTTTCTTTTTTTTATCATTTTCAATTATCATAATTTAGCAATCATTCTTGATTTTATACTTACCACAGCATAAACTTTTGAGTATAATTTTACTAGTGTCTTACAGTCTTTTCTTAGTCCAAGGCAGATGTAGCCAGAGCAATTACTCTCTCTGACCTTCATTTTCATTTCAAAACCTACTTTCAGTATTCTAAGATACATAAAGTAAAAATATTAAATGAAATAAATATTTAGGAAAGATGTTTGCCAGAGCCTGAACAAAAGGAATCTTGAGGAACTGAGAACAGAGGAGGATAACAGAGAATTAAACTTCAGAACTTGACTCTCTTCTTAGATGCTCAACTTATTGCACATTTTAAAGAAACCAATTTTAACATACACAAAAACACCACCAACACGAAGTGTCTTATCATCCTCCTCTTATTTGGCTTTTGAAGTAAAATATTGGTTATATATATATTTTCTATTCTACTGTTTCACTGAACACACGAGAATCTAAATGAAAGCTAAAATAAGCTTTTCATCATGAAAAATCATGACTATTAGCATTTCATATGCCCTATATAAACACCTCTAGAATTTGGCCTATGTTGTTGGACCGAGTTTTAAAAAAAAATAAGAGAAAAGGACAGCAATCAAGTTTGACCACACCTTTTTCAGCAAGTGCTTAAGAGGGTATTACATAGGTATGATAAGAAAGATATAATCAATAGATCCAAGTAGCTGCATACCAGTTTTTTTGTTGTTGTTGATATACACATACATATCTATAAATATTCAGTTCTAGGGGTTAAAAAAAATCCTGTGTAAACTTTTGAAAAAAAGCAATGCCACCTTGTCTCTCAATAAGTCAATTTTTACCACACTTTTTTTCCTGCTGTTTCTAAGAAGACAATTGAGCTGAAGGCTTTAGAAATGATGTTTTTAACAGTACAGTGTATTGAACTATTTATGTCTATTATCCCATCATTTCCCCTTCTGTAATTCCTTACTGATAAAAGTTTTGTGCCTGTTTTATGAAGAAAATAGATTGCTATACGTATATTTATAAGATTGATAGCATTTTTGTTATGAATGACATTAATGCTATATATTTCATAACATGAACATACCATAGACTACAAAGACTACTGTAAGGTATACATAAGACACAATTGTGTATACATGTGGATTTATTATACTCACATGTAGACACATTCTCACAAAAGCTAGAAATGTTCTGGCACTTAACACATAGTTCACTTTAATAACCAAATAGAATAGCTCTTGTTTCAGGGTTAAGGATAAAAGGTATGAAAAGTCAACACTTCTACATTTACTTCTAAGGTTTTCTGTTTTAGAAATATTGTGATGTTTTAATAAAGACCAAACCAACTTCAACATTGGTCCCAGGCCAAATCTGATCATTCCAGTTCATTGATTCAATTGTAAAGAACTTCTACTTAAACATGAGGTTTATTATGACTTGAAGCAAAATCAAGAGAAAGATGATGAAGTAGTCTTTCTGTTGCAGAAAATAATCCGTGGCAGGTGTGCTTGAAATTAAATGATTTCGAAGAGCCATAATATTTCTACAAAAATAAGCAACAATAAATTTAATAATTATTTATCAAAAATGTTAGCACAGAAATCACAGTTTGATATATGGTCACAGAACTCAATTGTATAAAGGTCAATCAATTACTACCACTTGAAAAGGGAGCTGATTATGCTATGTGGAACCACTATTAGGTCTTGCCTAAATCTATATACTTCACACTGTACCAAATACATTACTTAATGATGTGTGTTAAGCATAATTTTTAAAGTTTGACGACTTTAAAATATATCACATTCTTTGTTGCCACAGTGGTTTTAAAACAAAAATTTTGCTTCTTAGTTGGCCCACTGAGGCTCCTTTAATCTTTCTTTAGGGACACAAAGGTGGAATTGGAGAAAAATCCTTAATTTACCAGGAAAAAAAATTAGTACAACAAATTTTGTGACATTCCTAACTTGAAGAATGCTCTGTGGGCATTTCATATGCTAACAAAAATAAAATGTTACTTTAGTCATAAAATGAGCTTCCATTATTCTCATGCCACTCTAAATGCTTTTGGCTAAAGACAGCTGATTAATGAAGACATTTTTCTTTTTCTGACTTCTATTAAAGTGTTTTACCAGTACAAAGAAAGGAGGCAAAAATGAACAAGCAGGCTCATTAACTTACAAATATAATTAAATTGGGAAACTCGAGCACTTTATAGAAGGACTGGTCATACCAAGACACAGAAGACATACTCCCTGCTCTAAAGGAGCTCGTGGTCCAGTTAGGGCGGGTGGGGTGGGGTAAATAGACACACACAGTTAGCAACTCTGTAGTGCAGAAAGCACTCAAAAAGCTGTGGACGGGGAGCCATACAAGCCAAGTGGAAGGGTTACTAACTCTAGAGGGCAGGGTCAGGGATTAGAAATGTTACCAAAAGGGTGACATTTGAGTTACATTCTGAAGGACAACAGGGATGTTCTTGACAGGCAAGGTGCAAGGAAGGACAATCTAAAAAGTGGATTCAGTGTGGGTAAAGATCTAGAGACGAGAGAGCACAGTATATTCTGGAGATGTGAGGCATTTCACAGGACCAGAGCATGGGCTATGTGTAGAGGAAGGGCAGGAGACAAGGCTGTAGATGAAAACATCAACTAAATGTAAGCCATAAGATCACCAAGAACAGAAAAAATATCTTAAAAAAAATCCTCCAGAACATCTAGCACTGAGCGCTGAATACACAAAAGCAGGTTGGCTAATATTAAAAACTGTTAACATCTGATATAGCAATGGGAGACAACCAGTGTGAACTCGTGCTAGCCTTACCAGTGGAGCAGGATCAGGACCCCTTCCCGTCCAGGGAACTTCCCTAGGTGTTATGACCTTTAGTTTCCGGATCATGGAGAGGTTAGTGTGGAATGGGTCTGGGAGTGCAAGGGGGACACTTGAAGGTCTCAGGGTAGTAGCTATTTGCCCACTGTTATGGAAGTATTTCAATATTTCAACAACTGGTGCATTGCAATTAAAATTAGCCATGTGCAAGGAGACTGTGGAAGCCTTTGTTAACTGACTTTCTCAAAAACCACCCCTCTTCCACATTCAACCCAGCTACATTCCTAGTATGCTACAGCAGTAAGATGAGGAGATTCCAATTCTAGCTTCATAGATGAGACTAAACCACTTCCCTCTTTCCCCCAAATATTTTAGTGTTGAACGAATTTCCTAAGTTTCAGTAATCGAGTGACAGAAGCCAAGGTTTTATTTTAGCTTACCATTGTTATAAAAATGTAAAGTTTGCATATGATTCCTATATAACAGGATTCTTAACTCCTCTAGACTCTAAAGAATAGTCACTGTCAGTAATATATTACCTTTTAATTTCGTCCTGTGTTTGTTTTATAGATTCAATGGAAGTTTGAATGTCTCCCAGTTCTATCCCTTTCTTTCTTCTTGCGCTTGGTTTTACTGATTGAGCTAAAAAGACATTTAGAACAAACAGTGAAAATAATGAACATATTTAATTAGAAACAGTTTACATTTCAGATTAATGATTCTCATGTAATAAAAATTTTCCTAGGCATTATTTTTATGGCTTAGAGACTAACATACTATGCCTAATACTCAGCATTTTTGAAGTCTCAATCATATTTCAAAACTAGAATGCTACAGATATATTCAAAGTAACCATGAATTAGTTAAATTCTGGATTGAATCAGTTCTACGAAGGTGAGTCAAAAATTATCCGCACACTGGCTGTAGAATTTATTTTAATTAACTTTTAGAAAAGACAAACACATCATTTTTCAACATCATCTCCTTGCTTTTCAACACACTTTGCCCATCTGTCAACAAGCTTTCATATTCCCTCATTAAAAAATGTTTTAGGCTGAGCTGCGAGCCACGAATACACCACTGTCTTCACTTCTTCATCAGAAATGAATCCTTGTCCTCGTAGGGCTGCTTTCAGGGGACCAAACAGGTGAGAGTGCAATGGAGAAAAATCAAGGCTATAGGAAAGATACTTTAACAGCTCAAAATGAAGTAATCCATGACAGACTTAGGTTTCGAAAAGTCTGTGCGAGATGGGTACCAAAACAACTCACGGAAGAGCATATACAGAAGCGTTTGGGTATCTGCAAACACAATTTGAACAGATATTCTAAGGAAGGTGAAAGTTTCTTAAAAGAGAATCATTACTGGTGACAAGACATGGATTCATCACTATGAGCCTGAGAGCAAATGGCAGAGTATGGAATGAAAACATCTTCAATCGCCAACCAAGAAGAAGTTCAAAAGTCAACCATTAGCTGGAAAATTGATGCTTACAGTTTTCTGGGATTCTCAAGAGCCAGTATGGGAACATTATCAGGAAAAAGGTTCACCAATAACAGTGCTCGTTACAGGGAGATGCTTATTGAAGTTTAACTGGATTAAACGCAGAGGACTGCTAGCCAAGGCCATGCAAGTTGTGATCTTGCGTGACAATGCATGTCTGCACACTTCTGCCCACACTGTTGACACTCTGCAAAACCTTTGTTTTGAGGTGTTAAAGCATCCTCCCTGTAGTCCTGATCTTGTTCCATTGGACTTTCACCTGTTTGGTCCCCTGAAAGCAGCCCTATGAGGATGAAGATTCACTTCTGATGAAGAAGCCTAAAACACTTTTTAATGAGGGAATACAAAAGCTTGTTGACAGATGGGCAAAGTGTATTGAAAAGCAAGGAGATTATGTTGAAAAATGATGTGTTTGTCTTTTCTAAAAGTTAATTAAAATAAATTCTACAGCCAGAGGGCGGATAATTTTTGACTCACTCTCGTATTTTTTAACCAATTAAAACAGACAAAAATATTTCTTTAAAAATACATATATTAACTTGGGGGAGGTATTAGTTTCTTCTGTCTCTTGCCTAATTGCCTACATCTGAAGAAATCAGCTTTTTGAGTTCCATTTTCAGTTTTTTTATTAATTGTTAATGTTATCTTTATTCTCTTAGTCACCCAAACTTTAAACCTTTTCAGTTGGTTTTACTATCTCTTCTACAAATTTTTATTGTCAACCAACAAAGTGTATGCTATTTTTTTAAAATCCCTTCTCATATCCATTCCTTCCTTTCCATTTTTGTTCAGAGCTTAACCTCTATCCAGATCTCAGCTTTCTCATTTGTAAACTTGGGGTAGTAATAATACTCAAACTTCACATGGTTGTAGTAAGGTATGTTTAACCTCCAGCTTTGGCCCACATTAAGTACTCCATAAATGTCAGCTGATACATTATAGGTACTATAGTGGAGTGGATAAGAGAATGAATTAAGGAGCCAAAATATCTGCATATATAATATATATACTGCCTTATGGGGTATATGACCTTGAGCAGGTTAACCGATGTCTGTTTCCTTGTCTGTGAAACGGAAACAACAGTGTAACAAATATTCCTTTTGAGCATAGCAGTGCCATGTGACTCCTGCTTTTAGAACTTTATTCATTTTATTCCTCTTTTACTCCAGTATCTTGTCCACTCACCTGCATCCCTCAAGCCTTGACTGCTATAACCTTTAGAAACCCTCATAATTCATCAGGGTTCCTCTCCTCTAAGAACCTTCCCTCAAACGGAATTCAGCCTCCTTTCCTTTAAACTCTTTACTTTTTGTCATCTACTAATTTCTTAGCATTTGCCACTTATTCACTTCTAGTATTATCTCAGTAAAACTGAGTTCCCTAGCTTAGTGTGAGCTTAGTAGAGACTATGGCTTTAAAAAAAACTTTATTTTCTCATAATGTCTTAGACATTACCTTAATGCTTAATTACATCTCAGTGTAGTTCAAAGCAGTGTATACGTTATCTGACTTAAGAATGGCACACTAGTAAATTTAGTGCATAATTTGATATAGTTATATTTTTACTTGCCTGTGACTTCTAAACACCACATTATAAGAATGAAAAACTTATCTGAAGCATGGAACTGAGCCCCAAACTCAAAAAATGCTGCCCACATTGAACCTAGGAAACCATCAACAATTTTTCAGAAGCTAACAAGGCATGACAGCTAGTACTACAGTGTGGTTCCTGATATGCATGCTTCCCCTTTTTCCATTTCCCATGCCTTTACCCTGTCTTGGTCTTGAAATTTATCTATAATTTAAAATAGCTTTTCTTGCATATCATCCCTGCCCTCACCAAAACTTACAAATCTTCTTGAGTTAATATGAAAAACCATTTTCTTATACCAAACATAGTATAGTAATATCCTTTTAAAAATTTAGACTCTTATAGTCAATAGTCTGCAATAAATATTTTTACCTTCACTTCCAGATGAGTCCTGGATATCAGGTTCTGGGGAGGAATAGCCCTTTGCCACTTTCTTCTGTTGCCTGGTTGGCTTATGTTTCATTTTCGGTACACTAACCTGAAAAAAAACCATGATATTATGTGAATTTGCACTGAATTTTGTAATTAAAGACCAATGTTGTATAACCGTCAAAACTGTTCATGGGCAAAATATTTAGAAATAAAAGCTGATGAAATAGTCTAATGAAAACTTAACAAATAAGATGTGATACACTTATACTATCAAATTGTTTAATTTTAATAAGAAACATCAATTTGGCAAAAACATCAAAGAGTATAAGAAAACATACAATGAAGAGGTTCCCTCCCACTCCTGACCCATATCCACCCAGTCTCTCCCCCACTAAAAAGATACTCGAGGCTATTAATTTGTATATCCTTCAAGAGATGTTTTTATGCACACACAAATAAGAATATAGATACCTCACTTTTCTAACTGCATCAGTCAGTACATCTAGGTGAAAGTTTTTGTTTTTGGCTGCATTGGGTCTTCGTTGTTGCATGTGGGCTTTCTCTAAGTTGCAGCAAGTGGGGGCTACTCTGTTGTGGTGCACAGGCTTCTCATTGCGGTGGCTTGTTGCAGAGCACAGGCTCTAGGCGCGTGGGCTTCAATAGTTGCAGTGTGCAGGTTCAGCAGTTGTGGCACACGGGCTTAGTTGCTCCGTGGCACGTGGAATCTTCCCGGAGCAGGGATAGAACCTGGTCCCCTGCATTGGCAGGTGGATTCTTAACCACTGCGCCACCGGGGAAGTCCCAGTTGAATGTTAATAATAGTGCTCTTTTAAGATCATACTTATCTTGTCCCCAACATTAGAAACATTCTCATTGAATGATGTTGGGTTTCCAATGAAATTATTTACTTACTTTTGATAATATCTGGATAATGTAGAAAGCATTTTATGATAAATGGAAATGATATTATCTTGCAGAGCATAACTTAAACTTACTGAAAACATGTGGGTAAATGTTAATCCATCAATTAGGATTAAATTTTCCTTAGAATAAAAAAAAATTCAAAAGAAGAAACTAGAAACAGAAGGGCAAAGTAATTTACATGCTTAGAAAAACAGGGAATAAGTGGTCATAAGTCTTTCACTCTGTTCTTACCTGTTTACTGTTCTAAAGAAGAATTATCCCCAGCTAACTATTTCTTGAAATAATTTTGCAAAATCTTACTCATGGGCTTAAAATTAAAATTTGTATAATTTTATTACAGAAAGTAAATAATAAGGCAGGTTCTGGATTCAGCCTATACTGTGCCCTCCTACTTCAAGTCATGGAAACTTTTATAACATTTAGAATCCAAATCCACACTCTTAAGTAGGTTCAAATTGGAGACTGATAAAGCCTGGTGAGAAGTTATTTAAAATGAGAAGGGGAGTCAGTAATCTAATTCTCGGTACAAAGATTTAATGTGATCAGTAAACTCTACTGTTAGGAGGAAATATAGATGCCCTATGTGTTTCTATCATGATAGTGTTCTTAAAGGAAGAAACAAAATTTAAAAAATTTTTAAAATTTCTAAATTGTGATAATGTATATCACACGTATATACACATACAAGATAAATTTTGCCATTTTAACCATTTTAAGTATACAATTCAGCTGTATTGAGTACATTCATAACATTTTGCAACTATCACCACTACTTCCAAAATATATTCATTACCCCAAAGAGAGACTCTGTAACAATTAGGGAGTAACTCCCTATTCTCTTCTCCCCTCAGTCCCTAGTAACCTCTAATCTTTCTATGAATTTGCTATTCTAGATATTTTATATAAGTAGAATCAAACAGTATTTATCCTTTTGTGTTCCACTTATTTCACTTAGCATATTTTCAAAGTTAATCCACCTTGCAGCATGTAGCAGAACTTCATTCCTTTTTTGGCTGAATAATAAAATAGTCCATTGTAAATATATACCTCATTTTGTTTATCCATGTGTTGATGGACACCTGAATTGTTTCTACCATTTGGCTACTGAGAATAATTCTGCAGTGAACACTGGTGTACAAGTATATGTTTGACTCTGTTTTCAATTCTTTTGTAGTAGAATTGCTGGCTCATATGGCAATTCTATGTTTAGCTTTTTGAGGAACCACCAAATCATTCTCCACAGCAGCTGCATCATTTTATATTCCCACCAGTAACATGAGGGTTTCAACTTCTCCACATCCCCAACAACACTTTTTTGCTATTTTTAAAATTATTATCATTCTAGTAGGTGTGAAGTAGTACCTGACCTCCTTGTGGTTTTGGTTTGCATTTCCCTTATGACTAATGATATTGAGCACCTTTTCATGTGTTTGTTGGACATGTGTATATCTTCTTTGGAGAAATGTCTACTCAAGCCCTTAGTTCATTTTTTACTTGGAATGTTTGTTTTAGGTTGTTAAGTAAGGAGTTCTGTATATATCCTGGATATTAAACCCTTAACAGATAAATGACTGCAAATATTCTCTCATGTTGTCTTTCACTTTGGTAACATCCTTTAATACAAAAAAGTGTTTAATTTTGATGAAGTTCAATTTATCTATTTCTTCTTGTTGTTCCACATGCCTTTAGTGTCATATCTAAGAATACAGTGCCAAATAAAAGGTCATGAAGATTTACCCCTGTTTTCTTCTAAGAGTTTTACAGTTTTAGCTCTTATTTCAGGTTGTGGATCCATTTGAAGTTAATTTTTGCATGTGGTTTGAGGTAGGGGATCCAACTTTTTTCTTTTACATGTGGAAATCCAGCACCATTTGTTGAAGAAGCTATTCTCTTCCCATTGAGTGGACTTGATGACTTTGTTAGAAATCGATTAACCATAAATACACAGGTTTACGTCTAGACTATTAAGTCTATTCGAGTGGTCTATATGTCTATCTCTATGCCAGTAGTACATTTTTTGATTACTGCAGCTTTGTAATAAGTTTTGAAATCATAAAGTATCAGTCTCCCAACTTTTTTCTTGTTTTTCAAGATTGTTTTGGCTGTTAAGGGCTGCTTGTAATTACATATGAACTTGAGGACTGGCTTTTCCATTTCTGGGAAAAAAAAAGTTATTGCAATTCTGATAGCAATTACAGTGGATCTATAGATTGCTTTGGGTAGTACTGACAACTTAACAATATTAAGTTTTCCTACCTAAGAGCAAAGGATGTCATTTCATTTATTTAGGTCTTCTTTATTTTCTTCAGCAATGTCAGAGTTTTTAGTGTATAAGTCTTTTACTTTCTTGGTTAAATTTATTATTAGGTATTTTATTCTTTTATATGGCATTATAAATTGAATTGTTTTCTTAATTTCTTTTTGGGATTGTTCATTGCAGGTATACAGAAACGCAACTGATTTTTGTGTGTTCATCTTTTACACTGCAACTTTGCTAAATTCATCAGCTCTAGTAGCTTTCTTATAGATTATTTGGTATTTTCTATATACAGGATCATGTCATCTGTGAATAGATGTAGCTTTACTTCTTCATCTCAAATTTGGATGCCTTTTATTTCTTTTTCTTGCCTGACTGCTCTGGCTATAACTTTCAGTACAATGTTAAGTAGCAGTGGTGAAAGTGGGCACACTTGTCTTGTTCCTGATCTTAAGGGGAAATTTTTCAATCTCTGCATATACTGTTAATTTTTTTTAACTATGAAAGGGTGTTGGATTTTATCAAATACCTTTTCTGTATCAATTGAGATAAGCATGTGATATTTCCCTTCATTCTATGAATGTGAGGTATTATGTTACTGATTTTCTTATATTAAACCATCCTTGCATTCCTGGGATAAATCCCACTTGGTCATGGTGTATAATCTTTTAAATATGTTGTAAGATTTGGTTTGCTAGTATTTTATGGAGGATTTTTACATCTATATTTAAAAGTAACAGTGGTCTGTAATTTTCTTCTTTTGTGATATCTTTATGTGGCTTTGGTATGAGGATAATGTTGGCCTCACATAATGGGTTAGGAAGTGTTCCCATTTCTTTTTGAAACGGTTTGAGAAGAACTGGTGTTTGTTTTTCTTTAAATGTTTGGCAGAATTCACCAGTGAAGCCATCTGGTCCTGGACTCTGGAGGTTTCTTTCTTTTTTTTGAAGTACAAATTGGTTTTATTCAATGATTCATAAATCAGGCAGCATCCCATCTAACAAACAGAAAGGAGCTTGGAGGAGCTGTACAAAATGGAATGCTTTTACAGGCAGGATGAGGAAGGGGTAAGGAAAGAGCAATTACCTCACCTCCCTTTGGGGGATGAAAAAGGGTCTATCTGGCATATTACCTCATTGGTGCTGACCAGAAAATTCCAAACTGGAATTAAGATAACATTCCTGTGGGATACTGAAACTGCAATTAGGCTAGGTATTAAGTTTCAGTTTGGTGATGTGGGCTTAGCAGAACTGGCTCCATTTGGGGCCTGTTGTCTCTTTGTTAACAGAACCATGGTGTGTTTGACTTAAAAGGCAGTGGTCCTGGCTTTCTCCCAGGAGAAGGCAGGCAGAGATCCCTAAAGCTAAAGAAGAGGGGGACAAAGAGCCAAGACTGCCAGCCTATGTGAACATCCTCCCTTTAGTTCTTCCCCACCTCCTCCCTTTTCTTCTTTGTCTTCAATTTCTATATATTTATATATATATATATTCTTTTCCAGATTCTTTTCCATTATAGGTTATTACAAGATATTGAATATAATTCCCTGTGTTATACAGTAGGTCCTTGTTGTTTACCTATTTTATATATAGTAGTGTGTATATGTTAATCCCAAACTCCTAGTTTATCTTCCCCTCTTCTCCTGCCCCCACTATCCCCTTTGGTAACCATAAGTTTGTTTTCTATGTCTGTAAGTCTATGTCTGTTTTGTAAATGAGTTTGTATCATTTTTTTAGATTCCACATATAAGTGATATCATATGATATTTGTCTTTCTCTGACTTATTTCACTTAATATGATAATCTCTAGGTCCATCCACATTGCTGCAAATGGCATTATTTCATTCTTTTTATGGCTGAGTAATATTCCATTGTGTATATATACTACATCTTCTTTATCCATGTTATCTGCTTTGTTTGCAGGTTTTTTACTACTGATCCAATCTCTTAAGTTGTTACAGGTCTGTTGAAATTTTCTATTTCTTTTTGAGTCAGGTTATGTAATATATGTTTCTAGAAATTTGTCCATTTCATCTAGGTTACCTAATTTGTTGGTGTACAAATATTCATGATATTGTCTTATAATCCTTTTTATTTCTGCAAAGTCAGTACTAATATCCTCACTTTCATTTCTGCTTTTAGTTATTCTTTTCTTGTTTTTTTTCTTTCTTAGTCTAGCTAAATGTTTGTCAATTTTGTTGACATTTTCAAAGGACTAACTTTTAGTTTCATTGATTCTACTGCTTTTCTCTATTTTATTTCCATTCTAAATTTCCTTTGCTGGCTTTGGGTTTAGTTCTTTCCTTCTTTTTATAGATCCTCATTGTTGTGTTAGATTACTAACTTAACATCTTTCTTCTTTTTTAATGTAGGCATTCACAGTTACATATTTCCCTTTGAGCACTGCCTTTGCTGCATCTTATAAGTCTTGATATATTGTGTGGTTTCTTTGGGTTTTTTTTTTTTTTTTTCATTCATCTAAGTGTTTTCTAATTTCCCTTGTGATTTCTTCTTTGATTCCCTGGTTGTTTAGAATGTCTTCTTTAATATCCACATATTTGCAAATTTCCCAAGTTTCTTTCCGTTATTGATTTCTAGCTTCATTCCAGTGTGACTGGAAAAGATACTCTGCATGATTTCAATTTTCTAAAAATTTATTTAGATATGTTAGATGGCTTGACATATATTCTATCCCAGAGAATGTTCCATGTGCACTTGAGAAGAATGTATATTTGCTGTAGCTGGGTAGACTACTCTATATATATACTTGTTAGTATTAGTTGGGTTTTTTTGTGTGGGTCAAGACTTCTGTTTCCTTATTGATCTTCTATCTAGATGTTCTATTCATAATTGATAGTGATACTGAAGTGTTCATCTAATGTTGTAGAATGGTCTAATTGTCCTTTCGTTCTGTCAATGTTTACATCATACATTTTGGGACTTTGTTGATTAGTACATAAATAATTGTTATATATTTGTGATAAACTGACTCTTTTATCAATATATAATGCCTTTTTTTTGTCTCTTGTAATAGTTCCTGACTTAAAGTCTATTTTGTCCAATATTAGTATAGTCATCCCAGCTCTCCTTTGGTTACTATTTGCATGGAGTAACTGTTTCCATCCTTTCATTTTATTCTACTTGTGTCTTTGCATCTAAAGTGAGTCTCTTACAGACAGCACATAATTGGATCATCTTAATCCACTCTGCCAATCTGCCTTTTGAATGGAGAGTTTAATCAATTTACCTTTAAGGTAATTACTGATAAGGAAGAACTTCTGCCATTTTGCTTTTTTCTGTATGTCCTATATATGTTTTTTAATATTTATTTATTTATTTATTATTTTTTTGGGGGGTACACCAAGTTCAATCATCTGTTTTTATACACATATCCCCGTGTTCCCTCCCTCTCTTGAATCCCCCCCCACCCTCTCTTGAATCCCCCCCCCACCCTCCCTTGAGTGTATGTCCTATATTTTTTTGACCCTCATTTTTTTCATTACTACTTTTTTGTGTTTAGTTGATTTTTTTTTTGCAGCGAATTGTTTTGATTCCTTTCTCATTTCCTTTTGTATATATGTTTTAGGTATTTTCATCGTGGTTATCATGAGAATAACATTTATACCTAAATTTATTACAATCTAACTTAAATTGATACCAACTTAATTTCAATAGCACACAAAAACTTTGTTGCTAAATGGCTCCATTGTCCCTCCCTTTATGCTGTTGTCACAAATTACATCTTTATACACTGTATGCTCACTAACGGATTTGTAACTATTTTTCATTCACTTATCTTTCAAATCCTGCAAAAAATAAAAAGTGGAGTTATAAACTAAAACTACAATAACACTGGCTTTTGTATTTACCCATCTATTTATCTCTACTGAAAATCTTTATTTCTTCATATGGCTTTGAGTTTCATTTTAACCTGAAGGACTACTTCAGCATTTTTTATAGGGAAGGTCTAGGGTAGGTGAACTCCCTCAGTTTTTGTTTATCTGGAAGTGTCTTAATTTCTCCCCCATTTTTGAAGGACAGTTTTGCCAGATACAGAATTCTCTGGTTGACAAGTTTTTTCTTTCAGCACTTTAAATATGTCATCTCATGCCTTCTGACTTCCATGGTTTCTAGTGAGAAATTGGCTATTAATCCCACCAAGGATCACTTACACGTGACAAGCTGCTTCTCTCTTGTTGCTTCCAAGATTCTTTTTGTCTTTGACTTTGGACACTTTGCTTATAATGTCTTGGTGTGGGGGTCTCTTTGAGTTTATCCTATTTAGGAGTCTGCTGAACTTCTTGGATTTATAGACTCATATCTGTCATCAAATTTGGGGATTTGGTGGACTTTTTTCTTTAAATATTCTTTTGTCTCTTTCTCTTCTTCTCTTTCTGGGACTCCCTTAATGTATATGATGATCCACCTGATGGTACCCTATAGGTCCCTTAGGCTTTCTTCACTTTCTTCATTCTTTTTTTTCTGTTCCTCGGACTAGATAATTTCAATTGTCCAGTCTCTGAGTTAGCTGATTCTTGCCTTCTGCCTTCTCCAAATCTGCTGTTGAATATCTTAGTGAATATTTCATTTCAGTTATTGTATTTTTGAACTCCAGAATTTCTGTTTGGTTCCATTGTATAATTTCTCTTTACTGATATTCTCATTTTGTTTATACACCTTTTTTCTTGATTTCCTTTAGTTCTTTTTCCCTGTTTCCTTTAACTCTTTGAACATACTTAAGATAGTTGTTTTAAAATCTTTGGTAAGTCTGGTGTCTGGACTTTAATAGGAATGGTTTCTGTCAACTTACTTCTTTCCTTTTAATGGGTCATATTTTCCTGTTTCTATGTATGCTTTTTAATTCTTTGCTGAAAACTGGACATCTAAATATTATAATGTGGTAACTCTGGAAATCAGATTTTCCACTTTCTCCAGGGTTTGCTGTTTTCTGAATTGTTGAAGGCTATTGTACTCCACCTACTCAGTGAATTTCCCAAATTATTTTTACAAAAACTTTTCTCCTTGTTGTGCATGGTCACTGAAGTCTGTGTTCTTCAGCTTGTGTTTAGCTAGTATTTTGACAAAAATTTCCTTGAACACCAGTAGCTAAAAAAATAAAAAACAAACAAAAAAACCCCCAAACCTAAACTTTCCCAGTCTTAGCAGACAGGCTATGTGTAGGGGCACTCTTCAACATTTCAAGCCTAGATATTAGCCTGAGGTGAAACCTCGGGGTTTTTGCAGGTCTTTTCTGAGCATAAACATCTTGCCTTGGGCATTTCCATGGCTTTCTAAATTCTCCTGTATACAGGGAGTTTTTCAATGTCCTAGTTTCCCAAAGAATCTTTCCCCATCTTTTTGTCCTGGGCCCTACATGGTCTATTGCATGTTTTATTGATAATCTTTTGCCCCAAGTATCTGCAGGTTGTTAGTCTGGCTTGCAGTACTTTCAAGTAATGCCTGTAGCCTTTCTGGCTGAGCTCTGACTTAGATTAAAAAAAGATGCATACCCTGCATAAATCCTTCAGGTAGCCTCCAGACAGGTTACAAAAGACATACCCAACAATTTGTCAATAAGGTCTGCTCTGCTCCCTCTGGAGCCAGGGCTCATACTGGAAACGTGGGGATTCTTCAAGACTGCCACTGCATCAGGGGGGCATTAGGACAAGAGGAAGTAAAAATGCCATAAAGTCTTCTCACTGCTTTGAAGTCACCTGATTCTTGATTCAGTTCTCACTTAGTTGTTATAAACCTCTGATTGTTTTCCAGAGTTCAGGCAAATTATGACAGTTATGACAGTTTCTGCTTGCTTTTTTATGTTTCTTTGGGGGCACAAGAGCTTGGAGCTGCCTACTGTATCATTTTTCTGACCTGAAATTTTAATACTGGAGCCAAATTTTAAAGGTTGGTAACCAAAGATACTAAGGATTTTAAAAATTTACATGCTGAGAAGGATCTAGTTACTTTTTTATTACATACCATTGGAGTGCGATGTTTCACTTTGGTCTGGATAACACCATCTTTTTCATACTGTATCATATCGTTAAGTGGGTCCCATGGTCGAGTACTACATAAATGAAAAAACACTAGTTTAATGGCTGAACAAAATATCAAAAACTTAAAAGGAAACCTTTCTATTCTATGATTAGATTTTCATTGGTAATTATAAACCTAGCTGTAAGATTAAGATTTGTCATATGTAATCTTCTGATCCTCAGTTTATTTTACAGATTAACTATCATGGAGTCAAATTTATAATGAATGGAACATCAAGGGTAAACTCTCACACTAATAATCTCACACATATTGTTTAATTTAAAAACCATTCATACTAATAATAAAAAAAACTAGAAATGATGGCAAAATAACTATGAGATACCATTTGTAATATACTTTTTAATTACTTACTCTGCAAACTTGTAATGCCATTCTCCTATGAGTGAGTCAAGTTCAAATAACTTGCAAGTCCACTCTTCATTTTTTGTTTTCCGATCTCTGGCAGCTTGTCTCTGAGCTTCTTCTAAAACATACTTTTCTTGAGTAGCTTCTGTTTGGTCTTTGGCATTTATGGCTCGGGTTACCCGCTGCCAGAGCCTAATACACATGCAAAAATAATATTGAAAAAAAAAAAACAAAAGAAACTCAAATCTACATGGAATAGGCTTGAGTCCCCTTGAGAGAAAATGATGCCCATGTGCCTTTTGGCTTTGACAAAGCTTATGCTTAGATGCTTAGAAACAAGTCAAGATATAAAAAGTGATGCCTTGAAAAGAGAGAGACAGTGGAGACCAATTTTTTTTCCTTGGCAAGAGAAGTTTATTACATGGGTTCTTACACATAAGAAATGAAGGGTGCTGACTCACGATGACAGAAGTGTAATGAAGGCGCAAGAATCTACATTCTGCTTCATACTGTTTAAGATCCATTGGCCTCAAAGATGCAGAAGTGTAGTGCCATGTTTCTCAACCTTGGAGGCAGGATTTGTCAGGGAACTTAAAAAATCAGAATCTCTGGGAGTGGGTCCAAGTACTGTTTGTTTGTTTGTTTGTTTTAATGTCTCCCAGGTGATTTTAATGTGCAGCTGGTATGGAGAACCACTGATTTAACCAAAAAGACTACTGAGGTAAATTCTTTTCCCCTACTAAAATTTAGTTTTTTATTAGATACATAATAATGTATCTATATCCTACCCAGTTGGGAAGACAGCATGTTGGGACTCAAAGAATAAAGGCTAGGGAATCAGACAGACTTGGGTTTAATCCTAGATCTGCCACCTCTTGGCTGGTGAACTTAAAGTTACTTATCTTGTCTAAGACTCATTTTTCTCATCTTTAAAATACATTAAAGTATACCCACATCTCAAAAATTGTCTTATGCCTTGGAAAAGTTTCACTCTGGATGGAGAGCATCATGTGGTTATAGCTGAAATAGAATTTTCAGAACTGGTGCATACATATTCTTCCATCTTCGACAACTTCAATTTTGAGTATAAAAGGAAAGTGCACGGAGACTTGAATCCTCATGAGAAGAGAATGATATGCATGTGGAAACAGGTAGTGAGAAATAAACTGCATAATGTGTATAAAGCACCTAGCTGTGTGTCTTTAACACAGAAGCCATCTCCTAACACAAAGAAAGAAATAGAAGGATACAATTGGGCAATATGTATAAAATACTTTTGGTGTAAAAGTATAGGAGATTCAGGAAGAATTTCATGATTTAAGAACAGAAATTATGGCCTTAATTAGTCCCCAACCAATATAAGTCCTCTAGAAGCCTGCATATCCAGTGGCATGATTTTGTATTTTAGAAAATAAAACAGAAGTAGATTTTGTACCATTCCCTTCACCTGGGACTACATGACTAACCCAGGTTAGAAAACAGCTGCCAAATAAAAACGAAGAATAACTAGTCCCTGCGTTTTAGGCAAACAAAAAAGTTGTTTTGTCTTTGTTTTTTTTTTAAATAAGTCCTGGAGCAGATAAGAAGACAAAAGAAAAAATAGGAAGTTTTAGTTGTTTTAGTTTAGCGCTGCAGAAGAGCAGCATGATTTGTATTATAATTTTTTGACATTCACATACCAAAACGAAATCATGTCACAGCCCACAAATGCTAATCTATTTTGCTGAATTAAAACAGAGAAAAGTAACCATACTGAAGGATTACAAAAAATACTCTTTGATTTTCATGAAGTTGGCTGAAAAGCAGTATACTTACTTCTCTGATTCAAAATCTCCCTGCTCTTCAAATTTTACAGTGTGCCTTATTAATCTCCACTGCTTAATGTCTGGTGTTGGATTCCAGAAAACTTCTGAATTATCAGTCTTTTTGTCAGTAATAAAAACTTCACTATCCTATATTTAAGGAAATTAAAAATTAATGTAGAGAATCATCTTTACTTAAAAGGGAATTATGCAGTTGAGTAATATAATAATTTCTTTCTGACACTTAATCCCACAGTGAAACACATTTTTAAAACAAATATAAGTAGCACTTTTCTGAAAGCCCTGACTCTCTTGTCATTCTTATAAAAACAGTAACATTAAATATGTCACTTAAAAATTGGGTTGAATGCACAGGAAGTTTGTGAGATTTCACAAGTTTCACTTAATAAACACAGTTTAGACAATTACATGCAAAGCCTCAACAACCATCTCTGAATTGTCAAAGTAGAGCATAGTGTTATAGCCACAATGAGATGTTGTAGACCATCTACGTATTCAATATATGTAGAAAAACCCAAGAGCCTTTCTTAGCATTAAAAACCTTAGCACAATCTTATAAGTTTCATTTTTTACAAAATACAGTTTTATCTTTTTTCCAAATGATATTCGGATAGAAATAAATTTTAAAAATAACAGAGCATTGAGTCTCTAGGTCCATCTTCATTTTCTCATCATATTTCTCATCATTTTCTAATCATGATGCAGAAAAAGACATATACCAGTGTTTACAGTGAGAGTGCATTTGGCAGCAGCACAATATGATCCTTTTTATTAATTTAATAAGCTCCTCTTACCAAATTACAAAATTACATTACAAAATGTGAATTTAGCTCAGCAGAGAAGTAAATAAAAGCCATTGCTCTCAAAAAACACTGTACTTTTTCCATGGTCCTCAAAAGGAAATATAACTCTAACTGGAAACGCCTGTTCTGGTGAGAGGCAGTATACTGCTGCGTGTAAAAGCACACCCTTGGAGCCAGAGTGCCTGGGATGGAAATCTTACTTCACTACTTTGAACAAATTATTTAAACTCCCTGTGCCTCAGTATACTCCTCTGTAAAATGGGGACAATAATAATACTCATCTCATAGGGTTATTATATTAGATATTAAATGAGTAAATATGAGTAACATATTTAAACAATATAGTACACAGTAAGTGATATATAAGTGTTAGCTATTTTTACTGATTTAAAGTTTTGGAAAGATCAAATATTACATTAAAGTAAATATTGTTAATAACAGAGCAATGCCAAAATATTTATTAAGTTGAAGCTTATGTTGAATAGTGATACTTTTAGAAACGGAATAAATGAATTTATAAAATCTGATTTTAATTTTTCCCACAGAATAAAATTCTTTTTGTAAAGCTAAAATATAAAAATACTTACCCAGTGTCCTTCCAAAGTAGCTAGGACTTCTTTTCCCAATTTTAGTTTCCCTGATATTTGATTAACACAGTCACTACTACCTAGAAATGGCTTTTAAAAAAAAATGTTGAAACATTTTATTTTTATCTTATATTTACATACAATGTAGACAAAAACAACCAAAAAAAGTAACTGCACAGTTACAGTGCTGTTAAAGGCACAAATGCTGAAATACTGACTCAAATTTTAGTCAGAAATGTTCAATAAAAAGAAATTTAAATTTGTTGCTGTGGAAAAAATAGATAAAAACAGACTATGTGGAGCCCAAATAAACATATTAAGAAAGATTACACTGAAATAACTGACTCATGTCCTGTGCTCTTCCCTGATTCAAGACTGCACTCTATCAATGTTGCAATATTTTAAGCAGTAACAACTCAGCAAATATAAGAGACTTAACGCATCTATTAAACAGCAACCCCTCCTTTAAAAACAAAACAATAAAACAATACCCAATTTAAAAAAAACCTTCTGAAAATTAAATTAGAAGTGTATTTTGAGTTACTATATTGCCTTACTGATGTTTCTCCTCACTGACAAAATTTTGATCCTCCAATTTAATCCTTAATGGTGTCATAAATTACTTAAGACCTCTTCAGTCATGATTTTCAAATATCTTTATCACCATACAAGCAAAAAATTTGCTAAGAAGGAAAAAAAACCAAAGGGCATTGCATTAAATAATACTTAGAGATCCTTTTTATTACAGTTGCTAATTAGCTAGATATCAACATAGGAGCAATTTAGTCATAAGTATTAAATAATTCATAGAAAAAAAGAAAAAATTCATAGAAATATTTTTATCTAAACACAATGTACTGTTCTAATCAACAAATGACACTGTGAAAAGGTCTTAAATTTCCCTTTCACACTAAGGCAGACAGTTTCCCAAAGATGGCCTGAATTATATCCTTCCTCCTTCAGCCCACATGTTCTTCCTCAATGAGGTCTTGTCACCCTCTCACTGAGAAGTGGGGTCTACATTCCTTCCCCTTGAATGTAGATGGGTCTGTAACCCTTCAACTAGTAGAGAATGGTGGAAATGATGTGACTTGATTTCTGAGGCTGTCATGGAGAGCAGTGCAGCTCTGCCTTGCTCTCAAGAACACCTGTACTTGGAACCCTGAGCTGCCAAATAAGAAGTCTGACTACCTTAAAGCTCCCATGATGTAAGGAAGACAGGCCACACAAAAAAGTCATGTTTACAGGTGCTCAGATCTGCAGTCTTAGTTTTTCAGTCATCCCAACATGACTTACATGTCATTAGACATATAAATGATGAGCCTTCAGATGTTTCCAGGCCCCAACTGTTGAGTCTCTCATAGCCTGCAAGTCTTCCTAACTGGTGCCTCAGACATTATGTAGCAGAGATAAGCCATCCCCAATATGCCCTGTCCAAATTCCTGGTCCATAGAACTCCTAAGGGACAGAACATGATTGCTTCTAAGCTTGTGAGTTTTAGAGTAAATTGTTAGGCAGGAATAGTAAATAATACAACTCTGTTAGCATACACAACTATAGCTCAGGCTGATACATAGTTTTTGGTGTTCCATAAAGCAATGCTTCAATTTACTAAGAAACTTTCATTCATTCTCTTCTTAAATCTCCTATATCATGCCAACAGTTTTATTAATTAAAATTAAAAACAAAAAATCATGGCTTTCTGTTCATTTGGATCTTCCAAGGCTGCCATTTCATGAATTCTATGTTCTTATATTTAGTTTTTAATTAGGAACTAAATTGTGCTTTGTTCAGTGTATATAGTACAGCTCTTCTTTAATTAGATGATACCTCCTATCATTCTCTACTGACCTTTAGTTTGAATTCAAGTATTGCACTGTATCCAGTTTTTTGACATGTAATATTGACTGTCCCACCAAGCTCCAGTGTCATTGTGCCATAAAGAATTCCTAAAGAAAAAAACCAATTTTGACAAAAGGTTAGAGAAGAGAGAGAGAAACTGGCTAATAACAAGTAGAACTGTACAATCTAATCTCCTTCTAGGAGAAACTAATAATTCAAGAGGACTCTGTCCCACTCAGTAACAATCTATAATATACACATAAGGGACTTCCCTGGTGGTGCAGTGGTTAAGAATCCACCTGCCAATGCAGGGGACACAGGTTCCATCCCTGCTCCAGGAAGATTCCACATACCGCAGAGCAACTAAGCCCGTGCGCCGAAACTATTGAGCCTGCACTTTAGAGCTCATAAGCCACAACTATTGAGCCCATGTGCCGCAACTACTGAAGCCCATGCGCCTAGAGCCCGTGCTCCGCAACAAGAGAAGCCACGGCAATGAGGAGCCTGCACGCCACAACGAAGAGTAGCCCCGACTCACGGCAACTAAAAGAAAGCCCACGCACAGCAAAAAAGACCCAACACAGCCAATAAAAAAGGATAAAAACCATATGATCATTTCAATAGATGCAGAAAAAGCTTTTGACAAAGTTCAACATCCATTTATGATAAAAGCTCTCCAGAAAATGGGCATAGAAGGAAATTACCTCAACATCATAAAAGCCATATATGACAAACCAAAAGCCAACATCGTTCTCAATGGGGAAAAACTGGAAGAATTCCCTCTAAGAACAGGAACAAGACAAGGGTGTCCACTCTCACCACTGTTATTCAACATAGTTTTGGAAGTGTTAGCCACAGCAATCAGAGAAGAAAAAGAAATTAAAGGAATCCAAATTGGAAAAGAAGAAGTAAAATTATCACTCTTTGCAGATGACATGATACTATATATAGAAAACCCTAAAGACTCTACCAGAAAACTGCTAGCACTCATTGATGAGTTTAGTAAAGTAGCAGGATACAAAATTAATGCACAGAAATCTCTTGCATTCCTATACACTAACAACGGAAGAGCAGAAAGAGAAATTAAGGAAACTCTCCCATTCACCATTGCAACCAAAAGAATAAAATACCTAGGAATAAACCTGCCTAAGGAGGCAAAAGATCTGTATGCAGAAAACTTTAAGATATTGATGAAAGAAATCAAAGATGACATAAACAGATGGAGGGATATACCATGTTCCTGGATTGGAAGAATCAACATCGTGAAAATGACTGTACTACCCAAAGCAATTTACAGATTTAATGCAATCCCGATCAGATTACCAATGGCATTTTTCACAGAACTAGAGCAAGAAATCTTACGATTTGTATGGAAACGCAAAAGACCCCGAATAGCCAAAGCAATCTTGAGAAGGAAAAATGGAGTTGGTGGAATCAGGCTTCCTGACTTCAAACTATACTACAAGGCCATAGTGATCAAGACAGTATGGTACTGGCACAAAAATAGAAAGGAAGATCAATGGAACAGAATAGAGAACTCAGAAGTAAGCCCAAACACATATGGGCACCTTATCTTTGACAAAGGAGGCACGAGTATACAATGGAAAAAAGACAGCCTCTTCAATAAGTGGTGCTGGGAAAATTGGACAGCAACATGTAAAAGAATGAAATTAGAACACTTCCTAACACCATACACAAAAATAAACTCCAAATGGATTAAAGACCTACATATAAGGCCAGACACTATCAAACTCCTAGAGGAAAACATAGGCAGAACACTCTTTGACATACATCAAAGCAACATCCTTTTTGACCCACCTCCTAGAATCATGGAAATAAAATCAAGAATAAACGAATGGGACCTCATGAAACTTAAAAGCTTTTGCACAGCGAAAGAAACCATAAACAAGACTAAAAGGCAACCCTCAGAATGGGAAAAAATAATTGCCTATGAAACAACGGACAAAGGATTAACCTCCAAAATATACAAGCAGCTCATGCAGCTTCATACCAAAAAAGCAAATAACCCAATCCACAAATGGGCAGAAGACCTAAATAGACATTTCTCCAAAGAAGACATACAGATGGCCAACAAACACATGAAAAGATGCTCAACATCACTCATCATCAGAGAAATGCAAGTCAAAGCCACAATGAGGTATCACCTCACACCCATCAGAATGGCCATCATCACAAAGTCTGGAAACAACAAATGTTGGAGAGGGTGTGGAGAAAAGGGAACTCTCCTGCACTGTTGGTGGGACTGTAAGTTGGTACAGCCACTATGGAAAACAATTTGGAGGTTCCTTAAAAAACTACAAATAGAACTACCATATGATCCAGTAATCCCACTCCTGGGCATATACCCAAAGAAAACCATAATCCCAAAAGAAACTTGTACCATAATGTTTATTGCAGCACTCTTTACAATAGCCAGGACATGGAAGCAACCTAAATGCCCATCAACAAATGAATGGATCCAGAAGGTGTGGCATATATATACAATGGAATATTACTCAGCTATAAAAAGGGATGAGATGGAGCTATATGTAATGAGGTGGATAGAACTACAATCTGTCATACAGAGTGAAGTAAGTCAGAAAGAGAAAGACAAATATTGTATGCTAACTCACATATATGGAATCTAAAAATGGTACTGATGAACTCAGTGACAAGAACAGGGAAGCAGATACAGGGAATGGACTGGAGAACTCGAGGTATGGGAGGGGGCGGGGGATGAAGGGGAAACTGAGAAGAAGCGGGAGAGTAGTACAGACATATATATACTACCAACTGTAAAATAGTCAGTGGGAAGTTGTTGTATAACAAAGGGAGTCCAACTCGAGGATGGAAGATGCCTTAGAGGACTGGGGCAGGGAGGGCGGGGGGGAATCGGGGGGGGGGGCGTCAAGGAAGGGAGGGAATATGGGGATATGTGTATAAAAACAGTTGATTGAACCTGGTGTACCCCCCAAAAAAAATAAAATAAAATAATAATTAAAAAAAAAAAAAAAAAACAAAAACCAAAAACCAAAAAAAGCCACATGGTTCAAATTATAAAAATATATATATATATGTATATACACACACATAAAGTTGATTCTGTAGGATTTAAATAGATAACAATTGATCCACATTATTTGCAGTCTATATTTACAAATTAAAATTCTCACTAAAATATATTAGTAATCCCAAAATCAATATTTGCAGTCATTCATGGACATGTGCAGAGTGGTGAAATATCTGAGTTGTCCAATGTCCACACTGAAGCTGAAGTCAAACAAGGCGAGACTCTGACTTCTGGCTTCATTGCTCATATAGTAAAACAAGTGTCTTTTCTGCAGTGTATTTAGTGCCACATTTTTGTGCTTTTTGTTGGTGATTTTACTATTTACAATGACCCCCAAATAAGTGCTGTCTGGTGTTCCTAAGCACAGAAGGCTGTGATGCACCTTACAGAGAAAACGTGTGTTAAAGCTTGGTACAGGCATGAGTTACAGTGTTGCTGGCTGTTAGTTCAATGCTAATGAATCAAAAATATATATTTAATATGGTGTCTTTAAATAGAAACAAAGTTGTGTTTTGATTGGTTGATAAAAATGTTGTAACAAGAGGTTCACAGGAACCTAACCATGTGTTTCCTCTAGAAGCAACAGTTTAGTATTCATTAATTCAGTGTTTTTGGTGACTTTATAGAACATATGTACTACAAATAACAAGAATCAACTGCATAAGTAAGATAAATTTAAGAAGCTTCCTATTTTGATTCTTGACTAAAAGTTAGGGAAATTCTGAGTTTGATGAGTTAAACAGGGTGGGTGGGTGCGTGTGTGTGTGTGTGTGTGTGTGTATCTGTTCTTGGACTAAACTTTTTTTCCCCAAAGTTCATCATTCCCATGGTTTGTACATTTTTACTATGTATACACAGAAACTATATAAGCTTATTTTGCATACAATCATACTATACATATCTTTCTCCAATTTGATTTTTAAACTCAACATTTTAGACAAGATTTTGAAAGTTTTCAAAATTTTTAATATATTTTTTAAGGTTACTTTCCATTTACAGCTGTACAAAATCTTGGCTACATTCCCCCTGTTGTATATAATACAACCTTGAGCCTATCTTACTAATAGCTTGTATCTGCTAGTCCCCCACCCCTATAACGCACCCTCCCTCCCCACTGGCAACCACTGGTTTGTTCTCTGCATCTGTGAATCTGCTTCTTTTCTGTTATATTCACTAGTTTGTTAAATTTTTTAAGATAACGTATTGAATATAAGTGATATCATATACTATTTGTCTGTCTCTCACTTATTTCACTTAGCATAATGCCCTTCAAGTTGGACTAAACTCTGAAGTTACCCTTTAATATGCAAATGCACAATGTTAATCTTCAAGAGAGGAACAGACTCTGCAATGTTTCTCATATTTATTTGGCTATGGAGTTCTTATTTTATAAAACAATTTGAGACTAGTGATTGGGGAACACATCTTAGAAAATACACAAAAGTAGAAAATAATCATTTCCTCATTCACAAGGGGTTATAACCTCTTCTTTTTTCCACACAATAAAAACACTGCTATGAAAAAAATTTTCCCTCATTCACAAGGGGTTATAACCTCTTCTTTTTTCCACACAGTAAAGACATTGCTATGAAAAAAAATTTTTTTCCCTGCTTTTATCTGGGTATGGCATTACATATCTATCTACATGAAATATCACTTAATTCCAAATTATTTAAAATTCAAAAATATATTTCTTATCAATTCATGATTTCAGATATTTCACTTCATGTCTGTTTCAAGAACCACACATAAAGCGCAAAGAATGATCTAGCCTGAGGCCACCAGTTGGCAGTCTTGCACAGTGGATGGGAGTCAACAAGCCTAGAGTTTAGTCTCAGCATTCTTACTAACTAGCTGGTTTGGCTTTTGATAAGAGTCTTAACCCTCCTGGTTTCTTCATCTGTGAAATGAGGTCATATTGGGTAATTTCTGTGTTTTCATGAATCAGTTCCTAAAATAGAGGATAATTACCCTAAAAATTATTTTTAAGAAATGGGTTGGAAAGGAGGGTACAGATAATGACCAAGCTGAGCATTTAAGATGATGCCATCCATACAGCATAGCAGTACAGACTGCAGAGCTGCGTGATCTCAGGCAAATTATCTCTTTCTGCCTCATCTTCCTCGTCCATAAAACAGGGATAATATTACCTACTTTACAGGGTTGTTGGAATGATTAAATAAGCTTATAAATGTAAAGTACACAGAATAGTTGGGTGCCTGGCCTGTTTTAAGTGATAGTTATTATTTAATATCTTTGTATAGTAAATAATGGGGGAAAAGCATAATACATTAATTTTTTAAAAACTGCCAAATAAGGATGACAAAAAATTTTAAAGAACTTGTTACACTGAAAAGCAGTAAATTAAAATTTTAAAAAGGGGTGGTGGTGCAAGAAGACAGAAATTGTTTTTGAGGATTCTGAAATAATGGGCAGTTTCACAAATTTTACAACTTGCAGATAAGGCAAATGAAATTCCATTATCATAAATCAGCATCATCCAAATAAAGTATGTGTCACAAAAAGTCCATTGTGGTGCATTAATTCATCATAGAAATATTCAGCCGATGGTAACAACGACCTTAAATATTTGTAAACCAAGGACACTTTCAAACGAAAGGCTGGCTCCATCCATCTCAAAACATAACACATTACAGTCAAATATGTTCAGTTAAAAAGAAGATGCAAAGAAAACCTGAGTATGCAAAACATTTACCTTTACAATGAGCATATGGCATTGTCATTACATAATCTTCGCCTCTATTCAAGAAAGTTAACCGTGCTTCTCCTTCTAATATTGCAGATAATGAGTTTCCTGAAATAAATATTGTTTATTAAATTTCACAAAAATAATTCCACCAATTCAAAACACACAAAATATATTTAGGACACCCACCAGATACCTACAGTGGAATGTCTTAAAAATGCCTCAGTCTCAATGTATCCAAACATATATTTGTTGTCTTATACCCAAAACATATTTGATCCATGTTCCTATTTTACAAGACAAGTACTTTTAAAAGGTACTTGTTATATGCTTGTTGTGTCATTTTACATGAGGCTCTTAAACATGTAGAATATGCAATAAAAAAGTTTCACTGTATAGCTCAATATGTCCTTTTTTGAATAAAAACATTATTTCTTATCTGTAAGACACAATACTTTAAGTCCCAAGCTTTAAGTACTTATAACTGATATAATAATACTATGGCTAATTTAGAAAAAATTTAAAATCTGTATAACCCACCAAAATGCAAATGATGATAAAATTTCACGATGTTTTCTTCTAGCTTTTCTGATATATATATAAATATATATATATTTCCCCAGTGACAGTTTTATTGAAGTATAATTTACATACAATAAGTGATCCATTTTAATAGTACATTTTGATAGTCTTAGCAATTGTATACAGTCATGTAACCACCACCATCACCACCACAATCAAGATATAGAACTTTCCATCACCCCCAAAAGTTTCCCCTTGCTCCTTGGCAGTCAATCCTTTCCTCCAGCCCTAGGAAACCACTGGTCTGGTTTCTATCAGTATAGTTTGACCTATTTTAGAATTTTATATAGATGACATCATAGAATATGTAGTTTATTGTGCTTGACTTCTTTCATTTAGAAAAATATTTTTCAGACTCATCCATGTTGTTGTATCAACATTTCATGCCACTTTAACAATACTGAAAAATCTAATGTATGAACATGGTATAGCTCTCCATTTACTTAAGTCTTTAATTTTTTCCTCAGCAATGTTTTGCAGTTTTTAGGGTACAGGTCTCATATATCTTTCATAAAATTTACTTCTAAATATTTTAAGATACTATTGTAATCAGAGTTGTTTTTTAAATTTCACTCCACAAGTGTTCATTTCTAGTACATAGAAATACAATTGATTTTTGTATTTTGATCATGCATCTTGCAACCTTACTACATTCACTAATTAGTTCTAGTAGTTTTCTGGTATATTTTTGAGGATTTTCTATATAGATGAGGTATGTGTGTGGTTTAGCTTCTTTCTTTCTTTCTAATCTGTATGCTTTTCCTTTAACTTGCCTCCTGCATTGGCTAGGACTATTTATTTATTGGCTGCGTTGGGTCTTCATTGCTGCACCTGGGCTTTCTCTAGCTGTGGTGAGCGGGGGCTACTCCCTTTGTTGCAGTGTGCAGGCTTCTCATTGTGGTGGCTTCTCTTGTTGTGGAGCACGGGCTCTAGAGCACAGGTTCAGTAGTTGTGGTGCATGGGCTTAGCTGTTCTGTGGCATGTGGGATCTTCCTGGACCAGGGATGGAAACTGTGTTCCCTGCATTGGCAGCCGGATTCCTAACCACCAGGGAAGTCCCAGCTAGAATTCTAATAGAATTTCATACAGAAGTAGTGACAGTGAATATGCGTGCCTTGTACCTGATCTTAAGTAAAAATTATTCTATTTTCACCAAAAGAGTATTAAATTGGCTATTTATCTTTCACAGATACCTTTAATCTAGTCCTAGTTTGTTGAGACTTTTTATCATGAATGGGTATTGAGTTCTGTCAAATGCTTTTTCTGAATCTGTTAAAATGATATGATTTTTCTTTATTCTATTAATATGAATTACACTCATTGCTTTTCAGGTGATATACCAACCTTGTATTCTAGAGATACACCCCACTTGATCATGATATGTTATCTTTTAAATATATTATCCTTTTTAAAAATAAATTTATTTATTTATTGGCTGTGTTAGGTCTTTGTTGCTATACACGGGCTTTCTCAAGTTGTGTGAGCGGGGGCTACTTTTCATTGTGGTGCGCAGGCTCCTCATTGCCGTGGCGTCTCTTGTTGCAGAGCAGGGGCTCTAGGTGTGTGGGCTTCAGTAGTTGTGGCACATGGGCTCAACAGTTGTGGCTCACAGGCTCTAAAGCACAGGCTCAGTAGTTGTGGCACAGGGCTTAGTTGCTCCGAGGCATGTGGGATCTTCCTGGAGCAGGGATCAAACTTGTGTCCCCTGCACTGGCAGGCGGATTCTTAACCACTCGCCAGCTAGGAAGTCCCTATCTTTTAAATAGAAATTGATCATGATATATATCGTTTTTAAATATCCAGTTATGTGTGTATATTACCATTTATATATATTGATTTTTTGCTAATTTGTTAAGAATTTTTGCCTGTATATTCACGAAAGATATCGACCTGCAGTTTTCTTATAATGTCTGGTTTTGGGATTAGGGTCATGCTGGCCTCATAAAATGAGTTAAAAAAATGTTTCCTCCTCTTCTATCATCTGTAAGAAGCTGTATAGAATTGGTATTATTTCTTCTTCAAATGTTTATAAGAACTCAAAATATCTGGGCCTGGAGTATATCTTTGAAGGAAGATTTAAAATTACTAATTCAATTTCTTTCACTGATTTAAGGCTATTAAATTTTATATTTCTTCTTGAGTCGGTTTTGGTAATTTGTGTTTTTTAAGGGATTTGCCTATTTCATCCAAGCTGTCAAATTTATTGTCATAAAATTATCCATATTTCCTTATCATCCTTTCCATGTCTGCAGGATCCGTAGTGATTCTGCTCATTTTATTCCTGATTTGTATTCTTTATTCTGATCAGTCTAAAATCAACTCTTGGGCTCCCCGATTTTCTCAGTTGTCCACTTTCTACACTGATGTCTGCTCATTATTATTTCCTTTCTTCTAGCTGCTTGTAATTTAATTAGCTTTTTCTAACTTCATAGGGTAAAAACTTAGAATACCGATTTGGACGTTTTTTTCTAATTGAAAGTTATAAATCCCCCTCTAAGCACCCCTTTTGGGGTATCCCACAAATTTTGATATGCTGTATTTTCAGGATCATTTAGTTTTAAATATTTTCTAATTTCTCTTGTGATTTCTTCTTTGGCCCAAGAATTATTGAGAAGTGTGTTATTTAACTTCTAAATATTTGGAGTTTACCTCAATACCTTGTTTTTGATTTCTAATTCTATTTCATTAAGGTTACAGAACATATTTTGTATGATTTCCACCTTTTGAAATTTATGGAGAGTTGTTTTACGGTCAAACAACCACATGATCTATACCAGTGAAAAACCATATGTGTACTTGGAAACAACGTGTATTCTGTAACTGCTGATTGTAATGTTCTGGAAATATCAAGTAAGCTAAGGTGGTTGATAGTGTTTTTAAGGTCTTATATGTCTTTGCTTATATTTCATCTATTTGTCTTATCATCTGCTGAGGAGAGAGTGTTAATCTAAATATGATTTTGGAATTGCCTATTTCTCCCCTTAATTCTGTTTTTGCTTCATGTATTTTGAGATTCTATGATTAGATATACATTTATGATTATTATGCTTTCCTGATGTACTAAACTTTTTATCCTTATTAAATGCTCCTTTTTATCTCTGTTAATACTTTGTCTTAGAATTTTATTAATACAGCCACTCAGTTGTACTTGAACTTAATGTTTGCATAGTTTAGCTTTTAATTTTTTTATCCATTTACTTTCAACCTATTTGTGCCTTTACATTTAAAGTGTATTTATCCTTGCTGTTTTATTCAATCTGATAATCTGTCTTTAAATTGGATTATTTTGACCATTAACATTGATGTAATTATGATGGGTTTTTTAATCTGCCATGTTACTGTGTATTTTCTATCGTTCCTCTCTGATTTTTGTTCCTTGATCAAGCTTTCCTGCTACTTTAAAAAATAACTTGAATTTTTTTTTTTTAGAATTTCATTTCAATAATCTTATTGGCTTTTTACCTATGCTTGTCATTACTGTGTGGATATGTGCATGCTCGTGTGCACACGCACATGCTCTAAGACAGGGTTTCTCAACAGTGGCACTACTGATACTTCGGGCTGGATAATTCTTTGTTGTGGTGGGCTGTCCTGTGCATTGTAGGACATTTAGCAGCATCCCTGGCCTCAACCTACTGGATATCCCAACTGGAAAACCAAAATGTCTCTGGCCATTGCCAAATGTCTCCTAGGAGGCAAAACTGCCCCAACTGCTTTAGGGACTACAAATATTTATCTTTAAAATTTCACACTCCACTTACAATTAAATTAATCACTTTTATAAAATGTAGAAACTTTGCACTCTGTATGCCCACTCTCCTTTAAGCCTTTATGCTATAGTTATACTGCATATGCTATAATATTCACAAGGCAATGTGAATATTTTTTGTTTTGAACATTAATATATATTATAAACAAATTGAGAGGAAAAAGTAAGAAAAAAATGTATTTGCCAGATATTTATGATTTCTTACAATCTTTTGTCCATTCTGTGGATCTGAGTTTTTATCTGGTATCATTTACCTTTAAGCTGAAGAACTTTATTTAGCTTTTCTTGTAGTATGACTCTTCTGGCAACAAATTCTTTTAGTTTTACTTTATCTGAAAATGACTTTAGACTTGAAGAATATTTTATTTCAACACTATGGAGATGTTTCACTTTCCTAAGTTCTTCACAGAATCTAATAAGAAGTTAGCCTTTATAGAATCATTGTTTCCCTGAATGTATTATATTGCTTTTCTCTTTTTGTTTTCAAGATTTGCCATTGATCTTCGGCTTTCATAGTTTGAGTACACAGTGTCTTGGCTTAGCCATCTTAATGTTTATTCTGCTTGGTGTTTTTGAGCATCTTGAATGTGTAAATTTAATTCGTTAAATTTGGAAAACTTTTGGTCATCAACTCATTTTTTTCCTGTTCCATTTTCTCTCTCCTTCTGGGACTGCAGTAACACATATGTTAGATCATGTGATACTATATAACTGATATCTGAGACTCTGTTCATTTTTTAAAATAATTTTCCCGTGTTTCCCACAGTGGATTTCTACTGATCTATTTACCAGTTAACTTATTTTCTTCTCTATCATCTCCATTCTGCTGTAAAGTTCACTCTATGAATCTTTAAATTTAAAATACTGAATTTTTCAGTTCTAGAATTTCTATTTGATTTTTAAAATATATCTTTTTCTTCTAAGCTGTCCAATTTTTTTCATTCACTGTGACCATATTTTCTTTTACTTATTTAATGGCACTTACAGCCACTTAAAAATTCTTGCATGCTACTTCCAACACTATATCTTGCAGTTGGTCTCAGTTGATTTTCTTTTCCTTTGATACTATGTTCCATTTTCCTACGTGTTTAAGTTAGGTAATTTTGGATTATATTCTGCAATTCTATTATTGCAGAATTCTATTATTTTTCTCCAATGAACATTGCTCCTTTGTCTTAGCACGCAATTACCTGGTTGAACTCGACCCTTATGAATTTTGGTTTTTTTGGGTGGCAGTTTTGTTCTGGATTTAGCCAGAGGGGTGGGCAGAGAGAATCTGGGATCCCTCTTTCTGGCTCTTTTCCTTTTCAGGGCTTGTTCTCTGTCTAGCAGCCATGGTTTCTCCAAATTTAGTGTTTGGTTCCCTGGGCCAGAAAGGCTGCAATATTTCCACCAGTTTATCCTGCTAACTGTACCTGACCCACGATGAAAGCCATGGAAACAACTCATTCTGTGTAATTTCTGTCCTATGACTGTGGACTTCCCACTGAATTTGCCTGCAATTGCTCTCTCTTTAATGTTTTTCAGGTATTAATAGCTGCTTTCTGTATTAGGACCAGATGTCCAGAGGAGAAGGACTGGTCTAGTAGAACCTTATTCAGACATTGTTATCCACATACATTTTTAACACAGTAAAACCACATAGATTTTTATACATGTATTGGTATACCATAAAATCATTTCTCTTTTATTATACAATATATGGTATATTATATATACCATACTATATCTTTAAATAACTGTACATTCCCTTATTTTAAAGGAAATACTTGCCCTTTGTGGGAAAGTTGAAAAAAATCCAAAGATAATTACCCATAATTCCATCATTCAGGTTAATCACGAAATCTTGATATAATTCTTTGCATCTTTTTTCCTATACATGAATGTATACATGTTTTAAAGCAGAGTGACTCAGAGCATAATGTACTCTGCTTTTCACTTAACATCATATCATAAGCCATTTCAGATTTTAGTGCACATTAGAATTACCTGAGGAGACTGTAAAAATGTATATTCTTGAGCTCAGTGATTCTGATTTTGTAAGTCAATACTGGGGTTCAAGATTCCAAAATTTTAACTAATACTCTGATTATGAAATTTATGGTTTATGCATACTATTTGAAAAACAAGAGCAGTTCTCCCAAATGGTGATAAATTATTCAACCCAAAGCAAAATGACTAAGCACCTACATTTTATCTGCTCTATGGAATATCAGAAAGCCATTTAAAAATAAATGGTTCTTAGGGCAAAGACTAGTGGTACAAGAAAAAAACAGATCAATAGCCCTTGAAATACAAAATAATGGCATTAAAAGCGAGTGATAAATAAATCAAGCATTGAGAAAATTTATTGGCTTTTGGGAAGAGAAAGTTGTGATCTTGCTTCACTTCACACACACTATATACAGAGAAATAAATTCCAGGCAAATTAAAGAGCAGTGAAAGCATAAAAATATGAGAACATGTAAGTGAATGATTATATATAAGCTGAAGTGAGAAAGGGTTTTCTAATTGTGATGTCAAAAGGAAAAACCATCAAAGGAAAACTGATAATTCAGTACATCAAAATGTCAAGAGACTACTTGTTAAAAGGAATGTACTCTGCCCAGATGTCATTACACTTAGCTTAATTTAGATTCAAGAAAATGAACTAATTCCTAAAACAATATAAACTATCAAACTCACCTAGCAAAAAGATTCTATATGAGCAAGTCAATATCAAAGAAGAAATGAGGAAGTTACCAAAAATTGTCCCTACAAAGTTTGAATTGAGTAAATTCTTTCAAATTAGAAAAGAACAGATATTAATATACAACTATATGTACTATAACATAGAAAAAAGAAGGCTTGCTATTGAAGTAACTGCAGAAAGTGGGCTATGTGCCTGGTACCCAATAAAAATTCTACAAGGGTAGAACACACATTCACAAAAGCCATTTACACTATAGTCAGGGTAGGGGCATGGGGGGATGGAGGGTGCAGTTGGGAGGGAATAACCCAAATGTATGTAATCTTCAGAAGAAAATGATCACCCTCTGAAACAAGCAAAATATAAAACTGGGCAAAAAAATCAAAATCAAAACCAAAACCCAAAGAAAGCAAGCATCAAGGGATGATTTGTTTGTTCGAATTATCACAGGTTTTAGATTAAGGTTCCCTACTGTACATATTTATTTTCCCTTGTATTTACAAAAGTTTTTATTAGTATGTTATTTGATCCAAGGTTAAATATCATTACTGATTGACCCTGGACTAAGTATTCTAACTGTATTTGGATTCTTTCTTTCTCTATTCAAAGACTAAGTAAAAACATCTACCCCTCAGGTACTTTGAGATGAAACAAAAAACTTCAATAGAGCTAAATGCAAAAAACAAAAACAAAAAAACCAGAAAACCATTATAGACTAAAATGGTTGGCTATAGTGGGCAATCATTATTCTGTCTTTCTTTTTTTTTAAGCTCTATTGGAATATAATTGCTTTATATTCTTGTACCAGTTTTTGAGGTACACCAAAGTGAATCAGCTGTATTTATACATATTATTCTGTCTTTTGATAAGTGGTGTTTGTAGTAAATTTACACATATGTGATGAAAACTTACATAATAACATGAGTCATATCTCTATTTATGAATGAGCAAAGAAACACAATAAAAAAAGAAAGGTCATTATCCAAGTAAAAATGATATACTTAAAACGACATATAAATTCCTTGCTGAAAACGGCCCAATACATTGTCTGTATAAAAGCTCACCAGAAAATACTACCTCCCAGAAAAGTGCATAGATTGAGACACAAGTAAACTCACCATAGAACTTGGACTTAGCCAGGATACTACCACTAAGGCAAAATCCATCTTTTCGGTTACTAACATAAAAGGCAGATATTGGTGGATGATGGGACACCTAATGAACACAGGAAAATACATTAAAATATAATAATATAAGCATATTATTGTGATATTATCAAAAGTCATGTCTTAAAAATATACTCTAGTAATGAATGAAAAGAAACATTTGGTAAGTAGTAACAGTAAACACTGATGACTGTAGTAACTAATCTCCAAGATGTATCTCAAGGAAACCCACTTCTGGTATTCACACTGTTAGGTGAACATCTCTTACACAGTACCTAAGCTAGTTTGTGTGGAAGTACTAGAATATTACTTCTGAAATTAGGTTATAATGAAGCACGTACCCTGGTGTGTGTGCCTTTCTCTCTCTCAGATCATTAGCTCTGAAAGGCCAGTTTCCATGTTGTGAACAACTCTACGGAGAGGCCCATGTGATAAGGAACTGAGTCCTCTTCTCAAAAGCCTTGTGATGAGCTTGGAAGCAGAATCCTCCAGCCCAGATAAGCCTTCAGATGATTGCAAAGCTGGCTCACATCTTGACCTCAACCTCAGGAGAGATCCCGAGCCAGAACTACCCAGCTAAACAGCTCTCAGATTCCTGGACCTCACTGTATGAGATAATAAATGTTTCTTGCCTTAAGCCACTAAGTTTTGAATTTGTTATACAGCAATGAATAACTAATACAGTGGCTATCCTTCATGTCGATTACTGAACAGACTGTAGGAAACTAACAAAAGCTTTAACAAGTATGTTATTTTAATAATTAATATTTCAATATGTATACATCTTATGTTTCCTGAAATGAGACAAAGCTAAAACCAATTAAACGTTTCTCAAGCTTCTCAACTTAGTGAAGAATTATAGTGAACTAAAATGCAAGACAAGTATAATCATTAATTTTAAAAAATTAACACAGATAAGTGGTTTCAATCTGAGGAGTATATCAAAACCTCTTCAGAAGAGGAAGGTTTTTCAAATAACACATGGTTTTCTCATCCTCCTTACACTCTGTATATGAAAGGTAAGCAGGTCAAGATTTGTTTAGATGAAGAATAGCTGGGAAGAAATATTGGGGTGGGAGAATTAAATATAAAAATAATGAAGCAAAAAAGTGCAATGTCAGATTATCTAATTGTGAATGCTCAGATTTGACTACTGTGGAGGGCTTAAAAAGGCATGTAATTTGAGATAAATTTAGAAAGACATGGAGGACCCTGAATGTCAGAGAAATGGGTGTAAATTTGATTTAGGAACTGAGAAACCACTGAAGTATCTGGTCCAAAAAAAAAAAGGGTGGGGGCTGGGGCAGAGCAAGAAAAATAAAGATTTATTTTTGATCACAGGATTCCATGACTGTAAAAGAGTATGTAACTTAAGAGTATGGTATTTAGTAGTAGTCAGTAAAAGAGGTTAAAATTTTACCAAATGTTCACTAATAAGAAAGGTTAATCGACAGTGAGTTTACTATGTTAATATTTTCTATAAAAAAACCCAATAACTTCCAAATAAATTTTATTTCTATAACATGCATTTCTAATACCTGTTCAGCAATATAAAAAGTTTTGCTGTTTGTTCTAGGATGAATCCACAAGCAACGGAAAGTCTCACCAAGTATAGGATTATAAGGTTTCTTCAGTCCCTAGTAAAAAGCATACAGGTTTCAAATTATAAATATGGAAGATTCAAAGTACTAACTTAAACCAGTCAAGATAGGCTTAACTGTATCATCTGGGAACTATCCTTATAAAACTTCCCAAAGTGACATGAAATAAAATTAAATGACTTCAATCATAATACAGGTCTAAATAACCAAGTATTGTGCAATTTTGCTAACTAAAAGAGGCCCTGCAATGCAATTATTAATCAATAATCTAAAGATAACATAAAGAATAAAGAACACATACAAGGCTATAGAAAGCAGAACATAAACATTACCTTTGGCTTTTTATAGAATCCTGACAAATACCATTTTACTACTTTCTTCAAACGGAAATAAGGATTTTCTTCGAGAGCAGCCCTAAAAAACAAAATAATATATGCAAAAATTTTACAGAATATATCACAAATTCTCCCTCATATGAATCAAGTCAACAATTGAATATGAGATATGACTGGAAAGCATAATTCATTTTTAAAATAGGTGGCAAAAACAACCATGTAAATCAGTTTGAAAGAATCATTTTTCATAACTTGGTTACTTTTCTCCCCATTTTTCCTATTCTTTGATATACTGCCCAGGTATTTGCTTAAGTAGTTTTTGGAAACTTTCTAAATCAAGGTTTCTCAACTGGGGTTCTGTAGAACCCCACATGTTGCTAGGAGTTCTGTGAGAAACTGTGACTGAAAAAAATAAAAATAGATTCTGAGATTCAAGCACTGCACAATCCCTAGCATTTGCAATGATGGGGCAGTGGCCAAGCATTCATAATTTCATTAGAAGTCTTCAGTCCCTTATGAAAGAGAAGGACCACGTTGACCTGATTTAGTCTATTCTCAGCGGTTTATGTTAATTAGAAGAGATCAACAGTAGCTGGTGAGTTCTGTAGCTCAACAGCCTGATATTAGCCTCTTCCATGCAAATTGCCTCCCTAAAGTACGTGACTATATGCCTTTCTAGTCCCTAGTTCAAAACAGAAGTTTCAAATCACAAATATGAAAGACTTAAAATAATTTAAACCAACCAAAAAGGTTTTAACCCCATCTTCGGCCTTCAACCACCCCTATGTGCTATCAACTGAATTTCCAGAATGAACTAACTCTACCAATATAACACATAATCAAAGAATAATTTTCATTTTACAAGAGGCATTTTTAAAGCCATGACTCACATGTTCCCTTGCCCTTCTGCTGTTTGCTATGAACACTGCAAAACACTGACTGTGTTTTCAGAAGTGAACTCTGAGACATTTACATCTATATATCTATATCTATATTTATGACAATTTATTTATATTACTCCCTTCAAGCATGTCTGAAGGCCCAATGTGGTGGGTTTTGAAGATGAAGTGTGAGATGGAAGAAGCTAGGCCTAAGCTTGCTGACAATTGTGCCAAGTTGAAAACACTGAACTTTTCAGGAGTTAACATCCCTCTGATTGCTCTCTTCCTTTTTTGGTTTAAAGTCTCTTACTACACAATTTATGTAAAATTTTACATATACGTAGACTGCATAGTTCAAACCTCAAAGCAATATAAAGAAGTATACAGTCATGCTATTGCCCCATCTCTACATACTCTAACTACTTAACTTCCCATAGGCAACTTTTTATTTTCAGCTGCTTCCTTTTTTTTTTTGGCTGCTCCACGGGGCATGTGGGATCTTAATCCCCCAGACCAACCAGAGATCAACCAGGAATCTAACCCTCTCTCCTTGCAGTGGAAGCACAGAGTGTTAACCACTGCACCACCAGGAAGTCCCTAGCTGCTTTTTATATACAGTTTTCTTGAAATATAAAGAAGCAAATATAAATATGTAGTCTTTTTCTTAAAAAAAGAAGTGAGCAAACTAAATGTATTCTTCCATACCTTGCTTTTTTTTTCACCCCCACACACATAATCCTGAAGATCCCTCCAAATCAGTTTATAGAGTTCTTCCTTAGTGTGGATGACCATATATCACTTGACCAGTCAACTGTGGCTGGACACTTGAATTATCTAACTTTTTGCTATTCCAAATCCTGCCGCAACAATTTTGTATATATGTCATTTTGTACATGTGGAGCTGTATCTGTAGGAGTTATTCCCAGAAGCAGGATTACTGGATCAAAGGATTGAAGGCATTTATAATTTTGGTAAATACTTCCAGACTCCTTCCAAATGCAATGTGCCAGTATGTGTGACCCAGCAGCAGTCCACGAGTGCCACACAACCCTGGCAACAGTGTGTGCTGCCTGAAATGCAACCTTTCAATCTGGGAAAATGGTCACCTCTCCAGATCTTATTGTGATTCATAGGAACCTGCCTCATATTCTGGGAGAAATAAATTTCTAGATACATAAAAGGAAGCAGAATTGGGGCTTAAAAGCATTTAGATTTTTGGTCAATGTGATGGATGGAAAATAGATCTTATTACAGTTTGAATTTGCACTTTTCTTATTTTAAGTGAAGTTTACATGTTTAAGGACTTTTTATTACTTCATTTTTAAACTGCTTGGTCATTTCCTTCACTCCTTTTTCTATCAGGTTATTGATCATTTTCATTCACTAAAAGTCCTTTTTATTTTAGGGAGCTTAACATTTCATGTATGACTTAAGCTCCCTAAAATATGGCTTAATTTGCAAAAATCTCCCCCAGTTTACCAATTATCCTTTGAATCAGCTTTTTTTTTTTCTATTAATGCAACTAATAGACTAACAATGCAAATAATAAACTGAATACAGATACTGCATCTGATGCAGAATCTAAAAATCAGGTCACGGGGCCAGAACCTAGTATCTTAGAAAACACAGCGCTTTGAAACTGCTGCTGGAATGGGGGCAGCAAGTGAAACCCGGAAAAGTATGATTCTCCAAGAAACTGCTAGGAAAGAGGTGGGCAGCTCCTCCTCCACCTCTTTTATGCCTGCCTTCTTCACAATTACACCCAGGATCAGCTGGCAGGAAGAAAAGGAAAGATGAGAGTGGGGATTTATGCCACATGCCAGCACTTGGTAGGATGTTCTGGTTGGGATAAGCTGCACATGCCTCACTGCATGCAGAGAGGATAAGCACAAACAAAAACAGAAGCCCCAGGACAGGACCTGAAGGAGGACTTAGGTGAAGAAGAACAAAGGATGCCAACCAGCTCTCCCTGTGTCAGGTCAGTGCACAGGTCAGGGAGCATGTGATGGCAGTGCTGTCAAGGCAGGGGCAGAATTCCTGTCTTTCTCAAGCTTGTGATCTCTCCGTTTGACCTCATAAATGGAAACATTACAGCAAAGCATTAAATACACTTCTTATTAAGGTCAACTATAGAAGTGGTGGAGAAGAGAGAACAGTATATCTTTAAAGCCTGACTTTGGTACAGCATTACCACTGAAATTAGTACTCTAAAACCATGAAGTGTCTTTTATTTTAAGAAATGAGAATTTACTTACTCAGATAGGAAATCTGCATGATAGTAGTAATCTGAAAGTTTATCCAGGAAAGAACGGGGTTCCAAAATAAATGTAGGCAGAACCACCCTGGAGAGGTCCATGCCAGGACGGACTTGTTTCAGCAGTGTCCAGATAAGGCTTTTGTTTTCTTCTGACACAGTTTCTGTTTGAGAAGCCTCACCTGCCTTTAGCAATTTACAAAAAATGCTGAAATACTATATTTATTTCAGACACATAGATATGTAGATAAGAGAGCTAACGGTGAAAATACGAATTTTCTATAAGACTATTCCAAGCATTCTTAAAATGTGAAAATAACCCATTAGGTAGTAAGTCAACAGCTATACAATTTAGTAAAAGGGTAGTTGCAAGAGACACCAAAGTGAATGATATATACAAAGAATCCATTACAAAAAAAATTATACTCTATTATTTTATACTATGTTTACTTCTATGCACTAGCAATAACAAGAAAATTATAAATTCATGTAACCCTATAATTTACTTTGTATCTGGCAATAGCATCAAGGAGTATCTTATTCCAAAAACAAACCTGAAGAAAATTTAAACTAAATTTAATAGAACATATTGGTATTTACATGAGTATATATGTTGAGCTGTTTATAAATCTTGATATATTTCATATGTATGCAACTTTTAAATTAAAACAGGCATTATATGAATATTATTCTCTTTCAGGAAAATAAGCAATAGGTCATATAAATACCTTCAATTTCACCTGTAAATTTCCAAGAATCAGAAAACCAAAATTTCTGAAAAACACAGACTGTTACCTCTCCGAGCTCTTCATGGCTCTGTTCAGTGTAGGTAGTCTCCTTTAAAGGCTCAACAGGCTCAGGTTCAATATATGAGTCATCTTGCCTTTCTGATGTATCTGTGTCACTTTCTTCACTTTTCCCCATCACCTCATTGTCAGACTCATCATGCTCTTGATCATTTTCTTTATCAGATTTATCAGAATACATATCTTGGTCCTTAAAATGCTGTCTTTCAATTTCACTGTCATTTAACCTTAAGGGAGAGAATTATTAGGAGGAAGAATAAAGGAAGTTAAGAATATTTAATTTATAAATAAGAATGATATGTAACACTTATTGAGAATTTACTATGTATAGGGCACAATTCTAAGTGTTTTATACAGTTTAACTCATTTAATCATAGAATAGCCCTATGAGATAAGTAAAATTATGACTCTCACCTCACAGATTAACAAATGGAGGCACAGAAAAATTAAATTAAAACCCAGAAAATATTAAGAGATGACACCCTGAGCTCTTTGCGTCTCTATCCTCTAGGTCTAAAATTCTCCAAAAGCAAAATTTTAGACTATTTCCTTTTTTTTTTAAAAATAAATTTATTTATTTATTTTATTGGCTGTGTTGGGTCTCTTTTTTGCTGTGCACGGGCTTCCTTTTTAGTTGCGGTGAGTGGGGGCTGCTTTTCGTTGTGGTGCGCGGGCTCCTCATTGCCGTGGCTTCTCTTGTTGTGGAGCATGGGCTCTAGGAGCATGGGCTTCAGTAGTTGCAGCACATGGGCTCAACAGTTGTGGCTTACGGGCTCTAAAGCGCAGGTTCAACAGTGTTGGCGCACAGGCTTAGTTGCTCCGCGGCATGTGGGATCTTCCTGGAGCAGGGATCGAACCCGTGTCCCCTGCATTGGCAGGCAGATTCTTAACCACTGTGCCACCTAGGAAGCCCCAAGACTATTTCCTTTTTTATTTTTTTTATCTTTGGCTGCATTGGGTCTTCGCTGTGGCGCATGGGCTTTCTCTAGTTGTGGTGAGTGGGGGCTACTCTTCATTGCAGTACGTAGGCTTCTCACTGAGGTGGCTTCTCTTGTTCCAGATCACAGGCTCTAGGTTCACAGGCTTCAGTAGCTGCAGCATGCAGAGGCTCAGTGGTTGCAGCACATGGGCTCTAGGGTGCGAGGGCTTCAGTAGTTGTGGTGCATGGGCTTGGTTGCTCCGAAGCATGTGGGATCTTTTGGGAACAGAGCTCAAACCCATGTCCCCTGCATTGGCACGTGGATTCTTAACCACTGCACCACCAGGGAAGTCCCTAGACTACTTCTTGCTGATTTTTTTTCTTAGTTTTACAAACATCATCACTGGAATCAACCTATCACTTCTGGTCTAAAGAAAAGCTTCAAATCAAGACCACTAGATTCTCAAGTGAATGCAAATGAATTATGACTTTCTACCTATAAAGGTCTCCAAAGTCACTCAAAATAAGTCTAAAGATAAAAGGAGAAAATGTATAACGTAATTATACAAATTTAATACTTGAATGATAGGCTTCACCTTGAAAAAAAAATCCATGGAGAACTGGAAATGGAAATTTCACATTAAGGAAATGAAACCTACAGCCTGAAATTGTTAAGCTACTATACCCAACTTTATTCTTTTTAAAAATATTTTGTTTACTTATTTATTTATTTAGTTTCACTGGGTCTTATTTGTAGCAGGCAGACTCCTTAGTTGCACATGGACTCCTTAGTTGCAGCCAGCAGTCTCCTTAGTTGTGGCATGTGAACTCTTAGTTGCGGCATGCACGTTGGATCTAGTTCCCTGACCAGGGATCCAACCCAGGCACCCTGCATTGGGAGTGTGGAGTCTTAATCACTGCACCACCAGGGACATCCTCCTCACCTTATTTTTACTTATAAGATTAGGGTTACTAATCTGCACAAAAAGGAAACATTTAAAAAAAAATCACTTCCAGAATCAAATTTTTTTTTTTAGAAATTTCTTATTTATTAAAGTATCTGTGGGTTTCATTTGGTATAAAAAATTTGTAAAGTACTTCACAAATGAATACATGGAGCCATTATATATAATAATTGATATTTTAACAATGCTGAGATAAGTAATAGAGCACAGTAGTCCTATTTGATTCTTATTTTAGTCTCTATTCTTCCAAAATCTTATATTTGGATTTTAATCAGAGAACTTCAAATAGAAATTCATTTTTTAGAATACTTATTTTTTTCCTTTACAATCATACATTTTTTAAAACGTAGTCTAAAATTCCTGTCTTTGCTTTCTTACCATTTCGTCTCTCCTTAATCTCTTACAATCTGGTTTTTATTTTCTCTTTTATTTTGTTTTATCCTCTCTTCCCTTTGGCAAGCTATCTAGCTTCAAGACCGCATCATCATTTCTATTCTATGACTTCCCATGCATGCAAGAATAAGCTTCAGACTCATGTTTTTAAATGCTTGGCTGACTACATCTATATGTCCTGGGACCACTGCATCCTCAACATGTCTAATATTGAATAAATTAGCTCCCAAATACGGTCCTCTTAAAAATTTTACCATCATCTTCCCAGTCACTCAGGCTTAAAACTTGGTAATTTTTTAAAACTTCAGCCATTTCCTCTCTCTTACACCCAAGAAGCTTCTAAGTCTGGAAGGTAGGCTCCCATCCCCCCTCATTTCTGCATCATCAGTTCCTAGCTCATTTTCTGTCATATATCCAAATGAACATGTTGATATGTTGATTCTACTTACTGGTAAAATCTGTTATATTGCTCCTCTCCCTGATTCCCTAGCTGGATATTATGTTTTCATCCTCTAAATTCTCCTGACCCTATATTACCCTAAGACATCTCTCCTTTGGTTGTTTATGTCATTCTTTTCTTCCCACTATTTATACTTGCCTGGCATTTTATAGATTTCAAGCAAAAGAAAACAAAACATCTCTCTAGGATTACATAGCTAGTAAGCTGTTATACTGGATTCCAATTTAGGATCGTATGTGATTCATCTCCCTATTCACAATGTGGTGAATTATACAGAAAAGCGTATGGTATCTTACACAGAAAAGAGACTCAAAATTTTTTAACGAATAAATATGTGAAGTACGTGAATTTTTAAGATCCCCAAATAAGAGCATACAAGAATTACTTGGTGTTCAGTAACACCAGAAGAAGAGGTCCCAACAAAAACCCATTCCTATGTCAGTTGCATGCCCCTCATTCTATCCCATTCAGACTCCTATACTAGGATAAAATAAAGCTCCAGATTATAGATCTGCAAAGAAAGGATGTAAAAGACTAGGCAATGGCGGATTGATTGATCGGCGGTTTTAAAAGAGAGTAAAGAAAAAGAGTCAAACAAAAGGATGGGGGAGAAAAAGTTCAGCTCAGGTTACAGGGAGGAGAGGAGAGAAGCCTAACTTTGAGAAGGGTAACCTCAATGCTGACAGCAAAAGGAGCTGCAGAGAAGCTGAGGGTTGGGTACGAAAAGGGGAAGTTTATTCTTCTTGCAAAGCAACAGAAGAGATCTGAACCTCAACAAACCTCTGAACCTCTTCTTCGTTTCCTTGGAGAAAAATTTCTTTAGTATTAACTACAATGAATGCTTCAGGGAAAAAAAAACAAAAACCCAGGATACATTTCTAACTTGAAACACAATATTAATAGGAGAACTCCACAAATACCAGGTAGAATAAGTCGAGTCCCATTATAAAAAAAACAAAAAAGTGCTATAGAACAGCAGTAGAAGGACGGATTACATCTCATTTTTATGAGGCTTGATATAATATTTGCGATTGAGATTGGCCTTGAAGAAAACACAGGAGTATGATGCAAGAAAAGAGCAAGGAGGACTAGAAATCATTCTTAACAAAGGGAACGCCACACACAAAGACAAGGCAGTTAACATGACTGTGTTTAGGAAAGAACAAGTAATTCATATTAGCTGGAATCAAGGAAATAACTTTTCTACACTTCCCCACAGCAACTCAACAAATTTTAAACCAGCCCGTAAGGGTTTAAAGACAGTCCAGTTTCAATCTTAGATACAATACAAAAATTCTAGGCCTGCCAACTAACCTAGTGAAAAAGATAGTCTTGAAAATAATCACCAAATTAGTGGCAATATCTACTTACTGGAAGTTGTCACCACTGTGGAGATTGTTAGCACGTAATAAGCCATACAAAGTCACGTGTGTGCTCTCTGATGAGATGCTCAGGTCATGTTCCTTTCCTTCCCTGATCATTGTACGTTTAAGAAGACTAGAACATTTCAAAGCCAACTCCAAAGCATCCATCCAGCACCTTCCTAGAAGAACACAGATTGATAAGTAGTATAATTCAAGAAACTAGAAAAACTAGAAAAACCATACTAATTTAACACTGTTGACTTTTAAACATACTATTATTTCTCTGAGAAACATGCACTGTAAAAGTTAATTAGAATATAAAATCCTGCCAGGATTTTTTAGCGCAATTTCTCAGTTTAATAAGTACTTTTTACATTCTAAATATATAAAAAACACTGGTAAATAGTATTAACATGCATTAGAAAATACACCTAATCTAAAATAAATGTACTTAATTTTTAAAAGCTTCAAACATTAACACGTATAATAATTTGAAGGTACCAAAAAGGTACATGAAATATACCTAAGGGATTATGTTTCTACTATAAACAAACTATCTAAAGTAACATTTTGTTGTTGATAGGATATCTATCCCAGGTTTGGCACCCAAATTTTAAATCAGAAAAATGCATGTACAATACTGTTATTAATTGCCATTTTAGTTAGTAGAAACATTAATAACAATTTTTTTTAATGTGTGGCCGACTCTATATTTATTTTAATTTTTATTTTGATATTGGACCATAGTTGATTTACAATGTTGGTTCAGGAGCAAAGCAAAGTGATTCAATTATACACATACATATATCTATTCTTTTTCAAATTCTTTTCCCATTTAGGTTATTACAGAATACTGAGCAGAGTTCCCTGTGCTATACAGTAGGCCCTTGTTGGTTATCTACTATAAATATAATAGTGTGTATATGACAATCCCGAACTCCCAATTTATCTCTCCCCCTCCCATAACTTTATTTTTTAAATTAAAATTTAGAACAGTACTAGCAGAAAAAATGTTAATTGCAAATAAATCCTTTTCATAATGAAAGCTCATGCCTATGAGATTTTAAGTAAAAAAATAATCATCTGGTGAAAGTAAACTTTAGAAGGTTACACAATTCCCTAGGCTAAGCTAGTCTAAACTAGAAAACATAAAAGTGAAGAAAAAAATCCATTATCAATTTTAAAGTTAACTTTAAAACCTTGCTTTCATGTAAGTTGTATCCTCCCTATATTTATTTCAGGAATTAAGTATTAAGTAATACAGTAAAGACAGAAGTTTGTGTTTGAATGTCTTATGTAAAAAAACAAAAACAAAATTGTGTATAGCGTCTTATTTTAACATTTAATGATGAAATACAAACAGTATTAAATGTACTTCTAAAATGACAAAACAATGAGTTACCACAGAGAATACTAACCAAGTCAAAAAGGTGTTAATGTGTCAATAAAGGATGAAGAAAACTAGGCTACTAATTTATCACTCAATTATATAATGCTATCTTCCTATCAGATTTCCCTATTTGTCAACCAAATTAATGATATGTTTAGTGTTCTAAGCAATTTATGCTTATAATACCTCTGCTGCAAATTCCATACAAAAGACAGACTTTCCCAAAGGTAAATGCAGTGATATATAAAGTAAACCCTGAAAAATGAGGACCAAAATCCAATCCATCATTTGTATTTACCATCTGACTCTGAAGTAGCTCGGATGATCAAATAACTGCTAGGTAAGGGCTGAGTTATGGATCCAACTGCTTCACCTTTTGGACCCTAAAAACAAACAAAATAAATGGTTTACAGTATTAAGAGATCTCAACTTTATATTATTCATTATTATCTGTAATAATCTGAGTCAAGGATTATAATTTTTAAAAACAAACAAGTTTTAATTTCACGCTTCTTGAGAAAACAAATGTTAAGTATTGAGGAAAGCTTTCCTCCTCCATCAAATTTACCTTCTTACCAGAAAACTGAACTTAACAGTTAACCTTAAATATTACCTCTGCATATTGTTCACATACTAAAGAGAAAGCTAAAATTTCCCATACTAGACCAAATTTTAATTTAACAGAGAATTCCCATACCACAAAAACTATTAGATAAGAAATACTAAATTTCTGGAAGCCTAAAGAAACAGCTGGAAATATAGTTATAACTTACAGAAAAAGAGAAATGAATTTTTACTAGGTCCAGGGAAAAATAACTTTTTAAGCTGTCAGATCAAAGAATAAAATGGGTTTTAAGAAGCATAAATATTAGGAAGTCAAGATGGACATTTGAAATGAAAAAAGTAGGAACAAATCAATATGATTTAAACAAATCCTGTAATATCCCTTGGGTATTTTCAAATGGCTTTATAATTAACGTCCAGTTCCTAGAACCAATATAGAGTAGGACCTTGAGTCAGACTGCCTGAGTTTCAATCTTGATTCCATACTAGAAAAATTACTTAAGTAACCTCTCTAGGCCTCTATATCTTTCTCTGGGTAATGGGGGAAATTTGTATCCTCCTTACAGGGAGGAGAATTAAAAAAAAGACCCCATGTAACACGCTGAAAAGAGTCCCTGACACAAAGTAAAAATTTATAAACATTACTCTTTCCTAATCTCAGACACTGACTTTGAAGCTGTTTAAACAATGTCCTAAGTAGGTTTTGCTTGTGAAGAATATTCTGATGTTCATATAATCGTACAAATTTCCCTCCCACCAATAACGAATGAAATAATTTGACATTTAAAGTATTTTTTAATGATTTAAAAATTCATTATAATTCTTACAATTCCTAAGAATAGTAATAAAGAATAAATAATATATATATAAAAGATTCTGAAAGTAATTTTTTTCACTTCCAAATGATATAATACGGAAATACCAGAGGTTTCATGGGTTAAATTCTTTCCCCTGTGGGAAGTACATAATCTCAGAATAAAACTAACTCTGTAACCCTAAATTTACTCCTGCTATGATTCCAGACTACTGAAATAAAGGTAAAAAGTCCATGTCTTTTCCTAGGTGTATGTATATTGCCTAATTAAGCAATACTCAACAAATTAAAAAGCTGAAGCAATACTCAACAAATTGAGTTCTAATCTCAATTATGCTGTTTTCCTAAAGAAGGAGTCCTAAAACCCTTATTCAAGTGTAATTGACTTTAGAAACTAAAACAACGATCACTTTGCAAAAACTTAAGCTAGACTCATTTATTCAGTTAGCATGTACTCCCATGTCTACTGTTTGTAGAATTCCTCAGTATAATATTTTATCAAATAAAGCAATTCTATTTTTTTTTATAAATTTATTTATTTATTTATTTTAGTGGCTGTGTTGGGTCTCCTTTTTGCTACGTGTGGGCTTTCTTTAGTTGTGGGGAGTGGGGGCTACTCTTCATTGTGGTGCGTGGGCTCCTCATTGCCGTGGCTTCTCTTGCTGTGGAGCACGGGCTCTAGGCGCGTGGGCTTCAGTAGTTGCAGCACATGGGCTCAATAGTTGTGGCGCATGGGCTTAGCAGCTCCTCAGCATGTGGGATCTTCCTGGAGCAGGAATCGAACCCGTGTCCCCTGCATTAGCAGGTGGATTCTCAACCACTGCGCCACCTAGGAAGCCCGAAGCACTTCTATTTTATTAAGTTTGTTTTTAAAACAAGGAGTGACCACAGTAATGCTTTCTAGTTATAAAAGCATTAGACTGGACTTCCTAGGTGGTGCAGTGGGTAAGAATCCGCCTGCCAATGCAGGGGACACAGGTTTGATCCCAGCCCCAGGAAGATACCACATGCCGCAGAGCAACTAAGCCTGTGTGCTATAACTATTGAGCCTGTGCTCTAGAGCCCGTGAGCACTGAGCCCATGTGCCGCAGCTACTGAAGCCCACGTGCCTAGAGCCTGTGCTCTGCAACAACAGAGGCCACTGCAATGAGAAGCCCGCGCACCACAAGGAAGAGTAGCCCCCGCTCACCACAACTAGAGAAAGCCCGTGTGCAGCAACGAAGATCCAACACAGCCAATAAGATAAATAAATAAATAAATTAATTAATTAATTAATTAAAAAAAGAAGCATTAGAGTTCCATCTTCAAAGAAAGCTGCCTCTCAAGAGTAAGCAGGACTGCTTCTGCTTATAGGCTTCCTATCACATACTTACATCACTACAGGAAAGACCATCAAAATAAGTGGCAGCTTCTGTTCTGGGGAGCGTGACAATTTGATAAAGAGAAAAACACTCACAGGAAACAGGATATAATATTACAAAGCAAAGCTGGTAACTGCAAACTAAAAGAACAGTATAAACAATCCCCACAGACAAGAGATAATAAGGTACAATATAAAATTTGGGAAACATTTTCTGGAGAAATTTTCAAGTTAGATCTTAAAGGTAAACTAAGCATTTTGGTGCACATTTCATTGTGGATAGAGACAGAAAGGACAGAGACAGAAAGAGGAATAATGTGACTGACGACAGAAACAAATTTATAAGTTCTGGCAGATGACAGAATCATTAATCATTCATTGATTTATCTCAGTTCTACTTATAGATTGTCATCTTTACCTTTCACCTATGTAACAAGTGCTCACTTACCTTCACTGCCCAAATAGACTGCTCCAAAGGATGGAAAAGTTTAAAACAAAAGCCATCTTTCTTTGATGGACGCTCAATGATCTCACAGGCATTCAGAAGGACTGTTCCTACCCACTGACCATTTTTTTGGGTTTTATAGATCAGTAGCACACCGGGTTTCAACACACACCACAATTTGGTCCAGCTCTTTAGAGTACCACGAATCTACAAAAAGATAAGTTTATTTAATAAATAAATCTTTATTTTCCTGCTCCACAAGATACTAACCAAACAGAGGCAAATGGGGTATTTTAATCTAAAATTTCCATAAAAATGTACACTTTAAATTCACTAGATGTGTGTTTGTTAAACTATTAAATAGCAAGCACCGCAAATAAATGTGAAAATAGCATGACTCCTGCTTCTGAGGAACTTAAATTCTAGTGAGAGACTGCAATCAACAATTTCAAAATAATGTACCAAGTAGAATGGTTTTCCTAACCTTTATGGCCAGGTCAGGGGTTATTAAAATATACTTTCCTAGTACCAAGATCTGGAGCTTAAAGACTTAGTAAGTAGGGCCAATATAAGTTAGAAGGTGTTTTCAGAATAACATTGAAGACGACCCAGTATTACTTGAACTATCCAGAAAACTATCACCAGACTTCCATTTTAGTAAGAAAACTTCCATGACAGATGCCATAAGGATTTTAGGTTGGAAGTTGTACCTACCCTTGGGGAAAGTGGAAAGCTTTCAGAGCTGGGGTGATTTTTAGTACCTGCTAAAAGCCAGGTACTAAAACTTCCTGGGAGTCAGGGTCGTACAAGACCATTCTCAAAGTTAGCATTAGTCTAAAAAATTCCTACCAAATATCCAACAGATAAGAATGATAAAGAGGATAGAGTGACCAAGATGATAGAAAAGGAAATAAAAATAAGTGGAAATAACCAGAGGCTAAAAGAATAAGGTATAGAAATAGCAATATGTATGTTTTTCTGCAAATTAATGCTTTTCAGATGTTAACTTTTACACTAACTCTGTCTCATATCTTCTCCAAAATGCATATCTACCAAGTCTACAATAATCTAAACAGCAAACAAAATATTTCTTTACAGCACATAGATTAGATTATATCATGTCACACAAATGACAAAGCCTTTTTAAAAGAATTGCTATCCATATTTGATGTTATTGTCGAGAGAGACAACATTAAGGTTTCTTCTCTCCATTAAGACTGGAACATAGATCCTCTGGGATACAATTAATAGTTTCTTCATCAGTGAAAAACAATCATCCCAGAAGTTGTTTTTGTCTTGTAGGCTTTTACGTGCACTCTGGGCTTTCCTATTTCAGTTGGTAAGTATCCAGCAATTTGAATTCAAGAGTCAATACAAACTGACCTTCAACCAATCAGCCATAACAATAACAGAGGGATCTGTGATTGTACTGAGTAACTCCTTTGTGGCTCTTTTCTTTTCTTCTCGGTAATTTTTCTTTTGTACCTATTTTACAGAAATTATAGAAAAATTAAAAATTCATTAGAAATAGGCAATTTCTTTCCAATTTTTAGTTCTATAGAATGTAAAAATTTTACACTCTAAAATAAAATTCTAAACCTCTTTTAGAATTCTAGAATCTTATTAGGACTGAAGAACTTTTTTTTTTTCTTTTAAAGAGCTGGTAGGAATTTTTACAAAAGCATGGTTAGAATCTAGTTTTTCTGATCACTAGTCCAATTCTCGGTACCTTTTTAAAGAATTTTACCTTTCTAAGATTACACAATACATGAATACAAACTCATGGTAAAAGTTTCAAATGACACAAAGCTAAAAGTTGTTTTTATTATACCCTCTCCTATTCCGAGTCCCAGAATTGATAACTGTTAACCTTCAGGAAGACACCATCCTTTCAGGCCTTTTCTATGTACACAACCTATAGAAACATATAGCTCCTGTGTTTGTTTTTGATTTTTTGAACACACAAAAAAGGTTCTCCTATTCAATATTTTTTTGGAGCATTTCAATTCTATTTCTATTCCATGTCTACCTCATTTTTTAACTGCTCTACAGGATTCCCAGTATGAATAAAATAATAAGAGGTAACCTTTACTGGACACATTCTGCGTGCCAGTCACTGTTGCAAGCACTTTACATGTACTACCTCATTTAATACTCGCAATAACCTTGGGAAGTAGGACTATCGTTATCCTTATTTTACAGATGAGAAAACTGAGGCACAGACAGTAAACTACCCAGGATCACAAAGCTAGTAACTCATGGAGGCAGAATTCAAAGAGGCAGACTGGCTCTAAAAGACATGCTTTTAACTACCATGCTATACTGCTTCTATAATTTTTCTTAATATATTCTCTTACTGATGGAAATCTATGCCATTGTCAGTTTTTCATATCATAAACAATGCTGTAATTGTTTAGGACTGACAATTCTTCTCTTTCCCGACACTAATATATAAGATAAATAACTGAGAAACCACAAACAGTGAAGTTAATTCATTCAAATTATCAAAGTTTTACCCTTCATAAGTCACTTCTGACATAATTCGGGAAAGCAGCAGTAGAACAATCTTACTATTTATTGTGTTGTTGTTGTTTGTGAATGGGAGAAGATAACCTATCAGTGATTTTTCTTTAAACTAAAACACAAAACTTCCCTAGTTGTATTTAATGGTAAAGAAACTACATACACACAACAAAATTTTAATAATTACACGGTCAAAAAATTTTCGACTTTGGTCTTTATTAATATGCATATCTGAATTAACAGATAATATAGGGCTGTAAATGCAAATACATATAGGATCAGATATGGAAAAAAAGAGGGGCAAAATACACTATATGGGAATCAAGAATCAATTGGAAAGCATGTGTTCCTTAAAATCCAGGATCTGTGGAAGGCAGGCCCAATATTACCTATTTCTTAAGAGAAGCTGGAAGTCTACACTTGTAATTGTTGGCTCAAATTTTTAAAACATTGTGTAGGTCAAAAAGAAATATATCTACCTGTGGGCCAAATTTAGTCTGTGACCTAGCAGTTAATAAACTCGAATTTCAAAGGGCAGCAGAGCTTCCCATCAGGTGTTCCACAACACAGTGATGTGCTTGACACAAGGACAACTGTGCAGAGACATCCAGTCCTCAGCACCCCCACTCCCGTTGAGGGCCAGAGTAGAACTGGGACACCTATCAGAGAGCCTTTACAGTTGATTCCAGTGTGCCACACAAACACTAACATTTTTTTCTTCCTTTAGGAATACAAATATTTATTTATCTTATTAGCCTACTTTGAAAAGCACATGCAAAGCATAACGTTAGTTATGAAATACCTGTGGAAACTAACCTTGAGAGATTCTTTTTTTGTAAGCTTGCTTGAAGCTGAACTATCCTTCTCCGAGCCATTATAAAGTTTAGATTCAGACTGAAATCACACAATGAAGAAAAGAGAAATAATAATTAAAGCTGTCACTTATTCTACACACACATATGGCACACAAAAACTAATATTAAAGCTATGTTTGTGACATTCTTCCCATTCATTGCTGTGATTTAGGCAAATGTCAATTTTCAAATACTGATTTTCCCTATATAGTATTTGGATTTGAAAACTAATCCACATTAAAGCCACAAAAACACAAAAATAAAAACATCAATAAATTAGTTTACAATGTGAGGTTAAATAAGATCATTTGTAAATCTCTGCATTCTATTTTTCAGAGTATTTCTGAAAAATACAATCATTTTATACAATTATTTAGTTATTCTTAGGACAAATGTATCCAAAGCAATGTAATTTTTTAAGTTGAAATATTCTAAAAAACAAAAAACTTCTAGCAAGTTGCTGCACACACTGCCCTGTTGCTACTCCTTCTCCAAAGGGAATAAATACAAACATCAGAAACTAGTACTGAAACACCCTAATTTGTACAGTGTTTAAAAATCAATATTCCTAGCACCTACTTCTTCCTAGTCATCCAGTGTCCCTAAATTATTACTAATGTCTTAAACTTGTTTCCAGACTTTGTATATATTTGATATTTCAATTTGATCTTCATAAGAACCTTGAAAAATAGGCATAAAAATGGTTTTATCTCCATTTTACAAATCATGAAAGGGAAGCTCAGGGAAGTTGATTTTCTAAACAATCAATCAATAGCAGGGATCAGAACCTGCGTCTCCTAATCCAGTACTCTTTCATGGAGACTACTTTCTTCCACCAGAGTAGAAGACTATAAAACAAAGCTGCTTCTATAAATCCCAGAGCAATAAAATTAAACATATTCCTTCACTGTCCTATGATTTTCATTTTTACCTATTGTTAGACATGGGAGAAGGTACTCAAGGTTTGTAGCATTACTCCCAGTGCCAAGAAAGTATATGGGGCTTGATCCAAATGGTAGTTTTCAAGTGCTCAATGGCCAGATCTACAAAATATCACTAGATGTGATCAAGGATGAAAAACTTTGGGTACAAACTCCCTCACTCAATTTTAAGATCCTTGAGGACAGGGACCGTGTTTATTCACCAACTGCAGCCAGCTATCACCTGGGGAAAAGGAAGGGCTCAATAAATACCTTTGAAATTAATAAAATGAAAATGAAACCAGCACTTGCAGCTCATCTCTCCTAAATATGCCTCTGCTACCTAGTACAAAATACTAATTATTATGCTGAAGGTAATAACTGGCTGAACTGGAAGGGAACTGCAAAATATACTTAGTGTAAAAGGTGGGGATTAACCTAATTAAAATTTTGTTAAAGTTACGCCTTTGAGAGCTAGACTTGAAACATCATATTGCTTACTCCCATGATGATCAGATATACCTGTGATACTAAAACCATTTCACAGAAGTCCTCAAGCCAAACAGGTCTCTGTCCTCTCCTTGCTGCTGGAAACTCAAAGATGACTCAGCTACTGTCAGAGGAATATAATGGTTTCTATTTCCCACAGCTTAACAGGAAAATGTGTGTTATAATGTACTTTTTAGATACCGTTAAGTGAAGAATACTAATAGTATTAGCTTAACAGTTAATGAAAACGAATGGCTGTTTTACTCTTCACCAAGTACTATGATAAATACTTTATACGTTCTGCCTCATTTAATCCTTAAAGCAACCTCATGAGACAGGAGTAGTTCCTCCTTTTGCTAATAAGGAAACTAAGACTAACAGATTAAATAACTTCCCACAGTCACAGACTCATAAATAGATGATCTGGGATTTGTACTCGGGTGTGTCTAATCCTCAGTCTCAACGCTCGTAGCCTCACTACATTTCTCACTACCTTTAGTTCTCACTTTTTAAAACTGTTCATGTAGAATCTCAGACTCAAATTTAAGACTTATCTTTATGAACAACAGGAAATCTATTTCCCTAGACATGACAAGATCTGGCTTGGAGATTCCTAAATGACGCTAGTATATAAGGGACCAGCAGGCCAGATGGCTGTCACATAAGCTTGGTAAATTATAGCACATATACTACAAGGAATCCTTGCCACACTGTGTGGCTAGTTCTGGAGAAAAAAAAAAAAAATCCAGTGACCAAGTTCTATAGTCTTTTTAGTAAAATACAACCTAAGTTTTCTGAATCAGCAAGTTATCTTTTAAACACCAAGAATCATAAACTATTTTTTTAGAATAAATTTATTTATTTACTTTATTTATTTAATGGCTGTGTTGCATCTTCGATGCTGCACACGGGCTTTATCTAGTTGTGGCGAGTGGGACTACTCTTCACTGTGGTGTGCGGGCTCCTCACTGCGGTGGTTTCTCTTGTTACAAAGCATGGGCTCTAGGTGCGTGGGCTTCAGTAGTTGTGGCACACAGGCTCAATGGTTGTGGCTCATGGGCTCTAGAGCTCAAGCTCAATAGTTGTGGTGCACAGGCTTAGTTGCTCTGTGGCATGTGGAATCTTCCTGGAGTAGGGATCGAATCTTGTCCCCTGCATTGGCAGGCGGATTCTTAACCACTGCACCACCTAGGAAGTCCGGTAAACTGTTTTTGTTGGAAGTATTTCACTAAACTAAGTTTCCTTCTTTTATAACCTTACTGACCACCATCTTAATGAGCATACCTAATGAGCTGCGCAACTATGGGAAGTTATTCAATCTCTTCCAGTCTTAGTTGCCTTATTTGTAAAATAAAGATATTCCTAAAAAAAAAAAAAAAAAAAAAAAAAAAAAAGATATTCCTACCAACTCACAGGGTTGCTTTGAGGGGTAAATGAGGCAGTGTGCAAACATGATGTGTTTAACATAGTACTTGGTATATACTGTGTTTCAGGTTTGTGACTATCCTCTAGGTTACCAGTGTTGACAAAAATACGACCTTTAGATAAATGGAACATTAACATATGAGAATATTTTCAACTTGCTTTGAAAACTATAAAATACTGCAGATATAAGTATAATAACAATAATGATAAGCTACTATGATGCTATCAGATATTTTGATTTGGAAAGGTTTTTTTTTTAAATTTCCAAGTAAATATATTTTTTACAGCAAGTGATAGTTGACTTAGCAAACCTACAGGCAAGCATATTCCTGGCTGAAGAATCAAGTCGAGATCTTGGCTCAGAAACCCCTTATCCTTATAATAGCATTCCTTTTATCCCACTAGAAATATTATTCATGCTGGCAATTTCTTTCATTGAGATGGACAGTTAAAATTTTATTTAAAAATGCTAAGAGGAAGATGGGATGATTTGATTAACCGACTTCTCCAATTCACTCATTTACAGGATGCATGAGAAACAGGAACTGCCTTTATTTTTAAAATGGCAGGGGATGGGGGAAGAAGGATTGTGCTTACTGGTCTCAATTATGTATTTTTAAGAAATAACACTTAACCGCAAATTCAACGACCAAAATGACAGTACTGATACTTTTTGCATCAAATTCACAAAAGTATAAGGTTAAAATTATTTAATAGTCTCAGTTATGCAGATTGATCATAGAAGGAATAACAAGATTTTGTTTCCCCAAGTTATTCAGGTAAGAACAAAATTTTCAGAATTCCATGAGAATAAGGTTTGATGATAAATGTATAAATTTTAGGATTGTTCTGAAAAAAAACAGAGTAGAATATATGTCAAAATATTTAAGGACAAACTAGTGACTATGTATCTCTTAAGCTAACAGAATAAACCAAGGTTAAATCTACGTTAAGATAGAATCAATAAGATTCAGCTCTTGGAAAATAACAGAATGAGTCCAATTTTACTTACACCAAATAGTTGCCATGTCAAGAAGCCCATTCATTCACTGTAGTTCTTTACTCAAAGGAAGAAAAATGAATTCTCAAACACCTATTATTAACCAGGTACTTTGTCAGGCACTTACAGCATCCCAACCTGGGAGTTAGATCTTATCTCTTTTGTACAGATAAGAAAACTGAAACCACTTTGAATTCTAGCTCTACCACTTTGACCCTTGGAGAGTTATTTAACTTCTCTAAGCTTCAGTTTGTTCACTTATAAAACAGGGCTAATAACACCTGTCTTCTAGTACTGTTAAGAGAGTTAAAATGACACTTAGCAAGCTCTTAATACAAAGTAGCTATTAATATCACTATAATTAGCATCTAAGAAGTCATAGGTAATATATGACAGTCAAGATCAAACTCAGTTTTTTTACCCTAAAGCAGTGAATGTTTGCTGTCCAGTAGAACTTCCCAAATAACAAAAATATTCCATATCTAAGTGGCTCACTTAGATATGGAGTATTTTTGGTAGCCACTAGCCCCATGTGGCTAGTGAGCTATTGAGATGTGGTTACTGTAACTGAGGAACCAAATTTCTAATTTTATTTAATTTTAATTTAAAGTTCATATACAACGAAGTGCTACTGTACTCAAGGTGCAACCTATGCTTCCTTTTTTTCATTAATGCACACTGCTTCATTAAGGTATGTAAACCTGCTTTTCAGGATCCCTGCCTTTGCCACCCCTCCTACCCCTCCCTCACCCTCCCACCTAGAGGCTACATGTAGATGGCTGTGGTAGGCAGGTCTGCAGTTTAGGCTTCTGAATAGGAATGCCACTATACCAATTCTGGTATTAACTGCCTGAAAATAGGTTTTAAAATTCCATAAATTTCATTGTATTTCTAACCATGGCATAACCAAGATAAATTATCTCCTCATTAATTACGCATCTCATATAAAATGATAAAAGGCATTTCTCATGTATATGTTATATATATATATACAAAGTACTGCTACACTTTCACCTTACATACTTATACACATATTAAGTATAAGATGGACCTTTATGTAATGAATACTTGAAAACTTAAGTATGAATATAATTTGTGTAAAACATATCACGGAATATGATAAAAAACATATCATGGAATCCTCTCAACCACTCTCACGAATAGGAATAAAAAATGTAGGGTTTTACAAGCAATGCCTACGGCTGAGAATAGCAGAGAATTTACTAGCTTAAGAAACAGATTTTCGTACAGTCACTGAAGTTTGATTCCACAAACAGAAAAGCTTCTCCTGCTACTAAACCTGACCAGAAATGACAGTCAAAAGTCAAATCCATTGACAAATTATAGAAAATTTAGTGAATTGCAAACCCACAGGAAAGCCAATGCACCATACAGTACTTCTCAAAGTTGAATAGTACTCTTAAAGAAAAAATTCTCAACAGACCTAAGAATATGTACAAGTATACCATCTGAAAATTACTAATTTAGAGAGATATGTCTCATTCTCAGAAAGTCTTTCAACTGCATGCTATTATAGCAAGAGATGTTTGGCCTTTAACTGGTAAAATGTACATGTTTTGATTGTCATTTGAATGAACCCAAACACTTAAAGATTTAAAAAAACAAAAAACAATGAACCCTGACTATTTCTTTACATGAAACCCTCAGACTTCAGTTTGAGATACACTGAGGTAGCAGCCATACCAGTACACCCTCACTCAGGAGAGAACCCTGGTTACCAATAGGCTATATTTCCCAGTAATCAACAGCACCTAGATCAGCCCCAGTGGAACTTTCCTTTTTTCATTTATACTACATGGTTTAGATGTACCAAGATAAAAACATCCCATGAAAATCTGATAGGATTTCAGTGTTAGTTCACTCATCTTAAATATTAGAAAAATGTTATAATTGTATGTTTGAGGACAACAATATGCTTACCTTGCTCTTTGACATAGAAAGTGAAGATTCATCTTTGTTTTGAGAAATGTCTTCCTTTCCTCTTTCAAAACCTTTAAAAACATAGTCATTATTTCAGTATTACCACATTTGCACACATATAGGCATTAAAAAGCAAATGCACATAAGTTATTCAATTTCAAATATACATTACACAATATGTGATATACATCAATGCAAGAAGCCTAGACAACATACATTTTTAAACTATTATAGTTTAAAGACTACTAAGGGGTCATCTCTGGTATAGTAATTCTTTAGAATAAATCAAAACTTACAGAGACACTGGTGTCTTTCCCTGAACCCATCAACATAAGTTAATACCTCTTTTCTCTGCTCATTCACTTGGCATTAATTCAGGACTCATGGAAGTTTTATTTCAGTTAGTTGTTTTCTAACAAAGAACTAACCCAACATACTTTTCACACCTCTTGCCAAACTGGAAAACAATTCCAAAATTGTTGATAAAAGATGACTAGGGAAATAAATCTGAATTGAGGGACAGACTTTTAAAAAAATCTAATAATGTGCTTATTGTGAGATTCAGTGAGGATGCACAGAAAGCAATCAGCACAGTATTTGCACACAGTACGTGTTCAATTAACACTGACCCTTAATATTATCATTGTCACTGACTATTGCTATATAAATTCTAAAAGGATAAATCTAAAATATGAGTGCACTGGATATATGCACACATCTTTCCAATCATGTAACACATTAATATAGCACTATGCCAAAAGCAATTAGCAAGTTAATGTTGTAAGGGTACAATTAGAGAAATGTTAATGCCGAGGTCTGTGTGGCAGGCATAAGAGGAGCAGTACTCATTTTAATGAAGTTCTTTCTACTTTTGGGGACAAGTAATATTACTCTTCCCTACAACTATTTGTTTTGAGTCCAATAAAAGCCTATATAAAAAATATATATAATCATTCATAAAGCAGCGCTTAAAAGGTTATCAGTAGTATCAGTGCCTGAAGCATTCAAAAATAATTTCCAACATATCATTGAGACCATTTATTCTGTATCTGATTTATGTTAGCTAAAGCAAATCCATTCCATTTTCTTAATTCAGAGATTTTGCTGATTTTTTTTTTGGTAATATGAAGAAGGAATCTTTTTATTTTCCCATCTCTGTAAAGAAGAAAGATCAGGTAACCCTAAAACCAAGGAGGAAAAAAAAAAACTGCTTCATATATCTAACATGGAATTTCAAATGAAAACTTCCCGGAATTTGAAACTTTAATGTAAATTCTAAAATATTTATTCAGAGTAATAAACATTTTTTAGTAAGTAATTTTTAATACTAATGAATTAACAAATTATTTCAAACATCTTCTAAATATATATACAAGAGAACAAAGATTTTCTAAAAGTATACATTATGAATGGAAAAAGGATGATGTCTTCCTTTATTCTCCTAACAGCAGATTTTTAGTTCAATTTCTCTAGTGTGGTTTTGGTTTCAGCTGAATCTAGATCAATTCATTTATTAGACTAAGAAAAACACCCACTTCACTGTATCTACAGGCACATATTATTTTAAAAACAGAACAGTAAATTACAACAAAGTGGAAGTTACAAATCTGAACAGACTTTTTTTGAACATGCAAATATATCTTGAAGAAAGTTTCAAATGTTGGAAAAGGACATATACAAAAGCAAGACGAAACCAAACAAAAAAACAAAAGGAAAGGTCACTCATAAACCTAGATTGTACATTATCTGTCAGACCAATAAATGAATCCCTTTTTAAAAGATGTTCTATACCTCAGACTTGCAAATCAAATCATTGTTTTAAAAGCTGGCCCTGATGACTTCCAAGTTATTTAAAATTATGGTGGATAAAGCAAAAGGCTCTCTAAGTCTGGTCGAATATTTTGTTTCAGCTAAGTGCAAATAAATAGATGATTAGCATAAAATGCAATGACCATATAAAAATGTTCGAAACCTTAAACAGAAAATATTGCCATACTGTACACTAAGTTTTCAAGGGTAATTCCAAGGTAAGCAAAGCAAAAAGCATCACACGAAGGACTCTTTCTTTAGACTAGATGAAGGTGGCTTCCTAAAAACATGCAAAATAATCTTTATCTTAAAATGTCAGCTGCGAAAGTATTTTATTAGAAGCCAAAGAAGGGCTCAGCCAAAATATGTCTTAGACTTTTATTTATTTTCCATGTGTGGGGATCTAAAATTACTTTAAAATCACTCCTTTATTTTTTAAAAATGTGACACTTATAGATAAAATCCTGAAGCCTACAATACATTATTGACCATTATCAATATTGCAGAACAGTTTCAGATCATGACTTTTTACCGAGTTTGCTTATTAGTGATGTTAGGTAGTAAATTCTCTTCCTACTATCCTCCTCAGGAGGAGGATAGACAGAAGATAGACGTGAGATAGACAGAAACCTACATCCCCACCCAAATGGCTAAGATCAAAAGGACTAAGACCATGCAAATACAGGTTAGAATATGGAGCAACTGGAACTCTATTCACTACTGGTGGGACTATAAATAGCATAATCACTTTGGAAAACTATTTGACAGTATCTACTAAAGCTGAAAGTACTCATATTCTAACACAGAGCACTTCTGATCCTAGATATACCCAACAGAGATGAGTGTGTTCATGTTCATTAAAAGACAGGTACAAAAATGTTCACAGCAGTTTTATTCACAATAGCAAAATCTGGAGCCAGCTCAAATGACTATTAATAGTAGAATAAATGAATACATTATATTATAATCACACAATGGAATGTTACACAGCAATGAAAAAGAAGCAATTACCACTACAGAAAACAACAAGCAGACTAATGAGTGAAAAAAGCCACCTCTCCCCATCAAAATAAATAAATAAATAAATAAAAGCACATATCACATACCATATGATTCCACTTATATAAATGTCAGGAACTAGCAAAACTAATCTATGGTGCTAGAGGTTGGAACAGTGGTTTATCTTTGTTGTAGGAGGAACTGACTGGGGTGGGCGGGGCATGAGAGGGTTTTCTGGGGATTTGGGAAGTGGTTACACATGTCGATACACAACTAAAAATTCAAAAACTTGTGCACTTAACTATGTATAAGTTATGCCTCAATAAAAATTTTTTAAAAATTCAGATATCCTTCCCTATTCTTCTAGTTTATTAGACCTCTCCTGCTATGACATCCTTTCTTACTTAGTCTACATTCCTTTAACATATCCTGCTTTGAGCTAATTCTGATTCATTCATCAACAATGATGATAATTGTGAGAATTAACATAATACTATTAACAAAAACAACAATAAAGCAACCAATATCCATTTGAAGGAACACTTGTGATTTTAAGACACTTTGCTAGATGGTTTACTTCCTCTAATCTTTAAAACATTGCCCCCCGCCCCCCAAATATTAGATACATTCCATATAATTGAAAAAATTGAGGCTCACAGAAATTAACTTGATGAATGTCAGTAAGTGACAATATCAGACCTAATTCAAACTTACGTCTAACTTTAAAATTCATGCTGTTTCTAGAATGCCAGGGTGCCTCTCAAGATCCAAGGCCAATGTCTTCTGGGAGGCTTTGCTTAGATTGTGTAGGCATAGTTAGCTGTCTCCTCTGAGGCACAGTACTTGGTATAATTGTACTACTGTATTTACGATAAGCTACTTCAATTATTTGTTTTCATGTTCATGTCACATACTTGACTACCAGTGCCTAAAAAGAAGGGTCTAATTTGTATTCATCCTTTCAAATACAAAGTTTGATAAACTGATCCAAAAAATTAATAAAAACGGAGTCTACTTTTACTTGTAGCGGCTTTTTAAAACAGGTGAAATATAGCACACCTATGCATAAAACATAAAGGCATAATTTAATGTATACAGTGACTATCTGCATAGCCACCACCCAAATCAAGAAATACAGATTGTCAACATCCCATCAGAATCACCCCCCCATGCCATTCTTGATCACAATCTATCTACTCTTCTTTTCCTCAAAGGTAACTACCTTGACTTTGTGATTATTATTTACCAGCATGCCACAGCAGGTATTTCATTCATTTTCATTGCTGATTAGAATCCTAGTCCATGACTATATCACTATTTATCCATCTATTGTTTGGGTCATTTCTAGTTTGTCTCTCTTACAGACAATGGTGATACAAATATTCTTGGAAACGTATCCTAGTAGACATATATCCATGAACATCTCTAGGGTTTAAACCTAGAACAGAACTCCTGGGTCCTGTCTTCAACTTTAAGAATACCAAATTGTCTACCAATTTGTTTATTTTTCCACCAACGCTGTGTGAGAGTTCTTTTCCATATCCATGGTAACATCAATATTGACAGATTTTTAATATTTTTGCCAATCTGCTGGGTGTATCAATGTTATATCAGTAAGATTTTAGTTTGTGTGTCCCTGATTATTAATGATATTGAGCACTATCTCTATGTTAATTGCCATTTTAATTTTCTCTTTGTGAAGAACCTCTTCAGATCTTTTGTACATTAAAAAAAAAAAACTCAGTCTTTTTCTTGATTTATATAGGAATTCTTAATATTTTCCAATTATTGGTTCTTTGCCAGTTATATTTATTACAAGTATCTCTCCATTCTACAGCTTGTCTTTTAATTCTCTGCATGGTCTCTTTAGATGAATAGCTCTTAATTTTAACACTGTCAAATTTAGCAATCTCATTCTTTTCACACTTAGTGCTTTTTGGTCTTAAGAATATCTTCCCTAAGTCTGTGGTCATGAAAATATTTTCCAATAATGTAGTAGTAAACGATTCCTGAAGAAATTAGCACTCTGTCCCTAACTTCTAATTTGTTAACAGAATACAAGTGCTACCAGCATTGATAAGGTATAACTGTTCTATACGCTTCAGTAAAATCTGGTTCATTAATGTTTAGATACAATAAAGCAAGTTTTATGCTGCTTCAGTCTTGTTAAAATGAGATTATATACATATATCTACAAATGCATATTTAATAAGTATTTACAAAATATAGAATTCCTACTTTAACTATAATGAACACAGCCAAGAGTCAAGAAATTGTACAAGAAAAAAATCTTTGAGAAGTCAAAATATACTAAAAAGATCTATGTACTAAAGCTCACACAGAGTATCTATAAATTTCTTAGTTCAAAGTTTATTTATTGCAATTTCTAGGTACATGGACAAAGGGTACCATTTCTATTTTATTACTCATCATAAAGAAAAAGGCCATACCCAATATATTCCTTAAGGTAGAAGCGACAAAAAAAAGGGGAGGTGGGGCAGGGGGTTGGGGGTGAGGACAGATTTTCCTAAGAAAACTAAAATGAAAAAAGGGTTGTGGCCAAAGTAGTTAAACAAAGTTATCTTTAAATACCACTAATATTGAACCTCTCCTCTAATGATGTCAGATAAAAACAATAAAAAGGCCCAGAAAAAATTACTTTTTTTACTTTTGACTTAAAAGTAATACATAAAAGTAATACATAAAAAGTCTTTGAAGTACCTAACTCTATTCTACTTCTTAGCCGATAAAATAAAACATTTTAAAGAACTTTTTATCATGACTGGTTGTAATATAACTGTTGGTTACATTAGAAGGAATATGGAAGCATCCCTATGAACAAGATTTTCTCTATTTCAAGAATTAGAAAACAAAGCTAACCATTCATTTCTCTATTTAAACAAATCTATCTAGGATGACTTTCAATATTTTCTCTGACAACAGAAACTGACAATTCTGTCTTCAATTACCTAACGAAGTAAAAACCAAACTTCTAAAAAGTGAAGTTTTCTATTGTTTAGTAAGGTCACCTAATTATTCTTTATACTAAGTAGACTTAGTAGGTAGGAAGATCAGCAAACATGTGCTAGCAAGCTTTCTGGCTTAAAAAAAGAAAAACAAGAAGACAAATACAGAAATGGAACTAAGTTACATTGTAAAAGCAAATAAGTACAGTATTTAACATTAAGCAATTTTCTATGTGTTGTATCTTCAGTCACTTCTGAACATAAGACAAATAGTAAAATTTACACCATTTTGAGAACATTATGAAAGAAGCATGATAGTACTCATGCTACACTAAGAAGACTACAAATTATGAATGCTGTTTAAAGCTTATGCTACTTAGGCAACAATTCAGAACTATGGTTTCCAATTCTTTACAGAAACATTTTTAGAAAAGAAAATGAAATCAGTGAACTTATAATGATTTATTTAATTACCCAAGTAACACTTTCTATAAGTTGTTTCACTATCTCAAAAGAATGCATATACTGCCTATCAGCATGAACATTCACAAAAAGCTAAGAATGAGGGTTAGTGTGAAAAATGAAAATATAATTCGAATTTCACAAAATGTGTGTCAGAAAAAGATATAAACAATTAAAACAAGCACCAGTTTCAGTCAATATTTTTTGCCATGAGTATTAAAAGAATATTTTTATTTTAAAAGAAAAATACAACCTTAAAATAGATGATTATGCAGCAGCTTAATATTTTGAAAAGAAAACAAAGATTGTTTATATTTTAAAATCTATATCCAAATATTTGCTATGATAAATCTTTTTCAAAAAATAAAAGATGAGTTTACATCTACATCTCATTGACAATTGTTTAATGTCTGAATCACAGCTGTCAAATCCCTAATTTCATTTAATAAATATTACCCTAAAAATAACATTTTTTAAGCAAAAATTTATCATACACAAACACATCTAAAAACACAAAGGCATTTCAAAAATTATATTTAGGCAGAAAACTTCACATTAGTCAGTACTTAAGCTATTAAAGTTTATACTAAACATCAGTTTTCACATAGCTACTATTTTGCTTGAAAATAGCCAGACAAATATCAATATTAAATATGTGGGTTTCATTTGCAAAAACCTCAGAGCAATTGGTTTATCTACAGAATTTTATCTAGAGTCTAGAAAGGGCTTTACTTTTATCAAAGGGTTATAATATTTATTTCAATAATTAAAGCAAAAATTCATGCTATAAGCACTCAAAATTCATACTTCACTGAATCATTAGTTTTCAAGTTCAAACTTAAAGAGACTGTGAAAGAAATTATGGAAAAGCCAAGCCATATAGCAGCAGTTACTAAAATCTAACCTTTCACTATAAAATTGTTTTGTTTAAACAAAAGCAGTTTTAAGATGTTAAAACATCTAGTTCATTTTAATGAAAAATCTATAAGAAATTAAGAAAAGAATGCAAGATTAAACAAACAAACCTGGCAACGAAGGAGAAAGTTCATTGTATCCTCCAAATGAGGCATTCCGGACAAGCTTTCGGCCATCAATTCTCGGAGGAAATAAAACAGGCGAAACCACAGTACAGGAAGAAAATCTACGTTGTTGTGAGTTCTCTTCTTTCATGGCTTAGAAGATCTATTTAATGTATATGCTCACCCAGAAGGCTAATGAGACCAGTATCGCAAAGACAGGCTTTTCTCTCACATCCAAATATAGCAAAACCCACCAGCACAAACAAAGGACACACACATTTAACAGCAAAGGAGAAGGACCAGAGACTGTCAAATCAGCAATAAACAGATAGAGAAAGAGACTGACAGAAAAGGCACTAAGCGATGCTGCTGGGTTTTTAAAAAAGATGAACTGATAAACAGGAAAGGCTAATCTACTGTTTTACCTTTTTATCAAACCAGCAATACCCTGTCTTGAATTGCTCCTTTAGGAAAACAAAGCAAGATCAATACTTAGAGATTCAAGCTGAAGTAATAAGATCAGTTTGTGTTTTCCCAAAAAACGCAATCCTCTTCTCATATCCATTACGTTTTTGTAGTATCCGCCACACTTCCCACCTCTTCCGTTCTTTCCTTTCCATTTTTTACTTTAAAAATGGATGTAAACATAGCACTGTTTATCCTTCCTGAAGCTTCTAGATTTATATCTCATCTACTGCTTGCTTCAGCCATGATTAAGAATTCATAAGGAAAGATATTCTTTCAAGTACAGTTTTGATGGATTCCAACAGCTAAAGCAGAGAATAAACACTGAAGTTTTACCTCTAGTAGGGATATATGAGTCATTAAGACAGCGTTAATGCAAACCAGTCAACATAAAAGATTAAGGACACCATTAATAATGCTGCATGCTCCAATATATGTTTCTTTGAAACAGCTGCTATAGTTCCTCTTCATTACACTTAAACTTCTCAAAATATGTAATCCACCAACAAGTATTTTCCACTTAAAACTCTCTTACTAAAAAATGCAACTTTAGGGGCTTCCTAGGTGGCGCAGTGGTTGAGAATCCACCTGCCAATGCAGGGGACACGGGTTCGATCCCTGCTCTAGGAGGATCCCACATGCCGCAGAGCAACTAAGCCCATGTGCCACAACTATGTGCTTTAGAGCCTGTGAGCCACAACTATTGAGCCCGTGTGCCACAGCTATTGAAGCCCACGCGCCTAGAGCCCATACTCCACAAGAGAAGCCACAGCAATGAGGAGCCCACACACCATAACGAAGAGTAGCCCCCACTCATCACAACTAGAGAAAACCCATATGCAGCAACGAAGACCCAACACAGCCAATAAATGAGTATTTTAAAAATGCAACCTTATTATCACAGTAACAAATGGAAATCTCTTTCTTTTATAGGTTAAAACTAAGTGACTGGTATGACCCCACATGATTAAATCTAATAGGAAAGACCCACTGCCAAAATGATACACTATGTCATCTCTTTATTCCTAATCCTTAAAATTCCAAAGAATTCTTGCCTAGTTATATTAAAATCCATTTACTCTACCCCTTAACTAAAGTTAAAAAGCTCTACATCAATTACTTTCTCTATATACCCTAGCCTGATTTTTCTGATCACAGTTCTTTCAACCTGGAAACACACCTCCTTAGCTACACAACAATTCACTTACAACTGATTTAGTGGTTCATTTTTATAGGTACCTTACTATAAGATCTCAGATTTCCTTCCTTACTATGCATACACTTCAAGGCTGGTTCTCCACTCATATACAACAGCATCTCATATAATCTAAGACTGTTCTCTTTACAAGAAAGGATACTTAAACAAGCTCAACTTCCTGTACATAACATATTATTTCTTTGGCAAAGGTAATTCAAAATCAATTAATAGTAAAAATAGTTTATGGTTGATACAACTATAACAGGTTTTGTGTGTTTGCTTTGGGGGTTTCTTTTCTCTTTTCTCCATGTCATGAAATATAAATTACCATTTAATACAGGCAAAAGAGATATAATTATAATCAATTCATGCAATGGTACTTACCTCTCAAGGCATAGAGAATATAACATCACAAAAGGCATTTACACTGTAACAGTTAAACAGGATTTCAAATTAAAACTGCCTAGGTTCAAATCCTAGTTCTATCCTAGCTGGATGCATTGGAGCAATTGACTTAATTTCTCTGGGTCTCTGTTTCCTCGTCTATAAAATGCTAATAATATTACCTACATTATAGGATTGTTATAAAGATCAAATTGGATAATATATGTAAAATCAAGAAAGGTTCCAGGTTAAAATGGTAGAATGAAGATTCTGACCTAATGTATTCCCTCCTAAAACTTGACAAAAATTACAGAAAAGGAGTATTTAAAAAATATAAGCTGGTGTGGGTATGTACCCACAAGTATGTATCCAGAAGAAGACATATCAACAACACAACTTTGACATTGGAGAGCATGAAATGAACTTGTAGTCACTGTCTTGCAGATTCAAGAAAGCTGAACCACAAACCAGCATTGGTAAAAACTAAGAACTAATCCTACAAAGAATCCTTTTGCACATAATCCTTTTGCACATAATTTACAGCACCAAGATGGGGAATCAGACAAGTTACTGACATCAACAATACTGAAATCAAGACAAAAATACAGGCAAAGCCTTCAAAACTGGAAGGAAATGACTCCCAATTTATAATTTTATACCCAGTCAAATTATCAATTACATACTAGGGTAAAATAAGATACTATTAGATATACAAGGGCTTAAAAAGTTACTTTCCACACATGTTTTTAAAGAATTTACTAGAGTAGCCATTCTCACCTGCGGTTCTACAACAGAATTAGGCCCAATGCACTAAAACATCCACTCTTCAGAATGATTTAATTTTTTTCTCCCATGCACCTATAACGGCTCTAACCACGTACCATATACTTGGGAGAAGTGAGAAAATATTCACCTATATTATTTTCTATAGGCCTTCCTAACTTCCCTCTCAGGAACTCCCTTGAGAAAGGCCACACAAAAATATATACTCTACCAAAAAGTGATAGCAAATTAAGAACGCATGGAATACAGGAAACAGGATACTGAACTTAAAAATTGTCATCACCAAAATGTCTCCTAACACGGTACTACTTCTTTTTCACCCAAAGACAAATTCTGTGGATGAACTTTGCCCAAATTCTTTTCATCCCCTGATGTCTGGATAAACTGAGGATACTTCAAATATGTTGAACTGTTTTGTTAAAAAGACTTTATTTTTAGAGCAGTTTTAGATTCACAGCAACATTAAGAGGAAGGTACAGATATTTCCCATGTACCCCTCCCTCTACACATACATGGCCTCTCCTATTAACAATTTCCCCCACCAGAGTAGAACATTTATTGCAACTGATGAATCTATATTAACACATCATAATCACCCAAAGTCCACAGCGTACCTTAGGGTTTACTTTTGGTGTTGTACATTGTATGGGTTTGGACAAATGTATAATGATACGTATCTACCATTACATTATTATACGGAGTATTCTCACTGCCTTAAAAATCTTCGTGCCTCACCTATCCATTCCTCCCTCCCCTCTAACTCCTGGAAACCACTAATCTTCACTGTCTCCATAATTTTGCCTCTACGATAATGTCAGGTAACTGGAATCATACAGTCTGAAGCCTTTTCAGGTTGGCTTCCTTCACTTAGCAATATGCATTTTAGGCTCCTCTATGGCTTTTCATGGCTTGATATCTCATTTTTTCTTTTTTTTAATTTATTTATTTATTTTTGGCTGCATCAGGTCTTAGTTGTGCTACACAGGATCTTTCGTTGCAGCACACAGGCTTCTCTCTAGTTGTGGTGTGTAGGCTCTAGAGCACATGGGCTCTGTAGTTGCAGCACGTGGGCTCCCTGGTTGCAGTGTGCGGGCCCAGTTGCCTTACAGCATGTGGGATCTTCACTCCCCGACCAGGGATCGAACCCACATCCCCCACATTGGAAGGAGGATTCTTAACTACTGGACAAAGAGGGAAGTCCCGATATCTCATTTCTTTTTAGCGCTACACAATATTCCACTGTCTGGATGTATCACAGTTTGTTTATCCTTTCACCTACAGAAGGACAAAACTTGGTTGCTTCTAAGTTTCTGCAACTATAAAATAAAGTTGTTATGGTTTTGTGAAGATATAAGTTCTCAACTCCTTTGGGTAAACATCAAGCAGTTTGACTGCTTGATCATATGGTAAGAATATGATTTAGTTTTGTAAGAAACCTCCAAACTGTCCTCCTAAATGATTGTACCATTGTGCATTCCCATCAACAATGAATGAAAGTTCCTGCTGTTCCACATCCTTGCCAGCATTTCATGATGTCAATGTTCCAGATTTTGGCCATCCTAATAGGTGCACAGTGGAATCTTGCTATTTTAATCTGCATTTCCCTGATGACATGGAACATCTTTTCATATGCTTATATGTCATCTGCACATTTCTTTGGTGAAGTGTCTGTTAAGATCTTTGGCCCATTTTTAAATTGTTTGTTTTCTTATTGTTGAGTTTTAAGAACTCTTTGTATATCTTGGATAAGTCCTTTCTAGGTATGTCTTTTGCAAATATTTTCTACCAATCTTTGGCTTTTTGTGAGCTCACACTCCTGTCACTTTCTTTCACAAAGTAAAAGATTTTAATTTAAGTGTTCTATTTTCTACCTATTCCTTGTAGGACATGGTGAACTAAAAGGCAGACCATATTACTGCCAGGTAGCTAGTTCCTGAACTGCAAGCTATGATGAACCCTATGTCTCCCAGGGCTCACTTGCCCAACGCTTTCCAAAGAAGAGATTCCTGTTAAACTCTCAAAGAAATCAAAGCCAAACTATAACCTAGAGACTCTGTTCAGCTTATCTTCTCTTGGGAAGCATTGTGACTGACAAGGGCCTAATTTCCAAAATATACAAACAGCTCATACAACTCAATAACAAGAACAACAACAAAAACCCAATCAAAAAACAGGTAGAAGAGCAAAGAAGACATACAGATGGCCAACAGGCACATGAAAAGATGCTCAACACTGCTAACTATTAGAGAAATGCAAATCAAAACTACAATGAGGCATCACCTTACGCTGGTCAGAATGGCTATCATTAAAAAGTCTACAACTAACAAATGCTGGAGAGGGTGTGGAGAAAAGGGAACCCTCCTACACTGTTGGTGGGAATGTAAATTGGCGCAGCCACTGGAAAACAGTATGGAGCTTCCTTAAAAAAATAAAAATAGAGTTGCTTTATGATCCAGCAATCCCACTCCTAGGCATACATCCAGAGAAAATGCTAATTTGAAAAGATACATGCACCCCTATAGTCATAGCAGCACTATTTACAATAGCCAAGACACAGAAGCAACCTAAATGTCCGTCAACAGATGAGTGGATAAAGAAGATGTGGTATATATACACAATGGAACACTACTTAGCCATAAAAAAGAATGAACTAATTCCATTTGCAGGAACAGGGATGGACCTGGAGATTATCATACTAAGTAAGGAAGTCCGAAAGAGGAAGACAAAAATCATATGATATCACTTATATGTGAAATCTAAAATATGACACAAATGAACTTATTTACAAACCAGAAATAGACTCATAGACATAAAACAAACTTACGGTTACCAAAGGGGAAAGCGGGTTAGGAAGGGATAAATTAGAAGTTGGGCATTAGCAGATACAAACTACTATATATAAAATAGATGAACAACAAGGTTCTACTGCACAGTAATAAACCATAGTACATAGTAAGAAACCTACAGCACAGTAACAAACCATATTGGAAAAAAGAATATGTGTATATACATATACATATATATATACACACACACATATTGCTGAATCACTTTGCTGTACTACACCAAAACTAACATAGCACTGTAAATCAACTATACTTCAGTAAAATTTCTTTTAAAAGACCTGAAGCATAATCACATGTATTGTGCCATGCTGGCTAAATTCAACTACTATAAAATTTACAGCAAAGCTGAACACTTTTCAAATATATCTGGCTTAACATTTGAATTTATCATCTCTCTCATTTTACACTACATTATCTATATATGAAAAACAAGAAAAATTACAAAAAAAAATGTTGTAAGATCATCAAAATAGTTTTGAAAGTCAGGTGAGACATATTAGAAATAGATTTTGACCTATGGATAAACTTACTTATTTCAAAAATGTTTCTCAAAATTCATGTTACCACTCATTGGTAAGCTGAAAATCAATTTAGTGACTCACAAACAGCATTTTAAAAAATGAAACAGAATAAGCCAAGACAGGAAATATTAGAGTTCATCATACTCTGATACTAAAAGGCGAGTTGTTTCATCAACCATTTGTTTTAAACTTTTTATATAACTACACACACATTATATTTTGGGTAGTGACATAAATTGTATTTCTTACACGGATGATTGGCAAAATTGGAAAACACTGACATAAATGATATTATTCCTTTTGAAATTTCCTAACACTAAAAAGAACTAATACCTCCTTGCCACTGAAGAAACCAGCTACATATATTATCTTTGGTCTAGGGGCTCTTTCCATATTAAAATGGAAGACATTTGAGCAGAGGCAAAACCCAGAGAAGGCCATAAAATAAAAAGATTCTCTAGATGTTCCTGCTATATGCCCAAAGAAAATGCCCAGCTTCAGTTTCTCTTTCTATAGAGCCCAAAGATTAGGACTGGAGAAGGCATCTCACTGTAATATTAGAACTCTAGTGAGTTCCCTGGACAAATTCCAGACCATCTTTATTTAAAAAAACAGAGGAATGGCAAACATAGCTCATATTTTGAAATAATCTAATTTGGTAGTTAAACTCTATAAAGTTCCATATGCACACTCATGATAAAATATATTGGTTTAAATTAGGATGAAAGTATTATCAGAGCTATATACTTTATCTTGAATCTCAAGATAATAAACTTAAGCTTTGAGAGACTTAAAATCCCTAAAGCAGCAAGAAGATTTGGAAAAAGATTAAAATACTGAAAACAAAAATCAACCCACAAGAATTTAAGAGAGTATTATGTCCAAACATGAAGAGAACCACTGCCCTATAAAATGAACTAAATATCTAGAGGTGGTACTATAGAAATTCACCAGTAAGTTCCCTTACAGAGCACGAAATTTTAAGAATAATATAATTATCTACTATTATTTAAGCAGCTCAGGCTTCGCAAACAAGTCTATTAATAACCTTTCAAAGGACATATAAATTGAGATGGTTGATAATGACCTCTGTTCTAAAACAGAAAACACAATACAGCTCTCAATTTCCATCCTCCAATATGGCAAAGTAATTTCTTAGCTATAATTAGTAATATTTCATTGATGAGTATATAGCTTGAAAATTATACAAAGCAATCTTATTACCCCACATTTCTCAGAAAATAACTGTAGATTCTCAACATTAAATACATTCTCAACATAACCGCACATGCAAACGTACATACAAAATTAAAAGGATGGCTTAAGATAATTTTAGACTGGATAGCATTCTTGTCTATATATCCATATTCACAGCAATAAGCGTAAGACACTACTTTCCTTCGGATGAAAAGTTCTTTGTAATTACATATGTATATTAGATAATCATTCACTCATTCAATAAAAATTTAATGAGCACCTACTTTGTGTTAGGAATTATGTTAAGCACAAGAGAGTTATGAACATAATGGTCCCTAATTTCTGCTCTTATTGAGCTTTCAACATATGTGAGTACATGTTCATTAAAAGTCAACTGAAAATTGGAGTCTACTCCCACAGAGTGAATGTGAAATGAGGTGCTTAGGTTTTCTTTCTAAGACTGTTCACAAGAATCTATTCAACTGAAAATGTACTAAGAGTACCTGTGAATGTAACCATCATGATACCACCTAACAATTATATAGTAATTAATATGTTTTTTTGAAAAGTGTTTTCATATATGTTCTCAATAGAGTCAAAGAACAACAATATGACATATAAAAGGAGTAGTATCCTGGTTTTATAGGTAAGCAAGCTCTGAGGCACACAGGCTCAAAGTCACTTGAGCAAAGGAGCAATAGAGCCCAGGTTAGAACCCAGCCATGGGAGAAGTGTTTACTTTTCCCCGTCTCCTCATTTCGCTTTCCCTCAGCCTGCCAACACAGATACCAGCATCAAGCAGTTTTGTGGTAAGGCGAGACTCAAAGACCAAGGACAAGAAACGTGATCCCAGGCTACAACAGAGTCTGTGGTGGGAAGGGAGAGGATGAGAAACCGTTGATAACACTGAAGAAAGGGGAGCCTACAGGACAGAGGCCACTCAACTGGGTCATCCTTCACAGATAGCGATAGTTTGTAAATCAGGGACTCAATTCAAAACTCAAAAAAATCTATGTTTCAAAAATTCTTCCAATAGAAAGCCATGCAAATATCATGTTAGAAAAAAGCTACTACACTCCTTCCGTATAAATGAGTTCTCAACACATAACAGATAAAGAAAATCCCACTCCCCACTGTATCCATGTAAATCTGTCAGTGTTCCACAAGTAACTAGTCTTCCAACCCTTCTCTCCAAGCATGGGAACCAAGTTATAAGACAATACTGCTTGTTCTAGGATGGCAAGAATGGATACTAACCCACTGCCTCTCCTAGCTGATGTTCAAATATTGGTACCAATGTTCACATCTTTTTACTTACCCACCAGAGATTCAAAACAACTCTGTGCAAGCTTTGGAGCTGGATATAAATGATAGGCTGCCACACTCCAGAAATTTCCTAATGATGAGCCTAACAAGGTCCTGAAGAAGCTATTTTGATGCCACAGTTGTAAGCACATATCTAGCTTCATGGTCCATTACTCCTTCCAAAATACAAAGATTCCCTTAGCTCTTTACCCTATACCCACAATCTCCTCACACAGATAAATAACATAAACCTATGGTTCCTAGAGTTTGAATTTGGGGACCAGTAAAATTTCCCCCCAAATCTGTAGCACTGCTATCAGGGTTCTCATTTGATAAGACATAATATTTTTTTAAAACCTATAATTTGCAATCTTTATCAATTCATAAAGGGATATTAAATATCATACAGCAAGAAGACTATAATTTCATAATAAAGGACAGTCCTTTACATTGAAGGAATTTTACTTCGTGAAAACTCTTAATAGTGTACTTATTTTTCTCATCTAGTTATAGAACTAGGAAAGCACCACACGCACCAGCACTAGCCTATACTCTTTTAAAAAAAGAGAGTTATTTATTCTAAAGACATATACACAAGAGTAAATATAACATGGATACATTTTAAACATCATTAATAAAAATGAAAGCCCAGGTAATGACCAACTTAGGAAAGAGAGCATTTCAAGTACCTTTGATGGCTCCCATGTGTGCCTGATTGTACACACTTCCCTTATAATCAGATTTAATCATTATCCCAAATTCTGTTTTACTTATTCTATTGTTCTGTCATGTATTTATCCCTACACAATGCATTGATCCATTTTACTTGTTTTTAAACTTTACATAAATGTCATCCTACTGTATGAACTTTAATGTGTTTTGTATATGCTTCCATATTGATGCCTGTAGTTTTAAATCATTTCATTGTTGTATAGTATTCTACTGTATGAATATATTGTGATATTTACTCATTCCACTGATGATACACATTTGGGTTTTTCCCTTTTTTTTTTTTCTGTTACAAACAATTTGCTGGTACACATTTCTGAGAGTTTCACTAGGTCTAGGATACACTGAGGAGTGTGCTTGTCTTCAACTTTACTATGTAATACGCCAAACTATTTTTCCAAAATGACCAACACATGCTTTCACCACTAGTAAATGAGGTTCCTGTTGTCTCACAACCCCACTGACACATGTAATTGTCGGATTTTAAATTTTTTTCAATCTGGCGGACATAAAATGGCAATCCACTGTAGTATGAATTCACTTTTGCCAGTTTCCTAATGTTAAGCATCCTTTCACACTTACTGGCCTTTCATGTTACCTCTTCTGTAAATAGCTATTCATGTCTTTTGGAAATTTTTCTAGTGGGTTTGGTCTTTTGGGTTGATACAAAGGAGTACTTTATTTTTCATAGATGTTAATTCATTGTCAGTTATATAATAACAACTTGTTTCTTTACTACTTTTGTGGTATCTTTTGATGAACAGATATTCTTAATCTCAACAAGGTATAATGGGTCAGTCCTGAGTTTGAGGTGTGTGTGTACGTGTGTCTTGTTAAATCCTTCTTTACCTCAAGGATATAAAAACATTTTTCTATATTTTGTAAAGTTTAATAGCTTTATTTTTCACATTTAATCTTGGATTAATTTTGTACACAGTGGGACAGATCTATTTTCATTTTTTTTCTTATACAGATAACTAATTTCCCCAAAACAGTTTATAGAGTAATATGTCATAAACTCAATTTCCATATATGCCTGGGTCTGTTCCTAGGTCTCTGTTGTGTTTCATTCATCTCACTGTCTCTATCAGCATGAACAGCACCTATCTTATTTACTAGAGCATTACGTTAAGTACTAAGTAAGCCCTGACCCTTGTCTGGCTCTGCTTCTACAGGAATGTCTTGACTCTTCTTTGCCCTCTGCTCTCCCTAGAGAGTTACAGATGACCTTATCAAGTACCATGAAAAAAATCCTGTTGAGGTGTGAATTTAAAATACACTGAACACACAAAATTAATTTGAGAAGTGACATGCTAATAACATTGAATTTTCCTATCGGAAACATGGTATGTCTCTCCATTTATTGAGAATACACACTCTTAGTATTATACTTTTCTACATAAAGGTATTTCATACCTTTTGTTAGATTTATTGCTATGTACCTTATTTTCTGTGATTTTAAGTGGTTATTTTTTTAAATTGGCTCCCCTCTCTCAATAATTCTTACTAATCCCCTTACTTTACTGACAGGTCAGTCACACTTTAAAAATAAATTTTTAAGACTGTGTCCAGCATTTTGATGTTCTTAATAGGAAGGTTTTCTGTGAACATTTAGTTTGCCATGCTACTGGAGGTGAAAGTTCAGTTACATGTTTTTATATTTCTTTATGTTTCCCTACTTCTTGTCCTTAAACTTCGCAATCGCAAATTAAACTCTTGAAGGCAGAGGCTAAGAATATTATTTTTTGTTTGTTTTTGCTTTCTAGTACAGAACTATGTACCAAGCAGGCTATATAAAGGCCAGCTTGAGAGCTGAGACCCTTGGAAAATCCTGTACTCCCCAGGTGGCATTTGTCCTTCTGTTAGAAACATCCTTCCTCCACCCGGAAAAAGATGAGTTTGCTAAACTTTCACTGTTTCACTCATAAAAAAATTTAATATATGTTCAAAGTTATGATAAAGAAATGGACACAAAAAAGTTACTATGAAACTACAGTTTATCTTCTCTCAGAAATTATACAAATATTACTTGGTAAATTAAATTGATATTATCTTGCCATATATTCATTAAAAATACAGAAAGCTTGCCTCCACATGCCTCAAATAAGGAAAGGAAAATTATAGCAGTTAACTCTGCACATGAAACTCTTTTTACCATTCTTGCTAAGAGGGAGATCTCAGCCTCTCAGACTTTAGAAACAAATTGCGGGGACGGGAATCCCACCAGAAAAGAGCTGACAAACTGGTGCAGATATTATTTGACAATCTTTTACTGTTATCTTAAAAAATAAATAAATAAACAGGGGGTAGGGAGGAATATATGAATGTATATGTTTAAGGGGAGAAAAGCATCCTTTAGCGCTCTTAAAATGTTCATCTTACTGCTTTGTTAAAGAAGCAATTAATAAGGCCTGGCAAGGATAAGACAGACTCTCTCATCTTTGTAAAGATGCTTAAAACAAAGCTGAATTATCCATTCTCACTTTTCAATAAATGATTTCAAAGTATTTCAGCTTCCCCTGTAGGAACAGTTAAAGAACATACATATTGCAACATCTCACAAGAGAGATTTAGAAAAATATTCTTTTCTTGTTTTCTTAACTTGCCAAATATCATATCCTCTTTCATTACTTAATAGGTACTTTCACAGCTCTATGAAGAACCTCCCCGAACACAAGGAATTTCAAAACAGAAAACAACCACATCTTAAGAAATAACTTCAGAAATCTAATGTACTGAGGCCTCTGAAACTTAGAAGAAAATCAACATAACCTCTAATTTATACTATTTCTGAAAAAAACAATCTACCAGAGCACAGCATCTAGGGAAAAAAAGATAGTGAGGGGTGGGGAATAAATTCAAGTTTTCTTTCAGATAAAACAATTTTCAAGAAATATAACACATATATTTAAGAACACACTTGTTATGTGTGTATGGTCTCGTATATATTCAGAATTGACCCTAGAAACGTCTTACCAAGGAAGGAGGAATTACTTCGGTTCATGGAGGAAACTGACTTCTAGGTCTCCCTTTATCATTGACTTCTGGGTCTCCTTTTGTCTCTGAACCACTCTAATGAAGGTACTCTGCATTAGTCACCTGAGATTATACCAACAACGTCTAAAACTGTCACCCTGGGGAATCTGGTACAACATCTTCACAATAGTAAAATCTCTTTTAAAGAAAATTCCCCTTTAAAGTTTTCTATTAAGTTAGAAATATTAGATATAGACCCATCACATCATGATTAATGCTGCCAGAGCATTCAAGGTGAAGGGACTTCATAGGTTTAAGAAAATTTACTAAAGCATAAGAGAAACACAATACTAAGTATAGATATCTAATTGAAGCCTAGATAAACCAAACACGACCTAAATTAACTTTGATAAAATTGATTAAGCAGGTAAAACTTTTAGTTTTAAATGTTTTAAAATTTTAAACACAAAAGTTAGTTTGAAATGGATTCATGTAAGTTTTAGCATGGCAATATTTTATATTCTCTCACAAAGCACTACAATTGAAAGATGATTTTTTAAAAATAAAAGCATGAAAATAGTTTTTTTATGACCAAAGAATGAAAGAGTAGCTATAAGATAAAATTCAGTATCTCATCAAGCTTTGATAATAAACTCAAACATGATCCAGAGGGAATAGAGCATCTAACTGTGAGATGAGCTATAATTTAGTCTCTAGGCTGCCTTAGAATTGTCCTTATTCACAAGTACAGGGAAAAAGAGAGACAACAAGCCTAATTAATCTACAAGTCTTTCTTTCTTGATAAACAACTGAAATACATTACATTCAAAAGAGTCAGCATAAAACAAATACCATCCTACTTAAGAGATTGTAATTATACTTAAGTTAAAACTACTTTGAAATAAACTGGTACTTAGTCTTCAAACAGGGAAAAAAATCTGGCAAATATACACTTTTTGGAATAATCCAAATAATTCATCATCATAATCTAAACAGATAATAAATAAAAGATTATCTTGATATGTGTGGGTGTTAGAGAGGAGAGCCAGAGTTGTGAAAAGTTTGGAAAGCACTGTAGCTTGCGAAAAGAAGGGAGTTGGAATATAATCCTAAGAAATGTCAGCATTTAAGGATCTGATGGAGATGGGATTGGCAAAGATTTGTAAAGCTTGTCTCTAATCCACATAGCATCTGCTGGAAATCCCAATATGCTTTCCTCACTCACACATCTGGTCCTTTAGCTAGGTGACTAGAACAGCTAGGAGCTGGCCAATTTGGGCTGTCATACAGCATGGCAGTATGTGGATAGTGAGACTTTTACATGGAAGCTGGTTTCCTCCAATATGCAAAAACAGAAGTTACCAGATCTTTTTAATGCCTGGTCTCAAAAGTCCTAAAATGTCACTTCTACTACATTCTATTGGTCATAGCCAGTAGAATGGCCAATAGACATGGTCAGCCTAGACTAAACAGAGGTAGGAGTGGAAGAGGAATAGACTCCATTTCTTGATGGGCAAGTTTTAAGAACACAGAAAAAGAGCATGTGTGATGAAAGATAATGTTGCAGTCGTCTTTGAAAATGAAATATACCACAGCCCACCTCATTTACACTCCTTCCACATGCCAAATATACTCAATGCCCTTCCCCTAATCAAAACATCATTCTATTACAGACTGGCTGTAAGGCCAGGATCTTTTTATCTAAAGTAGGTTCAAGTACACATGTACTCCTCAGGTTTAGTTCTGCAAATATGGTTCCTTTTTTTTTTTTAATTAAAAAAAAATTTTTTTTTTGGCTGTGCCACATGGCATATGGGATATTAGTTCCCTGACCAGGGATCAAACCCGTGTCCCCTGCAATGGAAGCTGAGTCTTAACCACTGGACCTTCAGGGAAGTCCCCATATGATTCCTTTGACACAGCTCCTCTTAAACCAAAATCCCATCACCTTAAACAATAACTTATCTGCCCCACTGGATAGAACTGCAATAGACACTCGAGTTCAAAAAATGTAGGGAACAGGGAGTTACACAGAAGGCACATAACAGTGCCACAGCAATTGTGAAATCGGCTAGGCACATGTCATCAGCACCTTGACTTAGACACAGTTCTGGTCCCTGAAAATAGTCCTCTGTGGCTCTTGACTCTACCCTCTGGGCTCTGAGCTCCATCCTCTGAGTCACTCGTCCTATTTCATAAGAAATGGTCCACATTTGCAACAGTGGAGCTTTTTCAGCTTGCTTCCTGCCCATATAATTTGCTTAGTACCATTCTTGTAAAAAACCTTGTGGATTTCCTATTAATTTTAATGGAAATAACTCCATTAAACAGACATCACACCCACAAATCTCTTTGAGATAGGCCACTCTCTTCTGTGGGCTGTCTGTCATGGTACTGTGGGACAGCTGACTTAAGAACCTTGAAGCTCTTTGGACTAGCTGAGACATTCTTAAAAGTTATGCCCTTTAAGACTCTTTGAAGTGCTTTTGTCTAGCTGAAAGGCTCTGAGAGGCACTGTCTTAAATGCTTCCGAAAAAATTCTTACAGAAGCACTCTTGATCTGATCCTTATTTTGAGGCCATTTTTTGCACCCCGGAATTTAAGAAGAATTTAGATAACCAATGGAAGGGGGAGGATATTCCACAATGGAGAATCAAAATAAATAAAAGCACAGCCTTATGGGGAACAGGGAAGAAAGTCACCTACCTGGGTTCATGATGGGGGAAAATACAAAATGAAATTGGAAGGGAAGAGTAAAATCAGAAATACTAAGAACTCTAAATACAACATCATGAAATCTGTAATTTATGCTCTCTATTGCTGGTTTGTACTTGCTGATCCAAATGTTGCTATATTAGACACACTTGGAGAGCTTTATAAATACACAGCCTCACCCTAGAGATTTTGAAAGGTTGGAGTAGGATCTGCATCTAAGCAAAGAAAGCTCCCAGGTGCTTCTCAGACACAGCCAGACTTAGGAGCCACTGCTCTAGGCAAGAGTCAGTCATTGGCTTTTTGAGAATGCGAGTGTTGTAAAGCAGATAACAAAGTTTTAGTTACAAATCTGAATAATAAAAATTTGTATTTTCATTTATAATTGTCTATTTCTCTTTATTCATATCATTTCTCCTAGAGACCCACTTCATAGGATCCATGCATGCTCTGGCCATATACATCTGTAAGAACCCCAATCCCATCACAGTCTCATCTTAACATGTAACAATAATCTTCTGTCTGGTGTCTTGTTAAGAAAGACAAGGATATTGGAAGGAAAGGTCCTAAAAGAAGTTAAGATACCGTGGTACTACATAATGTAGGTATGGAATAATAAGGACCTGACTTAAGATGATGATAGTTAAGAAGTAAATGAAGATAAAGACCAGGGCTGTGACACTTTAACACTTCTCGAAGAAATCACAAAAAATGTTCTTTGCAACTTTAGGGTAGACAAAGATTTCTTTAATGGGGGGTGGGGGGTGGGGGTGGGGGAAGCTTGAGTCATAGGAAAAAACTGATAAATTGGATTTCATCAAAATTAAAAGCATCTATTCTATTGTTATCTTCATTTTACCAATGCCTGAAACATAATGAATATATTAAAACACAGGAGTTCTCTATGATATTAAAAAAAATTAAGGCAAAAAAATTTGTCACCACCGGAAGTAGACTTTATGTCTTCTGTTTAATCTAAAAACTGATGCTTAGGAGGCAACAACCATTTATCCTGACTTTCCTATAGTAACTATATTTCAACGTTTACTAGGTAGCCTTAAGATAATTAAGACCTTTTTCTTACAGAAAAACTTCTGTAACAAATGTAAAAAGAATGACAGAATCAGAAAATCCCCATTTTTCAATCCCTAATGTAACTGATTCAATGATCATCCAAGGGTGCGTACACCTTTAGATGAAAAGTTGATGGGGAACAGAATACTTACTGGGTGCCAACTATATTTTACTTTCAAGTTATAAGGGGAGAAAAGATGCAAATTTCAATGAAGAGGATCATGCTGTCACCACCTGAACTTACTCATCAATCTCACATCACTAATAGTGGGACAATCATATATTAAGTGAATTCTCATGTGAGGCAGCATGAAGTGGTACACATCCCCTACAAAACAATTTTGCCAAAAATGTTCAACCTGCATGTAATCAAGCCTTTGCATTTAACTTCCAGTTCACAGAAAATACAAAAGACAGGGAAACAAATAAAACAATACTACAAGGAGGCAATCAAATCCAAAAGGTCAAACACTCTGTAGGGACACTGGCCTAGTTTCTTAAAAAAGTCAAAGGCACAAGAGAAAATAAGAGTAAACAAGGAGACTCCTTGGGACTAAAGGAGATATAATGACATGACAACTAAATGCAATGCATGAACCTTTCTTGGATTCTGTTTTCAACCAGCTTATTGCAAAAGACTTGGGGACAACTGGAGAAATTTAAACATGAACTAGGTGTTAGCTTATATTAAATAATTATCATTAATTTTGTTAGCTCTAATAAAGGTCTTATGGTTGTATAAGAAAATATCCTTAATTTTTAGAGATGGATTATTTGGTGGTACAACATCATGAGGTCTATGATTTACTCCAAATATTCCAGCCCCACCCCGAAATAAATAAAATAAATACAACAAAAGGTTAATAATTTCTTTTATCTACCTGATGGGTATATTAGTGTTCATTGTACTATTCTCTCAAATTCTCTGCATGCCTGAAACTGTTCATGACACATACAAATGAGAGTGCTTTTAATTATTAGTAACTAACCCTTTTGTTTCTTCATTAAATTCCAAGTTAAAAAATTCCTCTAAATATTCTAGTACACAGATACATGAATCAGATGAACCATATTTATTACAGTCAAAATTCTGGTGCACAGAACAAAAAAAACACATAAGCTACATCCTTTCAGAATTTTATGCTTAATGAAGCTTATTTATACCAGTGTGTAACCTTATATCCATTTTCAAAAAGGCATTTGGAAACAAAAATGCTAACTTGCCAAAAAAATATTCAACAACTGAGCAATAAACTTTAGCACAGTGTTGTTTTTATCTTGTTATATACAGTTTTTCCAATTCCAACAATGCTGTGTAAAAAATGTTTCCATCTAACACTTGACTAGAAAAACATTTTCCACTGGAATAAATCAGAATATGATCATGTAACTTGCTATTAATTATTTAATATTCATTTAAAAAGAAGCAACTAAGGCCTACTTCAAGGGATAATTCATAAAATAACAATTCCAAAACCTGACTAATTATGCAGACAGTGTAGCATAAGGGTTAAGACTCTCAATTTTTCAAAATACTTGATAACCCAAGTACGTATTAGCTTTCAATCACCAAATTTAAATTCTTAGTTTTAAAAGCAGAAGTCTTTCCACCACGGCTATCAGTGGTACCACAGGAGAGTTCAAAGCATTTGACCAAATAAACGTTAGCTAAGGAGCAGAATCCAATAAACAAAATTTATCAGTTATGAAAGAGAAATTCCATAATCCCTGGACGTCCTCAAGACTCTTTCAAAGGGTCTGCAAGGTCAAAACTAGTTTCACAATACTTTTTCACTGTGTTGACATTGATAGTGCACAGGCAATATTGGGTAAGACTGCTGGCACTTCAGCACATATCAAAGCAGTAGTCTGTAGTAGTAGTCACTGATTTCTTCACTGCCTTGCACTTGCAATAAAAGAAGGCCAGTTTCACTTACAAAAGTCCTTCATAAAGCTAGACATAAATTAAAGAGATTTGCAAAAACTGCAAAACAGTAGTTCTCAGCCAAAGATAATTTTGTCCAGCAAGGGACATTTGTCAAGATCTAGAGCTATGTCTAGTTGTCATAATCAGGAAAAATGCTATTGGCATCTAGTGCATACAGGCCAAGGAAGCTGCTAAATATCCTACAATGCACAGGACAGCCCCCCTCAATGAGGAATTATCCAGCCCCAAATGACAACAGGGCCAAGACTGAGGGACAATGAGGGAAAAGAATACCACTCTTCTCATTCTCACTCAACTTTTTTTGGTGGAGGAGGGGGAGGACAGTTATCTTTCATAAAAATATGTTAATATTAACCTGTGATAGGTTTTTATTATAATTTTAAATGAATTAAGAGTAACCACTTCTAACAAACTATTATGTACAAAATACGCTATAAGGATATATTATAAAACACAGGGAATGTAGCCAATATTTTATAACTATAAATGGAGTATAACCTTTAAAAATTTTGAATCATTATATTCTACACCTGTAATGTACATAGTATTGAATGTACATCAACTATACTTCAGTTTAAAAAAGTAAACTTTTTTTAAAGGTTTAACTTTAACTTACAGTACAGTGAGTATCAATAGGTTAACTAACCCAAATAAACAAAAGTTCTTTGGGGGCTTCAGTAACCTTTGACAGTATAAAGGAGTCCTAAGACCAAGAAGTTTGAAAATCACTGAATTAGAAGAATGGTATAATTAACAAAATATTTTGGAGAATACAAAGGGAATTACAGGACTCTAAAGAAAATGCCCTCATTTCAAGAGTAAACAAAACAAACATAAACCTCTATAAAACCAAATAGTCAAAAAGAAAAGTCATGATAGACCCCCAAACGTCATTTTCTCCCTAAACACACACACACAACCCCTCACCATCAACAACAACAACAAAGCATTAAAAGTACAACTCCTTACCCTGGCTATGAGGACTTGCTGGACTAAAAGATGGCTGGTACAAATCTTTGGTTGGCGTTGGAAAAGCTTCTTTCCCTTGGCGCTGACTCATCTTTCCCGGTGTTAGGTGTTGAGTATCGTCACTGTTTGCTATCACAGCTCAAGGAAAGAAGGGAAAAACAATTAGTGCTTAAGTCATAGATTTATTAACGGCATAATTAATAACATGGAATAGAACTATGATTGAAATGGCCTCAACGGGCATATTCATTTTACTAACTCAATATTTTAATAAATTAACGTAACTGTTTTATTTTTAGTATGCTATCAATTCAACGGGAATTTATAGGTATGAGTCAAATTATACAAATTATAGACCTCCTAAAAATGAAAGTACATGTTTTGATAATGAAAGGTACTCCAACGTTTACTGTCAATCTTTCATTGTGTTATTAACGCTCTACGTTTGCCAATAGAGCAATAAGCAAAAGACATCGTTTCACAGAAGAAATACAGTCAATAAACATATGAAAAGATAGTCAACCTCATTAGTAATGAGAAAAAATATAAATTAATAGCAGTATAAAATAGTATTTTACATTCACTAGAATTTCTACTCTGATTTCTAATTTTCATGGAAAGTAGGTGTGATTCTTGTCTTAGAGATGGGGAACTTGAGGTTCAGAGACTGCGTTGCCTAATACTAATAGAGGTAAGATTCTAACTCAGGACCATTTGGTTCAAAGTCTGGTCTCTTAAAAGCCTACTGCCCAACAATCAGTGTAAATAGTGTTTAAGGCTGCTATTCACCCATTTGACCAAGCTACTAACAGAGGAGAGCAATGCCCAGTTCCAGAGAGGATAGAAAAGAGAAAAATACTTATTGAAGGAAAAGGGCAAATCATGGGCAAGGCCACAGTGCCCCAGGATCTCCACCCTTTCATTTTCTATAACTGTGCTTTTGGTCTACAAAAACTTTAGTTTTATCTTTAAAATTATCTTTTAAATCAAATTGCTTTAACATATTTTCAATTGTTCTGAAGTTTTCAAAATTATATTTTAGCTCCTTAAATTGTAAAGTAAAAAATCAAAACTACTTTCACTTATCATCCAAGTAAAGACATAAATAATTTATTTTCCCATCAAGTCCATAAAAAAGAATCCTTACACTGATGACTACTAAATTTTTATCTCCTCCTAAATTCAAAAATTCATATAGCCAACTGCCTGCCTTATGATAGCCTCTATTATTTTACAGATATCTCAAATTAACCCAGAACGGTTCTTGATTTTGCTTATCCTCCAAACCTGCCTGTCTCCCATCTGTTAATGGAATCACTACTCCCCTCCCCCACTTTTTCAGGCCAAAAACCTTACACATATTCTTTGATTTTTCTCTTTCTTTCACATTTCACAGCCAATTCATCTATCTTTATACTCTATCTTCAAAATGTATCAGGAATCCTCCTACTTCTCTCACTTCCCAACAACCACCCTGTCCCAAGCCACCATTACCTTTCCACTGGTCATGGCAGCAGATTTCTACCTACTCTCCAGACATATCATCTTGCTCCTTGCTTGTGTGGACTTCATTCTCTACACAGAAGCCTGAGCAATCTTTGTAAACCACAGATCAGATTTGCATCATGCACAAATAACCATAATGGCTTTCCATTATATCTTCAATAAATGCTATGACCTAAAGATTCAACAGTCTGGCCCCTGCTTATCTTTCCTGCCTCATTCTCTACCACTCTCCTCTTTATTCACTTGGCTCCAGCCATAGTGGCCTTCTTGCTATTCCTCAAACATGCCATCTTGCCCCAGTCTCGGTCTTTATATCTTTTTTCCTCTCTACCTGGAATACCTCTACCCCAGATCTTCATATTACTGACCACTCTCATCATTTGTTGTCCATGTTCAAACATCATCTTTTTAGAAAAGCCTCTTGTGTCTTTTGCGAAGTCAGTTTCTAATTTTAATGCAGTACAATTTATCAATTCTGCTTTTGTTCTGGTTTTTTGGGGGATTTGTTTTGTTTTGTTTTTCGTTAGTGCCCATTCTGCCACAGTTATATTCTATCACTTTACCCTACACGATTTTCACTATAGCTCTTATCAGTATCTGAAATTACATCATTTATTTGTGTTATCTGCCTTCTACATGAGACCATAAATTCTGTAAGAGAGGGAGTTTTGTCTGCCTTATTTTCCCATAAATCCTCAAGTCCTGGTGTGATTCTGGCATACTGAAGGTGTTCAAAAGAATTTTGTTGTAGGAACCAAATCAACAAATTTTATATTTTTATGAAACTTCATTATCATAAAGTATATGGTGGCTTATTCAGTTACTAAATCCAATAACCATTTAATACCTAAAAATTATTATTGAAATTTAAAATGTATGGTACTGATATAGAGAGAAACAGGTTGATCTAAAGACCTTAAAAGAGAGCTCTCAGAGACATATCCATGCATATGTGTTGCGTAGATATATGCTAGAGGCAGGAAAGACTATTCAGTTAATAATACTAGGAAAATTGGTCATCCACATTGGAAAAATAGTTATTAAAAAAAATAGTATTTAGAAAAACACCAAAAATGCAAAAGAAAAATGGGGGGATACATTGAAAAGAATGCCTAAGAATAAATTTCACCAGGGAGGTGAAAGACCTGTACAATCTACAGACAATGCAATCTCTCTCAAAAATCCAATGGCAGTTTTCTTTTTTTTTTTTTTTTACAAAAACAGAAAAAACAATTCTAAAATTTGTGTGGAACAACAAAAGACCCCAAATAGCCAAAGCAACCTTGAGAAAGAATAACAAAGCTGGAGGCATCATACTCCCTGATCTCAAATTATATTACAAAGCTACAGTAATCAAAACACTGTGGTACTGACATAAAAAGGGACACATAGATCAATGGCACAGAATAGAGAGCCCAGAAATAAACCTACACATATATGGTCAATTAATTTATTACAAAGGAGCCAAGAGTATACAATGGGGAAAGGCCAGTCTCTTTAATAAATGGTGTTGGGAAAAATGGATAGCCACATGCAAAACAATGAAGCTGCACCACTATTTTACTCTGACAAAAAAATTTACTCAAAATGGATTAAAGACTCAAATGTAAGACCTGGAACTATAAAACTCCTAGAAGAAAACTGGAGGTGAGTTTGACATCAGTCTTGGCAATGATTTTTTAGATTTGACACCAAATGTAAAGGCAATGAAAGCAAAAATAAGCAACTGAAACTACATCAAACTGAAAAGTTTTGCACAGCAAAGGAAATCATCAATACAATGAATGGGATAAAATGCCTCCAAATCATATATCTGACAAGGGATTAATATCCAATATATATAAAGAATTCATATAGCTCAACAGCCAAAAGGTACATGAAAAGATGCTCAACATCACTAACCATCAGGGAAACACAAATCATCGCACAATGAGGTATCACCTCCCAATTATTAAAATTGCTACTATCAAAAAGACAAGAAATAACAAGTATTGATGAGGATGTGGAGAAAAGAGGACCCTTGTGCACTGTTGGTGGGAATGTAAATTGGTGCAGCCATTATGGAAAACAGTATGAGGTCCCTCAAAAAGTAAACCTAGAACTACCATATGATCTAGCAATTCCAATTCTGGGTATTTATCCAAAGAAAATGAAAACCCTAATTTGAAAAGATATACGCATTGCATGTTCACTGCAGCATGATTTACAATAGCCAAAATATGGAGACAACCTAAGTGTCCATCAATAGAAGAATGAAATCTTTTCATTTGTGACAACATGGATGGACCTTCAGGGCATTATGCTAAGTGAGATGAGTCAGACAGATAAAGACAAATACCATATGATCTCCTTTACATGTGGCATCTAAACAAGTAACCAAGAACAACAACAAAAACTGAACTCGTAGATACAGAGAACAAATTGGTGGTTCGCCAGAGAGGGGGACAGGGTTGTGGCTGTGCAAAATGGGTCAAAAGGTACAAACTTACAGTTATAAAATAAATAAGTCATAAGCATGTAATGTACAGCATGGCAATGAGTTAATAATACTGTATTGCATATTTGAAATTTGCTAAGAGAGTAAATCTTTTTTTTTAATTGAAATAGTTGATTTACGATCTTTCAGGTGTACAGCAAAGTGATTAAGTTATATATAGACACATATAGATATCTACACATCTATATTCTTTTTCAGATTCTCCTCCGTTATAGGTTATTACGAGAGTAAATCTTAAAAGCTGTCACCATAAGAAAAAAATTCTGTAGCAATGTATGGGGATGGATGTTAAGTAGATTTACTGTGGTTATCACTTCAAAATATATACAAATATGGAATCACTATGTTGCACACTTGAAACTAACACAATGTTGTATGTCAATTATACCTCAATTAATTTTTTTAAATTAAAACAAAGAAAAATGGTGGGAAAACGTGAATAGTTGGTTCATGGAAGAAGAAAATCAAATGGCTAATAAATGTACAAAAAGATTTTCACCGTCTTTAGCAGTCAGGAGAAAACAAATCAAGATCACAATGAAATAAATATTTTACACTAGTAAAACTGAAAAAAATTAGTAAGTCTGATAATACCAAATACTGGTAAGGATGGGATCAGTGAGCCATCTTAAGCATTGCTGGTAGAGTATAAACTGATATAAGCACTTTGGAAAACCGCTTAGATCTTATAAAATTGAATTTTAGCATATCCTATGGGTCCAAAAAGTCCACTCTTAGCTTTACATCTAGAAATACTCTTACATGTGTGTACCAGGAGACAAGAATAAGAATGTTCACAGCAATGCTGTTCATAATAGCAAAACCAAAACAACTTAAATATTCATCAATTGAAAACAATATGGATTAACATACTAGGGTATTGGCATATAATGGAATATATAGTATATAGCACTAAAAACAGATGGTCTTTATCTATACTCATTAACATGGCTGAATCTTGGAAATGAAATGTTAACTACAGAAAACAAGTCCTAGAAGATGACATATAGCATGATACCATTCTTACAAAATTAAAAACCTAACAAACCTCAGTGATACATATGTAACCTAAAAATAATAAAAAAAAAATCTGTTTTTGGAAAAGGAAAGAATAATAAACAAAAAAATACAAATTAGTCATCACCACTGGGGGGGTGGAGGTGGGGGGCAGGCAGGGGAGAGAGAGAGAAGCAGTACACAGATAGACATGAGGCATTTGTAAGATTCAAGTTCTTAAGCTGAGTAGTAAGTTCAATATGTACTCACTGTATGTTTATGCTGTACAATTTACACATGCTTCATATATTCTTTTGTAGTATTAGTATATTTAAGGCTAATTTAAATACATTATAAGAACAGCTAACAGAATTAAAGTAGGCTTTAGTATTTCATCTGAAAGACAAATGTATCTAGGTCTTGAATAACTTCACTGTATAAAAAAGGAAATAGACTGAGAAATGTAAATTTAGTTCTATTCACCACTTTTTAACTCCTTATTGATTGAGGTATTACTGTTTATGATTTTGATAACCTTGAAATGAGAGCATTTATAGAAATAGCAATATACAGAGTATATTTCCTTAGAAAAAACAGAAAGCCTATTTTTCTATTTGTTTTCTCCCACCCCACTCACAAACATTAACTATACTGTACAGAAAACTTCCATAATATAAAAATCATTTTGATGTCCTATTATCATTTACACAATAGTAGACTATTCACATATAAACTCAAGAAGGGCCGTGACTTTGTTTTCACTTCTATCCTTTGGCATAAAACTGACAGTAAACACTTGCTAAATGCCTGGATCGATATTTGACCAATGAATCACTGCAGGATTCCAAAATATCAATAGTTTCTGGTAATTTAACTGCCTCATCTTCTAAAGACAGCATTATAGTGCCCTCTCCTGGTTCTACTTTATAGTCAAAGTAAAACAAAACAAAACAAAAGCAAAGCAAAAGCCAAGCAAAGCAAAAGCAAAGCAAAGCAACCTACTTTGCTATTCACATTACTTTTAAGTACGGTAAACACTGATCACACTGCAATAATTAATAGTGATATAATTAACATAAAAAACTGATCACAGCAATAATTAATAGTAATATAATTAACAGTAATATAATTAAGGAGAATATGATTCTATAACTACCATTCTTTACATTCTGAATTCAATTCATCAATACAAAATCTGAAGAATTTTACAAGCTTCAAAGTCTGGTGTTTGCCCTTAATCTAAGTGAAAACTAAGAAGTTAAGTAATAATTTTAAAGTCATAAATAATCTCTATGAAAATCCGAAAAATATCCCCTTACAGATGGTATATCTTTTCTTAAATACATAAGTAATTTAAATATGTTGGTATGTATCTTTATAGTTTTTTCATTCAATAGGACAGATCCTAATGAAGTACTATATGAAATTACTTTTCACTCAAAAAAATATATGGTCTGCTGTGAATAATTACAGAGCCTCAGTCTTTTAATAGTTGGCAGAGTACAATATAAACTAATCTCTAATACATATTGTATATTTTAATTTATATGTGCTTAAAGTATATAACCACAATACATTTCTTCTATTCCAGGTAGAAATTAAAGACCTCCATTTATAAAACCCAGTTCCATAAGTAGAACAATTTCAACTGATATTAAAAGTGCAATTCTATTTATAAAGTTCAACAGTGCCGATCAGTTCACCTGAGCCAACATCTAAATACACGAGGTCATTAAAGTAACTGAAAAATGCATTGAAAATATCTACCAGGGATCACAAGTAATGCTGAACAAGAAAACCTAAAAACGTTTGGGGATCTGTATACTTATTCTACTTTTAAATTTTACTATTCTAATTATATTAGATGTATAATAAACATATTTAAAATACTATGAATTGCTGCAATTAGAATAAAGAAGGAATTTTAGCATATTACTTTAAATTACCTCTCTTTTTAGAAAACAAAATTACAAACATACTATAACCATTATCAGAGACAGATAGCAACTGATCTGGACCAAAGTATTTTACAACTAGAAGAAACTGTGCCATTAGCTTGCTCAGTCCACTTCTTCAGCCAATGAAAAAAATGAGCCCCAAAGTGGTTATGATGCAGTAATATTTTAATTAGTTGGTTAGACTTGAATTCAGTAAAATGAGTTTCATTCTGATTTTTGAAAACCAGAAGATGACATATTGAACTAGTAACCAATTTTAACTCCTTGGATATTTAAGTTCTTAGCTTCAGTCTCTTCACCTACAAAATTAATGCTTCATTAATGATCTCTAAAGTTTCATTCACCTCAGTAATTCTATGACTTTTAATATAAAAGTTGCATCTGTCACAAAGCTTTGAAATTATGTATGGGTCTAACTCCCCTATTAGTACATAACGATCCTTAAGGGCATGGCACCTGCTTTATTCATCGTGTATCCCCTGAAGCTAGCACAGTGTCTGGTCAAAAAAAATTTTTTTGGCCACATATTCAAAGGGTGTATCTTCTAAAGCCCTAAATAAAACAGGTTTCACTTAGGAAATCACCAAATTATACATAAAATTTTTCATAACCGAATTATCTATTATGTAAAAATTCTGACAAAATAAAACAGTATTTCTCACTTTTATATGGCAGTGAATTTGTTGTACCATGTCCAGCCTCAAAGTAGTCTGATCTATGCTTTGCAGTGATTGTAGAAAGGATACTATAAAGAAGCATTAATTCATAATTTAGGAATTATGAATTTATAAATTATGAATTAGATAACTAAGTAAATAATCCATCTTTAGATAACCAGGATGTAAATATACAAACAATATCAATCTCAGATGGACACTGACAACAGATGGGTACTGAACGATCATTTATATTCTTTACTTTATACTTCAATGCCTGGAAACAAAAGTAGAAGGCTTAATAATCAAAACGGAAATACCATATGCCTTTTATAAGTACACATTAAAATACTGTCATGTCTCCAAACATGCCATTCAAACTTTAGCTACTTACTTGATGGCCCAAGGACATCTTTGCTATCACCAAGAAGCTTTTAATGCAGGGTAATTGAGCAGCAAACAAACACAATCCAAACCAGGAAGAAGCAAAATGTATCAGGATTGAAGCAGCAGTGAAACAAAAGGACAAGGAAAATAGCGTTAGTTTATAAGTAGAAAGCACATGCATATCAATTCTAATCATAATTTGCAAGCAATTTTCTTTTCCACACATAAAAAGACCTTGGCTGAGGCATTATCTAATGTTTGTTTTAATTTCGGAAAATGAAGGTGGAAAGAAAAAGATGAAATCACCCAAGTACTTTGTTTTGAAAATTACTCGAGTGAAAAATTACTTTCAATTATAATTCAGGATATGGGTTAGGAGTGATAAAAATTTAGGAATGTAAAGGACAGCCTAAAGTTATTCACTCTTTAAATTCAAGTGGTTTAAAAATATATGACACCCATGCAGTATTAAATATTAGTTCTACATGCCATGAAAGCACTTTACATAGAAATTCAGTATGTTTCTTTACAAAAAGAAAGTTTATTGAATGCTTATATTATGCCAAGCATTGTGCAAAGAGCTTTTACAGAGACATCAACAAAGTGCAACAAATTTTTTTCTCAAATGGCAAAAAAACCAAAGAGGGATACTGATTAGAAGAACAATAAATTTTATTAAGTTAGACAAAACTTTCTTAGGATCCACAAATATCAAGCAAATAATCTAGAGCTACTAGTCTCTAGGAAGTCAGAATCCAAAGCTTAAATGATTAACCTGAAATCAACTAAAAGGAACAGGAAAAAGGCTGCTGACCTTTTGTCTAGTAACTATTTTAATAAACAACATTACACTAAATGCCACCTACAGACAAGGATTTTGGTTTCCCTTGACAGGAACAGTGTCCTTAGCGCTCTCCTTCATTTCAAATACCAAGCAAGGAAACGTATCAGAACTAAAGTAACAACAAAAACAAAACATTCCCACTGATGACATTATTGTTTGGTCTTATTTAAAGGGAATGGGGAATCATAATTGGTTTTGACCAAAAAAAAAAAAAAAAGTAGCAGTTGTTTGCTTTGGGCTTCTGTTGTTTCCTAGGAAAAAAAATCCTGGCCCTGTTACTTCCTTAAAGTGATGATTACTTCACAACACTTAAATTATGTTCTAATGCCTTAAAAGGCATTTGCTCTATTTATTTTTCTATAGTTGCCCCTTTACGCTCATTCTTCTATAAACTGATTTCAGTTTCACGGATAAATTTTAAAAAATACAGCTTTAGTGACAATGAAATAATTGTGTTCAAATCCCTATTACTGAAACGGCCATGTTATTATAACTAGCAAACACGTGGGAAGAGATTAAAGTATTTGTGGTAGGCAACCTCTAAAATGACCCCAGTGATCCCCACTTTCTGGTGTATAATCCCCTCTCTTTGAGCATATACTGGACTTCTGAATCACTTCTAAAATGAATAGAATATGGCAGAGGTGAAAAGATGTCATTTCCACAATTAGACTGTAACAAGACTATCACTTCCATCTTGTTTGCAGTCTCTCACTCTCGCCTAGATAGATCATCCTGGGGAAAGTGAGCCACTCGCTGTGTCATGAGGCAATCTTGTAGAAAGGCCTATGAGGCAAAGGAACTGAGGTCTGTCGACAAACCCTAAGTGACCTTGCAAGTGGCTCTCCCGCCTCCCCAGAAGCTTGACTGCAATCATATGAAAGATTCTGAGCGAGAGACACCTAGCAAAACTGCTCTTAGATTCCTGACTCACAGAAATTTTAAGATACTAAATGCTTGTTTTCTACCACTTAATTCTGGGATGATTTGTTATATATCAATAAATAACTAATACAATATTGGAAAATGGAAGTTAGGAAACTGACAGACAACTGTGGCAAACTTTACAAATGCTACACAGACATCTTTTAGAAAAATCTTCCTGTATTGATATGAATAATTATCAGTTTCCCTAGCTTTACCAGTAACTTCCTAAAGGAAAGTGATGGTTCTAACCATATATACATAGTTAAGAGTATTTACTTTCACAGGGCCAGTCACATTTGAAGGTTGTGAGCTGGTCTTCTACTTAGGATAAAAGGTTAAAGTTCACTTTCATTGTACAGTTCTATATAATTCTCAAATTTTGTTGATTAAAAGCACTATGTCATCTTCTGTGCAGCTGTACTCCATGCATATTTACTCACAGAAAATAATCCCTAGCATATACAGCAACTTCTGAACATTTATTTCAAAGTATGCTTCCAACATTATATCCTCAGGCATATTTGTGTCATATAAATCTGATTCTATTGGATTAATCCAATATTTTTTTCAGACTGAGGTACTGGAGAATAATTAAACACTGTCTATTCTTATCATTGATCCATCATCCATCCATCCATCCATCCATGTGAATATTCACTGAGTACCTACTGCATAGACAGATATCATCTTACTCACTGAGGAATATAGCAGTGAACAAAATAGACAAAAATCCTGCCCTTGTGGTAGTTATGTTCTAGTGAGGAAGAGAAACAAAAATGTAATAAACAAGTAAAATTTGTTGTATATTATACAGTATAAATGCTAAGGAAAAATAAGCACAAAATGAAGATATATAAATAAAATGTTTGGGAAGATGGAGTTAAAGTTTTAGATAGGGTGGCTTAAGAAGGCTTCACTACAAAGTTGACTGAATAAAATGAGGAAACTTCCCATTAGGACATAAAGGGGAAGAATATTCCAGGGAGAGGGAGGATCAAGATTAGAATACAGGACTTGGATGGGAGCAAGACTGGAGTGTTTGGAGAACACGGAAAAGGCCAGAGGACTGGAATACAATGCAAGTAGGAGGGTAGTAGATGAAGTAAAAGAAGTAAACAGCTATAGGACTTTATAGGACCTACTCAAGACTTTTGTTTTATTCTGGATGAGATGGGGAGACACTGGATGGTTCTGAGAAAAGGAGTAACATATATGATTATGTTTTAACAGGACTGCTCTGGCTGCTTTGTTAAGAATTGACCAGAGGGACAAGGGTATTATCAGTTCAGAGGTTACTGCAATAATCTAGGGAAGAGCTGAGGAGACCTGGACCAAGTTGGGAGCAGTGAGACTGATGAGAAGTAGTTAAATTCTGAATATATTTTGAAGGTAAGGTCAACAGGATTTCCAAATAGGCCAAGTATGAGGTAAAAGAAAAAAGGAATCACGATGATGTCAAGTGTTGGAGTCTGCATACCTGGAAGGATGAAACTGCCATCATCTGAGATGGAAAAAACCGTGAGACAAGTTAGTTTACAGGGAGAAATATAAGTACAATTATCCCTTGGTATCTACGGAGAATTGGTTCCAAGATATCTCCACCCTACCGCAATACCAAAATCTGCGGATGCTCAAGTCCCTTATATACAATGGTGTAGTATTTGCATATAACACACGTATACTCTCCTATATACTTTGTATCAGCTCTAGGTTACTTATAATATCTAATACAAAGTAAATGCTATGTTAATAGTTGTAAATACAATGAAAATGCTATGTAAATAGCTGCCAGCATGTGGCAAATTCAAGTTTTGCTTTTTGGAACTTTCCAGAATTTTTTCCCCCAAATATTTTCCATCTGCAGTTGGCTGAATCTGTGGATATGGAACTCTTGGATATGGAAGGCCACCTGTAGCTCATTTTGGAATAGGTTAAGTTTGAAATGCCTGTTAGACATCCAAGTCAAAATATGAGGTAGACAGCTGGACATACAGACCTGTACAGGGAAAGGCTTAGGCTGGTAAGAAAATAATATATAATATAAATTATGGTATGTGCAAGAGTTAGGGTATATGATCTGAATGGCTTTATCATAGGAGATTGACAAATGCCACAGGAAAAAAGAACAAGCACCAGAAAACATATATTATAATGGAACAACAGAACTAAGGATTACACTGAAACACTACAAATAAAAGCAGAAACACAATGAAAAATGAGCTTCATTTCAGAAACCTTTCCCAGAAGGATGTGGATAAAAAGGCATTAAATGAGAAGCAAGTGAAATCATCCTCCCAGAATTATTTGCAAGTGATGCTAACTGGGAAATGAGATATAAGTAACTGAAGATTACATAGTAATTTCACCAAGTAACTGACACCACTGAACTGCACACGACACTTCCTTTCCTTTAAAAAAAAAAAAATTATTCATTTATTTGGCTGCCGATGGGTCTTAGTTGCAGCATGCGGGATCTTTCATTGTGGCGCCGGCTTCTCTCTAGTTGTGGTGCACCAGCTTAGTTGCCCCACAGCATGTGGGATCCTAGTTCCCCAATCAGGGATTGAACCTGCGTTTCTTGCATTGGTAGGCAGACTCAACCATTGGACCACCAGGAAAGTCCCCACACTTCTTATTCTTACTGCTTTTAGGACTTGGGCCTAATTTATGCAGTTCCATGTTGTATATCCCATGAATAAAGACAATGTGGAAGTATTGATGTGGAAATGCTCTACACAAATACCTTTTAAGATACTTAAAAAAATAAAAAGCTAGCCATTCTTCTTGGCTTTTGTTAGAGAACCAAAAATACTACTAGAATTCCAAAAAATCCAGGAACTTCTCCTCCTCAGCGTGTTGAGAAAAAGACATTAAGATATGACAGAAACATTTTCTTCCTCTGAGCAACATATCATGTTTACCATTAATCTTGAACAATGTCCACAACAGTCATCTCAATCTTTTTATCATATAAATAAATTCTCTACTTTGGCAGAAAGCATGAGCTGAAAAATAATAAAATAATAGTAACATGCCTAGAATTTTTCTACTTAGTACTCATTAGCATATTACCAGTACTCTAATTAAAAGCATGAAATATAGCCATTATCTAAATCTTTACTGATTTTAGTTTACAAATCTCAGGAAAAGAGCATTATACAAAAAATGTGATTTCATTTTAATGTATTATACTTCTAAATATTTGCCATGCCATCTATAATTAGCATAAAACTTGAGATCTTTAAGAAATATAAAGGAAGAGGTAGAAGTTCATAATCATATCCTTCACCCTGAGAAACCCCTCAGTCCTGAGCAATCCAGGACCGATGGCCACCCTATCTATATAATACAGAAACAATACCATGAGATCTATAGCTTGATTCCATTGCCTTTAGCACAGCACCTCCCTCTTTTATTGATCTGACTTAAGTTATCTGTTGAGCTTAAGAGAAAGTACAAACAGCTTATCAAGCACTGATATGAGTAGAGCTTAAAAATAAAGTTTCAAGCAGATGGAACCTCTTCCTCCAATACAGTTGATCAAGTTGCATTCATAAAAGCAATCCTGCTTCAATGGGCTCTCAGAAGCCACAATTCTGAAGAAGGATTATATAAAACATCTACAGAGTGCTCTACTTAATGTTATCTTTGGCTCTTAGAGTAAGAAACTTCAGTGAGCGGGGAGGGTTGGGGGGGGAATGAATTGGGAGATTGGGATACCAAACTGTACACTCTTAATATATGCAGTTTATTGTAAAAAATAAAAAATTAAAAAATAAATAAAATTAAAAAAAAAAAAAAGAAACCAGTGAGGGATATATAATGCAGCTGAGATGTTTGTTCTTTAAACAGGAGTCATCACTCATGTTGCATTTAAATGAATTTTTTCATATTCCTGCAATCATCCGCAAAGCACACATGTGCACATTTTATCCCTGAGTTTTACAGGAGAGATTTTAAGGGAATATTTTTCGGGGACTAGAGTTTATCACTGTTGGAGAATATGATCTGCTCTGCCAGGCAGTTACATTTTTGATACAGCAATTCCACTACTAGGAATGTATACTAAGATGATCATCCAAAATGTTCAAAAAGATGTATTCAAAGATATTTATCACATCATTTATAGTCATCTACTTAAAGCAGGGAATTAAATCAATAATAATACATTCACATAAAATACTATGTAGTCATTATAGTTTGGTTTTTTTTTTTAAAGGACAGAAAAACATCCATTATATACTGGCTTTTAAAAGTAGATTAAATCATTTTGCTGTAGAGCAGAAATTAACATAGCATTGTAAATCAACTATACGTCAGTAAAATAAATAGTATTTTTTTTAAAGTAGGTTACAAAGAAGTTTGTATGAAATGACTCCACTTTTATAAAATTTCATGTGTAAGATATACACATATGAACACACTTAGGAAAGCTTCCATCAAAATAATAACAGTGGTTACCTCTAGAAGGTGGAATTTTATTATACTTTTCTTTATTGTTTAAATATGCCACGTTGGTATGCATTAGTTTTATGGTCAAAAAAGACAGAAGCAATATATCTATTTACATATTGGAAAAAATGAAAACCCAATTTTTGAAGTGATTTTTTTTTTAATCTGCTTATTTTCTGTGGTAGCAGACTTAACACAAGCTTTTTTGTTATTTATTTATTTATTTGGCTGCATTGGATCTTAGTTGTGGCATGTGGGATCTTTTCGTTGTAGCTTGCAGGCTTCTCTAGTTGTAGCACGTGGGTTTCTCTCTAGTTGTGGTGTGTTGGCACATGGGATTTTAGGTTCCCAGCCAAGGATCGAACCCACATCTCCTGCATTGGAAGGCAGATTCTTTTTTTTTTTTTAATTAATTAATTTAATTTATTTATTGACTGCATTGGGTCTTCATTGCTGCACACAGGCTTTCTCTAGTTGCTGAGAGTGGGGGCTACTCTTCATTGTAGTACGCAGGCTCCTCATTGCAGTGGCTTCTCTTGTTGTGGAGCACAGGCCCTAGGTGCGTGGGCTTCAATAGTTGTGGCACATGGGCTCAGTAGTTGTGGCTCACGAGCTCTAGAGCACGGGCTTAGTTGCTCCGTGGCATGTGGAATCTTCCCAGGGCAGGGCTTGAACCTGTGTGCCCTGCATTGGCAGGTGGATTCTTTACCACTGCACCACCTAGGAAGTCCTTGGAAGGCAGATTCTTAACTACTGGACCACCAGGGAAGTCCCGAAGCAATCTTTGCAATCTGTTAGCTACTTTGTATAATGGTATAATCATCTATGATTAAATATAGTGGGAAATATATTTTAAGAATCTAACTTGAAATCCTAAAAAAATACAAGAATGTTAACATTTTGAACATGGCACCATGTATTACTCACTGTCTCTTGAACTTCTGCAACTTCTTAATATGGCAAGATCTAAAAAGAAGACAAATTTTCTCAGGAGTAATTTAATTTCATATACCTGAATCTGAATCTAGAGAGCACGCAGTTTATCAAATGAATTAAGTGGTGCATTAATCTTTAAAAAGTAGCAAAAAAAAAAAAAAGCAATAGTATGTTTACTAGTATGTTTACACTGGAAACTAAATCCCAAGGCTTCAGGAAATTACAGTTAATCTGCCAAGCCATGAAGTCTTCTTTGGCATGTTCTGGGGCTCTTTATCCTCCTTGCATATATTTAATTATATCAGCCTTTCCACCATGCAAGCCCTCTCCTCCTTTAGTTTCCAAAATACTCCACTGATCTGGCTTCCTTTCCCCAAATTCCTAACTCTACTTTGTCCTCCCATTCAATAAGTGAGTGACCTTAACCAGTGCTCAATCCTCAAGTATTCATTGTTTTCTCTCTACCTGCTCTCTTCCTGCAGATTCCATTCATACTCAAGGCTCATTTGCTACCTTTATTCAGATAACTATCAAGTTTCTTCTTCAGACCAAACCTATCTCCAAAACGTCATCCCAAAACATTGCTACCAGTATGTTCCAACATTACTGCAAATTAACTTCTGGTCTTAAAATTCTGTTAACAAAGAAAAGGCTTTCAGCTTGTTTTAGAAGCATCTTTATGTCAAAAATCATACTCAGGAGCTTTCCCAGAAACCAACTTCCATGCCAATTTGCCCAATTCTTTCAATGGTACCATCTTTCAATCACTCAGACCTAAACCCTTGAGTCATCTGGGACTCTATTTTCCCCCCAACATCTGATTAAGTAATTAAATTCTGATTAATTTTACTTAGACAATATCTACCTCATATCTTGTCCTTTCTTTCAATTCCCATTAATACCAACTAGGCCAGGCCCACATCACCACATTTCTCAACTTTTGCATCTTCCTTTCAACAGATGTCCCTGCAATCGGTCTTACCTCACTCATTTATCTATTACACCAAATACTGAAATTCAAACACACATAAAGACATGGTCCCTATTCCTAAGAATATCACCATATATTGCAGACTGACTTTAAGATGAGTTATAACCAAATATTACTCATACTTCAAGCCAGCCCTATCATTAGCAAGTCATTTAGCTATTCTGAAGTTTATTCTCTCCTCTGTGAATACACAATTATTAAACCTTACAACTTTCCAAAGTTGTTGTGAGGCTTAACAACAGTTTACATAAGTATACTTTATAGATTTTTGTTACAGCAGTATGTAGACATAAGGCAGAAATACTGAGTAGTATGACAAATACTTAGTTTTACAGAGACTAAGTAAGCACCAAAAAGGGAACGATTAATTTACCAATATAAATTAATTCCCTAACCTAATTCCCTAATCTAACTTGGGCCATGTTTCTCCTCCACTTAAAAACATTTGATAGCACCCATTCTTGAGAAAAAAAGCCCCAAACACTGATAATTTAAATCTTCTACAATTTGACCCAATTATTCATTCCACAGAAGTGATTCAATCTCCTATGAAGCAGCCTTGCAGCTAGAGAGAAGCCGTGTGCCGCAATGAAAAGCCTGCGCACTGCAACTGAAACCCATCGCAGCCAAATATAAATATCTTTTTTAAAAATGGGTGGAAGACCTAAATAGGTATTTCTTCAAAGACAACATACAGATGGCCAACAAACATATGAAAAGATGCTCAACATCACTAATTATTAGAGAAATGCAAATCAAAAATGACAATGAGGTATCACCTCACACTAGTTAGAATGGCCATCATCAAAAAAAATCTACAAACAATAAATGCTTGAGAGGGTGTGGAGAAAAGGGAACCCTCATGCACTGTTGGTGGGAATGTAAATTGATACAGACACTATGGAAAACAGCATGGAGGTTCCTTAAAAAACTAAAAATAGAACTACCATGTGACACTGCAATCCCACTACTGGGCATATACCCAAAGAAAACCATAATTCAAAACAACACATGCACCCTAATGTTTATAGCAGTACTATTTACAATAGCCAGGACAGGGAAGCAACCTAAATATCCATCAAAAGCGGAATGGATAAAGAAGATGTGGTACACATATCAATGGAATATTACTCAACCATTAAAAGGAACGAAATTAGGTCATTTGTAGAGACATGGATGGACCTAGAGAGTGTCACACTGAGTGAAGTAAATCAGAAAGAGAAAAACAAATATTGTATATTAACATATATATGTGGACTCTAGAAAAATGGTATAGATTATCTTACTTGCAAAACAGAGACACAGACATACAGAATAAATGTATGGATACCAAGGGGAAAGAGGGGTGGTGGGAAGAATTAGGAGATTGGGACTGACATATACTATTGATACTATGTGTAAAATAGACAACTAATGAGAACCTACTGTATAGGGGACTCTACTTAATGCACTGTGGTGACCTAAATGGGAAGGAAATCCAAAAAAGAGGGGATGTATGTTTATGTATAGCTGATTCATTTTTCTGTACAGTAGAAACTAACACAACACTGCAAAGCAACTATACTCCAATAAAAATTAATCAAAAAAATAAAATGTTAACAGTAGACTTTTTGGTAGGTGATTTTATCATGTGAGGAAGTTCACCTCTATTCCTATTTTTCTGAGAATTTGTTGTGAATAAATGTTGGATTTTATCATTTAAAAAAAAAAAGAAAGAAAAATTATAACTTCCAAGAGGGCCTTAAAGAGATGTGATGACTAAATGTAAAGTGCTATCCTGATGGGATTCTGGAACAGAAAAAAGACATTAGGTAAAAACTAAGGAAATCTGAGACAAAGTATGGACTTCAGTTAATAACACATCACTATGGATTCATTAACTGTATCAAATGTACCATACTAATATGATAATAATAGGGGAAACTGGGTACAAGCTATACAGAACTCTACTATGTTCACAATTTTTCCATAAACCTAAAAATTGTTCACAATTTTTCTGTAAAACTCTTCTAAAAAATGAAGTTTATTTATATTAAAAAAAAAAACACTTCCTAGGAAAAAATTAAACTAAGAAAATTTGAAAGCACAAGAATACACAAGCATGCATTCCATTAGCCAGCAAAGCAATGACATGATCACACCCCATACGTCTTGGAAAAAGTGCACTGTACATTCACAAGAGAATGAGAAACAAAGCAAATTAACAAGTACCACAGTATTACTACAAAAATAATTTTGATCTCACAGATTCTCTGAAAAGATCTTGAGTTCCATAGTCCTGGGAACACACTCAGAAAATCTCCAAGCATAATGGAAATACAAAAGATTTCCAGCTTGGAATTCTACTGATATACTGTGTAGACCACTGGCTATTTCTTTTACTTTTTCAAAGCTTTCTCCAATTTAGCTCCCCAAACTTATTAAAGAGTCCCACTATATACCTGCAAAATGTTTACATTATATGATTCAAGCCTCTAACAGAATCAAGGACACCTTTTAACAAGTTCAAAAAAAAGAAAAAAAGGAAAGAAGATACAATAAGAATCTAAGTGCTCAAACAACAGGAAATATTGAGTAATATTTTCCCACTTTGGAAGTTCAAACATTATAAACATTTAAGTTGCTGCTATTAATTCATACTCCTACTGAATTAACAGATCTAAGCAATGACCATCAATGGCCGCTATTATCACAAGAAGAGAGACAATCAGACATTATGTGACTCCTGTAACTGAAGAACATATTAAACAATCACCACGGGGGGAAAACCAGATTGTGGGAAACACTGCAGGACAAACTACCTTATTTATTCAATACATTGAAAAGGAAAATTAAAAACTGAAAAGGAAAAATAAAAAACAGATGCTGGAGAGACTTAAAAGATTAAAAAAGACAAGTGACTTATCAAACAAGTCCAACACAAAGATAATAAAAAGAAATTTACAAGACGATTAGGGACATTTAAGCAATGACTAGCTACTTGATTATATTAAAGAATTACTCATTTTTAGAGTAATAATAATATTTATCATTAAAGTTTTAAAGAAAAGTCTTTATATTTTAGAGAGACACACTGAAGTACTTATAAATAAAATGATGTATATGGGATTTTCTCAAAATAATATGGGGTGGGAAGGCGGGAGTATATGCTGAAGATGAGTGATGCGTACATGAGAATTCATTATACTAGTTCATCTTATTTATAAAAATATATTTGAAATTTTATATAGTAAAGACTTCAATAAAGATATCTATTAACATTCTTGAATGTGTAATTAATGTAAACTGTTACAGTTAGCAAGTAGCTATTAGGAAGATGAAGAAACAATGAGTATTAGGAAATAAATTGGTAACTAAAATTTCCAGTTATGTTATTATTTTACATAAGAAGACCTCTGCAACCTAAGAATTTACATAATTTAGGACCTTCATCTAACTGGCAACTCCCCAGGTGAGATGCCCCATCAGACTACCCGATTTTGGATTATTCAGCAATAGGACCCACTTCATTAGACTGAGAGGCACCAGAGGGTAGTACTACGACTGTGGTAGGCAGAATAATGGCCTCCCAAAGATGTCCACGTCTCAATCCCTGGAACCTGTGAATGTTATCTTAAATGATACAAGGGACTTTGCAGATGTGATTAAGTTAAAAATCTTGAGATAGGGTAGTTATTCTGGATTACCTGAGTGGGCCCAAAGTAATCACAAGGGTCCTTATAAGAAGGAAACAAGAAAGTGAGTGAGCAGTAGGAGATGTGACAACAAAAGCCAGAGGCTGAAGTGATGGGAGGAAGGGGCCATGAGCCAATGAAACATTGCAACCTCTAGACACTGATAAAAAGAAATGGATTTTCCCTTAAAGCCTCCAGAAGGAACACACCTTGTTTTTAGACTTCTGATACCCACATCTGTTAAGATAACAAATTTCTGTTGTTTTAAGCCACTAAATTTGTGGTAACTTGTAGCAATAAGGAAACTAGCATAATGACCAATGGTAAAATTTAATAGAAAAGTCTATCTCAGTTCAAGTATAATGACTTGAGCTGCCTTTTTAGAAAATGTGTTACCTATAAACTACATCTGTTCATGCCGAGACTGGATGACCTGCTGTCAGGGGATACTGTGGGTAGAATCCTTACATTAGGCAGATTATTAGGCTGAATGATCTGTAAATTTCCCAGAAAGATTAAGGGGGAAAGTAGCAACAGGACTCAGAGGTTTGCAAAAGGCTCTGTGATAGCATAATCTTTGTTAAAGATGAAAAGAAAAGGCCTCTACAAGGCAATCCTGAAGTATACAAGCATTAGCCAAACACTTAGCAGACTGGTCGCAAAGGATATTCAAATATTAGATGAGCATATGTACCAAATCTGGTGACCCATTTATTATAGACGAGGTAAGAAACTTCACAGCCCTTCATCCATTCCCATTTTTGGGTGGGAAAGGGGTAACTAATAAGGACAACCAAGTACCATCATGCAAGAATAAGAGGGTCAGTAATTGGCATATGCATAATTTATCATTGGACTTGAATACATAAATGTCTTAAAGGTCAGTTATTGAGAAACTGTACATCAAAAATACCCTATAAATATGCTATCACTAAAAACATACAATATACTAAATCAACAATGATGAAGCTTAACTATTAGTACAGTTGGCCCTAGAACAACATGGGTTTGAACTACGCAGGTCCACTTATAGGCAGATTTTTTTCAATAGTAAATACTACAATCTACAGCTCAGTGGTTGGTTGAATCGAGGATACCGCGGAACCACGGTTCTGCATCCAGGGTCAGAGACTCTACCCCACCACTACCAATTGTTCAAGAGTCAACTATATTTAAACAAGAGAATAAAAACAGCAACATTTAAAATCCGTGACCCGCTCAAAAATAATATTTGATGTTACCAAAAACTGGGCAATTCCATTAATTTACATGTCCATTTACACAAGCTGTATGATGTTGGCAAATGTCATATACAGTAGTCATACTTCTTAGAATAGGATTTAAAGCTCCCAGTAAACCCTAATAACATACTAAGTTTACTTTATGAGCACTAAATCACAGTAATCATGAAAAACTCACCTAGTAAGTATGTAAAAATCAAAGTTTCAGGAAGTTGGGTCATCTCTAGGCCCATCAAGAAGACATTTATTACATTCTGAGACTTACTGAACTAAATCACCTTTGCAGTTCCTTCCATTTCAGAAAGCATCTGATTCAAAGTATCCAATTTAAGTTAGAATCTTAAGCAACAGTTCTGCAATTAAGAGTCCCTTATACTACTACCAAGATTTATACATATTTTTAAATTTTTTATTCTCTTCTAAAAAGTCATTTATATAATAAATTTTTAATATAACAAAAGATTTTGACCTCAGACCTCATAAAGTAGTTTTCTCTGGTAACAGAAATAATATATAAGATATTCACAAGTTATGACCTTCCTTAAGGTAAGGAACATATTCAATTTTTTTAAATCTAAAGGTATATTTCACTTATTTAGTTTACTTCAATCTATCAATAAAATTTGACCCCTACACTTCAAGGATTTCTTAATGGTTAATTTCCAAAGTGATATGAGTTCTGGACTTTCACAGAATATTTTAAGACACATATTAAATGCACACTGGTGTTCTGAAGTATATTAGTATAGTATAAAGAGTCAATTCATATTTTTCAGTATTTACTACCTAAGACAAGCAACACTACCACAAAAACAGAATTATATACAACTGGAATAATAAACGAGCAAATGAATTTTTTAAAAAATAGAAAGCACAATCTCATGTAGAAGAAGAAAATTGAATAAATGGACCCTAAAGTCAACTGAATCCAAGCTTTTAGCACCTCACACCAAGACTACCATAATAGTCTCTTAATTAATATCTTTATCTCTCACTCCTCTAAATCATCTTATATCCTGCTTCCAGACTCACCTTGTCCACCTTCATAAAAACATTCAATGACATACCACCGTCTACAGATTCAAGTTCAAAATCCCTGGGTCTGGCACCCAAAGCCTTCCATAAGTTTAGTCTCTTATCTTCCATGTTGATCACTAGTCTTGTAAATAACATTCCCTTTCACCTACCTTCATCAGTTTTTCTAGGCATTCTCCCCTGAATAAACCTTGAGTAATTAATTCCCTGTTTAGCCTTGCCTCTTGCCATCCTCCCTTCCTAGAATGCTCTCTTTGCTCATTTTCAATGCTATGATCCCTATCATCTATGTTATTCAGAGTTTGTGTTCTTTTAAGAAAGCTTCGCTAACTACGCCCATGTATAGCAACGGCCCATTTGTCACAACTTGTATAACTGTCTTATGTCCCTCATTAACACTTGGTAAATGCTATTATTGCCTTATCTATCAACCCCTCTATCTAGTCTTCTCAAAATAAACATAATTCAGGTAGACTACACTGTATAGCTCTTAGCATCCCCTTCACAGGGCACAATACTTCGCACAAAGACTGCATTCAAAAAAAGCTTACTAATAATATTCGTAAAACTAGTGCATGCAAACAGATTTTTTACAACACTGCCACCTCATACTGCTTTATATTTTCAAAGAACTTTCTGGTTTCACTAGATCATATTATCCCTGTCAAGTAGGAATGATGAGTATTCTTGCTTACATATTTTTTATTTAAGTAGAATATTTGCCTCAATATTTTAGGTAGCAAAAATGAGATTCAGAGAAAGTGTAAAGCCAAAATTACTCAATAGCATATGTAGGGCTTTTTTTAGTTTGTTTTATTGCCACTCCTGCATCCTAACTTTATCTTTTTGGTAAGAAGGCTGAATATTAATAGTTATATTAACAATAACAATAGTGGCTTTTATTTATTGGATATTTATAATGTGCAAGACTGTAATAGGTATTGTATAGATATATTATCTCAATTAAAACTCAACAACTCTGGGAGGTAGATATTACTATTATCTTTATTTAATAGATGAGAAAAACTGTAAACTCTGAGAGTTAATTTAATTACACAGGTCATACAACTAAGTGACAGAGCTCAGATTTTAACACATAGCCAAATGTATATGGAGCCCATGTTCTTATCCACCTCTCCGAGATCTAAACAGTAACTAGCTTAGGCCATGCAGTTCAAAGGTGACATTTTATAAATAGATAACTCAAAGGTGGACCTCCAGATTAGTTTCACATACAGAATATTTCAGGAGTTCACACTGAAATTGTTGGTATTATTGTCTCTAAAATGAGCTACGATATTTCACAGAAGAAACTTAATGAACAACAAGAAGAAAATTGCTCTCACTGCTGTTTATATAACTTGCTCTAACCTCTCAGTATCAACAGGATTTACAGTAAAAATGATTAAAACTTTACCAATACAGTGTAGATATTCTGGTATAGAATTTAATACTATCTACTTAGATGTTTACTCTGAGAGGTAACAATAAATTTTAAGCAATTCTATTCAGAAAGACAGTTTCATAGACAATATGTTAGTGGCAAAGGAAAAATATTCAGAGACAGACAGACCTCAGTTCCATCACTTACACTGTGAGCTTTTAGAGAAGACAATTAACCTCCCTGAACGGGTTTTTCTATCTTTAAAAGTGAGCATAAACAAATATCTATCTTTAATGGCTGTTGTGAGGACAGTCTGAAACAGTATACACTTAGAAAATAGCAATTGTTATTACTGGTATTTTTATTACCACCAAAAGATTTAAAATATTTTAGCTAAAGAAGAAAAAAAAAAAACTTAAGAAAGTCCATTAACTTAAAATAAGAAAACATTTATGGTACAGTAAATATCATGTTCCAAGAAAAGGCTTTAATCTTAACTTTTTTTTCTGAAGATAGAGAGAAAGCAAAATAACCTCCCATCAAGTCTTCCACTTAAAATTGCCGTTACAACAACCTTCTTCATAAACCAAGTTACGTCCATGTTCATTTTATTTTCTATTAACAAGTGATCATTTTAAAGTTTAACTTTTTTGACCACTAAAGAAACAAGCTTGAACTAGAAATTCAAAAAATGTTGGGACCAAGTTAACCCAAGTAAGCAAAACTACACTTTGCTATCAATCATTAGACTGATCCTACATTTGAGCCTGAACAAAGGACACTGACTAAATTAAAATTCACAAACACCTCAATTTGGTAGTGACTCTCAACTTCATAGCAGCATGAAAGACAGAAAAGTTGGCCTCTGCATTATTCCAATAGTGTAAGTTTGTCAAAGAATCTACCACCTAACAAACCATGGAGCTATTACCTGGCTGCATTTTACCCACTGGCACTTTTAGATAACACAAACATCCCTAATTGTCTATAAATCAATATTTAATGGAATCTTTAAAAATGCAACAGGAGAACTGAAATGAAATGATCCTGGAGCAAAATGTTTTCGTACAGTGACAAATCATCATTTAATCTACCCTACCGTTGAATTTTCATCTTTTTTTAAAACTTATTGGATAAGGTACACTTAACCACTACCCCTATCTATTTGTTTTAATTTCAGAATACAATTCAATCACAACACAAGGCAGCAATATTTACTAAATCTTTACACTCTTATAGAAAGAATATATGTGGCAACTGCTCTTAATTCTTAATTATTTTAACTGTTTCATTTTGTCCACAGCCACACATAATTTGAGACTGGCAGGCATTTAATTTCCTCAACTGTTAACAACCTCTTGATTTCAGTAAGACAAAGTTTCTTGAGGAAAACAAACTATTATATCAGTATGTCTTACACTATATGGCTGGGAAAGCAAAGGAAAAGAGGTAGGAGATAGGGCAGAAATAGCAGAAAACTGGGTTATGCCTTAACAAGCTTTAAACTATCTGTAATTTTCATATCAACAGAGGAGTTAAAGTATTACTTTAAAATACTTTTTTTTAAAGTTTGTTTTAAATATATTTTTAAAATAAAATGATGGCTTACATCAAACTTTCAGCTGTAGATGATAGTACCTTATTATGCTGTATTTGAACCACTCACCAAAGTTCGGTCAGGTTCTCCATCTGCCAAACCTGTCTCCATAGTGAAAGAAGATAGGTTTACACTTCTCTTCCCATTAATGTTTATCCATCCTGTACATCTGGAAATCCTAGAAGAAGAAAATCATATGTATTAGTTCTGATATTAAACTGTGATACATGGGAAATAAAAAGCATTACGTATATAAGGAGGGAGAAATCATTTATGCTGAGGTTACTGGGAAATCCAATAGCGGAAAAAAAAAAACAAAAACAGATTTTTCCATGGGCCTTGAAGAATGGTAAAAGTTCAGGAAAAAAATGAAAGAAAATATTCCAAGTGAAGAGGAATAGCAAGAGCAACCGATATGAGATGATTCAAAATTTGAAAAGATGATTAAATCTACTTATAATTAGAAATAAAATGAATTTTTTGTCATTATTACATCTGCAAAAACTAGAAAGTATGCTGCTATCCACTGTTGGCAAGACCATAGGAAAACAGATGTTCTCATACACTTTTGTGATAAGAATGTAAGTCAGGGACTTCCCTGGTGGCGCAGTGGTTAAAAGCCTACCTGCCAATGCAGGGGACCTGAGTTCAATCCCTGGTCCAAGAGGATCCCACATGCTGAGGAGCAACTAAGCCTGTGCGCCACAACTACTGAGCCTGCGCCCTAGAGCCCATGAGCCACAACTACTGGGCCCACATGTTACAACTACTGAAGCCCACACACTCTAGGGCCCACACTCCACAACAAGAGAAACCACCGCAATGAGAAGCCTGCACACCGCAAGGAAGAGTAGCCCCTGCTCACCACAACCAGAGAAAGCTTGGCACGCAGCAACGAAGATCCAATGCAGCCAAAAATTAAAAAAAAAAAAAAAAAAAATACAAATCAGAACAATTGGGGGGAGGACAATTTAAAATACAAATGCTTTTTATTAAATTTATTTATTTACTGGCTATGTTGCATCTTCGCTGCTGTGCACAGGCTTTCTCTAGTTGTGATGAGTAGGGGCTACTCTTCACTGCGGTGCATGGGCTTCTCACTGCAGAGAATGGGCTCTAGGTGTGTGGGCTTCAGTACTTGTGGCGCGTGGGCTCAGCAGTTGTGGCTCATGGGCTCTAGAATGCAGTCTCAGTAGTTTTGATGCACAGGCTTAGCTGCTCCGTGGCATGTGGGATCTTCCCGGACCAGGGATAGAACCCATGCCCCTTGCATTGGCAGGCAGATTCTTAACCACTGCACCACCAGGGAAGTCCCTAAAATATATATGCTTTAATCCAGCAATTGCAAGGCTCGGAATTATTCCACAAATATACAATACAAATGCACAAAGAAATTAATAAATACATCCAACAAAGTAATAGATGAGAAAAACTGGAACCAACCTTAGTGTCAATCATTAGGAGTTTGCGTAAACTGTATCACATACATACAACTGAATATCATACTGCAATTTTTTTAAAGATTTATTTTATTCTTTATTTATTTATTTTGGCTGTGCTGGGTCTTCATTGCTACACACGGGCTTTCTCTAGTTGTGGGGAATGGGGGCTACTCTGTTGCAGTGCTTGGGCTTCTCGCTGTGGTAGCTTCTCTTGTTGCGGAGTACAGGCTCTAGGCAAGCAGGCTTCAGTAGTTGCGGCACATGGGCTCAGCAGTTGTGGCTCGAAGGCTCTAGAGCACAGGCTCAGTAGTTGTGGCACACAGGCTTAGTTGCTCCTCGGCATGTGGGATCTTCCCGGCCCAGGGATCAAACCCATGTCCCCCGCACTGGCAGGCAGATTCTTAACCACTGCACCACCAGGGAAGCCCCCATGCTACAATTTTTTTAAATGAGTTTATATATATATATATATATATATATATATATATATTCTTTTTGTGTTTCTGAATTTTTCGTTTTTACAATGAACATGTATTACTTTTATAGTTATTTTTATTTTGAGAAGTCTTAGAAGTATGCCTTCATCACAAGTCTTTTTCTTTTGAACTTTTTAACAAAGCCTCCAAGACGAACTCCTATAGTAATTATATATATTCAGAAGTCTCTAATAATCTCTAATAATTCTTCTTTAAAACAGCTAACAAAATTAAAACCAAGAAATAGGTAAACTTCTAGTCATTTCTTGGAGTTCCAAATCATTTTCTTGTTTTTGCAAGTACAAACGGCTGCAGTGAAATATAAATACAGGATGACCCATCCTGTGGATATGAGTGAGCCCCTTTCCCCAGCCAATCCTGTCATTGTCCAATGGGCTCATGAACAAAGTAGCCACCATGGTAGAGGTGGAAGTGATGCATGGGTTCAGCAACATGGACTTCCACTCGCCAAGACCAACCAGGCTACTGCCACTGCTGTGTGCCAAATCTGCCAGCAGCAGAGACCAACACTGAGTCCCCAGTATGACACTACTCCCTGGGGTGATCAGCCAGCTACCTGGTGACAGGCTGATTACACTGGACTGCTTCTATCATGGAAGAGGCAGTGCTTTATTCTTACTGAAACAGACAGTTACTCTATATACAAATTTGCCTTCCCTGCACAAAATGCTTCTGCCAAAACTACTATCCATGGACTTACACAATGCCTTATCTACCCCTCCTATTATTCTACAAAGCACTGCTGCTGATCAAGGAACTCACTTCACAGGAAAAAAAAAAAAAGTGTGGCAATAGGCTAGTGAATTTGCTGGTCTTACCATAATCCTTATCATCCTGAAATAGCTAGCTTGACAGAACAGTGGAATGGCCTTTTGAAGACTCAGTGAGGGCACCAGCCAGGTGGCAATACCTTGGGCAAGGATCTCCAAAAGGCTGTATATGCTCTGAATGTCCAATATATGGTGCTGTTTCTTGCATAGCCAAGATTCACAGGTCCAAGAATCAGAGGAAGGAAATGGAAGTGACACCATTCACTACTGACCCACAAGCAAAAATTTTTTTTTATTTATTTTTATTGAAGTATAGTTGATTTACAATGTGTTAGTTTCTGGCGTACAGCAAAGTGATTCAGTTATACATATACATATTCTTTTCCGTTATGGTTTATTACAGGATATTGAATATATTCCATGTTATCTGGTAGGTCCTTGTTGTTTATCTATTTTATATATAGTAGTTTGTATCTGCTAACCCCAAACTCCTAATTTATCCCTCGCCCACCCCCTTTCCCTGTTGGTAACCATAAGTTTGTTTTCTATATCTGTGAGTCTGTTTCTGTTTCATAAATAAGTTCATTTGTGTCATATTTTAGATTCCACATACAGGTGGTATCATATGGTATTTGTCTTTCCTTTTCTGACTTACTTCACTTTGCATGATAATCTCTGGGTCCATCCATGTTGCTGCAAATGGCATTATTTCATTCTTTTTTTTATGTCTAAGTAGTGTTCCATTGTGTATGTATACCACATCTTCTTTACCCATTCATCTGTCGACGGACATTTAGGTTACTTCCATGTCTTGGCTGTTGTAAACTGTAAGTAGAGTTTTCTCCCAATATATGCCCAAGAGTGGGATTGCTGGATCATATAGTAACTTTATTTTTAGTTTTTTAAGGAACCTCCATACTATTTTCTGTAGTGGCTGCACTAATTTACATTCCTACCAACAGTGCAGGAGAGTTCCCTTTTCTCCACACCCTTTCAAGCATTTGTTATTTGTAGACTTTTTAATGATGGCCATTATGACCAGTGTGAGGTGGTACCTAATTGTTGTTTTGATTTCTATTTCTCATACTTAGCGATGTTGAGCATATTTTCATGTGCTTACTGGCCATCCATATGCCTTCTTTGGAGAAATGTCTATTTAGGTCTTCTACCCATTTTTTGATTGGGTTGGTTTTATTGTCATTGAGTTATTACGAGCTGCTTGTATATTTTGGAAAGTAAGCCCTTGTCGGTCACATTGTTCACAAATGTTTTCTCCCAGACCATATGCTGTCTTTTCATTTTGTTTATGGTTTCCTTTGCTGTGCAGAAGCTTACAAGTTTAATTAGGTCCCATCTGTTTATTTTTGCTTTTATTTTTATTGTTTTGGGAGACTGACCTAAGAAAACATTGGTACAGTTTATGTCAGAGAATGTTTTGCCTATGTTCTCTTCTAGGAGTTTTATGATGTCGTGTCTTACACTGAAGTCTTTAAGCCTTGTTGAGTTTATTTTTGAGTATGGTGTGAGGATGTGTTCTAACTTCAATGATTTACATGCAGCTGTCCAGTTCTCCCAACACAACTCACTAGCGAAAATTTTGTTTCCTGTCCCCACGACCCTATACTCTGCTGGTCTAGAGGTCTTAGTTCCAAAGGGAGGAATGCTTCCACCAGGAGGCACACAATGATTCCACTGAACTGTAAGTTAAGCCTGCCACCTGGCCACTTTAAGCTCCCCTCTGAATCAATAGGCAAAGAAGGAACTTATTGTGCTGGCTTACCTAATTGATTCTAATTACCAAGGGGAAATAGACTGCTACTCCACAATGGTGGTAAGAAAGAGTATGTCTGGTTATCAGAGATCCCTAAGGGCATCTCTTAGTACTACTATGCCTTATGATTAAATTCAATGGAAGACTACAATAGCCCAACTAAGGCAGGACTACTACTGACTCAAACCCTTCAGAAACAATAGTATGGGTCACCCCACCAGGTAAAGAACTATGGCTATCTGAGGTGCTTGCTGAGGGCAAAGGGAATACAAAATGGGTAATGGAAGAAGGCATTTATAAATACCAGCTACCACTACATGACCAGTTACGGAAATGAGAACTATAACTGTTATGAGTATTTTTTCCTAATTTTATTATGAATATGTTTCTGTGGATATGCATCAAATAACTGTTTTCTTCCCTCTCTTATCTCCTTATCATATAACATAAGATACCCTGACTTTACATCACAGTATTTAATTACTGTTAGCTTTACATCAATATTTAAGTTATAGGATATCAAGGTGAGTGAACATCACTCAAGGACTTTGCAGCCTGCCCTGCAATTTCAGACTTGCCAGCCCCCACAATCATGTGAGCCAATTCCTTAAAATAAATCCATCTCTTTCCTTCCCTCTCTCTTTCCGTACACATGTATATTTTATAGGTTCTGTTTCTCTGGAGAACCCTAACACAATATGTATGTGTGTATTCATATCTTATCCATATAGATGTAGATATATTTATCTCATTCATTCTCACCACCTTCTGTGCTCTCCTCTGTATCACAAAAGCTAAAAGTATGAGAACTCCATTTTGCAAATACCTTTGCCCCTGGCATTCTGTATGTGATTTACATTCAGCAAATGTAATGCATTTGCACAGTATTTGGAAGGCAAAAGAGAGACAGAAACAAGGCCAGTTTTCTTCTGAATGCAGTAGGCACTTGCACTTTGACAGACATGAGGTTTTACAGTAACCACCAAATGCTCCCCTGCCAGTTCCCTATGTTGATACTACCAGGCAGCCACAATCAGCAGCAGCAGTGACTAACCTGAAAGCTGAGAACAGCCTTCCAGGCTCCACACCTCCAGCTTTTCCAATATTTTAAGAATCTAATTCCCCGTACTAATTTCCCTTTTGCTTTAAGTACCTATAGTGATTTGTTTTCCTCAATGAACCTGGCCTGACAAATTTTTAAAGACTAAATTAAAATATATTGTACATTAGATAGCAATCAGTGCTGAGAAGAAAAAATTACGAAGGGAGCAATTATGACATGTCACAGTAGTAGGGAGAATTTCAGATAGGAATGACTCTGAGTCAAGATCTCAGTAACATGAGGGAGTGAGCTGCTCAAGTATCTAGAAGACCTTTTCAGGAAGAAGAGGAAACAGCAAGCACAAAGACCCTAAGGCAGGAGCATGCGGCATGTTTAAAGAACAGCAAGGAGACTAACATGGCAAGTGGAATAAGGAAGAGAGCAGTGAGCAAAGAGCACAGAAAGAAAACTATGTTTGAAATAACAGAGAGCCTCTCAGGACAGAAGAACTTGGACTTATGCTCTGAATGAGATGGGAAGCTATCTGCTGAAAGGAGAGCAAAGAAATAACAGAATCTGACTTATTCAGGATCACTCTGGCTGCTGTCTGGGAACAGATTACAAATTGGAAGACCACTGCTCTAATCCAGGCAAAAGACTATGGTGGCTTGTGCCAGAACAGTGGCAAGAGATGTGGTGAACAGTGCAAATTATTTAAATACTTTGAATATAGAGTCAAAGGATTTGCTGATGAACCAGATGTAGGGTGTAAATTTAAAGAGAGAGAGAGAGACAGAGAGGAACTTAGAAGGTCTGTGCCCTGAGCACAGAGCAATCGGAAGAATGAAATTGCCAGTAACACATATGGAGTACATTATGGAAAGACTTGAAGAGGAAAGTGATGAAAATCAGGAGTGCCTTTTGGATATATTCACTTTGAGATGTGAGTTAAACACTTAAAGAGAGATATCAGTCAATTAGACAGTAGGACCTACACATGTGAGGTTGAGGAGGTCAGGCTAGAAATGTAAATTGAGAGTCAGCATATAGAATTTAAAATTACAAGACTAGATGAGATCTCTCTAGGAATCAGTGTAGACAGAAAAGAGGACTGAGTTCACAGCCCTGGGGTATTCAATATTAAAAAATCAATATTTATAGAATAAATGAATAAATTCCAATTTTTGCTTTTCAATTTTCAGATCTACTCAATATAATTACTTTATGTAAAGACAAAATTGCTCTATCTAAAAAGCAAAGAGCAAAAGCAATCCTGAGAAAGAAGAACAAAGCTGAAGGTATCATGATCCCTGGCTTCAGACTATACTACAAAGCTACAGTAATTAAAACAGTATGTTACTGGCACAAAACAAACACACAGATCAATGGAACAGAACAAGGAGCCCATAAATAAACCCAACTATGATCAATTAATCAACAAAGAAGGCAAGAATATACAATGGAGGAAAGACAATCTCTTCAATAAGTGGTGCTGGAAAAATTAGCTACATGTAAAAGAATAAAAGCAGAACCTCACATCATATACAAAATAAAACTCAAATATACAATATACAAAAATAAATTCAAAATGGATTAAAGATCCAAATGTTAGACCAGAAAACTCCTAGAAGGAAACATAGGCAGAACATTCTTTGACATAAATTGTAGCAATACTTTTTTGGATCTGTCTCCTAAGGCAAATGAAACAAAAGCAAAAATAAACAAATGGGACCTAAATAAACTTAAAAAACTTTTGCACAGCAAAGGAAACCATCAACAAAACGAAAAGACAACCTATTGAATGGGAGAAAATATCTGCAAATGATATGATCAATAAGGGGTTAATAAGCCCATACAACTCAATACTACAAAAAATAAAATAATACTACCCAACTAAAAACTGAGCAGAAGTCCTGAATAGACATTTTTCCAAAGAAGACATACAGATAGCCAACTGGCACATGAAAATATGCTTAACACTGCAAATCACCAGAGAAATGCAAATCAAAACCACAAGATATCACCTCACAATCTGTCAGAATGGCTGTTATCGAAAAGACCACAAATAACAAATGCTGGTGAGGATGTGGAGAAAGGGGAACTCTTTTACAATACATGTAAAAGAATTCCCACCAATGGTGGGAATGTAAATTGGTGCAGCCACTATGTAAAACAGTATGGAGTTTCCTCAAAAAACTAAAAACAGAACTACCATATCATCTGGCAATTCCACTCCTGGGTATACATCCAAAGGAAACAAAAAGACTAATTTGAAAATGAACACAACAAAACAGAAACAAACTCACAGATATAGAGAACAAACTAGTGGTTACCAGTAGGGAGCGGGGGAAATGGGAGGGGTCAGATAGGGATAGGGAATTAAGAGGTACAAACTACTACGTATAAAATAAATAAGCTAGAAGGATATACTGCACAGCACAGGTGATATAGCCAATATATTATAATAACTTTAAATGGAACATAAGCTATAAAAATTTTGAATCACTATGTTGTACACCTGAAACTAATATAGTATTGTAAATCAACTACATTTCAATGAAAAAAAAATTTAAATAAAATATACAATGACAAAAAAGGAACTTTTTAGTATTACAAAAAAGGAACTTTTTAGTATTACAAAAAAGGAACTTTTTAGTATTACAAAAAAGGAACTTTTTTAGTATTAAAAAAAGTCCAAACACCCTAAAAAAAATTCAGCACTGAATATGATAACTGTAGTTTTTCTGTAGTTACCTTCATCGAATTTAGAAACTTCCCTTCTATTACAATTTTCTTGAGAAGTTTTATTCATATTTTTAATGACTGGGCACTAGTTTTTAAGTGCATTTATGACTCTATTGAAATGAATGTATGTATTTTTTTCCTTTGGTATCTTTATGTGATTATATTGCTTGATTTATTGAATATTAAGCCTTTCTTGCGTTTCTGAAAATCACACTGGAACATGGGGAAAAAAAAGCAAAGACGACACACACATGCACAGTAAAAATCAAATCATAACATGACTAATTTAGAAAAGGGAGCAGTCCTCAAAAAATTAAAAACAGAACAACCATATGATCTAGCAATTCCCCTCCTGCGTAAACAACTGGAAAAAAATTAAAATGCTAATTCAAAAAGATACATGCACCCCAATGTTCACAGCAGCACTATTTACAATAGCCAAGATGTTGCACTTGGGAGCAACCCAAGTGCCCGTCAAGATGTGGTATATGAGGGTGAATCAAAAATTATCCACACTCTGGGTTATAATAAAATTTCTGTTAGCCATACTGTCTTATCAGCACTTTCTATTCAAGGCTACAGTCTCCCCAGTCACTGTTGTGCAGGTGTGAATGTGTTATATCAGTTCATTTGTAACTGTAGTGCAAGCAAAAATGGATGCCCCACTTATGATTTGCATGAAAGAGCAGTGTGCAGTGATTCGTTTTTTGTGGTCTGAGGGTGTACTTGGTGCCATTATTTATCAAAGACTTTGTGCAGAGTATGGAGAAAGTGTTTTGTCATGAAGAAGTGTGTATGAATTGATATAGATGCTTATTGAAGAGCTGAAGCCTAAACTTCAGATTAAACACAGAGGACTGCTATCCAAGGGCATGCAAGTTGTAATCTTGCATGACAATGCAGGTCCACACACTTCTCCCCACACTGTCAACACTCTGCAAAAACTTCATTTTGAGGTATTAAAGCATTCTCCCTATAGTCCTGATCTTGCTCCATCAGACTTTCACTTGTTTGGTCCCCTGAAAGCAGGCTTACAAAAATGAAGATCACTTCATTTCATTGATGAAGTGAAAACAGCAGTGCATCCGTGGCTTGCAGCTCAGCCTAAAACATTTTTTAATGAGGGAATACAAAAGCTTGTTGACAGATGGACAAAGTGTATTGAAAAGCAAAGAGATTATGTCGAACAATGATGTATTTGTCTTTTCTAAAAGTTAACTAAAATAAATTCTAGAGCCAGATTGAGGATAATTTTTGACTCACCCTCGTGAGAGAGTGTGTGTGTGTGTGTATGTGGGTGTGTCAAACCAACCACCACTCTGCTGCTAGTCTGCCAATCAGTTTCTTTCAATATACAAATTATTTGAATGATTGAAATATGCTTAATAACTACATTATTATTTTAAATTTAGAAAGTACTGAAAAACTTCCCTAAGTAAATATAGGGAAGATGTCACACTCACTCACTCACTCTCACACACACACACACACACACACACACACACAGTGGAATATTAATCAGCCATAAAAAAGGACAAAATTCTGCCATTTGCAACAACATGGATGGACCTAGAGAATATTATGCTTATTGAAATGTCAGAGAAAGACAAATACCGTGTGATATCACTTACAAGTAGAATCTGAAAAATAACACAAGTAAATGTTTACACAAAACAGAAGCAGAGTCACAGATACAGAAAACAAACTTGCGGTTACCAAAGGGGAGAGGGAAGGGAGAAGGGACAAATTAGGGGTATGGGATTAATAGATACAAACTACTATGCAGATATGCAACAAGGATATACTGTATAGCATAGGGAATTATAGCCATTATCTTGTAATAACCTATAATGGAGTACAATCTGTAAAAATACTGAATGACTATGCTGTACACCTGAACCTAGTATTATAAATCAACTATACTTCAAGAAAAAATAAACTAAAAAGGGAAAAGAAAGATGTGCCCTAAATTCCTCACTGTTGAAAAAAAGGGAGTTAAGGTAAGACACTACTAACATATCAAAAAACAAGTTTTTAGTATTTTCTTTGAAATCAAAGACTAGAACTAAAAACAAATAACAAAAAAATCCTAGAGGGAGAGGGTGACTGACTGGAAGCTTAAAGTATAAGCATACTAAGTTCCCCATCTTTTAGAGTTTAAAGCTAAAGATGTTTAAATGATAATAAGTCTGGGAATAAAAAAGTATATTTTTTAAAGTTAAAACAGTAATTAAACACAGACCTGATGGCAGTAGGCCCTAGGCCGTAGGCTTGAAGAGAAGAAAGGCAGTCTCCTATTTTAACTCCTTTTAAACAGTGTATGTTGCTCTTATAACCAAAAAGAATGTCTAAGTTTTTTGGAAAAGAGTACAGTGCATCACAGTCCTGAAGATTCCTTTCTCCAAATTGCCAAGCTAACACTAAGCCTGCATCCTAATTTAAACATACTTACTAGTTGAATTCAAAGTTTAAAGAAGACTCCATGCCCTCTTTTGTTCCATTATTATCAGTACTCTAGACACTGTTCAGAGAACTGGTGCCTCACTGTCTACACTTTAACGAAGTTCCTAGAGAAAGAATTTTTATAAAAATTTTCTCTATTTTGGGCTTGAATTGTTATTTCAGTCACAGAAAGAATGAAGGAGTAACTACTAAGCAAGGCTAATGGCTTTAACATCTGTCATTTAACCATAACAACCTCATAATGCTGTACTGAATGATGGCTGTCTCTGAAGGCAGTTACAAGTTGTATACAGTTAGGTTGTGGCTTCCTGTCTCACAGGATGCCCCAGAAGTGTTTTGTTTTGTTTTGTTTTGTTAAGTACTTAAGTTATAAAAACAAACATTCTCTAAAGCAGGAATGCCTATCAATGAATACAGCATACTTCTAAACAACAGCACCACCTTCTTATCACTGGAAACTAGGATTAAATTCAACAACCTTCATCTCACTTGTTGCCAATTTGATGTAAAAAATTAGGTTGCAAGTAAGAGTAATTTGGTCTAGCTAGTCTAAACGAATCTACAGTATTTACACTAGGTTAAATCCTAAAGGAAAGTCTAATATAATGAGAAATTAATTATACAAATGTGACAGGTCCCAAGAAGCAAGCTACCACCACCATCTTATTCATAAGCAGTTTACACACACACACACACACACACACACACACACACACACACACACACACAGGCTGCTTTATGAAAGCAGTCTGGCTATCTAAATGGCTTTCATCAAAATTACTGTAAAACAATGTGGTACATATTCTTCATAAAGTATATTAATATTTGGCACCTATGAATTATGTCGAGATTTCCTCCATTCTAAAAAATAACAACAACGATGATAATGATGGTAATAATGGAAGACTGGGAGGCAAGCAAAAAGCTGCAACAGGCATGGGGGAAGCAGGATAGGAGTGTGCAGGGCAAATTACCCCACTGCGGCTGCACAACACTAGGGAGACGGATGACGATGACGCGTGTCAGGGAGACAGAACTTGTCAGACCTAGCCTTGGAAGAAGGAAAGCCATAATAAATTACCTAAGGATATAAAGATGAAAGCAGGGAAAAAATCTAGACGACTCCTCTTATCTGGATTTCCCTGGAATATATAGGTATGTAGCTATTCTCAAGCACTGCCCTTCCTAATAAAACCCTCATTAAAATTACCTTATTTCACAAGTATACTATGGCTATATGTCTATTTCACAGTCATTATAATCTAGTTTGCATTTATCTAATGACTACCTGACAACACATTAAAGCCCAATCAATTACTTAAATTCTGAACTAAAAGAGTGTCCAAATACTTTTTATATCTCTGATTTGGCAAATTCATTAAACAGTTCAACTAGACACACTGTTTTATATAGCTGTAATACTGTGATTTATAATGAATAATTTCTCTGAATGACCAAATACATATATTTCAGATATATTTGGTCTTCATCCACAGTTCCTGGCTCACAGCTCCCAAAACCCTCCCAATTTTCTGAGCAGTAAGAACAATGGGATAATACTCGATCTCTTGTCCTCAGTTCCTGAAAACTCTGCAGGGAAGGTGACTTTTGGATCCCACCCAAGGGTGGGGGCTGGTTGCCAGGAGACCCAACCATGTGATTAGAGGGTTGGAACTTTCAGTCCCACCCCTTGATTTCCAGGGAGGAGAAAAGGGCTTGAGGTCGAATCAGTCACCACTGGCCAATGATTTAGTCAATCATGACTATGATGAAGGCTCCATAAAAACTCCAAAGGGCAGCTTTTTGGTCCCCTTTTTCCCCCGAGATCCTCCACATCTGGGAACCAGATTCTTCCCGGTGCTACCTTGCTGGGCCCCAAGCTCCGCAAGGACAGAAACTCCTTTGTTCAAGACCTTCTGCTATGTATATCTTCATCTGGCTGTTGATTTGTATCCTTTAATATCCATTTATAATACATCAGTAATCTAGTAAGTAAGCAGATTTTTCTGAGTTCTGTGAGCCATTCTAGCAAATTAATCAAACCCAAGAATGGCATCATGGGAACCTCTGATTTATAGCCAGTCAGTCAGAAGTCCAGGTAACAGCTTGGACTGGCAACTGGCTTCTGAAGTGGAGAATGTTCCTGTGGGACTGAATCCTTTACCTGTGGAATCTGATTCTATCTCCAGGTATATAGTATCAGAAATCAGGAGAATTCTGAGACATCCTGGTGGTGTCAAAGATTTGCGTGTTGGAGTAGGGAAGCCTACACACACACACACACACACACACACACACACACACACACACACGATGGCATCAGGTCTGGGAGCCCTTTTCAATTTTAATCATCCAGACAAGTGACAACGGTTACTAATAAAAAGCACAAAGAAAAATGCACTAAAAATCTTCTTGATCTGCTGGTTTGCAAAATACACACTGTTTATACAGAGTCCAGCCAAAATGATACTGTAAGCACTTTGCCCAAAGGAAAACCATGTTAGTCTAAGCTCAGTGAAAACCTGGAAATCACTACTACCAAATTTCTGGCAAGGTACAAAACAAATTCCATTTCCTAGTATCTCTGGACCAACCACTAATATACATAATTGATAAAATTTATGGTTTATAAACACTTAATATCTACTGTTGCTTCACCATCAGTTATATTTCCTTTACGGGGCTCAAAATACATTCATCAAATATTTGTTTACATTTTGTCCCATAGGAGGCACCGTTCTAGATTCTGGACATATAGAGAATAAACATCCTGTCCTAGCTGAAACAGAGCAAAACAGACTGACTAGTATACCACTACGTAATGAGCCTTATGACAAAGGAATGTGTATGGTGTTACCTGCAGCAGCACGTGAGGATATTCAAATCAGGTTTCTGGAGGTGGTAGAGTGAGAGTACCCCCGCCCTTCCCCAAAACACTCACAAAGCCCCTTTATATTAAAAGCAAACACATTAACTACCAGAAGTAAAATATATAAAGAAACCTAACTAGTATAAATTAATAAATAACCTTTCATAAATATTTACACTCTAAAGGGCTTTCTTATACAGTCTATTTTGAACTCAGCTTTTTTTTTTTAGGTTCAGTTATTTGCTTTTTTAGACTTAGTCACAAACAAAACTAGTTTACATTATCTTCCAATTGATATATAATTCTACAAAAGAATAAAGTAAAAAAGAACAACTGAAGTAATATCATATTACTACACAGTTTATTTTTCTTAAAGTGGGTGTGGAAAAGGAATACATTAGAAAGTTAATTTCCTAGTTTGAAAATAAACTTTAGTTACAGCAAGATTCTATCATATATATAAAATACTAGACATTTTGCAGAGTTGGAAAGAGAAGAAATTATTTATGAATGATAGAACATAACTCACTTAAAGTCATATAAGTTTCCCTAAAGATATCAGTCAACCCAACCTGCAGAAAGCTGCATTAAGACCTCTCTTACTATACATTCATACTTCCCCTTTTAAAACCTCGAGAGAAGAAAAAATCATTCCAAAGTAAACTACATAGCTCCAAGTGTTTTAAAAGAACTAGCAAAATACAAATGAACTTACTTACAAAACAGAAACAGACTCACAGGCACAGAAAACAAACTTATGGTTACCAAAGGGGATAGTGGAGGGAGGGAGAAATAAATTAGGAGTGTGGGATTAACATGTACACACTACCATATATAAAACAGGTAAACGACAAGGACCTACTGTATAGTACAGAGAACTATACTCAATATCTTGTGATAACCTACAATGGAAAAGAATCTGAAAAAGAATATATGTATGTATGTACATAACTGAATCACTTTGCTGTACACATGAAACTAACAACATTGTAAATTAACTACACTTCAATTACAAAAAGAAAGAAAGAAAGAAAGAAAGAAAGAAAGAAAGAAAGAAAGAAAGAAAGAAAGAAAGAGAAAGAAAAATAGCCAAATAGCCCATAGAAACAATAACCAACGCAGTAGCAACCAGACCCCAACACCCAGTCTGTGGTCTCTAAACAACATTTCTCATTAAAAGACACCAGGGGTTCTTGAAGAAATGGCACATTCTAGATCTAACACAAAAGAATGTATGAGATGAGCCCAGAGTATCTTGTATTCCAGAGAGCAAGGAAGCTGTCAAAGACTATTAGAGTAATATAATGAAGACTGAGGAGCCAACCTGAAGGGGCTATCAATAGCCAAAGAAGGGACAAATTAGGTACTGAAATAAATGAAATAAATTAAAGGAATATAGAAGCTTTCAACAGTGGATTTAAAAACTTAATTAACTGACCTATAAATTTCACTGCACAACCGCAATACATTCTTTTCAAATATACATATTCCCAAATCTGACTATATGCTGGGCCAAAATTCAAGTCTCAAATAACCTGCAAAAGGCTGAAAACATACACACTGATCTCTGACCACAATGTAATTAAGCTAGACATCACTAACAAAAAGTTAACTAGAAAATCTTCATGTATTTTGAAATTAATTAAATATACCTCTAAATAAGCTATGGAATGAAAAGTAATCACAGTGGCAGTTAGGAAGCAACAAGGAAAATTAAGTTTTTAACTAAATGATAACACAAACACTATCAAAACCTGAGGTATGCAGAGAAAATTTATAGCTATAAAAGGCAGTCTGAAAACCAAAGAACTAATCATCATTTCAAAAAATGTGAAAGAGAAGCAAATTAAGCCTAAGAAAGTAAAGGAAGGAAACAAAAAGCAGAAATAAATGACACAGAAAACCAAAACACAGACACAAAATCAACAAAGTTAAAAATTAGTTCTTTGAAAAGAATAAAATTAATGAATGCTAGGTAAGACTAAACAAGGGGAAAAAAGAGCAGAAATAACCAATATTATGACTGATAAAAAAGACAAAACAACAAATCCTCCAAACATTAAAAACTTTCCAAAAAAGGAATACTATCTATTTATTAATGTATTCATTCATTTGTATTTTTCTATCATCTGGTACTCTGAAGAATGGTAATTAGTATCTATTATAATTGTATGTACCATACAAACAGGTTATATTTTCTGAGATGACTGGTAAATTTCAACTATTTGGCTTTAAAACCTAAAAAAATCAAAATGACATACAAGGAGCTTATTAGTCTAATAAAGCCACCAGAAACAAGAATGACAGTCTCCCCTCTCTACCTCCCACACACCCTCCTATAAAACATCTCAGAGACAACAACTTTAAACAAAAGGCTGCAAGACCCAAAATATGGGACATTTGTTTTGGAAAGCTTTGTTATGAACTTCCTGGCACAAACAGACAAGCCAAATGTTTTAAAATGAGTGAATGAACTTGAAAAATACATTCTAACATCACACTAGTCCTAAAAAGGAACAGACAACAGCAAATAGACTCCATTTCTCCTCTCCGGCAGAGCTGTTTCCTGCTCTGCTCACTCAAACTGCTTCTAGCATAGAACTGATCCCACCTGCCTCCCCCATTTAGATCCAACACTTCAAGACGACAATCAGTTTACACAAACTAATAAGTGCCAGATAGGTGTCAGGCATATGCTACCTTCTGCAGAATCAAAGTACAAAAACAAACATGGTCCATGACCTCCTGAGGTCATGTGAAGCTTCTCATGGGAAGTGATGCTTTAAGCTGAGACCTAAAGGATGAGTGGCAGTTAGCTACACAAAGAATGGCAAGAAACACATTCCAAGAAGAGAATATGCATAAGCCCTAAGGCAGGAGACCAGTCATATATTTACAGTAGCCCTACATGTTGCATAGTAGACATATTACATTAGTGATAATAAGATGATTGGGAAGGAAGTGTGAAAGGATGGAAGAAAAAAATTAAGTCAATATGAGAACAGCCCAATTTCATTCAAGTTTGTGTATTTTGGATTTGACAATTTACATTTAAATATGCTATTGAATTAGGCCTTTTTAAGAAATTAAAATAAACTATTGGTGAACCAGGGTGTGATCCGTTCAGTAGCTGCTTCTCCTAGTCACTATAAGATAATGTGGAAGAGAAGCAATTAGAGCAGGTAACATTTTGACGTTCCTCTGATCCAGAAGAAAGCTCTCAAAAGAATAATGTGTTAGAAACAGCAAAGTATTTCTTTCCATCAATACTTAACTGCCATTCTCTTCTTAAAAGCTTTTCTTGTACTCTAAGAACCCAACAAGGTCCAAATCTTTCTTACACCCACTAAATCAGCACTTAACATAGTGTGAATGATAATATCCGTAACTGTTCGTAACACACACCTTGGGTTTTCACAGTTGCCAAATCTCAGTTCCTAATTATGCAAACATGTATGACTGTAAAGGAGTGTAAATAACAAGACTAATGTTTTGGCCTATTAAAAGAGAAGCATTAAAAAGTGGTGTCCAGCGAATGTGGAGAAATTGGAGTCTTTGTGCACTGCTGGTGGGAACGTAAAATGGTACAAACCCTATAGAACAATGTTGGTGGATCATCAAACAAATTAAAAACAGAATTATCACCTGATTTAGCAATTCCACTTCTGGGTATATACCCAGAACAAGTCAAAGTAGGGTCTTGAACAGATATTTTTACATCCATGCTTATAGCAGCATTATTCACAATAGCTAAAACACAAACGTGTGTGTTGATACGTGAATGGACGTACAATGGAATGTTACTTAGCTTAAAAACGAAGAAATTTCTGACACGTGCTACAACATAGAAGAACTTTGAGGACATTATGCTGAGTGACATAAGCCAGTGACAAAACAAACAAAAACTGTATGATTTCACTTATATGAGTTACCCAGAGTAGTCAAAATCATAAAGACACAGTAGAACGGTGGTTGCCAAGTTTTTAACTTGAGTTGTGGTGACATATACATATATACATATGTACATATATAAACATTCACTGAGCTGTACACTTATGTTTTGTGCATGTTAGTGTATGTAAGTTGTATATCATTTTTTTTGTGAAAGCTTATTCGTGTTGCCTTCCATTGTTGCTGTTCTTATACATACCACTACAATTTGAATTCAAAGAAACTTCAAACAAATTTTTGGCATAACCAAAGAGTACTACTACATGTTTCACTGTGATGACAGATGTTTTAAATAATTCAAGAGGAGAAAATAGACCTATTCATTAAAAAGAATATTACTTTCATAGGCAAATACTCAAATCATTGGGTTCTATTCATCAATATACAGCACAAAAGTATTACCTGATTTTTTTTTAATGTTTATTTCTCCATCAGCTACATAATTTGCTGCCAGATATGAACTTAACTATTTTTCTCTGCATCAGTGTTTCTCAATAGTCACTGGTGTACCAGAGTCACAATTTTTGCCACGTGCTACTAAAGTCTTCTGAGGAAAGACTGATTACAACATGAGACTGTGAGTCTACTGGAGGATAAAAGGAGAATGTGGAAAGGAATTCACATTTCATTCATTTAAAGCACCTCCCTTTCCTTCTCACTCTCTGACTGCTGCTTCCTTTGGTGCACTGAGCAGTCTGAGCCTCTCCTGCCCTTGTTAATGTGCCTTTGCTCTAGTCTCTAGCTAATCTCATGTCCGTCCCCCATTCTTTACCAAGCCAAATCTCTGGTATCTCACATCATTTCTCTTACTCAATTAAAGAAGCAGGCAGGAGTTGGTCTAGGAAAGTTGCCCTCCATTATAGGTCAAAGAGCATCAACCTTAAGGGAGAGGACAAGACTATCCAGGACCTTGATCAATTTAGAGGGCTCAGTTTTAACTGGTGACAATTTTCTGATTAAATAATTTTTTTACCTTTTTTTTTTTTTGGTCAAGCATATGTGAATTTTAGTTTCAACCTAAAAACGTGCCTTCTGGGAGGGATAAATTAGGAGGTTGGAATTAACATATACACACTACTATATATAAAATAATCAATAAGGACCTACTGTATAGCACAGGGAACTCTACTCAATATTCTGTAATAACCAATATTGGGAAAAGAATCCAAAAAATAATAAATATATGTATATATATAACTAAATCACTTTGCTATTCATGTGAAACAATAAAATTTTTAAAAGAATATAAAAAAATAAAAATAAAAACGTGCCCTCTGAGTACCCACATTTAGATAAAAGTAAGACTGAAAAACAGACTGAAATACCTTATTTATTTCAGGTAGAAAAATGAGATTCCAAATAGTGTCTTTCAACTGATCATTTTTGCATTGACTTCAATATTCACTCTACTCTGACAGCACATCTTTTTATCACAACTGTGTAAAATTTATGATAGAGAGTTAACAGAAGTAGAGTAAAACTCAGAAGAAACACGAGACATTCTCGAATTAATGGAAAGATGCCATAGGTCAGATCACATTCTCAAAACACCACTGCATGCATTATGAAGCCATTATAAATGACTAACAGACAACAAACAGTTCTGACTCCAACACTGGAACTGCAAAAGAATGACACATTTTGATCACAAAAGAATCCAGTAAAAAAAGTGCAGAGGATTTTCTCCTCCTGGAGTCATCATAAATTTATTTCTGGATGGGACTATGGGGCATAGAAACAAATAGCTTAAAATTTAGTCCAAAAGATACTAAGTATCACACAGAACTTTTAAAACTTGATTTAAAACTAATTTCATTCAAACTGATTTATATATGTAGACAACACCAATGTTGTAAGATATATAGATAGACAAGTTATAGATGGATGGGTTGATATACATAGATAATCCTGAAAAATGACATTATTCTCATATTATTATTTTTTCTTTGCACTTAACAGTATACTGGGATAGTAAGAAACATCAGGGGACAAGGAGAGTTTCAATAACAGTAACAAGAGACAGGCTCATGTTTGATCTAGAGCAGCGTTCCTCTACATATGGTCTGAGGAGCACCCCCACCATAAGCATATGGGGCACTTGTTAAATATGCAAATGCCCAGGCCCCTCCTGTACATATTAAATCAGAATCTCCAAGAGTGCAGCCTGGGATTCTGCATCTTAACACACTTTCCTAATGTTCCTTCTCCACATTCAAACTTAGGAACTCCAGGTTTCAAGCATAGACTCTGGAGTCAGACTTTCTGGGTTCAAAATTCAACGCTACTAAATACTTGTTTTACCACAGACGTATTATTCTGCATCAGTTTCTTCATCTTCAAATTGGACGTGATGATAATAACAGTACCTCACAGGAGTATAAAACAACTAAATGAGTTGACATAGGAAGTCCTCAGAACTGCGCTGGGCACAATGTAAGTGCTACCTATACAAATGCAATAGGCATAACTAAGTCAACCAGGCTCCAAATTACTTTTTTTTTTTAAAAACACATAATATACCTAAAAATTAAAACTGCTCATCAGCGTACTGGCATATCTCATACCACCATACCAAGTATTCATAGACATTGCCACAAACTGTTTCATCCCTGTGTTCATTAGCAAGGCATGCACTTTCCCTATCCTGATGTAGCATGATGAGATATACAGAATATTAGCAAACCTCATTTCAAGTCCATACCTCTATTGAGAACTAGCTGTGGACCTTTAGACAAACTATTTTATATCTCTGGACCTCAGTTTCCTCATAAGTAAGATTATGAAACTAAAATGGCATTACTGAGGTTTCCTGCAAATCTAATATTCTACAATTTAACAGCCAGCAGTTTTACCACTTATCTAACTACTGCTGACATAATCACTGCAATGTAAAAGAATGTAAGTTGTAAGGACCATCTCAACTCTAAGGGCAATACTAGCCCTTCCTTCACAGTAACGTACTAAGGGGAAAAAAGAACGTGAGGTAACTTACAATCATTTTACAACAAATCAATGAGGCACATTACGGTTTTCTAAGTTTTTTCAAATTCACCTAAAATCTTTTACCCTACATGATCAGTACAAATAGCTCCTCAAGGAAAAAAAAATCAGTTCAAGTAGGTAATCAAAGCAGTATTTATCTATTTTATAAGAACTGAAATACATTCCCCCCCCCCCATCCTTTAATGGAAAGGCATTTGCACTGAGTATGGCTCTGCAGATTAGAACTGAGCATCACCTTCCTTGCTTAAACCACAGTTATGGTACATTGTCTGAGATCGCTGGTGTCAGTTCTTTAAAATGAAATAAAACTTAAAAGTACTTGCAAATTCATCACTTTAGAGAATCCTCCTAAATGTTTACAATTAGTTTTCCTATGTTTTCTAGTTATCTAGTTATCTTATCCACACCAAGTCCCAAAGGGAGCATGTGGATGGGCCAAGATGGATGCCCTTAGAAGCAGTGGGTTACAACACAGAAGAACTCTGAGCTTAGGAAGCCCATATTTCTTATATGGGCTGCATAATGGGCAGTAAGCCTGTGTGCTGTTTGCTCCAGAGGAAGACACAGTCTCTGTCTTCCTAGGCTATTCACTATACAAACATCCTTGAAAAGATAGTCCAGAACAAAAGGCAGTCAGCGCTTTATTTGAAAGATACCCAGAACTGCAAGACACCATGAGGGAACTGTCTTCCAACAGTTTTTTCAACCCTGTCTTATCCAACACAACACCGTGTAATATTTCACCTCGCATTATATGTGTTATTACTAATGATAAGTCAGATCACTAGTGATTCATAAGCCATTCCTAAGAGCATTTTTGCAAATGTCTACTGAGAGGAGTGATTAGCAGAATTTTTTCTGATTTTAAACAATTTGAAGAATCCTGTTATATATAAATCACACCTCATCAAGTCCAGTCTTAATTTCTGAATGAATGTTCCTGCACTGAAGTCAACCATCACCTCAAAAGATTCAGGGAACCAAACGGTGACAAAGGAATGCCCAGCCTCTGTCCTCCTACAAAGATCAACAATTAGACAGCTATCCATGAACAAAAGAAGCTCTGGGACAGCTCTGGAGTCCACATAATAAACTTCAGCAACATAACAGAACAACAACAACAAAAAGTGGGTGGGGGAGGGGCAGACGGGGGGTAGAAAAGGACAAAAAGAAAAAGAAAACAGCTTCAATTTGCTTTTATCATCCATCTCCTACAGTGTTTAGGCCAGCACTGCTTAGCACCGAGGGGAAACTCTCTCCAGCTGGAAAGAGCTCCCCAGGCCAGCAGAGGGAGATCAGAGTGAGCAGCAGCTTCCCCAGCCTTTTAGGGCAGTGCACAAAGGACCGGCTTTGATTTCACCCCACCTAGAGACCAGCAAAGCTGAGGTACATAGAGATGGCTAGGAACAAGGAAGAATAGCAGGAGTTACCCAGATCAGCCACACAGTGAGTATAACCACAGTCCCACCTGTTCTTCAAAGAACCTGAATTTTGAAACTTTCTCAACTGAAAAAACTAACGGCCAGCACACAGCCACCACAGATCACCTGCAGATTTCATCAGCTTTTGTCCCACAGTTATTTGCGTTCACCACCACCAGTTGCCTGAGTCCCTCCTAGTTCCCTCCCCTCGCCCGCCCCACAGGAGCCCAGGACCCACACCAAATACCAGCCCAAGCCTGTGTGGCTGAACGGCTGCAAGATGCTGCCCAGACTCCCACGGCTGACCTCCACCATCACGTGCACACTCCAGACTAGCCCTCCAGCTGTGCTCCTTCCTGCTGCTGATGCCTGTCATCAGTGTCCACTGTCATACGCATACCTGGGGAAGACCGTGCAGCCACAGAAAGTCACACCAACAGCCAGGACCACCACAGCTGCTTATGGGTCTAGATCAGGCTTCATTTTCTGTCACTGACCTGCAACACTGTGCTCACCTGCAGCTAGCCCTGCAGCTGTGCACCTGCACTTCCCAGCCCAACCCCCATCACTGGACTCCTCTGTCATGTACCTGTGGCAAGACCCTGCAGCCATGGTAGTGTCTGCTGACAGCCGAGGTCTCCCCTGGTGTCAGTGTACCCACAGATGACCCCAACCTTACTGCCTACCCTGGCCCCCACCTACATATGCGCCTGCAACTTCACCTGTCACTACAAAGGTACTTGCAGTTAGGTGATCCCTGCAACTGAGCATGTGCATATCACCAGTTATACTCACTGTCACTGCTTGCCCTAGACCCTAGACACTGGGCCTGAAGGCACAACTGAGAACCCCAAAATGCCCTTGAAACCTCTGCAGATTCCTCCCTGCAGTACTAGCCAAGGACCAAACAGTTGTTGATGCTGTGGATTCCAACAGCCTGCACCAATCAGTCACTGTGTCCCCTCAGGACCAGTGCTGCCACATGACCCCACCCTTGGTGCCGTAGACCACTAGACTTGGGGCTCACAGCATGCTCCAGCATGCCCCCCACTGCAGGTGAAAGTCTTCCCTTACGGAAGTCAGTCCATGAAGTCACGGAAGGGTAGCTGCCTCTTCAAATGCACAGATACCTACACAGACTACAGGGATCATAAAGAAAAAGCGAAACATGTATCCACCAAAGGAATACAGTAAACCTCCAGTAACTGGCCCCAAAGAAATACAGATGCAGGAACTGCCTGACAAAGAATTCTAAATAATTGTTCTAAAGATACTTGGAGAGTTACAGGAGAGCACAAATAAAAATTTAACAATGTCAGGAAAACAATACAAGAACAAGATGAGAAGACTCAATATCAAAAACAAACAAAAAACAAAAAACCCCAAACCACCCAATTAAAAAAAATGGGCAGAAGATCTAAATAGACATTTTTCCAAAGAAGATATATGCATGGCCAACAGACACATGAAACTATGCTCAACATTGCTAATCGTCATAGAAATGGGAATCAAAACCACAATGAGATACCACTTCACACTTGTCAAAATGGCTATGATCAAAAAGTCTACGAATAAATACTGGCAAGGGTGTGGAGAAAAGGGAATCCTAGTACACTGCTGATGGGATTGTACATTGGTGCAGCAATTATGGAAAACAGTATGGAGGGTCCTCAAAAAAAGAGAAAATAGAACTACCGTATGATCCAGCAACCCTCCTGCTGGGTATATACCCAAAGAAAATGAAAACACTAATTAGAAAAGATACTTGCACTCCAATGTTTACAGCAGCATTATTTAAATAGCTAAGATACGGAAGCAACCTAAGTGTCCATCAACAGATGAGTGGATAAAGAAGATGTGATACACACACACACACACAATGGAATACTTACTCAGCCATAAAAAAGAAATTGTGCCATTTGCAGCAACATGGATGAACCTGAAGGGTATTATTATGCTTAGTAAAATAAGTCAGACAGAGAAAGACAAATACTCTATCTTACCACTTATATGTGGAATCTAAAAAATAACACAAACGAATGCATATTACAAAACAGAAACAGACTAAGATATACAGAACAAACTAGTGGTTACCAGTAAGGAGAATGGTGGCAGGGGAGGTGAAATACAGGTATGGGATTAAGAGACACAAACTACTATGTATAAAAGTACATAAGCAACATGGATATATTATAGAGCACAGGGAAATATAGCCACCACTTTGTGATAATTTTAAATGGAGTATAATCTATAAAAATATTGAATCACTATGTTGTACACCTGAAACAGATATATTACAAGTCAACTATACCTCAATAAAAATAAATAAATAAAATGGTAACTTAGGGGGGAAAAAAGATGAGAATTCACCAACGAAAATATAAAAAATAAAAGAATTTTGGAGATGAAGACTACAATGACTAAATGATGAATTCAACAGTTTCCACAGCAGCCCAGAGCAAGCAGAAGCAGAAGAAAGAATCAATGAGCCCATAGGCAGATCTTTCGATATTAGTTAGAAGAGGAAAAGAAAAAACCTCACTAATAAAGAAAGCCTATGGGTCTTATGAAATGCCATCAAAAGAAACTATGCGTCATCGGAGTCCCAGAAGGAAAAGAGAGGGAGAAAGGGGTAGAAAGCTTATTTAAAGAAATAATAGCTGAGAACTTCCCAAACTTGGGGACAGATTTGAATGCCAAGTTCATGAAGCTATTAGGTCACCCCAAAATTTCAATTCAAAATTGAAGATACATTATAATAAAATGGTCTAAAATAAAAGACAGAGAAAAAAATTAAAAACAGCAAAAGAAAAAATGTTCTTGCATTCAAGGGAACTCCCCCATACGTCTATCAGCAGATTTCTCAGCAGAGACCTTGCAGGCCAGGAGAAAACGTAATGATACATTCAAACTACTGAAAGAAACTGCCAACCAAGAAAACTTTACTCACCAAAGCTGTCCTTCAGAAACGATGCCAAGATAAAGGCTTTCCCAAGCAAACAAAAGCTGAGGGTTTTTATCACCACTAGATCTGTCTTAAATGCTGAAACAAGTTCTTCTAGCTGAAGCTAAAGGACACTAACTAGTAACATGAAAAGATGAAATTAACACACTAGTAAAGGCAAGTATACAGTTAGATGTAGAAAATTCTAATACTGTAATACAGTGCTATGTTAACCACTTAACTTTAGTATAAAGGTTAAAGGACAAAAGTGTTGAAAATAGATATAGCTACAACAATTTTAAATGAATATACAATATTAAAAGATGTACAGTATGACATCAAAAACATAAAATGTGGGGGAAGGGAATAAAAAAGCAGAGTTTTTGTATGAAATCAAAGTTAAGTTGTTATCAGCTTAAAATTGACTATTATATCTGTATGATGTTTCAAGCAAGTCTCAAAGTAACCACAACACAAAAACCTATAGAAGATACACACAAAATAAAAGAGAAGGGAGTCAAAGTATATCACTATGGAAAACATCAGTTCACAAAGGAAGAAAACAAGAGATAAAGAAAGAAACAAAGCAACTACATAACAATCTGAAAACAATAAGATGGCGAGAGTAAGTCCTTACCCATCAATAATTACTGTAAATGTAAGTGCTGATTGGATTAAATGCTCCAATCAACAGGCATAGAGTGACTGATTGGATTAAAAAAAAAGACCCAACTACATATTGCCTACAAGAGACTCACTTCAGCTTTAGAGACACATACAATAATAGTGAAGGGATGGGAAAAGATATTCCAACAAATAAAAACCAAGAGATCAGGGGTAACTATACTTACATCAGACAAAACAGACTTTAAGTTAAAAACCATAACAAGAGACAAAGAAGGTCATTATATAATGATAAAGGGGTCAATTCATCAAGAGAATATAATACTTGTAAGTATACATGCACCCAACATTAGAGCAACTAACTACTTTAAGCAAAAACAAACAATCTGAAGCAAGTAATACACAGCAGTATAATAATAGTAGAGGGACTTCCCTGGTGGCACAGTGGTTGAGAATCCACCTGCCAATGCAGGGGACACAGTTTCAATTCCTGGTCCAGGAAGTTCCCACATGCCTTGGACCAACTAAGCCTGTGCGCCACAACTACTGAGCCTGTGCTCTAGAGCCCACAAGCCACAACTACTGAGCCCACATGCTGCAACTACTGAAGCCCACATGTCTAGAGCCTGTGCTCCACAACAAGAGAAAACCACTGCACTGAGAAGCCTGTGCACCACAACAAAGAGTAGCCCCCACTTGCCACAACTAGAGAAAGCCCACGGGCAGCAACAAAGACCTAACACAGCCAGGGAAAAAAAAAGGAGAGGACTTCAGTCCCCCAATTTCAACAGTGGATAAATCATCCAGACAGAAAATCAATAAGGAAATATTAGATTTAAACTAAACTTAAGACTAAATGAACCTAACAGACATATATATATATATATATATATATATATATATATATATATATATATATATAAAACCCTCCATCCAACAGCAGCAGAATACATTCTTCTCAAACACATATAGAACATTTTACAGGTCATCTTAGCAAATTCTTTTTTGGAAGTTTGTTTGTTTGTTTGTTTGTTTATTGGCTGCATTGGGTCTTCGTTGCTGCACGCAGGCTTTCTCTAGTTGCGGTGAGTGGGGGCTACTCTTCCTTACAGTGCATGGGCTTCTCAATGTGATGGCTTCTCTTGTTGCGAAGCATGGGCTCTAGGCTCACAGGCTTCAGTAGTTGTGGCTCACAGGCTCAACAGTTGTGGCTCACAGGCTCTAGAGCACAGCCTCACTAGTTGTGGCACACAGGCTTAGCTGCTCCACAACATGTGGAATCTTCCCAGACCAGGGATCAAACCCATGTCCCCTGCACTGGCAGGTGGCTTTTTAACCACTGTGCCACCAGGGAAGTCCAGCAAATTCTAAAAGACTGAGATCATACCAAGTATCTTTTCCAACCCAATGGATAAAACTAGAAATCAATAACAGGCAGAAAACTGGAAAATTCACGTATATGTGGAAGTTAGACAACAGACTCCTGAAAAATCAATGTGTCAAAGAAGAAATCAAAAGGGAAATCAAAAAAGTATCTTAAAATAAATGAAAATGGAAATACAACATACCTATACAATGCAGCTTTATATGGATAAGAAAAAAGAAAGATCTCAAACAACCTAACTTTACAGCTCAAAGAACTAGAAAAAACAAAAACTAAGCCCAAAGTTAGCAGAAGGAAGATACTAAAGATTAGTGAAGAAATAAATCAAATAGAGAACAGAAAAACAATACAGAAGAAACAATGAAACTAAGGGTTCTTTTTTTTTTTTTTTAAACAAACAAAATTGACAAACCTTTAGCTGGACTTACCAAAAAAAGAAGACAAAATTATAAATAAAAAAGGAGACATTACAACTGCTACCACAGAAATACAAAGGATCATAAGGAACTACAATGAACAATTAGACAACAACAAATTGAACAATCTGGAAGAAAATAAATTCTAGAAACATACAACCTACAAAGTCTGTATCAGGAAGAAACAGAAAATCTGAACAGACCAATAACAAGAAAGGAGAGTGAATCAATAATCAAAAAACTTCCAACAAAGAAAAACCTAACACCAGATGCCTTCATGGGTTAACCCTACAAAACATTTAAAGAATTAACACCAATTCTTCTCAAACCCTTCTCAAAAATTAAAAAGAAGGGAACACATTCTATGAGGTTAGCATTACCCTGATATCCAAGGCAAATAAGTATACCAGAAAAAAAAAACTATAAGCCAATATCCTTGATGCTTCTAGATGCAAAACTTTTTAGCAAAATACTAGCAAACAGAATTTAAAAAGCACATTAAAAGATCACATACCATGATCAAGTGGGATTTATCCCTGGGATGCAAGGATAGTTCAACACACGCAAATCAATAAGTGTCAAACACCCCATTAAAAGAATGAGAGTTAAAAATCATATGATTGTCTCAAAGGATGCAAAAAAAAGCATTTAACAAAATTCAACATCCTCTCATCATTAAAAAAAACAAAAACCCTCAACAAATTGGGTACAGAAGGAACATATCTCAGCATAAAGGTGATATAGGCCCACTCTCACCTCTCCTATTCAACACAGTACTAGAAGTCATTGAGCAATCAGGTAAGAAATAAAAGGCATCCAAATTGGAAAATAAAAAATAAAAGTGTCTCTGTTTGCTGATGACATGATTTTGTATATGGAAAATCCAAAAGACCATCAAAAAAAAACCATTAGACTTAATAAATTAATTCAGTAAAGCTGTAAGATACAAAATCACTATACAAAAATCAGCTGCATTTCTATATGCTAACAATGAATGATCTAAAAAAGAAATAAAACAATCCTATTTACAACCGCATCAAAAAGAATAAAAACAGGAATATATTTAACCAAGGAGATGAAAGATCTATAAACAGAAAACTATAAGACACTGAGGAAAGAAATTTAAGAAGACATAAATAAATGACAAGATATCCCATGTTCATGGAGAGCTAATATTATTAAAATCTCCCTGGTATCCAAAGCCATCTATAGATTCAATGCAATCCCAATCAAAATTCCAATGGCATTTTCCACAGAAATAGAAAAAGCAATCCTAAAATTCATATGGAATCACTAATGAGCCCAAATAGCCGCACAGCAATCTTCAGATAGAAGAACAAAGCCAGAGGCACCACACTTCATTCCAAACTATACCACAAAGCTACAGTAATCAAAACAATATGGTACTGGCATAAAAAATGGGCATAGATCTATGGAACAGAATCAAGAGCCCAGAAACAAACCTACACATGCATGGTCAACAAATAATATTTGACAAGGGAGCCAAGAATACTCAGTGGGGAAAGGACAGTCTCTTCAATGGATGACATTGGGAAAACTGAACAGCCACATGCAAAACAATAAAACTGAACCCCTATCTTACATTACACACACACACACAAAAAACTCGAAATGGATTAAACTTAAACATAAGACCTGAAACCGTAAAACTCCTAGAAGAAAACAAAAGGAAGAAGCTCCTTGACATTGGTCTTGCCAATAATATTTTTGGTATGACACCAAAAGCACAGGCAACAAAAGCAAAAATAAACAAGTAGGACGACATAAAACTAAAAAGCTTCTGCCCTGAAAAAGATACAACAATGTGAAAAAGCAATCTACAGAATGGTGAAAAATACTTGCAAACCATATATCTGATCAGGGGTTAATACCCAAAATACATAAGAAACTCAAAGAACTCAACAGCAGAAAAACAAACTGATTTTAAAATAGGCAGAGAACTTGAATAAAAAATTTTCCAAATAAGACATACAGATGCCCAACAGGTACATGAAAAGGTGCTCAACATCACTAATCATCAGGGAAATGCAAATCAAAACCACAATGAGATAGTCTCATACCAGTTAAAATGGCTATTATCAAAAGGACAAGTGACAACAAATGCTGGTGAGGATGTGGAGAAAAGGGAACTCTGGTGAACTGTTGGTGAAAATGCAAACAGGTGCAGCCACAATGGAAAACAATATGCAGGTTTCCCCAAAATTACAATAGAGAGACCATATGATCCAGAAATTCCACTTCTGGGTATATATCTGAAGAAGGTGAAATCATTACCTTGAAGAGTAATCTGTACTCCCATGTTCATTTGTGGCATCATTCACCATAGCTAAGACATGTAAACAACCTAAAAGTCCACCATCAGATGAATGGTTAAAGAAAATGTGGTATGTGTGTACTATGTAATACTATTCTGCCCATTAAAAAAAGAAGGAAATCCTGCCATTTGCAACAACATGGATGGACCTAGAGGGCTAAGTAAAAAGAGTCAAACAAGAAAAGACAAATCCTGTGTGATCTCACTTATATGTGGAATCCAAAAACAATGAACTCACAGAAACAGAGCAGAATGGTGGTAGCCAGCAGCTGAAGGGTGGGAGAAATGGGAAGATGCTGAGAGGGTACAAACTTCAGATATAAGTAAGTTCTGGGATGTAATATACAGCATGGTAACTATAGTTAATGAAACTATATTATATACTTGAAAGTTGCTGACAGTAGAGCTTTAACGTCCTTACCATTACAATGACAAAACAGTAATTGTGTGAGGTAAGGCATGTGTATTAACTAACCTTTCTGTGGTAACTATTTCATAACATATACATGTATCAAATCATCACATTGTATACCTTAAACTTACACAATATTATACATCAATTATATCTCAATAAAGCTTGGGGGTAGAGAAAAGCATGTTAGCTCTTATTTATTTTGAAACCTTGGCATCATGATAGTACCTGGAACATAGCTAACACTGGGGGAGAAAAAAGAATTCATTAAATAAATAAAAGAAAAAAATTTATTTAAAATTAATTGACTCAGTAGTTTAAATCACTTATTCAGAAAAGGGGATGAACTTAAGACGGGAAAAACAACGAACTACAAAGCAGACCAGTCTATAATAAGTGCTATTTTATGATCACGGCAAATCTATAAATGCTGAAAGGTCCTAAACCCAAGTTCAGCCAAGAAATAGTTAATACTGCATTATAAGATTAAAGAACATTATACCAACCTAGAAACTGTCATAATATTGTTTGTTTTCTTAACCTGTCCACATCCACTTCCCTTTCCTGTGATGATGCACTTTGATCTTCCTTTGAGGAAAACATCCGTCTTCCAAAGTATGCAACTGGTGCCCGGCCCTCTCCTAATAAAAAGCAGGCAATAAACCCAAGCCAGGCCAATCAGTCCCTATCTGTCTCAATCTCTGAAAAATCTCAATCAAGAGCAGTGATCACATGAATGGAAAAACAAAGATGTATCTTAAGGGAGGCTCCATAAAACCCATCCACTGCTTCCTGCTCTCTAGAGCTCTGGAGCTGCTTCTGTTCTTTCTAAAACTCAGTTTTTCAGCTTTTACTTCAAGAGTACGAGCTTATCATTCTAGTGATTTATTTAAGTTACCCTAAATGGACACAGACACTATTTCAGTCACTTATAACAAAAATAAATGACCTATGAATAATAAAATAAAATGAAAGTTAACTTTAGAATATTTTAAAATATACAGAAGTGAAATCAATGTCAGACTTAGAACATAAAACACCATATATGCTATCATAAGAAAAAATACAGTAGCATTATATTCACGTATGTGTTTCTGGCTAGGTGCTTTAACTTCATTAAATAAGATCTATCATATAAACATCATGCAAGATCAGGTTTTTATCAGAACCATAAGGAGAAAAGATTGTGTTTAATCAGAAATGTGATCTCTACCTCAATTTTAGTTTGGATCTTACTATCCAAGGTGCTTCCTCTGGAGCTCCCACTTCAAATCTTCTCATCCACTATCGAATAAAAGATTTGTGGTCAACTGCATGATCAGTACTAAGAGGAGAAACATATCTAAAAATATCTATTCAAGCAGCTGACTGACATTTCCATTTGTCTGACTGATCTTATAATCTACTGCAGTCTTTATGAAACAAACACACAAAGTGATGACAAACCCTTCTAAGGCCCTGGACCGCAATCAACCTATAACAACAACTTAAAAAGGTAAAGCTATTAACCTACCTCTACCTCATCACCTACCTGGTGTCTAAAATTCTAAGTTGTGTCAAGTGCAAAGCTAAAAAATATCTTTCAGAGGAGAAAGGTGATTTTAATAGGAAGAAAAAAATACACATATATTTCTACTGTGACCTAGGACTTATTATTCACTAGAAGTTAATTAAAATATATTATCCAGGGAATTCCCTGGTGGTCCAGTGGTTAGGATTCAGCGCTGTCACTGCAGAGGGCTGGGTTCAATCCCTGGTCTGGGAACTAAGATCCCGCAACCCGTGTGGTGTGGCCAAATAAAATAAAATAAAATAAAGAATGCATAATCAAGATCCACCAATATTTCCAGTATGTGAGAAGTGAAGAAAATGGATACAAAATAAACAGAAGATAAAAATCTCTGTCTGGTGAAGTGCACAGTATAATTGGAAGAACCAAATATACACATGCAACAAGTATTTTATTGATTTGACAAATAAAAATCAGTGCATGATTGAATATGTGTTACATTTACCTATTCTCCTATTACTTTTGCTCTTAAGTGAGGTGAGGAGGTTTAAGAAGAGAAGAAAAATGAAAACATCTGGGTACTGTTCCGAAACCAAGAACAATATTCACTAACCCAGCATTTTTTTACATGTAGTCAGAAACTAAACTAAATGCAATCTGTATATAACGTTTTTCTTCAATTCAACATGTTCCCATTAAGCACACACTACAGTTTTGGCAACCGCCATCAGAACTCTTCAAATATTCATGCAAAAGACTGCTTCAGGCAAGGCTGGGATGTTTCTGTTGAAAAGAGACAGGACAAGAAGGAAGAGAAATATATGATCTCAACTTAACTAAAAAGTGTTACAATTTCATCTCCTGTCCAGTGTCAGATTTGGTATTTAAACACATAGCTTCTGGTACACACTTCTGCTGCCGCAGCCCCAATTTGCTGACCTTACTAAAAATCATATAGATGTACCAATGGAATGCAGAATTGCCTACTGTCAATGAGAGTGAGACAGAGGAAGAACCCCAGTTGCTCACTCCCTCCAGCCAGCTGAAAGCAGTTAACATCTTCCGTAATACAAACAATATCTGCCCTGGAAAATACCAAGTACAAAAGCCCCTGCTGCTGGCAATATCTTTGAAAGCAGAAATTAACAAAAACAAATGAAAAACAAAAATCAACACATACCACAAACACCAGCAGTGAGGGCAAGTGAGCAAATTATGCAGATTTTTTTTTTCCCAAAATGATGTTGGGTTGGGGGATTTATATTATCTTCAAAAATTATAAAAATAAAGTAAAAGACTATGATATTGGAATACCACATATATATCAATGAAACAGAAGTCCAGAAATGGATCACACATACATGGTCAATTACTTTTCAACAAAGGTGCTGAGGAAATCCAATGGAAAAATAAAAAATATTTTCAATAAAAACTAGATATTAAGTAAAAGGAAAAAACCTTGGCTCTTAAACTAAACACAAAAATTAACTCAAAAAGAATCACAGACCTAAATATAGAAACCAACACTATAAAACTTTTAGAATAAAACACAAGAGAAAATCTTCACAACACTGGGGTAGGCAAAAATTTCTTAGGAGACAGAAAACACAGACCCATGAAAGTAAAAACTGATATGCTGAACTTCATAAAAATTAAAAGCTTTTCCTCAAAAACAGTTAAGAAAATGCAAAGGCTAGGCACAGACTGGGAGAAAATATGCACAATACATGAATCTGGCAAGAACTAAGACCCTGGCTATATAAAAAATTCTTAGAAGTCAATAAGAAGAAGAAAACACCAACTTTTAAACAGACAAAAGATTTTTTTAATTTACAAAAAAAAGATACAATGACCAATAAACCCATGAAAAGGTGTTCAATAGCTCTGGTCACCAGTGAAATACAAATAAAGAACCCTGAGACATTACTAGAAGATCATTAGAATGGCTAAAAACTTTTAAACTGACAATATAAGTGTTGATGAGGATAGGGGGCAACTGGAACTCTACATATTGTTGGTGGGAATGCAAAATGGAACAGCCACTCCTAGACAGTTACACAGGAAAAATGGAAATTTGTCCATTCAAAGACCTGTACCTGGATTTTTCATAGCAGCCTTATTTTTAATAGCCAAAATCTAGAAACAAGTCAAACTGTCTATCAGCAGGTGGATGGTTAAACAAATTGTGGTATATTCCATTCTACACAACTGAATACCACCTAGCAATAAAAAGAAACAATTTCAAAGACATGCTGAGCAAAGGAAGCCAGATAGAGTATATATTCTATGATTCCATTTATGTGAAGTTTTAGAACAAACAAAATAATCTATAGTGGACAGAACCCAGATCAGTTATTGTCTGGGGGAGAGTGGGGAATAAGAGACATTAGTGGGAGAGGGCACAAGGGATTTGGGGGAACTGATGAAAATGTTCTATATCTTGACTGTGGTGGTTGTTACATGGGTGTATACATTTGTCAAATGTATATACCCATTAGCGGGAAAGACTACAGAAAGAAAGAAAGTCAGAATGACATTGTAAAAAGCTATGTTTTTAGAAAACACAAAGTTCAAATTATGGCACAGCTAAAACTAGGAATTTATTTAATTTCATCTGTAAAATGGGAATAACTCACAAGATAGTCATGAAAATTAAATGAGATAGATAACACTATACCTGGTACATCACAGAAACACAGCTCAGAATAGCTGAATCTATATCTACCCATGTTAAGTGTTAAGGTGAAACCAAGAAAGTAAGTGATAGTTACATGGAGTAAAGAGTTTCTAGAGGAAATAACTTTAGATGCCTGTTTTAAAAGGAGAAAAGGAAATGGATGAAAGGATGCAGTTAGAGAGAATGGTAATGTACAGAAGAACGGAGGCGGAAAGGAGCAAGTCGTGTGTAGGAGATGGCAAAATTAGTGTGCCTGTGGCAGCAAGTCCATGTACGGGAGTAACAAAAAAAAAAAACCCCAAATAGGGTAATCTTCCCATCTGATGCAATATTCATTTAAATTTTACAGTAGGATCCAGAATACAAACTTCATCCAGTTGATGATATGATACAAAATAAATATATTCAACTATTTAAAACAGGATAAAAAAGAAAAAGTTCTTTCTGTTGAGAAAATATGAATACTTACAATCATCAGCTTCATTCTCTTGGAGGTTAGCCATAGCTCTTCCTCCAAAGAAAAAATAATTATTAAAATGTAATTATGGCTAAGCAACATATGGACTTGCTGTGTAGCTGTCATTATGTTCCTGAAATTATGAAAGCCTTCACATTTTCCAGAATCTGAATTCTATTAAGTGACTTATTTTCTAAAACAATACAAAAAAAAAAAAGTCTCTCCAAAGAACTATGAACTACAAGAATTAACTCATGGCATACTACTTAAAAGGTATCAGAATGCTATAATTATATTTCAGGAGGCCTAATGTGACCAAGATTAAGGTTCCTGGGTATTTATAATTTTGAAGTATTTTTACATGCATACATTTAAAAGTGTTTAAGAAAAGAATGCAGCATTTGCATTCTTATGGCACAAACTATTTATTAAAATTTTACATATGTAGCAGAATAATTCCTTTCTATATTTTATATACAGAAAAGCATTTTTTCAATGCTTTGTATCTGGAAAGACATAGCCAAAATAGTAATAATTTGAGCTAATTTAGTTGCCAGAATGAGAGAAATGTTCAGAAATGGAGAATGAGAACGAGAATCCACAAGGAGAAATGTAATATCAGTGTGCAATAATGCTGACCTTTAAACAGAGTAGCAGCAGTGTAGCTACGGTGAGGACAACAAAGCTACAGGAGGGAATCAACTGAAGTCTCTTACTGAGAAAGGATGTTACATAGTGACAGTCAGCTAACAAACAAGGTTTTACCTGCTCCACCTACCTCAGAGCAACATCCAGTTAGAGGCCTTGGCCCAGAGTAGAATATACAGAGACTAAAGAATGACCTTATTTACCTTTGCTTCCTTGGGCCCATATGTTATATACCTAAGCAATAGCTTAAGTATCTATGAAGACATAAATCATTGGTATGTTGTATCATTCAGAATCAGAAATGCTTTTCTCTTTAAAATTTACTTTTCATGATGATAGTATTTTATACTATAAAATACTTTTCAAACCATTTCCCATATGTACACTAAAAAAGGAAGTTCCTATTTTAAGAAATATAAATTAGAAAAAAAGCTTTTAATAATAAGATTAGCAATAAAATATTAGTTAAGACCCACCACTGTTTTTTGTTTGTGTTTATTGTTAAAAGCAGATTTGGGGAGACTGATACTGCTAAAGATTATTTACCGTTTTTAAAATGAGGATTGTGAAACTTTTCAAATCAAACACCTTCAAAATAATTAAAAGGATGACAGGAAACATGAGAGCAGTGAAACTTTTAAGTACAGTTCAAAGGCTTTATCACTGTAAATAAACTTATCTTATTTAGAGGTGGGAAATTTGCCCATGGTATATCTGCATTATTCAGATTAAAGCTACAAGGAAGAAGCTTAAAATTTAAAGGAATAAGAAAGTCTCTTATGAGAAGCCCTAAGAGCTACTATTGGATAAGTGGAGGGGAAAAAAGTTATCCTGAATCTCTTGCTTAGAGTGCGAAGTAAGAGCCATCCACATCAGAACCATGCCACCCAGCAGCCAGGTATATAGAAAAAAGACTACACATATCAGTGATAATAAACTAAAGCTCTCCCTGGGCAAGCCACTGTTGGAGTCATTCGTTTTCTCAATTATTCTTCTTTATACTTATTGTCTCTGCCTTAATAAAATCCTATTTGGAAAAATATAGATAAATTTTTTAAAAGAGTTTAAGCATAAAAATCAAATGAAAAGGGCAGAGAAATTCAAAATATATAAAGGTGACAAGAAAATATTAGCAAAATACAAGCTAAAAAGATTAGGAATAAGAAAAGAGGCCCTAAAAGTTTAATGGACAAAGAATACTATGGATTAAAAAAAAAGATGAAAACAATTAAAAACATAAAAATGAAAAGGAAATAAATCAGCAACCTGAGATACTGAAGGCAGGAAAATAAAAACCACCTTTTAATAAATATAATATTAATAAGAACAGAGCAATGCTAATTCAAAAGCCAAACACCTTCACTCAAAGATTCTTCAAACTAAGACTGTTTTGCCTTCTCAAGTTTTTTGTGAAAATTTTCCTTAGCAAATAATTGCAGTGGAAAGCTAAAGAACAGAAAGCACAGCTCCTGGCCTCATACCAATAGCTCCTACCCCTAACGCCCTGGCTTTTCTAAGCCACTTATGTGAGAAGATGACACAATTCCTTAAAGAATGCTGAGCAGGCTCTAAGTTCCACTTGTTTTATCTCCCATGAACCATGGATGGGTAAAACCAAACAGAGACCCAAACAGACCCACCCATATCCCACACCCTGCAAAAAAAGTGGTGTGAATTTGCAGTTAAAACTTTAATCAGCTAAGAAAGCTTTTTTTTTTTTTTTTTTTAGGGGTCAGTGGTATCCTAAAAGCAGCAGGTATGCCTATTAAGCACATGAGTAAATGACAAGAAATATTTTTGAATCTTGTTTCTAACATGCTTCTTCCTCCCACCAATGTGTTTTTAATTTGGCAAGAACTTGTCCCTTTAAGTATTCACAGGTGGGTTAAGAGAATCACTTTCTATATAAAATGCCAGGAAATGTCCTTTGAAATCCTAGTATTCCTAAATAAACTTTAGAGCTATTAGAAATCTTCAAATCAATAACTCATTAACTCTAAATTTTACAGATGAAGAAACTAAACACAGAGGGATTAAGTGACTTGCCCAAGATCAAGGATCAAAAAGAGGCCAAGTCTCTTAAGTCTCAGTTCAATGCTAGGAGTTAGCCTTTTAGATTTAATATGTATTGATTGGCAAAAAAACTGCAAAACAGTATTACATTATAATCCCAGTTGTATTTTTTTAAAAATTATACATACATGTACATAGAGAGAGAAAAAGAGACAGAGGGTGAGGGGAGGGAGGGAGAAAGGGAATATCTGGAAGAACAATACCAAATTGGTAACACGTGGACTATTTGGGACATAAAGTGGAGTCTACTGGCAACAGAAACTAACTTTATGAGTTTCTACAGCTGTTGAATTTTACAGAGAGCATATGTTGATGGAATAATCACGTTTTTGCTTTTTAAAAATTTTAGACAAAAATGTTTTCACCAAGAAAATGCATCTCAAAATGGCTTCAGTTTCAGTCTTCCTCTCTCCCCCTCTCCTCCCTTGTGTGTATGCACACCTTGCGTGCACAAACGCGCACATGTGCACGTACACACATGCAACTCACAAGATATTACTTTGTAATTGGGGTTCACCTTGAAATTATCTTAATTTGGCTTCATATTAAATGTGGTCTTCCTTAAGAATAGCATAACAACATGTTAAAATAACTCTAACAAGTTAGGGTAATTAAAGAAATTAAAAGTTTGAATTTGAATTACAAAATGCATTTAAAGAATTTTCCTTTATACACCTGAAACTAACACAACATTGTAAATCAACTATACTTCAATTTTTAAAATATTTTAGATACATAATAGTAATAGAAAATGAATTAATATATTTGTAATGAACAAGAGTATGTGTAATTTAAAAATTACTTTCATATAAATGCATACTGCTAAAGTGGTTTCAATTATGTTAAAAAAAAAAACCATCATTTTTGGTAGGCTAAATATCCCTCCCACAAGTTTATTATTATACTACAGCATTTCTTGCAAAATGGTAAAGACAATAATAAACTTGAGATCAGTCCTCTATGTAAATTATGAATTTCAAAATCAATAGGTCCAATCAATGAGACTTTATTCTACAGTTCTCAAAATCTTATGCTGGTTAAGCTGCCCATCAAGGTTATTTAGTTTACTTTTCCCATATTTTGGAATTTTAAATATCTGTCCAAAGAATAAGGGATGTCTTAAATGAGTAACTTACATTTTCTTCAATCCTCTCTCCATTTACTTCCCAACCCATCAAAATCTGGTGCCTACCTCTGTAATCCCTCTACAATTATTCACACAAAGATCCTTCATAGCCAAGTTTAATGCTTCCTCCGCCGCACCATTATGCAGAGATGCTCCTGATTTTCTAGTCCCTCCAACCAATCCTTTTCTGATTCTTTCACTAGCTTGTCTCACTCTGTACAGGACTTGGACACTAAAGTGTCTCAGGGTTTCATTCTATTAGAGCCTCTTCTCCTCCTCTCATTTTCAACTACCATCTTCATGCTGTTACTCCCTATTCATATCACCAACCTAGAACTTTCTCCTACACCAAAACCATATATCTAATAATCTGTAGCAGAGGTTCAAAAACTTTAGGAAGCATCAGAATCACCTGGAAGGCTTGTTCAAAATCAAATTTCTAAGCTCCACCCCAAAGCTCCTGATTCAATAGGTCTCAGTAGAACCCAAGAATCTGCATTTCTAATAAGTTTCCAGGTGACACACTTTGAGACCTACTGGTCTACAGGATTCTCCACTGGATAAGCCATAGGTACCTTAATTTCAACACAACCTAATGAGTCTCCCAGCATCTACCCTGGTCGCCTCCAAACCATTCTTACATAGCACCCACAGTGATCATTCTAAACTTGATCATTTCATGATGCTTTGTTTAAAATATTCTAAAATACTCTAAAAGTTTCCAACGTATCTTAAGACAAAAATCAAAATCCTTAACAAAGTCTATCAAGCCTCACATGACCTGACCCTTGCCTACTGTGCCACAATCCTATCACTCTCACTTTTTTTCTTTTTTTTAACACTCCAGTCACAGTGGACCCTTTCAACTCCTAGCAAAAGCCAAGTTTCTTGCTGTTCCAGGATATTTAAACAAGATGTTCTGCCAGAAATATTCTTCTTTTTTCCCTCCGCTTGTCACCTTTCTTGGCTCCCCTCCCCTACTAAGTCAGCAAAATCTTCTATCACCCTCTATTTCCTCCTCTTAGCACTGTCCACAATGGTGATTACACAGTGAATGTGCAATTAGTAGTTTACTGTCCATTCCCCACTCTTCCCACACACACAAATTCAAAGAGGTCACATATCTATCTAGTTCCCACTAAATTTTCAGCCCTTTGCATAATGACTTACACTCAAATATCTGCTGAATTAAAGGTCTTGTAACATTAAATTACTTTGAAACCTCAAAAGGAAAAGTATTAAAAAGGGACTAGAGGCATTTTTTAGTATCCTTTAATATTCACAGATAAGGAAGCTTCATTAAAATCTACCATCTGGGAGTTTAAATTAAGCAAAATAATGCCTTCAAAAAGATAAAATGAAATCTTCCTATCACAAGTTACTCTGCAACAAGGTATATAACGATATTACTGCTTTGTATCTGTACCATGAGAGTACAGCACTGATATACAAATGCCATTCAGTAATATAAATATGTTTATAATGCAGCCTACTACAATTTTTGGAAAAAAGTTATTTCACATGTAAACCTGCATCAAAGGGTACACTCAGGCTTAGCAACAGATGTGGTTTTAGTTCATGCTAGGAAATGGGATTGGGTAGCTTCCTGGAATTAAACCTAAATACGGATAACCACAAATTACATAATAAATATGAATACAACTGAGAATTAAATTATTATGCAAACAAATGTTATATAGATTCTGATCTCCTTTAAAATGGAAGAATACCTGCCACATATAATTCATTCACCAACTGTTTTTCTCTGAAGCGCATGCTAAATCAGCACAGCACTGGCCTACATCGCAAACACAGAACAAGTATAACTATCTTAAGATGTAACTTTAACTAACATACCGGAATTTACATCCAAATAAAGATTACCTCCATTCAGAGTAGTCATTCTTAGAGACCGTTTCAACTTGCCCTCATACAAAACAATTCTCGAACTCCTCTCTTCTAATCACTTTCTTAGCTACCATATAAATGACACAAGAATAATAGGTTTCGTCCTTTTGGTCATAGATTATTTTTAACTAAAAATGGCATTTCTCATTTTGATCCCTAATTTTACGTATGAGACCCGGTTCAGAATGACTTCCCACTTTTTCCTAATACCAAATCCATTCTGAAGAGATGTTATTCACTACCATACAATATAGGTAAAAGAATGAGGTTGAAGGCACTAAAGAAACGCCAAAAGAATAGTTTCAAAAGTGTTTTTGAAAAACAGTGACATTACTGAAATAAATTCAAAATAACTTTGAAGGCATCAATCATCTTTTAGATACGTAAGTTTTAATATGCTTATTTAAAAGCTGGCCACAGGGCTTCCTAGGTGACACAGTGGTTAAGAATCCGCCTGCCAATGCAGAGGTCACGGGTTCGATCCCAGCTCCAGGAAGATCCCACATGCCGCAGAGCAACTAAGCCCGTGTGCCAAAAAAATAAATAAATAAATAAAAGCTGGTCACACATTTCTACTTTGGGCACAACCCATAGACAGGCTTGATCCCTGACTTCTGGTTTTCGTGAATAATAGATGACATAATGCAAAAGCACATTTACTATAAAGTACAGATTAAGAAATGGAACAAATTTTAACAATGACATCTGGTGGTCTACTCTAACAACATGGCTTGGAAAGGCAGTATCGTATACTAAAAAGAACATGGCTCTAGAATGACATAGGCCAAGGTTCAACTTCTTGCTTGGCCTCTTAGTAGCTACGTGACTGAGCATGTTACTTGAACATGGAATCTGTACAACATTAATTATTCTATCTGTAAAATGGGAATAATATCATCTATTTCAGAGCTATTATAAGGACTATATTATGTATCATCTGATTGGAATTCTACCCCCTAGCATCGTCAAGGAATCCTCAAAAGAACCTAAAAGGCTATCTGTTCCAACCCTCCGTTTTACTAAGACCTACAGAGACTAAGTGGTTTGCCAAGGTCACAAAGTTACTTAGCAGGAAAGACAATACTTCTGGCAGGTTTCTTATTTTCCCAGTGCATCTGTTTACTAAATCAGCTGGTGTCTGTAATACTAGGTTGCACAAGCCTGTGGCATAGGGTCTCAAAGAGGGTTTCTGAGACAGTAATAAATCAAGGCCTCTTAAGAACAGTATTTGGAAATATGTCACTGGCAATCAAGTATTAACAATATAGTCCCATACATTAAATGTCTCCCTTGGATTTTAAGTCTTTGTTTTTAAACTTAGATATCTTAAATTACAGCTAAAACTACCTCATTCTGCATAAATTTGCACTGTTTTTTTTTGTTTTTAATTTTGTTATTTATTTATTTTATTTGTGGCTGCATTGGGTCTTCATTGCTGTGCCTGGGCTTTCTCTCGTTGTGGTGAGCGGGCCTTCTCTTTGTTGCAGTGCTCGAGCTTCTCAGTGCAGTGGCTTCTCTTGTGGAGCACGGGCTCTATGCACGTGGGCTTCAGTAGTTGCAGCACTTGGGCTCAGCAGCTGTGGCTTGCAGGCTCTAGAGCACAGGTTCAGTAGTTGTGGCGCACGGGTTTAGTTGCTCCACAGCATGTGGAATCTTCCTGGACCAGGGATGGAACCCATGTCCCCTGCATTGGCAGGCAGATTCTCAACCACTGTGCCACCAGGGAAGTCCTGCACTGTTTTCTTAAAAGGTTCTTTTCTAAGGAAAATATGAACCTAGTTTTAAATCAAGATACTAGAAAAAATGAATGTGTTTCTCACTAATTGTGGTAACTGGTTATAATAAAGCAAAAGACTTATCCCAGTTTCCTACAAGTAAATTCATACTCATACTTAAGGTGATGGTTCTTTATTAAGGATCAAAGCTTGAAATGCAAGATCTAAAGTTAGTTCAAGATAATCTCAAGGAATTTTATTACTGATTTTCTTATTCAATCCCAAAAGCAATTTCTTCATATTTTGATACAGCTAAGGATGGCTTTCTCTCTTGGGCATGAAAGAAAAATGAGTGTCTGAGTGCCTAACTCTGGCCTAGATGCTTCTGGGTTTTGAATTCAGGGTATGAATTACCACAACCAAAGTACCGATCATCTTTAATTTATCATGTAAGTAACCAAGACACATAATTACACTTCCACATGCCAATTCGAAAAGGATCTATGAGAACCAACACAGTTTTTAATACTTCAATCAAAAATGACTACCAAAAATGAGAAACTACAGAAATAACATATTCAAAGACGGCTTCTAAAAGAAAACTGATCAATACAATGACAATGAAAAAATTCTTAGAGAATACCAAAAACAAAAGCATATATTTTCTGAATTTAATTAAAATTATCATTTGTCTCATAGCTACAAAATGTATCACTGGTTAATTTCAACTTAGAAGTTTGAAGAGGCTAATTACTACAACTGTAAATTAAAAAGAAGTCCCATAAGATAACCAAATAAGACCTTGCTAGTTAAAACATTAAATATGTTAAGAGATCGACTTCTTAAATGAGTCTGTTTTCACGGAGGAATTTTTCCTCAATAATAACAGAGTATTCTTTTTAATTCCTACGCTCAAATCATAAATTCTTGGGAAAAAAAAAAGATATAAAAAACACAATTTCCCAAATAATCACACCTTTGAAAAACAAAGTACTATCCATATAATGCTGAGGAGTCTATTTTAAAATTTCAGAACAGTGAGAAAAAGTACCAAAACTATAAACATAATAGAAGCAATAAAGGATACCGTAATGAACCAGACAAGAATAGTAATGATGGCAGCTATCTAAAAGCACAAATGCTTAGAATACATGAAAAAGGTAAAGCAAGACATATAACCACGATCTAATCAAACCTCTGGATTCTAAAACTAAGAGTTTCACAGATTGTAGATAAAGTTCACAAAATAACCAGTAAATAGACATCAACTGCATTAGAGAATATTTACAACTTTGACTCTCCTATGGTGGGCATATAAAGAAAGTACACAAGAGCCAATTTCTTTTCTAAGCTACTTTAAATTTCAAATAATCATGTACTTTGTAGGTTCCACGGTAATTTACATAATCAGGCCAAATTTAGGGGTTTAAGCCTTCCAAATCTCAACCCTTCTGACAGGATTTCAACTTCAAAGTAGTCGGCATTTTAAAAATCTGGATTACATAAACTTCTGATTGCAAGAGAATTATAACTCTAATCATAAGAGACATGTCACCTTCCAGCAGTCAAATCATAGCTGTAGAAGAAAGAACTACGAAGTCTCACGAGTGAAGGACTGAACGAGAGTGACAGAGAAATGCAGCAATATCATGGAAGAGAGGGAAAGAAACAGAGAAATTTAAATTTTACTTGCCCAGAATAGATTATAATCAATCAATTTTCCTAAAGATTCAGGAAAGGAGACTGGGAAATAAAAAAAAAGAGAATAAGGCATAAAAAATTTAAAACAATGCCGGGAAATTTTTTTGAGTATAAAATAAGAGGAGGAGATGAAAATTACGGCCTTCATGAACCAGCTAGGCAATCTAAGCTCAACATTTAAAGTACTAAAGATAATTAGGTAGAAGAGAAAGAAAAGTTATAGAGAAAAAGATCAATAACTAAGGAACCAAAGTAGATATCACAATTGAGGCAGAGAAGTAAATGAAAAAGAGTAACATCTCACCAGCCTGGACACAGTTTAGAAACAGAAAATAAGTAATGAATAATCAAAATGTCACAAGAGTCATGGGCTTACAGCTGACATGCCATTCTCTGGAGAAAAGTCACTATTTTATGCACAATTCTAAATGGTCTCATTCAGTTTCCAAGGAACAAACCAGAAATGGCAAAAGAATCATAAGGACATGTACAAGCTGGGGCAGATGACAGCAGAACAGGAAACAGAAAAACTAAGAAGCAAACAAGAATTCAAAAAACATACAAGTTTTAGGACCAGCTGACATAAAAATACAAATACCTATACAAATCAACAGTGAAGAAACATCATTGTATTTCAACACAGTATCATGATCATAATTTTTACAATCACTGCATTAACAACAAAAAGAGGAAAGGTCTCCAATAAAAGATGATGGACGGAATATAAATTTTCCCTGTGGTTATTCCAGATATCTCACTGAAATAAAAACAATTCATACAGAAAAAAACAAAACCATAAGAGCAAAGAAATTAAAAATGGGGATGGGGCAATATAGGGGTGGGGGAATGGGAGGTACAAACTATTGGGTTTGTACCATAGGCTCACGGATGTATTATACAACACAGGGAATAGAGCCGATATTTTACAATAATCGTAAATGGAAAGTAACTTTTAAAAATTATAATAAAATAAAAAATTAAATCAAAAATATGACACAAAAAGTGGGGATGGACGAAGTGGAGAGAGAAGTCAATAAATTTCTGAAAGATGAAAGTAGATGTGAGACTAATTGTTATGATAAGCATAGAAAGCCACAGCCTCACCAAACCCTTTAAGAGTGATGCAAAAGGTTGGGAACCAATCATCTGACAGAAGCCCCAGAGAAGCATGACTGCAAAGTAAATGGTTCAGCAAAGGGTGGGAATAAATAGTGGGGCTAAAAATAGGAGAATTATATATTACCTGACTGACTGTATAAGGGACAAATACATTTCCCATCCCCCATCTCCCATCTCCAAGCAGCACCTAAATAACTGGCACTTACTCCCTCAGAAAAGGACAGTCAGCTTTTCTCGAAAGAAAGTGACTAAATGTCTAGGGGATGCTGGCACAGAGTAACAAACCCTTCTTATCTGGCATTTAGAGGCCCACAGCCTGGAAGCTGGCTCCCTTCTCACTTACCCTAAAACAACACTTGCCAATAGATAGGCCCCACCCTATACTATTCTGCTGCTAAAGTGCTGTACCCAGAATTCCTACTCAAAGAAAAAAACCTAACAGGGAAAATAGTCCAAGGAACAGGGTGGGAAGGGAACACTGAGACCAGGAAGCCAGTCCTTCTTTCTAAAACTTGAAGAGACACCCAAGCATCACCAGACATATAAGGAAAACTAAGTATGAAAAAAAAGATTACAAAAACAAACATAAAAGCTGACCAGATGGGAAAAGAAAATAACTGAGGAAACACAAAATGTCTTTTAAAATCTACTTTGCATACTCTGAGACTAAAGAGAGGACTACAACATAAAACAAGTAAAGAATGGCAGAAAAAGAGAACAAGAAAAATCACAGATTACCCTCCGCTCAACAAATCAGCCAAAAAACTGGGGGAAAAAATCCCCTGAACACAGAGCAAAGAGAATCACAAAATATGAAAGTAAAAATGAGATGAGGCTCAGTCCAAGAGAGAAAACATCTGCTTACTAAGAACAAACAAGCAGACAAGAAAATGAAGGGAAGAAAATATCAAAGACAGGAGAGAATGTCTTAGAGTTGAAGAATCTGATTCAAGCAATAAGGGCAACAGAGTGTCTAAAACAAACATAACCAAAACAACATGTACACCTCATTATGAATTTGCAGCAGAAAGATAAAACGAAGAAGAACCTAAAAGTTTTCAGACAGAATAAAGAATAAATCACCTTAAAAGGGTAATGAATTAGACATCTGACTTTGAATCAGCATCCCTGGCACTGGAAGACAACCAAGCAATGCTTTGAGTTCCAAAGGAAAATTATTTGCAATCTACAATACTGTGCCCAAACTAGCAGTCAAATATGAGAACAGAATGAAGACATGTTTATAAATAGAATAATTCAGAAAATATGCCTCTGAAACACTTTTTTGGGAAGTTAGTTGAAGATGTACTCCAGAAAAAAGATCAAGTAAAATTAGTAAAAAAGGAAGATGCGTAATAGAAGGGGCCCAATTCAAGAGGACAGGGAGAGGAAGTTCCAGAAAGAGATCTAAAAGGCAACTACTACAAACTGAAGCAGAATTATAGGCAACTCCAGATAAACAGGGGACACAATACAACAGGTAGTAAGTATGCTGAAGAGTTTGGTGGAAACTAAGACAAAAGCATGCAATACCAAAAAAGGGGACAATTAGAAGCACCAAGAAAAATAGGAAGTCCTGCCCATCGTTTTTAATTCAATGGCTAGATTTTGAGCAACAAATAAAATAAAAATCAAATCCACTGGACCTTGATGGTATCAAGGTACTTTTCTTCAAATGGCCCAAGCACTGCTTAATAGGATCTGCAGAAAAGAAGTCATAATCTAAGCATACTACCCGGCCTAGCATTAAATAATGTTTACATAGTCATAGTATTGAAACTATATATTGGTTTTTGTTGTTGAGTGATGGATATATGGACGTGACAGCTGGGATTGCGGGGGATGCGAGAAATGTGTTTGTCTAGGCAATAAGTATAGCTACCAGTCTAGAAAGGAAAGAAGAAAGAAAAAGTGGAAAATCCAGACTAATTTGATAAATTAGCAAAAGTACAGATCAACATTCAATAGTGTGTTTTATAAAAACAACATAGCTTCCTTTGTTGCACATTCATAAACAAACCTTCCCCATGAACTCCACCCACCTCCTAAGAGGAGAAAAAGTCCATTAATTAAAGGTAAGTTTCTTGCAGTTTAAAATAATAAATTAACTCAGTTTTTAAGGCAGTGGTTCTCTGCTGGGAGTAATTTGCCCCGCAGAGGACATTTGGCAATGTCTAGAGACATATCTGGTTGTACATTAGGGAAGGTGCCACTGGCATCTAATGGGCAGAGAACAGGGATGCTGCTCTACAGTCTACAATACACAGGACCACCCCCACCACAACAAAGAGTTGTCCAGCCCAAAATGTCAATAAAGCCAATAGAGAAATACTGCTTTACAGGAACCCTTCAGACATTTACAGAAAAATGTTTATAGTTTCTCTGTTCCTTATTCTTATAATGGTATCTGGAGGTAGAGGAAAGCTTTTGTGGGCACAGGGAATGTTGTGATTGGTCTGAATATAGACCTGTGGACTGCCCTCTTGGTCCTCACAGGCCTCCGAGGTTTGATAGGGACATACTGGCATATGCTGCTGAGTACGTTGTAACAGCATCCAGGGGGCCTCCTAACTTGGCCCCACCTCAGCTCCTGCTGGTATGGATATTCTTAGGGCCTCAACTACCTCTTCTGAGCAGCACATGCTTGGGTTAAGCCCACACTAGCTGCTTAACAAACAAATCTCAGTAACTTCACATAACTAAAATGTCTCATTAAAATTATACAGTCCATCGTGAGTGCTCCTGTTTAGTGCACAGCTTTCTTCCATATGGTAACCTAGGGACTTGAGATCCTCTCAATCTTATGATCCTCTCAATCTTATGGCTCTGTCTAACCCGAAGAGGCCCAGCCTCCGCATCTGGCCCTTGGATTGGAAAAGAGCAGGTCGAGAAAGACAGCTGCTCTTCTCCCACCTCAATTCAGAAGTGACAACACATCACTTCAATTCACTTTCCCTTGGTGAAAATCAGTCATCTGGTCCCACCTAGATGCAGGGAAGGAGGATGCAGATAGAGGTGAGAATGACTGAGAAATGTGTTCCTGGCTTGGCAGCCACTTCCCAGCGTTAAGGGCACTAAAGCAAGAGAGAGCACAAATTCTGTGGGCATTGAGCTGAATCTGCCACAGCTGCCCTCTCCACAACCTCTCTAACCTGGTCCTTCCTCTCACAATAGTGCCCTCATGACAGGCCTGCTGGCTCTCACTCTGTTAACTTCTATTTCCTTCACTAGGATTATGTGAGAACTTCCAGATCTCTTTCATACCACACAAAAACAACAGGAAACTCACAGGGTGCATCTCTGGGCCTCACTTTGCCTAAATACACCATTTTCTTCCTCTGCAGCCATTCATGTCAGCATAGGGCCAGTACAGGGCAGTAAGCTAGTTAAGTGGCCATGCAGGTTCTGACTATAAACAGTGGCTCCAGAGCCTGTGCTGGTCTGCCTCTCTAGGTTTCTAAAGTAAGGTTTTCTAGGTAGTAAGAGAGTCCTTCCATGACCATCAATGAATATTTATAAAGCAGCCACATCTTGCAAAACAGCCTAGGGAACTGTTACACACTCCCCACTATGATGCACAGCTCTGTTTTTCTTTACCTCTGGACTGCTGATCTTAAATGTTATTATAGTCAAAACAACAAGCAAAACCCGTCTTCAGAAGTCCCTCGCCCTACTCTCTATTTGACCAATGTACCTGTGCCCTCATGTCCAAGGAATCCCACCTCATTATTTTTACCCAGTAATAGTGTTACTTAGACTGGACTGCTGTCTCCCCCAAATCTACCATACTCTCACCCCAACAAAAAGGACTTACACAGACTTCGTGATTTTCACAGGGGCCTGAGCCTTCTTTGTAAGAAGCTATGTAATCTGATAAAGTACTCCTGTTAATAGTGGCACCCAGCAGCCAAAAAACAAGTTACTTTAATGGTGGATATTTCAAAAGGATAGATTTTAATTACACAGATCTGTGTCCCTTAAATATCACTCATAAAAATCATCCACATCAATTCTGTGCACCAGTTTCACTCTTTAAAAAAAACATGAATTTTAAAAATTGTAACAAGCCATCTTAAAATACTGTATCTATTGTACTATATCCTTATAGTTCCAGTTTAGTCTGTAATTTCCTAGCGAGAAAATGGCAACTGAATGAACAATAAAGAATTATTTGCTCTCCTCCAAGTAACACATGGGATGTCAGTCAAAATGCATGAAATGGAAAAAAACCTGAAGCCATCTTATTATAAATTTATTGTCATCAAATCATAAAGTCAAAATAGACCGAGAAAGATCATAAAGGTCAAGACCTGTCACAAGGGGCAACTGCAAATAAACTATATAAGGCATTATAATGTGACGGTTAAAAGGACAGGTTCTGATGTCAAAGGTCAGGTTAAACCTCGAATTCAAATCCTTTTGGTAAGCTCCACCACCAGCTACTTAGCCTCCCTGTGACTCAGGTTTAGTTTAAATCCTGGCTCTGTGGCCTACTACTTAATCTCTCAGTGCTCGAGGTTTAAAAACAAACAAGAAAATAGCCTGATTTGGGGGGTCATTGTCAAGTACATATGTCAAGTACCTGATACATAGCTAGCAGTCAACACATATAAGCCACTATTATTATTATGACCAACCATTCCTACTAAGACACCTTCAGGGGCTATCAATCTTCCTCTGAATCTATCATGTTTTTAACAACCCTGAATCAAAAAGTTTCTCCTTTTTTTCTGAAAAGATTCTTCAACCTCAAAAACCATTTCCTCTTTTTTTTTTTCAGTCCTTTGTTAATATGGAAGCTGGCGGGTAACTGGCTTATCATTTGAAGATTCAAGACTCTTTTTAGTCTTTTTATAACACAATTCCTTTCCAAATATTATACACAGGACAGCCTGCTCCATGGATTTAAACACTACAGAGAGTTCACAAAGTATAATGAAATTTTGAGATTCATAAAAGAACAAACAGCTACTGGAGCAAAAAGCTTAGATAAGAAATGATGCCGAAGTCTATTAGCCTGCTCACAAAATACTGAATTCTAAAGTAAAGCACCATGGATAGAGATTCTTCACGGTTTACAGTCACTCAGATCATTAAAAACATACAAAGGATATTTTTGGTGATTTTTTTTTTTCCTTAATGGCAGGAAAATGCCCTGTTTTTCCATAACAATGAATAGACAGATTCCATGATAGGCAAGGGCAATTTCTTCAAAAACAAATTCTGCAGAGAAAAAAGCCTAAAGGCTCAGCTTTTTCAGTAACACATATCCCTTAAAGCTCTACAAATCTGAGGTATCTAGGATTCCTTGCGGTTTGTAACATTAAGAAGTAACACAATTAAGCCTCACTTCTATCAGAAAGCATTATGCCTGACTGAAAAAAAACTAAGCATCTAGAATTTTGATACTGATAAACTTAAAGGTAACACCATGGGTCAATGCAAAGGTCAAGCAAATATTAGAGTTCGTGATAAATACACCAAAATATTTTTTAAAGATCTAAAGACAAAGAAATGTTTTAAATAATTTAATGTTTGTTGATTACTCCTATGTGTTAATACTGAAATAGGCACTTTCATATACATTATGTAATCTCATTCCTCCCCCAACAACCATGTGGGATAAGGATTATTATCCTCCTTTTACCAATGAGAAAACTAAGGCCCAGTGATTTGCCTAAGGACACCTGCTTGTATGAAATGCAATCAGAAATCACATTCAAATTTTCTAATCCCCAGATAAATGCTCTTGCTTTCACTGTACCACTGTCACTTTCAAAACTCAAGTACTCTAAATTTCAGCTTTTATAAAGTATGCCAATCTTTTCATCTGGGACAGGTAACAACTTATGAGGGAAGAAGAAAAATTCTTCATAATGTTACAAAAGACTCATGTATTTAATCTGACATGACTACCCAGTCCAATTTAAATGTTTTGGTTCGCGCTGTCTACCCCTCTTAGAATACCTGCTTATAATCAGATATACAGCTTTCAGTAAGACTTAAGAATCATCTCCTCCAAGAAAGTTCCCCAGAGTAAATGCCTCCTTCCAAGCCAATGTCATTTGTCACCTCACTGTATCTAATTTGGGCTACACTATCACATACTCCTCTTTGTTCTCCAGTCATATATCTGGAACTACATTTTTTCATTCAATAATTATTAAGCATTTTGAAAATCAACAGTCCTTGCTATCATGGAGAGCTTACATTGTTTCCAACTTTAACAAAATTAAGAATAACAAAGGATAGAAGAGTACGATGTTTCAGGACAAGAACTCATTTCCTACAAGGTCTCTGAAGAAAGCTCTCTCCTTGCAAACTTGATAACATTTTTCAGGGAGGAAAAATCCCTTCTATCATGTGTTCCAGATGAGACCTTAAACTTCACACCTTGGAGAGGATATATGAGTGAGTGGGGACCAAGGTGGAGGGAAGGATAGATCTAAAATCTTTCAGGGATTTCCTGAAGAAAACAATGACATGAAATCTTCACACGTTAGTCCAGACATCTCTTCCTGTGTCCCAACCACAAGGAAACTACACTTCAATCTCCTTGCACCCAGGTACCTTCATTAATGAAGTATGCAGAGACTTTTTAATTCAAGCTGTATTTACGTATTATTTGTAGATCATATTCATAAGAATTAAGACAGGACCTATGTCTTCTACTTTTAAATCCCCCAGTGCTCTAAAATCATTGTTATAAATGTGTTCAGTTTTGGATATTATCACATAAATATTAAAATATAATACTTCAAGTAGTATCAGGATAAGGATTTTCAAAAATAATATTAGAAAACAGCATCTAAGTATCAATTCTTTATTTTGTCATTCATGCTTCAATTCAAGTAACATGCTCTTGAAGGATTATTTACAAACCAAGTTTAAATGTACTAAGGGCACTCACTAGTTAAATTACGCAATTAGTCCTTTAAAAAGAAGGATCTTTTTATAATGCTAACTTTGTTAATTCTACCACTTTTTTCTTAAATCAAAACTAAAACACAATCTCATTACAGAGTTGTATATTTATCCCCAAAGTATATTTTAAGGCTTTTCAATTCAAAAGAAACCTAAAAACTAGACACTGCCAAATTTATAGGTGCCATACATGTTCTGTAAGAAACATATTTGACTGCCTCTAAAATGTAATAATACTCTAACTGAAAAAAATGTAGCAGCACTTTTTCATAGATCACAGCTACAACAAATATTATGATTCAATGAAAGAAAAATAAACCATGACCATTTTTAATTAAACAGGCGCTTCTAAGCGCCTGTGTACAATGTATTGTAGCTCAAGTGGTTCACGTGGAACTTGACCGCAACAACTTAAGCTCCATAATTAAAGACCTAAAAGGCAGTTCTTCTGTTTCATCTGTTCCCTTTCCCATTGCTCTGAACAGGCATACTGTGGTCATTCCATACATAGTTACTATCAAAAGGGGGGTAACAAATATTTGAAATTAGCTGTACTTTTCATAGAGGACAAATTGCATGCCTTTACTCTTCCTTCTGGAACCTGTTTCATAAAGCTAGCATGATCTTAATAATTTCACTGCAAAACAGGTTCTAGCAAGCACAGAAATTGACCCGTCTCTCAGTGTGATCAAGTTTAGATGACTCGCGATGGGATGGAAAGAGGAAACTTAAACAATTCACCCATGTTCCTCTACAATCCTTGGAATTTGAGGGAGGCAAAACAAACAAACAAACAAAAATAAAAAACTATTTTAAATGATTATTTGAAAAGACCTGAAGTGGCACTAATTTGAAGCTAACTTTCGGGGGAAGTTAATTAAAAACAAACAACCCTACTATACACAGTGCATTCTAATACTGCTTAGAAGTCATTTAACATCTTTCAGCAACAGAAAGGCAAAAACTTCATTAAATTATTTAAGGTAAATTTGCGTATGTCATCAGTTGGGTAAATTTCCCCATCTGTTTAAGTAGGAGCCCAAGCTACCTACTATTTCAGGCAGCATTTAGATAAAATGAAATCAGGTGCGTTCCCCAACCGCAGATGTCTCTCATAAAGAAGAGTGTTAAATGACTTTTGTGAATGGAAAATCTGCAAATACTGTTGCTTCGCCTCGGCGGGTCTTGAGTGGATGGCTCAAAGACCCAAAAACACGCCATTCGTGAAGCTCCCTGGAACCCGATTCCATTCTTGAGAAAGGGCTCAGAAACAGACATTACATTTCAAAGTACAGCAGAGGCTTCGCTTTCCTCCTTCGCCGCACGGAGGCCACAGGAACTGAGGTTGAGAGGAACACCACCACGGCCCTCGGCTCCACCAGGGCGGGTGCGGTCTGCGGTGCGCGGCACAGCCTCCTCTGGGGCTGTCACAGGAAAACGGGAGCCTCGCCTCAACGGCACCAAGTGACAAAGCGCCAGCTCTCCCGGGCGCCTGGCCTTGCAGCGAGACCCCACCGTCCGCCCAGTCGAACTTCGCGAGGGGGCAGACCCTCGGGGCTATCAAAAAGCTCGCAGCGGCCCCCGCCCCTGCCGCGGCTTTGTAAGGCTGCAGACGCACTTACCGTGGGCCCCCAAATCCTCCATCCCCGCCCGCCTTTGGAATCTCCCACTCCAAAAGCGCACAAAGGAGCCAGAGGAAAACTCCCCGGCGCGGGGCGCCCACAGGGCCCGCCCCTTCCAGCTCAGAACCTGGGGGCCTGGGGGCGCAGTCGCCCTCAGGGGTGCGCACCCGCCGCCCCCCAACTCGGGCACCGGCGCGACACTCACCGGTGCGGAGTCCCCCGGAGAGGCGGGGCGCGGGCGGCCGGTTCCTCTGGGGCCCTGCTCGCGTCCGATCGGACCCCAACTTCTCTCGGTCGCTGTCGCCGGGGGCGGCTGGGGCGCGAGCCCAGACCAAGGGCGCTGCCTCACCGCCACGGAGGCACTGCCCGCTCGGCCCGTGAGGAGGGCGGGAAATCCGGCCCCGAGGTCTACCGGCCGGGGCGGGCCTCCACCTTGCCTCCGTCTGCGGGCTCCCGGCGGCGGCTACCGCCCCGGAGAAAGCTAACGCTGCAGCTGCTCTGGCAGCCGCTACCACCACCGCCCGGCCCAGAACGCGTCGCGGCCTAATGCTGTCATCCGCCGCGCCCCCACCTCTCTGGGCATCCAGAGCGGCGGAGATCCTTCACATTCGAGGACCCTCCCCTCCCAGCCCCGCCCCGCGCCCCGTTAGCGGGCTCGAGCCACACCCCCTTCCCGTCACGTGACGACGCGCGGAGGCGGTGACGGAGAACCCCTGTGGGCCTTGCGGGCGCCGGTCGCGCGGGAGTAATTGTCGACACCTGGCTCTGGCCAGTCTTATCGCCGCCGAAGCGCCTCTGCACACCCTGGGGCGGTCTCGGGAGGTGAAGCCACCCCCGCCCTTCAGGACCCGGCGTGCAGGGCCCTGCCTAATCTGAGGAGACTGCACCCTGGCGCTCCCGGCTAGGGCTCAAGGCCCCCCGCCTGCCTCCCCAGCCTGGGGCTTGGCTAAAGTTTTAGCCAAAGGAAAACGGAAGGCATCGTGGCGTCTGGCTTGGAAAGCAGTAACTACCATTTCTAGTAGCACGTTAATTGTGGCATTTAACGTACTGTTTTCTTCATTAGAGGTTTTTATTTTTGAGGCGAGGATGGTGCATCTCCTTCACGCTGGGATGAAAATAGCCTAGCAGATTTATTTTGGTTCCTAGTCATGTTCAGCATCCTTCGTGCCAGTTTTACAGTCATTCAGTTTTACTGTGTGTTAGGTTGGTGGCAGTTTAAACAGATACACAGGAATTTGACAATTCGTTCTATTTTTAAAATAAAGCCCAATCCTTGATTTTTTTCAGGTTCCTTAACTTTTGGACATAACATGTTGCCTTCCTTTTTCACCGTAGTCCAAAGAACTCTCTCCCCACAACCCTGTTAATGAGACGAAGAATAAAATGCGAGTGACCGAAAGACAATAATACAAAAATAAATAAAGGAGGCAGAAGAGCAGAAAGACCATAATCAAATTCTGCTAACAATGAAAGCACTTGAAAAAGCTTTCCGTAATAACTAAACTCAGTTTGTAATTCATTTTTCCTTCTAACCCAGAGGTAAGTTTTTTTTCTTAAGTGATTCTCATCTCATTACATTTTCTTAAGACGTCAAAAAGCATTCTGATCATCTGGATACTTTGAAATGAATAAGCAATAGAGTTTGGTCTATATAATCCTTATTACTAAGTTATTTCATAGAAACTCTAAGAAATCATGGACTTTAAGACCATTATTTCATGTTACCCAAGAAAGAAAAGAAACACTGCCAATTAAACTATGCAGTGCCACTGATTTTTTAAAGACATTTATTGAACTCAGAGATGTTAAAATGTGAAAAATAATGCCTTAGAATCTATGAGATATTGTAATGAACTGGGGTTCCAATGAGGAAAAGATTCTATAGGTTCTGTTCTGAAGTCTGAGAGATTGTACTTGTAGTTCAAGTAAATATGAGGGAAGTTTAGCATTCTGTGAATGACACAATTTCAGCAAAGCTAGTCATTTTGGAGTTTGTCAGTAGATTGAAGCTTCTCTTCTGTTTTCTAGAGCAGGGGTTTTCAAAGTGACTCAAAAGTCAATTTTATTTTTTAATGAAGTAGGCTAGACTGGAATCGAAAATAAAACAGGAGTGCATATATAATAAGGGCAAGAATTCTTTGTGAAACTTTTGTTTCAGTGTGGAGGGTGCATATGTCGTGTGTTGTGATTTAAGTTTTATTTGTTGTGAGTTGCAATCAAGTAGCTTTCAAAAAGAATGTTCCTAGAGCATAGATAACGTGTGATAATGTGCAAAATATACCATCTGGGCTCTGTTTCTCTGGTGCTTTTCCTTTACTTTGGAAGCTGAGACTGAAGATTAGAAGCAGGAGATGAATTGCCTTGTTGAGCCCTCTTCTGCCTCAACCCCACTTTCTTATACTGGCTTTCAAAAATAAACGGTCATTGGACTTCCTAGGTGGCACAGTAGTTAAAAATCTGCCTGCCAATGCAGGGGACACAGGTTCCATCCCTGCCCCAGGAAGAATCCATATGCCTCTGAGCAACTAAGCCTGTGCGCCAGAACTACTGAGCCTGTGCTCTGGAGCCCATGAGCCACAACTATTGAGCCTGTGTGCCATAACTACTGAAGCCCATGCACCTAGAGCCTGTGCTCCACAACAAGAGAACCACTGCAATGAGGAGCCTGTGCACCACAATGAAGAGTAGCTCCCATTTGCCACTAGAGAAAGCCAGTGTGCAGCAACAAAGACCCAATGCAGCCAATTAATTAATTAGTTAATTAAACTTAAAATAAATAAAATGGTCATTTATTGAAATGGAAAGCACTGTACTGGAATCAAGGAGGCCTAGGTTATAGACAGCTAATTAGGTATGTGGCTAGATAAATTACTCTCAGCGTTTCATGTTCTGATAAAAATAAGGAGTTGACTACCTGCTCGGTAAGGAATGATACTCAATTTTTTTTTCAATGGCTGGTGTTCACATTTGAAACAAGTAGCCATGGTGTACCTAGGATTATACAAATTCTTTTCAAACTAGCTATAGCTGCTTTCAGCCACGCACACGTGTGCGCGCGCACACACACACACAATCAGAATGCAAGTAAGTGAAAGCAAAGATATTATAGGAAAACAAATTTAAGTATATTGCAGAAACAAACTTAGGCCCCCTTGCCGGCGCATAGTAAAGCCACTCACTGACACCAAGTTGTGGTGAAGGAAAGTACAGAGATTATTGCGAGGTGCCCAGTTTGGGGCCAAGCAAAGAGAAGGGGCAGCTCATGCTCAAAAAACCCAAGTATATCTTTCATAATGGCTTTCAGGGAAGAATTTTTAAAGGCAGGGTGTGAGAGAGGGTCGCAGGGTACCTGATCAGCTTGTGGACATCCTTCTGATGGGTTGGTAGTGAGGTAACAGGGTGGTATTTCGGAAGTCAACAGCATCATCCTTCTGGTTCCACCCGGTCTGGGGTCTGTGTGCGGGTGGCCAGCAGTTAACTTCTTCCATTTGGTATGCATTTTAGTATCTATAAAACAACTCAAGGATATGGCTCAGGATATTATCTAAAGCCCTTGCGGGGGAACTAAAAGCCCTTGACTTTGTTTTATGTTTTATTATTTTGTCTTGCTTGGCTGTTTTCCTTTGTTTCTGCATTTTCTCACTTCTCTGATTAAATTTGCTCTTTGGAACTTGGGGAAGGCCTAGGAGGCTATAGCTTTTCTATAAACAAGAGTGGGGGAGGGGACTTGGGGTCTGTCCCTGGGAAGGCCCCACAGGGTTCTGCTTGGTTTCAAGTATATCTTTCATAATCGTCTATATTTTAACTATTGCTGGTAATAGTCACCTGTCATGAATAACTAATGATTTTAACACACCTCACAATTGACTGCAGCAAAATGGCATATCAGTGTACTACAGTTGCAAAATATATGCTTTGCAAATCGTTTCAAATCTGATATTCTGTGATTCCAGGAAATAATCATTCAATCTAGCATTTTCAATGTAATCGCAACATAAGCAGAAACTGTAGTATGTGATCTTGCACTGTAACTGAAAAATATTCAATAACTTCCATTTGCCATGGTAAGAAGGGCCCCGAAAGTTTGCTACTCTTAAAATGATTTTAAGAATGGTATTTTAAACTAAAACTTTGTATTGTAACTATCCAATTTAAACTCCAATAAGAATTCATCTCTTTTGCCTGGTGTTTAATTAATTATACATTTCTAAGAATGAAAAGTTCTTTTTTCCAAATCAGTTTAAGCACTGACAGGCATGATAATCTTTCCCACAGAAAACTCTGACCTAGAATGTGAGAAATTTGGCTTCAGGGTTTTTTTGGGTTTTTGGGTTTTGTTTTGTTTTGTTTTTTCCTTTAGCCTTCCATTTGGACACTTACATTGCCAAAGTTTGCTGATGAGGATTTCAGATTAAATTCCTCATTTTTTCTAAGAAGACTGAGTTTGAGAGCAACCTCAGACATGAATGAGGTATTTAACGTAATTTTGAAGACTATGGTAGATTGTGTTATTATTGTTGGTCATATGACTTGCTCTAGCCAGTTGTTTTTGAGCAGATGTGACACATGCTAACATCTTTAAGTTTTAGTGCATTCAGGTCAATTTGTTAGTCTTGTGCTGTCTGCCATGAGAAAAGCATGTTCCAAATAGGGTCTCAGAATAAGAAAATAAATGGAGTGACCTGAAACTGACCTTTACCCTGGAGCAGTAGGATCTGCAGCTACTAACATGAAACAAGAGTAAAACATAAATATTTGTTGTGCTAAATCACGGAGATTTTTGAAATTATTATATAGTATAACCTCGCAGATCACCTAAAGTGGTGAGCCAGCAGATTAGTGGTTCAAAGACTAAATGCACTATAGAACAATATTTAAATTTCTATTTAATAAAACAAAATAATACACATCTACAAAACAGGAAACCAGATATTTGATAAACATTCAACTAAAATTTATATTAAAAAGAAATTATAAAATCTACAGATTTACTTGCAAAATATTTGCATATTGATTTTAAGCACTTTTGTTTACTGTTATTTATTTTAACCAAATATCCCTCCTGGAAAATTTGAATAATAAACTTTAAAGAAGAATATAGGCTTTGTTTCTGGCAATATCATGGACTAGGTACCTCAATCAGTGATCACACTGAAAACAAATAAATACCTGGAAAAATACTTTTTAACCTTATTAAATGTATTGATTAACTGGCAATAGAATAAGAAATGTATTGATTAACTGGCAATAGAGTAAGAAATTATTAGGTCAAGAAAATTAAATGACAGCAGAAACCTAGAGAGTTGAGCAGATCCTAAAGCCAGGCTTTACCCCGTGAGCATTTACCAAACCCAGTTAACATGAGGTTTTCATGGTCTTATAAGAGACAAAACCCATGATCTACCCCCCACACCCCCCCACCACAAACATACACGGGGCGGAGGGGGGGAGGGGAGAGGGAGAGAGAGAAAGCTTTGGTTCCAAGGATTATTCATTCAGAATAAAGATGTTAGAAATAAACTTGCCCTTTACTAGCATGCACACGCATCCCCAAGACTACAAAGAAAATCTACTGTCTTAAATGTTAGCACCTATGATCAAGGGAAAAGCAAAATCATATATAAGAATTTGGAGTCAGTGCCGTTCTCACACAAAAATGTAACTTGAATTCATACTACCTGGATGATCCCAAATCACCTTAAGCTGATAATTTAACTAAGAGTAATTTTGAATGATAGTGCTCTCAGACATCTGGCAGAAGCAAATGCCAAACCTCTTTGGAGGATCCCATCTTCATCTTAAGCTTTAAAGGATGATTATAAATAAAATTCTGAGCAAAATTAGCAGCTCACATTTTAAAAAATGATGAGCAAGAAGAAAAATCCATTAGTGAAAAAGAGTACAAACATAAGACAGCAGAAACCGATTAAAAAGGGCTTTAGATGCTGAAATTACCAGCCACAGACTATAAAATATGTAAAATATGAATAAAGGAGTAAAAACAAGCTTGGAAATATGTACAGAAAACAAGAATGACTGAAGATATTTGAAAAATTGAACTTAATGAATTGAAAAAATAATTAAAATTTAAAATTCAGTGGGCAAATTTAATAGTCTTTGACACAGCAGAAGTACAATCTGGTGAACTGGGAGACAGAGATGAAGAAATTATCCCAAATGCAACAGAAAAAGAAAAAGAAAAATATAAAAGACATTTTAAGTGACATGGAAAACATTGTGAGAAGATCTAAAATAATTCTAATTATAGCTCCAGAAGAATAGGAAAGAGAAAATGGGGCAGAGGCAATATTTGACAAGATAATGGATGAAAACTTTCCAGAACTGCTGAAAGACTTAGGAAGACTTAGGAAGTCTCTCAAAGCCCAAGCAAGTTAAAGAATAATAAATATACACTTAGATACAGTATAGTAAAACTCTAGAACACCAGAAACAAAAAAGAAAACCTTAAGAGTAACAGAGGGAAAAAATACAGATTATCCGCAAAGTGTCTGATAACTGATTTATCATCAGTAACAATAGAAACAAAAATACAATGGAATAATATATTCAATGGGCTAAAAGAAAATGACTGTCAGCATGGAATTCAATACCCAGTGAAAAGATCTTTCAAAAATGAGGCAAAAATAAAGGGCATTTTCCAGGCAAGCAAGAGCAAAAGTTCACTGCTAATAGATTCTCACTAACAGAAAGTTTAAAGAAACTTCTTTCTTTAGATAAAAATAAAATGATCCTAAGGAAGGTCTGAGGGTTGAGACTAAAGGAAGAGCATTGAAAGTGTCAAATATTTACATAAATCTAAAAACTATTGACTATGCAAAGCAATAAGAGTTGTTAAAATTATTTTAATAATATATATATTTTTAATGTATTTATTTGGTTGCACCGGGTCTTAGTTGCAGCACGGGGGCTCCTTAGTTGTGGCATGTGAACTCTTAGTTGCATCACGCATGTGGGATCTAGTTCCCTGACCAGGAAAGCAACCCCGGCCCCCTGCATTGGGAGTGCAGAGTCTTAACCATTGCGCCACCAGGGAAGTCCTTTAATAATATTTTTAAAAGAAAAAAATAATCATTCAGGTGCCTAACAGTAGAATAAGTCCAAACAAATTCTCACTTTATACCTACTATTAAACAGACCTCATCAGACCAAGTATGTCACCCATTTGTATTATTATCTCCACCTAGTATATGCCTTTAAAAGTGAAAACACTAAACATTTCCATTTTTTTCCTCTTTACTCATCCATATAGGCAAAATTATATTAATATTTTATTGGTATTCTCTTTTTAAGTAACTGTACTGGTGCAGCATTTTAAGTGTTTTTCTTCATAATGACATTCTTAGTTCAAATTTGCATAATGTACCAATGAAGATGATTCATTAATAATCAGACCAAGAAATTAGCGTATATTTAGATCATGATTTTGAATAATAAAAAGCAGAATTATATACTTTTTTCACATAACTATGAAGCATTAATGATTCCCACCACCGAAGTCTAAAAATGAAAGTTCATCATAATGAATTATATAATTATGTATTCACAGGTTAAGGACAATTAAGTCTTATTCAAAAGCTGTGCCTACTCTTTCCACCCACATTGCCTTTTCAAAGTTAGGTGCATGCTGTGACTTTTAACACCATCTCTGGAAATAGTTCTAATTTATGCTCAGGTATAAGGATTGACTCCTGAGTTATAATTTAGCTCAGAGGGCACCCTAAACTCCAAATAAATTCTTTTTTTCCAAATAAATTTTTAAAAGAAGAGCCCATTTCTTTCTGATGACTACCTAGACTACACATTCCAAGTTTTAAATATGTTTTTCATTTCAGTTTCAGGAGAGCATATAAAATGCTGTTTATCACAATTCTGTAAACATGGGAAACATAGAACACATAATCCCTTAAATTTCTAAAATTGTGATAACTATAATGCAAAGAAATTATACCTTATTTTTTTTAACCAAAGCTTTACTCTCTTTCCCTCAACCACATGATATTATTCAAAATATACTTCTATAACACTTTCTTGATAAAACTGTAATTTCACTGCAGAACGTTCAAATGACTTTTATTTCTTTGTATCCTTTAACATTTAAAGATTGTATATTACTAGTATAGATTATTCCAGTTAATTTTGTTCAACCTGTATTTATATATTTATAAACTTTCTGAGAGATCACAAGTAATTCAATTTGTTTAAACCAAATTGTACCTTAATTCTTCAATTTAATAAGTTATTGGTATTCCTGGGACCGAGACCCATCCTATTTACAAAAAAAAAAAAAAAAAAATCAACCTACAGATTACTCCACTTCTTTCCTTAAATGAATGTGAAGCTAGCAAGAGGCCTCACCCTATAAAACTAAAAGTGTTTCATAACTGTCCTTTCTGCAGTTCTCTGCTGGGAGTGAAGATGCCACATTATCAGGTAGCAGCCATATCTACCCATCTCTCCCAACAAGGGCAGGTCCTACTTACCTAGATGCCTTCTACCAGATATTCTAGGTATTTAGTGTCTCTCCTACCCTTCTAGAACATTGGTACCCAGAGGTGATAAGGTGGAGAAAAAAAAGCACCTACTCTATATTCCAGTAACATCCGTCTAGTGCATTCCTGTCAGGTTCATCCCTCTGTTCTGGGCCTTGTGGATATTCTCCCCTAGTGGTTTTCAGTCAATTGTTGTGGGAGCTTTACTTTTGCCTAGTATTCTTACATGCACGGCTAAAACCAGGTTCCTAATCCCATTCCCCCAGTCATTTCCTTTAACTGCTAATCTCTGTTAACTCCCTCCTGGAAATGGACTGGAGTTGACACAGCTCCATTTAAGACTTTGTCTTTGAATGTCAGCTCCTTCCCAGAGATGGCCAAAGACTTCACCTCTGGTGATCCCTCATTGTTGATTACTTCCCACTAACTTCCTTTTGCTGTCAGCCAATAGTCTTGGACCTGACATCATTTGCATTCTAACTCTACTCTCTACTTAAATTATTACAAAAGTAGTATACTATATAGGTACAAGATTCTAAACTAAGAACAAGAAAAATTCTAAAAGATGATAACCTTTATTCACAAATGAAGGCAAGGAAAAAAAGAAGGGCACTGTTATGGATGAAAATAGGCTCATTAGACAGATCAACTAAATGCAATGTATTGACTTTTTTAGATTCTGATTCAAACAAACCACTTTTATAAAAAGACATTACTGGGATATCAGGGAAATTTTAATACTGACTGCATGTTACATGATACTGAGGAATTATTAATTGTTTATGATAATGATGCGTGATTATGTTTCTTCTTTAATGTCTCATTTCTTAGGGACACATACTCTCAACTGTAATTGTGCCCCTGCTTAATAAAACAAAACAAAACAAAAACCTTCAAAACATGTTACTTTCTTTTCTCTATCTATAGGTCAGACTAATGGAAATGTACTCTACACCTATTACTTATTTTTCTACCCTTAACCAAGTGTAGTAATCATTTCCTCCTTATGTCTATGTTTTTTTTGAGTAAAAGTATTCAAATCAAAAGTAATTCATGCTACCTACTATTTGCTCCAAACCTCTTTTAAACTACTGTGAAACGCCTAACATCATATAACCTGTGGTAAATAAATCTGATTGAACATGTTAACATGTTTAAATTTATATAAGGCATTTGCAAATACAGATTACTCTAGAGATGCTAAGAGGCAGATGTACCAATCTCCTCGGCATTCACATGATTTAACTACAAATAGAATTTGAACAGATTCCAAATGCACAACTGTCAACTTCATAAAAAGTAGCAAAAAATGTCAAGCAAAAGTTCAGGCTTTGTCTTGAATAGCACTGACATCTAAAAAAAAAATAAAAACTATTTTGTTATTGTTTTATTTCTTTAGTGCTAATATTTGACAAGAACTAAGTATTGATACTTTAATTTCATGCATAGATGCTCTCATTAGGTTAATAGTAATAATTTAGAAACTATTATGAGTTAGTATTACTATTAGGTCCAAAAAAATCTCAAAAATCGCTTCAATCAGTATTACAAAATTTATTAATGTAAATTTGCCTCACTGAAGTAGTATAGTGTAGAGGGGTTGAGCTCCAACTCTGAAGTCAGACGGATCTCAGTTCTAATCCTAACCATGTCATTTATTGGCTGTGTAACCTCACCAAGGCTCTTTTCCCCATATATAATGTGGAGTTTTAAAAAAAAAAATCTATTTTACAATGTTGTTATAGGAATTATAGAACTCAAGAAATATAAATTATTGCAATTACTATCTTTTGGAAATACCGCATCCTACACAATATTTCTAACTGTATTTTCACCCTACTCAGTTGTAAGAAAACTATACACAGATTATACACTCTACCAACTTTCCATTGATACCAAACCTTTTGCATCAACTGGCCCAATTCTGAGAATTACAAAAAATACACAGATGAGCATAACCTCAGGCCATGCGAGCAGGTTTGTTTAAGAATCTGGACAATCCCCAATTCAAATATCAGAATCTTACATATAATGTAAGAATGAAAGCCACTTCTTTAGTAATCAGGAGATTGACTAACTTTCAGAGTTGTGTTTTCCATTCAGGTAAGACTTCCAACAGACCTCCTCTTATCATACATGGGGTCAACACTCTAAGCCAGACACCTCTTGCCCAACTTATTTCTTAAGTAAAACAAAATTTATTTCTAAGCACAGTGGATACATTTCCTTATTGTTCTGCCTTCCCAGTCACTTGGCAAACCAGAACATGATTTTTGCTAGTTGTAAAAATGGCTTTTTGAACTCTTTCTTTGAAAGATATTAAATTTAAAGGCAGTCGATTCAAGACAAACATTTTGGGCTAGAATACTTGTAGGTGATATATTTTTATATAGCATCTTTCATGCTATTTGACTGATGACAATTATTGATGCTTAGACTGATAACAGAATTAATGATATGGCAGTCTTATCCCTACTTTATAAACTTGTGACTAGGAAATAATTCGTATGACATTACTTTGATGCTATAGAGGTGTCCACTTACCCTTCAAACATGAAGCTCATCCTTTAACACCCGTTAAAAACCCTTACAATGAGCCAATAATTTCAATAAGAATTACAAAATAATTCTAATTTCATCATTCCTACTACATTCTAACATTCTTTAATAAACTAGAGCTTGCCTTTATTACTTGCTACACTTTGGGTACCCTGCAATATGGTTCCTACAGGAAATGAAAAATAAATAATAGTTCTTTACCTTTAGTTACTGTTTTCAAAGTAAAGATATTTTGGAGACTAATGAGAAAATCTGAATTTGGGTTTTAGATAAGATGGAAATATATTGACTTGGAAAGGTAGAGATTATTAATTTTAGAAAGGTAACTAAGTTACACAGCTGCACATCAAGTATGATACCACTTTGTTTCAAAAGTACATATTTATAAATATATATTTATATGCATCTGTAGGGATAGATAAAGATATACAATAAACTGTTTACAGTGGTAAACTTTATATAGGGAATACGGTTTGTTTTTATTTTCCTGTTTTGCTTATATATAGTTCCAACTTTCTACCTTGCATATAATGCTTTTATAATAACAAAAGTTTATTCTTAAAAAAGAAAATCACTATTTCCTACTGAGCCCACATATAGCTTCTGAATCATCATCAGCACCAGTCTGTACATTCCAGCTTGGAAGGTTGCCAGGGCACCAGCATAGCTGGTAACTTCTTCAGAGCCTCTCTTTGCCTGATGATTTCCTTGGCCCATGTATCTTATCTGTGGCTGGGAAGGGCTACATTAGCACCAGATCCACACAGCCTTTTCACTTTAGCAGTCATGGCTAATTCGCAACTTCCTTGTCTCTTGTTTGCCTTTGGGCAGAAATTCTCTTCTTTAGTTTTTATGTCATCATGTTCTCTTAGTTTTCCTCCAATCTTTCTGACTCTTCTTCAGTCTCCTTTGCAAGTTTATCTTTCTCTGCTATTTCTTTAATTGCTCCCAAGTTCCATACTCAGCCCTCTTCTTCTTTTTTCACTCTATATCTTTTTCCTAGAAACTGGTAAAGTGGATCTTGTGTTCTAATTCTTTTTAAATCTATCAAATATATATCTCTAGCCTAGTCCTCTCTCCTGAACAACATAATCATATATATAAAATCACTAATCATTGTAATCTCCAGTTAGACATTTCACCTTAAATATGTCTAAAACTTAAGTTATTGTCTCCATTTAGGCATTGATTTTTTCAGTAGTTACTCAGTGCTTTCTGTGAATCAGATTATGCTAGGAACTGAATATATACTGTGTGAGTAAAATAGGGATGGCTGGAAATTAAACTGAAGAAGCAAATAAATAGAGGTGAGATTCTGTAGGAATGGCATGGTCCGAGTTTTAGATTTTACTCAGAGTATAATTGGAAATGACTGGATTGTTTTTAGCAGATAAGTGCCCTGACCAAAATTGCTTCTTAAAAAGATCACTCTAGCTTCTCTCTAGAAGGTTGGAGGAGGGTAAAGAGGAAGCAAAGAGAAAGGAGGTTAGTGCTAAAGCCCAGGCAAGATCTAAATGTGGCCTAAACTAGGATGAAGATATGTTTTGGAGAAAGGCTTGGTTTTGATGTTAGCTTGATTTGGGGGTTGAAGAAGAAGGGAAGATCAATAATAACTTTTAGTTTCTGGCTTCAGAAATTGAGAAGATTGGAAAGAGGATCTGAATAGACATTTTTAAAAAGAAGACATACTGATGGGCAACATGTGTATGAAAAGATGCTCAACGTCACTAATCATCAGGGAAATACAAACCAAAACCATAATAAGATATCACCTCACACCTGTTAGAATGGCTATTATCAAAAAACCAAGAAATAACAAGTGTTGGCAAGGATGTGGTTAAAAAGGGAACACTCATGTACCTTTATTGGGAATGTAAATTGATGCATCTACTATGGAAAACAGTATGGAGGGTCTGAGTATTTATCTGAAAGAAATGAAAAACAAACTCAAAAAGATATCTGTATTTACATGTTTATTGCAGAATTATTTACAATAACCAAGACATGGAAGCAACCTAAGTGCACACTGATGGATGAATAGATCAAGAAAATGTAATATGCATGTATTATTCAGCCATGAAAAAGAAAGAAATTCTGACATTTTCAACAACATGGATGGATCTTGAGGACATTATGCTAAGTGAAATAAGTCAGATGGAGAAAGATAAATACCATATGATCTCACTTACATGTAGAATCTAAAAAACAAAAACAAAAAAACCCCAAACTCATAAATAGAACAGATTGGTTGTTGCCAGAGGCAGGGGGTGGGGACGGGCAAAATGTGTGAGGGTGGTCAAAAGGTACAAACTTCTAGTTATAAAATAAATAAGTCCTGGGATGTAATGTACAACGTGGTGACTATAGTTAATCATACTGTATTATATGTTTGGAAGTTGCTAAGAGAGTAGATCTTAAAAGTTCTCCTCGTAAGAAAAAAAATTGAAACTGTGTGGTGATGGATGTTATTGTGGTTATTTTGCAATATATCCAAATATTGAATCATTATGTTGTATACCTGAAACTAATATATGTAAATTATATCTCCTTTTTAAAGAAAAACTTTTTAGTTTCATTGATCTTTTCTGTTGTCATTTTAGTCTCTGTATCTTTTATTTTGACTATGATCTCTATTTTCCTTTCTTCTACTAATTTTGGGCTCAATTTGTTTTTCTTTTTCTAGTTCCTTGAGGTGTAAAATTAGGTTATTTATTTGAGATCTTTTGGGACTTCCCTGGTGGTCTAGTGGTTAAGACTCTGTGCTTCCAATGCAGGGGGTGGTGGTTTGATCCCTGGTCAGGGAACTAAGATTCCACATGCTGTGCAGTGTGGAAAAAAAAAATTGAGATTTCGTGTTTCTTAATGTAGACATTTATTGCTATAAAATTCCCTCTTAGAACTGCTTTTGCTGCATTCCATAAGTTTTGGTAGGTTCTATTTCTACTTTCATTTTTCTCAAGATATTTTTTAATTTTTCTTTTGATTTTTTGTTTGCCCCATTGGTTATTCAGTGGTATGTTGTTTAATCCCCATATATTTGTGAGCTTTCCAATTTTCTACCTGTAATTGATTTCTAGTTTCATACCATTGTGATTAGAAAATATGTTTGATATGATTTCAGTCTTCTTAAATTTATTGTTTGTGGTCTGGCATGTGATCTATCCTGGAGAATGTTCCATGTGTGCTTGAGAAGAATGGCATTCTGTTGCTTTTGGATGGAATATTCTATATATGTCTATTAACTTAATCATGTATAACATGTCATTTAAGGCCAGTGTCTCCTTATTGACTTTCTGTCTGGATCATCTATTCATTGATGAAAGGAGGCTGTTAAAGCCCACTACTATTATTGTATTGCTTTCTATTTCTCCCTTTAGACTTGTTAATATTTGTTTTATATGTTTAGGTGCTCCCTTACTTGGTTCTTAAAATAGTAATATGCTTCTTTTAGAACTTTAGTGAAGAGTAACTTCCATTTTTATTTCTGCCACTTCCCATAAGTAGAAAGAGTGTTTTATTTAATTGCTGATTTAGGGAGATGAAAATAAGATACAACCCCTTTCTTGCCGTATTTTTCAAATCTACCTACCCACAACAGATTATGTTCTGATCTGTTCCTCATTCTGTGTAATAAACTAAACTTATGTGAATCAGGGCCCAGGTTTACCTTCCAGAGCAGACCTGAGGCCTAATCCTCCTTCTTCCTCCTGTTGACCTCACTGAGTGTAATGCAGTATCTCTGCCTAAGTTTATCTGTCCTGCAAACCTAAATTTTTGTTTGGTATGTCATCTCCCATTTGGACTTGGGAAGGAGTATTGTAAATCCTGGTTGTGGCTGTATGTTGAAGTCATATTGTCCAAGCAGCTTTATCAGTAAGAATGTGTTTTCTCTGTCTGGCTCCTGTCAATTGGTTCTAAATTCAGAAGAGAGTTAAGAGTTATCATTGCCTAATCCCCATTATTGATAGGACAATTCTGTCCAAAAATGGAACTTTGGTCTCATAAACGAAATGGAAAATGAAACCTTACCAACCTGACAATAAGGGAATAAAAGGTCCCAGAAAAGAATGATAGCAATTACTAGAGGGTCACTGAAATAGGAATTTGTTCTTTATTCATGAATGCCTACTGTGTATTAGGCAATCTTCTAAGTAAAAGTTTAAAGAGTTAGAATACTTTAAGTAAATTTCCCTGGTACTCTAATTTGATTGTTTGAGTTTTGAATTGTTACAGAGATCAACAGCAGAGCAATGTTTATATTCAAAGCCAATATGATTCATTCAATATAATAATTATAACATTTGAGTGCTAATTACTTATCAGTCAAGCAATTCCCATATGGTATCTGATTGAATCATCAAAACACACCTGTGAGACAGAATAGAATAGTCTAGGTTACACTGCAGTTGAAAAAAAAGTCAAAGGTTTAACTAAACACAGATTTGTTTTTTGTTCCAAAAAGTTGGCTCTGGCTGCAGACAAGTGGCCTCCACATGGTGACATAATAACCCAGGCTCTTTCAACCTTGTGGTGTCACCATCTTAACATGAGTCTCTTTCTATGATTGCCCCAGCAGGGAAAGAAAGACTGGGGAATTTCATGTGGGCCTTTCATGCCCTTATTCTGAAATTGATACATATCAATTCCACAATATTTCATTGGCCAGACTGAGTCACATGGCCCCATCCAATTGCAGGAGTTGCTGAGAAATATAGTCAGTCCACTGAGTACCCAGAAGGGAAAGAGAACTGAATGTTAATTAACACTAGCAATGTATACCATTAATAGCTATTATTACTATTCCCTTTGTATGGGTGAGGAGATGGAGGCTTAGCAAAGTGGTGCTGGGAAAACTGGACAACTACATACATGTAAAAGAATGAAATTAAAACACTCCCTTCTCTTCACAATTGCGTATATATATACAACATCCTATGCAAACTCTATTTGGATTTTAGAATGTCAAGTACTGTCTTGATTCATGTAGCCCTGTAGTATAGTCTGAAGTCGGAGAGCCTGATTCCTCCAGCTCTGTTTTTTTGTGTATGTGTGTTTTTTTTTCTCAAGATTGCTTTTGCTATTCGAGGTCTTTTGTGGGCTCTTCAAATGTATGATGTGCTGGAGTAGTAGTTCTACTGTTAAGACCTCTCTTTGGATGCTAATGCCTCTCGGACAATAAAGATTATTAATATTACTACTAATAAAGATTATGAGTAAATGTTTTTATTCTAGTTCTGTAAAATATGCGATTAGTAATTTGATTGGGATTGCACTGAATCTGTACATTGCTTTGGGTAATATAGTCATTTTCACAATATTGATTCTTCCAATCCAAGAACATGGTATATCTTTTCATCTGTTTGTGTCATCTTTGATTTCTTTCATCAGTATCTTATAGTTTTCTGCATACAGGTCTTTTGGCTCCTTAGGTAGGTTTATTCCTAGGTATTTTATCCTTTTTCTTGCAGTGGTAAATGGAATTGTTTCCTTAATTTTTTTTCTGATCTTTCATTGTTAGTGTATAGGAATGTAAGAGATTTCTGTATATTAATTTTGTATCCTGTGACTTTACTATATTCATTGATTAGCTCTAGTAGTTTTCTGGTGGCACCCTTAGGATTTTCTCTGCATAGTACCATGTCATCTGCAAACAATGACACTTTTACTTCTTTTCCAATTTGGATTCCTTTTATTTCTTTTTCTTCTCTGATTGCTGTGGCTAGGACTTCTAAAACTATGTTGAATAATAATGGTGAGAGTGGGCACCCTTGTCTTGTTTCTGATTTTAGAGGAAATGCTTTCAATTTTTCACCATTGAGAATAATGTTTGCTGTGGGTTTGTCACATATGGCCTATATTATGTTGAGGTAGGTTTCCTCTATGCCCATATTCTGAAGAGTTTTTATCATAAATGGGTGTTGAATTTTGTTGAAAGCTTCTTCTGCACCTATTGAGATGATCATATGGGTTTTATTCTTTAATTTATTAATACGGTGTATCACATTGATTGGTTTGTATATACTGAAGAATCCTTGCATCTTTAGTATAAATCCCACTCAGTCATGGTGTATGATCCTTTTAATGTGTTGTTGAATTCAGTTTGCTAGTATTTTGTTGAGAATCTTTACATCTGTGCTATACTACAGGGCTACAGTAATCAAGACAGTATGGTACTGGCACAAAAATAGAAATATAGATCAGTGATACACGATAGAAAGCCCAGAGATAAGCCCATGCACCTATGGTCACCTAATCTATGACAAAGAAGATCAGAATATACAATGAAGCAAAGGCAGCCTCTTCAACATGTGGTGCTAGGAAAACTGGACGGCTACATGTAAATTAGAACACTTCCTAACACCATACACAAAAATAAACTCAAAATGGATTAAAGACCTAAATGTAAGGCCAGACACTATAAACTCTTAGAGGAAAACATAAGCAGTACACTCTTTAACATAAATCACAGCAAGATCTTTTTTAACCCACCTCCTAGAGTAATGAGATTAAAAACAAAAATAAACAAATGAGACCTAAACTTAAAAGCTTCTGCACAGCAAAGGAAACCATAAACAAGACGAAAAGGCAACCCTCAGAATGGGAGAAAATATTTGCAAATGAAGCAACTGACAAAGGATTAATCTCCAAAATATACAAGCAGCTCATACATCTCAATATCAAAAAACAAACAACCCAATCAAAAGATGGGTGGAAGACCTAAATAGACATTTCTCCAAAGAAGACAGATGGCCAACAAACACATGAAAAAATACTCAGCATCGCTAATTATTAGAGAAATGCAAATCAGAACTACAATGAGATATCACCTCACACCAGTCAGAATGGCTGTCATCACAAAACCTAGAAACAATAAAAGCTGGAGAGGGTGTGGAGAAAAGGGAACCCTCTTGCACTGTTGGTGGGAATGTAAATTGATACAGACACTATGGAAAACAGTATGGAAGTTTCTTAAAAAACTAAAAATAGAACTACCATGTGACACCACAATCACACTACTGGGCATATACCCAGAGAAAACCATAATTCAAAAAGACACCCCAATGCTCATTGCAGCAGTATTTACAATAGCCGGGACATGGAAGCAACTTAAATGTCCATCAGCAGAGGAATGGATAAAGAAGATATGGTATATATATTCCATATATACAATGGAATATTACTCAGCCATAAAAAGAAATGAAATTGGGTCATTTGTAGAGATGTGGATGGACCTGGAGAATGTCATACAGAGTGAAGTAAGTCAGAAAGAGAAAAACAATATCATGTATTAACACATATGTAGAATCTGAAAAAATTGGTATAGATGATCTTATTTACAAAGCAGAAATAGAGACACACAGATCTAGAGAACAAAGGTATGGATACCAAGGTGGAGGGGGATTGAGACGAATTGGGAGATTGGGATTGACATATATTTGCTATTGATATTATGTATAAAATAGATAACTATTGAGAACCTACTGTATAGCACAGGGCACTCTACTCAGTGCTCTCTGGTGACCAAAATGAGAAGAAAATCCAAAAACCAGGGGATATATGTAAATGTATAGCTGATTCACTTTACTGTGCAGTAGAAACTAACACAACATTGTAAAGCAACTATACTCCAATAAAAATTTTAAAAAAACCCCTACAATGAGATACTACTGCAAAAAAAAAAATACCAAGTAAAATAGCAGACTTCTAGAATAACCTACAGAAATAAGTCAATGTTTATTATATTTTCTTTTCTTTTCTTGTTTGCACCGTGCAGCATTCAAGATCTTAGTTACCCAACCAAGGGCTGAACCTGGGCCCCGGCAGTGAAAGCACCAAGTCCTAACCACTGGACTGTCAGGAAATTCCCTATATTTTCTATAATACAATAAGTTTTTTAAAACTCTGTTATAAAATACATAGATTTTTTGCAAGGAACCTTGTAGACTAAAATAACAGCCAAAACAATCTTCCACATATAGGCAGTTAGTATGTGGTTTTATAGTCTGTCTACTTAGGAGTGTGTGCTAATTATCTTCACAAATTCAATGTTGTGAGAATGTGTGGCTAGGTGTTAATTATCATTTTAGAAGGAATGCAGTTCTCCTACACAGCTGAGAATGCTAACAGTCTCCAATTTTAATTTGTTCTCCTGTACAAGATGCTGTTTCTGAAGTATATAATTGCCCCCTGCTGGTCACACAAGCTTTAGATTTCCAAAAAAATATGTATTTCTTAGTAAATTGCATATGATGACAAACTTCTAGAGATGCATTGAGCTTTTTCATCAAATGAATTCACAGTGGATTTCCAGGCTCAATTGAAATAAGTCAATTAGCCCTTAGTTCTTAAGCATGATCCTCTTCTTTCTTTCATGTCATATTTTATCTCTTCAAATCCTTTTTGAAACCAGATGGGAATAGCATCAAATTGACAGGGGTTATAAAGCACTTGTTCAAGAATCTTAGAAGCTGTATTTTTATTCTGTCTCTGTTACCATCTCTCTGGCTGCTCTGGGACAAGACACTTTAACTTCTTGATACTGACTTCCTCATCTGCAATTTGAAGTGTAATTGACATGCAATAAACTGTACATATTTAAAGCATAATTTGATAAGTTTGGGCACATATACATATACAACCATGAAACAATCATTAAAATCGAGATAGTGAACATATGTATCACTTCCAGAAATTTTTTCATGCCACTTTGTATTTCCTTTCCTCCTTCCTCCTGCCCCTCTCAGCCTTCTCCTGTCCTCAAGTGCTGATTGATGTGTGTTTTCTATCACTATAGATTAGTTTACCTTTTTCAGAGAAAAACAGAAATTTTAAGTTCATTAGTTTAAGTGACTAAAATGAGATATGGAAAAACTTAAATTCTTTTAAAATATTTTTTAAAAATCGAGATTTCCCATCCTGAAACCTGAGGCAGCAGTGTGATGCAATGGTTAAAACCCTTAACTTTAGAGTAAGTAGACATGAGTTTGGGTCTTGACTCTGTCATTCAGTAGCTGTTACAGCCTTGGGCAAATTACTCAACATCCTGAGGTTTTAACAGTTTCCCCATGTTTAGGGGAAAGGATAATAATTGCATCTATCCTCAGAAAGGTGTTGTGAAATTGCCTGCAAAACAATCAGCTCAGTCCTGAGCCTGTTTATACAATATATTCAATTAATGGTAGTAGTCACCTATCTTTAGACATTCAGAGTCCTAACCCACATTTTAAGAAAATGTAATGAGGACTCTGACCATGCAGGCAGTGTAATCTTAAGGCAAGTATTTTAGAAGTTTTATGTGAAGATTACAGCAATTCACTGTGCTTGACGTGGCATCCTTATGACTCTGACTCAAGTCCTTTTTATAAGTACCCATTGGTTTTTCTTCCTCATGGCTTTTTCCCCAAATGTCGTTTCCCTTTTTTTGGTAAATCTCTCCATACCCTCCCCAAACATATGACCTGACAATCATTGATTTGACACATGACTTGGCCAAAGTCGAGAGAATGGTAGTTACCATTTCCGAAGACAGGTACCGTGAAAATAAAGATAGTTAAAGAAAACTAGTCCTTTTTTGGTGATAAATGTTCTTTAATAGTTTTCTTCCTTATATTTAAATATTTCTGTTATTCTTTTTGAGCTGTTAAGCTTTACCAGGTTCATACTTGATAAAGTTCTCTCTCTACAACAGAAACTAATTAAGCTTCTCTTGCTAGCCTAGCCCAGTCTAGTATCCAGGGTAAGTTCTGGCTTTGTGGAGAAGAGAAACTAGATACTATATCTTGGAAAACTCTCTTGTGCTTTCTTTCGTGAAGTCCTAGCATTGCTTTATTAAAGACAGTCCAGAGCAATTATATGGGGTTGGGGGGGTGGTGGCGGGATTCATAATTCTTCTGTGGGAAGGAGAGTCTCCTGCTTGCCATCCCTCCCATTTTGTAATGTACCATCTGCACAAGTTTATTCCCTCCTTCTACCTTAACCTGGCTTCCTCCCAGAAATTAGAGTCTATGACAATAACTCATGTGCAGATAGTTGATTTTGGAAAGAAATCCCAGTGAATGAGTGAAGAACTGGGAAACTAAAACGTGGAAGAAAGGAAAGCCAATTCAAGACTAGATGATCAATCTAGACATTTCTGTAGGCAACTAGGGTTCATTTTTCTAGATCTTTGAATAGTTGTCTAGAATTCACCTAGAACTGTCTGTCTGAGTGAAGAAGAGGGAAGCATTTATCTACTAGTTTCTACCCCGCATCATTCAGTGTGGCAGATAGAGCCTAAGGTCTATCTACTAGACCTGGTAGTAGATATCTAAGGTCTATCTGCTACCAATGATCTCTGCCTTTTGGTATTAATGCCCTTCTTTAAGCTCCTATCCCTGAATGTAGGTGGAGCCTGTGAATTCCAACCAATACTACCAACCAATACTACCATAATTACATTATATGGCAGATGTGATGGGATACATCACTCTCATCATTATGTTACATTATGTAAGAAGCCATCTTGGGCTTCCTAGGTGGCGCAGTGGTTAAGAATCTGCCTGCCAATGCAGGGGACACAGGTTTGATCCCTGCTCCAGGAAGATCCCACATGCCACGGAGCAACTAAGCCCGTGTGCCAAAAAAACAAAACAAACAAACAAAAAAAGAAGCCATCTTATTAGCAGAATTGCTCTTTCTCACTTTGCTGCTGTCTTTGAAGAAGCAAGCTGCTATGTTGTGAACTGCCTATGGAGAGAACCATGTGGCAAGTAACTCAGATGGCCCCTAGAAGCAGAGGTCAGCTTCTGGGTGACAGCTAGCAAAAACCTCTGAAGCTCTCAGTCCTACAACTGCAAGGAAATGAATTCTGCCAGCAAGCTGAGAATTTGGAAGAAGATTCTTCTTCAGATGAGCTTCCAGATGGGAACAAAACCCAGTCAACACGTTCAATAGGAGACCCAAAAGAGGAAACTCCACCTAAGCTGTGCCTGAACTCCTAACGCACAGAAACAGAGATAATAAATACGTGTTGCTTTAAGCTGATAAGTTTATGGGATTTGTTACACAGAAAGAGAAGACTAATACAGATGTTGGTACCTAGAAGTGGGGTTGTAACAAGTACCTAAAAATATGTCTGTGGTTTTTGAACTGAGTGATGGGTGGAGGCTGGAACAATGTTGAAGAGCATGATAGAGGAATTTAATCACCATGACTAGAATCACCATGACTATCAGTAGAAAGATGGACACTAAGGAAAATGCTATGAAGGTCTCAGAAGGAAGTGAGGAACACGTTATTGGAAACCAGAGGATGGATAATCCTTATTATGTAGTGACAAAAAAACTTAGTAAAATTGTCTCCTGCAGTTATGTTGAAAGCAAAATTTGTACGTGATGAACTTTGTTATCTAGTTAAGGTGATTTCTAAGCACACTGTTTTATTCTTCATACATATAGCAAAATACAAAATGTCAAAGAGAGAGAGAGAATTTAGGCGGAATACTGTTAAATAAAAAGGGATCAGGACTTGATGATTTTGAAAATCTTTATCTTCGCTAGACAGTAAAAAATATAATGACTTCTGAACACTGTCAGGAAAGCCTGCTTTAGAGAAAAATGACCAGGGAGTAACTCTACGACCTTTTGGTAAAACCTCAAAGAGATCAAAAGGTCGGGGTGCCTTCGTTTGTTAACTTTGATTGCAGCTAGACTGGGGATTCTAGTGCCATTAAGCCCATGCTCTAGACTGTCCTCTAGAGGCTACCTTGGGATGGGAACATCAGAATTCTAACCAAATAAAGCTGAAGTTTAGATCAGACATCAGTAAATTAGGAGATGCGGGTAATCCTAACTTCATCGAACTCTCAGATTGTCTGCTACTTCAACTCAAGGCAGATACGAACAATTTCTGGACCAAGGAAATATAGCCATTTACAAAGAGGAGCTACCATTCCCTAATTTCTGTTTCCCAGTAGACCTAAGAAGGTTGTCCTGGGGTGGGGCTGTTGAGGGCAGCATTTATTCTTTTAAAAAAAAAATTATTATTTATTTACTTATTTATTATTCTTGGCTGTGTTGGGTCCTCGTTGCTGTGTGCACTCTTTCTCTAGTTGTGGCAAGCGGGGGCTACTCTTCGTTGTGATGCATGGGCTTCTCAGTACGGTGGCTTCTCTTGTGGTGGAGCATGGGCTCTAGGCACATGCGCTTCAGTAGTTGTGGCACTTGGGCTCAGTAGTTGTGGCGCATGGGCTTAGTTGCTCCTCAGCATGTGGGATCTTCCTGGAGCAAGGACTGAACCCATGTTTCCTGCATTGGCAGGCAGATTCTTAACCACTTTGCCACCAGGGAAGTCCCAGGAGAGCAGTTCTTAAGCATTTATTCTCAAAACCCATTTACACTTTTAAAAATTATGGAGAATTCCAAAGAGCTTTTGTTTATATCTATGGATTATATCTGTTGATATTTACCATATTAGAGATTAAAACTAGTCATTTTTAAGGTTTATTGATTCCTTTAAAAGTGTCAATGATAAACCCATTATATTTTAAAGTAAATAACATATAATTCATGAAAATTAATGTACTTTCCAAAATAATTTAGTGAAAAAAGCGGTATTGATTTTACGTTTTTGCAAATCTCTTTAATGTCAGGCTTAATAGAAGACAGTTTAATTCTTATATCTACTTCTGTATTCCATATGTTCTGATATGCTTTTTTGGTTGAAATAAATGAAGAAAATCCAGCCTCACACACATCTGTAGTCAGGAAAGGAAGGAGCATTTTAATAGCTTTAAAAAAGCCGATTGTGAATATAATTCTTTACTTTCACACAACCAAAACCTTAAAAATGATAGTTTCTTAAAGGTTAGTAACAGTGTGGAATCTGAAAGTATATGAGTGAACATTTGTATACTGTAACATTAAAATCCATTGGTGTGGGATTTCCCTGGTGGCACAGTGGTTAGGAGTCCCCTGCCAATGCAGGGGACACAGGTTTGAGCCCTGGTCTGGAAAGATCCCACATGCCTTGGAGCAGCTAAGCCCAAGTGCTACAACTACTGAGCCCACGTGCCACAACTGCTGAAGCCCACTCGCCTAGAGCCCATGCCCCATAACAAGAGCACCGCAATGAGAAGCCCATGCACTGCAATGAAGAGTAGCCCCTGCTTGCGGCAACTAGAGAAAGCCCCGTGCACAACAACGAAGACCCAACACAGCCAATAAATAAATAAATAAATAGATAGATAAATAAATTTTTTTTTTAAATTCATTGATGTATTAGGGTGTGCCTTAAACTGAAAGGATCTTCCAGTCCTACATTATTTTGTAATGTCGTTCATTGGTCACCTGGAAAATAGTGGTTCACTGAGTTATGCATATCTTCCAGGTGCTGACACATACCATCTTGGAATATCAAAAACTCACATTCGTTAATATAACCACTCATCAGAAAAGTCCTTAAGAATTAGGAAATTGTCAAACGCACAGGGATGGATATGTTTTCCAAAATTCTAAATTTTTCTTGAAATCTCAAATTTTATTCTTAACAAACAATGCCATAGGTTGTTTTCATTAAAGTTACAGACTTACTTTATTAAATTTTGAGACAATGTCTGCCAGGTATTCAAGTCTGAATGACTGTAGTTTGTCTGTCATTCTTTCAAGTAAAAATGGTGTTCCATATAAAGACTGGCTTGTTCAGCTCACAACTCAATCACATAAATCCTTTTCCTTGAGACAACCATTGTTCTTTAGTATGCAGCAGGAATGCTGCATGCATTGCGCCTCATATAATTTTTAAAAGACATGTAATCAAGGGTTCAGATTTGATAAAATTAATAATTATTACTGTTTGATCAAGCACAATCTTAAATTGTCTCTTTTTTTTCCTGTGAGTACAGTCATCCCTTGGTATGCACCGGGTATTGGTTTCAGGATCCCCTGCAGTTGCCAAAATCCCAAGGTGCTCAAGTCTGCTATATTCAATGGCATAGTATTTGCATATAATCTATAGACTATTCTCCTGTATACTTTATTTTTTTTATTGCTTTATTTCAGTCATATAATTGTCTGTTGTTGGCTTTTCTTTTTTTTTTTTTAAGCTCTTTATTGGAATATAATTGCTTTACACTGTTGTGCCAGTTTTTGCTGTACAACAAAGTGAATCAGCTGTATTTATACATATATCCCCATATCCCCTCCCTCCCGCAACTCCTTCCCACCTTCCCTGTCCCATCCCTTTAAGTCATCACCCATCATCGAGTTGATCTCCCTGTGTTATGCAGAAGCTTCCCACTAGCTATCTATTTTATATTTGATAGTGTATATATGTCAGTGCTGTTCTCTCACTTTGTCCCAGCTCCACCTTCGCCCCACCCCCCCCAACCCATGTCCTCAAGTCCGTTCTCTATATCTGCATCTTTTTTTTTTTATTGACATACAGTTAACATACAATAAACTGCATATATTTAGAGCGTACAATTTGGTATCCCAATCTCCCAATTCATTCCCCCCCAACCCTCCCCACTTTCCCCATTTGGTGTCCATATGTTTCTTCTCTACATCTATGTCTCTATTTGCCCCTTGCAAACCAGTTGATTTGTACCATTTTTCTATAGTCTGCATATGTGTTAATATACGGTATTTGTTTTTCTCTTTCTGACTCAATTCACTCTGTATGACAGTCTCCAAGTCCATCCATGTCTCTAGAAATGTCCCAGTTTCCTTGCTTTTAACAGCTGAGTAATATTCCATTGTATATATGTACCACATTTTTTTTATCCATTCATCTGCTGATGGACATTTAGGTTGCTTCCATGTCCTGGCTATTGTAAATAGTGCTGCAGCGAACATTGGAGTGCATGTGTCTTTTTGAATTATGGTGTTCTCTGGGTATGTGCCCAGCAGTAGGATTGCTGGGTCATATGGTAGTTCTACTTTTAGTTTTTTAAGGAACCTCCATACTGTTTTCCATAGTGGCTTTACCAATTTACATTCCCACCAACAGTGTAGGAGAGTTCCCTTTTCTCCACACCCTCTCCAACATTTATTGTTTCTAGATTTTTTGATGATGGCCATTCTGACCGATGTGAGGTGATACCTCACTGTGGCTTTGACTTGCATTTCTCTAATGATTAGTGATGTTGAGCATCTTTTCATGTGTTTGTTAGCCATCAGCATGTCTTCTTTGGAGAAATGTCTATTTAGGTCTTCCGCCCTTTTTTGGATTGGGTTATTTGCTTTTTTGGTATTAAGCTGCATGAGCTGCTTGTATATTTTGGAGATTAATCCTTTGTCTGCTGCTTTCTCCTGTATACTTTAAATCAGGAGTCTGGGCCGCAGACCAGTCCCAGTCCATGGCCTGTTAGGAGCCGGGCCACGCAGCAGGAGGTGAGCACCTGGTGAGTGAGTGAAGCTTCATCTGCTGCTCCCCATAGCTCACCATCACTAGCATTACTGTCTGAACCAATCCGCTCCTCTGCCTGTCCATGGACAAATTGTCTTTCATGAAACCAGTCCCTGGTGCCAAAAAGTTTGGGGACCGCTGCTTTAAATCATCTCTAGGTTACTTATAACACTAATACAATGTAAATGTAATGTAAATAGTTTGTAAATGCTATGTAAACAATTGCTGGAGCAGCAAATTCAAGTTCTGCTTTTTCAGAATTTTTCAAAAGAAAAAACTAAAAAAAAAATTCAGTTCATGGTTGGTTCAGTCTGCGGGAATACAGAGGACCGACTGTATGTAGCAATGAAGAATACAATGACTACTAGTACAGTTTGATATCACTGCTTTGATTTCTGTTAAGGCACTATTTTACCCACCATTGCCTTTGTATCATAATACAAGTGTCAACACAGTGAGGGAGGCAAATAATGTCTGTTTTTTTTTTTTAAATAAATTTATTTATTTATTTATTGACTGTGTTGGGTCTTCATTGCTGCACAGGGGCTTTCTTTAATTGTGGAGAGTGGAGGCTACTCTTCATTGTGGTGCACAGGCTCCTCATTGCGGTGGCTCCTCTTGTTGAGCACAGGCTCTAGGCACATGGGCTTCACTAGTCACGGCACATGGGCTCGATAGTTGTGGTGCACGGGCCTAGTTGCTCCGTGGCATGTGGGATCTTCCTGGACCAGGGATCAAAACTGTGTCCCCTGCACTGGCAGGCAGATTCTCTTTTTTTTTTTTTAAGCTCTTTATTGGAATATAATTGCTTTACATTCTTGTACCAGCTTTTGAGGTACACCAAAGTGAATCAACTGTATTTATACACATATCCCCATATCCCCTCCCTCCCGTGACTCCCTCCCACTCTCCCTGTCCTGGCCCTCTAAGGCATCACCCATCATCAAGCTGATCTCCCTTTGTTATACAGCAACTTCCCACTAGCTATCTATTTTACAGTTGGTAGTGTATATATGGCTATGCTACTCTCTCACTTTGTCCCAGCTTCCCCTTCGCCCCCCGCCCCCCAACCCCATGTCGTCCAGCCCATTATCTGCATCTGCATCCTTATTCTTGCCCCTTCACAGGGTTCATCAGTACCATTTTTTTTTTTTTAGATTCCGTGCATACGAGTTAGCATACAGCATCTGTTTTTCTCTTTCTGGCTTACTTCACTCTGTATGACAGACTCTAGCTCTATCCACCTCATTACATATAGCTCCATTTCATTCCTTTTTATGGCTGAGTAATATTCCATTGTATATATATGCCACATCTTCTGTATCCATTCATCTGTTGATGGGCATTTAGGTTGCATCCATGTCCTGGCTATTGTAAATAGTGCTGCAATGCACATTATGGTACATGTTTCTTTTTGGATTATGGTTTTCTCTGGGTATATGCCCAGTAGTGGGATTACTGGATTATATGGTAGTTCTATTTTTAGTTCTTTAAGGAACTTCCATACTGTTTTCCATAGTGGCTGTACCAACCTACATTCCCACCAACAGTGCAGGAGAGTTCCCTTTTCTCCACACCCTCTCCAACATGTATTGTTTCTAGATTTTTTGATGATGGCTATTCTGACAGCTGTGAGGTGATACCTCATTGTGGCTTTCACTTACCTTTCTTTAATGATTAGTGCAGTTGAGCATCTTTTCATGTGTTTGTTGGCCTTCTGTATGTCTTGTTTGGAGAAATATCTATAGGTCTTCCGCCCATTTGTGGATTGGGTTATTTGCTTTTTTGGTATTAAGCTGCATGAGCTGCTTGTATATTTTGGAGATTAATCCTCTATCCGTTGCTTCATTGGCAAGTATTTTCTCCCATTCTGAGGGTTGTCTTCTTGTCTTGTTTATGGTTTCTTTTGCTGTGCAAAAGCTTTTAAGTCTCATTAGGTCCCATTTGTTTATTCTTGATTTTATTTCCATGATTCTAGGAGGTGGGTCAAAAAGGATCTTGCTTTGATGGATGTCATAGAGTGTTCTGCCTATGTTTTCCTCTAGGAGTTTTATAGTGTCTGGCCTTACATGTAGGTCTTTAATCCATTTGGAGTTTCTTTTTGTGTATGGTGTTAGGAAGTGTTCTAATTTCATTCTTTGACATGTTGCTTTCCAATTTTCCCAGCACCACTTATTGAAGAGGCTGTCATTTTTCCATTGTATATTCTTGCCTCCTTTGTCAAAGATAAGGTGCCCATATGTGTGTGGGTTTACCTCTGAGTTCTCTCTTCTGTTCCATTGATCTTCCTTTCTGTTTTTGTGCCAGCACCATACTGTCTTGATCACTGTGGCCTTGTAGTATAGTTTGAAGTCAGTAAGGCTAATTCCACCAACTCCATCTTTCCTTCTCAAGATTGCTTTGGCTATTCGGGGTCTTTTGCGTTTCCATACAAATTGTAAGATTTCTTGTTCTAGTTCTGTGAAAAATGCAATTGGTAATTTGATAGGGATTGCATTGAATCTGTAAATTGCTTTGGGTAGTACAGTCATTTTCACTATGTTGATTCTTCCAATCCAAGAACATGGTATGTCTCTACATCTGTTTATATCATCTTTGATTTCTTTCATCAGTGTCATAGTTTTCTGCATACAGATCTTTTACCTCCTCAGGCAGGTTTATTCCTAGGTATTTTATTCTTTTTGTTGCAATGGTAAATGGGATAGTTTCCTTAATTTCTCTTTCTGATCTTTCATTGTTAGTGTATAGGAATGCAACAGATTTCTGTGCATTAATTTTGTATCCTGCTACTTTACTAAATTCATCGATTAGTGCTAGCAGTTTTCTGGTAGAGTCTTTAGAGTTTTCTATGTATAATATCATGTCATCTGCAAAGAGTGACAGTTTTACTTCTTCTTTTCCAGTTTTGATTCCTTTTATTTCATTTTCTTCTCTGATTGCTGTGGCTAAAACTTCCAAACCTATGTTGAATAATAGTGGTGAGAGTGGACACCCTTGTCTTGTTCCTGTTCTTAGAGGGAATGCTTTCAGTTTTTCACCATTTAGAACAATGTTGGCTGTTGGTTTGTCATATATGGCTTTTATTATGTTGAGGAAATTTCCTTCTGTGCCCATTTTCTGGAGAATTTTTATCATAAATGGATGTTGAATTTTGTCAAAAGCTTTTTCCGCATCTATTGAGATGATCACATGGTTTTTATCCTTCAATTTGTTGAAATAATGTATCACATTGATTGATTTGCGTATATTGAAGAATCCTTACATTCCAGGGATAAACCCCACTTGATCATGGTGTATGATCTTTTTAATGTGCTGTTGGATTCTGTTGGCTAGTATTTTGTTGAGGATTTTTGCATCTATATTCATCAGTGATATTGGCCTGTAATGTTCTTTTTTTGTGACATCTTTGTCTGGTTTTGGTATCAGGGTGATGGTGGCCTCGTAGAATGAGTTTGGGAGGGTTCCTCCTTCTGCTATATTTTGGAAGAGTTTGAGAAGGATAGGTGTTAGCTCTTCTCGAAATGTTTGATAGAATTCGCCTGTGAATCCATCTGGCCCTGGGCTTTTGTTTGTTGGGAGATTTTTAATCACATTCTCAGTTTCCATACTTGTGATTGGTCTGTTCATATTTTCTATTCTTCCTGGTTCAGTCTGGGAGGATTGTACTTTTCTAAGCATTTATCCATTTCTTCTAGGTTATCCAATTTATTGGCATATAGTTGCTTGTAGTAGTCTCTCATGATCTTTTGTATTTCTGTGGTGTCAGTTGTTACTTCTCATTTTTCATTTCTAATTCTGTTGATTTGCATCTTCTGCCTTTTTTTCCTGATGAGTCTGGCTAATGGTTTATCAATTTTGTTTATCTTCTCCAGGAACCAGCTTTTAGTTTCATTGATCTTTGCTGTTGTTTCCTTCATTTCTTTTTCATTTATTTCTGATCTGATCTTTATGATTTCTTCCCTTCTGCTCACTTTGGGGTTTCTTTGTTCTTCTTTCTCTAATCGTTTTAGGTGTAAGCTTAGGTTTTTTATTCGATATTTTTCTTGTTCCTTGAGGTAGGACTGTATTGCTATAAACTTCCCGCTTAGAACTGCTTTTGCTGCATCCCATAGGTTTTGGGTTGTTGTGTTTTCATTGTCATTTGTTTCTAGATATTTTTTTATTTCCTCTTTGATTTCTTTACTGATTGCTTGGTTCTTTAATAGTGTATTGTTTAGCCTCCATGTGTTCATTTTTTTTACAGTTTTTTTCCTGTAACTGATATCTAGCCTCATGGTGTTGTGGTCAGAGAAGATGCTTGATGTGATTTCAATTTTCTTGAATTTACTGAGGCTTGATTTGTGACTGATGATGTGATCTATCCTGGAAAATGTTCCGTGTGCACTTGAGAAGAAAGTGTATTCTGTGGTTTTTGAATGGAATGTCCTATAAACATCAATTAAGTCGAGATGGTCTAATGTGTCATTTAAAGCTTGTGTGTCCTTATTTATTTTCTGTCTGGGTGATCTGTCCATTGATGTAAGTGAGGTGTTAAAGTCTCTTCTACTATTATTGTGTTACTGTTGATTTCCCCTTTTATAGCTATTAGCATTTGCCTTATGTATTGAGGTGCTCCTATGTTGGGGGCATAGATATTTACTATTGCTGCATGTTCTTCTTTGATGGATCCCTTGATCATTATGAAGTGTCCTTTCTTGTCTCTCTTAATAGTCTTTGCTTTAAAGTCTAATTTGTCTGATATGAGTATTGCTACTCCAGTTTTCTTTTGACTTCCATTTGCATGGAATATCTTTTTCCATCCCTTTCCTTTCAATCTGTGTGTGTCCCTTGGTCTGAAGTGGGTTTCTTGTAGGCAGCATATAGAAGGGTCTTGTTTTTGTATCCAGTCTGTGTCTTTTGGTTGGAGCATTTAATCCATTTACATTTCAGGTGATTATTGACATGTGTGTTCCTATTATCATTTTCTTAATTGTTTTGGGTTTGTATTTGTAGGTCTTTTCCTTCTCTTGTGTTTCCTACTTAGAGAAGTTCCTTTAGCAATTGTTGTAAGGCTGGTTTGATGGTGCTGAATTCTCTTAACTTTTGCTTGTCTGGAAAGCTTTTGATTTCTCCATTGAATCTGAATGAGATTCTTGCTGTGTAGAGTATTCTTGGCTGTAGGTTTTTCTCTTTCAGGACTTTCAGTGTATCCTGCAATTCCCTTCTGGTCTGCAGAGTTTCTGTAGAAAGATCAGTTGTAATCCTTATGGGTTTTCCCTTATATGTTAATTGTTGCTTTTCTCTTGCCGCTTTTAATATTTTTTCTTTCTGTTTAATTGTCATTAGTTTGATTAATATGTGCCTCAATGTATTTCTCCTTGGGTTTTTTCTGTATGGGACTCTCTGTGCTTCTTGGACTTGATTAATTATTTCCTTTCCCATGTTGGGGAAGTTTTCCACTATAAACTCTTCAAATATTTTCTCAGACCCTTTTTTTTTTCTTCTTCTTCTGGGATGCCTATGATTCAAATGTTGGTGCACTTAGTGTTATCACCAAGGTCTCTGAGACTGTCTTCTATTCTTTTTATTCTTTTTTCTTTTTCCTGCTCTGTGGCAGTTATTTCCCCCATTCTATCTTCCAACTCACTTATTCATTCTTCTGCCTCAGTTATTCTGCTGTTTATACCAGCTAGAGTATTTTTAATTTTGGTTATTTTGTTGTCCATTGCTGTTTGTTTGTTCTTTAGTTCTTCTGAGTCCTTGTTAACTGTTTCTTGTATTTTCTGTATGTTGTTATTGAGATTTTGTATCATTTTTACTATCATTACTCTGAATTCTTTTTCAGGCATTTTTCCTATTTCCTCTTCATTGATTTGGTCTTGTGGGTTTTTTTCCCTGCTCCTTTGCCTGCATGGTGTTTCTTTGTTTTCTCATTTTGTCTAATTTATAGGATTTTCTGTCTCCTTTCCCTATGCTGCCTAGTAGTAATTCCTCTTGTTTCTGCCCTCTGCCCCTTGTGGTGGGGTTTTCCCAGTGTCTTGAGTAGGCTTCCTGGTTGGGGGGGGGGGTCTGGTGTCTACTTTCTGGTGTATGGCTCTGTGTCTTTTCTCTCTGATGAGCAGGGCTGTGTCAGGTGGTGTGTTTTAGGGTATCTGTGAGGTTAATATGGCTTTAGGTAGTCTGTGTGCTGATGGGTGGGTTTGTGTTCCTGTCTTGTTTGTAGTTTGCTGTGAGGTGTCCAGCACTGGCAGTTGCAGACAGTCGGACGAAGCCGAGTCTTAGACTCTGATACAGGGCTCTGTGAGAGTTCTCTGCAGTTAATCTTCCCTGTGTCTGAGGACTCCCTAGTAGTCTAGCATCCTGGATTCAGTGCTCCCTCCCCAGAGCTTCGTACTTAACTTCTGATGGAGTAGTCCAGACTTCAGAGGTTGCTTGTCCTGGCAGTAAAGGCATTTAAAGAAGACTGTCCAAGCCCCAGACTCATGGCAGAGTGTTGAGTCAAACAACTACTAAGTCTTGGAAGCACATATATGTATAAGACACACAAATACTGAATCCAATAGAACATAAGGCACTAGAAAGACCTGACAGAAGAACCCCAGTATGCCATCAGACAATCAAAGAGAAAACCAACAGAAAATCAAACAAACAAACAAACAAAAAAAGAAAACAAAACCACATACACAAACACAAATCCAGGGAGATTTTGAAAGCTAGGATCAAATATAATAAAGAGCAAGAGTACCACCAGACAGACTGAAGTTTCTCAGAATGAAATTGGGAAAATACTTAGAGCTAAGATAAAGACAAAACCTAATACTAAAAACCAAAGCAGTGTGTCATCTGGAGAATAAAGCAAGGAAATAGAGCTGAGTGATAATATTGGTTATAAGTATATTAAGATAAAAGAAACTGAAAAAGGATAGAAGATAGGGCAACAGAAGAGCGTAGTATGACTGGAATTATGAAAAGAAAAAGAAAGAAATAGAAATGTATAAAAGATAGAGATGAAAAGAATGTAGGAGACAGCACTACAAAAAACTTAGCTAGAAATAGAAATATATAAAAAGGCTAAAAATAAAAATAGAATAAAAAATAGAATAAAAAATATGTTATGTGTAGATCCCTTAGGACTAAGGTCATAATTAAAAAAAAATGAAACAAACAAACAAAAAAACTAGAACTGACCCCAGAATGGACCAGATCAATAGAATTGATAATAATATTTCTATTTCCTTGGCGTATGAGCTGTAAGTGTCCTTCTACCTGCCTTGGGTTTTTTGTGTTACTCTGCGACCAGCAGAGCTTCCTTTATTGTTCATCTGTAAGCACCCGTGTTTGGGGAGAGAGAGGGTAGAATAGTAGCTCCTTCCCCTAGGCATAAGTGAGCAGTGGTGCCCTGCCTGGGTCACAGTGGCTCGGGCGGCTCAGGCTGAGAGAGCGACTGAAACCGCGGCTCCTCCCCCCTTCTGTGACTCCACTGGTGCGCCCTGCCTGGGTCATGGCAGCTCAGTTGGCCATGGCGATGCCTGTTGCAGAGGGATGCCAGTGGCTCAGGTGTAAACAGAGTGTCTCCAGAGCTGGGCCACTCTGCGGGCTTTTGGCTCTTGGCTGCAGGCACTCTAGGCCAGCCCCACCCAGAGGCCTTTGTTATCCCTGAGTGCATTAGCCAGGCCCACAAGGTCCTTCCTTTCTCTGTCACAGGCACTGAGAGAGAGGCTACACCCGTGGCTCCTGCCCCCTACTTGTGAGTCAGCAGTATCGAGCCGCTGCCATGGGCACCCAGCTTTCTGTGGTAGACTTTCTGTGCTGTGGATTTCTTCCCTCCTGTCTTCTCAGTCTGTCTCCCCACTGCCAACAATGTTTCTCACCCTGAACCAGTTCTCTGGTTCCCATGTTCCAGCTCCCAGACCCCCTGTTCAGCTGTGAACCGATGTATCAGTCCGGACATGCTGAGCCGTGATGCGGACCCTCTATGTGTTTCTCACTCTTTCCCGTCTTCCACAGCTTAGCTGCTCCACCCTCTTTGAACAGTCCCAAATGCCTCCCTTCTGACCAGGGAAATTCCCCGTTGGAGAAGGGGTTTCCCCATCAGATAAGGTATATTTCCCCAAATTCAGCAATCTCCCCTCTGTTTCAGATCCCCCCACCCCAGGGTGTGGGACCTATCCCTTTCCTTTCTTCTCCTCCTCTTTCTCCTTTGTTTTTTTTCCCCTGTGTCCTACCCAGTTATGTCAGGGTCTTTGCAGTCCTTTCTGGAGTCCGAGGCCATTTGCTGGTGTTCAGCTGGTTTTCTGTGGGAATTATTGCATCTTTTGATGTATTCCTGATGCATCTGTAGAGAGGGATGCATTCCACATCCTTCTACTTCACTGCCATCTTTCTTCGGCAGGCAGATTCTTAAACATTGTGCCACCTAGGAAGTCCTGCATATAATGTCTTAGTATTACTGTGAAAAGAGTTTTGACCTTGCAGATAGTTTCCCAGGGACTCCATGGGGTCTGCAGACCACATTTTGAGAACCATTGATCAAGAACAAATCTGAACTCTAGGTGGTAGCAATCCGTCGTTCACACAATTTGCCCCTCTGAGTAGAGTCTGTGCTGTTATAACCAACCCTGGCCTAAGTGTTCTCTCATTGACATTTACTGCCTCCTGATAAGCATGACCCATCACATTCTGTTCTTGGTTCCAACCCAATTCCCCATTTCTAACCCTCCATTCTTCTTGCCAAAGTAAAGATTTCTTGCCTCTATTTTTATCTACCTAATCAAACCCCACACGAATCTTCTAATGATTCCATTTTAATTCTTGATCTTGTTCCAGAAATCAATCTAGCCCTTCAGGGTAGAATTTTATTCATTCATTTTTTAATTTCATTTATACATTCATTGATTAATTCATTTAATCAATGAATTAAATAAGTTCATTAATTTTAAAATGAATTTTCTGCAAATCTACTATTTCATTTGTTAGAGAGATGGCATTTGCTTTTGGCCTTAAAGGGTGACATGATTTGAACAGTTGAAACAAAAGTGTAGGTTTTTCAAAGTATAAGAAATAATAATAGCTTTATGGAGGTAAAAAGTCTTCCTCCTTGCTGGGGAAAGGTAAGGAGGATGCGTATAGTAAAGTAATTAAAGACGAGGCCAGAAAGTTAGTATAGGGTCATCTCGTGGAAATATTAAATGCCTTGAGTTCATTTGGTAAACAATGAGGAGCTACCAGAAATGTTTCAGCAGAGGTAGAGATGTAATGGGGTTAAACAGTCTCAATAAAGCATTATTTGCTTAAGATTTGTTTGGCAACTAAGATAAAAAAGAATTCGGTGGAGAAAAGAGACTTGAGGCAAGAAAAACAGGTTGAAGGCCTGAACTACAGTGGTGGCCTTAGAAATGGAGATGAGTAGAGATAGATTTTGAGAACAATGAGGAAGTAAGTTCAATAGCTGGTGGTGAGAGAGAAGAGGTTGTCAAAAATGACTAGAGTTTCAAGCATGAGTTGCTGGGAGAATGGTGATACTATTCAAAGAAATCAGGAAGTCAAAAAAAGGAACCGTTTGTGTGAGGCAAGAGGAAGAATTCAGTTCTTACATGTCCTGTTAGGCATATAAGTGGCTATACTCAAGGGGGAACTAACTAATTTTATAGCATTTACAAGACCTAGAACCTAACAAATATTAGATTGTGGTTATGTTGCGGAAACTGAGTTGGTGTGTCGAGAAACCAAGCACCACACTTGGAGGGTTGGCGAACTCAGGTTTATTAAGCTGGTGGTCCCAGATGAGCTAACGCTCTAAAGTTCTGGGGCCCTGAGCTCAGAGTGAGCTTTACTTTTATAGGGGTCAGTGCACATGGTTACAGTTAGCATTGGTTGATTGGTTACTTGGTTACTATAGGTTACGGACAGTTACAGAGCCTGGGAGTTGCTAAGGGTTACGCGTAGGGGGTTTCCAAACAGAAACTTGCAGGAGCAGGAGCAGAACATTCCATACTTATCAGAACATCTTAAGGTTACAGTTGATTGCTAGGTCATCTTGTTCTTATCTCAGCGCAGCAAATAGATTTTACAGAAGCAGAGCAAGCATGAAGTTATTTCTAGCTGAGAGCAAACTTCTAATTTTCTTCTTCAGTTATAGCTAGACTGGCTTTATATTGTCTCTTTGCAATATAAATATAAAGGGGAAAATGGAAAATGCAGTCAGTATTTTAATTCTCTGTAGTTTCTCTATAGACAAATCTAGGAGGAATCTGTAGCTTTTCCATGGTCCATATATCATAAAGATAGTTCTTATAAAGTGATATATGTTTGTTAAATGATTTGTATGTTTTTTATTATGCTAAATTGTATGTCAATTAATCCTTGCAATAGCATTTAGATATTATTATCTGGATTTTCATAAGAGAAAAAGTACAAAGAGGTCAAATAATTTTCCAACTTCAAATAGGAAGTGATAGAATGACATTTGAAACTAACACAACATGGTAAATCTGATCTCTTTTTCTATGAGTTTAGTGTTTTGTTTTTCAAGATTCTGCATTTAAGTGAGACCATATAGTATTTGTCTTTCTCTGTCTGACTTATTTCACTTAGCATAATGCCTTCAAGGTCCATCTATGCTGTTGTAGATGGCAGAGTTCCCTCATTTTTTTATGGCTGAATAATATTCTATTGTATGTGTATACTGCAGCTTCTTTATCCATGCATATATGAACAGACACTTAGGTTTTTTTCATGTCTTGGCTATTGTAAATAATGCTGCTATGAATATGGGGATGCAGATACCTTTTCAAGTTAGTGCTTTTGTTTCCTTTGGATATATTCCCAGAAGTGGAATGGCTGGATCATATAGTAGCTCTATTTTTAATTTTTTGAGGATCCTCCATACTGTTTTCCTTGTGGCTGTACCAGTTTACAGTCTCACCAACAGTGCACAAAGAATCCCTTTTCTCCTCACCAGCATCTTTTATCTCTTATCTTTTGGATGATGGCTACTTTAACAGGCATAAGGTGATATCGTATTGTGGTTTTAATTTACATTTCCCTAATGACTAGGGATGTTGAGCATCTTTTAATGTACCCGTTGGCCTTTCATATATCTTTTTTGGAAAAATGTCTATTCTGGTCTTTTGCCCATCTTTTAATTTAATTATTTGTGTTTTTTCATTAGGGTTTTTTTGTTTTAGGGAGGATTTGGGGGCTATTAAGTTGTATGAGTTCTTTATATATTTTGGATAATATCCCCTTATCAGATATCTTGTTTGTAAATATTTTTTTCCCATTCCATGGTTGTCTTTTGACTTTGTTGATTGTTTCTTTTGCTATGAAGAAGGTTTTTAGTTTTATGTAGTCCAACTTGTTTATTTTTGCTTTAGGTGACATATCCAAAAAATCACTGCCAAGACCCATGTCAAGGAAATTTTTTCCCATGTTTTCTTTTAGGAGTTTCATGGTTCAGGTCTTATGTTTAAGTCTTCAATTCATTTTGAGTTAATTTTTGTGAGTGGTATAAGATAGGAGCCTATTTTTCATTACTTTACAAGTGAATATCCAATTTTACCAGCACCATTTATCAAAGAGGCTTGTCTTTTCTCCATTGAAGTGCTTTCTTTCAACTACTTTCATGGGCAACAATTTTCCTCTCCAGCTACTTTCAACTACTTTAATGGGCAACTACTTTCCCCATTGGAATGATAGTTCTTGCCCCTTACTTAAGACTGAGAGAGCTATTAAGTAACAAAATTAATTTAATTGAAATATCACAACTTAAGAAGAGCAGATATAAAAGTTTTAAATGTAGCTATAGTAAATACTGTCATTAAAAAATAATAAAGAGCTAGGTAAGTTCCTCTGAAACCACTTTATTATTTTTTTTTTATTTTTATTGGAGTATACTTGATTTACAATGTTGTGTTAGTTCCTGCTGTACAGCAAAGTGAATTAGTTATACATAAACATATATCCAATCTTTTTTAGATTCTTTTCCCATGTCAGTATTACAGGGTATGGAGTAGAGTTCCCTGTGCTATACAGTAGGTCCTTATTAGTTATACACTTTATATATAGTAGTGTGTATATGCCAATATGTAACAGGGAAGAGCTAAATGAGACTCTATGTTGATTCTGTTTCTTTGACTTTAACCTTTGCTTTTCACTGCTTTTGTTATTATAATCATACATGGTGGCCTGCCTCAGGGAACCCTGCCCCTCTGCCTGAATGTTAAACTAAAGTGACTCTGTTCAGCTCACAGGCAATCTGCCCTGCCCACACACCCCCCCCCCCCCCCCCCCCCCGTGTGAATAGCTGCACAAAAGAATTAACATATCCCCTCACTGAGGCTGGTCATTCCCAGAGATGTTTCACAAGACTGATGGCCCTTTCACTTTACTTCCTCACAGCCGCTCCCTCTCTGTTCTGCCCTTTTACTTTACTTTCTCACAGCCTCTCCCTCTCTGATTCTATAAAACAAACTGGCATCCAGACCCTGATAAGATGGTTTTTTGGAGACACTAGTCTGCCATCTTCTCGGTCTGCCAGCTTTCTGAATAAAGTCATATTCCTTGCCTCAACACCTTGTCTCTGATTCATTGGCCCATTGTGTGGCAAGCAGAGCGAGCTTGGACTTGGTAACAAATCCCAATCTCCTAATTTATCCTGCCCCGCCCCCCGCCCCCCCCTTAACCATAAGTTTGTTTTTTACATCTGTAACTCTATTTCTGTTTTGTAAATAAGTTCATTTGTACCATTTTTTAGATTCCACCTATAAGTGATATCACATGATATTTATCTTTCTCTGTCTTACTTCACTCAGTATGACAATCTCTAGGTCCATCCATGTTGCTGTAAATGGCATGATTTCATTCTTTTTTATGGCTGGGTAATGTTCCATTGTATATATGTACCACATCTTTATCCATTCCACTGTTGATGGACTTTTAGGTTACTTCCATGCCCTGGCTATTGTAAATAGTGCTACAATGAACATTGGGGTGCATGTATTTTTTTTGAATTATGTGAAACCACTTTAAATGTAGACAAATAGCAGAGAATGACCTTAACAGCAAGTCTGAGCATTCAAGTATGGAGGTCTTTCTCTACATAAGGGAAGACAGAGTATGACTAGTTGACTAGTCTTGGAAATTAATGTTACGGTTGGATGCTCCCCAGAGTGTAATGAGCAGAGAACCAAGAAAGACATGCTTATGCTACATCTGTTACATGCACAGCCCGGCACCTGGTGAGTGCTCAATGAATGTAAGTCCCTTTCCCTTTACAAAATATTTCCACACATCTCATTTTGTTTACTCTATATGTTGAGAGGACAATCCCAAGGAACAAACTGTTATCATTCTCATTGTACTGCTACATAAGAATCTTTACCTGTTAAGCTGAAGATAACTGGGTAATTCTGCAGTTTGGTCTCTGTAGCCTGAATGTTCTGGGTTTGCACTCTCCCCTGTAGGAGTTGATCATGTGCTCCTCTGGCCATTGAGCCATGATAAGAAAGATCTTCCTGCTCGGAATCCAAACAGAGCGTGGAGCCCACATAAATAAAGAGCCAGGGCACTTTTTTTTTTTTTTGGTTGGTTTTGTTTGTTTGTTTTTGGCCGTGCCACACAGCTTGTGGGATCTTTGTTTCCTGACCAGGGATTGAACCTGTGCCTCCTGCAATGGAAGTGCAGAGACCTAACCACTGGACCACCAGAGAATTCCCCCATGACACTTTTTGCCATTGAACTGAGCTGTGGACCCTACTGACTGCTAATCCCTTTATCCCAGGGTTGAGTGGATGACATTTTGTATTACAAAATTATACATACCAGTGCATAATTTGAGAGAGTTTCAAAGAAAGTCTCATGGAAAGTCTCAGACATGAGGTGGGGTTTCTAGAACTGATGTAGTTGTATTGGGTTGGCCAAAAAGTTTGTTTGGGTTCTTCCATAACATCTTATGAGTCAACTTTTTTGCCAACCCAATATAAGTGAAAAAGAGCTTGGAAGACATGAAGAAGCAAAAGCATGACACGACCATGTCACACAAAGGAGATGGGTCTGCCAACAGCATAAAGAGAAACTGGAAGTTCAGATGATAGGGGGTGTTGAGCAGGAAGGTTATAAATTTTGACTATAACCTACTTAAGAAACATATGATTCTTAAGAAGGAAGAAACTATTTACAAGTAAAACCAACATAATCTTGCCTAAGACATGTTTTTCTGTCTTTACTTCAGGTTCCTTCATTTTGTGAAAAGGAAAGGGTGTTGCAGGAAAGAGAGTGGGGCTGGAGAGGATGGTCATGTTCCCGGTTTCAGGTGAGTCCCTGGGATGACCGCCAAGTGTGGGTTCTTGGCTTTGCACAGGAAAGAATTCAAAAGCAAGCCATAGCAAAGAGAGAGAAGGTTTATTCAGGGAGAAACACACTCCACAGACAGAATGTGGGCCATCTCGGAAGGCAAGAAAGGAACCAGGGTATGGGGTTGTCAGTTTTTATAAGGATGGGTAATTTCATAGGCAAATGAGTGGAAAAAGTATATCAGCTATTTTGGGGAAGGGGTGGAGATTTCCAGCAGTTGGGCCACTGCCCACTTTTGACCTTTTGTGGTCAGCCTTGGAATTGTCATTGCGCCGGTGGGTGTATCATTTAGCTTGTTGATGTGTTACAGTGAGCATATACTGAGGCTCAAGGTCTAGTGGAAGTTGACCCATCTTGGACTTAATTGATTCTAATCAGTTTCTGTCGTGTCCTCGGGCTATGTCATTCTTTTAAAGGTGGTGCCCTGCCCCCTTCCTGTCTCAAGGGGAGTAAAGTATAATGACTAAGGAGAATCACAGACCTCATGTTCTCTAAAGGAGAGTAGGAAGAGTGACCCCCAAAACAGTACAGGTGAATTGTTCTTCCCTCAACTAGTGTCTGACAAGAATCGTAGACACCAGGAAAATTTCCCTGCTGTATTAAATTCAGACCATTAACAATCAGAATAATTAACCTGAATATCATGAGACAGTTGAATGAAGCCTCCTAATCTCCTTTATATAATCACCTATAAAAACAGAAGGCATTCTGTGTAGGCCAGGATACCTGTAACACAAATTTAAACAGACCTGTATTAGATACAGTATCTAATATCATCCCTAATATCTATATTCTATTTGTTCATTCAATAAATATTTATAAATTCCCTATCATATGCCAGACACCAAGGATACAGTATTTATAAGACAGATATGATCCCTGACCTCACGGGACTCGCAGTCCCCTGGGGAAAAGAGGCATTAAATAAATAATTGCATTTATTTTTACCTTTATAACTTTGTGAAAAATGAACAAATATCTTTTGAGGTTTTATCCTGTGTGTAGGAGATGCAAAGATAGCTGTCCACAAGGAAGTGAAAGTTGAATCTACATGGCTGTGAACGTATTACATTAGTAAAACTTCCCAATTGTCACCCTTAATTTCCAACAATGCTGTCTCCTTTGCCCTTTGAGATGGGGATCTTGCATCAATTATAAGGTACTGTCACCACTGAAGGCTATGAATTCTTCCGCTGAATGAAATTTCTCTGCCATATTGAATCTCAGCTGATATGAAACGGGCTTATTCATTTCTGTTTCAGAAAGCAGAGAGCTGCATTTTCTTTGATCTGAGAGTTTATAGAACCCATAAGATCTGAAAATCCTATTTTAGAATATGGCGTGGTGAAGAACCGAACATAAAGACACTGATCCAATAGCTCTATGTCTAGGACTTGTCCTTGTGTGTTAGCATGAGATTTGGATTTTAAAAAATGAATTCCCTTACATTATGGTTTAAGCCTCTTTAAGGCAATGTAACTAGAGGCAAAGGTGAGCTGATCACACTGCTTTCAGACAACATCAGAGGGACTATTTCTGAGTCATCAGACAAATACAATGAGAACATACCCCTCGCAAGTCCATCTCTCTAAAAATAAACTGGGAAGGTCTCAAAGTGCATCTTCCTCTATTGATGTGTATTTAGAACTTTTAGATGTCTGGTCCCAATTTTGGAGCTATAGGGTCATTCATCGCACCTATTAGCTGACAATCATCATTTCCAGAAATCCGAACACCAGAACTGATAATGGTCCTATTAAGACTACAACAATTTGAGATATATTATTTTTATGTAATAATTTTACATACATGCCTTAGAGGACTGGGACGGGGAGGGTGGGGGGGACTCGAGGGAGGGTGGGGGGGGAGTCAAGAGAGGGAGGGAATATGGGGATATGTGTATAAAAACAGATGATTGAACTTGGTGTGCCCCCCAAAAAATAAAAAAATTAAAAAATAAAGTTTTATATTACCCATTCACATATTAATGAAAATATTATAAATCAGACTAGAAATTATAGAATAAAACATCAAAAAAAATAAGGAAGCCTATCTCCCCTGATTACTTCACAAAATGGATATGATATATTATTGATAAGCAGGTTGAGAGATGGTTTATGTGAGTATTTGCAGAATTAGTGTCAAGCTTTAGCTGAGAAGAATTTTCAAATCACTATCAAGCAGACTCCACCAACATATCTCTTCAGACCTTGATGTCTTTTCTCACTAACAAACACAATAATTGGACATTTGAATTAAAATGTCTTGCTGTATTGGGAGATTGGGATACCAAATTGTACACTCTAAATATATGCAGTTTATTACATGTCAACTGTATCTCAATAAAAGTTCTTAAAAATAAAAAAATAAAAAAAAAAAAAACAATTTGAGATGTATTATTTTTATGTAATACTTTTAATCATAAATAATCTAAAAATTCACTGTGGGCTCCTCCAATTAAAAGTATAAAACTAAAATAGTATTTCCTAAAAGATTCCATGGTCCCCCAAATTTGGAAATTTGGGAGATTTGTGTATTTAAATAAAATAAAATTTTTTAGACAAATGTTCCATGGAAAGCTTTTGTTAAAAATTGGTGGAATCAAGAGGGAAAAGTGACATATGCGTAATGTGCCGATACACTGGCTTTCTGAAAACTAAAACAAAGACAATTCTGATTTGAAGTCTTTGTTGACTTTTTTAGTATGAATAGTCCCACCGTGGCCAGTTTCAAGCTACCCACCTGAAATCACAGAACATACAACTGGGCAGAGATGTGCACAATCAGCTCTCAAGAGCCTGGGTAAGCCAGCTCCAGCACCCATGGGCTGTTACCCGAGGGGAGAAGAAGAAGTTAATGTATTTTCCATCAGAGAGCCCAAAGACTACATCTTTGCTGATGCAGTTCCTAGAAAAAACCCAATTTGGGGAATTATACTTAATGTTGGTTTTAATACTTATAAAACTAAAGATTCTTTTTATAAACTTTTTCAATTCTGCACACTTTGATGTGATTTAGGTTTAACCACGGCAACCAGTTTTCCCTAATGAGAAATATAGATAAAGATATGAATGTTTATTAGTAAGACAGTGACATTAAAAAGATTCATGCCGCTTGGCAGTAGAAATGTTTCTGTTCCTTTGGTTGAGGTAAATTGAGAGCGCTCTCTATGACTGTCCACCAGATGGCAGACTTTTCACAGCAACTTTACAAATAAGGCGCGTCTGCATTTCTGCAAGGCTGAGCAATAATTTTTGAAGATGCTAAAGGAAATAATGAGCACATGTGATTAAACCACAACACATGCAGGAGCACATTTACAGCTTGGATTATACTCTCATTTTTCCCCTTCCAGCCCACACCTTTCTGTGGGGTCCCAGAGGATATTGCCCAACTGATCTTTCCTGATATTTTTCCTCATGGAAACATTTAAATTTGAACTTCGCTAAAACTGACCTTTTGATCTTTCCCTCTCCTCCGACTCCCCTTCTCCCTTTTCTTCCAGCTGCTCATTCCAGAAACCTGGAAATCGTCCTTGATAATTTGACTTTTGTTACCTTCCGTATGTAATCTGGCATCAAATCCTACTGATTCTTATCTATCTTATCTAACTATAGCCTCCTAACTCATCTTCCTTCTTCTATCATCCACACAACAGAAACAGCATTGTTTTAAATATGTATATCAGAACATGTTTTTCTTTTAAAATCCTTCAGTGGCTTAAAGAAAAAAATTTTCTTTCACTATTGACATTTTTTCTTTATAGTAATTTACTTTTTACTTATTGTATAAAGTCTCAGAATGAACTAGTAAATGTGAGCAGATAAAAGGCAAAGCAATAATCTACAAAGTTCCACTGGATACAGCTATTTGGTTTAGTGGTGTAGTGTAGATGCTCTCAAGAGAAAATGAGTTGTTACTTCAGTATCCTCAGGGTCATAATCTACACACCACCTACTACAGGAAACTTATCTGTTTGTCAGCCTTAGGGAAATGAAAGGCAGATCTGAAGATCTTATTTTTTTTTTTTTTTAAACCAGAACATTTATTGCGCGACTAAAATCACGGCAGTCCTTAAGATGAACTGGATGCTGCAACAGCTGCCCTCTTGGGTTTAGGTGTTGTTCCTTCATGGAATTGAAGATCTTATTTTGAAGGATATAAAATCTCTTGAGAGAAATTGCAATGGATATGATGGTTAGATCTGAAGACAATAATATTAAGTGTTTCTGAATAGAAAATGTTGAGATAAATCTGCTTCAGCCCGTTGGGAGGATTCTTCAATGTTTTGGCTATCTACAGCTATGTAACAAACCATCCTAACTCAGTAGTATGGAATAATTGTCTATATTTTATCATTATCTCTCATAGTGTTGGGGGCTGACTGGGCTCGGCTAAGCCTCGTCTCTTGGGCTTGCAGTCAGGTTGGCTGGGGCTGGAGTCATCTTGAGGTTTCCTCATCCACGTGTGTGCAGGAGGATGTGGGCTGTTGGCTGGGACCTCAGCAGGGGCTTTTGGCTGGAACACGTATGCACGGCCTTTCTCTGTGGCCTGGGCTTCCTCAAAATAACTGATTGATGTGGGAACATCTTGGCCTAACCTGAGACAGCTCTGGAGAGTCATTCCAGCCCCAGAGCTCCCTGTGGCATCAGCCAAGGCTGTCATTGGGACTGCAGTCGCAATTCGACTTCTCCCTCCGCCTGCTCTGGCTTCCTTCCCTTCCCTTCGCTTCCATTCCACAGGTGCTAATCACAAGGCACTCCTTAACGACCATCATGCACACAAACTCAGTCTTCGAGTCAGTTCCTGGGGAACCCAGCTTGCAACAACACTGGGACTGTGAACTCAGTCGGGAAGGCTAGCTAGTGAGAGCTAAATGAGCTGTAACAACCATATGAGGACAGTCAGTGTTGGTGCCAGAACTTCCATCTGTGTGCATTGGGAGCAGTAGTCTCTCTTGGGTATGTGTGTGTTTGAATATATAGGGAGGGGTGGGAGAAGAGAACTCATTTGGGGGACTTATTTTGAAGTTGCTTGTGCACAAGTATACTATGACTTAGAGTGTATGTTTATTTGTAGGGGTTATCTGGGCAGCTGATGGAGATGTGGGGATGAGAAGAAAAGTCCCTGCACACACATACACATCCTCCCACCCTAGCTACTCTTAGGTTGGCTACCCAAGGTTGGCTGAAAGAGTTGAGACATTCTCCAGAAAGTCTTGTAAAGAGCCGAGGCACTTAGCATTGTTGATGGTGCTTTGTGGCCAAAGATGAGCAAGAGACTCATCGTGGTGCAGAACCAGAGCCTGCAGTGGCAGGGCTGGTGGAGGGCACAGGAACCAGGCCACTCACTGCCGAAACCAGGATTGTCTGGTAGGAAGATCCACTTGATCACTTTAAGAAGTTTGTTGGAGGCTGTTTGGGAATCAACTAAAACTCAGAGCTTCAAAACCCATTATCTCCCAAACATTAGCATGGTTTACTCCCTTCATTGCTTGTCTTTTTTCATCTTTTTGTTAGATTTTTCTCAAGTATCACCTTTTCAAAGAGACTCCCTTGACCATTCACTCTGTTTAAAGTAGCACCTCTTTCACTCTCTCCCTTTATACTGCTTTTATTTTCCTTTATGTTGCTTATGACCACCTGACATAAATTTATGTATTTAACTTGTTTATTAACTATCTTTCTCACTAGGATATAGTCTCTAGAAGGGGAAAGAATTTGCCTATTTTGTTGATTACTGTGCACCAAGAACCAGACAATAGCAAGAACTTAATAGATATTTGTTGATTGAAAAAATAAATGGGCATTTTCTTGAGTAATCAAAATTTCTCCAACTCTCTATCTTCTGGTAGAAATTCCAAACTCCCCCAGAGATGGAAAGCATGGGCAGCAACAACTTTTTACTGAATGTTTCCTAAATGGCTTTTATCTCATCTTTGTGAAGTTAAGAAAATAGAGTACTGTAATAAAATAGAAGAAAATAGATCCCTCTGGTAAAAATTAAATATCCATACTCATCCTTGGATAAATTGAGAAGTGCTTCTTCTCCCCTGGTTCTCTCCTTTGGCTCTTCTCATTAAACAAGATAAGGTCATAGCTTCTCAATGCTTGTAAGCTTGAAAACACACTTTTAACTTTTTAGTGGCGATTTCATTCTACTCAGAATTACATGTAAGCATATGAACTTGTTTCTTCCAAATAATTCAGCTGAAATGGGATCACTAATTTACTTGAGTGTGGCTGTCAGTGCTGTCCTGAAAACACCAAACGTCACAAATAGGTGCTGATGATGAGCCTGAAATGGACCGATACAGAGTACGTTACATTGGGTTGGCCAAAAAGTTCGTTCGGATTGGCCAAAAAGTTCGTTCGGGTTGGCCAAAAAGTTCGTTCGGGTTTTCCCTTGCCTTGTTACGGAACCCAGTACTTCCAATGTAATAGAGTGACTTTACCTATGACATGCATAAATGCAATCACCTAGAATAGAATCGTTTTTCAAGATTTTGCCTGAGTTGGAGAGGCATCCTCCAGAGTCCAGGAAACCGCCCCCTCTCTCCATATTCTGGAAATTTGAGGCTTACTTTCTCAATCCATATAAAGATATATTCTTCCTAAATTTGAACACTCTTTCCCTCTCTCATCCTGGGGACCAAGGTAAGTCACTGAGACTTATTCCCTGTAGAATTGGAATTGGGACTGAAGATTTCAACAGTCTTAAATTCTAGGGAGGGAGTTGTTGATGGTGGGTATTTTCTGCCCCATGGTCTGGAGAACAGAAATAGCCAGTATGCAGGGACAGAGGAAATGGAGACTTGCAGGGGAAGCAGACATCCAGGATGGAGAACCTCTCCTGATTTCCCGCTGGCGCTTGGGCCCTGGTTCCAGTTGACTCTCAAGGTCCTGCTACCTCTCTGCCCTTGGGTTCAATCTCATTCCTCATAATAAATTCCTTTCTTCCCCCTTTGTGTAGCTCAGTTTGGGTCCCTATAAGTTGCCAGAAAAGATTATAACAAACATGTTTTTTAAAAGTAAGTTTTAGGCCTTGCCTTTTTCTCTCTAACTGCCCCTGAAATTTTTCAGAAAAACAAGGAGGAAGAGCTGTTCTTTCTTCTCTTACAGAGAAGCAAACACTATTCAATAACACGAAGGTTAGGGTTAGGGTTTGTTTTTTGTTTGTTTGTTTTTGGCTGTGCTACACGGCTTGCAGGATCTTAGTTGCCCGACCTGGGATTGAACCTGCACCCTCAGCAGTGAAAGCGCGCAGTTCTAACCACTGGACTGCCAGGGAATTCCCAAGATATTTCTGATAAAGGGTTGAATCTAGGATGTTCACGAAAGTACCAGTCTTACTTTCCTATTCAGTTTGGAAACACCTGTAAAAATATATAATCTTGTGCTGTTTTCTGTTATTATAAAACTGTCTTTGCAAGATATTTATACAAAGGAATCTTTTAAAGACAGCCAGACTTGAGGAGAGATTGCTGCTGTGTCTTTTGAAAAGTTCCCTGTGACCTCCAACAGCCTGCAGTTCTAATTGGTTATCTTAATAATTTGCTTCCCTAGTAATTTTAAAATTGATATCTCTACTTTTTAAAAGGTAATTAAATATTTATGAGGTCTCTTTGTTAAGCCAGGAGAAGAATTTTATTTATTTACTTATTTTTAAAAATGTTTATTCAGTTTTGTCCTACTCCCTCTTATTTCTTTTCTTTTTTTTCCTTTTTTTTTTCTTTTTCAGATCTTTTTGGAGTATAATTGCTTTACAAGGTTGTGTTAGTTTCTGCTGTACAACAAAGCGAATCAACTATATTTATACATATATCCCCATATCCCCTCCCTCTTGAGTCTCCCTCCCACCCTCCATATCCCACCCCTCTAGGTCATCACCAAGCATCGAGTTGATCTCCCTGTGTTATGCAGCAGCTTCCCACTAGCCATCTGTTTTACATTTGGTAGTGTATATATATCAGTGCTACTCTCTCACTTCATCCTAGCTTCCCCCTTCCTCTCCTCCCCATGTCCTCAAGTCTGTTCTCTATGTCTGTGTCTTTATTCTTGCCCTGCCATTAGGGTCATCGGTACCATTTTTTTAAGATTCCATATATATGTGTTAGCATGCAGTATTTGTTTTTTCTCTTTCTGACTTACTTTGCTCTGTATGACAGACCCTAGGTCCATCCACCTCACTACAAATAACTCAATTTCCTTCCTTTTCATGGCTGAGTGATATTCCATCATATATATGTGCCACATCTTCTTTATCCATTCATCTGTCGAACATTTAGGTTGCTTCCATGTCCTGGCTATTGTAAGTACTGCTGCAATGAACATTGTGGTACATGTACCTTTTTGAATTGTGCTGGGTCATATGGTAGTTCTGTTTTTAGCTTTTTAAAGAACCTTCATACTGTTCTCCATAGTGGCTGTGTCAATTTACATTCCCACCAACAGTCCAAGAGGGTTCCCTTTTCTCCACACTCTCTCCAGCATTTATTGTTTCTAGATGTTTTGATGATGGCCATTCTGACCAGTGTGAGGTGATACCTCATTGTGGCTTTGACTTGCCTTTCTCTGATGATTAGTGATGTTGAGCATCTTTTCATGTGTTTGTTAGCCATCTGTATGTCTTCTTTGGAGAACTGTCTATTTAGGTCTTCCGCCCACTTGTGGATTGGGTTATTTGCTTTTTTGGTATTAAGCTGAATGAGCTGCTTGTATATTTTGGACATTAATCCTTTGTCCGTTGCTTCATCGGCAAGCATTTTCTCCCATTCTGAGGGTTGTCTTCTTGTCTTATTTATGGTTTCCTTCACTGTGCAAAAGCTTTTAAGTTTCATTAGGTCCCATTTGTTTATGTTTGTTTTTATTTCCATTACTCTAGGAGGTGGGTCAAAAAGGATCTTGCTGTGATTTATGTCATAGAGTGTGCACAAATGAATAGCACATCTATGACTCTTCTCACTCAAATATGTGAGCTTTTCTCTTATTAACTGGAACTAGTCAGGGTTGCAACTACTTCCTATTTCAAACTCATTCTTATCACTAACATCCAATTTACTTAAATACTGGGGAAAATATTTGAATCCCATGGGTCTTTATTTCCTTTTATTTCCCAAACAATATTAAAAGATGAAGGTTTTCATACCTAATCACGTTTCTGCCAGGCAATTAAGGCACAAAACATTGTAATATAGGTGGGGAAATCTTGGTACATACATTATATACACAAAGGTAATCTGATTCACAGGCTCTAATTTCTTCATTTTCTTCCAACCCATATAGAGAACTCTCCTTACTTTTCCCGATTTCTTAAGAAGTGTGAGATTTCTTCCCTTCATTGTTTTTTTAAGTTAATTTTTGCATTCAGAATGAAGTTTATTCTATGGCAGCTTGTAACCTCCTATATATTCATATCCTTTTAGTCTCTCACTCGTTGAAGCTTCTCTTAACCAGTTCCTTATTTACCTGGGCATGTAGGCTCTGGACAATTCCCTTGATTTTTTTCCTTTTTGAAAACAACTTTCCAATTGTTGGATTCTCAAGGCCGCGTTGCTAGTAGATGAGAAAGACAGAATTCAAAACCAGACATTCTCTTTCTTGAGCCTGGAATCTTAGTCAGTGTAGTATATTTACTGAAGAATGGACACGGGATGGGGTTGAGGCATAGGACTGGGAATAGGACAGAGGTTCCAGTGCACTTATTCCAAACACCAGTCCAAAGCTCCTCATGGAGCAGGTGGGGGTACTGCTACCGAGTCCAGGATCATACTGCTCACCACACAACAGGCCGATAGTTGAGAGACGAGTTGTTGGGGCAAGGAATAATGACTTTATTTGGAAAGCCAGCTGACCAAGAAGATGGTGGGCTCGTGTCCGAAAGAACCATGTTGCCTGTGTTAGAATTCAGGCTCCTTTTATAGTAAAAGGGGAGGGAGTGAAGTAAAGCACCTCCTGGTTCCCATCAGCCTCTGGAAGGGATGTGTCAATTTCTTCTTCCCTTCAGTCATTCACAGGGGGGCCTGGTCAGGACGTTTCCTGTGAGCTCAACAAAGGTAGTTTAGCTTACTGCTCATTACTTGGGATGCAGGGTTCCCAGAGATGGGCCATTATGTATAATTTAAGCTTACAGGCAACATCCTTTTAGTGATTAACTTGTAATAGAATACAAAGTTTCTTCCCTGTTATAGTACCATAGTCATATCAATTCCAAATCTTCATGCTTTCTTCTTGTATACCTTTGAATTGTCATGAAAATAGAATTTTTAGGTAACCTATTTTTCTAAAGTTCCCAAAGCAGGGCATGCAAATTGGTACCACTCTCCCAACCTGGCAAACACACCCATGAGCATGTGCGCGCGCGCGCGCGTGCACACACACACACACACACACACACACACACACAATTCTCTATGTGACATGTACTGTAATTACCTCTTTAAAAACTTCCAAAGTGCAAACTTCTCTCATTGTCGGTTCTTCTTTCTCTCCCAGGTCTTCCCAGTTCTTGTTTATTTCCTCCAGTAATACTTACATATCCGTTTCGGTTACAATTGCTCTATAACAAACCATCTCCAATTTAGTGGAGTAAAACAGCAATCATTTTATTATTTCTTATGGTTTCTGTGAGTCAGCCTCAGGGACTCTCTTGCTAGTGACATGAGACAGTGACTGAAGATGTAACAGCAGACGGGGGCAGGGAGCTGGGGGCTGGATGGGCATCTCCCCCTCTTCAAGTAGTCTCAGGGCAGTGGCTGCCACAAAGTAAGTGCTCAGTAAATGGTAGCTCTGAAAATTATTAGCTCCATGGAAAAACCCAAAGTGTTTGAAGATGGGATTTTTTACTATCTCACAGAAAATCAGTGGGGAAATGTTTCCCAATTTGTGAACTTTTGTGTTTGTCGTTATTAATTAGCATTCATATAACTTAATGCTCTTAAATGGCCTGACAGTAATTTATTTGTAAGTTTAATACTACTCCTGACAGGAAGTAGGTGCTACAGCAATGCAGAAATAAGGAGAGCATAATTAAAAGAGCATATTAAAGAGATATGTAATTTGAATTACTCAAATTCTGAATCTGAACACTGAACTAAAAGCGTGGGCTGAGATATTCTTCATCCAGCCTTACTGGCTACCATGACATATCCCTTCAGAGAAGGCCTGGAATTGCTTTGTTTCCACCTAAGAATTTTATAATACTCAACTAGTATCTTTAAATCTTTACAAGGTGTTACATGCTGTCTCAAAGATTTATAAGTGCTATTGACTGAATGTTTTGTGTTCCCTCCAAAATCCATATGCTGAAGCCCTAATCCCCAATGTGATGGTATCAGAGACAGGGCCTTTGGGAGGTAATTAGGTTTAGATGAGGTCATAAGGTGAGGTTCTCATGATGGGATTAGTGCCCTTATAAGAAGAGAGCGGAGAGCTACTAGCTTCCCCACATGAAGATACAGCAAGAAGGCAACCATCCAAAAATCAGGAAGAGAGACCTATCCAGATACCAAATCTTTTTTTTTTTTTTTTTTTTTGGCACACGGGCTTAGTTGCTCCATGGCATGTGGGATCTTCCTGGAGCAGGGATCGAACCTGTGTCCCCTGCATTGGCAGGCAGATTCTTAACCACTGCGCCACCTAGGAAGCCCCAGATACCAAATCTTGATCTTGAATTTCCCAACTTCTAGAACTGTGAGAAATAAATGTCAGTTGTTTAAGCCACCTAGTCTACGGTATTTTAACTGCCCAAATTGGCTAAGACAATAAGGAAATTTAATATTTAGATTTAGAAATGCGTTTTCCCATAGAAAACTTGATTTAAATAATAATTCACTTCTGAGGGGAGGCCACTAACTGAATTTATAATGTGGTTGAAATAGCAAATATTTTTAAATGACAAGACAATGTTTTAAAAACTGTTGCAATATTGTTTTTTCAACAAAACAGGAAGAATAGGCATTAGTCTGTGAATCAGGAGCCCTGGGTTCAGTCTCCTGCTCTCTACTGTCTGGTTGTGTGAATCTAACCAGGTCATTTTACCTCTCCAGCCCTCAATTTCTTCATTTGTAAAAATAAACAGTAAAAGAGTTTGCAGTAAAAGCATACTTAAAATTTTTTTTTCTTCCCATTCCTATACCCACTAAAAGGAACTGAAAGAAGCTAATTAGAGAAGGAAACTCGATCTACATTGAGACTAAGAAAGGCCCTAACCTCATACACAAACTCTGAAGAACATTATCCACAAACAGCATCACTTGACGTAAGCTGGTATAGAAGCCAGGTTCTGATGCTCCTGGACATGGGAAAACTATGGAGATGAGATTGAGGCACCTCAAATTCTACCCAGTTTAGAGGAGTGAGGACTTCAAGGGATGAGTGGGCTTCAGGAAAGAGAGCAAACTTCCTGCTTTGAGTCATTTCCCTGCTAAAGGTCTCCAGGAAGTAATGGCATGTCCAGAAATTCTATTATATTTAAGGTAGCTTAGAGGCTGCAGACTGGTTAGAAGAGAAGACTTAAAGCTGATTTTGCAAAGCACTGTATATCAGTTAGACTGAGGGAATGTCAAAGGTCAATATCAAAGAATTGTTGATGGAGACACTGATGAAATTACAGGGCCAGCAATCCCCAGGTACCCTTCAGCTCTGCCATTGCCAAAAATAATGGGGCAGGAGGAAAAAGTCTTGAGTAAAGGAGAAATTTATTATTATTTTTTAAAAACATTTATTTATTTGGTTGCGCTGAGTCTTAGTTGCAGCAGGCAGGCTCTTTAGTTGTGGCACGTGAACTCTCAGTTGTGGCATGTATGTGGGATCTAGTTCCCTGACCAGGGATCAAACCGAGGCCCCCTGCATTGGGAGCATGGAGTCTTAACCACTGGACCACCAGGGAAGTCCCAAGAAATTTATTTATTTTTTTCTTCTTAGAAACTATTTGGAGGGTAATAGAGGGAAAACACTGAAGATCCAAACTCAGAGCAACTGACAGCTGTGCCATCCTTTCTGTCTCACTTGGTGTCCCTAGAGGAACGAGAGTGGGAAATTAGGACCATGGAAGCCTCAAAGTTAACCTGTCTCGTGGTTAATTCCTGTCTAATGGCTGGACAGAGAGTTTTGCATATTTTGGCAGGGCTCAACAAAATAATTATTACGGTACAGGCAAAGAGTGAAGCCAGAGTTCCAGCTCCGTCAGGGTTACTCCTTTGGCAACTGGTATGAGCACCAGCACAGCTGTTACTCTCTTTCTGGTTACAGCTGTGGCTGTGCAGTGGGTGGAAATGGGCATAACTTTCTTTCTGCCGTGAGACCTCTGGACACCTAGCTGAAACTCTGGTTATTCTGATGAAACCACAGCTCTGGCTGAAAACCAAGATGAAGACCCCCTAGAGCTATCCAATGAGAGCGCAGCCTATTCTGGAGTTGGGCTACAAGGACATTCTTGGGGCTGAAGATCCATCTGGAGAGTCACCTTGAGCTTCAAGCAGAATATCAATACCTCTGACAAGAAATTGCAGCTGATTAAGAACTATTGGGAAAAAGCAGAGTCTGAACTGAGATCCGTTTGCACCACTGACCTAAGATTGTTGGATAAGTATGTAATAGCCAGTGCAGCTAATCCAGAAAGTAGTCTTTTATCTGAAAATGGAGACTACTTCCAGTACCTCTGTTGCATAAGGTGATGATCAAAAACGAACTATAGACAATTCCCAAGGAGCTTCCCAAAAGGCATTGGATATAAGCGTGAAAGAGATGCAACCCACACACCCAATCCATCTTGGGCTGGCTCTTAGCTTTTCTGTACTTTACTCTGAGATCCTAAACAACCCAGAGCTTGCCTGCACACTGTCTAAAACCACTTTTGATGAAGCCATTATAGAACTTGATGCACTGAATAAAGACTCACACAAAAACATCCTTATCATGCAGTAGCTTAGAGACGACCTAACACTATGGCCATCAGACAGCGCAGGAGAAGAATGTGAGGTGCAGAAGGGACAGAAGCTAAATGTATACAGAGTGTCATCCGTTTTCCCTTCAAGAAGACTTTTCACACATCTCCATTCCTCATTTCACTTGGATTCTCTGTATCAAAGAAACCCATTCAGGGTATGGAATCAACTGCTTGAAATTTTACAATGTATGGACTACATTTCTTAGAGTAAGTATTTCACTTACCTGGATCAATCTCATAACCATGTCTTCTGCAGATGTAAATGATATGCATGAAGTGTTATAGGGAATAAAATGGACATTTTAAAAGTAGTGGGGAAAATGGAATGTAAGACAGAATTCCACTGTCCTACAAGAACTCCTAGGAAGAGAAATGAGATTATGGGGAAGGTACCAAATCAGACCGTTCCCTGTGTTGGTCAACAGGTGGCATTAGAGTAGCTTGGATACCAGCTGAAACAAAGGGAAGAAATATTCAGGATAAAGGCAGCCTTTGGGTGAACGCGTAGGGAAACAGTGTGACTGGTTATTTGTCTTTGAATATGTCTTATCTCTCTAAACCATGCATTGCTTGAAGCGAGGAATATTGCTTGAAGCGAGTACACTAAAAGTTGTACTGAACATTTCTGTGCCTTGGTTTCCTCCCTGTAAAACGGATGTAAAAGTGATGTCTACGTCATAGCTTCAGAGCAATGATGAGTAGATCATATAAACATAACCATGCAGATCACAGGGTAAATGCTCAGTCATTAGGATTCTGCACAGTGACCGTGAGGCACATGTAATATCAACAGGAATTCGTGGTACGCGATTGGATAGGATGCTCACAAGCCTGACATTTGTAATTCAGAGACTGTCTAGCACTAAAATATCCATAGTACAGATTGGTAAGGAAATAATCATTTACACTGGTAATGGGACTCTTTACTTTAAAAAGTGTATAGCCTCAGGAGTTCATTGAAATGGTATTTCTCTGAGTGTCATTTAGAGTTTATATATATATTGTTGAGTTTTTCCAGAGAGGTGTATAAATATTACAAAGCCAGACAAATTTATTTTGATTTATTCCTTAGGTAAGAATTGTCAGTCCCTACCACATTCAGCTCTGCCCAGACACAGACGTGTTGCTTTATGAACTCAGTTCTATCATTACCTACAAGGCCACTTAGAGAAAGAGGCTGGGATTAGTCTTGCTGTTCTAAGCTTGATATTCAGGGGACCAAAGGGGAACTCTGGAATACTTGCTCAGCCATCAAGCTGCATTTTCCCTCCTTAACTTTGATTCTGAGTTCAGAACCTTGGAGGCGGCTTCTACCCGGGGCTTCCTGGTTTTCACGTCAATTTTTCCCAAGAATGTAGCTCTCTCCTGGACCCCAGCTATTTCCTTGACAACCTGCCTCTGTATTTCTCCCCTCTTATCTTGATACCCAGACTATGCCACTGTCCCTCAGATGTGGATGAGATTCTGCTTCAAACTCCCGGAATAACAATAGATCCTTCTGGAACAACTATCACTGCCCCTCTGACAAATACCACTGTAGTCAGGAAGGCAGTAATAATTGTCACATCCATTCTTTAATGTGGACCCCAGCCCAGATGAACCCTGCATTCCCCATATCATGTCAGACCCTGTTACTGGGACTACTGACCAGGCCAGCAAAATCTGGCCAAGCTGCTGGGTTATCCTTCACTTCCCTTGCACAGTTCCACCTTCCTTTCCTTCTTTTCCTCCTGGCTCAGAAAGCCTCATTCACGGCTGACAGGAAGAGGAGATTGGCATGGAATAAGAGAAAAGCAGATATTACAAAGAAGAGGGGTGATGAGAATACTTTTAGCTCTGGAGATGCAAATGCTATGCTTAGGAAATGGAAAATAAAGTGATTCTGAAATTTTAGCATTGGGGGAAATATCATTTCATAGAGTCAGTATGGAAATTAAATGGGATTTAGCTATGCCTGAGTCCTGCCTCTTCCACCTACAGATTAAATGACTTTGTGCAAGCTTAAGCTCTCTGAATCTCAGTTTCCTTATGTATAAATTGGGGTTATAAACCTGTTTAATTTTCAGTGCTGTGCAGATTAAATGACACAAGCCATGCAAAAATACTGTTTTGGGGTGATACTTGTACTGCCTGTGACGATTGTTAGATTAGAGGTTGAAAAGTAATACCCTGTGGGCTGGATTTGGCTTAAAGATGTTTTGTTTGGCCTTGTGTTAGGGGTCCCCAAGACCGCCCTAAGGTTCAGTGATTCACTGGAGGAATTTTAGGACTAAGCATATAGTCATACTCATGGCTATGACTTATTACGGCAAAGGATACAAAGCCAGATCAGCAAAGGAAGAAGCACGGGGGCCAAAGTCCAGGTAAACCAGGCACAAGCTTTGAAGGGTCCTCTCCCGTGGAGTCACACAGGACATGCTCAGCTGCCCCTGCAGTAAGTGGTGACAACACATGTGAAAGGCTGGCAACCAAGAAGCTCATTAGAGACTCAGCACCCAAGTTTTTATTGCGTACTGCTCACGTTGGCAGCCCATGCCAGGTGCATACCAAACCCCAGACGCACATGAGGAAAACAGGTGCTCGGCATAAGCCATGTTGTTTGTACAAACAGTTTAGCCCAGTCATCAGTTCCAGGAATGCTGGGCACCAAACTCAAGTCCCCAGGTGCCAGCCAAGGGTCAACCCTGTAGGTAGGAGGCCTTTCTAAGAAAAAACAGTTAGGCCTACTATGTTAACTCTTTTTTTACACAAGCCTGCACAGGGTTTGTCCATGCGGTATTCTTTCTTTCGCTCTTTCTCTTTCTCTCTCACTCCCTTCCTTCCATCCTTCCTTCCTTATCCTGCCTTCCTTCCTTCTTTCCATCCTTCCTTCCTTCCTCCCTCCCTTGCTCCCTTCCTTCCTTCCTTGCCATCCTTTAAAAGTTAAGAAGTTTCATTCATGATTTCCAGCTTCTTGTGAGCAATCAGATATTGTGGAAACAGTAGATCCATATGCCCACATGGCGATAATCGATACTCCCCTTTAAATAAGGCTTAAATTACCCCCAGTCTTCACCACTGTCGAAAGTCTTCCCCACAGTCGAGTGCCAATTGCCATTTAATGTCATGCTTTTGTGACTCTGGCTATGGGCTGCTTAAACCAAGAGCGGCCCATTGAACAGAGTATGAGAAAAAGAAGCAGGCATGTGGAATACCACTGAGCCACGATAATGAACAATAATGCAGAAGAGTCAAGTCCATGAATTCCTGCTGCTGAGGTCCCCACCAATGTCTCAAATCCAGAACTCCTCTCTGGTACTTCCTATTAGAGCAGTTACTCATGGGTGTTCTTGAATTGATATGACAACCCTTTTATTGTTATACACAATAAGCTCCTTTTATTTAAGTGAACTTGACTCAGTCTTTGTTCCTACCCACCTAAAGAGCACTGACTGAACTAGTGATAATACAAATGACGTTACGTATGTTTTCAGTTACTGCTTTGTAAGTTGAAGTCGTCAGTATCATCAGTGCCAAGACTTGTTAGAGTGGACTCATATACACCCACAGAAAGGTAGTAGAGCCAGTGAGTATTCGAGCAGTCCTACATATCAATGTATCCACTTATTTACTAACTTAACAAATGTTTACTGAACATCTGCCACGTGACAAGAGAATGCTAGGTACCAAAATAAAATTTATCTCTACATTCTAGCACCTAGAAGAGTACTAGGCATGGAGTTTGGATTTAATAAATGTCTCCTACTTCATAAGTAAAGTTCACCTATAAGGAGATCAAGAAACCCAAAGACAGAGATGATGAAATAATTTTGTTGAGTATAAAAAGGGGAACTGGCAAGTGATATTTTTACAGGCATGCACTGCATGGCACCTAACCAGGCAGATGTTCTAGATGGTGCTTTTTAAATTCTAGCTATAAAACTGGCACAGAGGCTAGTTACAAAGGAGGAACAGAAACTATTCCGAGTTTCCATTTTACCAAAAGCAGAGAATTTGAAAAATTCTTTATTTGCCTCCATGACCATTTTATTCCTCAGAAGACTGAGGAAGCAATTAGGGAAATTTATACTCTAGACTTGACTTTTACTAATAAGGGAAAACTGGTTAGTGAAGTACGTAAAAGCTACAAGGATGTCAAGAGAAAGTAGTGTGTTATTAGAGTTGGACACCAGGAGTTGAATTTGAATTTGTTAGTATTCTTTTAGTTGTAAGTGGCAGGAATCCAACTGAAATTGGCTCAGGCACAGTTGGATCCAGGTTTTCAAATGAAGTTATCAGAAATTAGTATTTCTCTTTTGGTAATATTTGCTTTCCTGTGTGCTGACTTCATTCTCAAGACAGTGTCACCTCTCATAGTGGCAAGATGACCTCCAATAGCTCTGAGCTTCTGTCCCACAAGGCTAGCGACCTCATTAGAAAGAGAGAATCTCTTCCCCAATAGTTTCCAAAACGTCTTAGATCTGAGAGTCATTAGACAGGCTTGTGTTATGAGCCCATCCCCTAAACCAATTATGTGACCTGTATAGGGGCTGGGAGTAGGTATATACCAGGAATACACTAGGTCTGAAACTGAGGAGGTAATGTCAGCTCAAATGCACCAAAAAGAAACAGTCCCACAGGGATTCATTCATTCATTCAACAAATATTTACTGAGTGCCTAATATATGTATGCCTATTTCAGATTCCAGGTATATAGTCCAGTGAATAATATAGACAAAAATTCTTGCTTTGTTGGACCTTGCATTCCAGTTGGGGTGAGGGAGAGAAACAATAAGCAGCTGCATTAATAACCTATGTCATACTTCAGGTGGTTATATGTTCTGTGAAGGAGAATATCAGGGAAGGGGAACAGAGATTGCTGGGAAGAAGAGGTGCTGCAATTTTATGTCGGGTTCTCAGAGAAGGTCTCATTTGAGCCAAAGCAGATGAGAGAATGAGCTCTGTGGATATCTGGGTAGAGAGGGAGAGGGAAGAGCAGTGCATGTGTGGGTTTGAACTTTGCACAGTGAGCTAGGGGAGGGCAGATGAGGTCAAAGATTGTAAAACATCTTGTAGGCTATTGACTCTGATTTTACTCTGAGTTGCGAAGCCAATGGAGAGCTTGAGCAGGGTTGTGACATGATCTGGTTGACGTTTAAAAATGTTGATCAAAGGGAGAAAGCTGGAGATTAGGTAAGAGATTAGTGCAATAATCCAGATTAGAGATATTAGTGGTTTAGATCAAAATAATAACAGTGGACCTGGTTAAAAGAGGTCAGATGCTGGAAATGTTTTGAAGGTAGTGAATTGGGGGAAGGGGGAAGTGAGGAAAAGTATCAAGGATAACTGAGATTTTTGACTAGAGTGATTGGAAGGCTGGAGTTGCCGTTAACTGAGATGCAGGGAGCAACAGGTTTGCAGGAGAACAGGAGTTCCATTGTAGACATATGAAATTTGAGATACTTTATGATTCAAAGTGGAGATGTTGATAGGCCGTTGAATATATGAGTGTGGGATTCAAGTGAGAGCCCCTGGCTGCAGAGGTATTAGTATACAGATGGTATTTAACACCATGAGACTGGATACAACCACTTAAGGAGAGAGAGTATGGAAGGGTTCCAAGAATGAGGTACTACTTCAATGTTTAGATGTCAGGGTGATGATAAGGAATCAGCAAAGGAGACTGGAGGCTGAGAAGCAGCAGCCAATCTAGATAAGAGGCAATCCAGGAGAATGAAATATGCTAGAAGCAAAGGGAATAAAATGCTTCAAGGAGAGAGATCACTCTGTCAAATGAAGGGAGGTCAAGTGAAAATAAGGACTGATCTTTGGATTTAACTATATGGAGGCCTTGACATGAGTATTTTAAGTGGTTTAAAGGTGAAAAAACCTTATTGGAATCTGTTCAAGAGAGAATGATAAGAAAGGAATTTGGAGATTACAAATGTTAAAAACAACAACACTGTTTACTTATATGTGTTTTGCAATAAGGAGTGGAGAAATGGGGCAGTAGCTAGAAGAAGGATATCAAGAAAAGTTGTTTTTTTAAATGGGAGAAATTTATATGTTGATAGAATGATCCAGTAGGGAGAGGAAACTGATGATGTAGGAGAGAGAAGGCAGAATTGATGGAGTGATGTTCTTGAGGAAACGTGCAAAAACAACAGATGTCCACTACAAAAACATATGGAAGATTTCAGAAAAACAGATTTCTAAAAGCCCACAGTAAAGGTAGCTATGATTTTCTGACCAACATCATTGAAAATGGACAACAGGTTAAGAAGAATGAGAACGCCTGAGGGGTGGAATTCTGATGGAACTGAGGATTCTGGCTTGAATCTAAATTTTGATCACCACTGGCATTCAGACATGCCTGCATGTGTAGTGTCAGGGCCTGAGTCCTCCATCGTGGTGCATGAGGAAAAAAAGAGTCTCCTGGGGAAGAATTTATTCTAAAGGAAGAGAAAGTAGGGCTCTTAAGTTTGGACCAATAACTGGCCAGACGGGAGGGAAAATCAATACAACATGGTGTCTGTCTCTCTGATTTAGCATCTGGCCCAGCCTTTATAAACCCATGTGAGAGTCCTAGGGAGAGGGGAATAGAAGAAATGAAAGCTCTGTTTCAATAAATTACGTATGATACTAGGATCACAAGACAACCTTATTCTATTGGTCATCTGTTGATGGTAACACAAAAGAGAAAAGCTTTGATCCTGGCCTCAGCGCTTTAAGGACTCTAAAAACTGCCCCACCCCCCAACTTGAACATTCAATGAGCCTGCAGTGGAGACCAGCCCTGATGGTTGCAGCAGCAACAGAGGACTCATCACTCCTCAACAGTGGGAACCGGTTTTAAGAGTGGGAGAGATTTTGATAGTTTGTAGCTTCAGAAAGCAACACCCTTAGTGTGGCTATCACCTGTAGTAGTGGCAGTGGTCGGGCACCATCAAGCAACTTCATGGGAAGCAGAGGCTGTGGCAGCAGCTATCAGAGGGGGCCAGGGTAGGAGAGAATCATGGCAGACACAGGTGATAACTGACGTGACTTGTTTACGAGCACGTGTGCCTTACCACCTATGAGCTTCCTAAAGGCAAATGAATGATACTTGGAGAGCAGCTAGAAGTCCCATAATAAAGGGGTGGGGTAAGAATCAGAAAAAATACTGTTTATTATTGTTAACGTGGTTTTGTTTTATCCACAGGTTGGTACGCCTAGAGAAATATAGGTTATAAGAAATTACAATCACATATAAAGCTGATGAGGAGGAACATTTTAAAAACAAACAAAGAAAAAGAAAAAGCAAAAAAACAAAATACACATGTGGCTGAAGAGAACAGGCTCTGTTGAGATATGTGCTGATGATAGAAAGAAGTCTGCACAACCACCACATGTACAAAGGAAAAAGCTCAGGAAGGAGAGAGCACAGGACAAGCTGAAGTTGAGGATAACAAAAACAATTCAGTTAAAAAAACAACAACATTATGTTTGGAGCAAGAAAATGATGTAATGGTGACAGATGGCAGAGAAAGTATAACTACTTAACTGTTGCGTTGCTGCTTCTCCTCCTCCTCCTTCTCCTCCTCCTCCTCCTTCTCCTCCTTCTCCTCCTTCTCCTTCTCCTTTTTCTTCTTTTAATAAAGACAATGGCCCTCAAAGGGAGAGGTAGAAAACATAACTAAGCAGGAACTGATTGAACGGTATGACTATGAGAGCTCCTCCTCATTATTCCTACTTTTCTCTATTTTCTGAAAAATTTAGAATGAGTATTACTTTTTTTTTTACTTAGAAAAAGATTCTTAATATTTTATTGAAAAACAAGGAATTAAAACTATATATATGTAAAAGACTTAGTAAGAGTTCAAAGCAATGATTTAAATAATGCCAGGTCCACAATTCCAGATCAACTGTATCCTTAGGTACTGAGAGAGCACAGATAGGACAAGAGTTGCTGGTCCTTAAGGCATGATGGAAAACAAGCAAAGTTGCCAGTAGATTATATCTAATGATTTTTAGTTTGTAAAGCAACTGTATATGCCTAATATTACCTACCATTACCTGCTACATGTTAGGCATTGTGCTAGACCAGGGGTTAGCAAACCATGGCCTGCAGGCCAGTTTCAGATCACTGCTGGTTTTTGTGCTAAGAATGGTAAATTTAATGGTTTGAAAAAGATAAAAAGATTTCATGTCATGTAAAATTTGTATGAAAATCAAACTTTAATGTCCATAAATGAAAGTTTTATTAGGACACATCCACACCCATTTGTTTATATATTGTCTATGGTTGCTTTTGTGCAACAGTGGCAGAGTTGGGTAGTAGTTGTGACAGAGGCTTATGGCCTGCAAAGCCTAAACTATTTACTATTTAGTCTTTTACAAAAAAAAAAAAAAATCACCAATTTCTAGGCTAGATGCATACCTGATGTCACCTGACATTACCTCTAATCCATGGCATCTGTGACTGTTCATATTCATTTCTCTTCAGGTCCTGCCCAGGGAGGTGGCAAAATGGAAGCTTAGGGCATTTAAGTGACTTGTGCAAGGTTACACAGCTCCCATGGAACTTATGTGGTCTTCTGTTCATAAAACCCACACTTTTTAATACCACACCATAGAGCTAGAAGACTAGGAAGACGGACAGATGTTTCACTTTTTTTTTTCTAATGGAGAAAAGGGTACTCCAGGAATTGTATTCTAGTGAATTTCATTTTAAAATTTCCAAAGATATTTAAAATAAATTGTGAAATGAGTAGCTATAAAATGTAAGAAAAGAAAGTACAATAAAACCTTGGTTTGCAAGCATAATTCATTCCAGAAACATGCTTGTAATCCAAAGTACTTGTATATCAACGCAAATTTCCCCATAAGAAATAACGGAAACTCAGATGATTCGTTCCACAACCCCAAAATATACATATAAAAATGATTACAATACTGTAATATAATACAAAATAATAAAGAAAATACAAAATATAAAGAAAAATAAACATTAATTTGCACTTACCTTTTAAAACCTTCGTGGCTGATGTGAGGGAGACGAGAGAGGAGGGTTATTGTGTAGGACGACTTTCACTATCACTAACGGAATCACTGCTATCAGGTGGCTCAATGGAATCTTTTCTTTCTGTGCAACTTTAACAAGGAACTTATCCAATGACACTTGCTTTTGTCACCTTTTGAGGATTTCGCGGAAATGTGATATTGCATTGTCGTTAAATAGATTCATCGCTTGCACTGCTACAGCCTTATTCGGGTGGTGCTTTTCTACAAAATTTTGCAGTTTCCCACATTTTACACATCTCCCTAATCTCATTTGAAGTGAGGGGTTCCTCTGCCTTTTTCTCCTCCTCCTCTGCAGACGAGATCTCTTCCATGAGAGGAGATGCAGATCCATCAGTGTGTCGGCGGTCAGCTCCTGGCCGTGTTCCTCCACCAGCTCTTGAACGTCATCCTCATTCACCTCCAGTCCCATGGTCTTCCCCAGGGACACAATTTCATCGACAGCTGGCAGCTTCTGTTCATGAGCAAGCCCCTCCAGGTCATGTCCAAGAATGCAATCAGGCCAGAGTTTTCTCCAAGCAGAACTGAGGGTTCTCTGGGTGACCCCATCCCAGGCTTTATCGACGATCTTGAGGCACTTTATGATGTGGAAATAATTTTTCCAAAACTCTCAGAGGGTGAGGTTTGTTCCTTCGGTTTGTTCACCTTGAAGCATCGCTAAAATAGTGCTTTGGTGTTAAGCTTTTTAAAGTTCAAAATGACCTGCTGATCCATGGGCTGGAGGATTGGAGTGGTATTGGGAGGAAGGAACTTGACCGTAATGAACTCGAATTCCTCCAGTAAGTCATCCTCAAAGCCTGGAGGATGAGCAGGAGCATCACCCATAACCAGCAAGGCTTTGAGTGGCAGATTATTTTCTAAAAGGTATTTCTTCACTGCAGGACCGAAGACCTCATTGATCCACTCGATGAACAAGGTACGAGTGACCCAAGCCTTGCTGTTGGACCTCCACAAAATGTTTAACTGGCTCTTTTGCACCTTGCGTTTCTTGAAGGCTCATGGATTCTTGGAATGATACACGAGCAGGGGCTTGGCTTTGAAATCCCCGCTTGCATTAGCACAAAACAAGAGGGTGAGATGGTCTTTCATGGGCTTGTGACCAGGCATTGCATTCTCTACCTATAATGTAGGTCCTCTTTGGCATATTTTTCCAAAAAAGCCCCTTCTGATCGCAGTTAAAAACTTGCTCTGGCAGGTAACACTCAGAAACCATGAGCTTCTGGAACTCGGTGGCCAATGCCTCAGCTGCCTTAGCGTCTGAACTCACAGCCTCTCCGTGCCTCACAGCACTATGGATGCCACTTCTCCTCTTAAAGCTATCAAACCATCCCCTGCTTGCCTTGAAGCCTTCTTCATTTTCTGTTGACATACCTGGCAGTTTACTTATGAGGTTGGTGTACAAAGCCTTTGCCTTCTTGCAGATAAAGTTCTCAGTCACAGTATCACCTGCTAGTTGCTTCTTGTTTATCCAAACCAGAAGCAACTTTTCTACATCTTCCAGAACACGTGGCCGTTGCTTTGATATTCTCGTGACTCCGTTTGCTGCATCTAGCCCCCATATTTCTTCTTTCTTCTTTAATATTGTGCAAATGGTCGACCTAGACATAAAATCTTGCAATTTCGGCCACTCGCATACCTCGTTCATACTTCTCGATGATTTCCTTCTTAACTTCCACTGTAATCATCTCCTACTTCTTACCGCCTTTCTTTTCAAACTTTTTCTGCATGGGGGCCATTATATACACTAGCACGGATGTTGACTACAGTACAGTATTACTAAACTCTTGTCATATACCGTATTTAATGTAACTGGCAATAAGGCAGCAGAGGAAGGGGTCTACATCTGCAGGCAGACTGACCTAGAATGAAGCAAAGCATTCCTAAGCTTACTCTTGTATGGAAAAGCAAAGGACTGCCCATAGGTGCTTTGAAGTGACAAAAAATACTCTAGTGCCAGTTGTGGGCACCTTCCAATGTTCTGAAAAATCACTGATTTTTGCCAAACACCTTGACCTGAGACTGAGCATCCAAGCATGGCAGACGATCACCCACAATCCCACAGGGAGAGAGAGAGAGAGAAGAACCATTGGCTCAGTTGTGATCATGTGATGTTTGGCATCACGTACTACTCGTATTGCAAGACATTGCTCTTTTATCAAGTTAAAATTTATCAGAAATGTTTGCTCGTCTTGCAGAACACTCACAGAACAAGTTATTCGCAATCCAAGGTTTTACTGTATTCATTAAGAATGCATTCCTGTTTTGGTCACATTTCCATATTATAAAACATTTCAGATGATATTTATGTATTGAGATATGAGAAACCAATTATAAAGAAGGGTTCTTACTTTTACATACTGCTTTACAATTTTTCGAAGCACATTTACATGTACTATTTTATTTGCGACCATAGCTCTGTCAGTTTAGCGAGGCAGTGATTGTGAGCCCCGTTTTTCAGAGGAAGCTCAGAAAGGTTAACTGGCTTGTCTAAAGTCATAAAAGTAATCAGTGACAGAGCTAGGGCTTGAACCCAGGTCTTCTGGCTTCCAGTTCAGTGTTCAGGACATAATAAAACAGCTAATGCTTACTGAATTCTTAACTTGTGCCAGGAACTGCTCTAAATACTTCACCCATATTAACTTATTTGAGTTTTCAATGACACTGTGAAATATGTTCTATTATTATTACTCCCATTTTACCGATGAGAAAACTGAGGCACTGCGTGATCTAGTCACTTGCTCAAGACCACAGAGTGTACCTTAGGTGGTGAAGCCAGGATCTGGCTTTAGAGCCAGAGGGCTTAACCACTACTCTATTTCCTCCTGGGACATCTGACACTGTCACATGATATCACTCCGGACCAACAGCAAACCTGTATGCTGGATGAAAATGCAGTTAGGGGACTACACTGTCTACAGAATAACTGTACTAAGAGTAGTGATTAAAGGTGCGCAGTAGCCTGAGTGGGAGTTCCTCAAAGAAAAGGGATTTGTAGTGAAGCCTTAAATTGTTTGTTCCTCTTTTGCCTATTGTGTTGTACTGCAGGTTACAAATGCAGAAAGTGGATTTACAGGTCGTGTAACTAAGTAATCATCTCAAAATAAGAGGATTTCCTGAAAGGATTCACATGAAGAAACTGTGTGTGGGGAGCCATTTATACAAATAGATATGTGGGCATATTTTACATATTCTAATAAAGCAAGCACAGTCAGTTCATGAGATGATGGCAGGACCACTGCTTGTAAAGTGAGAGGGAATCCTTTCTAAGCCGAAGTGAGATAAAGCAATTGATAACCTAAGCAGATCTGACATAGGTAGTCTCATTGCTCTCTCTAGAAATATAATTAATATTATACAAAATGATAGAAAATCATTAATAAAAATAATTTTGGAGTCAAAACAGTTAGTGACCACTGACCTACACATGCAAAGTCAAGCTGAACCCTTGGGCAATGAGCTAGATCACTGAATTCAGTAAATACCAGGAACATTCAGACAGTTACATGTTTGGGGCTTGTTCAGGTGACCCACACAATTTCTATTGTTCTCTTTGTTTCACAAGTGTAACACAATGTGTAACTCAGGTATTGTAAGCAGCTCCCGAGACACTATTTGCAGTCATTCTAAGCTAGTGGTCCAGAGTACGATCCCAGGGCGAGCAGCACTAGCATTACCTGGGAACTAGTTAGAAAGGCCAATTTTCAGACCCCAGATTTACCAAAAGAGAAGCTCTTGGGGAGCCCAAAAATCTATGGTTAAACAAGCCCTCCAGGTGACTTTGTTTATAATTTGAGAACCATGCTTTGCGAGTATCTGGAACAGTTAAATTAGAAATAGCTGGGGGACATCCCTGGTGATCCAGGGTTGAGACGTTGCCTTCCAACGCAGGGGGTGTGGGTTCGATTCCTAGTCAAGGAGCAGAGATCCCACATGCCTCTCGGCCAAAGAACCAAAACATAAAACAGAAGCAATGTTGTAACAAATTCAATAAAGACTTTAAAAATGGTCCACATCAAAAAAAAAAAAAAAAAAAAAAAAGGAGAGAGAGAAATAGCTGGAAGGACAGGGAAGCCTTTCTCAATACTTAAAGCTAATAAGTATTGAATAAAGGCCACTTGAAGTGACTCTGCTTCAGTTACAATTTTACAGTCTTGGTGTTCAAAGTAAGGTCCAGAGACTAACCCTATCGGTATTTGTGGGAGCTTGTTCCTTAGGCAGATTCTGGGACCCCTTGTCCGATGTAATCGAATCAGAACCCACAGTTTAACAAGATTTTCATGTGTTTCCTATGCACATTAGTATTTGAACAGCAGTGTTACAGGAAATGGGTTTTTTTATATGTTTGGGAATTAACTTTTAAAATGTTGATATTTTGGCTTTTCTTTTGGACAAAAATTGTATGACAGTGTGATGCAAACTTCTTTCCCTCTTTATGTTTGACTTTTGTAGTACTGTCATAACTTTTAACAAAAATAATTTGAGGGCTTCATTATTTTCCAAAGGCTGCTTTCAGTCTTTGATGATCAAATCATTCTCTTTTGAAGTGCTTATCCCCACCCCTGCTTATTTTCTCTCCGTGCATGCACATCAGGCCTCCCTTTTCCATGGTTTTTATGTGACCCAGCACTTTTCCAACATTATGTTCACTGACTTTAGGAAACATATCTTGTTTTTTAAAAATTCGCAATCCACTTTCAATTTGATGTCCATTACATTTGTGGATGTTTACATCCAACATTCAGGGGAGAGCTACTTGACAAGCTCTTTGACAGGATGGGTGGGGAAGGAAACTAGTGTAAACCTGAGGATGTTTGGGTGGGGATGAACTTTATAAGCAGTCAGGTCATTAGCTGACCATGTCCATAGCATGATAACTATTGTTTTCTCGGTAACATCATAACTGGGATGGTGAGATAATGGAAAACCAGATAACAGTGTCCTGAATGTTAAGGTTGATTATCTCTGGGCACTAAAGGTCCAGGTAATTTTTATTTCCTTCTTTGTGCTTATCTGTATTTTCTAAACTTTATGCAATGAATGCGTGTTATTTTTGCAACCAGTAAAACTCTTGTTATTTATATTTTAAGTTGGGGTATAATTTACAATCAATAAAGTGCACAGAGATCTTTAGTGTTCACTTCGAATTGTTCAGTAAAATTGCATACACCCATTTAACCACTCCTCCAAACGAGATAGGTAGGAACTTTTTCCATCACCCAAAATGTTCCTTTGTGCCCTTTTAAACCAGAAATTACCCTAACATAGCTCTCCTCCTGTAATATAACACTGCCTCCAAGGCTGTCTAACCTCTAGAGTGTTTTCAACGTGCTACTCTGGAACAGCACACTATATCCATATTTTGACAAATACACATTTTTGTTGGCCTCAAGCATAGAACTTAGGTATACAGAGTGCTGCATTCTGCATTTCTTTCCATAAACTCCCTTTCGTGTGTTTCTAACTCATACTTTTAGAAAATGAGAAAATGTTTTACTCACAAATTTCCCCTCCCCCACAGTCATTCCTTTTTCTCTTTTTTCTTCCTGCTTTGAAACAGCTACATAACTGCCCTGCCAGCAGAAGATTCCATTAAGATGAAAGCTTTGTCCTTGCTAAAGCAGAATTAATAGAGCCTGCTTGCCAGTGTCTAGGAGAGGAAGAGGCATGCCACACCCCTCACTCCCATACCAGGCCCCACCAATGCCCACACCTGCTTCTCAAACATCTCTTTCTTATTGCTCTGGTTTATGGTAACAATAAAAACTGTAAAGTAATGTGGATTAAAAGACGATAAAGTTTAAAACATGCAAAGGATTTTCATACCAGTTGTCTCATTTTGTTAGACTCTTCTGCAATACCCCTTGAGTTCTATGGGGGAAATACCAGTATTCATTAATTAATTCTTTTGTTCTTTCCCACAACACATATTTATACATGTAAGATACTATGTGCCAGGTGAAATACTAGGTACTAAGTAACAATGGCAAAAAAGAAATAGTCTCTCACAAAGCTTATTGTCCACTGGGGGAAGCAGATGCGTAAACAGGCAGTTGTGACTCAGGGTGTAACAATCTATGTAGGAGCATATTGAACCTAGGTTGATTATAATACTGCAAAGCTGGAAACAACCGCACTGTCTTAACCATAAGAAGATGTTAAATTACTGTGCAGCTGCTTAATGGGATGTTTTGTGGCCATTAAAAGTTATTTTTTGGAAGATATATTTGAGGATATATATTAATAGGCATGCATTACTTTTATAATCAGATTTTTAAAATTGTAAGCTAAAAAACACAAGATTGTTACAAGTATGCTAGGGTACTAGCTAGCACCTAGGGTTGGTAATATTTATCTACAACTTTGTTAAAATATACTTCTTAAAAAACATTTAAAATGTTTCCCTATAATTTTTCTTTTAATCAGTTGCCTATAGTTAGCTTTTTTGTTTTAAAACCTAATATTTAAAGAAGAGTTTAAAAACATATACCTATTCATGTGTACATATTCATACAGCTGTTTACAGTGCTTTCGAGTATTATTTTACTTCATCTCAACAATAATCCTGTGAGGTCAGTTATTTCCCCCTCTTTGCAGGGGGAAACCAAGGCTCATTGATGTTGAATAACTTAACCAACATTACCAAGTTAGTGGGCAGCAAAGCCAGAACTCCAATCTAGCTTTTTTAACCCCAAATCCAGAGTTTCTTGCATTTTACATAGGTACCTTACTCATATTATTTACATCCCAGCGGTCCCCAGGCATTTCAATTAAGCAGAGGTGTTGAACTAGCATGGTATAACTACTCATGCTCTTAAATTTATTTTCATTGTTGCTTCTTAGAACTAATTATTGAAATAATTTCAAACACTTAAGTGCATAATACGTAGAACCGACATATCAGTGATTCTACCTCAACTTTTCTTTATTTTTTAAAGTATTTTTACTACATATTTGTATTTTCTTGATTATTGTAGTAAAAACTATTTGTATAGAACTTTTAAAAGTGAGGATTATTCTGTCATACTAGTTTTTAAAACTATTTCCCCCTTAATGTGATGGATGTGCCAAATGGTTTTTTCAAATTAAATGTTTAAATTTTTATCAAAATAATACATGTAGACAGATTGAAATAGTCCAATAGTATGATTAAGCCTATTTGAAAAAGAGCAGTCCCTCATCTGTTTCCCCCAGTCGTGATTACCATTTCTCGACAGGTAACTTTTTATCAGTATATACCTTGATAATCTGAAATAACATGTGAATACTGTGTTTTCCTTCTTTCCTTCCTCCCTCCCTCCCTCCCTCCCTCTTTCTTTCTTTCTTTCTTTTCCTCCTTTTCCTCCTTTTCTTTCTTTCCTTCTTTCTTTCTTTCTTTCTTTCTTTCTTTCTTTCTTTCTTTCTTTCTTTCTCTTTCTTTCTTCCTTCCTTTCTTTTTCTTTCTTTCCATGTAAGCTTTTACATGGTGACTTCTGCTGGGGCCCTCCATTTCCCTGCCTGTTGTTTCCACGTGGAAGATGTCAGTTACTCCTCCTTGGCTCTCTCTTCCCCCGGCTTCCTCCTCCTGGAGGAGTGACATACCTGGCTAGCGAGCAGGCCCGCCTCAGCCCCTGCCTCTTTCTCTTGGGTGCACCTGCTTCAGGCAAGGTGCCGTCTGCTCTGCTCTCCCGACCTGTGAATGTGTGGGGGCAGAGATGGCTGTGCCCGCGGCCAGTGACGGAGCAGCTAAGTCAGCCTGACTCGCAGCTGAAACATTAGGAAGCTCACCCTCCATGCTTCCCTCCAGCTTCTGTTTGACAGAATCTGTTAACACCCACCACACATCCCCCAGCCCCCTCTACGCTCACATGCTGTGGCTGCAGGGACAGCTTCCATCCTGCTAACAACCCTTGCATCTTTTCCCTTCTCCATAGGCAATCTTAGCTGTATTACTGGAAGCAAAAGTGCAGAGAAGTCAACACCATCTTCAACTGGTGGGACAGTCCTTCCTGTTCTCTGATGGGACAATTCTAGGTGGGTTCCACATGGTTTCTCAGAAGGTCCCCAAGCGCCCATTGACACATTCTTTACTGGCTCTTTTCCTTTCTTTACCCTTTTTTCCTGTGTCCTCATTCTACTTCTAGAAACAATTCACTGCAAACTGCCCAGACCCAAATCTTGTCTCTCAGAAGGGAAGTTGGTACTTTGATCTTCACCTGTCTGACTCTTACTTCCATGTCTCAACCTCCTATTATGAAAGATGAGGATTTAATACTATCTCATCACCCTCCCCTCCCCATTCACACATACATGCTTTTCCAGTTCTCATGCCTCAAATATAGTTCTATACCTTGTATTAGATTAAATTAGTGTTTATTACTAATAATGTAATTAACAATAGATAATTACATTACTATGGCTGTAAATAGAAATCTAATCTGTTCCACACACATCCAATACAACTTGTGTCCCTAAAACCCCTCTGATATGGTCAACACGTCTGAGAATCTTTCTGTCCCATTTTTCCTCGGTGACATTGCTCCTGCCTCCAGCTCTGTGCTGGACCAGTTTCCGTCTGACCTATGCAGAATTAAATTTTAATTTTCTCTGGTCTGCTAAGTCAATTACCGCTCCTACATATGATTTCTAGCTGGTGAAACATTTCCTTCCATACAGTTGTGAGATTATTGACATTACTCCCAACTATGTCATTAATGATGGCATGATACTTGTGTAGGGCATTGTAGTTTATAATTTACTTTCACATATGTCATCCCATGCAATCCTTCCATCAGTTTGGTGGAAGAGAGGTTATTACCCTCCTTGTGCAGATTCATTTGACACAGCATAAGACAGGGCTTGATGAATGCCAAGCACTGACAAGCCACCTTTACTAATAACTCATTTAGTCCTCAAAACAACTCTACATGGTAAGAACCATTACTATCCCCATTCCACAGATGGAAAAATTGAGGCACAGAGATTTACTCAAGTTTAATTAGCTACTATATAGTAGAGCTGGGAATAAACACAGTCTGGTGATCTTGAGCATTTTATGTTGCAGATGAAAATATTAAATAACAGACTAAAAAACTAATTTCTAGAGTCAGCTAGTAGATAAGGGGGTCAGAGCAAAGCCTTGACCCCAAGTTTTTAAACTTCATGTCTAAAATGTTCTTCAGATTATGACATGAGATGGCTGTCAGCACTGAAGTTCACAGCTGACCAGTTAGATACCTCAGGAGCATGAGCTGCTAGGGGTCCTGCTCTCCTGACATGGCTGGGATCCATGCAGTTCTATGTAAGTCTTTGATTCCATGTGCAACTGTCTTCTTAGAATGGATTTCCAGAAGCTATATTATTGGTTTAAAAAGATATGAGTAGGAGATTGGGATTGCTATATATACATTACTAATAAGAAAAATATATCAAATTGTAAAAAAAAATTTTTTTAAGATATGAGGAAATAGCCTTTTTAAGGATTTCATACAATTTGCTAAATGATTTGTCAGAAAGATTGTTTCAATTTAAATTCACCCATGGAATAGGAACCACACCATAGCAACCAATGATGCGTTCTCTTTCTCTCTTGCTCTCACGCTCTCTCTCTCCCTCTCTTATTTTTAATTCACAGGTGGAAAATCAAAGTTTACCTTTTAAAAATTTTGCAAAAATTAGATACAACACTTTTTTTTGGCATTTATCAGCCATTAGTACTTCTTGTTTTAAAAAATATCTTTCATAGTTTTTATAAGCAAGAAATTAGAAATAAACCAGAACAAATGCTAAAATGCTTCTCTGGCTCACATAAAAGGCTTTCTTCTCAATTGTGTTTATCTAAAGACGTCTAAGGCTTTGCAAACTGAAGTTAAAATAATGCAGTGAAATATAAAAACACGCAAATCCTCCAATTCAGCCAACCTAAGATTTCCCCTTTTCCTTCTAGCAGATTCCAGTGTCTACCGTCTATATTTCTTTTAAAGAACAAATTTCCATGAAATGTTTCTTACTATAATAATTACTACCAAGTGTCCTATAAAATTTCTAGACTTCTGACTGCTGATAAGTTGTTAGGTAAAGCCCAGTGTTTATTGATGAAAAAATTCTTTGGCAAAGTAGCCACAGGCAGCTTAAGCAAAAGGGAGCAAGTGTTTGACTTGAACTAATAAAAATTACCTGAGTAACTTCTGGTGCTTCCATAAATGGTCATTTTTGAATTGTGAAGACCTGACCAGAAGGTCAAGAAACAGCTGGAAGCACTAAAAAGATTTTTATAGAAGGAGGGTCCTTAAGGAGAATATTGTCCATGGGTGACTGCCACTTTTCAAAAACAGTGAGCAATCTGAGTCTGGTTACTAGGATCCAAATCCCACCCCCCCACCCCCGAACCCACCGCCCCCAGTGGGTTGGCCTGGTGGTCTCCCTCCCCTTAGGAGATCCTGGAGATGTGTAGTGTAGGGTGTGTCTTAGGTGTCACCAAGACAAAGCCTCCATTCAGCCCATCACCCCAGTGACTTCAGCCAGACTCAGCCAGACTCATAAATGAAGCAGATGTGGCTGCATTTATGAAACTGACCCCCATAAAAGACTTTTCTTCTTGCTAAAAATAGCTTTTCTTGAACTAACCAGCACATGGAGGATGTTCAGGAAATATTAACAACATTTTCTAAAAGGATTTCAAGACACAGAGAGTATCAAGAAAAGTAGCTTGGGGGATATTTTTATAGGTGGATAGAGGGCTTCAATGCAGAGCTATAAACCAGGTATTTCAGCAGTATTGCCAGGGTCCTGCCTGGGTTATTGGGAAAGTTCCCTGATAATTGAGAACAGAGGGTTAAAGACTTGACCTCTGGGATATGACAGACATGGTTTGAATTCCGTTTCCACTACTCTTTCACAAATTGCTCACTTTGTTCATTCATATAAAATGGGGGCCATAGATATTAACACCTCACAGAGTTTTTGTAAAGATCAAATGAGAGGACGTGTGTGAAATTTTAACCAACGGCCTTGCAAGTAGTGGGCTCAGTAAGTATTTGGTGCAATTATCTCAGCCAGATCTAACTTATTATGTTTATCAGTCTATATCCATTTATGAAGACTGCTATATGATTACTCAAAACTATAGTCTTTTTTAAAATTGAAGTATAGTTGACTTGCAATATTGTGTTAGTTTTAGGTGTACAGCAAAATGATTCAATTATATATATATTTTTTTCAGATTATTTTCCATTATACTTTATTATAAGATATTAAATATCGTTCCCTGTGCTATACAGTAAATCCTTACTGTTTATCTATTTTATATATGGTAGTATGTATCTGTTAATCCCATACTTCTAATTCATCCCTCCCCTAACCCCCTCTCCCCATTACTCAGCCATAGAAAAGAATGAAATATTGCCATTTGTAGCAATATGGATGGACCTAGAGATTATCATACTAAGTGAAGTAAGTCAGACAGAAAAAGACAAATATTATATGACACCACTTAATATGTAGAATTTGAAAAATAATGCAAATGAATCTATTTACAAAACAGAAACAGACTCAGACATACAAAACTGGCCTTTTAAACACCACAAGAGACATGTGAATGACTCAGATGAGTTCTTGAGAGAAACGACAGAAATGAATATTTTTTGCTTGTCTCTTTGAACATAACAAGTCATAAATCTCAGCTTGTGAATCACCACCCTGGAGTTCGCTGTAGAACAGAGAAACCCAGCTTAGCAAGAATCAAAGCAGCAGTTTACAAAGCTTCCCTGAGAGTGGGTGGTTCTTGTTTCTTCCCCGGATTACATTGTCAATGACCAACCATGAAGAAAAAGCCCTCAGAGGTTAAAAATATAATAATATTAATGATTAAAAGAGGCAGGCAACAACAGCAGAACAAGTTGGTTCTGAGTCAAACTGACAGGGATGGATTCCCCCGAAGTCTTATTCTTTCATTATATTATTTGGAAATTTTTACATTTTCACATTCTTTTCTAAAGTCTTTCTTGTTGTGCCCCTCAGATGGAGGTGAAAGAACAAGGAATATATGGCAGGAGGGCAAAGGGGGAGATATCTACCAATGAAATGGGAAGGTCCTTTGGAATGATTCTTGTTTGTTTTATGGAGGGACTTAGGTAAAGCTGACATACATGTTCCTGATCTCCCTCAAAAGATAGAGTCAGATAGGAAGAGTCCTGCCCAGTAATTTTTTTTTGCTTTGGCTGCAGGTCATTTGCTTTTGACTCATCCAACAGCCCTGACAGAATGAAGGAATAAGAATCAAGGTGTGAGAAATTCTCTCTCTTCCCAGCTTAGATATGAGCATGTGGAGTAAATGTAGGTTAGGATGACAGTCAGAGATCTTTAACAAAGAACATTTATGGGCTGTGCAGTGATGCACAAAACTGCAAGTCTGGTTTGAATTTATATGCCCGAACAATGCTAGGTTTACTAAGGCAGTTCCATATTTTACCCTTGAACAGCTGTTACCGAACAAAACTTAGGTCTGTTTGCCTGCTGTGTGGCAAAACCAATTTACTGACACCGAGTCATGGTGAAGAGAGAGATGGCATTTACTATAGGTGCCAAGCAATGCATACAGGTGGTTCACGCTCAAAAGACCCCAACTCACCCCGTGGCTTTCAGGCAAGAATTTTAAAGGTAGTATTAGGAAAGAGGGTCATAGGATGCGTGATCAGCTCGTGGATCTTCTTCTGCTTGGTTGGTGGTGAGGTAATAGGATGATGTTTTAAGAATCTCCACTTTCAGGTCCCATCCCTTCTGGAGTCTGCGTGCTTGTGGTCAGCTTGTAGTCACCATCCTCCGCCAGGCAGGGGGAGGGGAAGTTCTGAGTTTCTGTAGAACAACTTGAAGATATGTGTCAGGTTGTCATCTGTCTCCCTTCAGGAAGAACTAGGAGTCCTGTCACTCTTGTCTTGATCATGAACTGCTTGAGCCTGCTCTTTAGAATCAGGGAAGACCTAGAATACTGAACCCTTTTTAATGTTTTTCCTACAGATAAGAGACAGAGGGCCCAGAGGGACTTTTATATCCAAGAGGTTTCCACAGGCTCCTGCTTGGTTCCAATCCCTCCCTTTCTTTGATACTCCTCAGTCTTGATGGGGAACATGTACAGGACAGGAAAGGGAATAAAGTTTTGGATAAGGAGGTTAATCATAAACTTGGCAGAGGAACTCGCTTTTAGGGAGACTCGGTTTCACAATAACTGTCTCATTGGGGAGGAAAAATCTTAAATATGCATAAAACAGATTGCAAGTACCATGTTGAGGTGCAGGGTAGCCTAGTGGTTACCAGCATGGACTCTGGAGTCAAACTGCCTGGGTTCAAATCCATTTACTGACTGTAGAGCTTTTGACAAACTATTCAACATCTTAGTGCCTCTGCTTTCTCATCTGTAAAATGGGGATGATACGATCATTTACCTCTTAGAGCTGCTGTGAAGACGGAATGAATTAATGCACATAAAGCACTTAAAGTAGTATTATCCTTGATAATCTGACATATGCACTTGGCTTGTATTATTTTCGAAGTCTTCATAACAACCCTCTAAATAGGTATTATGAGCTCCATTTTACAGATGGAAACTACTAACCTTTGGGGCTTGAAAGACCTTAGTTTGAATTCTACCTCTGAGATGTTTGGCCTGGTTGAGATATTTAAAAATAACTGAGCTGATATTCAGGGGATAACACCTCCCTCCCGGTATTGTGCTGTAATTGAATGAGTTGATGAACATAAAGCACTTTGTACCATGCTTGGCAAATGCTAGCAAGCCTGCTGCGTTGTCCATCTCTGGAAAACATTGTTCCCATTATTATATTTTATGTAAATAGGATCCCAATTTCCTTTCTAGTACAGAAATCCTTACTTTATTATGTTCAACCTCTTTTGAATAGTTTTCAGTGATGAAAAGCTCACTACTTCACTAAGCAGCCTATTATTTTTTGAGGATTTTTAATTGTTAGGAGGCTCTTCATTGTGCTGAACTGAAATCTGTCTTTATAGATTTCCTGAACCCACTGAGGCTAGTTCTGCTCTTTCACTTGGCATGAAACGAGTCTAGTGTTGGGCCCTTACGTGGGTGGGTGATGGGAAAGCACGGGCCAAGGATATCTCTGCATAGATTTCAGGGGACTGTGAGCTTAAGTGGGAGAAAAAGACATCTTTATTTTCACCTACCTGTAACTAAAGTTAGAATTTCCTTCACTTATGAACAGAGGTAACAAACCTCAGTAGTTCTTCACAGTCCCCATGAAGAAATCAACAGCAGAAATCACACATATCTTCATACCACATTCTAGATGTTCCAGAAATCTTGAAATATCACTGACAGCATAACTTTGCAAATTGAGAGGTTATTAAGCCTGTTGTTACTTCTTGTTCTTTATTGTGCTAATAAAAAATCACACACATTGCTATATCGCAAACATTTATTTATTTATTTATATTTATTTATTTATTTATTTTTTGGCCACACCATGCAGCATGTGGGATCTTAGTTCCCTGACTAGGGATCAAAACCGCACCCCCTGCAGTAGAAGCGTGGAGCCTTAACCACACCAGGAAGTCCCACAAACTTGTTTTTAAAAATACTTTGTTAATTGTATTTCAGTATAATTGGTTTCCTTGTAATTCTATGTGTTATGGTTTGTGCATTTAAAAATATTATTCTAAGAAAGCATTCATAAACTTCACTGGACCATCAAAGAGAGTAAAATATTTAGAAACTCAGGTCTAATTCCTTGTTTATGAGTCAGGTCTTCTAATATTAGAAATCAACTCTGTTTCCCCAAGCTTTCTCTTTTCCATACTCAAAGTTCCTAGTATCCTATTTCAGGACAAGTCCTCAGGAAGCTGCAGCTTTGGAGGGGCCACCACGGGAAATGAGATCCTTCCACTGGAGAGATGGAGCAGGCAATGCAGGAGCAGAGCCAACTGCCTGTACAGGTGCCAACACTGTTCCATGCAGAGCACGGGCAGTAGAGAGAAGGCCAGCAGAAAATGGCTGGTATTTCAAGAAAGCACTTCATATGTCTGGGTGTGTGTGGAGGGTGAAGGTAGTAGTGATACAAAATAGCAGAGGTGTCCCAACTAGTGGATGTTGCTCAGAGGGGGACGGAAAAAACATTCATCAGGCATCGTGCTGGGCAATTTACAGACATTATTGGTTTTATTTTCATGGCAACCAGTATGGTGGATATTAAGATGACTTGGGAAAGTCAGTTAGCTGGTGAGCGTGTTCTGGGGTATGGTGGGAGGATTTTGGCTATTTGGGGGTGGGAGTGGGGCTGGCAAGAGCCAAACAAGACCTTAGTTCTGAAGCGATGTGGGGATTTAGGCAAGGTACCAAGATGCACTCAGGCACAGCAAACAAAACAGAAACCACTGATCAGAACTAGTACTTAAAATGCCATCTGGGTTTCTAGAACAAAGAGACATGTACACTGACCCTTTCACCTCTGTGTCTTTGCTCACGCTATTCCTTCTGGCTGATTCCTTCTAGACCCTCCTCTATGACACTCAAACTCCAGCCTTTTCTGCCTTAGATAAACCAGATCCTTGTCAACTGATCATCTGTCTTCAGGGACCTCATTCAACTTCTAACGCTTTTCCTTGCCTTTCACTTATTTTCTCCTCTCAACCTGGTGTAACTTAATAAAGAAGCAAAGCATTCTTCTTCAACTGAGTTTGCCAATTTACCTTCAAGATCACAATTAAATCACTAGCAAGAGTGCCAATGAGTGTATTTCTAAATCAGTCATTATTTCATTTCAAGAAAAATGCCATTCTGATATTTTAAATAGCCAGTGAAGTTTTTTAAAAAGATGAATGTTTTCATCATGTACTTTTCCCTCAAGTATTTTGAAACCTACCTGTGAAAGCTATTGTTTAAAAAACATAGTATTAATTATCCTTTATGCAAAAGATTTATTGGATGAACATTTATGAGTCTGAAAAGGTATATAAAAAATAGGTTTCATCCTATTACTGGTGTTTGGATGCACCATAATAGTGACAGAATTCATTTCACATCAAGAAGAATTTACTGAGCAAATGTTATTAACAGAAGGTTCTCACTCTGGGTGATAAATATGTGCTCTGCCTTTGAAATGCTTTTCATTTAATGGCAGAGACAATACAGAAATGTTTACAGAGGCTTAGAGTTAAATAGCAATACCTTCCTTCTAGCTAGAAATAGGTTTGGGGAGGATAGGCATTGTCTTTTTCTTTCCTTCCTGCCTCTCCCCCCACTTCCTTCCTCCTTCCCTTTATTAACTTTTTTTTTTGGCCGCATCGTGTGGCTTGTGGGATCTTAGTTCCCCGACCAGGGATTGAACGTAGGCCATGGCAGTGAAAGTGCCAAGTCCTACCCAGTGGACAGCCAGGGAATTCTCATCCTTCCTCTTATTAACTTTCAAAGCCATTCATGGCATCTAATATATACACTTCCTATAAGAGATTTCTAATAAGTTTCAGGTGGCTATATTGAACTCAAGTATCTTGCATTAAACACATCAAGATGGTAGGCCTTGATTGTTAGACACCATATGGTATGTGTCTACATGAACGCGGAAAGGGTAATTCTTTTTGCAAATTACTAATTGATTTGTTTATTCAAACTATTCCTTTGAACAATCTCTTGGATTTTACCTATAGAGACAGTGTGAGTGTTGCAAGTCAGGTTGGTTCTCTGAGGCTTAGTTTGTTTGTAAGATATTGCTGGGCTAAATGATGTCCAAGATCTCAGACAACTCTAACATTTCTGTATGCCACTGGCGCCTATCAAGAGAGGCCCACTTCGTTTATGTAGCCCATCCCTCAGGTTCATAATGGTCATTCAGTTACTACGATGGTTGCAACATCCATGTGAGGAAAATGTCAAGATGTTTTAGGTAGAACCTTATTATAACATGATTTAGGGTTAGGAAAAGTATGTGTGTATGTATGTGTCATTGGTCGAACCAAAGCCTGAAAAATGCTCACATAAAATAAACACTCTATAAGTTTGTTAGCTGATTATGCAGGCAAGTGTCTTTTTACGTAGTACCAAAAAGACATTTCTGAATTAAAATTAATTCTCCTGCCTATATTAGTATATGAACTTTCAACCACATAAATGAAATTATTTCATGTGTGTTTTTCCACATAAGAGATGGAAAGAGATCCTTAATATTGAAGCAACCATAGCTTTCATCTTCAGAATATTTTGAAATACAGTCTTCCAATGTAAGTTGTGAATAGTTTGAAAACTGGTGGTTCTTTCTTTTTTTTTCCTTAAGATTTATTTTATTTATTTATTTTTGGCTGTGTTGGGTCTTTGTTGCTGCACACAGACTTTCTCTAGGTGTGGTGAGCGAAGACTACTCTTCCTTGTGATGCGAGGGTTTCTCATTGCGGTTGCTTCTCTTGTTGCAGAGCACGGGCTCTAGGCATGCTGGCTTCAGTAGTTGTGGCACATGGGTTCAGTAGTTGTGGCTCACAGGTTCTAGAGCGCAGGTTGAATAGTTGTGGCGCACGGGCTTAGTTGCCCCGTGGCATGTGGGATCTTCCCGGCCCAGGGTTCAAACCCATGTTCCTTGCATTGGCAGGCGGATTCTTAACCACTGCACCACCAGAGAAGCCCACGATGGTTCTTTCTTAAAATTCAGTTTCTTTGAATTGAAGTATTGTGTGCTTTGGAATAAAATGGAATATACACTGCACACTTAAATAGATTTCTTCTTGAGGTTTGCAGAGCTTTACAAGTGTGAAATAATGTGCAAGAGCATTAAGTCTTATTTATGACAGTCCTATAAGGAAAGGTAAAAGGAGTCTTCAGGATACTTTCTTTTTTAAAATAAAAAATAAAGTTCTTTGATCATTGATATTGAGTTTCAGTTAAGTGCCATACGATTTGGTCACACCTTAACCTTTATAATGCAAGTAAATCCTAGGGGAACACATAGGCAAAGGCAAAGTAGTGGCTGAGATGTGTAATAGTGACTAGGAAGTGATAAGACGTGAAGCCAGCTGGGCAGGAAATGCCCAGGCAACTGCAGCCTTCCTCACTCCCACCCCACATTCACCTAAGACCGTACTACCTCTTATTCAAGACAGTCTTGATCCCTATGGCAACACACCTACGACCACCAGGTGCTTAAGGGCTAACTTCTGTGCCTCTTAAAAAGGGGTGTTTGAAGCTGCAAAATACATTAAGTGGAATGATGACAGGAAAGTGTCATTTACTGAGGTGTGATTATGCCCTAGGCATTAAAACTTAATAAGCCATAATTCCCAGCAGGATGATTCTTTAAGACTTGCACAATTTTGTACCATTTTGCTCTTTGTTTGTTTCCCAGGCACCCACCAGAGGAAAGAACAACAAAAAAATTGAACTTCTGTTCATATAACATTAATACTCAATCATCCTTAGCAGAAGTGATAGTTCTAAAATATCAGCATGATGTTAGATATTCCAAAGCTACTTGAAAATACAGCAAACTTTCTCAAAGTTTATGTGAATGTCAAACTTTCTCAAAATTTGGAGTCCTAGTGATAACTACATTTATTGTCAATTGAAGAAGATAAAAAATAGCACCAGAAATCCCCTCTTTGTAGGTCAGTGTTCACTGCTGAGTGTGCTGTAATTATGTACACTAAATGAGCTACAGCTTGAGCTAATAATACCATACTGAGTACTAGAAAGCTGTAATTATACAACACAATGTATGCTTGGCAAGATCTTCAGTAGTGGGGAATCTGCTGTCAAATAGCATCTGGCAGAGTTAAAAGTCCAGCTTGGGGTTGGAAGAATTGGTCTAGACTGAGCTAATTCATGGCATTTTGGCTCAAGCAGAATAAGTCATATGCTTATTAGACAAACCCAATGATAATAAATACATCTAGAAATAGTGCAAAGTCATATAACCACATGACTTTAAAACACAAAGCATGTCCAAGCTTGAATACCTGCTACATACCTATGCACTGTACCGGGTGCAAGACATTTAAAACAAAGCAAAATGGGAGAGGAAGAAACAATTCCTGACTGCTAATTGCTCATAATTATGACATAGGGTAAATTTGTGTTTTCACAGAGGTATGAACAAAGTATAATTAATTAACAATGTTATTGACAGCTCTGCTGTCTTTAAAAAAGAGGGCCTACATTAAATCACTACTCTCTTGTTTTGTTTGAAAATGTTTCCTTTAAACCTCATATTCTTCTTACATTTTTAATAGAATTACCCAGTATAGCCTACATAAAGATGTTTTTGTTATAATTTTCTCCCTCCTTGCTGAGCCATCATATTTTACTCTGAGTCCTGCCCAGCTTACTAAGGGCAGTTAAGATTATCCCGTTGTTAACAAATTTGTCCTTCCATCTGTCCCACATGATGGATATAGAGAACTCTGTTCTCTTTAATCAGTTTAGTCTTAGTGTTTCTTCTGTATGCCTTACCTCTGAGATCCGTTTAGCTTACAAAAAGCTTTACATAGAAATCTATTCAGTTATGTTTAAAGTACATATGCTTAAATACTGCCAAATGCCATACTTTTATTCTGGTAGAAATTACTCATTGGCCAAGTGATTTCTTGGACTGTTTAGGTGGTTAAGAAATTTTCAGTCCAATTGATTTGATCATTTTCAGGAAATTGTTTCTAAAGACATTTAGATTTCTTATGAATACTTAGGAAATTTCCAGCTTCTACAGATATGTGTTTGCATGGAAACCTTGTCCAAGTTTATTATGATGGAGCATAATTTTATTTTCTACATATTGTTCAATTCAGGGAATGGCATGTATGTGTTTAATGCAGCTAATCTCTTGAAGCTCTTATTAAGCAATAAACTTGGATCATCAGGCAAAAATGATCAATTTGACTTAGCCGCCTTTTATAGGTCAGCCTTTAGGAAACTATGCAAGAGATTTTTTTCCTCTTCTAATTCATGTACTTAAATTTTCTTCTCATTGTGAGTACTGGTGAAAATGTTCAGAGGTTATTAATACGGCCATTCAAAGAAAGCCATAGAATGTTGATTACCGTGCTGCTCGCTGAGATAAAATAGTATAAGTGGTTCTACCCTTTTGTAACATAATATATTCCTGAAATTCATAATTATATGACAAAAAAGGACTAAGCATATGAATTAGGAAGCCAACAGTAATTATAGGTATTTATTAGGCAGAATTGAATAAGCTGATTGTTGAAATGCAAAGCAGATTTACCTGTGCCATTGAATGAGACCAGTTAATTACTATACTGTGATCCACAAGTGTTCTCTTCACTGTTCCTCTTGCTATAGTTAGGTCACTGGATATTGGTTTCTCCCTACCTACTTCAGAGAAAGTACACAATTTCTTTTTCTTTTTTATCCTTTTCCTTCCTTTCTTCCTTCCTCCTTTCTGCCTTTCCTTCCCCCTTCTCTTTCTTTCTTTTTTTTTTCAGATAAGATAATCCCAACTGAATCAACAGAAAGGCTTAGAACTAATAAGAGAATTCAGCTAGAATGCCAGGTACAACAAGATCTGCTCACAAAAAATCATTAGTGTTCCTTTGTATCAGCAATAGTCAGCCAAAAATAGAACAGATTCTGTGATGTCATTCGTAATAGCAATCAAAACTATAAACTGAATTTAACCAAATAAACAATGCACAAGATCTCTATGGAGAAAAGTTTTAAGGGTACAAAAGCCTAAATAAATAGAGTGCTATACCACACTCATGGGATGGATGGCAACAGTGTAAAGATGTCATTTCTCTAAAGTTAATCAATAAATCCAATCCCAATTAAAATTCCAGTAGGACTTTAAAAATGAATTAAACATACTTATTCTAACGTGTGCAAGAAGACTAAATATGTTATGAATAATTAAAGCAGTTTTGAAAAAGGGCAGTGGAAGGGGAGACCTCACTGCCAGATATCAGACAACTGATACATACATGCAGAGAAAGAATTGCCTAAGTGTTTAATAGATTAGGGAAATGCCATTTTATGGAGAAAAGTAATGCTGGATTCTTAGCCCATACCAGTGTTTCTCAACCAGTTTTTTGATTAATCTCTTCTGAAGAAAACTTTTTAGGTATATTTTTTCCTAATTTTCCTCCTTTCCCAGTAAAATTTTAATATCATGCATATAGAATATATCTGTTTATGGCCCTTGAAGGGCTATAAACAATCGTAATACCTAAGGTTTTTTTTTTTTTTTTTACCCCTTAAGAACCAATTTCACTGTCTTGGGAATGCTATTATGGTACAAGAACGCATGCTTATACCATATACAAGGGTGAAATCCTGTTGGCTTAAAGTCTTAAATGGAAAAGGTAAATCTAAAAAGCTAACGGAAAAGGAAAAAGAAACACATAGATTATCTTCCTAGCTTTGGAGTGTGGAAGAGCTTCTTAAACCAACACTCAGAAACACAAACTCTAAGATAAAAAAGAAGTAGATGGAAAAGACATTAAGATTAAGAACTTTTTATCAAAAGATACAATAGGCAAAGTTCATATACAGATCACAAATTGGAAAACGATATTTGAAACAACTAGAGGAATGGCCAAGAAGGCAGAGTAGAAATACCCTGAGTTCACCTCCTACCATGGGCAAACCAAAATTACAACCCTTTACAGAGCAACTGGTGATTACAATTGCAGAGGTTCTTCCCAAGGAGTGAGGGGTCTGAGCCCCACCTTGGGCTCCCCGTTCTGGAGGTCCTGCATCCAGGAAGATGAGCTCCCAGAATGTTTGGATTTGAAGGCCAGTAGGGCTTACTTTCAGGAGAACCAGAGGGCTATTGACTAGGACTTCCACTTCCACTGTGGCTAGGACTTCCACTACTATCAGATAAGGAAAGGAAATAAAAGGAATCCAAATTGGAAGGAAGAAATAAAACTGTCACTGTTTGCAGATAACATGAAACTATACATAGAAAACCTAAAGAAACCACCAAAAACCTACTAGAACTCATCAATGAGTTTGCCAAAGTTGCAGAATACAAAATTAATATACAGAAATCCATTGCGTTTCTATACATTAACAATTAACTGTCAGAAAGAGAAATTAAGAAAACAATTCCATTTATAGTTGCATCAAAAAGAATAAAATACCTAGAAATCAATTTAACTAAGGAGATAAAGACCTGTACTCTGGAAACTACAAGGTTCTGATGAAAGAAATTGAAAGGGCACAAACAGATAGAAAGATATACTGTGCTCATGGATTAGAAGAATTAATATTGTTAAAATGACCATACTACCCAAAGCAATCTACAGATTCAATGCAATTCCTATTAAATATCAATAGCATTTTTAAAACACAAAAGACCCTGAATAACCAAAACAATCTTGAGAAAGAAGAACAAAGTGGAGGTCTCACACTCCCTTATTTCAAACTTACTGCAGAGCTATAGTAATCAAACTAGTATGATACAGGCACAAAAACACACACATAGATCAATGGAACAGAACAGAGAACCCAGAAATGACCTCACTCTTATGTAGACAATTAATCGACAACAGAAGAGGCAAGAATATACAATGGGGAAAAGACAGCCTCTTTAATAAATCATGTTGGGAAAACTGGACAGCTATATGCAAAAGAATCAAACTGGAGTACTTTCTTATACCATGCACAAAAATAAGTTCAAAATGGTTTAAAGACTTAAATGTAAGACCTGAAACCATAAAATGTGTAGAAGAAAACATAGGCAGTAAACTCTTTGACATCTATCCTAGTATTTGTTTGTTTGTTTGTTTCCTCAGGCAAGGGAAACAAAAGCAAAATAAACAAATGGGACTGTATCAAACTAAAAAGATTTTATACAGTGAAGGAAACTATCAACAAAACAAACAGGCCACCTACTGAATGGCAGAAGGATGTATTTTGTGTATATAGTAGGATGGGTCCTTATGACGGAGAGGGGAATAAGGGTGGAAAGGATGAAGGAGGAAAATTAAACAAAACCAAATAAGAAGGGGCCCTTGCAAAGATCGATGATGGTAGCATGCCTTGAGTATCTCAACTTTCCCCATCTTAAAGCCCAAACCCAAAACAACATAGTATAGATTACATTTTACCACATTCCAGCAAACAACCTGAAATGGTCTGAGACATGTAAACCCTAATTCCAACCAAGCTGTGGTGACAGGCCTTGCCTGAGTCCCATTTTGAATTCTGAGTTCTATATCCTTTCCCAAAGTTACAGACATATCTGAGGATATATACTGCTTATATATTCTAATGGGCCCCTACAATGGAAATAAAGGTGGGAGTCAAAAATGAAGAAGAAGGGCTTCCTAGGTGGTGCAGTGGTTAAGAATTGGGTTCGATCCCTGCTCCAGGAAGATCCCACATGCCGCGGAGCAACTAAGCCCATGCGCCACAACTATTGAGACTGCATTCTAGAGCCTGTGAGCCACAACTATCCAGTGCATGTGCTTCAACTACTGAAGCCCACACGCCTGGAGCCCGTGCTCCACAACAAGAGAAGCCACGGCAATGAGGAGCCCGTGCACCGCAACAAGGAGTGGCCCGCTCTCACCGCAGCTAAAGAAAGCCCGCGCACAGCAAAAAAAAGACCCAACATAGCCAATAAAATAAATAAATAAATTTATTTTTAAAAAATGAAAAAGAAGAAAACCAAATAAGAGGGAACCCTTGCCCAGATTGAAGATGGCGGTATGCCATAAGTAAATCAATTCTCTCTACCTTAGGTTCAAAACCAAAGGCAACAAAATATAGATTTGTTCACTTTCCAGCAAACAACTTGCAGTGGTCTGAGACTTGTGAACTCTGATTCCAACTCCAACTTGAATTGTTTTCATTCCTTTTTTGATCCTTGAGCTCTGTTGTCTATTTCCAATGTCATTTCTTCCCTTAGAACTAGTCATTTGACTTTCTGTTCTCTCTAAAGGACTTTCTATCAAACTTGTCCCTCATCTTCATAAATTTCTTTTTACCTCAAAATAGGCTCATCCTGGTCCTTCAGGGCCCAACAACTCTGCCTCAGCCCACAGTGGGTTTTTGGCTAGCACAGTGGCCAGGCTGTTCAGGACCTCCAGGTGGTACCACTCAGTGTATGGAAAGCATCTTGGGTAAGCAGGGGTCTCAACACTCATTGAGGGTACCAAAGTCTCTCAGGAATATTGTGAGCAACTCTTTCTGGCTAAGGCAGCGGTGGTGGTGAGTGGTGGGAAGCAAATGTAATGTGGGGGATAGAGGACGAAAGAGGCTAGGGGAGAAGGATAGAATAATGAGAGAGGAGAGAAGGAGGTGACAATAAAAGAAACTAAAGTCTGTTTCTCATTACAGTTTATCAGATTCAGCATGAAATATGTTGATTTCAGAGTAAGTGTGTATTGAGGGGTAGGAAGGCAGCTGCACTTGAGTGACCCGAGGGCATCAGGACAGGAAATAGAGAATTTGACTTTAGCTCTCTTGGAGTTAGATATCTAAGTGGTAGACGCATGGGCTGTGGAATGCTAAAAGGGAAGGTTCTTCCCTCATTTCACAACTATGAACAAATGAAAAGATTTAAAACATTACAAATTTGATAGTTTATACAAGGGATCATGCCAATTTCACATACCAGCTACTGACAATGTGGTATTTGTTGTTTGATATTAAACTTGTTCCTATTATTCTGTGTCAAGACCATTTGCAAGATCTGATCAGTAAAAGGAGAGGATATTATCTAGTTCTGTGGAGTGAATGTTTTATGTATACCACACACCAAAACAAGTGGTATCCTCGTATATTCAATGATTTGAATTATACAGAAGTTTATTTCTCTCTCACATAATAGTTTAGACAGGAGCAGTTCAGGGCCGTTATGATGACTGCATTGTCAGGTCCCAGGCGCCTTTTAGCTGGTTTTTCAACTGTATCTAGAGGATGAGCTTTGTCTTTAAGAGCAGAGATTGTTCATCACCATATCCGTGAACCAAGTAGCAAGATACAGGATACAGAGGAAGGAAGGTTCTCTCCTACCCTTTCCTGGCACAATCTGGGAATCACACTCAACACTTAGCTCACATCCCTGTGGCCAAAACTTTTATCACGTGACCCCACACCTAGCTGTAAGGGAGTCTGGGAAATATAGTTTTTATGGGGTTGCCTATGCCAACCTAAGATTTTTCTTACTCTCGAAGAAGAGGAAAATACATTTTGGATGACAACTGCCAGTCTTAGCCACGGTTAGAATACTCATAAAAAGTTTGACCTGAGATTTTTTTTTTGTCGTGGGGAAGGCAATGATAAGAGCTTACTGTTTCAGTGATGAAGGCTATGAAGAATTCAATTCAAATAATGTAAACATCTGACATGATGCCTGCCCTTGAGGAGCTTATAGCCTCACTGAGGGACACAAGAATATATACCAATTATTTCAACACAAAATAAGATTTTAAGTATATCCAAAATGCCAGAGGTAGACAAGCATGGAGAATTGATCCAGATATGAGCTCTTTGAAGATGCCCATGCTAAATGCTGAGGAGGAAACAAGTCTCAAAGGAATAAACATATAAAGAGCTACAGAAATTAAATTTTAAACAATTTTTTCAACAAAAATTGTTTGTAAACTAATAACTGTAGTTTACTTCCTTCAGTGGAGTGATAAAATTACCAGTAGCCCTGGCAGTATTCTCAGTGATGTCTTTAGCGGGTCAGCAGCCCCCCAAAGCTGTAGCACATTCCAGTTTTGCTACTCCCAGTGTCACAGCGTTTCAGGAGCTGGCCCCTGATAACACGGGTCTCCTCTGTCCTTTGAAAGTGTCTGTTCGCTTGGTTATATCCTCAGTAAGTAAAACCACACTTAGGACAAGAATCGACTGTCACCCTGATTTCACTGGCTCTCACTCTCATCTGCTAATACAGGATCTCATTGTTCTGAGATCTGCAAAGGGCCCTCCCCAGCAGATCCCAGTATTTATGAAGGTCCCCTGGGTGTCTCTCCCACATGTTCCTCAAACAAGGCTGGTCAGTTAACCTACAGTCAAGGTCATTGTGTTTCCATCCTCTTACCCCAACCCTTCACCACGGAGCATGGAACTGGTCTGTAAGACACTGCTGTCACTTCCGTGACTGTGCCTGCTGGGCGTTCCTGCCTCCTCACACTCAATGCTTCCAGTACAGGGAAGCCCTGGCTGTGCCAACAACGCGTGGAATTTTCACCTTCTTTTAGGAGCCTACCAAGACAGTGCTGTTGTCTGACCCTGTTTTTGTGAACAAACTGTTTTCACTTAGGGTTTCTCTCTGCTAACCATCCCCACGCCCTGGGTGGAATGTGAGTCTGCAGGGCCTGATCTGATGGCAAAAGACACCAAATAATGCTAAAAATTGCCCCTCCCCTCCTATAGCTTTGATGTCTGTTCCCTTTTCTCAGGGAGTGCTTCTCTCCAGAGGGCTCGCCCTTCACTCTTGCAAATTCTTGAAGCCCCACCCCTGTGGTTCACCAGAAGAGTCCTGAGATGTCTGAGTTATACTTTATACTTGGCTTCAAAGTGGGATACCTTCCAACACCAAGTTAAGGAAGGACAAGGGACATATTATATTACACCCCTGATTACGTGACATTACCTCTGAGGCACAACTCCTCCCCCCAACCCAGCTGTAAATAACAAGTTTCATTCAAAACCCTGAAGCCCATCTCTTTGCTATTTGAGCACAGAAGAGTTGCCCAGAAGAGGAACACTTCTCAGTGCAATAAAGATTTAAGAAATACTTCTTGACGTGTTCTCCCTTTCCATAATCTGGTTGCCTTCCCTGTGGACATCCCCTTTGCCATTCTAATCATAGGAAAGTGTGTGTGTGTGTGTGTGTGTGTGATGTAAAAGCCACCTGCCAAAAGAGAAGAATGTGGTACGTGGACAGTTCATGTCAGACAAAAAAGGAAAATAGCCTCTCCTGTATTGAGAAGAAAAAAAGGAAGCAAAGGTTACACCATTGAATGGGAGTGTCCAGGCAAAATAAGAAAACAAATAGTTGGCCTAGGTGAGCCCACAAAGGCCAGGGAGGCACGACACAAGCATATTTCAAAATCCTTTTTTTCTTTTAAGCTAATGGACCCTTGGGTGGGTGGTGCTGACTTAGACAGCTCTCCAAAGCTGTAGGTATATGACTCTTGACAGCAGCCTGCCCTTTTATCCCTGGTACTGATCTGAACGATGCAGAAGTTAGAGGAATCTGCATTGGTTTAACAACATGAATTCATGACTTTCACTCGTGGCATAATTCATGCTGGCAGATAAAAATTACTTTACTTGCTGAGGTGATTTGAAAAGTGAGTTATCCAGAGAGCATCAATTCTAACTCTCAAGGGTAGCCCGTTAGCATTGTGCCAGATGGCAACAGATGCCAGCAGTAAATTGTAAACAGTGACTAGGCAATCAGCTGTGAGCTCTCAGAGCCCAGCATCTGCAGGCATTTAACCACTAGCTCTTCTGCCACACATTCTTTCCAAGGAGATAGTCCGTGGTTCACTTAGCTGATCAGGATGACAAGGACTCAGCTGGAAAAGAAGTAAATGATGATTTAAATTGTTTGTCTTATTCCTGGTGAGGAAGAGAAGCATTGTATTAGTGAATTCAGCATTTGGAGCTGAATACATAATTCCCTTCACGGCAACAAAGGATAAAGGCTAGTTTACCTGTTTTGAAGCTTTGCTCTCCCAGCTCCCTGCACTTACCCCTTGGGATTAGGAAGGACTGTGCTGAATGCTTTACCAGAAAGGGGAATCTAAATCTTTCAAATCAGCAGAATAGATAATGGTCTCTGAATTTCATCAACGATCTATATTCCTCAAATAGAATTAAAACCGCTTCCTATGTAGAAAAATGTTTCCTGAATGGAAATTTTATTACCTGGGTATTGGATTTGGTGATACCAAGGGCATTCCTCTACGGACAAAGGTCCTTCTGCCCAGGTTTGATTTCCATCCTTTTACTAACTTAAATGTAATTAAACAATGCCTTTGAAGCACTGTTTGATTGTGTGTGTGTGTGTGTGTGGATTTGATAACTTAGTCTTTTTCTTGGTTTGTTTAAGCCAGTGAACATTTCTTTTGTGGTGTCAGTTCTTTCATATACATTTCCTTTCTCACCCACTAGTAAGCAGAGACTTACTAAAAGTCCTTCATCAGAAGGAGCAGGAGCTGCAGACACTTGGGGGTTTGGGGGTGGGGGTGGGGTGAACATAATAAAGAAGGCTCCGCCTTTGGACTCTTTTTTTTTTCCCCTTACGTTGACACCGCTTCTTCCAACAATTTTCCATCATAGTCTAAAAAGTGATTTTTGGCATCCTAATCACTGGTGAAAATAAGTCACTTTGGGAGAGTGTGCTCAGGAGACACAAATGCAGTGTTCGCATCACCTTCTCACGCCTTCTACCCTCTTCCCTCCCCGCCCGCCCCCCCCCCCCCCCAGGCAAGTAAACTCAGACGTCCATCATCTGTCCTTGTCTCAGTGTCAATTTAGTGACTAGATAGCTGGTATAATTCACTCTGATTCAGGTTTCATTTTGTTTTGTTTTGAAAACATAATTTTTCCCTAAAGCTTTTGAGCTATTTGGAACTGCTGTAGGGGGGGAGGAGAAAGTGCTCAAAAAGACACTGCTAATTAATGCTCATGCTGTGCATAAAATTATATCTGGATTCACAAAACATCTGAATTCATGTGCAGCTACCAACAGATTTCTGACATTCCTTTCACCGTGATTTCCGCCTTCTGAGTCCTGATCCGTCATGCTGGAAATCTGTTACTTTCATGCATCTCCTTACCTTTGTTGGCTTACCTAAATGAATAGAATATTTTCTCTTATTGAGTCCTAATTATGCTTATTTTCAGGGTTTCTCAGTTCCCTGCAAAGAGCTCGGATTCCAGTCATTGGTCCCTCCCCTAGGCCTTTGTTGGCCCTGGGAAACGTATTCTGTTTCCCTACGTTGTCTTCTTTCTCCTTCTTTTCCATTTTTTTCCCCTGCTTCCTTTTTCCTTTTGGCCCCTCCCTCTCCCCTCTACTCTACTCTCTGGGGGTTGTAGGCTGCTGCTGTTTCCACTGCCTCTCGCCCCTGCATCTTCACTTTCTTCCGGGTGCACCACTGACCTGGGTAGCATTCTCCCAGCTGGGTGGGACTTCTTAGCCAGCTTGGGCAATGATGCCACAAAGCACTTGGACCTGGAGCCCTGTGACTTGTATAGGAAATGATGGGAGTCCAAGCTGTGCTCCCCAAAACCAGACCCAATACTCTTGTCAGAAAAAAAGCCTTTCGTCTCTTTAGTTTCTTGGGTAAAGTATAATTTTCAAAAATTTAAAAATTCGTCTTTCATACATAGAATAGACATGTGTCAAAGATTTATTCAAATTGTTAGTAAAGGAATCAGTAAGATGATAAAGCTGATTCAAAGACCATTTGAGTAAATGGGTATTTAAACACATTAGAAAAAAGAATTTTGGAATTTGATTCATTAGGTTAGATATAAAACTGGTTAACATCCCACAGGACAATAAAACCCTAAATATTAGGTGATCCTTCCACTAGACAGAAATCATTTACATCTCTCTCAGAGGCAAAAACAACCTACAAGTTACGATGCAACTTCACAGATCACAGAATCTGGGATTTTAATCAATACCAGATGGTGAGTCACACAAAGGTGTATTCCCTTAGATAGTTAAATAATCCTGGGGTGGCCCTGTTAAAAGGTTTAACATTGAAAAGACATGCTGCTTTTCCTTTGTCTTATTTCTAAGTTTTGGATTTTTTTTTTCTTAATGCCTCTTTTAAAAATTTTAAAGTAGCCCAGGTACAGGGATTAAACATCCTAGGCTATGCAACTCAACTGCGTGTGATACCCAATGTCTAGACACACCTCCTCTGAAGCTGTGATGACCTCCTTCATGAGACGGCTCCCCGTGCCCAAGGTATGGTTCCAAGTGTGGTGGGGGATGCAAGGATGACACAGAAGTGGTCCCTTGATCAGATCAACATGTTACCTTTAAAATTTTGTTGGAAAGGAGCCACTTTTGGAGATTATACTCAAGCGGAACAAATGTTACCATAACATTGGGTCTGGTAGGGAGGTGAGACGAGTGTACAGCTATTTCTTCAATAAAAGAACATGAACACGTTTCAGATGCTTTTGTGCTGTAGGAACTAGAGAAGCAGGAGGTCTTTTCTAGTTGTGCTCACTCACTGACTGCCCCCCCCCAAAAGTGAAATTCAAACAATTTCTAGAAACTATTAGTTCATATTCAGAATTTTTACTATATTCAAAAACACCAAATATCTCACCTAAAAACAAAACAAAACAAACAATGTCTGGGCTGGGCTTCAGGGTAGCTCTCTCAGGGACAGCTTCTTAGGACAGCCCATGCCGACTACAGGGTACAAGATCACAAGTGAAGCCTGGGAGGTGGCCCCTAAAAAATATAGAGCCTCTGAAGGTGACAGATGAAAGGAATCTTGTTTTTATAGGCTATGCAAAATCCATAGGTACAAAAGCCCAAGTGTGCCACACCTAGCAGAGTGCCGAACTTGTAGCCGAAATCAACCAATACTGATTTTCTTGAACCAAATTGCCTAAGGGTGCTTAACTGTGACGTCCAGACCTAAAGCCTCTGGCAGTGGGAGAGACTGGACACAGACAGGAAGCAAATTGTGTCTCCCTGCCTTCCACAGTGAACTCTATTCTGGGTGCTTGACGTAGAGGATGAGGCAGAGAAAGATGGTCTCTCTTCTGGGTTTGATGCTGGAACTTATGAGCCCAAATGCGTGCACAACAGAGGTGGAATCTGGTCCCGGAACTGCCTTTGCCAAGTCTGTGCCAGAAGAGGGTCCCTCTGTGAGGCTCTGCAGTACCTCAGGAGCTGGGGTTGGCCTGGCCACAAATAAAACAGTCGAGCAAAGAAAATTATTGTTATACTGTGGTTTTCACAGCACAACGTGGAGGTTAAGAATATGGAGTCAGAAAGCCCGAGTTCAAATTCCAGCTCCTTTGTTAGGATCTGGAGCCAGAACATCCAGATTAAAATCCTGGCTCTGCTACTTATCAGCCTGGTGACCTTGAGTAAGTTCCTCAACTTCTCTTGCCTCTCTGTGTATCCATCTGTAAGAGGATAATCAGTGACTATCTCATTGGCTTGTTTGTGAAAATTAAATGAGTTAGTGTATGTAAGGCACTTAGATGGTACAGGGTATGAAATAAGTGCTGGATAAATGTTTGGCCTGTCCGTTTTGGCAGCTCACCTTAAACACCTTGTACAGCCAAGTGTAGCAAAAACAAAAAGATAGTGGAGTTTATTATAAGAATGTATGGATGACTCATGAAAATTTAAGGAAAGCAATGCAAACAGACTTCTGCTGAAGAAGCAGGGACTGAGGTGCCATCAGAATATTTTTATCGAATGCTTTAAACACGCTAAGGTTGTGCCCTTCACCCTCAAAGTTTTTAATCTATAACCTACGTGTATATGTGGTGTATCCCATAACTTTTTTGCCATTTGGATTACCAACTGTCTCACTACTACTCATTGAAGATTTTGTCCATTTCTCACTGAACTGCAATACCACCCTTGTAATATGTCAAGAACATGTACATGTGTGGGTCTACTTTCAGGTTCTTCATTTTATTTCATTGGTTGTCTACTCCTATACCAATATCGCATTGTCTTAATTGATGGTTTTTATAATAATCTTGATATCTGATAATAAAAATTTCCCCAATTATTTTTCTTTTCAAGATTGTCTTAGCTATTCTTGGGTTCTTCTTCTTTGGGGTTGTTTAAAAATAAGACTGAAATTTCTTAACACTTCCCATTGAGAGGTGGAAATCTATGTTCCTCCCACTTGTTTCATAGCATGACTCCTGTGATATTTTATTCGTTGCAGCAGTTGCAAGCCTACCCCTGCAATGTGTGATCCTGGACTAGAAAAAGGACATTACCAGGATAATTGGTGAAAACTGAATGAAGTCTGTAAATCAGTCAATAGTAGCGTATCAATGTTAACTTCCTGGTTTTAATTATCATACTATGAATATGTAGAAAGTTAACATTTGGGGAAATATGAGAATTCCCTGGTGGTCCAGTGGTTAAGACTTGGTTCTTTCACTGCTGTGGGCCCAGGTTCAATCTCTGGTCCGGGAACTAATATCCCAAAAGCCATGCGGCGAGGCAAAAAAGAAAAAAAACTGGGGGAAATACAAGAACCTTAGAACAATCTAACTCTGATCCCCTCCCTCCTCACTTTCATGACTTTTTTGTTCACTCTTTTGTCCTTAAAAAAAAAACTCTACAAAGTTGATACTAATATTTGTTTTTTACAGACGGTATTAGATTTATCTAGATGTTGAGCGTTTCCTTGCTTGCCGTTCCAACTTGCATCCCAGACTTTCCTTCTGGGATCTTCTTTCTAAAGAATACCCTTTTAAAATGCCTTTGGTGCAGGTCTGTTGGAAATAAGTCATCTCCCAGTTTTTATTATCTTGGTTTTTATTTCAGTCTTATTCTTGAAGAATACTTTTTCTGGGTGTACATTTCTAAGGTAGCAATCATTTTCCACAATATTTCAAAGATCTTATTCTCTTGTGTTTTGTCAGTTTGTCATTTATTTGTAGGTTATCTATCTTTTGTCTCTTAACACTTTTAAGATCTTTTTGTCCTTGATATTCTGTGGTCTCATCACATATGGATTTTTAATTTATACTATTTAGTTTACACTGTGCACTCTGTATCTGCGCAATTATATCTTTAATTTTCTTGAAAATTCTCAGCGATTATCTCTTCAAATATCACCTTCCTTTATTCTCTTTATTCTCATCTTCTGAAGTTTCAATCAGACTTCCCTATTTTATAGTGCATATTTCCTACCCTCTCATTTTTTACATCTCTATGCTGCATTTTTCAAATCTATCTTCCAATTTACTAAATTTTTTCTGCTATGTGTAATCTGCTAGTTAATGTATTCATTGAGTTTTTATTGCAACAATTATATGTTTCATGTCCAGTTGGTTCTTTTTCAAATAACTTTTGTAGTTAACTTGCTTAATTTTGTGATTCTTATTTCTTCAACATTTTATATATGGGTTTACATTCTATGTCTGATATTCATTATATATGTAGTCCTTGGGTCTAATGTGTTTGCTGTTTCTGCTGACTCTTACTCATGCTGTGTGAGTCATAACACTTGTCATATTATTGTGAGTTAATACGAGGGTATACACTGGGGATGCTTTCTTCAGAGAAGACGTGTGATGTTTTAGCGGGATGTAGGGATGTTACTGACCTGACACCAACACAAGTTCCCTTTTGAGGTCTCAGTTTAGTTTAAAAGTCTGAGCCTCGCCTCGCTCCATTGTTGCTAGTGCAGGGCTCCTCTACTGCAGTGATGGTTTGGGGTTTGCTTTCAGGATGTCTATCTGTCCTCCATGTACTGAGGGCTTGTCAGTCTTATTTTATTCCATGGTCTTTTCCCTCGTCTCATGGTCTGTAAGCCCAGCAAGTTCTGTTTTTAATATGGGATCTAAGTGTTTTGTAAAAGAAAATCCCTCAGAATAAGTGAATTTCATTTTGTTCAAGGCACTTAGCACCACTCAACATTGTATTATGTAATATATATTTACTTATTTATTGTTTCATGGCCAGTCTCCCTACCAGAATATAAACTTCATGAGAACAGGGACTTTGGTTCACTGTTCTATCTCCAGTGACCAGAACATAGCGCTAATTCATGGCAGAGCCTGGAGTTTAACAACTGTTTCTTGAATGCTGAAATGGATTGGTGAGTGTATGAGTGAATTTCATCAATGAGTTCATTAGTATTGGGTATTCCATTGAGTTCTCTAGATACAAAGATAAATCTGACACAAAGTTCCTTCCCACGAGGTACTTGCTAGAGTAGTGGAGGTAAGAAGGACTGAAAGTAAATAAATTTAATAAAGTACTGTAGTGTAAACACAGACACTCATATGTGTATAAACAACACCATATCAAAACTATCTCCCAAGCCACAATCAGTAGTTTTTACATCATTGTTTAAGTTATTTTAGGCTGTTCATAAGGAAAGCAATATGATCAATTTCATGCTTTAGATAAACTTTAATGGCGTATGGTGGATGGATCAGGACAAGGACTATTGAAGGCAGGGAAAGAAGCGATTACTGAAATCCATGTTTCATCTATTCAAAAAGTAATTTTTGAGTGCCTATGATGAGTCAGGCACAATTCTATACACCCAGGAAACACAGCCATCCCTCGATGTCGGGGGTGTGGGGGTGGGGTGTGGGGATTGGTTCCAGGAGTCTCTGCAGATATCAAAATCTGCGGATGCTCAAGTCCCCTATACAAAATGGTGTGGAATAATGGATCCAGTCAGCCCTCCATATCCGCCATGCAAAACCCACAGAGGCAGAGGACAGACTGCATTTGTGAAGAAGACAAGTAATTTCTTCACCACAGAGCTTATTTTCTAGATGACTAAAACAAAATAAATGAGCAAAGAAATTAACACGTAAGATAATTTCAAAAAGTGGAAGGTGCTATAGCGAAAGTAGAAAAGGGCTATGAGAAACAGGGTTGTTGGTGATGCTGTGGTGGTGATGGGCCAGGGAAAGCCTCCCTGAAGAGGCGGCATATGACCAGAGACCTCAAGCATTTGACAAGAAGGAGGCACCCACAGGCAAGTCAGAGGGTTAGAACATTCCCATTAGAGGGAATGGCCACGGCAACCCTATGTTTTGTACTTCAAGGATCAGGAAGTGGACCACTGTGCCTGGTCCCAGGTAACTGATGAGAGAGCATTTGTTGAGTTTGGAGAAGTAGGCAGGCGCTGGACCACCTAGGTCCTTACAGCCATGATAAGGCATTTGGATGCTGTTAAAAGTGCATTTGGAAACCGTGGAAGGGACCAAGGCAGGAGGAGAGAGCATAATAAGACTTAAGGTTTTTTTGTTTTTTTGTGTTTTTTTTGGGCGCACGAGCTTAGTTGCTCCGCGGCATGTGGGATCTTCCTGGAGAAGGGATAGAACCCGTGTCGTCTGCACTGGCAGGCAGATTCTTAAACACTGCACCACCTAGGAAGCCCAAGACTTAAGTTTTTAAAAGTTCATTCGTGTGGTTGCTCTTTGAAAAATGGGCAGCAAAAGTCCAGGAAACAGGTGCTACGAGCTACTGGATTGAGCAAGTTATGAAAAGGGCCTGAGCTCATGTGGAGGTGTCTATTCATGCTGTCCCATGTCCTCTTCCTAGACTGGAACTTCTGCAGCTTGTTCATCGCAGAATCCCTGATGCAGCCCAGTGCCTGGTGTGCAGAGGCACTGGGTTACATTAGATTGCTTTAACCAAGAAACTGAGTTGCTTAAAGGATGACATTAAGCTATAAGCTCAAACACAATGTAGGTCAATTATATTTCGGGCTGTCTCAGGGCACAAATCATGACTACATTGTACTCATGACAATTGTGGTAGCATCATCTATTGGTTTTACAAATGCCTTTTGCCATAGTGAAGTCTGGATAGTTCTATGTATATAATCCAGTATGAATCTGTCATTACTACCAGAAATTAATCGCAAAGAAATATGTACTGTGTTTGGTTTGTCAGTAACATTATCATTAAATACAAGAAGATAACGTATGTTTAGGGAACTTTTACTGCTTGTAAGTACAGGCTAAAGTGATGACTACATTTAGAATTACCAATGGAATAGTCTGTTTATACATAGCAAACCAGTTTCATTTTTTTCTTAAAAGAACACTTTCAGGAAATAACTACTCCTCCAGAGAGGAGTTTTACTCCCAACATTGCCACTCATTAACTGTGTGATCTTGGGTAAGGTATGTTCTTAACTCTGGTTTTTGGAAAATAATACCCACGTCAAGAGTTTTTGTGAGAATTGAATGAAATTCTATCATTCTTTTAGGCTTCTCAGCATTTGATATATCTTTTCTTTCTTTTTTTTATTAGAAACTTTTTAAAATTAATTAATTTATTTTTGACTGCATAGGGTCTTCACTGCTGTGCATGGGCTTTCTCTAGTTGTGGCGAGTAGGGGCTACTCTTTGTTGCAGAGTGTGGGCTTTTCAGTGCAGTGGCTTCTCTTGTTGCGGAGCACAGACTCTAGGTGTTCGGGCTTCAGTAGTTGCAGTGTGTGGGCTCAGTAGTTGTGGCTCGTGAGCTCTAGAGCTCAGGCTCAGTAGTTGTGGTACACGGACTGAGTTGCTCCTCGGCATGTGGGATCTACCCAGACCAGGGATCGAACCCGTGTCTCCTGCATTGGCAGGTGGATTCTTAACTGCTGCGCCACCAGGGAAGTCCCTGATATATCTTTTCAAAATGGTCTATTTATATTCTGAATTACATCCTGATTAATCCAAGACTCTTTACTAGACTGTAAGCTTCTTGAAGGCAGAGATTGTCTTGTTCATGATTGTATTATTTTCTGCATAGTGCTTGACACAGATGGACCCTTAGTAAATATTTATGGAGGAGGTACATCATGAGCTTATTGATAAAATAGAGATACCATCTCAGGGGTTGGACAGACCTCTAGGGTGGCATTATCTTAATGAGGTAGTGTGGTCCAGGATTGGTCCTCAACTCTAGAAACATAATATTGCACTTAGCTGAAGTTGATCATGCTCTTGGATGTGGACTCAAACTAAAAAAACTCATAAGAGACTGATGTATAAATCATATTTATTTCCACTAAAAAATAGAACTTTTGGGTAATTTGGAATTCTGCTCATTTATTCATTTAATGAATTTTAAGCATTTACTGTGTGCCAGATATTGCTATATCTTTGTATAAACAGTGAACAAAACCGACAAGATCATTATTGTCATGCAATTTGCACAACTATGTCAACAAATAAATACATAATTGCAGACAATGGTAACTGTTATAAAGAAAAACATGGGATAAAAGGATGAAAATTGTTAGGAAGGAGTGTGTGCTGTTTTAAATTGGATGAAGGGAAGGTGTCACTTAGGAAGGGACATTTAAACTGAAACCTGAATGAAGTGGGGGAAGAAAATACCAGAAATGGGAAGCATTACATTTAAAGGCTCTGAGGCAGAAATAATCCTGGGGGTGTTCGAGTGATGAAAAGTAAGCCAGTGTGGGAGGCAGCCTCTAAGATGGTTCTCAATGATCTCTAGTTACTGGATTCACACCTTTATGAAATTTTTTCCCCTTGAGTGTGGACTGAATGTAGTAACTAGCTTCTAACAAACAGAATGTAACATAGGTGATGGAATGTCACTGCCAATATCAGGTTGCAAGAAATAGTGGTTTCTGTCTTGGGCACCTTTTTCTGGCTCTCTTGTTTTCTCACTATGCAGAAAAGAATTAACATGGCAGGCCTGAGACAACTATCCTTAGAAAGGCCAGCTTGTAAGACTGGCCCTTGGCTGGCATCTGGGAACTTGGGCTGTAAACTGTTCCCTACACTGATATAAAACTTTCCCTAATTGATAAGGGTGGCTCACTATACCTAGACTGTGTACAAGTAATATGCTTATGCTGAACACCTGCTTTTCTCCTGGGAGACTTGGAATTTTAGTAGGCAATAGGAAGAGGGTGCCTGTGTGACCAGCTCCCCATAAAATCTTTGGGTGCTGAATCTTTAATGGACTTCCCCAGGCAGAAACATTGCACACACATTGCTGCATTTTCTTTGCTGGGAGAAGAGCATGACCTGTGTGATCCCTTGTGAGAGCATAAGGGAGCCCACGAATGAATTCCTCCAGACTCTGCTTGCACCCTTTCCCTTTATGACCTGGCCATGTATCCTCACTATATTGCTTTGAAAAATATTTTTATTTTTTAAAGATTTACTTATTTATTTATTTTTGGCTGCGTTGGGTGTTTGTTGCTGCGCGCGGGCTTTCTCTAGTTGTGGCGAGCAGGGGCTACTCTTCATTGCAGTGTGCTGCCTTCTCAGTGCAGTGACTTCTTGCGGAGCATGGGCTCTAGGTGAGCAGGCTCAGTAGTTGTGGCGAATGGGCTTAGCTGCTCTGAGGCCGGGGGGCAGGTAATCTTCCCGGCTCAGGGATCGAGCCTGTGTCCCCTGCATCGGCAGACGGATTCTTAACCACTGTGCCCCCAGGGCAGTTCCTGATGTTACAATTGTAATTGTTTGGGGGGGGGGGTGCCAAAAACAGTGCCCATATAAGATGGCAAATTTAATCAATAAATGTTGTGTATATTCTGACTGCTCCACCAAATGGCTGTTCCTCTGTCTCTCTCCCTCTCCTCTGGCCTCCCTATTCCATGAAACACAACAATATTGAAATTAGGCCAGTAATAACCCCTCCACAGCCTCTAATGTTCAAGTGAAAGGAAGAGGCATATACATCTCTCACTTTAAATCAAAAGTTAGAAGTGATTAAGCTTAGTGAGGAAAGCATGGTGAAAGCCAAGATAGGCTGAAAGCCCCTTGCACCAAACAGCCAATTTGTGAATGCAAAGGAAAAATTCTTGAAAGAAATTGAGTGCTGCTCCAGGGAACTTACAAATGATAAGAAAGGGAAATAGTCTTATTGCTAATATGGAGAAAATTTTAGTGGTCTGGATAAGAAACTTAAGCCACATTCTCTTAAGCCAAAGCCTAATCCAGAACAAGGCCCTAACTCTCTTCAGTTCTGTGAAAGCTGAGAGAGGTGATGAAGCTGCATAAGAAGAGCTCAAAGCTAGCAGAGGTAGATTCTTGAGGTTTAAGGAAAGACACCATCTCCATAACATAAAAGTGCAAGGTGAAGCAGCAAGTGCTGATGTAGAAGCTGCAGCAAATTATCCAGAAAGTCTAGCTAAGACCGTTCATGAAGGTGGTTACACTAAATAATAGGAAGATGCAGATGCCATCTAGAACTTTCATAGCTAGAGAGAAGAAGTCAATGCCTGGCATCAAAGCATCAAAGGGCAGGCTGAGGGTAATGCAGCAGCTGACTTGAAGTTGAAGCCAGTGCTCATTTACCATTCCCCAAATCCTAGGGCCCTTAAGAATTATGCTGAATCTACTCTACCTGGGCTCTATAAATGGAACAACAAAGCCTGGGTGACAGCACATCTGTTTACAACATGATTTACTAAATATTTTAAGCCCACTCTTGAGACCTACTGCTCAGAAAAAAGGATTCCTTTCAAAATATTACCGCTTATTGACAGTGTACCTGTCATCAGATAGGAGCTCTGATGGAGATGTACAGTTAGATTAATGTTGTTTTCATGACTGCTAATACAACATCCATTTTACAACCCATGAATCAAGGAGTAATTTCAACTTTCAAGTCTTATTCTTTTTTTTTTAAGCTCTTTATTGGAATATAATTGCTTTACACTCTTGTACCAGCTTTTGAGGTACACCAAAGTGAATCAGCTATATTTATACGTATACCCCCATATCCCCTCCCTCCGGTGACTCCCTCTCACCCTCCCTGTCCTGGCCCTCTAAAGCATCACCCATCATCGAGTTGATCTCCCTTTGTTATACAGCAACTTCCCACTAGCTGTCTACTTAACTCAAGCCTTATTCTTTAAGAAATAAGTTTCCTCAGGCTATAGTTGCCAGAGGTAGTGATTCCTCCGATAGATCTGGGCAACATAAATTGAAAACCTTCTGGAAAGGATTCACCATTCCAGAAGCCATTAGGAACATTTGTGATTCATGGGAAGAGGTCAAAATATCAACATTAACAGGAATTTGGAAGAAATTGATTCCAACCCTCATGGATAACTTTGAGGGGTTCAAGAATTCAGCCAAGGATGTAACTGCAGACGTGGTGAAAATAGCAAGAGAACTAGGATTAGAAGTGGAGCCTGAAGATGGGACTGAACTGTTGCAACCTCAGGATAAAACTTTAATGGATGAGAAGTTGCTTCCTATGGGTGAGCAAAGAAAGTGGTTTCTTGAGAGGGAATCTCCTCCTGGTGAAGATACTGTGATGATTGTAGACATGACAGTAAAAGGTTTAGAGTATTACGTAAACTTAGATGATAAAGCAGTGACAGGGTTTGAGAAGATTGACCCCAAGTTTTGAAAGAAGTTTTAGTGACAGTAAAATGCTATCAAACAGCATTGCATGCTACAGAGAAATCATTGGTGAAAGGAAGAGTCAGTTGATGTGGTGAACTTCATAGCTGTCTTATTTTAAGAAATTGGCACAGCCACCCCAGCCTTCGGCAACCACCACCCTGATTAGTCAGCAGCTGTCAACATCCAGGCAAGACCCTTTACCAGGCGAAATATTAAAACTGACTGAAGGCTCAGATGTTGGTTAGCATTTTTTAGCGATAAAATATTTCGTAATTAAGGTAGGTACATTTTTAAAGACATAATGCTATTGCACACTTAGTGGACTACAGTATAGTGTAAACATAACTTTTATATGCACCAGGAAACAAAAAAAAATTGTGTGACTCGCTTTATTGCAATATTCCCTTAATTGCATGGTCTAGAACCAAGTCCACAACATCTGTGAGGTGTGGCTGTACACGGTGAACCCCGTGAGTGCTTCTAGCTTACCTCTGAATGTGGGGGTGGTCTTGGGAATCCCCAACACACTCACTCTGATGAAGAAAGCTGCCATAAGCTGCCCTATGGAGTGGTCCTTATAACAAGGAACTGAAGGAGGCCTCTCATCTACAACCAGCAAGGAGAAGCTAAGCCCTTCAGTCCCACAGCCTGTACGGAATAGAGGTCCACATGAGTGAGTCTGGAAGCAAATCCTCCCTGCATGAGGCTTCAGATGAGGCTGCCATCATGGCTGACATCTTGATTGCAGCCTTGCGAGAGACCTTGATCCAGAGGCACAACCTAAACTGTATTTGTGTTCCTGACCTATGAAACTGTCACATAATAAATGTTTGTTGGGAATTCCCCAGTGGTCCAGTAGTTAGGACTTGGCACTTTCACTGCTGGGACCCGGGTCCAGTTGCTGGTTGGGGAACTAAGATCCTACAAGCTGTGTGGTGCAGCCAAAAAAATAAAAAAGTTTGTTGTTTTTAGCCTATAAGTTTTGGGGTGATTTGTTATGCAGCAATAGATAACTAATACATTCAGTATGGCTGGAGTACAGGGATCAAGGAGAATGCGGTAGGTGATGGGCTCAGAGGTGTGGAGAGGCTTCAGATCAAACAGGGCATTCTAGGCCCTAGTAAGGATTTAGGATTTTATTCCATTAGAGGATTTGGAGCAGGGAAATCTGATCAGCACATTGTGTCCTGCAAGCCAGTGGTCTTCTACCTTGGCTACATTTTAGAATCACCAGGGGTGCTTTTTAAAAATACCTATGCTGAGCCCCACCCTCAGAGATTCTGTTTCATTGGCCTTGGGAGAGGCTCCAGTATCGTTATTTTTTAAAAGCTCCCCAGGTAATTCTGATGGGCAGCTTGGGCTGAGAATCAGGTATGCTTTAGGGCAGTAAACCTGTGTAGGAAGTCAAAGAGGATCATTTACTGAGTAGAGAATAATCAGAACAAAGGGAGTGAGTTGCATATTTCTAATGATGGATTACTGAATGCATATGAAGCAGGCTTGGTGTGTCTAGGATGACACTCTCTCTTTTGCTCGGTGCTGGAGAAATAGCCACAATTGCTCCACCCTTGAGTTGTCCCTTCCTACGAGAGCTGGCATTTATCTGTTCTGTTCACACGAAGTACAATATTGTGGATTAGGCTTCAGTTTCAAAGACACCAATACAATCATAGCAAAACTAAATCTTTGGCCTTAAATTTCTTTTGATAAATTCCAACCAGTGGCAACGGAATGAGTTCTTTGTCTTACATTTCCAAAACAGAAGACAAGTGAACACTTTGGGCTACTTGGCTCCTTTCCAGAAAGGATAGATCCAATAATCTGTATTATATAGCTCTGTAATCAACAGGGGCATGTAAGAGAGCAAATTAGGAGACACGTCAAGATGCTTCGCTAAACCTCAGTTTCTTAGAACTCATCCCCCGTAATGAGAAGCACAAACATTAACACACCAACACAAACCAAACCAACCCAAAAACCACTTTCGCGGAGCTACAGCAATTTTGGATTTTTATGTTTATCATATTTTCTGTCACTTATCCTTCATATTTTTGGCTAAAGATATTTGTCTGAATCTTAGTTTCTGATCAACACACTAACAATCTCGATTAAAATATAATTAAACGTTTAAATGAAATGTAAACCAATTGAAATGTAAAATGTAAAACCTTGATTTACAATGTTTCACATTAAAAACCTTATGGCTCTTTGAGGTGGGGATGAAGATAATTATGTTTGCTTCTTCTCCCCTGTCACTTTGGGGCCTGAACAGAAGGCAGATTCACTTGGGGAAGGTTCTGACAATGTCTGTGGGGCCAGAGAGAATACTCTTACACTCTCATTAAAAAGAAATAAAGATGATAAGTTCGAAAGCATTAGATCCCATATCATTCATTCATTCAACTCATTCAATATTGAGTGTGTTATGTGCTGGTGCTGTTCTTGGCGCTAGGGATAGCAGTGAACTGTTTACACAGGGTCCTTAATTATGGCACTTTCTTTGCATGGAGTGTGTGTGTGTGTCAGATAATAAACAAGTGTGAGGTAGTAATAAGTGCTATTATGATAATAAAACAAGATGATGTGATTGGAAAGAGGAATTGGAAGAGTAGAGATGGCCACTTTCAGTTGAGTGGTCTGTCAGATATCAGATTTACTCCAGAAAACAACCGTTTGACCCTCAGTGTCTTAAATATTTTTTGATTAATTACCAATCTTGGATCTTTGGGAGATTTCAAATAAAAACCAAATTTTTACCTTCTCTTGAGAAATCAGCATAACATATAGCTATGTTGGGCGGGTATTTCTGAATGTCAACAGTATTCCTTTCAATGGGCACTGTTTCTCTTCTTCATCATAAGCCCTCCTTTTTTGACAGAGCTGCTGCTCTCATTTGCAAGACCTATCTGCTTCTGAATTCTGAGGAATTTTCAACCCCTGGGCTAGTCAAAGAATGAGGGCCAAAATATGGTGTGCAATGGATCCAAGGCATCTAGATATAGCATGTATTTATTTATTCTCTTTATATCTTTTTATTAAACTTTCCTATCAAATTGCTGTGTGATTTTCTCTCCTGATTGGACCCAGACTGATACAACGTGAAATACTGATATCTATGAAAATAACAGAAAACTCATTTGCACAACTGCAATGAGAACCTTGATCACAAGCTGGTTATTGGCTGTCATCAGTTTGAGTATTTAAAATTAGTCATTGTTCAACAAAACGTAAATGCCACTAGAAACACAGCCCACATGTGAAAGAAACTTGATAGAGTTTTTCCCAAATTTGACAACAGTCCTAGAAATTTACACAATCTAACTAACAAAGAATTATAAAACTGAAAGAAACTTTTAAAACTCTAATAAAAAATAAACTTTGCTCAGCTACGTTTGAGGAAAGATCAAATAACTTTTCAATTCTCTCCAATTAAAAAAATTATGAAATATCATATGAAGAGATGATTAATATATGTGTGTGTAGAACTGACTCACTTTGCTGTACGGTAGAAACGAACACAACATTGTAAATCAGCTATATCCTAATAAAAAATTAATTAATAAAAGAAGAAGAGATGATTAAGATGATTAATAGTATGCAGTCAAAAAATGTAAGAAAGAATAACAGGTGCATCAAGCAGATGATTAATAAGGATGTTATGATTTGTTTGTATTTTGTAATGTTTGTAGTATTTATCAACCTTTAAAAATTTGTAATGTGTTGTAATATCTTTGCTTATTATAGGTAGATATTTGTCTGTATACCTAATATTTCATTCATAATCATGTATTATTTTTTTTCTTAAAGAAGATCCCCCAGCTGTATAAGGTTGTCCACAAGCCTAGATCTGGTCCAACTTGTCCACTTTCCCCCCATCTGTGTACCGAGGCGGTCTGTTTGGATCAGAGTCTCCACCAGAGGCTGCTTACCCCCACTCCCTTGAGAGATTTTATTGGTAAGGTGATTTGTGTCTACGAATAAACAGTATGGGACAGGAGATAAAAATTGACCACTAGTTTTGATGAATTTTAGTTCCCAGATTCTAAGATCCTAATGACTTATTCCCTGCAGAAGTGTTCTCACCAAATATAAAGGAGGAAAAAAGTAAACTCTCCCCAGATGTTGGGGTAGTTCAGCTTTTGCCCATGTATTAAGTACAGGAGGGATAAGGCTGTGCTGGGCTTTATGTGCAATGTGATATTGTGTTGGGGTGATCATTCTCCTCCTACCCCCACAAAGGTCAGAACAAAAATTTTAAAAGTCTCATCATACAGACTTTTCTGATACCTGGAATTCGAAACATCAGAAGATGTCATCATCAAAGAGACAAAGCTTTTATTTCTGCAATGAATATTAAAGCAACAGATAAGAAGATACAGGTACTCTCGGGGAATGTAACCTGTTAACTCAAGTTCACACCAAAGTGACAAATGACTACAATTATACCCTTTTCTCTACAGCTTTTTTAACTTTATTGAGAAATAATTGACAGATATAATAGTATATATGTAAAGTGCACAATGTAATGATTTGATATACATATACATTGTGGAATGATTACCGAGATCAAGACAAGTAACCTCTGTCACCTCACATAGTTAAAGTACTTAACTCTGTGTGTGTATATGTGGTAAGATGCTTAAGATCTACTCTCAGTAACTTCCAAATGTATAAAACCACATTAATGACTATGGTCATCATGCAGTACATTAGAGCCTCAGAACGTCTTCTTCTTATAACTGAAAATTTGTTTTGACCTATGTCCCCTCATTTCCCCCTCCTCACAGCCCCTGGCAATCACCATCCTATTCTCTGTATCTATGAAATCAGCTTTTGATTGAGGAAAGGAAAAGTAAGGGCTGGGGAGTCTCTTTTCTATATGAAAAAAGGGCAGTGAGGACATTGGAGATGAACAATTTGTACATCCAAGTTCTGCCTGAAGCCTGGTTGGAGAAGCTTGCTAAAGGAGATGGAACATTTTTAATAAGAAAAGTATGCATATATGTATTCATTATGAATAAAAATATCCATAAATATGCAAAGGGAGAAAGAAACCCATCAGGAAATACTCACTGCCAACCCTCTAAGGAACACGAGGTGGAAAATCATAATGAGCTTACCACAAAACTTCTCTGACTCAAAGACGTGACTTTTCTGAGTTGTTTAGTATTTAATTGTGTCTCTGGTAAAGGTGAGACGACCTCATTACTCTTTAGTCCTTAGTTCTACTTACAGGGAGGTAAATTGGTTGCATTTCTTTTTAAGAGAATGCAGCGTTTTTTTTTGTCATGTTTGAGAAAAGACATATTGTAACCTGTCCCTTTTGTATTTGACACGTGTTTTTATGTGGACAACAGATACTTATGGGGAAAATGTCTAATGCTGAGATATCAAATAAACATCTCACATTTGTGTAATTACAGGAAGATTCCAAGTTATGATATATGTGTCTTCTATTGTAACTGTACTTCCTGAGAGGAAGTTGTGCATAAATAGTAAAGAGAGAAGGGCCAATATTTCTTCAATAATAAAGTTTTATCTGACTGTGAGCATCATTTTACAGCTGGAAAACCCTACAACAATCATCCAGTTTAAACTCACAGAAGTCAAAATATTTAACCATTGGTGGCAAAACTGAAACTAGAACTAAATTGATTCCTAGCCCATGGATTTATTCACCACACCAAGTTACTTTGTGCATTTGCCTCATTGTTTGTTTGTTTGTTTGTTTATTGGCTGTGTTGGGTCTTCGCTGCTGTGCGCAGTCTTTCTCTAGTTGTGGTGAGCGGAGACTACTCTTTGCTGCCGTGTGTGGGCTTCTCATTTTGGTAGTTTCTCTTGTTGCGGACCACAGTAGTTGTGGCACATGGGCTCAGCAGTTGTGACTTGCAGGTTTAGTTGCTCCTCAGCATGTGGGATCTTCCCGGACCAGGGATTGAACCCATGTCCCCTGCATTGGCAGTCAGATTCTTAACCACTGTGCCACCAGGGAGGTCCCTGCCTCATTGTTTAAAAGAGCATGATAGTCAGTTATTATAAATAATTCATAGATCAGGTAGCACTTCTAGGATAAAAATTTCTCCTGGAGGTGGTATCCTATAATCAGAGATGTGCCAAGAAGGTATCAGTGTTAGACATTATTCTTTCAAATTTGCACACAAACAGGTAGTTATCAGCCTCCAGCACTTCCTATGTGGTAAATTTCTTCTTGCTGGAGAGTCTTCTACCATGACTATTTCAGCAGTTGGTGATCTAACAAGTAAAGCAGCCTGTAGACATTGACCAATTGCAGGAAGATCAGAAGTTTGAGTTTTGTGTCTTGGGTCAGTGCAGCATAGTTCAAAAAGATAATATTGACAATCTAACATCCCGTTTTCTCCTTTTACTCAACCTTCAAATGTGCCAAAAATATTTTTGAGGTCTTCCTTGTCTGCAGTCAACTCCCAGATGTCATTGTTGTTTGTTTTCCTTTAGTTTTTAAAATCCTGCACCCTAAAATTTAGAAAGCAGGATTAGCATGGAAGACCAGAGTGTTACAGGGACAATAAAAATTGTGGACTGAAAGCACTTATTTTAGTATGTTTCTGGATGATAGTTTCTATTTGTATTGGCATCAGCAATGTCCACCTTTCTTTTTTTTAATTAACTTGGGAGAGGTTGAGTTTTGCCAAGTCCCTCATCTTGAGCATGTTAAGTAATGATTGGATTGACTATAGTAAGTGGAGGTGGAAGATGCTCAAAAGCCTTTTTCCCCATATACTTGCAAGTATCTAGTGGATGAATGTATAGGTTGTACTCTGCACAAGGGCACCAGGCCTGGCAGGCTTCAAATGCAAGCTGACATCAAACCTGCGCTCTGGTCATCAAGCTCTATACCATGGAGGGATTGCAGTGGCTGAGAGAAGAGGTACCAAAGCTTCTCCAAAGTCCCGTGTTAGACTTTAATTTAGTATCATCGTGATTTATAGACTCCTGTGTAGGAGTGAAAAGTTCCAGGACCAGATCACCACAAACAAAACATCAAAGAAACCAAGAAACATAATAAATCACAATATATATCCCCTGGCAAACATAATCCCCAAACATGCCTCTTTTTATATTGATTCTTCATTTGTTTAAACTGCATATCAAAGAGTTCATATTAGGCAGTAACCACATTCATATAATGAGGAAAAATCTTTCAGTCAAAAATCAGGTCTTAATTGACTCATATGGAGATCATATGAGTAACATATTATTAATAAAATGAGTGTGGGAGAACCTTTAATTCTAGTTCTTATTTTATGTGACACCAAAGAATTCATGCTGAAAAGAAGAGAGAAGAAATGCTCTAGATGTGGTCAGTCCTTCAGCTGCTGGTTAAATATCTTTCATCACCGGAGAACTCATACCCAATTAATTATGTGGGTATGCAACAAATACGGAAACATGAGGATTTAGTGGAATGAGAGATTCCCCGTTTGGATTCAAGATCCTTTAGGAGATTTTTAGATTATTAATGTGACCCCAGTGCTTTTCTAGTTACATTTCGGTATTACCCAGCAAAATGCCACTCAATGGTTATTGGCTAAAGTATTGAAGACAAATGAGAAACCTCTTAGCACTCGCAGATTTTGTTTTCCCTAATGCCTATTGCCCAGAGCAAAATCCCTTGCCTTTTCTTATGTTGTTTTCTGTGACTGGAAATCTTTCTCCATCTCTTCAATCTAAAATCTTAAATGTCAATACCTTTGTCCAGCTGTCTTTGACTTTTCTAAGATGTTAGTCAGTCTCTTTAGTTCTACCTTCATACTTTATTCAAACATACTTCAGCTCTTGGCACTGTAAAAATTAAGCAGAAATGTCAATTAAAATAGATTTCGGAGGCCAGAAGAGGGAAGCTCCCATACCCTGTGATAATAGCAGAGCCTAACAGGAAGAAGAAAGACTTCCTCTTTCTTGCCTGGCAAGAGCTCAGCCAATGAGAGCCTGTCACAACTCAACCTATGAAAAGCCATGATACTTCCAAAGTCTCAGTTCCTCCAATGGACTGTTTATTATAGCCCACCTAACTTTTTGTTCCCTCTGAAAAAGAGCCCTCCTGTCTTTGTTGTGGGGGATTTGCATGTGGTGTACCATCATTGCACATGCCCAAGTTGCAATTCTTTGTTGATCCTGACAAAACTCATTTTCAATGGAAAAATAAGTGGTAGGTTTTTTGTTTGTTTGTTTTAGGTCAACAGCACGATAATAGTTTGTTTATGACTTGCTACCTATTAGATGACGCATTTTCATTATTGTTTTAGTTGTTGTTGGATGAATGGATGCTTTGGCAGCGCTGAGAGAAAATGTTTTCATGTAGTTTGATGCTTCCAGAAACATTTGTAGCTAAAGCAAAAAATAAGAGTTTGTCATTTTTTTTTAAGTTGTGCTCTTACTATATGAACAACACTATGGAGAAAAAAATTTGTGTGGAGAGAGGCAGTCTTGTGGGACTGAGCCCTTAACCTGATGCTATCTCTAGGTATATAGTGTCAGAATTGAGTTGAATTATGGGACACCCTGCTGGTGTTGGAGAATTGCTTGATGGTGTTGGGAAAACCACCATGCACTGGAATGAGAGGCCGAATCCTTAGTGAAGATCAAAGTTACAATGTGTGTTACAACAGAGGAGTGTTTGAAACTTAGAGGAGATAAAGGGACATTGCTGAAAAATGAAGCAAAATCTACGAGATTTCTATCAGGATACCATCACTAGGACTTGTTAGCACCTAATATTCTTCATTAATATGTAAATTGTCATAGATGAAAATGGCATTATTACATATTTGCCCACATCAGGGCATAAAATTTTAAGCATCAGTAAATTAGATAAGCATAACAAGATTGTAAATGTTTTATCAATTAAGGTTTAAAAGGAGTCTATAAACGTGAAAGATTTACAAATTTCTGCAAGATGTAATGCCCTATTAAAGTAGTAAAAAAGGGAAGTAATGGGAAAAGATATGGACAACATCATCAGAGAAGAGCTATTTATTTTAAAACTTCAGTAAATGAATGCAGAACTTTTCTGTAAGCAAACTAAATGTGAAGATAAAGAGTCACGTAGTTTATTTGTTCTAAATGTGAATTTTTACGAGAGAAAGAAAGCAAGGTTACCTTCAAACTAAAGTTCTAGTTTCCTTTTGAGAGTATATTGAGAGAAATCATGTTGTGAATAAGATCAATTGTGGCAGTCAGGCCAGCTGGGCATTTACATTTCCCAGTCTCTCTTGCAATTAGATGTAGCTGGGTGACTGAGTTCTAGCCAATAAAATGTGAGTCTAAGTGAGGTATGCCACTTCCAGGACTGGTCCATAAAATCCTCCCATGCTCTTTTCCCTTACTCTAGTTTGATGGAGGTGAACATGGGAGCCTTGGAAGACATGCATTGAAGACGAAGGAGCCACAAGATGGGCTGGTTGTTGGAAGAGAGTCGTCTGCCATCAGGAGCACTCAATTTGGACTTCACATATATGAGAAATATATGTCCATTGTGTTTGAACTATTGTACATTTTGAAGTTTGTGTAGAAGCTAGTGTTACCTTAACCAATACAACAGGGGTCTATATTATTATTTCTTAGTGATACTGGCACACTTAAAACTAGGTTAACCTAGGGACTTCCCTGGTGGCACAGTGGTTAAGAATCCACCTGCCAATGCAGGGGACACCGATTCAACCCCTGGTCCTGGAAGATCCCACATGCCTCGGAGCAACTAAGCCCCTGCACCACAACTACTGAGGCCGTGTGCTGCAGCTACTGAAGCCCACGCGCCTGGAGCCCATGCTCCGCAACAAGAGAAGCCACCGCACTGAGAAGCCCACGCACCACAAGGAAGAGTAGTCCCCACTTGCCACAACTAGAGAAAGCCCGTGTGCAGCAACAAAGACCCAATGCAGCCAAAAAATAAATAAATGTGAAAACAACAACAATAACAACAACTAGGTTAAACTAATGCCTCCCCCACAAAAACCACTGCCGTGTCCCACATTTATCCAGCCCTCCAATACAACCCACCCCCAATGTTGATATAGGTCTCTGGTAAGAGTGTAATTGAATACGATATGTAATACCATGAAGCCTTGAATCAATTAGTCTGAGTCGAGTCCCATCTCTGCAGCTTACTAAAGGCACGGCTTTGGGCATGTTATTCAACCTCTTTATGCCTCAGTATCCTCATCCTTTAAATAAGGATCATCACCCTTACCTCAGAGTTTGTTGTGAAGATTAAGAGGTGATGTATGGAAATCTCTCAACACCTCCATGCTGTTTAATGCTTAGGTTAGCTATTATTAAGGTGCTGTGGGGGGGAAATGTCCTTGTATTTGTGTGTTTTTCCCCTTTGGGTTCTTCTTTTCTCTTTGTATTTCTCCTTTTGAATTCTGCTCTTTTTAGATTCCCTATTAGAGTCCCTGTGAATTGTCTCTCATGAAACTCCACGTTCTAGAGCCAAAGACTGGGCGTTGCAAGCCCTTCCTCTGCTGCTGGTCCAAGAGACATCTTCCAAGCTCTCCAGGCCTTCCTCCAATCCACGCAAAAGGAATAATCTTGATTCAGCCTAAGTACAAAGTTTGACTAGAGTTTAGATCCACAGCTCCAGAAAGGAATATTGGATGATCTTGAAACCTAATAGTGATTGCTGGGCTTTGGTAAGTAGCTGGTTCAAGATACCAGATTTTGGGTATCTAGCTGTGTCTTCCTACCTGGAAGACATGACTACCATTAAGACATATTCATTTTCACCCTTGGTGAACTTCAACTTCAAGGAGTTAGACAAACATGTTATTTTAATTAAAAAGAATAGCTAGTACCAATTGGATATTTACTGTAGCCAGGTACTGCTCTAAGAACTTTGAGGTTTTCTTTATTGCTTGAGATAAATGGGAGTGTTTCCTAGTGTTCTCATCACTGCTATTGATCCAGGTGTTTAGGTCCAGATCCTGAAGACATCCTAGATTCCTTACTTTCATTACAACTTATATCCATCAGCAAATTCTATAAGCTCTACTTACAAAATACATAATTTCACTATTTCTTACTTTTTCATGATCACCACTCTAGTCTGTGCTTATATATCTCTTACCTAAGCTACTGCTATAGCCCTTTAACAGTTAGTACTTCTTCTATGGGCCTACTAGAGTGTATTTTTTTATATAGCAGTGATGTTGCTAAAATGTAAACCAAATCATATCCCACCCCCTCCTTTCTGCTTACCCTCCTCGAGGCCTCTGCCATCCATTTCCAGTCTTCTAACATGCTTTCTCATCCTGCAGAGACTGGAAAATTACAAATTGCATTTCTTAGACTGTTGTAGCTAAGGTTTGGACACATATGAGAGATTAGGAGAGTAGAAGTGGGGTGGAGAGCATTTTCTGGCTGTCCTGACATGGTAGCAGGTAAGCATGGTCACAGAGACCATGCTTGGGTTGGTGTGGGTGTTAGGAGATGGTTGTGGTGGCAGCAACGAGGGCTTCTTGTTCCCTGAATCACGGGCTATGGCATCTACTCTTGAAATCTTCACCAGTTCATTTGCAACTTCTCAATTACATCTTCCTGACTGTGGCAGAGGTAGCAGCTTTTCTAGCAGGCTGGTTTGGGGTGGTGCTCTGAGTCTCATTCCTGAAAACCAGCTTAGAGCTTACTTTTATAGCCTTTTCAGTGATTTTATAAGCACCCAACTCTCTTTCAAATTAAATAATGAGAGTGTTCTGTTTCCTGTGACTGATACATTTCTTTTTTTAAAATTAATTAATTAATTAATTACTTTAATGGCTGTGTTGGGTCTTCGTTGCTGCACGTGGGCTTTCTCTAGTTGTGGCAAGCAGAGGCTACTGTTTCTTGTGGTTTGCGGGCTCCTCATTGCTGTGGCTTCTCTTGTTACAGAGCACAGGCTCTAGGCGTGTGAGTTTCAGTAGTTGCTGCGCATGGGCTCAATAGTTGTGGCTCACGGGCTCTAAAGTGCAGCCTCAATAGTTGTGGTACACGGGCTTAGTTGCTCTGTGGCATGTGGGATCTTCCTGGAGCAGGGATCGAACCTGTGTCCCCTGCATTGGCAGGCGGATTCTTAACCACTGTTCTACCTAGGAAGCTGCTACATTTTTTTTTTGTCCTAGTGTCTTGGATTGTTTTGTTTTTTTTTAATTTTTAATTTTTTTATTTTTTACAATAAACTGCATATATTTAGAGTGTACAGTTTGGTATCCCAATCTCCCAATTCATTCCCCCCCCAACCCTCCCTGCTTTCCCCACTTGGTGTCCATATGTTTATTCTCTACATCTGTGTCTCTATTTCTGCCTTGCAAACAGGCTGATTTGTACCATTTTTCTATAGTCCACATATATGTGTTAATATACAATATTTGTTTTTCTCTTTCTGACTCACTTCACTCTGTATGACAGTCTCTAGCTCCATCCATGTCTCTAAAAATGTCCCAGTTTCATTGCTTTTCACAGCTGAGTAATATTCCATTGTATATATGTACCACAACTTTTTTATCCATTCGTCTGTTGATGGACATTTAGGTTGCTTCCATGTCCTGGCTATTGTAAATCCTGCTGCAGTGAACATTGGAGTGCGTGTGTCTTTTTGAATTATGGTGTTCTCTGGGTATATGCCCAACAGTGGGATTGCTGGGTCATATGGTAGTTCTATTTTTAGTTTTGCAAGGAACCTCCATACTGTTTTCCATAGTGGCTGTATCAATTTACATTCCCACCAGCAATGCAAGAGCATTCCCTTTTCTCCACACCCTCTCCAGCATTTACTGTTTGTAGATTTTCTGATGATGCCCATTCTAAGCAGTGTGAGGTGATACCTCATTGTAGTTTTGATTTGCATTTCCCTAATAATTAGTGTTGTTGAGCAGCTTTTCTTGTGCCTCTTGGCCATCCGTATGTCTTCTTTGGAGAAATGCCTATTTAGGTCTTCTGCCCATTTTTTGATTGGGTTGTTTGTTTTTCTGATATTGAGCTGAATAAACTGTTTATATATTTTGGAGATTAATCCTTTGTCTGTTGATTCGTTTGCAAACATTTTCTCCCATTCGGAGGGTTGTCATCTTGTCTTGCTTATAGTTTCCTTTGCTGTGCAGAAGCTTTGAAGTTTCCTTAGGTCCCACTTATTTCTTTTTGTTTTTATTTCCATTATTCTAGGGGGTGGATCAAAAGAGATCTTGCTGTGATTTATGTCGAAGAGTGTTCTTCCTATGTTTTCCTCTAGGAGTTTTATAGTGTCTGGCCTTACATATAGGCCTTTAATCCATTTTGAGTTTATTTTTGTGTATGGTGCTAGGAAGTGTTCTAATTTCATTCTTTTCCATGTAGCTGTCCAGTTTTCCCAGCACCACTTATTGAAGAGGCTGCCTTTTCTCCATTGTATATCCTTGCCTCCTTTGTCATAGATTAGTTGAACATAGCTTATCTCTGGGCTTTCTATCCTGTTCCATTGATCTATATTTCTGTTTTTGTGCCAGTACCATACTGTCTTGATCACTGTAGCCTTGTAGTATAGCCTGAAGTCAGGAAGCCTGATTCCACCAACTCCATCTTTCCTTCTCAAGATTGCGTTGGCTATTTGGGGTCTTTTGCGTTTCCATACAAATCATAAAATTTCTTGTTCTAGTTCTGTGAAAAATGCCATCTGTAATTTGATTGGGATTGCATTGAATCTGTAAATTGCTTTGGGTAATATAGTCATTTTCACAATGTTGATTCTTCCAATCCAAGAACATGGTATGTCCCTCCATCTGTTTGTGTCGTCTTTGATTTCTTTCATTAATGTCTTATATTTTTCTGAGTACAGGTCTTTTACCTCCTTGGTTAGGTTTATTCCTAGGTATTTGATTCTTTTTGTTGCAATGGTGAATGGGCTTGTTTCCTTAATTTCTCTTTCTGATCTTTCATTGTTAGTGTATAGAAATGCAAGAGATTTCTGTGTGTTAATTTTGTATCCTGCAACTTTACCAAATTCATTGATTAGCTCAAGTAGTTTTCTGGTGGCATCTTTAGGATTTTCTATGTATAGTATCATATCATCTGCAAACAGTGACAGTTTTACTTCTTCTTTTCCAATTTGGATTCCTTTTATTTCTTTTTCTTCTCTGATTGCTGTGGCAAGGACTTCCAAAACAATGTTGAATAGTAGTGGTGAGAGTGGACACCCTTGTCTTGTTCCTGATCTGAGAGGGAATGCTTTCAGTTTTTCACCATTGAGAATGATGTTTGCTGTGGGTTTGTCATATATGGCCTTTATTATGTTGAGGTAGGTTCCCTCTATGCCCACCTTCTGGAGAGTTTTTATCATAAATGGGTGTTGAATTTTGTCAAAAGCTTTTTCTGCATCTGTTGAGGTGATCGTGTGGTTTTTATCTTTCAATTTATTAATATGGTGTATCACAATGATTGATTTGTGTATATTGAAGAATCCTTGCATTCCAGGGATAAACCCCACTTAATCATGGTGGATGATCCTTTGAATGTGTTGCTGGATTCTGTTGGCTACTATTTTGTTGAGGATTATTGCATCTAAATTCATCAGTGATATTGGTCTGTAGTTTTCTTTTTTTGTAGTATCTTTGTCTGGTTTTGGTATCAGGGTGATGGTGGCCTCATAAAATGAGTTTTGGGAGTGTTCCTTCCTCTGCAATTTCTTGGAAGAGTTTGAGAAGGATGGGTGTTAGCTCTTCTCTAAATATTTGATAAAATTCACCTGTGAATCCATCTGGTCCTGGACTTTTGTTTGTTGGGAGATGTTTAATCACGTTTCAATTTCATTACTTGTGATTGGTCTGTTCATATTTTCTATGTCTTCCTGATTCAGTCTTGGAAGGTTATACCTTTCTAAGAATCTGTCCATTTCATCCAGGTTGTCCATTTTATTGGCATATAGTTGCTGATAGTAATCTCTTATGGTGCTTTTTATTTCTGCAGTGTCCGTTGTAACTTCTGTTTCATTTCTAATTTTATTGATTTGAGTCCTCTCCCTTTTTTTCTTGATGAGTCTTGCTAGAGGTTTATCAATTTTATTTATCTTCTCAAAGAACCAGCTTTTAGTTTTATTGATTTTTGCTATTGTTTTCTTTGTCTCTCTTTCATTTATTTCTGCTCTGATCTTTATGATTTCTCTCCATCTACTAACTTTGGGTTTTGTTTGCTCTTCTTTCACTAGTTTCTTTAGGTGTAAGGTTAGATTGTTTACTTGGGATTTTTCTTGTTTCTTGAGGTAGGATTGCATCGCTATAAACTTCCCTCTTAGAACTGCCTTTGCTGCATCCCAAAGGTTTTGGATCATTGTGTTTTCATTGTCATTTGTCTCTAGGTATTTTTTGATTTCCTCTTTGATTTCTTCCATGATCTGTTGGTTATTTAGTACTGTATTGTTTAGCCTCCATGTGTTTGTGTTTTTTAGAGTTTTTTTCCTGTAATTGATTTCTAATCTCATAGCATTGTGGTCAGAAAAGATGCTTGATACAATTTCAATTTTCTTAAATTTACCAAGGCTTGATTCGTGACCCAAAATGTGATCTATCCTGGAGAATGTTCCATGTGCACTTGAGAAGAATGTGTAAGCTGCTGTTTTTGGATGTAATGTCCTATAGATATCTATTAAGTCAAGCTGATTTATTGTGTCATTTAAAGCTTGTGTTTCCTTATTAAGTTTCTGTGTGGATGATCTGTCCATTGGTGTAAGTGGGGTGTTAAAGTCCCCCACTATGATTGTGTTACTGTCGATTTCCTCTTTCATAGTTGTTAGCATTTGTCTTATGTGTTGAGGTGCTCCTATATTGGGTGCATATATATTTATAATTGTTATCTCTTCTTCTTGGATTGATCCCTCAATCTTTATGTAGTGTCCTTTCTTGTCTCTTGTAACATTTTTTATTTTAAAGATTATTTTATCTGATAGGAGTATTGCTACTCCAGCTTTCTTTTGATTTCCATTTGCATGGAATATCTTTTTCTATCCCCTCACTTTCAGTCTGTATGTGTCCCTAGGTCTGAAGTGGGTCTCTTGGAGACAGCATACATATGGGTCTTGTTTTTGTATCCATTCAGCCAGTCTGTGTCTTTTGTTTGGTACATTTGATCCATTTACATTCAAGGTAATTATCAATATGTATGTTCCTATTACCATTTTCTTAATTGTTTTGTTTTTGTTTCTGTAGGTCCTTTTCTTCTCTTATGTTTCCTGCTTAGAGAAGTTCCTTTAGCATTTATTTTAGGGCTGGTTTGGTGATGCTGAATTCTCTTAGCTGTTGCTTGTCTGTAAAGCTTTTGATTTCTCCATTGAATCTGAATGAGATCCTTGCTGGGTAGAGTATTCTTGGTTGTAGATTCTTCCCTTTCATCATTTTAAATATATCATGCCACTCCCTTCTGGCTTGTGGAGTTTCTGCTGAGAAATCAGCTGTTAACCTGATGGGAGTTCCCTTATATGTTATTTGTCATTTTTCCCTTGTTGCTTTTAATAACTTTTCTTTGTCTTTAATTTTTGTCAGTTTGACTACTATATGTCTTGGCGTGTTTCTCCTTGGGTTTATCCTGCCTGGGACTCTCTGCGCTTCCTGGACTTGGGTAGCTATTTCCTTTCCCATGTTAGGGAAGTTTTCAACTGTAATCTCTTCCAGTATTTTCTCAGGTCCTTCCTCTCTCTCTTCTCTTTCTGGGACCCCTATAATGCGAATGTTGGTGCGTTTAACATTGTCCCAGAGGTATCTCAGGCTGTCTTCAGTTCTTTTCATTCTTTTTTCTTTATTCTTTTCTGCATCAGTGATTATCACCATTCTGTCTTCCAGGTCACTTATTCACCCTTCTGCCTCAGTTAATCTGCTGTTGGTTCCTTCTAGTGTATTTTTCATTTCAGTTATTGTGTTGCATATCTCTGTTTGTTTGCTCTTTAATTCTTCTAGGTCTTTGGTAAACTTTTCTTGCAACTTTTTGATTTTTCCATCCAATCTTTTTTCAAAGTCCTGGATCATCTTCACCATCATTATTCTGAATTCTTTTTCCAGAAGAGTGCCTATCTCCTCTTCATTTAGTTGTTTTTCTTGTGTTTTATCTTGTCCCTTCATCTGGTACAAAGTCTTTTGCCTTTTCATTTTCTCTGTTTTTCTGTGGCTGTGATTTTCAGTTCCACAAGATGAAATACTGCTGATACTGCTTGATTCTGCTGTCTGCCCTCTTGTGGAGGAAGCTGTCTAGGAGGTTCATGGGTGCTTCCTGATGGGAAGGATTCATGGTGGATTGGGCTGGGTGGGCAGAGCTGAGTAAAACTTTAATCCTATTTGGTTGGTGGAGCTAAGTGACGCTTTAATCTGCTTGTCTGCCAATGGGTGGGGCTGTGTTTCCACCCTGATGGTCCTTTGGCCTGAGGCGACGCAGCCCTGGAGCTTACAGGCTCTTTGGTGGAGCTAATGGTGGACTCTGGAAGGGCTCACGCCAATGAGTACTTCTCAGAACCCCTGCTTCCAGTGCCCCTGTCTCCTTGGTGAGCCACAGCTGCCCCCCACCTCTGCAGGCAACCCTCCAACACCAGCAGGTAGGTCTGGTTCAGTTGCCTGTGGGGTCACTGCTCCTTCCCCCTGGATCCTGGTGAGCACATTTTTTGTGTGCCCTCCAAGAGTGGAGTCTCCGTTTCCCCCAGTCCTGTGGAGGTCCTGCAATCAAATCCCGCTGGCTTTCAAAGTCTGATTCTCTGGGGATTCCTTCTCCCATTGCTGGACCCCCAGGTTAGGAAACCTGACGTGGGGCTCAGAACCCTCAGGACTTCTGTGGTACAGCTGTTCTCCAGCTTGTGAGTCACCCACCCAGCATTTATGGGATTTGATTTTAATGCGATTGTGCTCCTCCTACTGTCTCATTGCAGCTTCTCCTTTGTCTCTGGATGTGGGGTGTCTTTTTTAGTGAGTCCCGTGTCTTTCTTCAATGGTTGTTCAGCAGTTAGTTGTAATTCCTGTGCTCTTGCAAGAGGGAGTGAGTGCACGTCCTCCCACTCCGCCATCTTGATTCTTCGCCCCTACATCTCTAATCACACTTAGCATCAATCTAAAGTCCTTAACAAGGCCTGCAAGCCCAGGATGATCTGGCCCTTAGCTACTTTCACTGTCTCTGCTTAGGCCACACTGCACTTGTGCACTGTGTGCTTCCTTGAACACACTAAGATCACCCTACTTACGGATTTTGTACCTGTTCTTATTCCCCTAGATCTATGGCATGACTCATTCACTTTTATTCATGTCCCTGCTCAAATACCACTTCTTCAGAGAGGTCTTCTCTTGTCACTCTGGTCCCTTTATCTTCCTTTATTTTTATTCAATATACTTAATATCTATCATTATGGGATACATTTGGTTAAAGTGTGTCTGCCCCATTACAAAATAAACTGTCTGTTCTGTTTTGTTAATGCTCTGTCCTCAGCGAGTCACACAAGTCTTGGCACACAGCAGGTGCTTCATAGATTTTTTTTTTTAATGGATCCCCATTTTACAGATGGGGAGACTTGAGGCAAAGACCGACTCTGTGACTTCTCTGGAGTGCACACGGGAGTGGCAGCCTGATGTAGGAGCATTCGCTCTTAAACAGGACACCACTCCGCCTCCACAGCGTAGCTTGCCTCCAATCAAGTACTCAGGGACTCAGTCTGAAGAAAGAAAAAGAATGGGAGATGGGTATAGCATGAAGGTTGAAAAAGAAAAGGGAAAAAAATGCTTTAGCATTTGCCTGCCCAAAGGGGGATTGTCCTGACCCACAAACCCAACTGCCCGCCTGTGAGGCAGGTGCATCCCTGTGGTGGCGCCAGGTGGCAAAACGGAAGAGAGATGGCTCAGTGCCCCGCCTGTGACCATTCCCCACCCAGCCTGATTCTAAAATAACCCATCCCTCTGCTTCCCAGTCTGCAAATGTACTGAAATACTCTCAAAATTGCCCACTCCTTACTTAGCCTCTGGACATTCTCTAGGTTGTTGTGGGATTTCTTAATCCTACAAGGGCTGATTGTTACCCTTCTTTATTCATTTTTCCTTTTTCTACTGCTTTTTTCCCCCAAAGTATATTTCGTTATCATCACTGAGAGAGTGAAACTTTATATCTGAGTCTTGATTTTTGCCTTTTTTTGAAAGTTATTCTTAGATAAGCTTTTGAAAGATGAAGTCTATATTTTTCTAGTTCTACTTTCTCACTTTCTAATTATGCATTTAAATCCATCTTGTGCACCCCACCCCACATCAATATATATGTGTCTTGCTCTCATCAATCCTGTACTGAAACCATTCTGAAAAAGATTATTCAGAGTGAATGCTTTTCAGTCTCATCTTGCTGTAATTTGCTGCACTGATAGTGTTAAGTCTGAGTGATATTTACTTATGGGAAAGACAAAGACTCTATCTCATGCCCTTATTTATGCAACCAAAACTGTTCCAGCCACAGATGTTCCTGACCATGGTTTCCATATTTTATTGAATTCTTTCTTTCTTCTTTTTTTTAAATGCTGGAGGAGGAAGCTGGAATGAAACAATGCAGACGTCTGTACAACCACAATGGTTTCTGTTTCTGTGTTTATAAAAAGGTCTCATCCTGCTAGGGAGAACTTCCCCAGCTACGCAGGTATCAACCCTGAAGCTTTATACCTTTGAAAAATAATGTGGTCTTTCCCCCTAATCTCTTGTAATTTTTTTTTAACTCTCTTAGTTTTAAAGCCCTCTTTCAGGTGGAATATCCCAGATTCCATCAGTTCTCAGATTTCTTCTTTATCTATACTCACTCTTACTAAAAGCAGATAAGGTAGGGGGTCCCTAAAGAAAGAGAACTAGTCATGGATTTCTTGACATAAGAGAAGCCATTTTTGGCCTAAACCTGCCACAATACTTGCCTTTAAACAGGGGCAATAATCATAATCTCAATACTAATCATCTTAAGGGAATAAAAGAAAAAACATCTGTTATCGGACAAGAGAAGTAACAATAGCAAAAGAAAAATCAGTTGTAAACTCCTGATTCTGTTTCAATGGTAAAGAGTAGCTTGAAGCACTTTATTGAGCTGTTTTGTAGAATTTAAACCCCCTCAGGGACTCGAGCACCAGGTCAACTGGAACCTAAGAGCTGATGATCTTGAACTTTTCTGACCCTCCTGGCTTCAATCAACTAAAGCTCTGTTGGCCTTTGCCCCAATTCTATGGTGAATTCTCCTCTGCTCAAGCCCCTTCATGAATATGCATGTACCCTTAGCTTAAAACTTCCCAAATTCTGCTGTTCAGGAGAGACACTGCTTTGGGAAAGATCCCTACTGTTTTCCTTACTTGCTGCAAGTAATAAATCCTTCCTTCTCCCAATCTTTGCCTTGGTTGTATCTTTTGGCTCAACAACCACCAAGAGGTGAACCCAGTTTTCAGGTAACATTAGGTAATTTCATCTAGTCTCAAGGCTTTATATAGTCCCTTCACTGAAGACTCCTAACTTATTTCTCCAGCCTAGGTTGCTCCCTTGAACTTCAGATTTGCATGTCTAACTGCCTCCTCCATATCTCACCTTGGAAATCTAAGTCACACATCTAACCTAACATGTCCAAAACTGAGCTTCTGATCTTCTCCTACCACATTCTAAACCTATTCCTCCCACAGATTTACCAATCTTGGCAAAAAGGAGTGATGCTGGAAGCTCTCTGTACTGGTGCTGAATCAAATCTCAGAGACAGTTTTGGGTGAAGTAGAAACAGATAGCTTTATTGCTTTGCCAGGCGAAGAGGGACACAGCAAGCTCATGCTCTCAAAACTGTGTGACCTCACCCCTAGGGGTTTGATGAGGAGTTTTATAGCAGTGGTTCAAGGGCTGGGTTGCTGAGAAGGATCAGGGAGCACTATTGTTTCTTGACTGTTCCTCCCTTGTTTCTGCATCCCCTCCCCTCCCTAAATAACAGCTGTTTGAACCTACCCTTTGGAACTCAGGGAAGGTCATGGAGGCTGAAGCCTATTCCCTACAAACAAGAAACAGGGAACACAGAAAGGCTTCTGTGCCCAGGAGCCCCACAGGGTCTTGCTTGGTTTCAGAAACTTCATCCTTCTCATTGCTCAGGTCAAATCTAGAGTTATCCTTCATCCCCATCCTCACCCCTTTCTCTTACATTCAATCCATCAGCAAATCTTACTGGCTCTAATTTCAGTGTGTCAAGACTACCACCCCGTCTCAACACGCCACTGCCACTACCCTGTTTCAAGCTGCCCTTGTCTCTTGCCTGGATTATGTCTGTGCAACTGACCTCTTTACTTTTGCACTTGCCCCCTACAGTCTAGTCTCAACACAGCAGCCAGGACAATCTTTATAAAACACAAGCTAGATCATGTGACTCCTTTGCTCAAACCCCTGCAATGATTGTCCATCTCTTTCAGATTTAAAGACAGAGCCTTGGAGAGGCTCTCAGGCCCCTGACCCCCCAGCAGAGTCTGGACCTCCTCTCTGACTTCCTCTTCCTGACCACTCCTGCCTCATTGCTCATCTTTGAATATACTAAGCACACTCTCAGTTAGAGGTCTTTGCACTCCTGATCTCTCTGCCTGGAGGCTCTGTGCTCAGACATCTGCAGTGCTTGCTCTCTGCCTTCTTTCAGGCCTTCATTCAAGCATCATTTCTCGTTGAAGCCTTCTCTGACTCCCTTATGTAAATTACAACTGCCCCCAAGTCCTACTCTCTGGCTTTCCCTGTCCTATCCTTTGCTTTTTATTTCTCCATAGTACTTGTCAACATCATCTGACATTCCATGTATTTTACTTTATTTATTTGTTGTCCCTCACCCCAGGGAAGGCTGTTTACAATTTTGACCATGTTTAATTTTACACAGTTGACCGTGTTTCTCTTATTGAAAGGCAGCATAAACTCATGTTCATGATTCCAGCTTCTAGAGTCAGACTGCCTAGGTTTGAGCACTGGTTCTATCACTCAACATTCTGTGCCTCCCTTTTCTTACCTGTAAAATGAGGATAGTAAAAGTACTTTCCTCAGAGCCTTGTAGTAAGGACTAAATAGGACAATGCATATAAAGTTCTTAGAACAGCACCTGACACGTGGAAAATGTACAAATGATAATTTACTGCCTTGGTTCCAGGGCCTGAAGATAGGGCCGATATTTGGTAGTGTTTCCATCTCATTTCCTTTTTTTTTTTTTTTTAAGTGTCTGGTATTAATTTGGTATAAGTGAATATTAGGTTGAATAGCTCCACCCGCCCTTAATACATGGAGTCAGAGGCACTACAGAACATCCAAGCAGAAATGTGGCCTCCTTTGCTCCTTGGGGCAAATGACAGAACACAGCTAACAGCAGCTCCTGAGTTTTATACATTCACAATCCAGGTGCTGAGAGGTGGACTTAATTTTCTTAGTCTCCAGTCCATTGGTGCATTGGCCCAACACAGGCCAGGTGTCCACTTCTGGTCCAATCAGTTATGGCAAAGGCATGGAATCATGAAGCCATAGAGGCATGGAGTCATTATGGGGCCGCTGCTACTGACATAACATGGATGAAGTGGGCAAGGACAATTTCTAAAATAAAGGGATGAGAAGAAGAGAATGCCATAGGTAGCCACTGCATTGGTACAATATTATGATGGAAAATGTTTGAGATTTTTCCACACTGTTTACCAGATTTCAGTCAAAATTTGGAAAGTGAACCCATAACAAATTTGTGTATTTCCGCTTCTTCAAAGACACTCCATAGCTTGAGTATTCTAAGAGGCTCTAATTTTTTTTTAATGTTTTACATGTCAAATCCTGCCCTTTGGGAAGGATGTATAGTTGACTCGGTGAGTTGGGTTTGTGTGTGTGTTTGTATGTTTGTTTTTGTCTTTGTTCCTTTCTTCTATATTTAGGTTAGAAGAAAACTGCAGCTACATCAGTAATTATATGATTTGGAAGCTGAGTTTCCATATCTTTTTGCTAATTAATGACCTTTCAAAATCTGAATTTTTGGTAAATGTAAATTAAGATTTACTAGTATCTTTATGAGTGCATGCACTTGGTGTCTAAGCCAGGTAGGCAAGTGGTACAAAGGCATTACAATCACAAACGAAAACAAAACAGCCAAACTACTCTCTCCCCTATTACGAAGTTTATAGATAATAAAATTTAAAAAATAAAAAGTTCATTCATCTTGCTCAGCATGATTTTGTGTGTTCTTCCATAAAGTCTGCCAGGCTGGGAGTTTTAAGTCTTATGATCTGGTAGCTACATTCTGTGACACTAGACAAGTCCTAATTGCTCTGGCTTCAGTTTTCCTGTTTGTAAAATAAATTGATTAGAATCAATGTCTAAGGGTTCTCCTAATTTCAAAACTCTAATTTTGCTAATTGTGAGTCTCAGAGTAGGTGGGTAAAGAGTTACTTATAGGACTAATACTTACTATAAAGGCAGGAGCAAAAATAGTAAAGAATCTTGAATTCCAAAATACAATCAGTTAACAAAACAAAACTCGGTTCATTTGAAGTCACTGCAGTCAGGGAGAAGAGTGCCTTAGCAGAATCAAGAGGGAGGAATCAGAGAAAGATTACATGGAATTTGGGAGGTCTGGGCTCAAAGGTATTATGACAGGTATTTCAAAGTGGGGAGCACATTGAGATTGGGCAAGTTTGTGGAATAATACTTTAGGGTTAGTGGACATCGTGAGGCGAGAGTCTTGAAGTGAGTCTTGATCAATAAACCATGGTTCGATAAGGGAGACTGTTGTCTCAGATAAACTGATTTGCGGTGATTTCCTGAAGCAAACAGTGAAGTTGTTTATTGACTTGTGGTTTTATCTTCTCTGGGCAAAGTTTCCTGGAACAAATAACTAAGTCATGTTGACACAGGTGGTCTCAGTTCTTAGGCCTCCCAGCTATATCATATTGATGCAGCTGGCCACAGTTTTCATGAACTTTAAGTTGATACAGAACAAAATAGCTGGCAGCAGAGAAATGTTTGATGAAAACTCTATTCCTGGCCTCTCTTGGGTTCCATGTTCATATAATCAACTTCCTACTTGACAATTCTTCTTGAATGTATTATATAGTTCTCGAATTCCAAATAGAAAATAAACTCCAAAGAGAACTCGCCCTTGATACTCTCCATTTCAGGAAATGGCATCACCATTTACTCAGTTATTTAAATCAAAAACCTAGGCACCTTTCTTGTCCTCATATCCCCACACAGTCATGTTGCTTGGAACTCCAGAATGTATACCAAATTCAACTACTTAATATCTTCAGTGTAAAACTCTAGTTCAAGCCATCCTTATCTCTTGCCCAGGCACAAAATCATTACATAAAATATCATACTGGTCTTTTCTTTTTTCTAGAATATGCATGTTTATTCCCATGTCAAAGCCCTTGTACTTGTCTCTCCTATGTAGACCACTGTTCCTCCAGATCTTTCCATAGCTCCTTTTCATTGTTGAGATGTCATCATTGAGATCCTTTATTTCCTGAATCACCCTAACTAAAGTTGGCGTCTCCCCCTCTACAATTCTATCACATTGCCATAATTTATTTATTTTATAGTAGCTAGAAATTTCTGAAACTCTATTTTTCTATACTTTGTTTCATTGTTCTCTCTCTGTCTCTACCATTGAATTTAAACTCCATCAGGGTAGAGATCCCACTTACTAGGTACCAAGCCCTGTATCCCTACTGTCTTGGGCAGAACCTGGCACATGGCAGATTCTCAAGAGATAATTTGAAATGACTCAAGAAGAAATTTTCAGCAAAAAACAGATGAGTAGATAGATGGAAGTATGTATTAATTATTTAAAAAGTAATAATCAAGGACTTCCTTGGTGGCACAGTGGTTAAGAATCTGCCTGCCAATGCAGGGGACACGGGTTTGATCCCTGGTCCAGGAAGATCCCACATGCCACAGAGCAACTAAGTCTGTGTGCCACAACTACTGAGCCTACGTTCTGCAACTACTGAAGCCTGCGCACCTAGAGCGCATGCTCTGCAACAAGAGAAGCCACCATGATGAGAAGCCCACGCACTGCGGCAAACAGTAGCCCCCTGCTCACCTCAACTAGAGGAAAGCCAATTATATAATTTGTCCACATTAATGGCTCAAGATATTTATCTCATCACTTAAATTATATTAATCTCCATCTTTCATGCAGTGAATCCCAATGTTAAGTAATGAAATTCGTTTCATGATAGGATTGAGTACTATCATAATTGGTATTTTTCTTGGACTACTTAAAGAGGCAGGAAAAGGAGAATGGTTAGTGATGAGAGGTTTAGGGAACGTTTGAATGGTTAACTAAACAGCTCAGAGCTAAAACCAAAATCGCTAGGAAAGCTTGACTTATCCTCCCCGACTTAAAAGTATTTGTTTATTTATGCAGAAGTTAAATGTTAAAATAACTTTATGGGTTTTACAAATATATTTAAAATGCTATTTCTTTATATCAGAATAGCTAAATTGAATTAAATAGCATAGTTGCTTAAAAATAAAATATACTAATTTTTTTAAACTTTTTAATTTATATTGAGTATAGTTGATTAACAATGTTGTATTAGTTTCAGGTGTACAACAAAATGATTCAGTTATACATATACACATGTCTATTCTTTTTCAAATTCTTTTCACATTAGGTTGTAACAGAATATTGAGCAGAGTTCCCTGTGCCAGACAATCTCTAGGTCCATCTATGTTGCTGCAAATGGCATTATTTCATTTTTTCTAAGGGCTAATATTCCATTGTATATATATACCACATCTTCTTTATCCGTTCTTTGGTGGATGGACATTTAGATTAATTCCATGTCTTGGCTATTGTAAATAGTGCTGCAATGAACATTGGGGTGCATGTATCCTTTCGGACCATGGTTTTCTCTGGGTATATGCCCAGGAGTGGGATTGCAGGATCATTTGGTAGCTCTATTTTTAGTTTCTTAAGGAACCTCCATACTGTTCTCCATAGTGGCTGCACCAATTTACATGCCCACCAACAGAGTAGGAGGGTTCCCTTCTCTCCACACCCTCTCCAGCATTTATTGCTTGTGGACTTTTGACTGTAGTGATTCTTACTGCTGTGAGGTGATATCTCATTGTATTTTTGAGTTGCATTTCTCTAATAATTAGTGATCTGCCTCCCAGAGTAATGGAAATAAAAACAAAAATAAACAAATGAGACCTAATTAAATTCAAAAGCTTTTGCACAGCAAAGGAAATCAAAAACAAAATGAAAAGACAACCCACAGAATGGGAGAAAGTATTTGCAAATGATTTGACCAACAAGGGATTAGTCTTCAAAATTTACAAACATCTCACGCAGCTTAATAGATCATCAAAACAAACAACCCAATCAAAAAATGGGCAGAAGACCTAAATAGACATTTCTCCAAAGAAGACATACAAATGGCCAAGAGGCACATGAAATGAATGTTCAACATAGCTAATTCTTAGAAAAGTATACTAAGTTTTGTATATACTCTACTCATGCAACATAAGAAAAGTTGGTTTTTAGTTGATGATGGGGAGGGGTTTCCTTAGGCAGTAATCTGGGAAGTAACCCTTGGTCATGGTCTAATGTTATTGAGTTACAAAAGTAAAGAAAGCATTGTGCCATAGTGTGAGGAAGCAAATGCTAGTGAAGGTTTGGGAAACAAGAATAAAGATGGGTCTGAAAGAGCAGATGGAGAATTCAGAAAATTTGTCCACTTCATATAAGTGTCAGTAGATTGACAGCATAGGTTTTAAACCACAGAACCAGGCCTGAAACTCTTCAACAAATATTAACTGAGTATCTGCTCTCTACCAGGAAATGAGCTGGCAATGAGAACATAATGATTAAGGGGGGAAAAAAAGCTACATTCCTTGCCCTTCGAGTTCTTATTGTTAAGTGACTATGGAGATGAACTTAAATAGGGTCCAAGTCACCTAAGGCCTCATGTCCCAACCTTTAAGGTTTGAACTCTATTCTGAGGACAATGAAAAGCTGTTGAACGATTTAAGAAGCAGAATGGCACAGCTAGCTTTTCATTTTACAAAGAATAATTGGTTTGTTGAAATTTTAGAGGATGATTGTCGTTAGGAGGTTGGTCGTGGAGATTAGAGGCAAAGAAACAGAAGCCCTTTAGAAGGCTGCAGCAGTAAACCAAGCAAAGAGATGAAGGTGGCCAAAACTAAGAGAGCTGCACTAGAGATGGAGACACACAGGTGGAAATATTCAATACGAAGAAAATGGAATTAACAGTGTTACCAATCGCCAACAGGTCGGTGACCCCTTAATGGGTGCTTTGCCCAGAGTCGAAAAAGCCAATCAAAGGAAACTGGTTTCAGTACACCAGAGCAGAAACTATTCATTCATCAAGGAATGAAGAAGAGAGAGCTCATGCTATAAAAACACTTTTTCCCCAAGGAGAGGGGAGTAAGAGAATTTTAAGGGTAGGAGGCAAATAAGCTATCAGGATTCTACGAAAGGGGCAAGGATTTCCAGGGGCTGGCAAGGGCAGCTGGGGTGTGTGCTGTCTTCCATGCTTTTCTGCACATGGCAGGAATTGCACTTAGCAGAGTATACAAATCCTTGCCTTTGGCAGAGATCTTAGCATGGTGGTGAAGCAAAGGTAACTTTCGACACCTCCTGCTCACATCTGTGCAGGTGTTCCTGTGGTCAAGTGAGAGCCAGTTCAGGGCCGTTGACCACTGCGTATCTCTTAAAGCACAGCTATGGAACGTCTCTGTCAAATACCAGGGCTGTTGAAACAAACCTGGAGATAAATCAAGGCAAGGATCCTTTAGCTCTCAGGGGCTGGTATGGGTGACAAAATGACCCAGCGAATGGTTTCATCATAGGAAGTGCATAATTAAGGGAAGGGAGGAGTCAGGGTTGAAGACTGGTTTGGCAGAGAAAAAATGTAAAGCTCATCAAAAAGATTTCAGCTTTTATTTGTTTTGGACTTTTTTTTTTTGAAGTTTTACACCAGGTAGGTTTTTGATGTAACATTTATTCCAAACAAGCATTTTAAAGAAATCTCGACCGTATTAATTTCTTCCAAAAAATTTACTACTGTATATCACATTTGTGATTAGAAGTCAGCAAACAGTAAGAAGGGAACTCTTCTTAACTACAATCTTCCTTACCATTCTACTTAAGATTTTGGAGTAAATTAATTAACATATTTACAAAAACACTGGTGAAGATATCTGTATTTTATATGTATACGCTAAGTAAACTCTTTATATGACTGGCAAATATTTAATTCTCAAATTTTAAAAAAATGCTCTGAATGTGAAGTCGTAGGTAGTAGTGATAAGACCATGCACACTGGTTTATATAGACAAACTCTGAAATTAACCATATTAGAAATGTTCTATTCATATTGGAAATCTTTTCTAATTGTCATGCTCCAAAAAAGTACCCTTCAATTAGACAAATAATTACATTCAATCAATTCTTTAAAATGTCAACTATGAGACTATTTTGATAGTCTCTAAAATTAAAAAATAATGAAAGTTTAACTTTTCTTTAAAAAGAAAAGCAAAAGAAGGAAACAGTCTTCAATTTTATCCATAAGTATGGAAAAGTAATCATTATTATTGTGTTAAATATTTCTCAGTGGCTTTTCTATACCAAGACATGATAACTGAAAATAAACCTGGGGTTGAATCTAGTTACATTTTTAGTGTATTTTCTAAAGTTTATTAATTATTTCAATTGGTATTTTACAATGTAAGGACTTTATAAGTCTCTGCTCATTAAAAAGATTTTCTAAATATATGTGCACTGACATAAATGTTCACTATTATTAGCATGTAGGCAATACATTGGGGCAATGGTGAGGTGAAACTCATAAAGTTGGAGAGTGTCAGTTAATCATGAACTTTCAAAATCTATAAGAAATGAATGCTCTTACAGCTATGCAAAATCATAAAAGACAGATTTATTGCCCGAGGGAGTCCTGTTTAGGGGTCTAATTGATTGCATCAATATTTTCAAAAGAAAAGAACTAATAAACAGACAGAAATGTGACAATAAAGGCAAGCCAGGTCCCCAATATTTACTTTGTGTCAGTACACGGAGAGTGGGAGCCTACGTACAGGACTCAACTGTGGACGGACTGTGAGCGACTCCGAAGTTTCCAATGGGAGAAATTTATGGAGGGTAATCCCTCCACTGTGCGAAGGTAGAGACCTATCTTGAAACTCCACTTGCAAATAAGTACACTGTTTTCACTCCAATTTTACTGTTATTTAAGTTGCTTTATGGGTTCTGAAGCAGAATGGGGGAGGTTAAATGGCTCTGAAGCCATCTTTGGTATACTATTATACAATTGCATGTCTCAGGATATCTTGGGAGCCCTGGGATTTAGAGGAATGTGCCTTGATTTCTAATACATTCATATCAGTTATTGGCAAGGTACTTTCATGAAATTATTCAGTCTTTCTGAACTTTGGTTTGCTTATCTGTAAATAAGTATAATAATGTCTTGATCTTAGTTTGATTAGTAGGATCAAGATTGACTGTGTAAAAATACCTAGGCTAGGGCTTCCTAGGTGGCGCAGTGGTTGAGAATCCACCTGCCAATGCAGGGGACACGGGTTCGATCCCTGCTCCAGGAAGATCCCACATGCTGCGAAGCAACTAAGCCTGTGCTCCACAACTATTGAGCCTGCACTTTAGAGCCCGTGAGCCACAACTATTGAGCCCATGTGCTGCAACTACTGAAGCCCACGCACCTAGAGCCCGTGCTCCACAACAAAAGAAGCCACGGCAACAAGGAGCCTGTGCACTGCAACGAAGAGTAGCTCCTACTCACCGCAACTAAAAAGAAAGCCGGTGCACAGCAAAAAAGACCCAACACAGCCACTAAAATAAATAAATAAATGAATAAATAAATAAATAAATTTATTAAAAAAATGCCTAGGCTATAACAAGCAATGGTTAAATGCTAGATATTATTATAATAGCTTAATGCATTAAATACTTAAGCCATTTTGTCACTCCCCCCAAAAAATTTCTTTACTACTATATTAGTTTCCTGTGCTGCTGTAGCAAATTACTACAAACGCACTGACTTAAAACAATATAAATTTATTATCTTACAGTTATGGAGGTCAAAAGTCCAAAATGGAGCTCACTGGGCTAAAATCAAGGGGTTGACAGAGCTGAATTCCTTCTGAAGCTTTAGGGGAGGATTGTTTTTTCCCAGCTTCTAGATACTATCCTTGATTTGTGGCCTCCAACTAGCAATTACATCACATGGACCTCTGCTTCTGTCATTACATCTTCTTCTCTGATTGTGACACGTCTGCCTCTTTCTTATAAAGACCCTGTGATTACACTGGGCCTACTGTATAATCCCAGATAATCATAATCTTAATATATTCACAGGTGTATTAGTCAGGGTTCTCCAGAGAAACAGAACCATTAGGAGATATATACCTATATATCCATCTATAGAGATAGATGATAGATAGATAGATATACTTTATTATAAAGAGTTGGCTAATGTGATTATGGAGGCTGGCATGTTCAAAATCTGCAGTATGAGCCAATAGGCTCAAGACCCAGGAGGGTGGATGGTACGGATAAAGTCTAAGAGCAGTCTGTTGGAGAATTTTCTCTTGCTCAAGGAGGCTAGTCTTTTTGCTCTATTCAAACCTTCAGCTGATTGGATGAGACCCACCCACATTATGGAAGGCAATCTATGTTTATGCATGTAAACGTTAATCTCATTTAAAAACACTCTCCAATTTGACACATAAAATTAACCATCAAAACAGGTTTCAGGGATTAGGACTTGGACATCTTTGGGGGGTGGCGATTATTCTGCCTACCACAAGTATCTCTCTCGATATCCACATTTTGAGATCTGTGCTAACCATTAAATCTCTAAAAACAGGCTAGCCCAGTTTCTGGTTTTAAGGAACTCACATTTAGAGAAGAGGACATGTAAATTGATAAGTACGATACAATAGAGTAGGTGTAATGATACAGCCAAGCACAGTATGCCATGGTAATACAGAAGAGAGGCGTGCAATTCAGCTTGGGGGTGGGAAGTGCAGGTGGAGAAGGTGGGGGTAACAAAGAAAGCTTTCTAAAGGGGATGATGCCTAAGCTGAATTTTTAAAAATATGTGGGAGTTAAAAAAGGGAAAAGGCATTGCAGGCAGAGGAGTCAGCTTGAGCACAGAGAAATAACTATTCCTCTGATTCTACACTCACCTTGTAGCTTTCTTGTTATAATTTAACTTCACTTGAAGTTTTTTTGTTTTTGTTTTTGTTCTTTTCCTATAAGGAAAGAATATGTTGACCAGAGAATTCAAGGGCCCAGTTCTCTTGGCAATAATATTTCTAAGTGTAAATGAATAAACTGACATTCAGTTGTATATACCTGTCTTTGTGTATGGTGGGCGCTATTGGATGCTGACTAAACAACCATTTGGCCTTTATTCCTTCCTAACAGAAGTTCAACTTTGTTCAGAGATTTGGTAGCAGTGTGCTAAGGGAAAGTGGGTCCCTCCTTAGTCCCAGGAAATAATTTGTGAGTGTTCTAACTCAATGGGAGTATCCATTCCTTTTTGTTGTGATTAGTTTAAGGGAGGCATGTGACACAGTTGTGGCCATTGAGAAAAAAGTAAAAAAGAAAAATTAGTTGGGGAGCTTCTAGAAAAGACTTTCCTTCCTCATACAAAGAGAGATACATAGCAGAAGCTCTCAGCTCTTCTTTCTTGCTCACTTTTTGACTTTGTTGTTTGATACCGGAATGTTTGGAGCTGAAGCAGCTATTTTGTTACCATAAGGAGAACATTATGGCATATCAAACATGAGAGCAGAAAGATGAAAAGAGCCTGGAGCCTTAGTGACATCACTGAGCAGCTGGACCAAAGGTGCTGCATGACAGCCAGAGAAGACAGCATGCTGCGTGCCTTTAGAGGTTATCTGCAGAATAACCAAACTGCGTTGTCTAGATTAACACCTTCCACATTATTTATAAAAGGGTATTTGTCTTTTTAGCTTGTCATAGTCTAATGTGCCAGACTTCAGGAGGATGTAGGGAAAAGAAAGAAAAGCCCATCCTGAGAAAAGATTTATTTATTTCAAACATTTTCTAAACCTTTTCCATAAACAACTAAGCTTTGGACTTGGAAATCAAGAAAAATCACTTGACCGGACATTCTAGCTTCTTTTCTCCTCCAATGTTTGGAACTTTCTTGTTCTGATCAGGTCTTAGATATTAAGGAAATTTTTACTTGTAATATTTTTGTACTTGACCATTATATTAGAAAGATTTCAACTGTGTATAAAACTGTTATTTTTAAAGACATACAGAGTTGTTTAAATTTAGAAATAATATGGTTCAGTCTTTCTTTTGATTCCTTTTGATCACAAATTTTGATTCATATTTTTACATAGCAAATTATATCCTCCCTGAGATTCTCTAAAAAGTGTGAAGTTTATACATACATGTCTTTAAAACCATGAATTTCACTGGAGTGAGTTAACAAAGTAATTCATTAGCAATAGGTAATGAATAAAAAAACTAGAGAATATACTTAAAATGAGTAAATTCAGCACCTCTAGGTGTTTTTTTTTTCTAGGTGTTTTTTAAACTGTGTTTTATTACCATTAATGTACAGTAAATGGCCTGAGCCATTATCATGCATCCTTGCATTCTATATTGATTTATAGCACATTTAAGTAGCAATTATTCTCACTGCTGCAAAGTGCTTGTGCTCTGCTCACTCGACATGCAAACATTTCAAATTACAGTACATTAAGATGTCAATGACAAAAGGGAACATTCTAAAAATAAAGTGATTTTTAAGCATTTTATAAAATGACTAACTACTCCTTTACCAGTGGGCACATACTCTACATTCCTTCAAATGCTTCTTAGAAACTCTTACAAAACAAAGAGACATACTTCTAATTATTCTACATGGGTAAGTGAGTTTCAAGAAATAGTGTCTCCCTGATTCTTTAGCATCTGTTATCCTAGAATTAGACTTGCTTTTCAGGCAAGGATGAACCTTGCTACACACAAAGATAAACGAATGTACACTTTGTTGATTTTCCTGATGAGCTTTTCATTTCCACTTTTGACTACAGCAGTACATCGATCTCGTATCTTTAAGCAAGAACTTAGTGATTCTCAGTTCTCATTCATGGAATGAAGAAAATGTTCAAAAAGTACCACTTCTATGTGTCAATAATGTTACTTTACCCCTTCTTTGCCCCCATGATAGCCTTAAAATTTTCTCTGAAGTGCCTGTGTATGAACCAGGAATTTCATTACCATTTTTAGAATCTTCTGAAGCCTAATAGATTTGACAAAACACTCCCTTTCTGGATGGTTTATGAAAATATTGTTTCACGCAGTCTGGTGAGCCCGATGTTTTCGATTACTTTACTCAGAGAAGAGCTTTATTAATTTGTTCTTTCAACAAATATTTTTTGAGTGCCTGCGATGAGATGGATGCTAGAGATACATCAATGAGCAGGACGAAACTGGTTCTCTGTTCTTGGGCATTTCAGGCTGGAGGGGAGGAGGAGGGAATGAGGCAGTGTGTAAGGGAAAGGAAACGGCTTGTGCTAACGGAGGGCCTCTCTGTGTTAGTTCCTGTACTGATTACTGTCCACATTTGATCACATTTAAATCTCTTGGAAACTCTATGCAGAAGGTATTTTTATAATTATCCACATTTCACAGAGGAGGAACTGGGACTTCGAGGAATTTCTAAACTCTGCGTGAGACTGAAGAGCTTAGAAGCAGCAGAGCTAGGAATTCAACCCCAGTTTGCCTGAATTCAAACTCTTCCACTTAAACATTAGGTCAAAACGCCTCTTTGTTATCTCAGGGTGATGTCTACCAATAACAGAAAACAGACTTTGTTTTTTCTCATTTGAAAGTAAGATGTTTCCCTCATATTTGAGTTGATGCACTTATCTATGCATGTGGCGACCCAGTGGATGTCTTTGGGCTAAAGTGCTATTCTTTCTCACTGATAGCAAGTGGGTTGTCGTCTTAAGATAAGCCAACCAGAGAGGACTCTGGTACGCATACATATATACATACAAGATTATACACACACACATATAGTTTGTGTGCATAATTATATACATGTAAAAAATCAACAGCATGTATGAACAAAAGGAGAATTTCAGCAAAGAGGTGAAAACTTTAAAAAAATCAAGTTAAATGCTAGAAATGAAAAATTGATATCAACTACAAAGAATTTATTTCATGGGCTTAAAAGCAATCTGGACACAGTGGAGAAAATAGTCACTGAACTTGAAGACATTTGGGTCAATAGACCCAAATTAAAGCACAAAGAGAAAAGAAAGATTAAAATAAAAACAGATTATAATAACTAAGCCCTTTGGAACAATATCAATGATCTAAAATTTGTAACTGCAGCCCAAGAAGGAGAGATGAGAGAGTGGGGGAATTTCTAATAACTTTTCGAAAATTTTGAAGACATACTCACAGGACCAAGAAGCTCAGAAAACTATAAGCAAGGTAAATACAAAGAAAACATACATATGTATATTATGTATATTAAATACCATAGGTATATTATGTACATTAAATATACATACGTATATTATAGTCAAACTACATCTTTAATGTGCTAAAAGAAAAAAGTCAACATACAATATACCCAAATGATTCCTTAAACAGAAATACAAAATACATTTTTAGATAGATAAAAGATAAGAGAATTTATTGACAGCTGACCTAAACTACAGAAATTCTTTGGTCTGAAGGGAAATGATATCAGATAAAAGCCAGATCAGCAGGAAAGACCTAATATATTTTTAAAATTTTTCTTTACATATGTATATATGCTACATATATTTCATATATTCATAGATAGATGATAGATAGATAGATAGATAGGTAGATAGATGATAGATAGATATAGGTTATAGTAACCTGCAAAAACTGGCAAGAAATATTACAGAAAATAGGGTCCCATTTCTGAGGGCAAGAAATAACCACAAAGTAATTTACAGAATGCTAATAAGAGTGATAGGGAAAATGTAAAATAGATGGATAGTGGGAAGCAACTGCATAACACAGGGTGATCAACTCAATGACTGGTGATGACCTAGAGGGGAGGGGTGGGATGGGGAGAATGGGAGGGAGGCCCAAGAGGGAGGGGATATGGGGATATATGTATAAATACAGCTGATTCACTTTGTTGTACACTGGAAACTGGCACAACAGTGTAAAGCAATTATACTCCAAGAAAGATCTGATTTAAAAAAAAAAAGTGGTAGGGAGTCATTATGAATGCAATTTAGGTGTCAGCAGGAGTGCCCTCACCCTAGAATCCTGAGTTCCAGATATGATTGACTCAAACTCCCCATTTCCATGCCTTAAATTCTTCTATTCTCTGCATGTTTGTGTCTATTTCTTTGTCTCTGCTGTGACAATGATGCAAGTTGGGTCATAGCCCATGCTTTCTGCTCCCCTCTCCCGTTCCAAAATTATCCTGCACAAAAAGATTGTATCAAATAGCAGAGATTTTACTGAAGATAGGAGCCTGTATATCCCACTTCAAACAAATGAAAATTATTTGTAGACCATTCCTGTTCTGAAATGTCCCTTGTTTATCCTGCTGCCACGTTTTTCTCACTGGCTTCTTCACCCATGTACCACTCATCCTTCCAACATCACATAAGCTCTCTTTGTTCTGCCACCTTTCTCATCCTTTTTTCTCTTCTTTCCTGTTCTCTCTCAAGAGCTAAATCAAAATGTTCTCATGCAGATAAGCTTAACCACTCTTCTCATTGCTTTGGCTCCTGTCCAATCTCACATTCATCCCAGATCTGCTTCGTTGCATAACTCCAAGGGCCTTGCTTACTTTGTAGTCCATGTAAATAGGGTTCCCTGGAGTTGTGCAGTGCACGGACAGGGCAGCAGTATATGGCAGCCCTACCTTCACTTTATTAAGGTAGTTTCCTAATCAAAGACTTTTCTGGTGCCAGCTATTATGCTAATGATCTCCCACCTACATTACATAAAAGACGTACAAAATTTTTTTAGAAGATTGAATAAAGTGGAAAGCTATGCTATAGATTTGGATGGGAAGTCTAATGTAAAAATGTCTAGGTGTCATCAGTTCTAATTAAGATACCAACAGGTTTTTCTTTTTTTGGTAATGACAATAATTTTATAATACATTTGAATAATTAAACAGGAGAGAATAGCAAAAAAAAAATTAATCTTTTGGAAAAACTAATGAGAACAAATATTAGACTCTATAATGATCACAAACACACGTAACTGTTATCTACATAGCTAGTTTCCCGTCTAGCTATCTAGCTATTTTTGATCTATCTTTTATGGACATCTGAAGCATCTCTTTTCCCTTCATTCAATAACGCCTTCCCCTTCTTCAGGCACAGGGCATCACCCCCAACTATGCATCCCATATGGTTTTTGTGAAGCTGCCAATCACAGGACCCCATTCCTTGGCCTAAAGGTGGGCATTCAACACTGGCAGGACCAATCAGAGTAAACTATCCTCTTGACCGTAATGATTGGTCCACTGCTAGGTAAATGGCTCAAGTCACTCAGAGTTTTAGCTGCAAATATTCAAAATGAAGCTGAAAAAAAAAACATATCCTCTTCTGGGAAAGATAACTGGGATGATATAAGCCCAAGATTGCTGGAAGATATGTTTTTCTGCCAGTGGAAAAAGCCCATCTGTTATAGGAGAGAATGAAGCCAAGCAAAAGTAAGGAAACATGAGAGATGGAGTGAAGAAGAAAGAAAATCCTGAAGGTACTGAGTCCCAGTTTGAATTTCTGAAGCTCCAGAACCTATCTAGTTCCTGAAGGTCTTCTCTCAAATCTCAGATTTCCTCATATATTTCTAATCATATAGCCATAGCTATAGAGACAGAGATATAACTACAGGGACTATTTCGCCTTTCTCTGCCCACTCCTCTCCTGGTTACCACACCCAGAGGAGGAAAGGAAGAGATGCCACCCTGATTGGTGGGGATCCCAGACAGGTTTTAGGGTTATGATTTGTTACTGGATGATTTCACTGTTAGCTATTGGTGGCGATTGTGGTGGGGATAAGAGATTAATATTTATAACAGTAGCACAGCGGTAGCGCTGCTCCTGGATGTGCCAGAAAGTGCCTGGATGTCCTGACGTTTCCTAGATGTGACTTTTTTTTTTGCCTCTGGAGTTGAGGTGGGGCTCACTGGCTTGGGAATAAATGATATAGAACCCATAATTGATATAGAATAATAAACTCTGAGCAGACAAATTGCATGGGTTATTTTACACAAACTCTAAGGGAGTTTTACCAAGGGTGAAACTCTCCAAAGTTCTTCTTTACTAACCCTGGCGCCCTTGTTATTGGGGGAAAATCTGGGCATTCTATCTTAGCTTTAAGCTGTCTAAGTTCAATTGCGTATTTCTCTGGGTTATCCTAGATTACAAAAGGATACTAAGGCCTCCCAAGATTACCACACTGAGAAAGCTCAAGATTCCCTTTCTAATTCTTCCTGGTATGCTCTTCTGCCATTCCCTCTCATTCATGTCACCTGTTTTTTCCTCCCCTACGTTAGGGAGCTTGTGCCACTCTCTAATGAGTCTTTCTTCTGTCTTGGACATTTATTCATTGATTCATCTATTTATTCAAATCTATATTTAATAAATACCTATTATGTGCCAATCATTTTTCTAGTTGTACCCAAGTGCTTTTAGCATGATAGGAACACAGATATGGAAACACTTTAATACACAATTGTTAAACCCAGCCCCATTTAGCAAGGCCGTGATATGATTGGTCTAGCAACCTTGTCTTAGTATCTCAGTATTTCCTGCCTTTTCTTTCCTGTGTTAGCTACCCAGTTCCCTCCTGGGGTGTAGCTGGGGACACTTAGTTCAGTCTTCTAGTCATAGGCAAATTCTGGCAACTCCCAAACTTCTCATACCTCTGCTTACAAAGCAGGCGAACAACTATCCCCAACTACAACACATCGTGCCTTTCTCTATAGGCATACCATAATACCAGAGCCCCTGGCCATAATTCCAAAGAACCTGACTTTCTCTAGGGCAGGGATGAGAAGTAGGGAAAATTCCACAACCCTGATCCTGCAAAATAATTCCTATTGCCCTACCAGAGATGGCAATGGCGGGCAGTAGGAGGACACATGCACTTGAAGACAAGTGATAGCAGTGATTTCACTGTTGGCTATTGAAAATATAATTCCAGGCAATAAACTTTCTCTTATAACATAAAATTGAATTCAGTAGTTCATTTATATTAGTACTCATATTATCTGTGTATATTAAAAAGTGACTAACCTTTAAATTTCAGTTTTATACACTTTAATTTACTTTCCCCTCATACTTCGATTGATTATCATCCTAAAATCCTAAAAACCACCTACTGTGACAGTGGCACAGAGGCATGGTTTAATTACTGTTTAATTTTATAGCACAGTTAAATTATATTTTCTAGTGTTTTATGGATTGTGTAGTAATGGAAACTTGTGACAGAATTTAAAAATATATTTTATTTTGAAAGTAGTGTATGCTTGTACAAATAAAAAGTTGAGAAATAAAATTTTTTTTTAAATTATCCTATTCTTTGCTCTCAAATTCCACTTCACAGAAGTCACATCATTTGATATGTATCATTCCAGGTGTTTAAGCATGTACAGTTGTTTCCCACAAATGGCCTTATGCCTGTATACACACACACACACACACGCTCTCTCTAATACTTAACTTTTTCCACTTAACAATCAGTCCACATCATCCAGATGTTTCATAGTACAGATGTACTGTAATGCATTTAACTGTTTATCTATTGAAATACAATTAAAATGATTTTAGATTTTCACTATTACAAACATTGCTACAATAAGTAACTTTGTAATATATATTCTTCCATGCTTATGTGATGTATCTGGAAGGCAACTTTCTAGAAAAGGAATTGCTGGGTCAAAGAGTAGATGTACTTGATATTTAGACAGATACTACGAAAATGCCATCTAAAAAGGTTATGCTAGCCTGTGCTCTTACCAACAGCATGTGTCTGAGAGAATCTGTTTTAAATCTTTGCCAATCTGATAGTGAAACATGCTATAGCATTGTTATTTTAATATGCATTTCTTTAATCATGAATGAGATCTAGAACTTCTCATACATTTATTAACCATTTGCATCTCTTTTTCTCTGAGTTATATTCTTTTTGTGACTGGATTTTTATATTGCAGATAATTTCCAAGAAAGAGTGCACACATTTTTGAGTTTCATATTAAAATCTCTAAATCTTGTAATTAAAATTAGAATGACGTTGGTGCTAGGGTCATGTATAATGAAATAATAATTTTTGATTTGAGGAAAAGCTCTCCAGTCCATCTGGGTCCCCACATTGCAAAGCAGTAGTCTACTTGCATTTACCATACCTGGGAATGATAGTCTCAGACATTCACATCCTCTTTAAAAAGCTGTACAATGATATGGTTTATTGTAACCATGAGGCTTAAAAATATAAAAGTCATAGAGGATGGGTTGGCTCAATGCCAGCAGCACAGGAAACAGCTTTTCAGAGGTTATGTAAGAAGGAGGTAAGAAACTACATGATTATGCCATGTGTGAAATTAAAAAGCTGGGATTGGCCCAGATCTCAAATGCTGGGAAAGAAACAGGAGGCAGTAGTCGAATGCAAAGGAGAAAATCACCAGCACTGCTGTGAGTTCGAATACTGTTTGCCACACAAAGATTAAGCAAAGGACCTATTTATTTTTGTTTCAATTCAAGGTAAGTAGATCTCCAACACAGGGAAGCCCATGAGTAGGACAAACCAACTGCTTTAGTTTTAGTTTGTTTAGTGGTGGTGGTTTTTGGTTGCAGGTGCAGGAGCCTGACTCAAACTAGCTCAGGCTAAGAGAGCATTCACCGGTTTATGTAAAAGAAAGTTGAGGGGTTAACAATTTTCAAGTGTCAGTGAGTTCAGGGCTGACTCTAAAGGGCTGTGCCTTATCCTCCAGTTCTTGCCTGCTTTTCTCCACTTGGGCTTCTCAGGTGGGCTCTCCCTACAAGATAGAAGAGATGGCACCAGCAACGTTAAGGTTTTACTACAGAGCACCTAACAGATGCCAGGTGACTTCCTAAGTACTGAGAATATAAAGATGGATAAGGCATCATCCCTATTCTTTTTTTGTTTTTTTCATTTAATAAAAATTTATTATTACAGTTACTTCCAGAGAATTCATCTCTATCCCCTTCACTTAAACTAATTCCTTCTTTCCTTGGACTATTTTTGTTCTCTTTCTACATATAACCGTTACAGTAAATTCCTGAATATATGTAATTTTTCACCTTTTCACAAAGTCACATTTCACATTTCACTTGTTTCATTTGCACTTACCGTAGAGTGTAATCTTTATATTTTTATTAACGGCTGCCTAATCCTTATTGTCCATTGATTCCATGTACAGTTATTTTCATATTTAAAGACTTTAGCTTTTTTAGAGCAATTTTTGGTTCACAGCAAAATAGAGGGGAAGGTATGGAGATTTTCCATCTATCCCTTGCCCTCGGACATGTGTGGCCTCCCCCATTACCAACATTCCCCATTGGAGTGGTATATTTGTTGCAATTGATGAACCTACATTGACACACCATTGTCACCCAAAGTCCACAGTTTACATTACGGTTCATTCTTGGTGTTGTACATTCTATGAGTTTGGACAAATGTTAATGACATGTATCCTCCAGTATAGTATCATAGAGTATTTTCAATGCCCTAAAAATTCTCTGTGCTTTGCCTATTCTTTCCTCACCTGTACCCACCTTCCAACTCTGGACAATCACTGATCTTTTTATTGTCTCCATAGTTTTGCCCTTTCCAGAATGTCATATAGTTAGAATCATACAAATGCCACCTTTAAAATTGGCTTCTTTCACTTAGTAATATGCATTTAAATTTCCTCCATGTCTTTTAATGGCTTGTTAGCTCTTTTTTTTTTTTTTTTTTTGCTCATTTGTTTTTAGCACTGAATAATATTCCATTGTCTGTATGTACCACAATTTGTCCATTCACCTACTGAAGGACATCTTGGTTCCTTCCAAGTTTTGGCAGTTATGAACAAAGCTTCTGTAAACATCCATGTGCAGGTAAGTACCAACAAACATGATCACTGGATCTTATGGTAAGAGTATGGTTCCTTTCAGAAGGAACTGCCAAACTGCCTTCCACAGTGGCTGTAACCATTTGCATTCCTGCCAGCAATGCATGAGTGTTCCTGCTCCTTCACATCATCGCCAGCATGAGGTGTGTCGGTGTTCCAGATTTTGACCATTTTAATAGGTATATAGTGGAATCTCATTGTTGTTTTAATTTCCATTTCCCTGATGACATATGTTGTAGAGCAACTTTTCATAAGCTTATTTATCATCTGTATATCTTCTTTGGTAATGTGTCTGTTCAGATCTGTGGCCTATTTATAAATCAGGTTGTTTGTTTTCTTACTGTTGAATTTTAAGAGTTCTTTGTATAATTGGATAACAGTCCTTTAACAGATGTGTCTTTTGCAAATATTTTCTCCCAATCTATGGCTTGTCTTCTCATGCCTGTGACATTGTTTTTCTCAGAGCAGAAGTTTTTAGATTTAATAAGGGTAGCTTATCCATTATTTCTTTCATGGATCATCCCTTTGGTGTTGTATCTAAAAAGTCATCACTATAAGCAAGGCATCTAAGTTTCCTCCTATATTATCTTCTAGAAGTTTTTATAGTTTGCATTTGAATCTGTCATCCATTTTGAGTTAATTTTTGTGAAGGGTATAAAGTCTATGTCTAGATTCACTTTTTTTTGGTGCAGGTGTATGTCCACTTGTTCCAGCACCATTTGTTGAAAACACTATCTTTGCTCTATTGTAATACCTCTGCCCATTTGTCAGATAAGTTGATCATATATATCTGGGTCTATTTCTGGGCTTTGTATTTTGTTCCATTGGTCTATTTGTCTAGTTTTTCACCAATAACACACTGTCTTAATTACTATAGCTTTTATGTTAGTTTTAAATTGGGTAGTGTCATCCTTAACCTTTGTTCTTTTCTTCCAATATTGTGATGACTATTCTATCTTTTGCCTCTCCATATGTACTTTAGAATCATTTTGTCAATATCCACAAAATAACTTGCTGAGATTTTGACTGGGATTGTACTGGATTTATATATCAAGTTGGGAAGAACTGATATCTTGACAATATTGAATCTTCCCATCTATAAACATGGACTATATCTCCACTTATTTAGTTCTTTAATTTTGTTTTTCAGAGTTTTGCAGTTTTCTTCATACAGATCTTGTACATATTTTGTTAGATTTATACCTAGTTATTTCATTTTTGTAAATTGCACTGTGTTTTTAATTTCAGATTCTACTTGTTCATTGCTGGTATACAGGAAAGCAATTGACTTACGTGTATTAATCCTGTATCCTGCAACCTTGCTATAGTCAATTGCTGCAGGAGTTTTTTGTTCAAATCTCTTAGATTTTCTACATAGATGATCATGCCATCTGCAAAAAAAGATAGTTTAATTTCTTCCTTCCCAATCTGTGTACCTTTTATTTCATTTTCTTGTCTTGTGGCATTAGCTAGTACTTCCAGTATGATGTTGAAAAGAGCAATGAGAGAAAGTATTCTTGAATTTTTATTTTTATTTGTTTTTTGTTTATTTTTTTGACCTACAATAAACTGCATATATTTAAAGTGTATAATTTGATATTCTTTTCTTATTAGTAATATATATATGGCAATCCCAATCTCCCAATTCATCCCATCCCAGCCCCCCCAGCTTTCCCCACTTGGTGTCCATATGTTTGTTCTCTACCTCTGTGTCTCTATCTCTGCCTTGCAAACCGGTTGAACTGTACCATTTTTCTAGATTCTGCATATATGTGTTAATACACAATATTTATTTTTCTCTTTCTGACTTACTTCACTCTGTATGACAGTCTCTAGGTCCATTCATGTCTCTACAAATGTCCCAATTTCATTCCTTTTTACGGCTGAGTATTATTCCATTGTATATATGTACCACACATATAAAGAATTTTTAAAAACCCATGCCCACCACTCATTTTAACAAATCTTAATAACAGTTTGTCATTTCTGAAGCAGACATGTATTGTGTATGTTTGTATTCAGATCTGAGTTGAAACCCTTTGTGTATCTGTTGGTTTTCTTTCCAAAATCTTGCTGGCCCAGCCTCAATTTGTAGCAGGTTTCAGCACTCTTCCTCCTAATCAGGCACTCAAGGAAGGAAAAATTATCCTCAGTCTCAAGGCTGTGGATTTAAAAAAAATCAAGTCAGTTGAGGAGTGACAGAAACCATGGAGCAATTACTCAAAAGCCATTCTTTTTTTTTTTTTTGTAACAATTTTTTTTAGCATTTTTTTTTTGAGAGGACGTATTCTTGCTTTATTCCTGATCTTAGTGGGAAAGCTTCTAGTTTCTCACCATTAAGTATGATGTTAGCTGTAGATTTTTTTTTAGTATTTTAAATCAAGTTGAGGAAGTTCCCCTTTATTCCTAACGTACTGAGAATTTTTATGATGAATGAGTGTTGGATTTTATCAGATGCTTCTTCTGCATCTATTGATATGCTCATATTATTTCTCTTTTTTAGTATATTGATGTGATGGATTACATTAAAATTGATTTTCATTGAACCAGCCTGTGTGACTGGGATAAATCCCACTTGGTTGTAGTGCGTAATTCTTTTTATATATTGTTGCATTCAATTTGCTAATATTTTGTAGAGGTTGAGGATTTTCGCATCTGTTCATGAGAGATATTGGTTTGTAGCTTTCTTTTCTTGTAACATCTTTTTCTGGTTCTGTTACTAGAGTAATGCTAGTGAGTTAGCACTAGAATGAGTTAGGAGGTATTCTTTCTGCTTCTGTGCTCTAAAAGAGATTGTAGAGAATCAGTATAACTTCCTCTTTAAATGTTAGATCAAGGTACATTTTTAAAGTACAGTTTTCATTTGGAAATTATATGGCAGCTTAGGTTGAGAGTTCAAATCCTAAGCATTGTGTCCTGAATTATCATCATGGGAAAGAAAGTGCTATATCACTTAGGAACCTGTCCTTGGTTTGTTCCAGAGCACTCTTCTCCTGATTTCTACAACATTTACTGAAAACCTACCTTCTGACAGCAGGCATTATGCTAGGTGTTTGATAATTAATTAACTAATAACACATGCACATATATATATATACACATGAATATATGAATGTGTTTATCCATTTATTTTCTTTAAAATTAAAATTTTTTATTTTGACATAATTTCAGACCTTTGTTGCAATAACGGAATAAAGAATTCCTACATAGCCTTCACCCAGATTCCTCAAACATTAACATTTTATTATCATTTTCTCTTTGAGACTTTTAGCCATGGTATTCCATCATCCTTAAATACTTCAGCATATATTTCCTAAAAACAAGAACATTCTTTTATATAACCATAGAACAATGATTAAAATAAGGAAATTAGCATTGATGCAAAAGCACTGCCTACTATACGGATCATATTCAAATTTTGCCAATTGTTCCAATAGTGTCCGCTATAGCAAAACAAAATTCTGGGTCATATGTTGCATTCAATTTTTATTTAATTTGGAATAATCCCTCATTCTTCTTTTGTCTTTTATGACATTGGCTTTTTTTAAGGAGTACAGACCATGCATTTTGTAGAATGTCCCTCAGTTTGGGTTTGTTAGGTGTTTCTTCATGATTAGATTCAGAATATGATTTTTGGTAGAAATATCACATATCTGACATTGTCTTCTTCTCAATGCATCATTTCACATGATGCCAGTTTATCCCATGTCCCTATTTTTTAAAGTTCTTAGCATCTAGGATTGGTGACAGCACACAGAGAAATAACTGTGATATAGTCTGATTATCACAAGACAGATGTCCGTGTGTGTAGACATCTTTTATTCATTCTTCATATTTTCTTGGCTTACCCTTTCGGTCCAGCCGCTGCTACTGTAGCCAACCATGCCCTGCCATGGTCTTGACTCAAGTGCATGGAGCATCTCTTGCTTTTGCAGTAGGAATTCTCTGCTACCACCACCTGGGATGCCTGCAGAAGCCCATCCAGCACAGGCACAGACTAGGAAGTGGAAGGAGTTGACACTCACTGGAGAAACCACTGAGGGGTAAAGCCAATGAATCAATCATCAACTCTTCTATGTCAGACAATCCTGAGGCACAATTTACACGTGCTCCAAAGGCTCTCATCAGAACAAAGCTCCAGGTGCTCACAGTGGTGACCAGCTCAAAAATGCACACTTGGGTTGGCTTTTTTTCCTTCTATTTACCATTATTCTCCATACTCACACTCTTGTCCCCTGGAATTACTTCCAAAGCAAACCAACTGCATCTAAACCCTTGTCTCAGACTCTGCCTTTCAAGGGAACCCAAGATAAGACATTTGATCTCAGGAGTAGACCTAGAAAGCAGATGCTCAGAAAAGGACTCTGGAACTAAATCTCTCACCTTTCAGACACTTTCACTTTTGGTGGAAAGTGTGGGTGGTGATAACCCTTGGCCTGAATCAGCATCACTAAGACTTTCACTGGTAGATGATAGGAATAAATTATAGGTAGAAAGTCAAGCATTTGCTTATGGACTAAGGATAGCCCTTGAACGGTCTGAAAACAATGGTGGTTGTAAGACCTGTGGATTGGCTCATTTTTGTTAAGCGCTCATGAAGACAAAAAAAAAAAAAAAAAGATAGGCTTAAGCTACCAGCTTTCAATTCTAGGCAGAAAGCCTACAAGGCAGTATTTATATAGATGATCATATTTTGCATCTACAGAGGAAAAGGTGTTGAATAATCAGACCCAGGACTGAGTTGTAAGGTTGCATAGCTACAAAGGACCCTGAATATACTGTCTTGACAAGTCTTCTACGCCAAAGGCAGGGCCCAAGAAGGGAAAAAATGAAATCCTGAGACTTGGAACAGTAGCATTTAGGTGAACAAGCCTGAGAAATGTCAAAATATCTTCTGAAAGCTGCGTTGGTACAAGTAGCTCCTTCTACTTTACTTGAGAATAGCCTCCCTGTTTCTGGAGACCCTGCAAAAACCTTGTGTGAAGCACTAGACACATAAACAAAGATCTGTATGACCTGGTTAACATTTATTTACCCAAAGGAACTGAGAAGTGAATCCTGAAAATGTTGGACCAGGGAAGGCAAAGGTGGACAGAAGAGAATTTATTGACATTGAAAAACACCTGGAGTTTCATGACATAGCAAGGACACATGTAGCTAGTTCTACTATATTGCTGGAATGGCTCCTTAAAGCTTGGATACGATGAAGGCCTACAGCTAATGAAGGAGAGATTTTAGAAGTGCCTTGACTGACTTGAGGAAGGTGTCAGAAGGCTCAGGAAGGTTAGAATGTAAGAACAAATTTATATTATACCTGAGAGCCCAGTGGAAACACCCATCTCCAAGGCGGTAGGAAATACAGTGGTGAGGGTACCATTGGCACATTTGAGAAGCTCAGTGGTAGTTATCCACTGTAGGTAACAGTAAGAAATGCTGCTGTGGGACTGGGCTCCTTAATATTAATTGGATTGATAAGAATCCAAAATAGCAGAAGCCAGATGGTAGCACTTGACTGACAGAAGGAAAGTGTACATAATTGGATAATGGGCTGCAAGACCAAAATGGCAACCAGAATATCTTCACCCACAGGGTTCTGTGATAGTGACTAATAGACCATGGTGTGCCTCAGGGCAAGTTAAATGAGCATCCACTAGGGTGTTACTTGATCTATATGTATAACCACATACACACACAAAAAATTAACAGCTGGTTAACAGAAGGCTGATTCCAGCTGTCTCAGTGGAAAATTGTAACCCCTCACCCTCACTTTACAGATCGAAGTGAGTTCTCTGACCCAAAGCCCATCATTTGAATGGGAGGCTGAGTAAAGACCCTGCAATGATAGCACAAGTATATATACTACATATTTTCCCAGTAGTTCTCCAAAAGGACATATGCCCATTTATGGACATATGCCAGATTTGTCCATAGTTTAACCCCCTGTGTAAGTTAATCAGGGTTGTCTCATTTCCTTTGCCAAAGAGTAGCTTGAGCATAGACAGGTAGTTAAATCCTGACAAATGCAACCTGAGGGATGGGATTCTGCAAGCTTTCCTTGTCTTAAAAAAGAGGCATGTGAGAAGGAACAATACTTTTATTGCCCATAGATATTGCTATGTGAGCTGTGGCAGCCATGTTGAGACCATGAAGTTTCTTGCCTTTTTACTGAGACTAGCAGAGTAGAAGAATCTGATTGAATTTTCATAATATTCAATTCATAGCTGTTGAATTAACCTGGGAAATACTTGAATCTTCATGAAATTATGAATTGTTGAATTAACCTGACTCTTAGTCAAGTTTTCTGTTACTTAAAGCCAAAAATATTCTAACTGATATACAAGGACCCAGGAGAAAAATACCTAAACCATTAAATAGAATAAAATAAAATTACAGATGCTGCAACAGGAAGGATTTTAAGACAAATTCCTAAGTGAAAAGAAACCAACAAAACAAAACAAGGTGTGGAAGAATTTGTACAGCTCGGACATCATCTTTTAAGTATGTACGTGTATACCTTAAAATTTTGGGAAGACTGTGATTAACCATGATTAACACTGTGAAGTTTTATTGGGCTGAATGGGGAGGAAAAGAGACAATTTTAATTGTAGGTATTACCTAATTATTTAAACTTTTAAAAGAATGTACAATTATTATTTTTAAAATTGAAAAGCTGTTTTTTTAAAAAAGAGAAAATTGTTAATTTCTAGATAGGCAGGTATTTTCTTTAAATTTTGCAAGAGTCTAGGGATAGCAGACATAGCAATTCAATGCTGATGCCTACAATCAAGTGAGGCCCCAGATTCAGATAAATGTTTCCACTTCTAGTTTCTTCTCTTAATGTGGTATCTTTAGCTATGGCATCATCTCTGAGAGAGGCTTAGAAAGTATAATCTAGAAGAGAAGAGTAGGGAATACCAGATAGCATGACTACAACAGTTTAGCTCTTTTTATGTGAGAGACAGAATATCTAATAAAATGCCTTTGGGTGCTAGGACTGTGTCTCATCTCCTTTACCATGTGCATTAATGATTTAGATGTGGGAAAAAAGGCTACTTACTAATGGAAGTCCTTCCTTAGGTTTCACTAATAAGACTTTGTCTAGAAATTATTTGGGTAAGGAAGATAAAAAAATATTAAGAAAATTGAGAAGAAAATGAAAGAAGAATTACAGCATGAGGGAATTAGGATAGAAATCAGGAGGAAATTTCTGACAGTAAAAACTATCACAGACAGAATAGAACAGAGGTTAATTACAGACATTGTGGACTTTTCATTATGAGACTTTAAAAGGAAATTATCATCTGTCTAGGATGGTATTTTTACAGTTAGAATTATAAAGATAAAAGAGACTTTCAGAGCACACCTATTTCAACCCCCTTCATTTTACAGATGACAAAACTGAGGCTGAGAAATTAAAGTGAAAAAGATCACACAGTTAGCTGTAAAGCCAGAACCAGTGTTCAGTTTCTCCTAATAGCCTTTCTTCTATACCACAGTTACTGAGAATCATTTTGTCTGAAGACACTAGGATAAACTAGATGACTTCTCAAAGTCCTTTATACGTTAAAGACATTAGTCAAGAATTAAAGCCATCATTTATCACAATCGGGGATTTTTTTTTTTCCACCTAGGGTCCATGGACTATGCTGAGAAAGTCCTGAACCTTCTAATATTTATGCAAAATTGTGTATATGTATGTTTGGCAATCTGTAGCTTCAAGTGCCTTCTCATAATGGACTAACCTAACAGCAAGTATCCCAAAAGCTGAATTTGAGGTTAATCTCAGAGAATGAAATTAGAAAAAATCATGCAATGAATGAGGTAACCAATCTTAGAAAGAACCCAAACTCAGCAATGAGGGGTGGAGGAGTCAGGGGACCCTCGGGTTCAGCAATCTGGGAATAGTCTCTAGAGAACCTGATTATATCAGCATATCAAAAGCTGAGTGGGTATGGAGGAAAACTCTCAGATGTTGGGGATTCTTGAAATGTCCAGGTGGTCAACTAAAACTGCACCACAAATTTTCTCCCTTAATACCTGTTTAAAAAAAAAAGTCTAGGAAAGTCACCAATTCAGCAACCCCAAAATGAAAAGGGCATATCCTAAAGCTAAAAAAAAAAAAAAAGAAAGAAATAAAAAATAGACAGGGACACAAAGGAACATAATATTCTGAAACAGAGCAGAGAAGAATGAGTTTACTTCTTAACTTTGCCCTTTCATCCACCTACCTATCTCAAACTATACTGATAAAGATACCAAAGATCTGAGATTCACACTAATATCCCCCAATTTACAGAGAAACAAAAGCTTATGCATCTCCTTACATTTTTCATTTTCTCATTACTAGAAATAGCTGCAAGAAAGGCTGGTGATGTGGAGAAAGTAAACCATGGAGCTGACCCTTTACAATGAAAGTGAAACTCCAGGGCTACTCACTAAGATGGGGAGCGTCTGAGGATATTTCCCTATGGGAATGAGATAAGAGATATGAGCTAGAATAAACACACAGCAAAGATAACATGACCCAGGTTTTCTCATGCAGGCTGTATCTTGCCTCAACAGGGCTTATGTCTCCCCCACCATGTTCTCAAGGAATGGAAAAGTAAACAGGAGATGAAATACTCTGTCCTCAAACAGAAACTAAGAGTGGAAATGAAACTGGACTCAGATATGGAGGAAAGAAAGTAAAGACGTTACCCACACCATATCACAACAAATGGAATGTCTGATGAGCTATCGGAGCCTGAGCAAGAAGGGAAGATACAGCACACAACCATGCAAGCATGCTATAGCCAGAGAATGTATGTAACTTTCTTCCAGTCATAGACTAAAGATGACAGAAATAGGATTCAAACCCCGGTGCTCTGACTAGCCAGGGAAATCTGGATAGAAGGATATTTCCTAAATAAGATAAAGCAGCTGAGCCAACTTCAGTTCGATTTCCAAATCTCAGTTTATTCTTAGATGTAAATGAGCCAATGAGAGAAGAGCCCCTGGTTGCTGATCTTATACCTTAGGGGACATAAGCTAATCAGGATATGTGCCTCCAACGATGGACCAGGAGCTTGGGGAAGAGGTCAGGGACAGCAGTGCTAGGCAACTTTATGGAAGTAGCCTGCTCACAGTCTAGGCCTACAACAGTCACCATACATCCATACTGTCCTAATGAAGCCCTCATATAAGTTTACTCTTTTAATATCCTCTTGAATAAGAAACTGGCAGGGGTCAAGCATAGTAAATCAAAGCACTATTAGCACTGAGGTAAGCTGAGACCTGGGACCCTCCACCAGAGTGCTTGCATTTGCACCTGGACAAAGTTCTCCTCAAGCAACAGAATACAAAGAAACTATAAGGGACTAAAAATAACCACATGCATGCACAGTTAGGGCAATCATCAACAATAAGATACAAAAAGGCCATAAACCAGCTGCCATTATGGACGTGCCTGGAGCAAAAGCAGGGTATTTCAAATAATACCTGCACACAGTACCACTAAGGCGGTGGGCAGACCACCTAAGCCCCACACCCCCAGCCCAACCCACCAATTAGCCCCTACCCTCACCCCATCTAAGTAACCAGCCCACCCTCCTAGGAGAGCAAGCAAAGGCACCTGCTACTTGATTTCACAACCTCATGCTGCAGCACAAGTCCCAATAAAGCCTTGCCTAATTTTTCATCTGGCCTCTTATCAATTTCTATTGATTAAAGGGTAACAGCACCGCATCCCTAAGTTAAACACATGTCAAATTCCACATATTCCCTCTAATTCTCTAATTTGATTTTATCTACACCAATGACATAAGGGTAAGAAGGGACAAAATGAAAATTGAATTGTTGAAATGAAAATTATTTCTGTCCCTGTTAAAATGTGTCTGAAAGCAGTTTGGAGCTCGAACCCTAATTCTGACTAATTCTGCAAGCTGGGTGGAAGAGTCAAACCAAAATTATTGGTTTGGGCCAGTACCAAAAGAATGAAAATCAGTTCAGACTGCAATGAGGAAAAGCAACAGTGCCGGGGAAACAGACACAGGTAAAGCCAACAAAGTTAACAGAAAAGCTATTTTTCCCCCTGCCATGCAGCATCTGTAAAATGCCATATTCACCCCTCTTTGAGTGATACTGTTCCATGCAAATGATGCCCAGACCCACTTCGCTATTTTCGTTTATTACTAGACTACCCAATTACGGAACGGCCCTCTCCTTATGACAGCATCCAATCCCCGGTTCATCCTTTTTTCCCAATCCCGCCTCGGAAACAGCGTCCAATCCATAACTGATACCTGCTCTTCCTAGACCCTATAGTCTCCTTTGGCGGGAATCTAAACCTTACAAAAGACGCTCTCTCCTCCCTTTTCCAGTGGTATCCAAGCTTCCTCTGGAGTGCCCCTCCTCTTGATTTGCAAATAAATCTGATGTTACCGGATTGCAGGCTTCTTCCTGATTTGGCTGACTTGGCTTTAATACGAGACAGGTTAGTATCAAGATCTTTGCTAGATCATGTTTCATGATTTTTGCTATATCGTCCTCTGAGCAGTTTAGATTCTCCATTTTTAATAGCTAAAAACAAAGATAAATGCTTTCTACAAGTCCCATCAGCACACTTCTAGAAAGCAATCCCCTCCACCTCCCCACGCAGCCCTAATATCCGTTTTAGAATGGCTTTAGTCATTTTATCTGGTTCGCATTTCAGTGAATGCAGTTTAAATGACTTCAGTTCTGAATTCCTGGATTACATTAAAATGCAGCAGATTTTGAGGGCGTACATTTTACAGGCGGTTACTCTTCTTTTTTCTTTCTTTCTTTTTTTTTTACATGTGGCTACTCTTAATTCAAGACAATGAGGGCACGTTGGTATCATCTTTAAAAGGCTTCTCCAGGAGGAAGTCCCAAGCTTTATCGGTGTTTTCCTGGGCGCCACCCGGAGGCATAAATTGCGGGGTGACCTCTTTGAGCGCGGAGGAAGTGGTGCGTCTTTGGTAGTCTGGAGAGATGCACATCTGGATCCAAGCCTGAGAGCCCAAAACCTAGTACCTGGAGCGGGATGATGGTTCCACCCCGGGTCTCCGAGGAGGGGTCCCAGGGGTCTCGCATCGGGACAGTGGGGTTGCGGGCTGGGCCGCCCCGACTGCCAGTGATCCCGGATCTCGGCAGCGCCGCTCCGGAGCCCTGCCCTCGTTCCAGCGCGGCCACTAGGTTTCCCACGTTAACCACCCAGTTCCCCAGCGGCCACCTCCCCACCGGCAGCCAGAGGCGCACAGCTGCCCGCGGCCAGGGCCCACCCCGGAGCGGCGGCGCCCACGCCAAGAGCCTTCGGCCGGCCTGCCCCGGCACTGTGCTGCAGAGCGCGCTCCCGCTCGGGGCGGCCCGGCACGCGCGCACGCGCGCAGGGACCCGCGCTCTTCGAGGGGGGAGGGGGCAGAGGGGGCGTCACGGGGGGAAGGGAAGGAGGAGGCGGCCGCGTCGCCTCCGGCGGGGCTCGCGCTCGCCCTCGCGCTCGCCCTCCGCCTCGCCCGAGCCCCGCGAGGGTAAAACGCTTTCTCCCGGCATGCAGCGGGAGGAGGGATTTAACACCAAGATGGCGGACAGCCCGGATGAGTATGAGACCGAGGCGGGCTGCGTGCCCCTTCTCCATCCAGAGGTGAGGCACGGTGCCGAGCGCATTCCTGGCCCTGCGGTCTCCCGACCTGTCACCCCCGGACTCGCGGCGGGCGGTGGCTTGCGTGTTTGGGGTAGTGGAACCTGCGGAAGTTGGGGAGGGCGGGGAGGCAAATCCAGGCCCGAGCGCGGCTGTGAGCGGATAACGGGGGAGGAGATAGCGGGGCGGGCCCGGCCGGGGCGGGCTCTGGGACGCCGTCCCTGGCTGTGCCTGGAGGACATAGGTGGAGATGTGGACGATTCCACTCTGTCGCCGCGCTGCTCGCGGGTGCGCTGGCGGCGGGGGCCTGGTGCTGGTTTGGAGCCGCACCTTAAGCCCCTGGTCCTGCTTCAAGCCTCTCGCGGGGGGGGGGGGGGGCGGGGGGGAAGCGCGTCTGGTTTTGATTTCTTATCTTTTCCTTCGCCAGAGTGAATGACGGTATCTGTTCCTCCCATTTGGCTCACTGTAGGGGAGTGTAGGGTACGAACACAGTTTCTTGGCCAAAGTGATGTCCTTGCCGTTTCGCCATAGGCAGCACCTCGGGGCACCTTGTGTAGGATGTCCTTATTGGAGCGTTTGTCCTCAAGCGATTAAAAAGAGAGGTCAAAACTTTCAGGAATAGACCCACGCTCACCTTAGCTTGTCAGAGTACCGTGTTTTTTCAGGGGCGGGAGCCAGAGGAGGACAGTGCAACATGTTTCCCATCACATGAGTATCTATCCCTGTAAGTAAACAGTGCCGCACTCCAAGATCAGTAGCGTTCTGTACTTGTTTACTTCGTACTTTATAGCTGAGCTAGTGCTAGTTCAGGCCTGGAAGCAATTCCTGATGCATTCCAGTTTGTAATAATCCACAGTGATGTGCGGAGGGCAACAGCAAAGCTTCCTGAAGAACTCCTGTAGTTTTTAAGAGCTTAAGGGATGAAGACAGTCTGTGTTGTAGTAGGGTGAACAAACATGGAAGTCTCTACCTGCTTATCTTGCATTAGGATGATTCTGTTTATTTCTGGAGTTGGGATTATAGCATGCTTATATTACTTAGTAAATATAAATACAAGCACTTACCCATGTTATATACTAATACTCATCACCTTCTTGTTTATCACTTTGAGTTATCAAAAACAGAGAGTAAGTTCCTTAGGAATATACCTGGGCCACTCTCAATGAAAAGACTACTTTGGATTTCTGACAAACAGCTGTACAGTAAAACTGAACTTTTTTTTGACCAAAGTGTTAAAAAATTCTCAGAATTGGCATTGGAGACATCTCTCTTTTAGTTCACACTTTAGGCCCTAAAAATGTATCAAGAAATAGACAAAGTTTCCAACTGATGCATTGAAAATGTTGTTAAGGAATATTTCTATTCATCTACTCCTGTGAAAGTATTTTAAATACTTAAATATTGATTCTGTGTACTTTAATGTAACTCTTCTCTCTTCATAAACCTTTGCTTTGTGAAATAGTTCGTTGTTTGATACTTTAGGAATGATTTTAACAGGCAGCAAATCCAGAGATTGCTTGGTATAATGGAATGGCCTGTAGGCTTGAAATTTAGACCAGTCTTCAGGTTGCCATTTCATAGACTATTACTAGAAAATCAACTTCCTCATCATTGAAAGTGGAAGTTGAAATAGATGATATCTAACATTTCTTTTTACTTGACAAACAGAAGGCCTGCTTAGTTTAGATGTTTGAGTCTTAAGCTCATAACCACCAGGCCTAAGGTGTTTCTGCATTTTTCCTGTGGTTAGTTTTGCATTCACACCTGATACAGACCTGCTTCCTTGCAGTGCGTTCTTGGGCAAGCTACTTCTCTGAATTCTAGCTTCGTGATTTATGACAATGGGATGAAATAATAATAATAGTAACTAATAAGCCATGGATTAAGGGAGACAATATGTTCTTTTTTGTTGTTAAAGTAAGCAGTGTCTTCATTCCCCCTTGGAAAGAAACCTACCAAACCTTTATTTGCTTTGGTGAGCAAATAAAGTAATAGTACCTTTAATTCATTGTTGGAGAGAACGTAGACTTTTGGTCATACAAACTTGGGTTCCAATTCTGGATTTGTAGCAATTAGCCAAGTGACCTGAGACAGGTTCTTGATCTCTTAAAGCCTCAGTTTGTTCATCAGAAAATGGAAATGCTGCCTAGTTCACTTGGCTTTAAGGGATTAGGTGAGACTCTTTGTTGAGGTTTGAAGCACTGGCACATTGTAGGTGCTCAGTTAATGTTAGTCCTTTCTCCACCAGAGGGAGGGCGGCGTTATACACATTTTGATTTTGATGAATGGTTTAGAAACTTGTGTGGTTTTTAATTTAGTGGAATAGGATCTTGCAAGAACAACTTTTTATATTCAGATTTAACACTGTTGTCACAAAAATAGTTTCTGTTTGTTGAATAGATGAATTATTTGTGGGATAAAGAAATTAGCTATTCCTTAAATCCGTTAGTGTGCAGATTTCTCACTGTTAAAACCTTTCTTAGGGGATTATGTAATTAGATTAACAATGAACCCTTCTTTTTAGAGGTATTTGCTGTGAGAGAACCTTACTTTTAAATTAAATAATCCATTCATTTAATCAGTCATTTAAACATTTGTTTATCTTGAGACTTCAGGATATTTGTGGTAAATTAATGAGAAACAGTATAGGATACTGGTTAAGAACCAAGCCTCTGGTGACAAATGGAGAATCTAGGTTCTGCCATTTACAGTCATCATGGTCAGGTTATATTTTACGCTTTTGTGAAATTAGGTTAATAGTACCTACCTCTTGGAGTTGTGAGTATTTAGTAGAATAATGTTTATAAAGCAGTCATCACAGACCTAGGCACTTAGACTGCCAAGCAAATCTAAAGGGCCCTGGCATATAGTGAGTACTGATGCTGTTGACTTTGTGAAATAGATTATTTTATTTTAATGGAAGAAATTACAGGCTGTTTGGAAAAAGATAAACTGATTATCAGGGGATTAGGGTGCTAATCCCAGCTCTTCTACTTTAGGCTACACTTAGTTTCTTTGCTTTTAAGATAAAGAGGCTCGACTAGATGCTTTCTTCAGATTTCTTCAAACTCTAATTCTCTGATGTATGTTGTGATTTTTCAAGATTGATAGGTTTGAGCATCTGTCTACTAGATGCATAGTACTGTGCTAGGTTTTATGGTTGAAAATAGAATGAATAGAATAGCTCTGTTGTCCAGAAGTTAGTGATCCAGTTGGGAAGGTACCAGAATCCAAATAAGTGCCGAAATGAGAAGTGTAGCCTGTAAGTAGGTTTGGATTCCTGTTATCTAGAATGGTTAGAAGTAAAACTATAGCAGAGAGATAAGAGACATATGTTGGTCTATAGATCCAGCTTACCAGCCTTACGTTTCACTCACTAGTACATCCTCAGTAAGCTTTCTCTGCTCTTAAATAGGATGAGGCCACAATACTCCCTTCAGCCAGAGTATTATTATAAAGGCTGTCTGTTTCAGCAAGATCTGACTCAGAGCTTTGAACTGGATTGCCTAGATTATCTGGGGCTTTCATCTCTTGCTGGCTTCCTTATTCCCGCAATTTCAAAACTTCTATTACTGCCTTTTCTCTAGTGTCTCATTTTTTTTTAAATGGTAACTTTTTTTTGCTTTAAATTTGTCCATGTTCACGTCTCATTTTTTCTTTGTAGAATATTAAACTGAAGTACTACTACATCTCCTGTCTCTACAGATTTTACAAAATCTATTTTTTGAAACTTTTCTTTAGTGAAGTGGTTTTGCCTTTTTCCATTACTAAAATTTTTGCCCTATTCTATAGGCATATACGTGCTTACACATATATAAACTCATTTGCATTCAGAAAGCAGACAGAAAATTACTTTGAAAATTGCTTTTCTTTTTCTAATAGATTACTGGCACACTCCTTCAAAACTTGTCTTTCTGTCAGTCTTTAGGGTCTGATCTCTTTTTTTATTCAGTAGAAATGCTATAGGCCATACCTATACTTGTAATTTAGATTTTAAAATACTAAACATAGTAACCACTGAGCATAGTAACCACTAAGTCAATATATATAAAATGAAAACCAACTAAATTGGTGACCTCATGGATTGTGGCAAAGCCAAAGTTGAAGATTACTGACCTGTAGAACCAAAAAGTTATATTTGATTGTGAGAAATGCCATTTTACTGTTTTGACCTCTTTGATCACTATTTTTATTTAATTTGTAAGACTTATCCCAAAAGTATTTATTAAGAGTGGACTGTGGAGTAGGTATATATGAGAGGGTATAGGTTAAAAGTGTGAGTGCCGGTGTTTGGCTGCTTGAGTTCAAATGCTAGTTTTGCATGTACTAGCTATGTGACTCTGGGCAAGTTATTGAACTGTGTTACAATTTTCCAGACTAAAATGGGGATATAATAGCTCCTACCTCATGAAGCTGTTGTGAAGATTAAATGAGAAAATATATATAAAGTTCTGTGTTTGGCACTTATTAACACAATGTTAGCTATTAATGTTGTGATAAGTTAGTAATATCTCAAGCAATAGTAGCATACATATATTACATATTGAGGCAACTGACTAGGTAGCTAAGATAATGAAAATTGGTTGTCTGGGGTTTGAGGAGGGGATTTGGAGAGGAGGGGGTTTGGGCAGAGTATTCTTTATTTTAAGCCTTTTTGCAGTACTTAATTTTCTTAAAGATGTGTGCTTTGATATGAGGAGTGTTTATTGAGCATCTAAGTATGGTCTTGCTGCTTTGATAGGCCACAGAGTAATGAGAAATACAGAGTAAGGCATTGTAAAATAACAAAGGATGAATTAGAGGCCTTCAGATCCCTCAGGGTAGATGAAGGTGCGTGCGTGCGTGCGTGCGTGCGTGTGTGTGTGTGTGTGTGTGTATGTATTTTGTTAAAAGTTAAAATGCGTTATGGACATCCTTTCTTCCGGAGAGTATCCTAAGGGTGTGTTAGGGTAGTTAGGGTTGGTTAGTCAGTTAAGGTGTCTTGATGTAGTGTGCTTTTAACAGAACTCCCAATAGCCACATAATCCAAAAAGATGTTATTTCAGTATCAAGGTTTAGTGAAATGCTCTTTCAAAGCATCGTCTATTTCTAATATTATTTTATGATTAGATTCTGTTACAGTTAGGTAATTCAAGGATGAAATATCAAATAGTTTAAACTTTGGAATTTAAAAAATTGATTCAAGACAGTATTATATTTATAAAATATGCAAGTAAAATTCTCACCCAGTGCAATAATCATCCATTTGTAGGATATCTTCTGTTAAATTCTCCTTAAAATAGAGCTACAGGCAGCTAATTTGAAAATAGAGTGAAACTTGAGCTTTCTGTAAATGAGATATTATGAAGAACTGAATTTCCTGAATTATAGAGGGTTGACAGAATATATTTGGTTTTTGTCTCAGCTGTGGTTGAAAGTTTGCCAAATAAATTAGTCCACTTTCTAGGGTTAATAAATACTAAACATGATAGAATCTTTCTTTGATAAATCAGAATGTTATAGTGTCTTAGGCTTATCTTTCTGATTATCAGTAATTATTGTTGAAGAGATGGAAATGATAGGGCTAAATGTACCTCAAGGGGTTTTTTGTATGTATTTCAGATAACTTGTATTTTTTATCAGTTGTTTTAAACTAGGAACAATTAAGTGAAAAATATCAGTAACTACTGACTGAGATGTTATTGTACCCTTGTTCAGTTTTTTAAAATAACTTTCTGATTATGAATATCTGTTAATTTGTGAAGGATTTAATGAAGGATGAACAAAACTGGTGACCAAAACCAAAGTAACTTGCTGGTAGGTGGCAGAACTGAATTTGAACAAAACTGGTGACCAAATAAATGAAAGAATGAACAAATGAACAAACCCTTTTGTGAGCTGAAGAGGTTGCTTGTTGTGTTAGAATCCTTGGATTGCAGATGTCACCAACCTTTTAAAAATCTACTTGGGCAAAAAAGGGAGTTTACTGGTTCAGATAACCCAAACTCAGGATGGCCGGGATGCAGTTGGACTCAGACATAACGAACCTGAGCTTGAGAATGTCATCAAGACAATCTTCTCTCTCTCCTCATCTCTGCCTTTCAGCTTCATTTTCTCGTAATGCAGAGCAGCTTCTTTCTTCTATGTAGTGGGGACATTGATGCCAGCATTGATATCTCAAATCTCAGCCTAACCATTAGAGGGGAACTGCATGTCTTTCCTTATTCCACATTGGAAAGTGGCGTCAGGTTGTCCTGATTTTGGTTATGTGCCAGTTCCTGTGACCATGGGAGAGGGGCTGAACTTGGCCAGGATACCTTGCTTGGAATTAGAGAAGGAACAGTTTCCTTAAAGAAGGAATGCTAGCAGGGAGACTGTTTCTGTCCTCTGTCCTCTTAATGTGAAAAGCTGTTTATTTGCTTTGTTCTGGTCTTCTAGTTTTTTATGTACTTTGAGATGCTGTAATTACATTGCACTCATTGTTAACAGTAAATGTTCTAGTTGAGCTACTGAATAGCATTCTGCATGAATAATCTAGATCAGGGTTGGGAAACTTTCTCTATAAAGGCCAGATAGTAAGTATTTTCAAGTTTGTGGGCCATGTAGTCTCTGTAGCAACTACTCAGCTGTGGTGGTTGTATGAAAGCAACTGTAGACAATATGGAAATGAATTGGTGTGCTCTGTTTCAATAAAACTTTCTGTATAAAATCAGGTGCTGGGCCAGATTTGAACTGTGGGCTGTATTTGCCAGCCCCTGATCTAGAAAATACATAGGAACTCCAAGAAATTTATGTTAAAATCTGTGATATTTCAGTGCATTAAATCCCATTAACCGCTGGTGTGTAATAATGTCATCAGAACTAGATTTGCCTGGGAGATGGATTGGGTAAAGTAAGAATGTGTGTTTGTGTGTGTGTGTGTGTGTGTGTGTGTGTGTGTTAGAACCTTATGGAGGACTTTGTTAGAATACACATGCTTCCATATACACCTCTCAAAGTTTCTAATTTAATATTTGGGTTTGTGGTATGTATGTTTTGAAAAACTTTCAGAGGTGATTCTGATTAAACAGAATCAGAATCCTCCTTACTTTATCCTCCCCTCTCTGATATGCACTTGATGTGTGGGAAAAGTTTTATTACTTTTTTTTTGTTTTTACAAGGAGGAGGAAAGAAGCGAATTTGACATTTAAGGTTTGAGACGTTATTCTGTGCTTTTCATGTTGTCTCCTCAATGTGATTGATAGATAATCACAATGGTAATTGCTAACAGTTATCAAATTATAACTGTGAGCTAGCCACTGTCCCAAACAGGTTTGCATACATATTCATTCATTTAATTCTCACACCTTTTTTAATAACTCTTTTACAAATGAGAGGACTGAGGCATAGAGAGGGTAACTTGCTGGTAAGTGACAGAACTGAATTTGAATCCAGGTTCAAACTGTTTGAATACGGTTGCCCCTTTTGTATTGTGGTAATGATGATATGGAGTTGATTGAATAGCTAGCTGTGATGGCAAATGTCCTAATTTATTTAAAAAAAATATTTTTAGTAACTTTTTTTAAAGAACTTTTATTGAGATACAGTTAACATACAATTAACTGCATATATTTAGAGTGTACAATTTGGTATCCCAATCTCTCAACTCATCCCCCCCCCCACAAGTCTCCCTGCTTTCCCCACTTGGTGTCCATATGTTTGTTCTCTACATGTGTCTCTTTTTTCTGCCTTGCAAGCTGGTTGATTTGTACCATTTTTCTATATTCTGCATATATGTGTTAATATACGATATTTTTCTTTTTATGACTCACTTCACTCTGTATGACAGTCTCTAGGTCCATCAATGTTTCTACAAATGTCCCAGTTTCATTGCTTTTCACAGCTGAGTAATATTCCATTGTATATATGTACCACAACTTTTTTATCCATTCGTCTGTTGATGGACATTTAGGTTGCTTCCATGTCCTGGCTATTGTAAATCCTGCTGCAGTGAACATTGGAGTGCGTGTGTCTTTTTGAGTTATGGTGTTCTCTGGGTATATGCCCAGCAGTGGGATTGCTGGGTCATATGGTAACTCTATTGTTAGTTTTGCAAGAAACCTCCATACTGTTCTCCATAGTGGCTGTATCATTTTACATTCTCACCAGCAGTGCAAGAGCGTTCCCTTTTCTCCACACCCTCTCCAGCATTTACTGTTTGTAGATTTTCTGATGATGCCCATTCTAAGCAGTGTGAGGTGATACCTCATTGTAGTTTTGATTTGCATTTCTCTAATAATTAGTGTTGTTGAGCAGCTTTTCATGTGCCTCTTGGTCATCCGTATGTCTTCTTTGGAGAAATGCCTATTTAGGTCTTCTGCCCATTTTTTGATTGGGTTGTTTGTTTTTTTCTATTGAGCTGGGTGAACTGTTTATATATTTTGGAGATTAATCCTTTGTCTGTTGATTCGTTTGCAAACATTTTCTCCCATTTGGAGGGTTGTCATCTTGTCTTGCTTATAGTTTCCTTTGCTGTGCAGAAGCTTTGAAGTTTCCTTAGGTCCCACTTATTTCTTTTTGTTTTTATTTCCATTATTCTAGGGGGTGGATCAAAAAAGATCTTGCTGTGATTTATGTCGAAGAGTGTTCTTCCTATGTTTTCCTCTAGGAGTTTTATAGTGTCTGGCCTTACATTTAGATCTTTAATCCATTTTGAGTTTATTTTTGTGTATGGTGTTAGAGAGTGTTCTAATTTCATTCTTTTACACGTAGCTGTCCAATTTTCCCAGCACCACTTATTGAAGAGGCTGCCTTTTCTCCATTGTATATCCTTGCCTCCTTTGTCATAGATTAGTTGACCATAGTTTATCTCTGGGCTTTCTTTCTTGTTCCATTGATCTATATTTCTGTGCCAGTATCATACTGTCTTGATCACTGTAGCCTTGTAGTATAGTTTAAAGTCAGGAAGCGTGATTCCACCAACTCCGTCTTTCCTTCTTTAAGATTGCTTTGGCTATTCGGGGTCTTTTGTGTTTCCATACAAATCGTCAGATTTCTTGTTGTAGTTCTGTAAAAAATGCCATCTGTAATTTGATAGGGATTGCATTGAATCTGTGAATTGCTTTGGGTAGTATAGTCATTTTCACAATGTTGATTCTTCCAATCCAAGAACATGGTATATTTCTCCATCTGTTTGTGTCGTCTTTGATTTCTTTCATTAGTGTAATAGACTATTTTTTAAAGTAGTTTGAGGTTCACAGCAACATTGAGCAGAAAATAAGGAGAATTCCCATACACTTGGTGTCAACAACTTGCACTGGAGGCGGCACGTTTGTTGCAGTGGGTGAAACTGTGTTGAAACACCATTTTCACACAAAGTCTGTACTTTACCTTAGGGTTCACTTTTGGGTTTTAATACGGGTTTTGACAAATGTATAATGACATGTATCCACATTACAGAATCATACAGAGTAGTTTCACTACCCTAAAAATCCTTTGTGTTCTGCCTACTCATCCCTCCCTCTCTGCTAACTGTGGCAACCACTGATCTTTTTGCTGTCTTCATAGTTTTTCCTTTACCATAATGTCGTGTACAATTGATCCTTGAACAGCAGAGGTTTGAACTGTGCAGATCCACTTGTGCACGGATTTTTTTCAGTCGTAAATACTAGAATACAATGTCAGCAGTATTACAGTCAACAGCATCTTTGATTCTGAAGAATCCTGCCTCTAAATAAGGTTTAGAACAGCACTCGGCACATAGTTAGAGTTAGCTGTTATTTGTTTTTTAATCTTTGCTTTCTTTCTGCCGTTCAAGATTATGAGAGAGAATTGTACACCATCGTTAAATCTGTTTCTACCTTGGAGATTTTATCTCCCTTCACTGGAATTGTAAATACTCATTAATCTTCATCCATAATTCTGTAACTGTAATCATGAATAAACTGTAGACATTATTTTCTAAGGAAATTTTGCTTTCTAATTGAACACTTGATATAAATATCCAGGATCTTACAGCTGTTTATGTAAGAAGTTAATTAACTTGATTTCATAAGTTCCCATTATTTATACTTGTTTTTTCCTTATTTGTTTCCTTTTTTCTGTGGGTAATTGAATGTTACCAAGTCCAAAAAAAGGCTACGCTTGGGAAAAAAAATTTGACAAACTAGAATCTAGCAGACCAAATAAAAACGTAAACTTTCTGAAATATTATCCTAACATCTGAGATTTATTTTGTGTTGTTGAATAGTATATAAATTTTCAAGGTATCAGAAATTTAAATTTCAGCATCGGCTTTTCACTTTTAAAAAAAAGCAGCACGTGATTATTGTCAGAAAAATTTAAATAGTACAGAAGACTGTATAGCAGAAGGTAAAAGCATATATAAATGTATATTTTACATACATGCTTATATACATTTATTTCCTTGTTTTTGTTACGTAAATGGTATCATACAATATGTTATAAAATTTATGTTCTTTCTGAATTCACTTTGGCCATAGTTTCATCTTAGTGTATAATGATCTTTCTCATTCTTTGTAATGTCTTAGACCTGCCTTGTCCAGTCACCAATGGCATGTGGCTGTTTAAATTTAAAATGATTAAAATAAATAAAATAAAAAATTGAGCTTTTCAGTCATATGAGTCACATTTTAAATGTTTATTAGCCATGTGTGACTAGTGACTATTGTATTAGACGGCACAGAAATATAGAATATGTTAGTAATTGCAGAGAGTGCTATGGGACAACACTGATCTGGACAGTGTTTTAAAAATTTGTTTTTTAAAAATATTTTTTTACTGCATAACTTTATTGAGGCATATTGTATTTATAAGTTGCACATACTTTAAATGTTTAAGTTGAATTTTTTGAATTAAAATTTTTTATATGGAGATAATTGTAGATTCACATGTAGTTGTAAGAAGAAATGCAGAGAGATCCTGTCTGCCCTTTACCCAGGTCTTCTCAATGGTAACACCTTGCAAAATTATAATACCATATCCAGGAGACTGATACTGAATCAGTGAAGATATAGAATATTTCTGTCACCACAAAGATCTTTCATATTGCCTTTGTAAACCCATGCCAATCTATTCTCCCATTTCTATAATTTGTAATTTTAAGAATGTTATTTAATTGGGGTCATGTTGTGTGTATCCCTGTGGGACTGGCTTTTTTCATTCAGCATAATACTTTGGAGATTCATCCAGGTTTTAGCATATATCAGTAGTTCATTCCTTTTTATTATTGGGTAGTTTGTGGATGTATTTAACTATTTACTCATTGATGGACATCTACTTTGTTTCCAGTTATTATAAATAAAGCTACTTTTACTATTTGTGTAAAGGTCTTTGTGTAAACAGAAGTTGTCATTTCTCTAGCATAAATGCCCAGGAGTGCAATTACTGAGTCATATTGATAGTTGTATGTTAATATTTTTAAGAAACTGTCAAGCTGTTTTCTGGAGTGGCTGTACGTTTTACATTCCAACCAGGGGTATGTAAATAATCTGATCTTTCTGCATCTTTACCAGCATTTGGTGTTGTCACTTTTTAATTTTAGCATTTTAATAGATATGTGATGATAAGTCATTGTGTTATTAATTTACATTTCCCTAATGGTTAGTGATGCTGACTTTGTTTTTATGTGCTGAATTGCCATCTATATATCCTCCTGGGTTAAGTGCCTCTTTGTGTCTGTATTAGTTTGCCAGGGCTGCCATAACAAAATATCACATATGGAGTGGCTTAAATAATGGAAATCTATTTTCTCACAGTTCTGGAGGCTAGGAATCCAAGAATAAGGTGTTGGCAGGTTTAGTTTCTTCTGAGGTCTCACTCTGCTTAACAGATGGTAGCCCTCTTGCTGTGTCCTTAACTTGGTTTTTCCTCTGTGTATACACATCTCTGGTGGCTGTGTGTCCAAGTTTTCTCTTCCTCTAAGGGCACCAGTCACACTGGATTAGGGCCCACACTGATGACTTCATTTTAACTTGATCCCCCCTTTAAAGGGCCTAGCACCAAATACAGTCACATTCTGAGGTACTAGGAGTTAGGGCTTCAACGGATGGATCTGGGGGGACACATTTCAGCCCATAACAGTACCTTTGGCCATTTTTTAAAAAATTGATTGCTTTACTGTTGAGTTTGAGACGTTTGTGTTTTGTTTTTGTTTTTAATATCCTAGACACTAGTCTTTTATTGTGGTTTGCAAATATTTTCTCCCAGTCTGTAGTTTATCTGTTCCTCCTTGTAACAGGGTCTTTCTCAGAGCATAAATTTAAATTTTGATGACTTTCAGTTTATAAATTTTTCCTTTTATGGATTGTGCTTTTTATGTCAAATTTAAGGTCTCTTTGCCTAGCTATAGATCCAAGAGTTTTTTTTTTTGGCTTTTTCTTTTTTAAACAGTTTATGGTTTTACATGTAACATTTAAGTTCAGGATCAATTTTGAATTATTTTTGTATAAAATGTGAGAATTAGGTTGAGCTTCATTTTTTTTTCCCCCTGTAAGTGTCCAACTGCTCCAGCACCATCTGTTGAAAAGCTTATCGTTCCTCCACTGAATTGCTTTTACATTGTTGTCAAAAATCAGGTGAGCGTATTTGTATGTTTTTATTTCTGTGTTCTGTTTCATTGATCTGTGTGTCTATCCCTCAGCCAGTACTACACAGTCTGGATTGTTGGAGCTCTATAATAGGTCTTGAAATTGAGAAGACTGCTTCTTCCTACAATTCTTTTTTTAAATTGTTTTAGCTGTTTTAATTGCCTTCCCATATAAATTTTAGAATAATCTTGTCTATATATGTAAGAAAATCTTACTGGGATTTTGATAGGAATTGCATTAAACTTATCTGTCATTGTTGGGAGAATTGACATCTTAACCATTTTTGGTCTTCCAGTCCATAAAGATGGTATGTCTATTTATTTAGATCTTTGATTTCTTTCATCAGCGTTCTGTGTTTTTTAACATAAAAGTACTGTATATGTTTGGTTATGCTAATTTCTATCCTCTCATGCCCACTTAAGGCATCTCTCCATTAGTTCTCCACTGATACTTCTACCTCATCAGTTTTTGGTTTTTGTTTATTTGTTTGTTTTTATTGGCTGAGTTGGGTCTTCGTTGCTGTATGCGGGCTTTCTCTAGTTGTGGCAAGCGGGGGCTACTCTTCATTGTGGTGCACAGCCTTCCCATTGCGGTGGCTTCTCTTGTTGTAGAGCATGGGCTCTAGGTATACGGGCTCAGTACTTGCAGCACGTGGGCTCAATAGTTGTGGCTCACGGGCTTTAGAGTGCAGGCTCAGTAGTTGTGGCGCATGGGCTTAGATGCTCTGTGGCATGTGGGATCTTCCCAGACCAGAGCTTGAACCCACGTCCCCTGCACTGGCAGGCGGATTCTTAACCAGTGTGCCACCAGGGAAGTCCCCTCATCAGTTTTTTGACTCTACCAGGTTATTTCTAGTAGCAATCATTTCTCCCACTCTAAGAAAAAAAGACCCTCAAAACCCAAACCATGTTTTCCTTTGATTCCACTTCTCTTCTGCCTCCTGCCCTATTTCTTTGCTCTTCTTTGTATCAAAGCTTCTCAGAATATTTGTCTGTACTTGCTGTTCCCAGTTTCTTTCCTTCTGTCTTTTCTTTAATCAGTTGTAGTTTGGCATGTGCTTCTACCTTGTCAAGGTAACACGAAATCTATGTTGCTAAGTCCGGTGGTTAACTTGTGGTCCTCATCCTTGTTGACTTTTCAGCATCATTGATATAGTTGGAGCTTCCTAGATAAACTTTTTTCAGTTTGCTTCAGGGAAATGCAGATCAAAACAAGATATAATTTAGTACCCATCAGATTTCTCCAAAATTAAGTCTGGTAAATCTAAGTATAGTGAAAAACTCGTGCATTGCTAGTGAGAGTATAAGTTGGTACTACCACCTTGGAAAGTATTTTAATGACAGTAAAGTAGAAGATACTCAAAATCTCTTTAATCAGAAGTTCGAATACTAGTTGCTTACCCTAGAGAAACTGTTACAGATGAAACCTATATAAGATTGTTCATTGCAGTGTGATTTATATTAGCAAAAAAGTCTCTTAGGGAAGTGTATGTGGTTTATTTATGTAATGGAATACTATCTAATAATTGCATTAAATAAACTAGAACTGCATGTTTTAGCACGGGTAAATCCCAAAAACATAATGTTAAGTGAAAAATACTAAGTATTTTAAGATACAGTTTTGTATAATAGGATGTAAAGTGGGATTTTTCTTGTCATCTAAGCATTTTTCTTGGAGCTCAAAACTGAGGACAGTAGCTGACAGAGGAGCCCTGCAGTATAAACAGAGGTGCTGAACCTGCCAGAAAGTGGCTGTGATTCGTACTGGAACTCTTATTACCTCTAGTCTATACAAGATAAAGAGAAACTTTAGTGGGAATAAGGGGTTCTTGGAAGGGTTATCAACCCAGGAGGGAGTGTTGTAGTGTTTATATTGTCTTCCATGTGGATTGCAAACAGTTCCTCTGAAAGATTGGAGAACTTTTCAGGAGGAAAAATATTTCTCTGGCTGAATGTCTGCTGGGTTGTGGGAAATAGTTAGGCCTCCCTAGGATGCTGTCTGAGTGGAATGTTAGAGAATTCTTGGAAAAGTGTGATTTGGATCCCCTGGAGTTGCTGAAGGCCCAGAGGCTGGGGGTGGCTCCTGCTTTACTGGGGAAGTATAAAGGTAAGCAATATATAAAGTAGCCTTACAGTGGAAGAGCCAGGAGAGAGAGCTTTCGCTGTGTGTCCAGTAATGTTGAGTTAAAGGTGTTTCCTTTGGGCCAAGCAAACACTTTGGGGGCTAGACAGGATATAGCCATCTTGGAAGAAACTTGCCAAAGAGAATTGCCTGCTGGGCAGAAGCAACTCCAGGGTTATACGACTGGCATAGGAGCTGAGGAATTTTTACAGGTGAGCTGAAGAATGTCTCTTCTGCACCAGGGAATGTCACAGAGGGAGGTTCTGTCAAAGAAAACCAGAACTGGACAGTAGTTAAAATGGTAGAAATGGATTTCATTTCATTTCAGGAACTATTGCAATAGGGTGAAAGGATTCCTCAGTGTAAAACTGGGCTCAGTTATGAATACAACAAGGACAATTGGAGATTTAGAGCCAACAGGCGGAATGGTGGGTGGGGGTGGGGGGGGTTCTGTGGGGGAAAATACTGAGAGGAGACATCAAGGATAGGGGGATTCTTGCTAAACCAACTCACAGGATTCTTGCTAAAGGCAAGCCAAGGTGACCAGATACCAAGGATGGGAAATTCTCTAAACTGACACAGCAGGATTCTTGCTAAAGCTGGACTATGCAGTCCCAGTAAGGATGGGAGCCAAGGTCAAGGCCTAGTTGAGAAGAATGCCCAGAGGAGTCTGACTGCAGTTTGGTCAAGGAGAGAGTTTTTCAGAATTCTCAAAATGCCCCATATGAGAGAGGCAACAGTTGATACTGCCATTGACTGAGGATATTTGATAGCTGAGAGAAAACTACAAACAGCACCTAGCCTATGTAGTATTCACTTTGCCTCTTTACTTCTCACTTTTCCACCTTTATTCCCATCCTCTGGTAAGCAGAATAATGGCTTCCCAAAGATATCAAATCTTAAACCCTGGAACTTGTAAGTGTTGTCTTATAAGGGAAAAAGAGTCTTTGCGAGGTGATTAAATTAAGGGTCTTTAGATGGGGGAGGTTATTCTGGATATCCAGGTGGACCCTAATTGCAATTACATGTATCCTTACAAGAGGGAGGTAGATGGAGATCTGAACACACATATCAGAAGAAGTAGCCTTTATGAAGCAGACCAGGGAGATTTGAAGTTGCTTGCCTCAAATATTGGACTGATGTCACTACAAGCCAAGGTATGCCATAAGCCACCAGAGCTGGAAAAGGCAAAGTATGGCTTCTCCCCTAGAGCCTCTTTAGGGAGTATGGCCCTGCTGACACCTTGTGATATTGATGTTTGATTTTGATCTTCTTACCTCCAGAACTATAATAAATTTGTATTCTTTTAAGGCACTGAGTTTGTAGTAATCTATTACAGGATCAGTAGGAAACTAACATGTATACCCTCACACACTACTATAATAGTTTGTTTGGGTAGTAGTGAGAACACAGGTAACAGGACAGTTGACTCTGCCTCAAGGAAACAAGGAAGACTATGGTCACATTTGGGGTAAGTTGAAGGGTTCGTAAAAGTCTGCCAAACCTGGGATGGGGTGTGCATTCTGAGTAGAATAGCTAACATGAGCAAAATGATACTGAGGTTTTAAAAGTACACTACTTCTTAGAATGGCTGGTATACATAAACATTTAGGATGCTTGGAAGGAAATGATGAATATTAAAGCTGGAAAAAGTAAGGTGGGGCCAGATCAATACGATTTTGTATGACTGTTGAAATGTTCTTGATTTACTCTAATGCATGATTTTAAAGATTTTAAGCAGGAGAGTGATTGGAACAGCATTATAGACAGACCATTCAAGAGGATATTGTAGAGGCGGAACAGAAAAGGACTGATGGGGATTTGTTTTGAGAAAAGAAGCAGTAAGATTTGGTAACTGATTAATTACACTGAAATTTTGGGAGACTGGGTCAAGGTTGAATGAATTTTTAGCTTGGACATTTTGATAGTTGAAAATGCCTTTTAATAAATAGGACAGGCAGGAAGAAGAATATGTTGTGGATGTGATGAGGAGGAAAAAAAATCATTAGATGATCTTTTAAAGTTGCATATCTAATCCTGTTTTTCCCTTGCTCAAAACTCCCTGATTGATTCTCTGTTACCTAGTAAACTAGATACTTAAGTGCCTTCGTTTATTCTCAGTTGTGGGTAGGATTTGTGCATTTCTTCTTTTAGGATTTTCAGTGATTCTTTGCCATCCACATTGGCATTTTGGTAATTAAATTTAAGTAACTTAATTTGTATATGCATTTGACCCATACAGTTAAAAAAACAAAATAAAACAACTTACAATGCCTAAAAGGTACTTGCTCAGAATTTTCCAGAGATGCCCTGGCTTTCTGGGGCCTATTGGAAACGTGGTCAGGGTGTGAGTTTGGTCTGCTGATAAGAGTTGGCTGTGTGTGTGAAGGGCAGGAGGAAGGGAAGGTGACTTTCATAAGATTTTCATTCCAACTAGAAGATATATTAAAAGAATACTAGTCAGAATCCTATAGCTAGAGCATAACATTGAGAATTAATCTCAAGTGAAATACAAAACTGGACATGTTCTATAAAGCAAGGGTGTGGTGGTCAACTGGGCATTTATATCTAAATGCAGTGTTATTCATTCTCTGAAACGGATTTGAGTAAAGACGAGTTAACAGCTTTATATACAACAGAGAAACAATAAAGGCACTGCCTGTTTAAAATGGAAAAAATATAAGGAAATAAGGATGTACTATCAATATTATTTTTTTCTAAAATTGCATTTGATGTTTCTGGCAATGCTGTATGCCATGGAAATGAAAGACCACACTTATTTTCAGGAGATTTGATTGTATTCTTATACTATTCAAAGAGGTCATTAAAAAAGTCATTTTTAACAATGTGGCTAAATATAAGGTAAACCTGAACATTATATAAGGTAAATCTGAACATTAGTAGTACTCCCATATACTACTAGCTTCAAAATACAATGAAAATGATTTATATAGGTCCCCATCTGCATACTAGTTACCAGAGTAACTCTCAGAGTTATATTAGTCAGGATAAGCTAGGTTTTGCTGCAGTAACAACCCTAAAATCTTAGTGGCTTACGTATCATTGGTTTGGTACACATGCATTATGGCTGCTCTGGGACACAGACTGATTGATTGTTTGCTCTCTGAAACATTGCCAGTTTCCATGGCCAATGAGACGAGAGAGTGTGGAATTGCATACTGGCTCTTAAAACCTATTCTCTCACAGCGACATGTGCCTTTTATTCATATTCTCTTGGTTTAAAAAAAAAAGTCAATCACCTGGACTTACATAATTTTCACGGGGCCAAGGACCTACAGTCCTACCATGTGCTTGGGAAAAGAATTAGAACTATTTGATGGGTAGCACTAGTGATTATAGTAGTATTTAAATACAAAAGTCAGGACCAGAAATGCCCAAGAAAAAAAATTGTGATTATAAAAGTATAATCCTTGAAATATACCAAAAGCCTAAATAACAACTCTGAAAATGGAACAGAATTGTTTAGATCAGTATGAAAAGGTTAATCTTCTCTATACATAAAAAGCAGATTAAAATATATTAAACAAATTTCAGGACACAAATAGAATAAAATGGCCAAAGGATAGGAACAGGCAGTTCTCAAAAGATGAAATAGAATAGGAAAATGTATTTAAGGTTGAGAGTTCAAGTAGTACCTACTCTATTTAAATTAGGCGATAATTTGAAAATATCACCTAGTGCCAGTTTATGGAGAAATGATCAATCAGATATTGGTGGTGGGATTATAAATATAATCCCTTTGCAAATGCAATTTAGATATTGTATCAAGAACCATAAAAATATTCTTAACCTTTAAGAATCTCTCTCTAGGAAGTTTACTCCAGTTAAAAAGAAGAAATATTAAATGAGTTAAAGGAAGTATTTTGTAGTAGTGAGGAAAAATCCATCCATTTATTCTTTTTTGTTGTTGTTATCCTTTTTCTTTTTTTTTTTTTAATTATTATATAAGTTTGAGGTGTACAGCATTGTAGTTCAACATCTGTATACACTACAAACCAGGAGTCTAGTTATAATCTATCACCATACAGTTGACCCTCCTCAGCCCTTGCTGACCTCCCCCCAATCTCCTTTCCTCTGGTAAACACTAATCTGTTCTCTGTATCTGTGAGTTTGCTTTTGTTTTATTTTGTTTGGTTTATTTTCCTAGAGTCCACATGTGAGTGAAATCATACAGTATTTGTCTTTCTCCATTAGACTTATTTTACTTAGCATAATACCCTCAAGGTCTACCTGTGTTGTTGCAAATGTCAGGATTTCATTCTTTTTTATGGCTGAGTAGTATTCCATTCTGTATGGATACACCACATCTTCTTTACCCATTTATCCATTGATGGACACCTGGATTGTTTCCATATCTCAGCTATTGTAAATAGTGTTGCAGTGAACATAGGAGTGCAGATATCTTTTTGAATTAGTGTTTTTGTGTTCTTTGTATGAATACCCAGAAGTGGAATAGCTGGGTCATATGGTAGTTCTGTTCTTAATTTTTTGAGGAATCTCCATACTGCTTTCCATAGTGACTGTTCCAGTTTACAGTCTCACCAACAGTGTACAAGTGTTCCCTTTTTTCACATCCTCTCTAATATTTGTTTTATCTTTTTAACAATAGCCATTCTAAGAGGAAATGTAAAAGGGAAGAATATAAAATATATGAATACTGTGATTACAGACTACACAAAGATATATAAATATTTGGGCAAATAAATATTGTCTAGCAGTATTGAAGGAAATTTGCAAAATTAGGTTAAATTGAAAAATAACACTTCTTCCTAAAAACACGTACTCTAGTCTAATACCAAAAACAGCAACAACAACAAAAAACCCTGACAAATCCCAGTTGAAGGTCATTCTACAAAATATCTGACCAGTCCTCAAAACTGTCAAGGTCATGAAAAGTAAGTAAAGTTTGAGAAACTGTCATAGCTAAGAAGAGCCTAGGGAGCTGTGACAACTTAAATGTAATGTGATACCCTGGATGGAATCCTGGAACAGAAAAAGGACATTACCTAAAAACAAAGGCAATCTGAATAAAGTATAGACTTCAGTTAACAGTAATATATTAATATTGATTGAATTACAACAAATGTATCATACTAATGTTAGATGTTAATAGTAGAAACTGGGTGTGTGGAATATGGGAACTCAGCATTGGTTTTGTAAGTCTTAAACTATCCTAAATAAAAATCCTAAAAATAAAGTATTTTGTTTTATTTTATTCTTTAAAGGAGAGTGAGAAAATTACACATATAGGCATTTGTTCATCAAACGTCTGTGAAAAGAAAAACAAAGTGTACCAGATTTATGTATATTGTTACGAATATGTATATACATATAGATTAATACTAGAAGGAAATGAAGTGAAAACCTTTTTTATTTTTTTTTAGTTTTCGAGGACCCTCCATACTGTTTTTCTTTTTCTTTTCTTTTTTTTTAGCTCATTATTGGAATATAATTGCTTTACACTCTTTTACCAGTTCTTGAGGTACTCCAAAGTGAATCAGCTATATTTATACATATATCCCCATATCCCCTCCCTCCCACGACTCCCTCCCACCCTCCCTGTCCTGGCCCTCTAAGGCATCACCCATCATCTAGTTGATCTCCCTTGCTTATACAGCAACTTCCCACTAGCTATCTGTTTTACAGTTAGTAGTCTATGCTACTCTCTCACTTCGTCCCAGCTTCCCCTTCACCTCTCGCCCCCCCAATCCCATGTCCTCCAGTCCATTCTCTGCATCTGCGTCCTTATTCTTGCCCTGTCACCGGGTTCATCAGTACCTTTTTTTTTTTCCTTTAGATTCCGTATATATGAGTTAGCATACAGTATCTGTTTTTCTCTTTCTGGCTTACTTCACTCTGTATGACAGACTCTAGGTCTATCCACCTCATTACATATAGCTCCATTTCATTCCTTTTTATGGCTGAGTAATATCCCATTGTATATATATGCCACATCTTCTTTATCCATTGATCTCTTGATGGGCATTTAGGTTGCTTCCATGTCCTGGCCATTGTAAATAGTGCGGCAGTGAACATTATGGTACATGTTTCTTTTGGGATTGTGGGTTTTCTCTCGGTATATGCCCAGTAGTGGGATTACTGGATCATATGGTAGTTCTATGTTTAGTTTTTTAAGAAACCTCCAAACTATTTTCCACAGTGGCTGTACCAACTTATATTCCCACCAACAGTGCAGGAGAGTTCCCTTTTCTCCACACCCTCTCCAGCATTTATTGTTTCTAGATTTTGTGATGATGGCCATTCTGACCAGCGTGAGGTGATACCTCATTGTGGCTTTGACTTGCATTTCTCCAATGATTAGTGACATTGAGTATCTTTTCATGTGTTTGTTGGCCTTCTGTATGTCTTCTTTGGAGAAATGTCTATTTAGGTCTTCTGCCCATTTGTGGATTGGGTTATTTGCTTTTTTTGATATTAAGCTGCATGAGCTGCTAGTATATTTTGGAGATTAATCCTTTGTCTGTTGCTTCATTGGCAAGTATTTTCTCCCATTCTGAGGGTTGTCTTCTTGTCTTGTTTATGGTTTCTTTTGCTGTGCAAAAGCTTTTAAGTTTCATGAGGTCCCATTTGTTTATTCTTGATTTTATTTCCATGATTCTAGGAGGTGGCTCAGAAAGGATCTTGCTTTGATGTGTGTCATACAGTGTTCTGCCTATGTTTTCCTTTAGGAGGAAAACCAGTTTTTAATGAAGCTAGACGATAATGAACATTTTCCTAGTCAAAATTTGTTGGAAGCAAAGTGAATTTGATAGTTTGGATTGAGACAGTGGTAGTCCTACAGCATGAAGAGAACCTACCTATGCCTCAGGTTGGCCTCTGTTTTTTATAAGCAAAAATCATATGCTGTTGGCCAGGGATCGGGAACCACAGCAGAACACATAATATACGAGATCCCTTACTTACTGAAAAAATTGATTTGAAATCTTTCCATTATATTACCAAATTGTTTTTGTCCAGTCTTTCCTTAAAGAGGGTGCATCAAATAGATTAGTAAGAAATTCTGTCTTGAGTGTAGTGCCATTTGCTGGCAGTATTAATTAAATACATTTTAAAAGAAGGTTATTTTATAATTTGGTAGTGGCTACTGCTTTTCCTTCTTTCATTGTTCACTTGGTTACATGTTTTATGCTTATGCTGTCCTCTCATTATATATTCCTTTTTAAAAATCCTTATGCTATTCCTAGAATTTAGTTCATCACTGCCTAAGTTTTAAGAAGGTCTCACATTTGGCTCATCTGTTTTGGCTAGGCCTTAAAAGTGAGTCAGTTCTGTGTAGAGACTTTTTCTCTTTCTTCTTGTCAGCAACCCTTTGTATTGTTCTCATTTCATCATATATGTTTAATGGAATTAAATTTGAGCACCTCAAAATTGTGTAATTATTTTAAATACAATTAGCTTCTTGATTTAGAGTTCAACCTGTTAGAATGATACCTGACAGTAGACATTTGCACAGTGCAAGTCATAAGTATATGGTTAAGTCCTGCTGGTTTGCTAATTGACCTATGTCTGTATATGGGTTAATGCACCAAAGGCAGGCAGGAAACATGTCTTGTAGGTAACATGTATATTCCCTAGAATTTTATTGAATTGATTTTGGGCTCTCTCTCTCTGTGTCTGAGGTTTGGAAATGCATTTATATTAATTGAGGATTATAGTGTCTTTTCATACCTATATTTGCTGTTGTATTTTGCCCTCTGAATTATCTTCATATTCTTTGCCCATTTTTCAAATGTGTTTTTACTCATGCTTTTCTCAGAGCTTTTTTTTTTTAACATTAGGACTATTATTGCTGATATTCTTATATTTAAATCTTTAATGGTACTGGAAGTTATCTAATATAAGGAGGTGGGAATCTTACAGGCAGAGTCCTTAGGCAGACTGAGGCCTGGTCCTGCTAAGGAGTCACCTTGCTAGGAAGCCTGGGAAGTTGATCTGCAGTTTACCTGGTCTTGCATTAAACATTCAGAGCTGTTTCAAACAAGTTACTTAGACCTGGTGAGCACCAAACATATGACCAGAGTCTCCAAAACAGTCAGGAGAGTCTAGAGTGGCACAAAGACTCACCAAGAACAGGAGGGTGCATCCTTCTCTCCCCAGGAGAATGTTCTCATGGGATATGCTGCTGACCTGGGAAGCTTCCACCTGGGAGCGTGCTGCCCTGAATGCTGGTTTGTGTGGCCCTGCATTTTCAGACAAGTTTCAGCATCATCTGACATTAAAAAAGATATATCTTTGGCTGCATTTGTTGGTGTCTTTCTGTCAAGCACATCACCCTTCTATGTTGGAGCTGTGGATGTTTTTTTTTATTATTATTATTCCAGATGGCTAGCCAGTTGTCCATTTATACCATTTACTGAATAATATGTCTTTCGCTCTGGATTCTAATTCTCATTCTTCAGGCTCTATTCCACTGCCCTATTTATTACTGCAGTACTCCTATTTTTTTCATTAGTTTGCTTTCTAATATATTGTAATTAATGTCAGGGCAAGTCCCTGCCCTTACCCTCCTTTCTGAATATTCCCAAACTTACTGTTGCATGTTTGTTCTTTTAGACATACTCTACCATAGAACCGATTCTTTTTTTTTTTTTTTCACCAATAAAAGTATTTTTATTAAATTTTTTTTTTTTGGGGGGTACACCAGGTTCAATCAACTGTTTTTATACACATATCCCCGTATTCCCTCCCTTCCTTGACGCCCCCCCCTCGAGTCCCCCCCACCCTCCCTGCCCCAGTCCTCTAAGGCATCTTCCATCCTCGAGTTGGACTCCCTTTGTTATACAACAACTTCCCACTGACTATTTTACAGTTGGTAGTATATATATGTCTGTGCTACTCTCTTGCTTCTTCTCAGTTTCCCCTTCACCCCCCGCCCCCTCCCATACCTCAAGTTCTCCAGTCCATTCTCTGTATCTGCTTCCTTGTTCTTGTCACTGAGTTCATCAGTACCATTTTTAGATTCCGTATATGTGAGTTAGCATACAATATTTGTCCTTCTCTTTCTGACTTACTTCACTCTGTATGACAGATTGTAGTAGAACCGATTCTTGAAGTACCTTTTCTTATAGAGCACTTATAAAACATCTATATTTGGTTGTAATAAAGTACTGTGACATAGAGGATTCTTTGGTCAGTGCTGCCTCCCTGTTTAAGTGAACGTAAAGATTTAGTAGGTCTAGTACTTTTTAAAAGTTAACTGGATTGCACACAGACACTTGGTAACTAGTTTATTGGTTATATAATTCCACCCAGGCATGTGAATAAAATGTATTATGGAGCCTATCAGCTTGATATGCAAGCCAGGAATTGCCTAGATCTGCTGTATGAGTTTGAGTTTTATCGTATTGATTTCTCTTAGCGGCAGTGTATGGCAGCTGAGTTTGTCCCAGCTCTTCTCATTCCTGTCAGCTGCTTCAGCGGCAGGTTTTGCAGGTGCTTTCTCTCCTTCCAGTTCTCTTCAGCAACTTCTAGGGCTATAAAAACCTTTGGCTGTCAATTTAGGTACCTTTCTAGTGGCTGTAATTTCTTTATTCCAGTATGTAAAATCATTGTCTGCTAGCCTTAGGAGGGATCTTGGAGGACTTCTAATCTGGTAGTTTTTAAACTTTTTAAAAAGCAGCTGAATCTTTTTTTTTTTTAATTAAAGAAATATTATGTAAAGCCCCAGTATCTAAAAAGAGGCTAAATAACAAAGCGCTTTGTTTAAGAAGGGAGTGAATTGAGTGGAGCTGAAACCATCAAGCTCTTTGATGCCCTGATGTTGGGCAGTGGAACTCTAAGCTGATCTTATTCATCCTCCTTTTTTTATAAATGAGGGCCCTGAACCCTACCATAGTTAATTGCCATGCTGGGTTGTAGCCTAGATAAGAGAAGGGCAGACTTTCAATTCAGAACCCTCTCAGTCAAGGACTTTTTCTATTATACCATGCTGCTTTTAATGGAATTACTGCATTCTCAAAAGTTATGATGAGAATGTTTTTTTTAAATTAGTATTACTTTCCTTGGCAGAGATATCGATTAAATTGCTTCTTGGTTCCCATTAAAATCAAGGAAAAATTATAGGGTTTTAAAGTGTCGTTAAACATTTGTATGTTGAAAATTTATCTGATGTATAATAGCAAGTTTATAATTAAAAAATTAATATCTTCTATCCATTTATAGGATATATTTATTTACATTAATACAGTATTTTTTATTTTATGTTTTTAAAGTTTAAAAATCACAACTGTTATACCTAGGCCTAGTGATAGTGGTGGTTATCTTGATAGCGAGTATTGTCATTTGTCAGATTGGCAGGGTACTAGTTTTAGAGGTGAATCAGTTTCCAATGTGATTAAAAGTAAGAAAAATAATTTGTTTCATATTATTAATTTTTTTTAAAAGAGAAAAACAGGTTGGAGATTTGCTTAAACACCATTTCTTCTACCTTTTTAGTGGGAATAACTCTACCTCTTGAGAACTACTCTAGGGATATATGTAAAGCCATCTATTTAAAAATCATATTTCCTTTATGAAAAAGTAGAAATAAACAAATAAAAATCATATAATTGTGATAAAACAAATACTGGTATAGGTTTAATTTTTGAATGTTACTGGAAAAAAGTCTGATTTCTAGTACTTTGGAAGGTCACATTTGACACTGTCAGTGGGACACAATGGACGGTAGATAAACTGAGAATACAATTTAATCATTATATATAATAACAGGTCTCTGGAGATAAAAATGAAATTAAAATCACATGAAAGCATTACAGTAGTAAGCCTTAAAAAGAGATTTAATTTTTATTTAATGAATATTTGTTTTTTGCTTGTAAAAGCAACATATTTGTTCTTAGTAAAAAAGAATAGCAGTTTGCTCTAGCATATTTTCATATTGAAATAGCTTTTAAAGTTGTATTATTACTTTTTGGCTCTTAAGTTGTTTTTATTTAGGTTTTAATTTAGCTCTTGCTTCTAATCTTTGACTTATGCTTCTTATCTACTTTGTCCTTCCATTTTGGATTGTAAAGACCTTGAAGGCAACAGACTATATTTGGTGTTTGCAACAGACTATATATGGTTTGCAGTACTGCTCCAAGCCACAGTAAAGCCTGGCACAAAAGGAAAAATGAGCAATACTAGTGCTGTCTATGTTTAAAATGTTGATGTTTGGGGTTTTTTTTTTTATGATTTTGATTTTTAAAAGATAATTCATTAATATTTAAAAAATCTTGATTTTGGAGTTTTTTGGCACGTTGTTAAACTTTGCACTGGCCTTATCCTGTCCTGGCTTGGGATCCCAGTACACTGTAGAGGCTTTGTTTATAGCAGGCTTTCAATACATGTTTTGTTGGGCATATTACTTCATTCTGCTTGTAAACTATGGCTAGGTTTTTATTTTCTTTCAAATGTCTTATAGTCCTATAGAAAAGTCAGAATCGAAAGTTTAAAAAGTTATTTTCCCTATGGTAGAGGGGAGTAATATCAGAAAAAATTTAGAAAAAAGAGGGTGTTACTAATCTGAGAATTGTCTTTCTTTCATCTTGCTCCACTGAATATAAAGCATAAAGAAGTTGAGAACTGGAATTCAGTGGAGAAATTAAATAGAAAAGTTTTGAAAAATTAAATTTTTGGAAAAAAAATTAAATTGGGTAAGTCTTACGTATTGATTAGCTTCATGAATTTTCAGTGTTGCGTACACCCAAGATACTTTACCTACTTGTGTTCAAATTTAACCAGTTCTTTTTCAATGGAGTTCAAGAACAATCTCTCAAAAAAATCACTTAGTAAATTATATACAGTGCATATGTTGTGAATCTCGGCTTAAGGCTAATGTCTATTTTCTTCTGCAAATATGGATTTATGACTGTTGCAGTAGTATTTTAATATTGGCAATGGCATTTTCATAAGGAACCAAGCTTTTCTTTGTTGAGAGGTTATATACTAAACAGAATTTGCTTTTGTGAAACTTTTAAATTCCCTATTGTTGAAAATATTCAGCAGTATTGTTGATTACCTTGTAAATGTATGGCTCAAACAAATCAGTTTTGGAATTTTCCACACAAATTAAATGGCTGGAGTGAGCTAAAGATAAGAGCCTTTTGTCCTCCAATGAAATACTATTAAATTTGTGTTATTAAATATCAGTTTCCAAGAGAGAATGAATTGTTCTAAGGATTTAATTTTTTCCAAATATCTTGTTATGCCTTATCCTTTCATTGACATGTGTGTGTGCCTGTAAGAGAAAAATATCAGAATCGTAGAAATTTGAACGGATGATGGTAGAGCCAAACATGCTCAGTTTTTCTGTTTTCTTATAAAAGAAATAATTGTATCTTAGTGCTATATTGCAGAAGCTGACTATGCATAGCAAATTTTGTATTTTAAATAGAAAATTGCTCACAGCAAATAAGCTTTAAATGGATGTAGTATTCTATAAAGCTGTTTAAATTTTTATATAAAAATTAGTTTCTTTAAGGGTGTTGACATTTTTAAAACTACTCAAGCAGATTTACATTTTATTACAGTGCCCCATTGTTCTTTATTCACCTAGTAGTAGATGCTTAACAAGCCCTCAGCATGCAGGAGTATAAGAAAAGGTGATATCTGAGAATAATAAAATAATATCCCTGGGTTCCTTTTTTAGGACCTTAGTTTTTATTTGGCATGTGATGAATGTTTTGAAGTAGAGTGTTAGAGTTAAGGGTTATGTTGGAATAGTAGAAAATTCAGTCTGAGAGAATGAGAATTGATTTGATGAAGAATTAGAATTCTGTGGAGCTAAAGATGAATTTCATTTACTAATTTGTCACTAATTTATAGTCTTGCAGCATTTCTGTTTTGAGAGTGTGTATAAGTGGTAGATCTATTTGAACATGCTTTTTCTCCAAGGAGTAGGGACTTCAGCATAAGGTTAAACTTAATCTTTTAAATAACAAGCACAGCACAGATGCAATAGTAAAATGCTGAAATACTTCCTGTACTTCTTTTCTCAATTCTTACCTCTGCATATTTTTTTTTTTCTTTAACAGGAAATCAAACCTCAGAGCCATTATAACCATGGATATGGTGAACCCCTCGGACGGAAGACTCACATTGATGATTACAGCACGTGGGACATAGTTAAGGCTACACAGTAAGTTTTTTGTTGTAGTTGTTTTCTTCTTTGATGTCTGTATTTTAAGTGAAATATACATTTCTTTTTCTTTTTGATATTCTCTATTTGATATTCTCTACTTGGTAAGACATTGTTTTCATACTTTCCTTTAGTTCTTTGTACAGATTTAAAATAGTTGATTTGAAGTCTTTGTCTGGTAAGTCCAATGTCTGGGATTCTTAAGGGAAACTTTCTGTTAATTGCTCCCCACTGCTCCCCATGGGTTATACTTTTTTGTTCTTTTGCATGTCTTGTAGTTTTTTGTTGAAAACTTGGACTGTTCAAATAATATAATGTGGCAGTTCTAGGTATCAGGTTCTCCCAGGGTTTGTTGCTGTTTGTAACTAATTCTATAAAGTCTGTATCTTTGTCATGTGTGGCCCCTGAAGTCTCTACTTGGTTAATTAGTGGTCAGAGACTTCTTAAATCCCTGGAACCAGTAAGTCTTGATCTTTGTCGAGGAATCCTTTGTGCATGTTGGACCCACAGCACTCAGCCAGGCAGCTTACAGCTCTGCCTTAGCCTTCACTTTCTGCTTGCAAAGAGCCTCAAGGTGAGTCAGAGGTGAGAGCTTAGGGCCTTCTCAGGTCTTTGTTGAACATGCAGTTGGCCTTCTAGCTTCCCAAGAATATGTCTGAGCTTTTCAAAGCCCTTGTGGATATCTCATTCCTTAACTTTTGCTTAGGCTTTTTGATTTGTTTGTTGTTTATCCCAGCTGCTTTGCATCCTCTCAAACAACTGTTTTGTTAAAACGTGTGACAGACATCCCAGAGAGGAGCTTTTAATGAGTTTGGGTGAGGTCCAATAGATGAGCCTCTCAAGCAGACTCTTCAGGGGACTACCATATAGGTGAAATAATGACTTCTCTTTGGGAATGGGGCTTTGAAAGAACTCCATTCGTATTGTGCTCATTCTGGTATCAGTAGCAGGAATACAACTTATTTTTCAAGGCTTCTGGGGAGCAGAGGCTGGGGCTGTGTTACTTTAAAACACCACAAAGTCCTCTGTTGTTCCTGAAATTCAGCTGTTTTTCTTGACTAAAGATCCCTTGGATTGCTGAAAGCCTTTTGTTAATTTTTCCAGAGTTCTGAAAAAGTTGATACTGCCAGTTTTTTCATTACTTTTGTGGAGAGGCAAACTCTTGGAAGTCCTTAATCCACTGTCACCCTACTTTCCTAAATGTAGTATATAGTCAAAAATCAAAGCACATTGTACCAACTGTATTTAGCAAACAAATTATACTGCTCTACATTCATTTTTCCTTTTGAGACTTTGCTCCTATTGATATATCTTTTCTCTCCTCTGTCGTTAATGTCTCACCCTAATGCATGATTTCCATCAGCAGATGTACTCCAGCATCTTTCATCTTGAGAGAAAAACAACCACCTTTCTTTATTCCTCAGATACCCTTCTAACTATGCTGTTTCTTAGAAAGAATCTGTGTGCTGTCTATAATTTCTACCTTTTAAAACATTTATTTAAATTTTGAAACATTTTGGAACTTCCTTGGTGGCGCAGTGGTTAAGACCCCACATTCCCAATGTAGGGGGCTCAGGTTTGATCCCTGGAGAGGGAACTAGATCCCACATGCACACTGCAGCTAAGAGTTCACATGCCACAACTAAGGAGCCCACCTGCTGCATCTAAGACCTGGTGCAACCAAATAAATACATTAAATAAACAAATGTTTAAAAATAAGTAAATAAATAAATTTTGAAACATTTCACTCCTACAGATAAATACAGAGAAGAATATAACTGTTGGATTAAGCGGATGATAACATTTTGCTGTAATTGCTGCAGGTTGCTCGGTGTGCTCTTTTCCTTCTCTCCCCGAGGAAACTTCTCTTGAAACTGCTGTGAATCATTCTCATGAACATTCCTGTACATATCTACAAATATCTGTAAACAAAATATGCTATTATAATGTATGCTTAAAATTTACGTAAATTGTATTCTACTCTACATATCCTTTTGCAGCTTGCTTTTTAAACAAACAGAGAAACTGTATAGCTTTTGTGATTTATCATTGTTGGTAAATAAGGACCTAATTTGTCCTGTTTAACTGCTTTGTAGTATTCTATCATTCCTTACTGAGGTATACTTAAAACTGTTGCTGCTATTTCATTATTTCAAACATTGCATCAACGAATGTTTTTCTGTCTGTTCCCCTGAGCACACAAGCAAGAGTTCTTCTAGGGTAGACAACTCAGGTGGAATTTTTGGCTTGTTCAGTGTGTTCTTTTTCAATTTTACCACCAAATTGTTTTCTAACATGGCCAATTTATACTTCTTTCTGCAGGGAATGAGTTCTTTTTTCACCGCATTTTTGCTCAATCCTAGTTTTGTCACACTTAATAATCATCAGTTTGATCGTTGTGAAATGGTTTTTTCCTCTTTTGATTGGCCTTTCTGTGATTACAAGTGACGTTGCACGTATTTTCTATGTTTATTGGCCATTTGGGTTTCTTCCTGTGTGAATTAACCATGTTAAATATACCTATTTTGAGTTGTTTTGTAAAAGTTCCTTATGTATTTTGATGGAGTCTGCAAAGAAGTTAGCGGGGTTTGTGTCCCTTTAATGTCCTCCAAGAGTCCTATTTGCTGCTCTCCCAGCCCCTTCCCACCCCTAGTCATGCAGCTCATGATTCAGCACTCCTCTCCAGTGTATCCAAACTCATATTTTTTTCCTGTAACAGTGTGCTGGAACTTCTCTGGAAACCTGCACCTCCACAAAGGCTCTCTGATCTGTGGTGACTGTATAAGATGGTTTTGTCTGGGGCTCTCAGATGGTGGCTGAGAGGGGCTGGAGCCAGTTTGCTGGCCACTGCAGGATCCGCAGCTAGTAGTAGGTCTGTATGCCTGTTACCCAGTGCATGCGTGGGTGAGCCTCCTCCCAGCTCCCTTGGCATGTGGTGCTAGATCCCATAATGCCCACAGAGGTCTGTGGATAGTTGCTGAATTATTGTCGGAGAGGGGACAAAACGATGAATGTCTTCTTCCACCATGATGCTGATGTCACTCTGTGGTCCATTTCTAAATACTCTTTTTTCTTCCATTTGTTTAATCTTGTATAGTACCACATTGTTTTAAATATTTCTTAAGTCTTCAAAATTGTCTTAGCTATTCTTGGTCTTTTACTCTCACAAATGAATTTTAGGATTCTACTTGGAAAGTTCATGAGATATGCATTTGGGATTTTAATTAGAATTTCATTAAGTTTGCAAATCACTTTGGGGGAAATTGGGGTATATATTTCTTTAGGTCTTACTTTAATTTCTTTCACTAATTAACCTTATTTACAGTGAGAGTAGTATAAATGTGCTTCCTCATTATTATTTTAGATAGTTTAATGCTTTATGTTACAGTGATATGGAAATCTGATCCTAAATTTATTTTATTTGGATACATAGTTTTAATGATTTTTTTGGGCTGAAAAAAGGTAAATCTCACAAAGATACATGATTCCCTAATGGAAGAATTACAACATATGCTGCATTTATTAAGTTACAGTAATTACTTTTTAGTACTATTCACTGAGTAAAGATTTTACTGACTTTACCTTGTAAATATACATTTTCTGATGATAGTTCTTGCAAACTAATCAGGTTCTGGTGTTTTTGTAACTACAGCAAATGGGTTTACACATTAGAAAATTGTTTCAAAATTTTTTAGTGTGCCCACATAAGAACATTTTTACAGTTGTCGTATAAGATCTCTCAGAAACTATACTATATAATGATGGAAACATTTCCAAACATACAATTTTTTAAAAATATTCTGTTTGTAGGTGTTTTTTTTTTTGAAATGGAAGTCGTTAGTTTCTTACTGTGTCTGAAATATCCTCTTTGCCTTGAAGGGGAACAGACTAAATATCTTTACCCTTCTTAAAAATACAGTGGGCCATGGAACAGCACAGGTTTGAATAGCTTGGATCCACTTATATGTGGATTTTTTTCAACAAATACATACTACAGTATTAAACAGTCTGCGGTTGGTTTAATCCACAGATGTGGAACTGCAGATATGGAGGGCCAGCCGTAAAATTGTGTGTGGATTTTTGACTGGGGGAGGTTCAGCACCCATAACCCCCATGTTGTCCAAGGGTCAGCTATATATGGTTGATAGCATACCAGTCACAGTTATTTGCCTTCACTACCTCTGCCCCCCTCCCAAAAACAGTCAACAAATTGAAACACTTGTCTTTTTTGTTAAAAGGAAAATGCATACTCACTTTTAAATGTTAGAAAATTAATCAGCGATTCTCAGTATAGTTAAAAAGATTTTTGTCGTCCCTTTTCTCATTCAATTGTGAGGTAGATTCTGCTCTTTAAGGTAATATGCCTAGTTCACTTAACTGGGCACATGTAAACAATTTTCTGAAAAAGAACAAAGAACTGAAGGTACTACTGTCATCTCCTGTGAATTGTGGAACTCTTGTTCTTCCCTAAGGTTGATTTACCTTGTGCACGTGTGTGTGTGTGTGTGTGTGGACATGTACACATGCAGTACAGAGCCAGTGTAGGGCAGCATTGAAGCAGTGAAGGCTGTATTAAATATTAGTGAAGCTTAATTTCTTTCTCTATTAGCTAAGGCACGAACATAGTTTTAATATTTGCTCCTAAAGTTCCATTTTTATGCCACCTTTCCCCCAACCTCACCCTTGGTGTGCCTTCCCCATTTTGGAGACCACTCTGATTAAGAAATTACAAACACAGTCAAAGCTCATTTAAATTTTTTTGTGTGTCTCATATTTCCAAGGAGCCAGTATTTTGTTTAGGATTAAGTTGGTGGCTTTTGAGGCTCCACAATGGGTTCTTGGAGATTTATTGTACTGTTGTTTTTATTTTTGCTTATGCTTGAAAATTTTCATAATATAAAGTTTTAAAAAATATGTATGCTGCCGCACAGTGAGCAAAAAGAGAAAGGGAGGAAAAGGTCAAGCTCTGTGCATGTACCTTTCTTCTTTATTAAGTATGAACATCCTTCCTCGAACTGTCCAAGTAGACTTTCTCTTATGTCTCATTGGCTTGAACTCACAAGACTTTTCCCCCACATACGTTACTTTCCACGCCCACACTTCCTTTTTTATTTGCCTTCAGGAATATCGAAGCTAAATTTGTTAATAAAGAATCTTGAGGTTGTAAGACATCCTTTTTTCTTGTTCTAAATCATTCATAAACTCTTGGTTACTACTTATGATAATATTTTTAATATAATTGTTTGTATTTTTATAAGATGCCTTAAGTGTTTTGTAGAATAAATGGTGATATTAATAAAAATAAACTATAGACATTTTATTTATTGTATCCTTTTCTCTTCCACTTTATGAGATATTGCATTCTTATAGATGAGAAATTTTAAATTATAAAATGTATTAGTAAAAGCTATTGGAATGTTGATATTTTTAAAGTAACTTTTTATATTGAGAAAGCCATTTTAATTTCCAGGTATCAAAATAGAGCATTAGTTTCTTCTGGAAATGTTATTTTCAGCTTTAAATTTCTTGTCAGATAGTGGTAACAATCACATTTTCTTTCTTTTCAAGATATGGAATATATGAACGCTGCCGAGAATTGGTGGAAGCAGGTTATGATGTACGGCAACCAGACAAAGAAAATGTTACACTCCTCCATTGGGCTGCCATCAATAACAGAATAGATTTAGTCAAGTAAGTATTTCTATGTTTTTAAGTAATTAGTTTGTTACTATAAAATTATTAGAAATAATTTAAAAATATATAATTTCTAAAATTCATAGTTTTTAAAATGTAGATTCTATGTGCTTTTTTTCCTGAAAAAAATTTTTAACATATATTAAATGCTTATTGTGTGACAGATACTATGCTAAGTGCTTTTTCATGTATGTTTCCTTAAATCTTAATTCTTGAAATAACCCTATATGAAAAATAACAGTTTTAGCACTGTCCTAATGATGTGGAAACTGAAGCATAAAGAGGTTAAATATGCTACCAGTGATATACAACTGATAAAGGTTGGAGTCTGGACTTTAACTGAGGCGGTCTAACTTGTAGTTCACATTCTAAATATGAATTCTATGAGGAAAAGCTACAAAAGGAAAGAGAGGAGTTACAAAGATAGTAAGTAATAATCTAATTTAACTTCGCACCAGCATAAATGAAGATTATTTTATATACTCAGTATAAATTATTTCTATTACTTACTGTTCATCTGCTTGCTCAGTAATAATAGGAAGTAGTTAGATAAGCAGGAGTCAGGATGATAAGGAGTTCTTAGTAAATCTGGCTTAATAGTCTCTGGCAATTTGGACATAAGATCCTTAGATGGAGACATGAATCTGAAATGAACTGCTTGTAAATGTGCCTTTTAAGTACAGCATACAGAGTCTAGAGACAAATAGGATGTTAATCTCAGGTGAAAGAATTTGCCCTTAGAGTACTAAAGAAAGATTAAGCAAGTAATAACTAAAGCATTGAACTCCATGAATCACTTTCTTCCGAAGAGTGTATTTCCATTTTATTTGCTCCTTTTTTTTCCTTCTTGTATTTCTAACCTTTCCTCTGCCTGCAGTGTGGGTCTCTTGATGTCTAAATTCTGTTTTTATTTGTCAGAAAATGTTTTTATTTCATCTTCATTTGTGAAGGAAATGTTCATGTGATATAGAAATCTAGGTTGGATGTTTTTGTTTGTTTTTTTTGTTTTTTACCCATTGAGAATATCATTGCACTGTTTTCTGGCTTCCCTTACTATTGAGAAGTCAGTCTCACTTTTAAAGGCTTTTTTTCTTTCTTTCCTTCTTTTTTCTGGCTGCTCTTAAGATTTTTTTCTTTGTTTCTGGTTTTCTGCAGTTTCATGATGATGTTTCTAGGTGTGGATTTCTTTTATTTACCCTCAATGAGATTGCAAGAAATTCTTGATTCTGTGGATTGATGTTTTCATCGGTTCTGGAAAATCTCAGCCATTATTTCTTCAGATATTGCTTCTGCCCCATTCTCTTTTTGCTCTCCTCCTGGAACGCCAGTTAAATGTATGTTTGGCCTTTTCATTGTATGCTGTGTCTCTTCTGTGTGTACTATCCTTTTTTCTTTGCTTCATTCTGGAAACTTCTTCTGACTTATCTTCCAATTCATTTATTCTCTATGCACAATCTGCTGTTAAATCTAGTCAATGTGTTCCTAATTTTATTTTTTAGGTAGAATTTTAATTTTTTTAAACTTGTATTATTTGATTCATTTGTTGCTGAAATTTTCCATCTTGTCTTACGTATTTGAACATATAGTTATTATATAATCTGTGTCTGAGAAGATAGCATTGGGAGCCTATGTGGGTCTGTATCTGTTATATTATTCCTATGTGTGCCTGATTATCTTCAAATGTGTGCTAGACATTATGTTTGAAAACTTATTTGTTGAGTAATTTGAGGCCTAATATGAGAAGATACCATTCATTTCTGCTAGGCCAAACTTTAAGGCTTTAGATTTTCTGGATCACTCAGGTGGCTGAAGTCCATGCTAGAGCCAGGTTTACTTCTGGTTCTTAATTACTCCTACAGTGCAGCTTTTTGGGGTCCCAACCCTTATTATGCTTTTGTCCGCTTAGCTTGCCTCTTGGCTACCTCTTCTGCATCAGCAAATTGTCTCTAGGGCAGATGGTGCCCAAGAGGTTTTCTAACTTCTCCCAGTTTTAACCTTCTCCTGAATCTTAGTCAGGTAAATGCTCTTAATCTTCTTAGGCTTTGCTTTTTAGGAAATATTTCTTTTATTTCATTGAGCTTTTTTAAGTTTTCTTTAATTGGAGAGTTGGTTCAAATTATCTAGCCTTATGCAGTCTCTGTATTTTTTTTAAATTACTGTTATTTTAATCAAAATAGTACATAAACAATTTAAAAAATCAAATTTAATACTTAAAGGCTTACAATGGAAACAGCAGTCCCTCCCCACCTCCTGGCTTCTATACCCCAGAAGTAACTATTTTCAATACTTTATGTGTTTCTGGCACTTCCCTGGTGGTGCATGGTTAAGAATCCGCCTGCCAATGCAGGGGACTCGGGTTCCATCCCTGAACCAGGAAGATCCCACATGCCACGGAGCAACTAAGCCTGTGCATCACAACTATTGAGCCTGCTCTCTAGAGCCTGTGAACCACAACTATTGAGCCCCATGTGCCACAACTACTGGAGGCCCACGCGCCTAGAGCCTGTGCTCCGCAACAAGAGAAGCCACGGCAATGAGGAGCCCATGCACCACAACGAAGAGTAGCCCCCGTTCCCTGCAAGTAGGGAAAGCCCGTGTGCAGTTAATAAATAAATAAATAAATAATAAAAAATAAATAAATTTATTCAAAAAATACTTTATCTGTTTCTTTCAGTATTTACTCTTGTATTTTATATTTTTATGTTACTTTTATCTAGAAAGTTATTTTCTTTACACAAATGATAGCACTTTTCTGCTTTTTTCATTTAATTTATGTATCGTCAAGATTTTTCATAACAGTACAACTAGAGCTACATCATTCTTTTTAAAAAGCTGTATACTATTCAGTTGTATGGACTTTATTTAATGGTTTACCTATTGGTGAACATTTAGATTGATTTTAGTGATTTTAGTTATTTCATACAGTGTTGTAATTAATATCTTGTAATTAATATCTTGCAATTATACATGTTCATATATATCTGTAGAATTCTTAGTAGAAGGAAAGTTAGGAGGATGAATTTTGAATTTTAATAAATATTGCCAACTTCTTTGCTGTTTCTTGATTTACCGGTTACTATATTTTTACTTGCTGTTTTTTGATAACTAGATGTCCTAGAACACCTCAGCACTAATACTTCTTCCTCTATCCTCTGTTATAGTTTTAGTTAAATTACTATGCACAGTTTAAATTGTTCTACATATGTAAGTCTCACTGATAAGCTCAGAAGTGTTCTATGATCATCTGTTTTTTTCCTGCAGGATTTTTATTTTATAGTTGCTTTTTTTCCCCATTTGTTTAACTTTATGTATATTGTGATTAATTGTTCCCATACTCTTAGACAGAACTGTAAAACCCATCTGTGTATGCAGACAGTATTAGATAATTTATTGGTTCCTTTTTTCTTGGAGTAGGAAGGATAAAATCATTCCTGAATTTCTCCATCTTTCTATTCCAGCCCAGACTGTTTGCTCTTGATAGCTGCACACAACTATTGTCTTGAGACTTACCTTTGCAATCATTCTGGGAAGTCCCTTTGCTCCAGTGGTGGTCTCAGTGTCCTGGATCTCAAGTTTTTCTCTCTGTTGGTGTACTCTCTGGTTTTAGTAGAGCACATTTTTTGCTAACTTTTTGAGAGAGAGAGAGTGCTTGGGAGGTAAATGTTTTGAAGTTACTATCTCTTCTGCCCTCAAACCTTATTGGTTGTTTGGCTGAGTACAGACTTCTAGATTAAAATTAGTTTTCTCAGAATTCTATAAAATTAATTAATTTGGCTGTGTCAGGTCTTAGTTGTGGCACGCAGGATCTTTGTTGTGGCATGTGGGATCTTTCGTTGGGGTGTGTGGGCTTCTCTCTTGTTGCAGAGCACAGGCTCTAGAGTGCAGGCTCAGTAGTTATGGCATATGGGCTTAGTTGCTCCGTGACATGTGAGATCTTCCTGGACCAGGGATCAAACCGAAGTCCCCTGCATTGGCAGGCGGATTCTCAGCCACTGCGCCATAAGGAAGTCCCTCTCTCTTCTACCCCTACTCCACTTTAAAATAAAAATGTTTGTTCCTTATGGACACCAAGTGGGGAAAGCGGGGAGGGTTGGGGGAGAATGAGTTGGGAGGTTGGGATATGAAATTGTACACCCTAAATATATGCAGTTTATTGTCTGTTAACTGTATCTCAATAAAAGTTCTTAAAAAAAAGTTTGTTCTTATGTCACGAGTACATTATTTTCTCTTACTTTTTGGAGAATATTAATTATAACTTTAGTTTTTAAAGTTTTTCTTCTCTGTATATTGTCTATTTATTTTGGGCTTCTGTTTATTTCAGTCTCCTTTCATATTTGAAGCTTTTCTCAATTATCTGGTCATGTTTGACTATTCATGTTTAGGAGAGACATAACAAAGCTGATTGGAAGTTGTGGGACTTAAAGAGTTTACAGCAGGAACCTCCCAAATGTCCCTTCAGCATGTAGACTTTTATTGCTACATTTCAGTGTCTCATATGTTTCTGTGATGTAATTGCTTGAGTCTCAAACTTCTCTGGTAAAGATGCACTGAACACACCTTTTGGCAAATACTGAGTGGTTGAATGTTAAAATCAACAGGAGCGTAAGAAGTTTAAAGACACTAGAATGAATTTGAACTTTAATAGAAGAGTTTGATTTATCACTATAATAATATTAAAAATTTGAGTAGTCACTTAAGATTACAGTGCACAAAGAAAACTAGTCTAGCCTTGTCAGCTGCTCGATTGCTTCCATGTCGCTAAAGTGCATATTGTGATGCTAAATAAATACTCGCTTCCAGTGAGAATATGAGTTAGAAAACAACAGTTTTTCAGCAACTTATATTGACTTCGAACCAGTGCCTTTGTTTACAGTCCAGCTTCTTATTACTTTCTTTTGAGGTAACTATTGGCTTTAATCCCTTAGCCTTTCTAGGGTTTTGTAACATTCTAGTTTGCTTCTTATTGGTATTCTCTGGAGACATTTGGGTTTTAGCTCTTTGCTAATGTTTGTTGCTATCTCTTGTTCATTGATATTCTCTTCTCAAAACCTAGGGATCATTAGTACCTGCAAGTACATTTCTTGATAATAACCTTCTTATAGTATTGCAAGGAGGCTTGAGTAAACTCAAGAATAAGAATTATATGATCTCAGATTTTTGTAGTTTGAACTAGTGTCTTAAAGCTACAACGAATGTCATGTTATAAAAATACAGTATTTTTCTTCCAGAAGTTTACAATGAAAAGGTGATAGAAGTTATTCTTCTTTAGCATGCAGAAAAAAGTTTCCCTATCCTTGTGAAAAAAAAAGTTGTACTTTAGAACTAGTTTGGAAATCACTCATTGCCATAGTCCTAGCAAGGACTATGTGAGTAAAAATGTGAGTAAAAATACCTCTCAGGGACACAGATACATTAACTATAGAGAAGGTAATAAAATTGCTTAAAAAAACCTTCCTAGTTGGAATTTTTAAGAAAATATTTCTTATCAAAGCTGTTCTTTGGCTGTGCTATACTTCTCTTTGGGCTCAAAAAATCATTTCCAATTATTACGTTAATGTCTACTGGGTACCTTAAGAGACATTTTAGGAGTATTTGAATGTTTGTGTTCAGTCTGTCTGATGTCTTGGACTGGACATATTTTAGTCTGGAAATATTTTAAGTTGCTTCAGACTGTTTGATATGATAGAGTGGAATTGGGCCCTTCAATGTATAAGGCTTTAAAATCACCAACTTAAATATATAAAGCAGAAAATTTCTGAATCAAGCTTGTATGTAAGTATGAATATATTAAATGTTTAGAACTATGAGCACTGAGTGAATGCATTAGTAATCTAAAGCAGTAATCACTTAGAACAGTTTAAGAACCTCAGTAATATACATATGTCAAACAGTTGCCATCAAATGCCTTGAAATCATTTGTATTCAAGATTCATTGCATTGATCAGTTCCAAAGTAAGCATTATATAAGCAGCCAGGTGCTATTCATTTCAGAGAATATCAAGATGTTATGACATTGGGGAATGAATTGGGAGATTGGGATACCAAATTGTACACTCTGAATATATGCAGTTTATTGTATGTTAACTGTATCTCAATATAAGTTCTTAAAAAAAAAGGTGACATTAACATAGTAAGCAATGAGGTTGCTCTTTTTAAAGCAACACAGCTTTAAAAGCATAACAAATAAGGCATCATAAAGAACCTTTATGTTATACTTTACAGTTTATAACTGTTTCACATGCATTGTTTCATTTAATCTATAGTAATCTTGTGAGGAAAGTTAAGGTGAGCTTAAGAAGGTGAGCTTCCACCCATGGTAGGCTAAGTGTCTGGCTTACTCTAGAACTGTTGTAATTCCAAAATTCTACCTGATGCTGCTCTAGGATCCAAATCTTTGTGGTTTTCTAACTGCCTTCTTTTTTTGTATGATTGTTTTTTAGCTTTGTTATTCTTTTTTGTAATTAAAAAAAATTATTTTCCTGTTACTTCTGGAACAAAAAAGAGTGATATGTTTCACATAAAATCTCCTAATATAGTTTAAAAACTCACAAAAGATTGTCAATTGTCAAAGGCATAAACTAGCATAGATTTAAAATGAAAAACATTTATTTCTTTATTTTTCATGTAATTTCTTAAAATTGAAAATGAAAGTTGTCATAATTATTTAAAATTTTCTCTTATAGATACTATATTTCGAAAGGTGCTATTGTGGATCAACTTGGAGGAGACCTAAATTCAACTCCATTGCACTGGGCCACAAGGTTTAAATTTACTTCTGGATTTTTTTTCCCCTTTGGTTCCTTTAGCAGTCCATAACTTAGCAACTTAAAAAAAAAAACGATACGCTGAATTGAATGGGAGAATTCATTACGCCAATAGATAATATCAATAATGTGCTAATGTACTGCCGTCCAGTGTTACCTACATTGGAAGCAAAGTTTATTGTCCAAAGTGTACTTAAGGAATTAGCCATGCTGGTATTAATGCAGTTAATTATAAGATGGGGTTAAACTTTGGAATACTTCTGCCGCCTATATGTTTACAATGAAAGAAGTGTCTAGTTCATGGGACAATTAAGGTCATATTGGAATAGGATTAATAGAATATAGTAACTATTTATTACATATTTAAAGAAATTATGAGTATCTATAAATTTTTAAAGACTGTTATACAAGTTAAGACTTAAGGACGTAAAATCCTAAATGTGTCTTGACATATACCTATTTTAAAATAACATAAAATAAGATTTGTGCAATCTTTTCCACCATCACACTATTTTTTTTTAAAAAGATCTTTCCAGAGTTTCTTGTTTGAGATAACTTTATATATTTAAGTATTTATTCTTTTATGTTTTAGACAAGGCCATCTATCTATGGTCGTGCAACTAATGAAATACGGTGCAGATCCTTCATTAATTGATGGAGAAGGATGTAGCTGTATTCATCTGGCTGCTCAGTTTGGACATACCTCAATTGTTGCTTATCTCATAGCAAAAGGACAGGTAAATCACAATGGGATAGATTTTATTCAGGTGTTCTTCATGTTTTAAATACCTAATACCATTGGTATTAACAGTCTAGTGATATTTAAATAGTACTTTCTGATGGGTGAGAATAAATAAATAAATATATAGTTAGTTTGATATTGAGCTGTTTAATGTAATTAACATAAAAATATGAAAACCACTTATGACCCAGATAATGATCCATTAAGTAGGGTTTTTATTTCCAGTGGTGAGAGAGGTGAATTCCAGAAAGTAGGGGAGAAAATTCAGGTATCTTTTTTTTTCACTTAATTGTGTCTTTTGAATATATCATCTGAATTCATTTAAACTTTTTTGAACATATTACTAGTTATTTTCTGTATTAAGTTCCTCTCAAGGGGGATGTAGTCTTTAAGTCATTTTCTGTTTCTGCTCTATAAAATACTGCTTCTTACATATCAGAACAATGCTCATGATTTAAGTGGTTCTTCCTGATTTCTCCTGAATATGTAGTAACTATAATCATATTAAATATTATCAGTTTATGTGTGCTGTGATTTTCTAATAACAAATGTATTTTGTTAAAAGTAATGTCACTCAGTTTTTCTTTCATGAGTTTTCTCTAGTTGTACTTAAACATTAGTTTTATAGCTAAGGATCTTATCATAAGAATAAGACATGATTTTCATTCAGTGCTATTAACATATATTTGTTATTTTAATTTAAAATATTAGATTTAGAATTTGAATAGTATTTATTTTATGAATCCTTTAAGGTAATTGCTTTTGGCAACGCCAATCAATGACAGTTGTGTGTTGTACACTATCGCTAGGGAAAAGAGGCATAGACTGGTTAAATTAATTGCTGAAAGGGGAAGTTTATTATCTATTACTGTGTTAACAGACTACCTCCTAAATCTGATGGTTTTTAGAATGTCACCAACCATTATATTTCACAATTCTCTGGGTGGACTGGGCTTGACTGGGTGATTCCTCTTGTGATAATGTTGGGGGCTGCAGTCATCTGGGGGTTCAGCTGGGCTGGAGAATGGCTAACTTGCATACCTTGTATCTTGATAGGAATGGCTAAAAGGCTGGGTTCAGTTCGGATGCTGGGCAGCTACGCCTCTCTCTTTTTCTCCGTGCAGCCTCAGAACTTCTCCTTCTCTACAATACCCCTCCATGTGGTCTCTCTAGCAGGGAAGCCAGACTTCTTACATGGTGGCTCAGAGCTCCCAAAAGAGCAAAAGCAGAAGCTGTCTGACTTCTTTAAGGTTTTGAACTGGCATAACAACATTTCTGCTCCATTTTGTCAGTTAAAGCAAGTAACAGGGCCAGCCCATGTTCCTTGTGGAAACATAAGGGTGTGAACACTGGGAGGGGAGATTTGGGGGGGGCCTTCTTTGGAGACCAGCTACCGCAGAGGATCATCTTGTTTCTCCCACTGTTTCCTCTAGACTGGGGATCGAAGCAGTAGATGGCGCTGTTGCACATGACATTGTCTTTAGTGGCCTTCTATATTGCAGATATAAGTTTACAATATATAGTCATTTTTTTTTCTTTCAGTTTTTAACTGGGTAGGAAAAGTGGTGTAAAGTTTTGACTCTTTTTGTTAGTTTTTTGATTTTGGAGTTTGGATGTTTCAGTAATTAACTCTGGCATAGAATGTAGGCTATAAAATTCTTAAAGGGCAGAGATTTTTATCACTACCTTTTTATGCAGTAAATGCATGGTGATGTTAATAAATGTCTGACAGATGATTACTTTTCTTTTTCATGAGTTCTTTTTCCTGCTTACAAAAGTAATACATACTTATTGTAAAATATTCAAACATAATAGAAGAGTGTGACTTAGAGAATGAAATCCCACCTCTTCTTTTACCTCCTTTCCCCTCTGAGATCACTTCCTTTAGCAGTTTAGTATATATTTTTCCAGAATTTTTTCAACGTGTGTGCTAAAATATTGTAAAAGAAAACCCCTCTAATGTGCATTACATTATACTTTAAATGGGTTCCAAAGCTCTCCTCTGGCCTATAGAACCATGTGTGATCTAGCCCTGGATACCTCTGATCTCATCTTCTCTCATCTACCCCTCACTCATTGCTTTAACCACATCTGTCTTCGTGCTGTTGGTTGAACAGCTTTGATAAGCTTTTGCCTTAGGGCCTTTGTACTTGCTCTTTTCTTCTGCTTGGTAATTCTTTCCTCAGTCACACAATTCTCTCCTTTTCTCTCTCACTTTAATCAGATGTTTCTCAATTTTTATTATTAGTTCTGATTGGTTCCCAATTATAAGTAGTAATAAAACTAGTGTATTTCTAATTTCTTTTTTCTCTTCCCTGTCTTACATTGACATTAGTCAATGATATTGTTTTTCTTAGTGTTAACTTTGTCCTGATAAACATAACTACATTTCTATTACTTGATTTTTCAGCTTTAAATAATATCCTTTGACTCATAGCATTAAAGGGTAGGCATTCATTATACTTTCTTTTCGGGCTTTTTCCACCCCCCACCCTCGTTTTTTGTTAACCTTATCAAATTTACATTCTTAGGGAATATAACATTTCCATTCAGTTTGTCATTCTGTTCTTCACAATTGTTTCATGTTAGTTATACTGTTAAATATGTTCAGTGCTCACTCCCAATTCTTTTGGATGATTTTCAGGAGAAAAGGGGGAAAATGCTAAGTAATGGAGCCCTGTTGATCATGGAATTCCCATAACCTTTTGATCTGGGCTTGTTAATTCTTCCTAATAGAGAATACTCATACGTCCAGGCTGAACTTGGAAAAGAAGTACCAAGTTTTAAACCCCAACCCAAAGAAAGAAAAGGTTGAATTTCATTTTTCTTTTAGTACTCTAGAGATGTGGCATAATTTTACATTTTTTATTTTACTTATTAATATTTTTAATACTGTCACTTTTTAAAAAGGATGTGAAAAGACAACTAAGAAGGAAGAAGAAACTTAAACATAAGAATTTACATGTTTGTTTTAATTGGACATCAAATTTAGTTGAGTTTTCTTGAAACTAGGGCAGTGAAGGAAGTAAAATAAGTGACAGTACTTAAGGAGATTTGTCATTTCTTTGGAGAAGATTTTTTTTAAAGATTTTTATTGGGAAAAAATCAATATGTATAATGTAAATATTGAGTGATGTGACATGAGATATTCCCAAGAACACGTAAATAAATTTAGAAATGGATTTGTTGTGATAAGGCATAACATTCAATTACAGTTTTCATGAGAGGGACTAAATCTAATGACATCTGGGGAAATGTGTTGTCACTTGTCAATGTAGTGGTTCTTGGCTTTTTTTCTGCCTCAGTGCATTTGAGTATTTGAGACATACTCCCATCAGTAAGAGTGGCTTACAGAGAACTACTGCATAGAGTTATGAAGTGTTTTATAGTGTACTCACTATAACTATGTCCTCTCTCTGCTGACTGGTAAATTAGATAACATAACTTAGATAAGATCTGCTGGTTTAATGTAATCCAGGAATGGGAGACAGGAAAGGGTAGAAGAGGAAACTTAATATTTATTGAATATACGTTATTCCATTTAATCATCACAGGAGTCTTATGAAGCCATTATTTGTATTCATGTTTGTAGGTGGGTAAGCTGAGGTTCAGAGAATTAAAGTAATTTTGCCAAGTTTATAGTTATTAAGTGGTGGAGCTAGGAATTCAAAATCATGTCTGTCTTATTCTGAAGCTGGTGCCTTTCCCAAGCCTAGAAGAGTAGATAGATAAAACATGTCTTTTCATTTAACAAAGGTTTTTGATTATCTACTCTTCTGGGCACTGAGAATACAAAGATGAATTTAAAATACTTTTGATCATCAAAGAAGTCCTATTCTAGTTAATGAGACAGATGCCTCAGGCATATAGGAGAATCAGTACAGATTGGAGTGGGTCAGGAGAAAGAATTTTAGGGACATGAAACTGATGGAATCCCTGATACATTAGCATGTCTTGAAAGGAAATTTAGGTAACTTGAGAAGGGTTAGGGTTGAATAGGTAGTGGTTTTAATTCTAATTTGCTAAAAAGAAAAAAAAAATAAGCAAAAGGGAGAAAAAATACAGTACCAAGGAAAGCAAAAGGTTGGGTAGGAGAGGAAAAGTAATCATGGTTTACTACATAACTTTGTTGAGAATAGTATTCATATATATTTATAATAATGTAAATATCAAATATTTGTAGAACCAGAATTACAATAGATCTCTTCAGATGAAAGAATAGGAAAGATACATATTTATGATGGGGCAGTGAGAAGAAAGAAAATTTGCCATTTTACGTATTGAGGATATGTAACATAATGCATATTTAGGATAATGCCTAAAACTGAAAAATCAAAAAGTAGCAATTCAGGTATCTTATTTTAAAGATGTGGAGGTAAAAACCAAAATAATGAGCTAAAAAAAGTGAAAATGGTGGGGAATAAGACAGAGGATTGCTTTATTACCTTGCTTTTTCACCCCAAACTTTGTAGAATTAGTTAATTCTAAAAATATTTACATGTAGTGACGTAGTGATAAAAAGCAAACTTTTTTGAATCTATTAAAATTTATTGAATTTATTCTTTGTTTTAAAATGCCTAGGAATGAACAGGGTATTATTATTTCCTCCTATCATGAATTAGTATAAATAAGTTTTTCAGAGACATACGTCATTTATTTATCCTTTGTGGGTGAAAGATCAAGAGTAGGTCAAGATCTTTAAATGAAAACACTGAAAGGCTGAGTGAAGCATCTTAAAAGGGAAAACTATAAATGGAAGTTAATTAAATATTCAGTGTATATTTAATATATGTCAATTAGATATTTATATCCACATTAATTAAAATATTTAGTGATAATAGTTTTATTTCAAAATTAAGAAAGTTTCATAAATCACCCTTGATTGAGTGGCGTTACTAGGTTGACTTCTCCTGTGATATGTAAATTATATTTTTCTAGGTCAATTTGGTAGGAACTTAGAAACTTTTACTGTCTGACTTTTTCTTTTTACTCTATCAGGATGTAGATATGATGGATCAGAATGGGATGACACCTTTAATGTGGGCAGCTTATAGAACACACAGGTATGTAACCATTATAAAGTACTTATTCAGATCATTTTCAGCATAGTAAAATGTAAAATAAGTGATGAGAAAAAGCAATTAATATTATGCTTACTAATATTTAAAATTCTTTTAATGAGTACATAGTATATAACATGAAATACCTTTTTGGTTATTTTGAGTCTGTATGTTTACCTTTATGTTGGTAATTGTAGTACGGTATTCTTCTTTTAACAATTTCCAAGAATGGAAGAAGATGTTACCTTCTTTTTAAAAAGTAACTCAGTTTTTTTGTGATTTGCATATTGGCAAGTTTAACATGTTAATAAGTTGCCTTAAATAATTTTTGGAACAATCTAGATTTAAGTTTAAAATTTTAATTGTTTATATAAATATTAATGACATTAATCCCTAGATGAAAAATAGTACATGTGAGGACCCAAGTATACTCTTGGAAGTAGTTTACATTATATGGTGTTACCTGTACTTAATACTTCATATTAAGAATGTTGTCTCATTACTCGTTATAAGGTTGTTGAAAATAGATTAGAATAGAAGTGTTCCAGGAGGGAATGCAACCACAGTCAGTTTAGTATCTGTAATGATTTCTATAATTGAAATTAGGGTTGTTGTTGTTGTTGTGTTTTTTTTTCCTTTTCAGTGTGGATCCAACTAGATTGCTTTTAACATTCAATGTTTCAGTTAACCTTGGTGACAAGTATCACAAAAACACTGCTCTGCATTGGGCAGTACTAGCAGGGAACACCACAGTCATTAGTCTTCTTCTGGAAGCTGGAGCTAATGTTGATGCCCAGAACATTAAGGTAAAAATAGCCTGTGTTGATTGTGCTTTGTGAAATGTGGTTACCAGGATGGGAATTCTTTAATAAAACATAGGTTTTTTTTAAAAGACTTTCAAAGATGGAAGAAACTTATTTAAGCTCATCCCTTTGCTTCCATGCAAGAGTTTGTTTTGAAAGACTGATTTATTTACTTTCATCTTTTAGTATTGAAGTAATTTTCAGATTTTGGTGACTTTTTCATTAATGAATTCTTACTGACTTTTGGAAATCAAATTATATAATCTTTATTTTTACAGCTAAATAAATAGTTTTCTGGTTTCTTTAAGAAGATCATTGCAGTGAATCACAAGTTTATAGCACAAGTATGCATAATAGCTTTTAGTAATTTTTTGACTTGGTCACTGATTGTCTTATTTTTTTAAATGTCAGGGCCTTTAAATTTGATAATCACCTTTATGATGTTTATAGGAGAACTCATCTCCCCAAAATGCTGGGGAAAAGTCTACCAAAAAAGTATACAAAATTATCTAAGAGAAAAGCACAATTAACATTTACACTCTGAGCATTTAGAACTTTATAGGCATTTTTTGAATACATGCAAGAAAATTCTGCTGGTAGTCTTAAATTTTGGTTAACCATTATCATGTGTAAAGCTTCAGGATCCACCATGTCCTAAAGCAGCAGGCTCTTTTTGTGAAATGACTTTGAAGTTTTAAGCATCATCTTTTAATGATGTGCACTCATAAATAACTCTGTGCCCAGTGACGAATGCTCTTTAACTTTGACTATAAACCATAGTATTTTCTCAGTCATGCTTAAACGTTTAAGGAATATGTGCTAACTAAACATGAAAGGGGTTCGAGTCATATAATAATCTCAAATGGCAATCAAAAAGTAGGTTATCTCCTGCTGGGTCAGGGCATCTTTTTATGTTGCGATGAATAGTTCTTCCTCTATTTGATTACTCTAAGAAGAGAAGGTTAAACTACTAAAATAAAACAGCTTAGACTAATTTGCTTACAATTATAACCAATTTTTAGAAATGAGTCTAATTAAAAATATTTAGTTAAAAGTAAATGTCAAATATCTCATTGGAAACTGTAAGAAATTGAGAAACCCATGTATTCTCTCTTTCTTTTTTTACATTTCAAGTCTTCTTGTCTCTACCCAAAGTGATCAGAATGGTCTAGTATGTGCTAGTAAATGTATGGAAAGAGGAAAGTGAACTTACCATAGTGCCTGACATGTGATGGGCACTCTAAGTATTTGTTGACCCAGTGAAGTTTGTGTAGACAAATTTGAGCTTTACTTCTAAGGTAGTTTTCATGACTGTGCTAGCATACCTCTCTGCCACTACTGAAATCATAGAGAGAATTTTTTGCTTTTCCAAATATTTTTAAATGGGAAGTTTTGAAAAGTTCATAATACTGTGATTAGTAACTTAGACTGACCCCAAGGCCCAAAGGATAAGAAAGGAGTTTGACTAAACCTGACCAGTATCCCCATGAGAAAAAATTAATGAGATGACCTTATGTTTTGTTATCTGAATTGTGTTGTTTTTCTTCTCTTAGCTACTGGATAGCTATTCCTAAAGTAAGTCATGCCCCAGGAATACATTTCCAGTATTTAGTGTTATATTTTTGAAAAAATAGGACCAATTTCACTATGGCAAATAGTGCATCTCCATAGACTTTTCCAAGAGTCATATAAATATATTGAAAGTACAGTAGTACCAAAGAATTATGACAAGATGACTACACAGTTTTGGAATTTGAAACTAGTAGTGTATATTGTCAGAGCATTTAAAAATATCTTTCTTACTATATAAAATTTTAGGTAACTTCTCTTCAGTCATGAACTTTAATTATTTGAGATGTGGTTTGTAAGTTTAATGTCTTTTCAGCTTGCACTCCACATTGACTATTGTATAAACTTTTGATTAGTCTTAGTGAAAGGAATAATGTGTAATGAATTTCAACAGAAAGGTAATGGTAACAATAGAGGTAGTTGAAATGATTTAAATGGTTCAGACCTTGCATTTTTAGTGTTTTATAGGGTCAGCCACATAAATTATTTGGTACCAAGATGGAATTAAACTGGAATGTAGCTTCCTTAACTAGTATAGTTCATGTGACTACCTTCCAGAGTCTATCATGTCAAATAATTGAGCTAATTATTATACCTATAGAACTTTTACTTAAATTCATCTATTTTTCTTTATTAATGTTTTAATTTTATCTGACACATATCATCAAGGTTGGCCATGGACAAAAAGAAGTTATTTTAAGTGTAATTCCTTGGTAGCTCCTGGAGTAGCATTTTTTTTTTTCCATTTATTACTTTTTTTGGGGGGGTACACCAAGTTCAATCATCTGTTTTTATACAGACATCCTCGTATTCCCTCCCTCCCTCGACTCCCCCCCCACCATCCCTCGAGTCCCCCCCATCCTCCCCCTCCCAGTCCTCTAAGGCATCTTCCATCCTCGAGTTTCTCTCGCTTCGTCTCAGCTTCCCCTTCACCCCCCGCCCCCTCCCAAACCTCGAGTTCTCCAGTCCATTCTCTACACATGCGTCCTTATTCTTGTCACTGAGTTCATCATGTATTGAGGTATAATTAGTATATTACATTATACAACTTTCAGGTGTACAACATAATTATTTGACACCTGTACACATTGCAGAATGACCAACAAATCCAGTCAATATCCATCACTATACACAGCCACAAAATTTTCTTTTTTCTTGTGATGTGAACCCTAAAGATTTACTCTCAGTAGCTTCTGAATATGCGCTATAGTATTACTAATTATAGTTGCCATGCTGTACATTATATCCTTGTGACTTATTTATTTTAGAACTGGAAATTTGTATCTTTGATGCCCTTCACTAATGTCCCCCACTTCCTGCACTGCCTACCTCTGGCAGTCACCAATCTGTTCTCTGTATCTGTGAGCTTGGGTTTTGTTGTTGTTGTTGTATTGTTTGTTTTTTTTTTAGATTCCACATATAAGTGATATCATGTAGTATTTGTCTCTCCCTGTTTGACTTATTTGGAGTGACATTGTTTTTAAAGGAAATAAAGTCTAAGGAGTTGCTTTAGTTGCTCAGTCAACATTTATACTTTCAGAGTGAAAATAATCTTTTTTAACCACACTGGTGAAAAAGTAGATTTTTGTTTAAAAATGTACTTTTAATGTAATTAAAAGGATGAAATAAGTATCAAATACCTTTTCTACTGGAATCTGGCATTCCTAATATTCTGAAGTCTAGTCAGTCACCTTCTAGTGAAAACCATTCATTCATTCAACAATTTTTGTTTAATGCTGGGGAGTCAGTGTTTAAGATAGATGAAGTCCGTATTGTCTTAGAACTTACACTGTATTGAGGAAATAGACAATAAGTAAATTAAAAACATACACAGAGGCAAATGTGGTCATGATGAGAGTTAAAGGGGCCACATCAGGTGAGAGTGATTAGTGAATGCCTCTGAGATGACATTTGCTTTGAGACTTGCCTGATAAGGGATCAGTTATGCAAAGATATATGGGAAAATACTTTCTGTGTAGAGGAGTCTGCAAGTGCAAGCCCCACGGCCAGGAATAAGCTTGCCACATTAGAGGTACAGAAATGACAGCTTTGACCAAGCAGTGAGACACTGAGAGAGACAGATACAAGGCCATGATAAGGAACTTTAATTGTATTCTCAGTCATGAAAAATAGTTGGAAGGATTTATGTAGAATGGTTATTTAATCTTGGTGTTCTAAATATTTTTTTAAAAATTACTTTGGTATTTGGAGAATGTATTGAAGAATTAAGAAAATGGAAGGGATGGATGAATATCAGATAGGCTTTTATAATAAATCAGGCAAGTGATGATTAGTTTAGTCTATGATTGTAGGAGTAGTGATGGAGAGAAAAGAATGGATTTGGAAATGATAGTTTAGAGTAGAAAAGAAAAGGTCTATTAGAAATGAGGGTAATAGAAAAAACACATCGATGATTTAAGGTTTGGTTCGTGAAGATGGAAGGAAACAGACTTTTTTAGGGGTGAAGGCAATAGGAATTGATTCTGTTTTAGCCATATATAGTTTGAGGTGGTGCATTTTAGCTATGTGGAATGTCAAGTTAATTAAGTAAACTTAATTTTGAAAGTGAAAAATTCATTAATAAAAAAAAACTAAATTGTCCTGGAACTTGACAGATAAAGTTGTTTCATAGCTGTGTATTTTTCCATTTTTTTAAGTCTTAAGAAAGTCTGGTTGATAATCATGAATTGTACCAAGATGGAGCCTGTAAATCTGGATATGGCTTTAATAGCTAGTAAAAGTTACATTCTTCAAAGAATATGAAAAATTATACTTTATGTTACAATATTTAACTATTGATTGACCCTATTTCTTCTAAAATAGCTATTTCCTGAATAAAATTAAGCTTAAGTTTCTTAGAAATCTGTCTTTATATTAATTAGATATTTATTCTTGTAAATTAGTTATTTGAGTAAGGGATTCTTACTCAAATTTATAATACATATTTTGTATATAAACAATGGTTCTTTTATTAAAATAACTTATTTTGGAGACAATATTAAATGATAGGTAACTTTAAAATGATGACTTTGATCCTTAGAAAGATTAGGAATGGCCATATACCCTCAATTAGAGGTTCTTAGTCTGAGACCCACACCAGTGGATTTTGGTTAGGGGGTGGGTCCATGGACCCCTAAAATTATTATAAATAAAGTATCAGCACTTTTCTGGGGAGAGAGTCAATGGCTTTCATCAGACATGACTTAAAAGAGTTTTAAAAACCATGGGCATAGACACTGGTTACATAAAATAAATTCAAATCTTCTGAAGTAACAACAATGAGGGGTGGGGGAAGTGATTTGGGATACTGACTTCAAGAAAAATGACCTATGCAGTAATCCCTTTTCATGGTAGCATCTCATTTGTGAATTTAAACAATGTATTTCACCCCTCTTGTGCATGTTTTTGGTTGATAGATTTAGGTGAATTGAGTTTGGGGAGGGCAGTTAATCTGAGTGCTGCCTATGCATTTATGATTTTTTCTTCCTCAAATTATCAAATGATACAATTTTTAGCTTGTGCAAAATGTAAAATTACTGATCTTTGTTAATATATTGAAAGACTCTTACATGGTTTCTTGAAAAGAGGTAAGAAACTATTTTCAGAAAATAGTTTTCATTACCTCTTAAGTACCTGACCTAGATGGTCTCCAAGGAAGATTTTTCCTTAGTTTTAGTAATGAAATTCAACCTCGCTTAGGCAAAAAGTGATCTTCTGCCCTCCACCTTTCGTAATGTTTATCTTACCAAAACCCCAGAAGAATTTCTTTTATTACCAGTTACTTACATAGTCTATAAATACTCCATGATTCTTATTATTGCTGCTGTTATTATCATTTACTATTTTGGCTAACACATGGAGTGTTCAAATATAGACTTGACTTGGAACTCTGGTTTTAGTATAATTCTTTAAATTAATTGCTTGTTTATTTTACCAGCTGAATAAAAGAACTGTACAAAAGTAGTCAGATTACTAGAGGAGTAGTTGAAAGATTTCTTAAAGCTCCCTCCATCTTTTTATCTAGGCAATCCTTAGGTGTCACATGGCCCTCTAGTGGAAGGGATGCTCAGCTGGACCGAGGCAACTGCAGAATATTCTCTGGGCGTTGTTACCCAAGGGATTGCTTTTATTCAGGTAATCTTTTAGTTTGGATTAATTAGCTGGTTCTGACAACCTAGGTGATAGATAGAATTTTGGAATAGGTAAGGAGATATTTTAAAGGAAATATCCCCTGTTTGTGAAAGACTCACCTAGATTAGCCCATTTCTTACTAAATACTATTGATCTTTTAATTAAAGGATTGGTTAGGCTCTTTGTTTTTATTGTTGTGTTGTTTTTGTTGTTGCTGTTGGTGGTAGTGGTGTGTTTATTTTGTTATTTGGTTCTTTTTATTTTTCAGTGTTTTTTTTTTTTAATTAAATAAACTGTACTCCGTACTTCAGTAATAATTATCCCTCATAAGTAGGGCACCCAAGGCTCCTTATTTCTTTATTTTCATTCAGTTTTTAAAAATAAAATTTCAATTTTTTTTCTTTTTTTATAGTAATTTTGAATATTCATACATAGTTCTTGAAATTTTGGTAAACAAAATCTTAATTTAACTTTTCTATTTAAGGAAGTAAAGAGTGGAGAATATTAAATAGAATAAAAATGTAGGTATCTAACTTGCAAAAGAAGAAATAAGATTTTAGATTAATAAAGGCAAGAAGAAGCATAGATCTAGAATTGGAGACACTCATTTCTTGTTTCTTACTTCCTTAAAACTTACTTCCTTTTAGTTCTGTTATACTCCTTGGCATTCTTTTTCTTGTGATTAAAGGGAGCTACAAGTCTATAATGTGAGTTTAACTATTTTTTGTTACTACCCTTGTTCTCTTTGGAAATTTCTGGATAGGTGAATGAATTTAACATGATCAAGAATATCAACATAACAGTAGTAGAAGTGGAAGCTGACTTTTCTTTTTCTTCCCTGTTCTCTTCTTCAGACTTCTTTCATCACTGAAATTAAACTGAGAGATTTCTGGCAGTTTGGTATTATAGCAAGATGGTTTGCAGCAATAACTATTAGTAGTGAAACCCTTAAAGAATATGAAATAAGTGGATAAAGTTAGTGATAGGCTCTGATCCAGCAGGTGCTAAAATACCTACTTTTTGATTACTCTAAGTTAAAATGCAAGCAGAAATAGAATCTGTAGAATAAGGTGTGTAAATACATTTTCTGATTGTACTTTGAATGGGAAAGCATAAACAATATATGATTTAGAGTCTTTTAGTAATTGACTTTGCCAAATGTAAAAACAATGTTAATGAACTAATACTGCAGTCAATTTATTTTTGTGGAAGTGCTTTAAAAGTTAGTAACCAAAATATTGTGCTTCTTCTTTTCTTTTTTTTTAAACATGTGAATTTCTTCTGCCTGTATTATCAGGGCGAATCAGCACTTGATTTGGCAAAGCAGAGAAAAAATGTGTGGATGATCAACCATTTGCAAGAGGCAAGGCAAGCGAAGGGCTATGACAATCCATCTTTCCTTAGAAAGCTGAAAGCTGATAAGGTAAATTCGTGACTGGTGATTTTCAGTACATGGTCTTTTTAAGTAAGATTCATCAGCATTGTTTCTTAGCAGGAGTATTTACATTTACTGCCTTTAATCTTGGCATCGGCCTGTGTAATCTTTAAAATATTATTTCACCCAGGTAAATAAAGGTAGATACCAAAGTTTAAGGAGGATTGGGTGTATGTGAAATTGTTTAGATTTCTGTAGACAACTAACATAAACTTTAATTCGTTAATTCAGCTGGCCTTTGTTAAGTAATAGAGAGATAATAAAAGTTTTTCCTGTTTAGGTATTTTTTTAGTGTAGTAATAAATTGTGAAAAATTTTAGTTCTGATATATGTATCTTTTTAAACTACCCACAATTCTAGCTATAATTAATTTTAGCTTTCCATTCTTTTGTAGTATGTTGTAACTTTTATTAGAGAAACTTCTATTATTCACTTCTCTATAGAAAGCTTATTTTAGATCTTCCATAAAACCTTCAATTTTAAACTGTGTGACTGTTGGCTCCGTTGCCTGATCGTATGATTTCAAAACTAAGAACATTTTCCCAAAAGAGGGGTCTGTATTCCTTAAAAATTTATTTCCTTAAAAGGAAAAATTAGCTGACTGACAGGTTTTTTTATATACCTAAATAGCTGACAAGATATTTGCTAACTTGTCTGTAATCACAACTTGAATGGCATTAAGCCTTGGATATCATATATGTTTTATTCAGGCTGTTCTAGTGATAATACTGTTTGTATAAAGTTAACATTGGTCTGTCTGTTACCAGAACAAAATAAGTTTTGAATGAAGGGAAACAGACTTGAGAGCATGCCTCATTTATTTTTAGGAGTTCAGAATTCCTTTAGGAGCTGAAAAGTCCGCTGGTCCATTACTTAGACTTCAGAAGAGTTAGATTTGTAGTTTATAAACTTGCCTATTTTCAGCCGTATATTTGAGACTGAGGAGCAGTTTTTGCATCTCATGTCAACTTTTCATTTCACTATTAGATGTGAAATGAAACATAGTTAATTATTTACTTTGATGTTCTCTGTCCTCTAAAATTTCGAATAGTTTTGCTCAACAGAGAAAAAATGGCTAATTTCTCATAATAACGGCTACTAATTAAAATATCTTTTATTACTCTGGAAAGTCCCATTATCTTCATACTTTCATTTTGCTTAGTGTAAATATGCTAAAGGGTATTTTTTTTATGTATTGTCAGATGAAAATGACTTTGTAAATTCTACATGTTTATTAACATATAAAGTTATTTGTTATGGCAGTAATGAACTATGTATCAGGGTTATGTGTTTGGATATGGTTTCTTTTAAAAAGAGAGCCTCATTAAAAAGTTTAGCACAATTTTATTAACATCTGTGTATAATATTGTGATCAGTTCAGAAGTTGCATATTCCTGGTTTCTGAGTTTTGTTTTTTGTGTTCGTAGCTTTAAATATATTATGCATTTTAAAAAGGTCAGTAGATAAAAATAGGTGATGGTTTGGGTCTTTGTGAAATTAAGTATTTGTATTCGTGTAGACTATTCTCTTTCCATCTCATGTTAGAAAAATTTAAATTATGAAAATGACTTGATTTGCTAGTCTGTGAAGTATGTTCTGTATTTAAAACTAAACAAGAAAACACCCAGGACTCAATAGCTTTTTACTAAAAATAAGTCATCCCCAGAAGAAAAATAATAATTTTTGGACAGTGATAGTAGATAGATACGAAAGGAATCTTGATTTTAGAAAACTATTTTAAAAGCTGTTTGATTTTTAACGTTAGAAGATTTTAGGCAGTTTTATGGTTAAATAAGTGTTACTTGCTTATTAATGAGTTAGAAGGAAATCTCTAAATTAGTATTTCCCAGCATTTGAAAACCTTATGTTAATAGTGGAAATCTCACATGTATTACTCTTTAATGTTGTTTATTTGTTATGTGAGAATAAATCTGGGAAGATGGAATAGATGTATTTTTCCCTATTCCTTCCTGCCAAGTACAACTAAAAAACCTGAACATTATGTACAAAACAAATATAGGAAGACTGAAGATGGAAAGAAGAAGGCAGGAAGCTAAGGATCCAAAGAATGACATGGTGGCAAGTTCCCTGCATTTTCTTTTTTTGCCTCATATTTCCCAGAAGAGGAACTGACAAAGCCAACAACTCAGAATCATGAATGGGTACAGAAAAAAACTCCCCCAAAAGCCTGCTCTTTAACCAAAGGACCACAAAAGAGGCAGCCTATTTAGCAAGATAGAAACTTTTAGAAAATGGCTTTCTACTACAGCCAAACACAACAGAAAACACTGTGGCCCCACCCTGACTCACACCAGCACAGGCCTAGACTTCTGCCCTTATCAGGCTGTAATGATGTGCCCCAGCTTCTCTCCTGGGGTGGTGTCAGGGAGGGTAGTAGAGAGTTGGGACTTTCACCCCCACTGGCTATTAATGAGGTCCCATCCCCTACTGTATCAGTGGAGACCGCATAGGAAACAGTAGAGGCACTCCTAACCATCCCAGCCAAGGAGGTACCAGTAGAGGTATAGTGGGAAGCTGAAAGTCCCACCTTTGGCCGTCAGTAATGAGGAAACCCCTCCTCAGGTGTCAGTGAAGGCCCACTTGGGATCCTGGACTTTCATTTTACCTGCCAGTAATGAGAAGGTGTCTCACTTCCCTCCCCTTGCCTACATCAGAGGAATCCATATAAAAGAAAAGGTTTATATAAGACCCAGTGCCTCATAATACCCAAAATGTCTAGGTTTCAAACAAAAATCGCTCATCAAACCAAGAATTGAGAAGATCTGACTGAATGAAAAGAGGCTGAGTAGATGCCAATGTTAGAATTATCTGACAAAAGATTGTAAAACAATCATCATAAAAAGCCTTCAGTGAATACTTATGAACATGCTTGAAACAACTGAAAAACAGAGGCTCAGCAAAGAAGTAGAAATATAGAAATAGAATATAAAGAAGCACCAAATGGAAATTTTAAAACTGAAAATTACAGTAACCAAAATAAAAGTCAGTGGATGAGCTCAACAGTAGAAGAGAGGAGACAGAGTAAAGAATCAGTGACTTTGAAGATAGACAATAAAAATTACCTGGTTTCAACAACAAAGGGCAATAAACTGAGAAAAACAAACAAACAAAAGAACAGAACCTTAGGGACCTGTGGTTATAACAGAATATCTAACATTGATGTGATTGGAGTCCCATAAGAAGAGAAGAGGGTGGGGCTGAAAAAGTACTTAAAGATATAATGGCCAAAAATTCCCCAAATTTGGCAAAAGACAGACCTGCAGGCTAAGAAGTGGAGCAAACCCTAAACAAAATAAACTCAAAGAAATCCAAATGAAACATATCATAGTCAAACTTCTGGAAACTAAAGACCAAGAAGTAAAAATCTTTGAAGTCTGTTTACCATTAGGGGTAAAACTATTCAATAACAGTGGATTTCTCGTCAGAAACCATAGAGGCTGAAGGAGCTGCCACATTTTCCAAGTGCTGGATGGAAAGAACTGTCAATCCAGAATCCAATATCCAGTGAAAATATCTTTCAGGAATGAAGAAGTCAACACATTTTCAGATAATGGGAAAGTAAGAGAATTTGTGGCCAGAGACCTGCCCTAAAAAAAATGGCTAAGAGAATTTCTTTAAACAGAAGGGAAATGAGAAGAGAAAGAATCTTGAAATATAAGATCATGGTAAGCAAAATTATGGGTAAATACAGTGGACTCTCCTTATCCTACATCTTCCAAATTATGTTTGACAGTTGAAGCAAAAATTATAATACTGTTTGATGTGGATCTAAATGTACGTAGAGAACATATTTGAGACAGTTTATAATGTAGACAGGGGAGGGCAAAGGGACATTAATGGAGATGTGGTTTCTGCACTTCAGTTGAACTTGTAAAATGATGACACCAGTATGCTGTGATAAGTTATATTTATATAATACTTAGAGTAACCACTAAAAAAGCTATTCAAAGAGATATACTCAAAACACTGTAGATAAAATAAAATTCTAAAAAAGTTTTCCAGTAACCCAAAAGAAAACAGCAACAAAACATAGAACAAACAGAAAACAAAAAATAAAATTACAGATTTAAACCCTAACATATCAATAATTAGAGTAACTGTAAATGGACTAAATATACCAATTAAAAGACAGATATTGACAGTGTGGATTATAAAGTATGACTCAGCTATATGCTGTCTGTAAGGAACTCACTTCACATACAAGAATATTGGCAAGTTGCTTATATGGGCAAGTGGCAGAATGGAAATAACATAACATACCAAAAGCAAGATAGAACAAAAAGGAAAACTACAGGCATACCTCATTTTATTGAGTTTCACAGATATTTCCTGGGGGGTTTTGTATGATTTTGTTTTTGTTTTTTACAAAGTGAAGGTTTGTGGCAACCTGCATCAAATAAATGTTGTTGGTGCCATTTTTCCAACATCATTTGCTTACTTCGTGTCTCCATGTCACATTTTGATAATCCTCGCAGTGTTTCAAAGCTTCCATCAGCAAAAAGATTATGAGTTAATGAAGGCTCAGATGATGGTTAGCATTTTTTTAGCAATAAAGTATTTTTTAATTAAAGTATGTACATTGTTTTTTTAGACATAGTGCTATTGCACACTTAATAGACTTCAGTATAGTGTAAACATAACTTTTTAAAATTGAAATATAGTTGATGTCCAATATTATGTCAGTTTCAGATGTACTACATAGTGATTTGACATTTGTATACATCACTACATTGTCTAGTAACCGTTTGTCTCTATACAAACTTACTACAATATTATTGACCATATTCCTTATGCTGTGTATTACACTCCATGGCTTATTTTATGACTGGAGGTTTGTACTTCTTAATCCCCTTCACCTCTCACCCCCCCCACCCCCTGCCCTCTGGGAACCACCTGTTTGTTTTCTGTATCTCTGAGTCTGTTTTTATTTTGTTCTGCTTTGTTTTGTTTTTTTAGATTCCCCATGTAAGTGAGACCATGTAATGTTTGTCTTTCTCTGACTTATTTCACCTGGTATAATACTTCTTGATCCATTCATGTTGTCACAAATGGCAAGATTTCAGTCTTTTTTTTATGGCTAATATTCCATTGTATATATAGATCACATTTTATGTATCCATTCATCTATTGATGAGCGGTTAAGTTGCTTCCATATTGTGGCTATTGTAAATAATACTGCAATGAATATTGAGATGTCTGTATATTTTCTAATTAGTCTTTTTGTTTCTTTGGGTAAATACCCAGAAGTGAAATTGCTCAGTCATGTGGCAGTTCTATTTTTAATTTTTTGAGGACCCTCCATACTGTTTTCCATAGTGCCTGTACCAATTTACAATTCTACCAACAGTGCACGAGGATTCCCTTTTCTCCACATGCTCACCAACATTCGTTTGTTTTTTTTTTTAAAGCAAATCTTTTTTTTTTTTTTAATTGGCTGTGTTGGGTCTTTTTTTGCTGTGTGTGGGCTTTCTTTTTAGTTGCTGTGAATGGGGGCTACTCTTTGTTGTGGTGCGCGGGCTTCTCATTGCCATGGCTTCTCTTGTTGCAGAGCACGGGCTCTAGGCGCATGGGCTTCAGTAGTTGCAGCACATGGGCTCAGTAGTTGTGGCTCATGGGCTCTAAAGCGCAGGCTCGGTAGTTGTGGCGCACGGGCTTAGTTGCTCCGCGGCATGTGGGATCTTCCTGGAGCAGGGATTGAACCCGTGTCCCCTGCATTGGCAGGTGGATTCTCAACCACTGCACCACCTAGGAAGCCCACCAACATTTGTTGTTTCTTGTCTTTTTTGATGTGGTAGCCATTCTCACAGGTCTGAGGTGGTATCCTATTTTGGTTTTGATTTGCCTTTTCCTGGTTAGTGATGTTGAGCATCTTTTCATGTCTGTTGGCCATCTGTATATCTTCTTTGAAAAAAAATGTCTATTCCAGTTCCTCTGCCCACTATATAGTTGTTTGTTGTTTTCATGTTGAGTTGTATGAGTTCTTTGTATATTTTGGATATTAACCCCTTATCAGGTGTATCATTTGCAGATATCTTCTTCCATTCAGTGGGCTGCCCTTTTGGTTTGTTGCTGTTGTTGTTAGTTTCCTTTACTGTGGAAAAACTTTTTAGTTTCATGCAGTCCCATTTGTTTACTTTTGTTTCCCTTTCTTGAGGAGACAGATTCAAAAAAATATTGCTAAAACTGCTGTCAGAGAGCATACTGCGTGTTTTCATCTGGGAGTTTTATAGTTTCAGGTTTTACATTTAAGTCTTTAATCCATTTTGAGTTTCTTTTGTATATGATGTGAGAAACCAGTCCAGTTTGATTCTTTTACATGTAGATGTCCAGTTTTCCCAATACCATTTAATGAAGAAGGGTTTTTTCCCCCTCATTTTATATTCTTGCTTCCTTTGTTTTAGATTAATTGATCATATAAGCATGGGTTTACTTTTGGGCTCTCTATTCTGTTCCATTGATCTGTGTCTGTTTTTGTGCCAGTGCTGTACTGTTTTGATTACTTTACCTTTGCAGTATAGTTTGAAATCAGGGCGTGTGATACTTCAGCTTTGTTTTTCTTTCTCAAAATTGCTTTTTCTATTCAATATCTTTTGTGTTTCCGTACAAATTGTAGAATTACTTGTTTTAGTTCTGTGAGAAATGCCATTGGTATTTTGATAGGGACCACACTGAATCTGTAGATTGCTGTGGGTAGTATGGTCATTTTAACAATATTAATTCTTCCAATCTGTGAGAATGTTATGTTTTTCCATTTATTGTATTGTCTTCAGTTTCCTTCATCAGTGTCTTTTAGATTTCAGAGTGCAAATCTTTTACCTCTTTGGTTAGATTTATTTCTAGATATTGTATTCTTTTTGATTCACTTGTAAATGGGATTGTTTTCTTAATTTCTCTTTCTGATGGCTTGTTATTAGTGTATAAATGGCTTGTTATTAGTGTATAAAATAACAGAGTTTCATTTATTAATTTTGTACCCTGCAACTTTACGGAATTCGCTTACTCTAATAGTTTTTTGGTGGTGTCTTTAGGATTTTCTGTATACAGTGTCATGTCATCTGCAGACAGTGACAGTTTTACTTCTTCCTTTCCAATTTGGATTCATTCCTTTTTTCTTTTCTTGTTGCTGTGGCTAGTAGGACTTCTAATACCATGTTGAATAGTGGAAGGGTGTGCATCCTTGTGTTGTTCCTGATCTTAGGAAATGCTTTCAGCTTTTCACCATTGAGTGTGATGTTAGCTATGGGTTTGTCATATATGGCCTTCTTTAACGTTGAGGTATGTTCCCTTCGTACCCACTTGGTTGAGAGTTTTTATCATAAATGGATGTTGAATTTTGTCAAAAGCTTTTTATGTATCTACTGAGATAATCATATGGTTTTTATTCTTCACTTTGTTAATATAGTATATCATGCTGATTGATTGGCTGTTTGGGTGGCCCCACATGGTGGTGGGGGCAGTGCTCAGGGCTGGTGCTGCCCAGCTGGAGGGTGGGGCCAGGTTCTGAGTACTAATAGGCTAGAGGGGAGGATTCTAAAAGGGTGCTTGCCAACCCTAGGGTTATTAGGGTAGAAGTTCCCCCAAATGGCTGCCACCAGCTTCTGTATCTGCAGGGGTCTCTCATTTGCCTCCTACCTCTCCAGAGGACTCTCCAGGATCAGCAAGTCCATCTGTTCTAGGCTTCTACCGACTGGCTCTTTGTGTTGGGACTTGGAATATCTGAGATTTTGCCAGTGTCCTTTAAGAGCAGAGTCTCTGTTTCCTATAGCCCTCCAGCTTTCCTGAACATGGGCCCTGCTGGTTTTCCAAGCCAGACATTCTGGAGCTTTTTTTCCTGGTGCAGGACCCCTTGGCTGGGGAGCCCAGACCCCTTTCTCCTTGGGAAAGATTGTGATGTGATTGTGATATTCCTTCCATTTGTGGGTCACTGATCCTGAGGGTGTGAGCCCTGATTATACCATGTCTCCACCCCTCCTACCCATGTCATTGTGGTTCTATCTTTATTTCTTTAGTTATGGAAAATCTTTTCTGCTAGTCTTCAGGTCATTTTCCTAGAGTTGTTCTGTAAATAGTTGTAAAGTACTTGTATGCTGAAACATTTTAAATGCCAATGAAAGAAATCAAGGGTGATCTAAATAAGGGGAGAGAGATACTGTGGTCATGAACTGAAAGACTTAACATAGTAAATATGTCAGTTGTCCCCAAATTAATATACAGGTTTAATGTAATTAAGTAATTTCAGCAAGATTTTTTTATTTGTATAAACCAAGATTATTCCAAAATTTATATGAAAAGGCCATAGACTTAGAATAGCTAAAACAATTTTGAAAAAGAAGTTACCATATGATCCAGCTATCCCACTCCTGGGGATATATTCGGATAAAACTCTTAACTTGAAGAGATACATGCACTCCAGTTTTCATAGCAGCACTGTTTACAATAGCCAAGAAGAATCGCTCTCTGCAATTTTAAGACCTGCTATATAGCTTCAGTAATCAAGACTATGTAGTATTGCTGAAGGAATAAAGTGATTAGTGGAACAGAATAGAGAGCCTGGAAGTAGAACGACAGACATAAGCCCACTCACATTTGATAGATGTAAAAGCAATTCAGTGGAGGAAAGACAGCCTTTTCAGTGATTGATACTGGAGCATTAGGACATGTATAGGCAAAAAAATAAACCTCTACTCAAACTGTACACTGTATTAAAAAAAATTAACTCAAAACCGTTCAAGACTTAAATGTAAAACTGTAAAAATCTAGGGCTAGGTAAAGAGATTTGACACAGTAAGTATGATCCACAAAGGTAAAAATTACTCATTTGGATTTGAATCAAAATGTAAAACTTCAGTTAACTTAGGCGGAACCTAAACATCAAAGCCATTCACATAACCAGGCTGGTGCAAATGATTTTCAGCACTTGATTTGGATATTTTGAGTAGGTCGGCTATCTCCTGCGTGGTGTAACATTTATTGTTCTCAGTTAATGTCTCGGTTTGATCACTATCAACTTCAACTGGTCTACCCAACCGTGGAGCATCGTCCAGGGAAAAATCTCCAGCATGGAACTTTGGAAACCACTTTTGACACGTTCAGTCAGTCACAACACCTTCTCCACACACTGCACAAATCTTTTTGTGTGTTTCAGTTGTATTTTTACCTTTCTTGAAATGATGAAGCATAATATGCCGAAAATATTGCTTTTTTCTTTCATCTTCAATATTAAAATGGCTACACAGAAATGCATCAATTTTGATGATTCTTTTTATAAATGCACACTGTCACATACAATCTAACAAAATGTTTTGAATGAAGTTAAAGACAACTAAGTGCTAGTAGAGCCACCTTACAGAAAAAAACCAACGAACATTTTGGCCCACCCAATACTAACACACATAGTAACATGGATGAATGTCAAATGCATTCGCTAAGTGAAAGAAGCCAGTTTTAAAAGACTGCATCCAGTACAACTCCTTTTATGTGACATTCCTGCAAAGGAGAACGGAAAAGGACAGGTATCAGGCTGATGGTTGCCAAGGCTTGGGCCTGGTGACACAGGGTATTTCAAGGCTTGATGGGACTGTTCTGTGTCTTGATATTCATGCTTGTTACACAACTGTGTATACTCATCAATTTCAGAGAACTGTACACAAAAAAAGGGTGAATTTCACATATGTAAATTGTGTCTTAATTTTTAATAATGGAAGAATGTGCCTGTTGCTGGGAGGGAACAAATGTCTTGACTAAAAGCAAGCCAAGTTAAAGATAATTTTAGGAAATACTTTTTCAAACGACTCACGTCTGCCTTCTCATATACTTATATACTCTCTCCTCCCAATTATAAACCTTCTCTACTGTTTTGATATAAAATTCACACGATAGAGATGAAAAAACAAATTGGAAGGATGTTATTTTACTACAGCATAAAATTAAACTCTGGAGTTGATATGTTTAATTATTAGTCTAATTTAAAATTATACAATTAGTTCAGAAAATGAATTACAGTGGCTAAATAAGGGAAGACATGATTATTTTCATGAAAAAGTGTTTATTTCACTAGAAGCCAGTGGTATGAAAAGGTGTGGAAAAAAAGGTATAATCTTGGCCTTCAGAAAGGTAAGTACTCAGTGAGGAGGGTAATATTTACACTCTGAGCTTTGTTATTAGATCACAGCTAAAATATCTTATGTAGTTGTGTCACCTAAGGTAACTGGAGAGACTTAATAGCTACCTGTAAGTTTGTGAAGGGCTGTTATGTAGGAGAGGCAATAGACTGTGTTGCTCTGAAGATATAATTGGATAGATGTTACAAGGAAACAGGCAGGTTTTATGCTTACGAGTATTTCTAACCATTAGACCAGTACAAAAATGAAATGGTAGTGTCTGAAGCACTCTGCCTTGATATGTGTTCAGAGGCACATCGTCTCCATTCTGTGGTCTCTGGGACCCTGTAGATTGTTTGATTTTATTGTCTATCTTACTTTAAGGCTCTAATATGCTGTTCATATGTATCATTCAAAATATCTTCTCCAGGCTAAGCATACTCAGGTTTTCTTATCTGATACAGCTGTTAGACTTTGTCATTCTGGTTGCCCTTGTCTCCTCAGTTATCAATGCTTTTGTTAAAATGGGGTGGTGTTTTTCATGAACCGTTTTCTAGCCCATCCACGTGTTTAGCAGGTAGTACTGCTCTCTACTATATCTATCTAGACCCAGTCCTATAACTTCTATTTTCATTTTCCACAATTTTAGCCAAGTACTTTTAAATTGTTTATTTAATACCTCTTTCTAGAAGAGAGAGACTAGCACCTTGAATAGTATCTGCACATAGTAGGTATATTTGAATGAATGAATTTCACCCCTGTTGTATGTTTTCACAAAGGTAACAATGACTCACAGTGAGGTTACTTGAAACATGCAAAACTTTCTCTGTTTTGTTTTTTCTCTACAGGAATTTCGGCAGAAAGTAATGCTGGGAACTCCTTTCCTAGTTATTTGGCTGGTTGGGTTTATAGCAGACCTAAATATTGATTCTTGGCTCATTAAAGGGCTAATGTATGGTGGCGTTTGGGCTACAGTACAGTTTCTTTCAAAGTAAGTGTGTTGATTCCAACTATATTTTTAACTGGACATGTAAGAATAGTTTGGACCTGGCTATTTAAAATTAATGTTCTGTATATTTAGGACACTGCCTTTATGTAACGTCTGATCTTAATTTAGTGTTAAAGAATTTTTCACAAATTTATATCTGAAATCTAACATTTTTAACATTGTTGTTAAAAATGACTCTAAGGTACTTTCAGTGACAAAGTCATACATATAATTTTTTTTAAGCTCTTTATTGGAATATAATTGTTTTACACTTTTCTACCAGCTTTTGAGGTACACCAAAGTGAATCAGCTGTATTTATACATATATCCCCATATCCCCTCCCTCCCGCGACTCCCTCCGACCCTCCCTATCCTGGCCCTCTAAGGCATCACCCATCATCCAGTTGATCTCCCTTTGTTATACAGCAACTTCCCACTAGCTATCTCTTTTACACTTGGTAGTGTATATAGGTCTGTGCTACTCTCTCACTTCGTCTTAGCTTCCCCTTCACCCCCCGTCCCCCAACCCCGTGTCCTCCAGTCCATTCTCTGCATCTGCATCCTTAATTTTGTCCTGTCACTGGGTTCATCAGTACCTTTTTTTTTTCTTTAGATTCCATATATATGAGTTAGCATACAGTATTAGTTTTTCCCTTTCTGGCTTACTTCACTATGTATGACAGACTCTAGGTCTATCCACCTCATTACTTATAGCTCCATTTCATTCCTTTTTATGGCTGAGTAATATTCCATTGTATATATATGCCACATCTTCTTCATCCATTCATCTCTTGTTGGGCATTTAGGTTCCTTCCATGTCCTGGCCATTGTAAATAGTGTGGCAATGAACATTATGGAACATGTTTCTTTTGGGATTATGGTTTTCTCTGGGTATATGCCCAGGAGTGGGATTACTGGATCATATGGTAGTTCTATTTTTAGTTTTTTAAGGAACCTCCAAACTGTTTTCCATAGTGGCTGTACCAACTTACATTCCCACCAACAGTGCAGGAGAGTTCCCTTTTCTCCACACCCTCTCCAACATTTGATGTTTCTAGATTTTTTGATGATGGCCATTCTGACCAGTGTGAGGTGATACCTCATTGTGGCTTTGACTTGTCTTTCTCTGATGATTAGTGATGTTGAGCATCTTTTCATGTGTTTGTTGGCCATCTGCATGTCTTCTTTGGAGAAATGTCTATTTAGGTCTTCTGCCCATTTGTGGATTGGGTTATTTGCTTTTTTGGTATTAAGCTGCATGATCTGCTTGTATATTTTGGAGATTAATCCTTTGTCTGTTGCTTCGTTGGCAAGTATTTTCTCCCATTCTGAGGGTTGTCTTCTTGTCTTGTTTATGGTTTCTTTCACTGTGCAAAAGCTTTTAAGTTTCATGAGGTCCCATTTGTTTATTCTTGATTTTATTTCCATTATTCTAGGAGGTGCTTGGGATTACCTCTGTGTTCTCTATTCTGTTCCATTGATCCTCCTTTCTGTTTTTGTGTCAGTACCATACTGTCTTGATCACTGTGGCCTTGTAATATAGTTTGAAGTCAGCAAGCCGAATTACGCCAACTCCGTCTTTCCTTCTCAAGATTGCTTTGGCTATTCGGGGTCTTTTCGTTTCCATACAAATCGTAAGATTTCTTGTTCTAATTCTGTGAAAAATGCCATTGATAATTTGATAGGGATTGCATTGAATCTGTAAATTGCTTTGGGTAGTACAGTCATTTTCACAATGTTGAGTCTTCCAATCCAAGAACATGGTGTGTCCCTCCATCTGTTTGTATCATCTTTGATTTCTTTCATCAGTGTCTTATAGTTTTCTGCATACAGGTCTTTTGCCTCCTCAGGCAGGTTTTTCCCTAGGTATTTTATTCTTTTTGTTGCAGTGGTAAGTGGGAGAGTTTCCTTAATTTCTCTTTCTGCTTTTTCATTGTTAGTGTATAGGAATGCAAGAGATTTGTGCGCATTAATTTTGTATCCTGCTACTTTACTGAATTCATCGATTAGTACTAGCAGTTTTCTGGTAGAATCTTTCAGGTTTTCTATGTAGAATGTCATGTCATCTGCAAAGAGTGACAATTTTACTTCTTTTCCAGTTTTGATTCCTTTTATTTCATTTTCTTCTCTGATTGCTGTGGCTAACACTTCCAAAACTATGTTGAATAATAATGGTGAGAGTGGACACCCTTGTCTTGTTCCTGTTCTTAGAGGGAATGCTTTCAGTTTTTCACTATTTAGAATGATGTTGGCTGTTGGTTTGTCATATATGGCCTTTATTATGTTGAGGAAATTTCCTTCTATGCCCATTTTCTGGAGAGTTTCTGTCATAAATGGATGTTAAATTTTGTCAAAAGCTTTTTCTGCATCTATTGAGATGATCATATGGTTTTTATCCTTCAATTTGTTGATATGATGTATCACATTGATTTGCATATATTGAAGAATCCTTGCATCCCAGGGAAAAACCCCACATAATCATGGTGTATGATCTTTTTAATGTGCTGTTGGATTCTGTTAGCTAGTATTTTGTTGAGGATTTTTGCATCTATATTCATCAGTGATATTGGCCTGTAATGTTCTTTTTTTGTGACATCTTTGCCTGGTTTTGGTATCAGGGTGATGGTGGCCTTGTAGAATGAGTTTGGGAGTCTTCCTCCTTCTGTTATATTTTGGAAGAGTTTGAGAAGGATGGGTGTTAGCTCTTCTTGAAATGTTTGATAGAATTTGCCTGTGAAGCCATCTGGCCCTGCGCTTTTGTGTGTTGGGAGATTTTTAATCACAGTCTCAATTTCCATCCTTGTGAAAAGTTCTGTTCATATTTTCTCTTTCTTCCTGGTTCAGTCTTGGAAGATTGTATTCATATTTTCTGTTCATATTTTCTCTTTCTTCCTGGTTCAGTCTTGGAAGATTGTATTTTTCTAAGAATTTATCCATTTCTTCCAGGTTATCCAATTTATTGGCATATGGTTGCTTGTAGTAGTCTCTCATGATCTTTTGTATTTCTGTGGTGTCCGTTGTGACTTCTGCTTTTTCATTTCTAATTCTGTTGATTTGCGTCTTCTCCCTTTTTTTCCTGATGAATCTGACTAATGGTTTATCAATTTTGTTTATCTTCTCCAGGAACCAGCTTTTAGTTTCATTGATCTTTGCTGTTGCTTCCTTCATTTCTTTTTCATTTATTTCTGATCTGATCTTTATGATTTCTTCCCTTCTGCTCACTTTGGGGTTTCCTTGTTCTTCTTTCTCTAATTGTTTTAAGTGTAAGTTTAGGTTATTTATTTGATATTTTTCTTGTTTCTTGAGGTAGGACTGTATTGCTATAAACTTCCCTCTTAGAACTGCTTTTGCTGCATCCCATAGGTTTTGGGTTGTGTTTTCATTGTCATTTGTTTCTAGATCTTTTTTGATTTCCTCTTTGATTTCTTTCGTGATTTCTTCGTTGTTTAATAGTGTATTGTTTAGCCTCTACTTGTTTGTATCATTTACAGTTTTTTTCCTGTAATTGATATCTAGTCTCATGGCATTTTGGTCAGAGAGGATGCTTGATATTGTGTCAGTTTTCTTGAATTTACCGAGACTTGATTTGTGACCCAAAATATGATCTATCCTGGAAAATGTTCCACGTGCACTTGAGAAGAAAGTGTATTCTGCAGTTTTTGCATGCAATGTCCTATAAACATCAATTAAGTTGAGATGGTCTAATGTGTCATTTAAAGCTTGTGTGTCCTTATTTATTTTCTCTGTGGATGATCTGTCCATTGATGTAAGTGGGGTGTTAAAGTCACCACTATTATTGTGTTCCTGTCGATGTCCCCTTTTATGGCTGTTAGCATTTGCCTTATGTATTGAGGTGATCCTATGTTGCGTGCGTAGATATTTACAACTGCTATATGTTCTTCTTGGATGGATCCCTTGATCATTATGTAGTGTCCTCCCTGTCTCTTGTAATAGTCTTTAAAGTCTAATTTATCTGATATGAGTATTACTACTCCAGCTTTCTTTTGACTTCCATTTGCATGGAATATCTTCTTCCATCCCTTTCCTTTCAGTCTATATGTGTCCCTTGGTCTGAAGTGGGTTTCTTGTAGGCAGCATATAGAAGGGTCTTGTTTTTGTATCCATTCAGCCAGTCTGTGTCTTTTGGTTGGAGCATTTAACCCATTTACATTTCAGGTGATTATTGACATGTGTGTTCCGATTACCATTTTCTTAATTGTTTTGGGTTTGTTTTTGTAGGTCTTTTCCTTCTCTTGTGTTTCCTGCTTAGAAAAGTTCCTTTAGCAATTGTTGTAAGGTTGGTTTGGTGGTGCTGAATTCTCTTAACTTTTGCTTGTCTGTAAAGCTTTTGATTTATCTGTCAAATCTGAATGAGATTCTTGCTGGGTAGAATATTCTTGTCTGTAGGTTTCTCTCTTTCAGGACTTTCAGTGTATCCTGCCATTCCTTTCTGGCCTGCAGAGTTTCTGTAGAAAGGTCAGCTGTTATCCTTATGGGTTTTCCCTTATATGTTATTTGTTGCCTTTCTCTTGCTGCTTTTAATATTTTTTCTTTGTGTTTAATTGTCGTTAGTTTGATTAATATGTGCCTCGGTGTATATCTCCTTGGGTTTATTCTGTATGGGACCGTCTGCACTTCTTGGACTTGATTAATTATTTCCTTTCCCATGTTGGGAAAGTTTTCCACTAGAACCTCTTCAAATATTTTGTCAGACCCCCTTTTTTTTTCTTCTTCTTCTGGGATGCCTATGATTCGAATGTTGGTGCACTTAATGTCACCAATGTCTCTGAGACTGTCTTCCATTCTTTTATTCTCTTTTCTCTTTCCTGCTCTGTGGCAGTTATTTCCCCCATTCTATCTTCCAACTCACTTATTTGTTCTTCTGCCTCAGTTATTCTGCTGTTTATACCATCTAGAGTATTTTTAATTTCGGTTATTTTGTTGTCCGTTACTGTTTGTTTGCTCTTTAGTTCTTCTGAGTCCTTATTAACTGTTTCTTGTATTTTCTGTATGTTGTTATTGAGAGTTTGGATCATCTTTACACTCATTACTCTGAATTCTTTTTAAGGCATTTTTCCTATTTCCTCTTCATTTATTTGGTCATGTGGGGTTTTTTTATGCTCGTTTTCCTGCATGGTATTTCTTTATTTTCTCATTTTGTCTAATTTATAGGATTTGCTATCTCCTTTCCCTATGCTGCCTAGTAGTATTTCCTTTTGTTTCTGCCCTCTGCCCCCTGTGGTGGGGTATGTCCAGTGTCTGGAGTAGGCTTCCTGGTGAGGGGGTCTGGTGTCTGCTTTCCGGTGTGTCGCTCCGTGTCTTTTCTCTCTGATGAGCAGGGCTGTGTCAGGTGGTGTGTTTTAGGGTATCTGTGAGGTTAATATGGCTTTAGGTAGTCTGTGTGCTGATGGGTGGGTTTGTGTTCCTGTGTCATTTGTAGTTTGGTGTGAGGTGTCCAGCACTGGCAGTTGCAGACAGTTGGACAAAGCTGAGTCTTAGACTCTGATACAGGGCTCTGTGAGAGTTCTCTGCAGTTAAACTTCCCAGTGTGTGAGGACTCCCTAGTAGTCTAGCATCCTGGATTCAGTGCTCCCTCCCCAGAGCCTCCAATTTGACTTCTGATGGAGTAGTCCAGACTTCACAGGTTGCTTATCCTTGCAATAAAGGGGTTTAAAGAAGACTGTCCAAGCCCCAGACTCATGGCAGAATGTCAAGTCAAACAAATACTAAGTCTAGGAAACACATACATGTGTAAGGCACACAAATACTGAATCCAGTAGAATATAAAGCACTAGAAAGACCTGACAGAAGAACCCCAGTATGCCATCAGACAATCAAAGAGAAAACCAACAGAAATTCAAAACCAAAAACAAACAAACAAAGAAACAAACAAACCTCATACACACAAACACAGATCCAGGGAGATTTTGAAAGCTAGGGTCAAATATAATAAAGAGCAAGAGTACCACCAGACAGACTGAAGATTCTCAGAACAAAATCAGACAGTTATGCTTAGAACTAAGATAAAGACAAACCCTAATAATAAAAACGAAAGCAGTGTGTCATCTGGAGAATAAAGCAAGGAAACTGAGCAGACCGATAATATTGCTTTTAAGTATATTAAGATAAACTACAAAAGGATAGAAGACGGCAACAGAAGAGCGTAGTGTGACTGGAAATATGAAAAGAAAAAGAGAGAAATAGAAATGTATAAAAGATAGAGGTGAAAAGAAGGTAGGAGAGATACAGTCAGTAGTACAAAAAATTTAGCTAGAAATAGAAATATATAAAAATTCTAAAAAATAAAAATAGAATAAAAATAGAATAAAAGAAGTATGTTATAAAACGTGTAGATCCCTTAAGACTATGATTGTAAGTAAGAAAATAAAAAAAAAAAAAAATTAGAACTGACCCCAGAATGGACCAAATCAATAGAATTAATAATAATATTTCTGTTTCCTTGGGGTCTCAGCTGTAAATGTCCTTCTACCCGCCTTGGCCTTTTTGTATTACTCTGTGACCATCAGAGCTCCCTTTATTGTTCATCTGTAAGCACCGGTGTGTGGGGAGAGAGAGTATACAGTAGTGGCTCCTTCCTCTGGGAGTGAGTGACCAGTGGCTCCCTGTCTGGGTCACGGAGGCTTGGGCGGCTCAGGCCGAGAGAGTGACTACAACCATGGCTCTTCCCCCCTGCTATGACTCCACGAGGGTGCCCTGCGTGGGTTACAGCAGCTCAGTTGGCTGTGGTGGTGCCTGTTGCAGAGGGATGCCGGTGGCTGAGGTATAAACAGAGTGTTTCCAGAGCTGGGCCACTCTGCAGACTTTTGGCTCTGGGCTGCAGGCACTCTAGGCCAGCCCCGCCCAGAGGCCTTTGTTATCCCTGAGTGCATTAGCCAGGCCCACAGGGGTCCTTCCTTTGTCCATCTCAGGCTTGAGAGAGAGAGAGAGAGAGAGAGAGAGAGAGAGAGAGACAGAGGTTTCCCCATCAGATAAGGGACATTTCCCCAAATTCAGCAGTCTTCCCTCTGTTTCAGATCCCTCCGCCCTAGGGTGTGGGACCCATCCCTTTCCTTTCTTCTCCTCCTCTTTCTCCTTTTTTTTTAACCCCCTCTTTCCTACACGGTTATGTCGGGATCTTTACAGTCCTTTCTGGTGTCCGAGGTCGTTTGCTGGTGTGCAGCTGGTTCTCTGTGGGAATTATTGCATCTTTTGCTGTACTCCTGATGCATCTGTGGAGAGGGATGCATTCCACGTCCTTCTACTTCGCTGCCATCTTTCTTCTCTCTAACATATAATTTTTTAAGGGTAAAATACAGTTTTAAAACATTTCTATAGAAGTGGACTCAAGTTTGTTGAACTCTAAATGTAGTATATATTGCTTATTTCTGGGTAACTATAATGCTTGAGCCTGGCTTTCCATAGGAATTATATTTTCTTTGGTCATAGGTCATGCAAGAAAGAGGTTTGGTTTTAGCACAAGGTAGAGTCTAAGCACGTGAAGTAGGCTTGTTTTTTTTTTAATCTTCTCCTTCCTTTTTATTTAAACATTGTGATCATTCTCTTTTCTTCTCATCCTTAGATCCTATTGCCCTAAAGTTGCCCATCCAGCAAAGTAGGCAGGCATTTATGATCCAGAACTTCCCACTTAATTTCCATTCCTTTAGTACCTTATTTTCATCAGCATTTCAAAAGAGTTTTGAAAATAATTCACGATACAGATAAGAGTGACTGGTAGTGCACTGATGTGGTAACTGTCAGGAAGAGGCTTAATTCTACGTAATTAATCTCATTTTAGTGTTTCTAGGTGCTCTACAGAGTATTACAAGCAGCAGTTCACCAATAGTTCCTACTTAGTGTACATGGATGGTTTATGCTGCTTATGTTTAATAAAATTATCAGTATTTATTTTTCCCAAATTCTAAATGCTGTAAATAATGACCTTTAATTCCTCCAAATTAGCCAGTTCATTCTCTTTGAAAAGATGTGCTGAAAGCTTAGCGGGAATTTGTAGGTAAGGAGAAATAATGATGAAACATACAGAAAAACTTGGGGATTGCTTTGTGCTCATTTGTTAAAATTATAACGTATCTTTAGTGAGTAATATGCTGGATGATAGAGTTACTGTATATACTAAAATGAGTTATTGATTTAGGAGAATAGGAATACAATGAAATTCTAAAGTTGAAAAGTACATAGAATATAATTTTAATTCTTGATGAATTGAAAGTAACTTCAGACTCTTGCTAAGTCATTCAAGTGTGCACTAATTTCTTATTGATTACTATGAAAACACTCTTCATATTTAAGCATCCTGAATTTCTGGGTCTTGTTAAGAGTTTACTCTGTGGAATGTATGTAATTTTCATTTAAATAAATAAATATTCATTTTTACAATGAAATACAGAGTTCAAATTTTATAAAACTTCTTGTGTTTTACAGATCCTTTTTTGATCATTCAATGCATAGTGCATTGCCCCTTGGAATATATTTGGCAACCAAATTCTGGATGTATGTTACGTGGTTCTTCTGGTTTTGGAATGATATCCTTTAGTTATAAAGGTCTTACCTAAAGCATTTTTTGCTTGTTATTTAAACAAATGTTTAATAATAATTTAACGTTAGAGCTGAACTGCTCATGATATGCTGCAGTAAAATGGTATTTCTAGAAAAATAATAAGTATGAACTAATGTGTTGTTTTTAAATGTTTCATATTTAATAAATTGCTTTTCGGAGCTGCTTTTAATAACAATATCAGTCATAAAAATAATAGTGACCATTTATTGAGCTTTTAAGGGGCATTTTCTTAAATACTTGATGCTCCATTTAGTAGACATCCTATATATTAGTACTGTTGTCTCCATTTCATAAATGAGAAAATTTAGGCTTAAATAGGTTAAGCTGTTATTCTTGCCCAAGGTCACATAGCTAATCTCTAATAAAGCAGGGTGGAAACATATTTGTCTGATTCTATAACACATGTTTTGAACCTTTCTATGGAACTGTGACTTCCATGTTTTAGTATCAAATTATTTTCTCTATTTTCTTAACTCATAACTTACTATTTTGCTGTGATAGGTAGTAGTTAATTTCTCTCTTTTGCTTCTTGAAAAGCATGTAATGCTGTATCTTCAGATGTTTGCCAACTTCAGCAAATTATTTCAGTGTACTATACTTTTAAAAAGTAATATAATGTGACATTGTAAATGTGTGTGTGCAGATGTATGTATCAAAGAAATAAGGACAATGTCAACTTTTGATATTTTTAATAGAAAAAATTAATCAGTAAGATAGTCTGTTTTATTATAATAAAGGTACATATGTCATAAATGTCTTCATAAATCATTTTTCAAAACATTGCTATAAAAAGTATATAAGATATTTTAAATGGTATGCAGTATTCAATGACTTTTAACTGTTCTGAACAATATTAATGCCTGGTTTCACTTCACAGTCTTGCATGTTATAATATTGTATTCTTTTTAAGTTGTCTTGTGTATTAGACAAAAACAAAATATTGAAAAACAAAATATGCTTATTTTCTTTGTGAAACTGAGCCACACAATTGTAACTGCACTTCTTACATTTTCACAGCATTATAGGATTACTTTCAGAAAGTATAGTACTTTTAAATACTTTCTTAGCATAGTGTCTATTGAAATTTTTCCATGTGGCAGATTTCACTGGCTCATTCTGGGCTTGTATTATACTTTGATATAAAAATTATTCTTCAGGGATTTTATTAAGCATTAGAATTGTCTTATTGGAACATTTAATGAGTAAAACATATCTGCTCATTTTCATTACCTCATCTATTTTAAATTTATAAAAAGCACTGACCTCTGAAATGACTTTAGTATTCCAGACATATTTTCTAACTTTGCTTCCTAAATTGGACAGTAAATTTTATGTTCAAGGAAAAATTTTCTAAAAAAAATTTCTAATTTTAGACTGTTGCTGTGCTCTTAATCTGTTTGCATGTAAGTAGAGAAAAGCAGAATAATTAGTAAATTACCAAATACTGAAAACTTTATGCCAGAGAGTTTTATATAGTCTGTGAATATAGACTTGTGCTTAGGAACATCAGAGGGTGCTTAAGCACTGTGCTTGGAGACCATTTTAAACAGCAGAATCACCAACAGAAAGCCCACAGATGCTAAGCAAGAAGGCAAAGTATGCCTCATTTAACTCAGCTGGGAATGTGTGCATAGGGCGACTCATTTCTTGCTGCTTTGCACATACTCACAAATGACACAAAAGCACTGTAAATATTGATTATGGGGTTACAAATAAATTATAGCTAGTAGGCATGAAAATCAACTGTATAAAAGTTAGTTTCTCATAATATGTTACCCAGCTTAAGTGTTTTCATGGTGATAATGTATTTTGATGTAAACCATTTGTTATTATAAATAAATTCTTGCTCTTTTTTTTTTTTACTGTTCATTAAATAAGTATTACCCCATATACACGTTATATTTGTTTGATGCTTTTTTGGTTTATAGTTCTTTCAGATACATTGTTTTACTTGGTTCTCAGCACAGTTCTTTGAGATTTAAAAAAATCACACAAATCATCATGCAGGTTTCTAACTGATGGAAAAATTGAGGTTCAGAGAAGTTGTATGTCTTGCTCAGAGTTACATAGCTAGGTTATCATCGAGACTCTGATGTTGAACCCAGCTCTTTGACCTGATATGGTATATCTTCAAATGCTCTATGTTCTACTCTGAACATAATCTTTAAGTTCCTAAACCTTCTTGGAAAGCAGTTTAACAACCTGTAGAAAGAGCTTTAAAAATACCCTTTGATCTCTTAGTTATTTGTAAGTAAATAATAAGAGGTAAGATCAAAGATTTATTTACAAGGATGTTTATCATAGTACCATTTACAATATAATAGGGAAAAAATGGAAATAACCTGAATGTCCAGTCTGAATAGGAGGATAGATTTATCAGTTATGCAACATATGGTACAGGATAAAAGAGCCATTAAAATGCTTTTCTAAGACTTAGTGATGTGGACTTATACTTAGCTTATAACAAGTGAAAAAATACTAAATTGTATTTACAGAGAGATTCTAATTTTAAGATGTGCAAATGATAAGAGCTGGAAGTGAGTACATGTAATTTTAGCTGTGATTATTTCTGGGTGTGAGATTTGTGAGTGATTTTCTTGTGATTTTTATTATTTAAAAATTTTGTTCATTGACCATACTTCTTTTATAATAATCAACAACTCTGAAATTCACTGTCAAAAACAATATAGTCTACTGTTTATTGAGTTGGCAACAGTTTTGAAATAGGTTATTAGGAATTTTATATCTAAAAATAAATTATTTTTCAGTCAGGTCTTAAGCTTCTTAAACCAAAGGTGTGTGTGAAAAACTTCTGGAACCTGGGGTCATTACATATGTAAGAATGAAACGGAGTGCAAAATTGTCATTTTCTCCATTCTTTCCTATGCATTTTTCTCTTGAGCACTTTTTCCTATAGTTTACTCTTAGGACTTCCTCAGTTTTATATGTAGCTCTCCTAGTTTCCGTCTCATGTTTTCGAAGCTTTTTAATCCCTATCTTCAGGTATCCAGTCATTACCTTCTATTAATTCCAATGATACTGCTATAAATATTCTTGTGTATCTTTTTTTGTGCACGTGTGCAGGTTTCTCTGAAGTCCTTAAAGATACTCCGACAAAAGTTGTTAGTTCAGGTGTATTTGACTACTGTATATAATGAATGATGTGACGGGGGAGGTCAGTATCTTCCTTTCTGCTCATTAGAGAACTCATTGCTCCAGCACATCCTTTCCTCACTCAGTTACAGTATCTACCTCAGTATTTATCAAGTTTCCTGTACTCTTTTCAGTTTATTGATCTGTTTGCCTGTACCAGTGCTGTATTGTCATATTGCTGTAGCTTTATTCTTAATTCATGCTATCTGGTAGGCCAAGTTTCCCGGCTTTTTTGTTTCTCAGGAATATCTTACCTCTTTTTGGCCCTTCACACTTCTACTTAAAAAGCCTAATGCAATTTTGATTGAAATTCTATTTAAGTTTGAGAAAAATGACTTCTTTAGATCTTTGCTACATTACAGAATATCCTAGAGTGGGTGGCTTAAACCACAAAAATTAATTTTCTCACAGTTCTGGATCAGGATGCCAACATGGTTTTGTTCAGGTGCAGGCTCTCTTCCCAACTTACAGACAGTCACCTGCCATGTGAGGACCAAGGACCAACTGTGTCCCCACATGGCAGGAAGAGAGTGAGAGAGATCTCTCTCCTTTCCTCTTCTTTTACAGCCACAGTCCTGTTGGGTTAAGGCCCCATCCTTATGACCTCATTTAACTTAATTATCTCCTAAAGAGGCTATCTCCAGGTACAGTCACATTATAAGTTAGGGCTTCAGTATATGAATTTGGAAAAGGGGAGATGTGATTCAGTCCATAGCAGAAGGCAAGGGTGATATTGAAAAGAATTCTGACTTTGTCTTTTCATCTGCATTTCCCATACTACTAATAAAGATGAAAGTGGGATTAAGAACTACCCCAGGCAGCCTGTCTCACCAGAATCTTCTTTCTTTGACCTCCAGTTTGAACTTTATGGTATGGTATGGCTTGTCCTCTTTCCGAAGTTGTTGCTGGTATTTTGCGAGTCAGTTGATTGGTTTGATTTACTGTTGTTGGTTCATTTGGGGGGGTGTTATAAGTTAGAGCTGCATTTTACAGCAGGCATCAAAATGACATCCAAGTAGATGAAAGAGTTAAATGGAAAAAAAGACTCCATAAACATTTAAATGAAAACGTTGATGACAAATACTTGTTTTATTTCTAATTGGAGGAATGTTTAAGCATAAAAATGTAAATACAAATTAAGACAATAAAATAGTGCTTCCCTTGCCTCTGAATTGGCAACTTTTTTCCTTTGCTCAATGCTAATGCAAACGTAGTAATCAACAAATATGCATTGCTAGTGGGGTTATAAATTGGTGTATCTTTCTGGAAATAATCTGATGGTATAAAAATACATATCAAGCTTTAAAAATGTTCATACCCAAAGATATTGTTCCCATACTATTTCATGACCCAGGATATTCTGCAGAGCACTTTGGAGATGCAGAATAGCATAGGTTGTAAGAGCCTAGGTTTTAATACCAGCTCCACCTTTAATCCATTCTTGAATCTTAGACTGCTTGGTTAACCACTGCCTCAGTTTTGTCATGGGGATATCAGCAGGCTTTATCGTAGGGTTTTTAAACGTGCAGCCTAAATGGCATGTAGTCAGTGATAAATATTATTTTATTAATGTTAATAAGTACACAGTGATCTCAGTTATGATTACAAGTGCAGGATATCAGAAATAAAAGGAGTTATCTCTAGGTTGCGGAGTTATTGTTTTGGTTTCTATGCTTTTTAGTGTTTTCTAATTTTCATCAGGATAAAGGGTTTACAAAAAACAACCATACCAAAAAATTATTTCTGTTAAATGCTTAAAATTAACTGCTCTGATCTATTGCTAAAGCTAAATTTAAACTACCATTTGAAAATATCTAATCTCTTTACCTTTAAAAAAACAAGCAAAGAAATTCTTTAAGTTCATCTGATATTTAATTCCTGAATATCCCTTTCAAATCTGTAGTCATTTACTGAGCTGCTAATTAGCTCCTTGGAAATTTAATCCAGCCTGTAAGAACCTGACCTATGTATTTATATGTTAGCACTTTTTGAAACTGTTACAATAAGTAAAGATACTGCCCTGGAAAATGCCACAGTTCAGCATTTGTTGCACATATATTTATCCAGCTTTAAGCGATTTTTGGCTGTTGGAAGAGCTGAAGATTTGACTTTCTGTTTATTCTCTCCTGGCTGTACTCATGGGCTTTGTGGAATAAGGATGGTGAAAGTTGGGAGTGAATAGGGGACTGGAGAAAGAGAAATCACTTTCATATATGGCAGGTGATATTAACTACTTTTTCTTCTTCCTTTTTGTCCTCCAGTATGTTAAGTGGTTGTTTTAGTGTTTGGGTATTTACCAAACAAATGTAAGATTGTTTCATTCATGAAGCTTTTCTTTCTTACCAGTGCTTCATGAGAAATGTAAAGAGTGTGTATACATGATACTGTCCAAAAATCTTACAGAATTTTTGTATGATACATGTACTACATAAAATATATGTATTTTTTAAACAGGAGAAAAAAATATATGTATATATATATTTTTTAAACAGGAGAAAAGCATACACTTTTCTTTTTTCTTTTCTTTTTTTTTGGCTGTACCCTGTGGCTTGTGGGATCTTAGTTCCTTGACCAGGGATTGAACCCAGGTCCTCCGTAGTGAGAGTGCAGAGTCTTAACCACTGGATCACCAGGGCATTTTCCAGCATACACGTTTTATTAAATCTTTTTTTTTTACATGTACATGAAGGCCCTAATAAATAATGAAGACCTGAAGAAGTGACCAGAGTAGGAATCTTTATGCCTTTTAGACAAAGAAATGATACATTTGTGAAGAAATGACAAGACAAAGGGTTTGGGCTAGGGGCAGTCAGCTGTGGGGATGTGACTAGGAGCTGTGTGGGGAGATTAGTGGAAGAGAAGGGTTAGTGCAGTCAGTGTATGAACACACATATACCTCTGTCTGTCAGTGTCCATCCCCGGCTTTGGTGATGAGGCTTTTCGTTTCTTCCCTGGTACAGGGAGGGCACTGTTCTCATGGGAATTTTTGCAGACAGCTTTTGTACCTACGTAAAATCTTGAAAATGGTATGTTTTGTGTCCCAAAAATGTGTTGCTCTAGCAACATTGCTTTATTTTTCCCAGTGTTGTTGAAAATAGTCTTTGATTCTTCACTTATAAGTGCCTAGAACATTTCTTATACTTTCATTAGGTAGAAAAATGTAAACATAGAAGCTATTTCTGTTATTAAGCAAGGTTCTTAATACCTTTTCTAACATTAAGGTCAGCTTGAATGTGGGCAAAATGGCAATGGAGAGAATGTAAAAACAATCTTTTAAATGGGTATGATATCTAAGTGTTTGGTAGATTTTAATGCATGTAGATGAAGTATTGATAATACATTACTGTTTACTTTGAACATGAGAAGTCCCTTCATTTTTGTCAAAGGAAATAATGATCATTTAAAAACAATGTATTCACTGACTTCTAAAAAGTGTCAGATAAGCCTGCCCTGCATGATTTAAAGTTTATAAACAATTCACATTTTTAGTTTTTACATTTACTTATGAGCACAATGGGAAATTTATTTTGATGTAATAGACTGGCATGTATAGATGTAATCTATTTTGATATAATAAATAAACCATCTTGTATTTTTTGTAGGGTTTTTTGGTGTGTGTGTGATAAAATTTTACAGATTATAAGTTTACCTATAATAATAAATAGTTTTCATTGCTTCTTTAGATTCCTTAACTTTAGGCACATCTCAACTTTTTATTTATCCATCTTCCATTCCTTGCGAATAGTATTGCACTTTTCTACAATTTTGGAAAATCTTGGAAATCAGATCCAGGGATTATTAAAGCTACAGAAGAACAAAAAAAAAAGGTAGCAAGATACAATCTAACTAGTCATGTATGTTTTATTGCCAGATTATCAGTATTTTTAGCAGATATTATCGTAGAAAGAAGGAAGCTGGAAATTTCAAACCAAACCAAGATTATGTATCATTAGTGCTCACCTTTGGTGCTCTTGTGATGCCTGTCCTTGCACCTCCATGACATTTTAAAATTTCATGTTTCTCTCCTTTATAAGTATTATGATTGTTTCGAGGAACAAATGCAATATTTTAAACATCTCTGTAAACCTTCAGCAAATAAATATGCATTCAGTAAATGTTTGTTAAATGACTATGTACTTGTAAATTAGAAGGCCAATAAACTGGTTGATAGTGTAGATATATTGTTCTAATAAGTGAAGTATTTGTATATATGATCCAGGGCACCCCTCATCTATAGCTCAGATACTTAAGAAACTGAATTTATAATCCAAAGATGTCACATTATGTAGAGAATTGGACTAGAGGCAGTTAGATTATTTTAAAAGCTGTTTAATCCAGTCTCTGAAAACAAAACAAATCCTGATGAAGTATTCCTGTCCACAGTTGATTAAAACACTAGTAGGTTCTTATGGTCTAATCTTCCCCTTTCTAGGCTGCATAAAGAATGCTATGCTTATGTTTTTGTATTCTTTAGACATTACTGGTAATTGATTTGCCATGTTTTCTTAGTCATAATCCAGCTCTGAAGATTCAGCTCTTTATTGAATTTAGGTTTACATTTATCTCTTAATCATCAAAACATATACAGACTAGTTCTTAGGGTGAATAATTTAGTTGTATTCTCAGAGAAATATTTCCATAACTAAGTTTAGGGTTGCTTTTTTATATATCCAAGAAATAAAATTCTTATATTCATATAATGAAATAGAAGTAAGTGAAGAGATTTTATTATTTTCAGCTGAAAACATTGGTTAATTAAAAATGAACATTATGTTTGCTGATACTCGTATATTTTTTTTTATTGAAGTATTGTTGATTTTCAGTGTTGTGTTAGTTTCAGGTGTATAGTACAGTGATTGCATTATATACACACATACATATATATTTTTCTTTTTCATATTCTTTTTCCCTTATAGGTTATTACAAAATACTGAGTATAGTTCCCTGTGCTATGCAGTACATCCTTGTTGGTTATCTATTTTATATTTAGTAGTGTATATTGATACTCATATTGATGGCACAATAGTTGGTGTTCTGTTTTGAGTAAAACACTTTTTTTTTTAATTCACAGACAATAGTTGAACTTGCAGAGACAGGAAGTCTGGACCTCAGTATATTCTGCAGTACCTGTTTGGTAGTATTTTTTTCTTTGTTCTTCCCTCTCTCCTCTTTGTCTAGCAGGGACATAGCATAGGAAGTTTGGGAAACCAGGACAGTTTCTCTCACTGAGCACTTTTCATGAGCCCCCCTCTGCCCCATCCCCCCAGACGCCTTTTAGATCATGATACAAGAGGAAAGATGGTGAAAGATGTCTCCTTCCCTGTGTGCTTATTCCCCTGACGGTAGACCTTAACTGCACTTCTGATTCAGTGGTGCCATTCATTTGTATTCATTCTTATTCTCTTTGAAAATGTAATTCAACAAATAAAAAACTAAGTGATAAAGTATTGAAAATCAAAAGTTTACTATGATTCCCCAATATACTGTTATCCTAATTACATTTTAAGAATATTTATTCTTATATTTAAAGCTCACAGTGAGAGATTAGATAGCTATTAAACTGGTTCAGTTAGAGCAGTTTTACATCTGTATTAGAGTGTTTATGCAACTTAGAGCACTATTTTATTATTGATATTAAAAGTTGTCATATTCAACCAGGTCTAGGTAAAGCTATATATGAAATTTGTAAAATATATAAAATAGCATTTACTTATGGCATCTGGTATAGTGATACGGACATTGTTTTATTACTAGAGACATCTGATTTCTATAGAATAATACTGTTTTGTGTTTTAATGGTTTTCTGCTTAATTTTTATAATTCTTGTGGAAAATGTATGGACTGCCACAGTGGTTAAACCATGTTTCGCTACATGGAAATGGAAATATCTCCAAATCATGCTTGAAACTAAATGCTCTTTTATACCTTTAAGTTATACACTACAACTGAACTAATATCTTAACATTTGAATGATAATAAAATACTTGACTAGTTTAGGATTCTGGAATGAGTGTTTGAAACTAAGCTCTAATTCTGCAGATTCTTTTAAGTTGTTTCACTTAACATTCTTTGACCAAACAGTTATGATTTTGGATGTTCAAAATATATACTGCTTTACTCTTGATAACAACCTCAGGGTACTGACTGGATTCTTTTGTATTTTCAAGCATGCTTTAAAAAGGCTTTTGTTTCTCTACTTTACAATGGGTAATTTACAGAATTGTGTTCTTAACAATTAGAACATTTTTATATTCTACTATTCTGTGAAAATATTATTCTGTTCTACAAAGTCAAGTATACATTGCTGATGTCTTTGCCATGTGGCAAACAGATTCTTTACATAGAGTTGCTCAGTATGGTTTTGTTATTAAGTAAATATCTGATGGTAAGAATAAGATTTTTTGTCATCATATAAACATTTTATTATATATTATGTTATTGTAAGTTCTGTAATTCTGGATAGATAATTTGATATCGTAAAATAAAGAGCACGTCCTATTATAAAATGATTCAAATTGACAGAAGTATTTGTTATTATATGGGTATCCTGCACTCTGAAAAATACACAAGACACATGTAAGATCAGGATCTCCTAAAACTGAATTGCCCTGTAAGTAAACTGAGGCAACTGTTGTGTTCCAGGAGCCTTGTGTCAGTGTTTGCGCAGAATTCATTGACAGCTGTTGCCCAAAGGGGAGACTTAGATGAGAGTTGGAAGTAAGAGTAAAGTTTGTTTGATATATCCTATTTCTTTCTGCTAATAGATTTAGTCTCATATCTGTGGTGAAGAATAATTTAGCCTTTTCTTGGGTCCACAGATTATTTTAGTGCACGTAAGAACCACACAGTGTACCTATGCCTTTTTCTTAGTACCTCAGAACAGCGTATAACTTAGGCAAGCTATTGGGGAAATGTCAGTGCTTTTATTGAAACACCAACAAAGGATGTTTTAAAATTTGTTTCTAGCAAGGGTTAATAACTTTAGCTCTTGTCATGCATCCAGCATTGGGACTAGCAGCTCTTTGAAGATCACTAATGAGTTCTTGTATTCACTTGGTTGCTTTAGAATAATGTGGAGAGAAACATTTCACAACACTTGAAACAGTTAGGCATCATAAACATGAGTTCTTTATTGCCTGTCAAGACCTGAATAATGTATTTTATATTTTTGAAAACTAATAGAGCAAACAGGGGTTGCCTAAACTTCTTAAATAAGCATGTTGTACTTTCTTAGATAAGGTCATGCAGTTCAGCAGGGAAAGTGCTGTACCTTAATCTGAGATCTCAGATTTCTTTCACTGAAAGAAAGATGTATACACTTACTCGGGTTTTTTTTGCTAGATTTGTTAACTTTGAGAAGACGTTTTGTTAGATTTGAATTTTAAAAGCTTCTTTTATTCACCTCTAACTTGACCTTCCTTTTACTAAGAAACAACTTATTTTTATTAAGCAGCAATCAGTATTATGGCCATTAATTGCAATAAATTTTCATTAAGAAGACTGAAGAGTGATATTTGAGGAATTTGAGGGTTGTAAATTAAATATAGTACCATTCATTGCAATAGCAAATTGGTCTTTGATTCTTAATTATTTTGTAAATTGATGGTTCTGCCCCATCGTAGGAATTTATATTTTAGAGTAGCCTTATGCTTTTCATCTTTGTTGTTGCAGTTGAAATTTTATTAAACAAGAGTGATTTTTGTTTGGTTCTATTCCTTTGGAAACCTTGGTATAATCCTTTTCAAAAAATATAGGGTTTTTTTCTCATAATTGTATTTTGAGAAAATGAAATGTTCAGCTTTCCTCTCTTAGGTATAGTGCTTTTCATAATCTTTTAACATACCTATTAACAGATACGGAAACCAGTGAGGTCCAAACATTGTGGTGTGTGCAACCGCTGTATAGCAAAATTCGACCATCATTGCCCATGGGTGGGTAACTGTGTAGGTAAGTTTTATTAGTAATTTCTAAATATATTGTTCATTTAAATTACTCTTGGTAACTAACAAAGTACCATATTAAGGTAGCTGTAGAAAGTCATTCTTGCCCCATACAATACCCTTCGTTCCACCAATTATTTTCTTATTGACAGAACATCAACTCAGTTGTGAGAGAGGGAAAAAGACATCGTAAAATCAGTGTCTAGAAAAGATTGGTATAATTTGTCTATCAGTTCTCTCTGGTGCCTACTCTTTCCTGTTTTCTCCAGTGAATAACAATGAAATCAATAAGGAGACAGATTGTGTTGTTTTTTAGTGAAACTAAAGAAAGTGAGGAAATAAAAAATATGTAAAGTTTGTTAAATACAGAGGCAGAGAAGAATGACAGATAAGAGCCCTACATACCTCAGTGTTCAAGATTGGTATAGTCTGAGAAAATGAACTGAGAGATTCTGAGTGGTCTGAGAGATGGCCTTGGAGATTTCATGAGGGGACATGAAGGAAACATTACAAAGATTGTATGACTCTGTTGGGGAGAAGCTTTTAAAAAGTTGGATTATAAAGTTTATAAAAGTAAAGATAAAACAGAGTTATTTAAACCTCAAAGCAAACAGTAGAATTAAAGCTCAAAATTGTGATTTATTTGGTTCATTAAGACTTTTTCAACTTCAGAATGAATATCATGCAGTCACTACATCTTTGTAAATATAAGCATTCTTTTAAGACTTTTGTTAAAACATTTTCTTGAAGAACATTTTATAAAACAAATAACGCATGTGATTTTTGTCCAAGGTATATCTCACTTTTCATGGCATTTCCCCACCCCTGCCTTGCCCCAGGTGTATTTCCAGTTGTTTTTCTTAGCTGAAAAAAATTGCTTCTGTTTTGTTCTTTAGGTGCGGGCAACCATAGATATTTTATGGGCTACCTATTCTTCTTGCTTTTTATGATCTGCTGGATGATTTATGGTTGTATTTCTTGTGAGTACAATTAGTTGTTTTTTTATCTCCTTGAAACAAGTGTGTTTGCATACGCATGCTTTACCATATTA